>NC_079385.1:8872802-10192802 GCF_021018895.1 Seriola aureovittata
ACTCTAAATATACACACAGCATTCTTCTTCTGCTGAGCGTATCTTTAAGGCATAGTTAAGTAATTACTGGAGATTTTAAAATAAACACATCCGGTGCACAGACTTGGTTTTGTTAACAGGACGACAGTTACCACCCTTTCATGGTGTAGATCCAGCACTGTATAACACTTGAGCCGATTCCCGGGAAACATGACACATGAGCTCTCTCCAGAATGAGGTGGAGTGCTGCTCAGGGCTTCTGTCCTGCATCTCAGCTCTACAGTATCCTTCATATTTCATACTGTCTCAGTTAAAGAACTTCTCATTTTTAAGGCCCTGGCGTCCTGGTTACTCAAGCAGACTGGCATGAATGGTATGTGACCGCAGTGCCGTGCATTTAAATCTGGCCCATGTCATGCCCCTCCATTTTCTCCTCTTCCTGTCTCGTTTTAGAGCATCTAGACATTCATGAAAAATACTCTTTGGAAGAAGATCAGCAGACATATCAGTTACGTAAACTGAAAAAATACAGAAGAAAGAAGGGTGGAAATGCTGCTTTGGATCATACTGTAGATGAACTGAATTTCTTGGAGGAAACACCTAAATCAGAATATACCAGGCCTCAGGTGGCAAAACTCTTCAACAAATGGATATAAAGTATGTTTGTAACAAATTGTCGCATCAGTTTATCCATATGAAATGCGCACACATACTTCATATACTGCTACTACCAACTATTCACTTTAAATTTTAAAATATAAAATTGCATATAACCTGGCACTTTTGGCACTTGTTTTGGGGTAGGTAAATGATAAAGTCAACCAAAGCTATAGAGAGAATAACTTACACTAATTTTTAAGACTTTTGCCCTTAGTTTTAAGGGACCATGAAAATATCTTGTCGACTGTCCAAGTGATAGGACATTAACAAGCTAACACACAAATTATGTTGACCATGTAGCCCATCTTAATTTTTTGCATGTTAGCTTGCTACTTAGTGCCAAACACAATGCAAAGCTGAGGTTGATGAGAATGTCTTTAGTTTTGCAGGATTTTATAGTGGGCAATTTAAAGATCTGACTTGATGATGGTGATAGAGCAGCAAATTTATGATGGTTCATCCTGAGGGGAACATGACTGTCTGTACCAACTTTCATGGCAATATCTGGGCACCATCAGCTACACCAAATTTCATACATGGTAATCCAACCAATAGTTGTTGGGATATTTCAGGGGTCGAAGGCTGAGTGACCTACACTGCTATCCATAGAGTCATGCTCCTAGCATGGCTAAGAGAAATAAACAAAAGGGAACAAAAACATCCCTGCTTGTATTCCTGTAGCTATACACTCTTTAATTACATCAATAATTTAGTTTAGTATCCCCACTGAATAAAGAGCTTTTTAATGTTGCACTGGTATCTGTTAAAGCCATTGTTTCCTCAGTCTGCATCCTCTGTAAATTCACTGTCTTGGTATTCAGCCTGGCATCCAGTGCACTCCAGCTATCATCGAGGCCAATCCCCACATTCTGGCACTAGTCAAAGGTATTACAGTAACATCCTGCCCACTCTTCACAAAGAATGCTTGTTTTGGCATACATTTGGATGTGCTCTCCATTAGAGGCTTTAACACTCAGTCGATGCATTATCTGCACTCATTAATGACTGTCAAAACACGGGAGGGAGGTTACATTGCCAGACGTAGAGCTGGACACTTGACACCACTTCTAATCTTTGCCTGCTTGAAATACCAACCAGAAGTAGGTGAACAGAAGTACAGACAGAGAGGTAGAGATTGTTGAAATGATGATGATTAATGGCAGTGAAGTGCTTTCACCGGTGAAATGGCGCCTGAGTAACCATGCTGTTTGAGTGACGTCTGTATGCTGTAACTCTACATCTCATATATCCCTTTCAATCTTTAACAGAACAATTGTGTTCATTGTCTTTTATGTAGTGTTAAAGGGGGTATTTGTAAGTTTTCTCTGCTGCTGAAAGTGGTTTCTTGTCAGGAGCGAGTGGTGATGATTGCGGCTTGACAAGAGCTTCAGCCGTCATGTCTTTATAATACAAGGTTACAATACAGCCTCTGAGCAGTGCTGTGTCTTCCGGACAGATTGGAGGCTGCGGTGAGTTGTTGGGAAAAGTGATGAGACGGACTGATATGGTCCAGGGCTAGTTGGTTAGCATTCTAACGTCAGTAGAAGAAAAGGCATGAGTTAACATCGGCGTTGCTCTCCAACGCTGGAGACAGCTCTTGGCGGGGAAAAGGAATGAAGGTTAATGCTGAACTCGCAAAGTTTCCTCTAGACTGCTAAGTAAACAGCTGTTAATGCTAATGTTGGCTATGTAGCAATAGCAAAACTTACAAATAGTTCCTTCAGAAAGCAAATAAATGCCAAAAATTAAGGGAGCTGTTTTTCAACTTTTATTTTCAGAAATAAGCTTAATTGCTTTCTTGCAAATTTTCTTGAAAAAAAGATTGATTCTTCTCTCACACTTGTGCGCTAAATATGAAGCTATAGCCAGCTATGAATTAGCTTAGCTTGGCATAATGATTGAAAACAGCTAGCCTGGCTCTGTCTAGTGGTATAAAAATCTCCCTATCATTACCACTAAAGTTCATTATTTAACACATAATATCTTTTCAACCTTTGGACAGAGCCAGGCTAACTGCTTCCCTTGCTTCCAGTCATTAAGTTAATCAGCTGCTGGATGTAGCTTAATATTATTATTTCTAAAACCCACTGATTAGATGCTTTTAACTAAATCAGAACATTGACCATTAAGGGCTAACACCCGTTCACCTTTTTATGGAATTACCTTAATAAACTTGAGCATCTTGGCATGTTTCATTTCTGCCAAGAAGTGATTAAACACCCTGATTAAAAGACTCATAGAAATGTGAGGACTAGACCTCCCAGGCATTTCCTCTCAAACACCTGCCTTTAAAATCTACTCTTGATTTGGTCGGGTTAATTAGACCAGACTCCCTCACATGTGCTTCAAGTCCTACCAGATCCCCTATAACTGCCTGCGATAGATGAGCGGAGGACTACACCGTTAGCTTGGAAATAGAGTGTTTGGGAGGGCGCCGGGGGTCAGCCAACCGCTAATTCTGATGGTAATCGCCTGTAGCACCCTATGGCACAAGTTCCTTTTCTAAGGTAAAGCTCTGGTTTCCTGTTTAATGTTTCTGTCCACCCTACTTAAGCCAATACATTTCTCAAAAGTTCAATCTGAAGCCCTTTGTTTTGAGACAAACTACCATAGCAGATGATACTGATTGGAGGCACACAGCATTGTTACAATTCATTCTGTGAACCCTGTTTTCTCTTGCCTTTATAATGAGCTGGTCCAGGGCCCAAACCCTTGGGAGCAGTATAATCACAGTTTAATGAGCTGTATCAGGCCCAGTGCAGAGAGCTGAGGGATTTAGAGAGTTCCTGACGAGGCTACAGGCCCTACCTGTTACCCCGAATGCTCCCATAACCGAACATCTGGATTTAATGGCAATAAAACACAATTTGTATGACTGTTATTTACGCCTGTATTAGCTTTGGCCTATCCAGCTCATATTTATCAGCAAATTGGTTCCAAAAAATTAAGGGCCACAGTGTTAAACTGCTTCATTTATCTTCTTCAGCGGTTTTCAACTGTTACACATACAGCGTCAGCAGTGGTATGAGAAGTTCCCCCAGGCTATGCAGCAGTATTTGTACATTTTATTTTTTAGGCTATTATTACAAATAAAGAATATGTTTTTTTCATTTTTCATTTCATTTGGTTTGTTTTCCCCCAATTATTATCTTTTCATTAAAATGAAACTTTTCCCATGCATTCACTTCATACTTGAGTGCCTACCACTGAGAAACAAGGTTTTTTGGTCTTGTCTTGTCTTGACACCCGCAGGACTGATGACAGCTCTGACAGAGCAGATAAACCTCTTGAGAGTCAAGAGTCACGGTCACCAGCTCTTGCACCACACTGGAAGCGGATACACACAGTGTTACTGGCAACGATAACACTAGAGAAGTATCTTTGCACACTTACCTGCAGATTGCTGAAATCACCAAGAGTAAAGAATTGTGTTGTTCAAACACCACCAAAGAACAAACAGGATTTTTGATACCACATATTACACTGACGAAGTGCAGATGATTTCCATTACAGATGGCGCAAAAGCAATGAGAAGTGTTGTGTCTGACATTTGATATGGACACACATCTTTAGCAGTGAAGAAAATGCCAAAGATGTGTTGAACTCTACAGTCCAAAATGTTAAGGCTTGACCAGTTCAATCACATCTCTTCTGTTTGATTTGAAATGATTTGGTCATGGACATGTCCAGCTATTGCCACATACTGGAGTCAGATGGTTATCTGGGGCTTAAGTTTGATGATCCAGTTTTTTTGTTCTCCTAATGGATATGTTCTTTTGCTCATGTGAACACAAGGTCTCCCTTGATCCATCAGATGTGTTTGACAAGATCATAAAATCTTGGATAAGTAAGGGCCAATCTGCTTACCAAACTTTCAAGAATCATCTGCACACACATCACATAATGCTGCATTTGAAACATTTCATACTCTGCACTTTTTATTCCTGGAAGAACAGTGACTGGAAGAGCATGAGAACTGGAAGAACTGCAACTGCTTTTACCTGGAAGAGCTGTTTGCAGAGTATTTTTCAGCTGTGGTCACATCAAAGTACACCAGGAACTCCTTTAATGTAATGCCACACACAGGAATGCAAGGAGGATTTCAAATATACAAAATAGAAGTCGTTTGTTTGAACTTTAATTAAACAGTGAATGTTGTTTCAGCTGTCATACCAAAGCCTTAACTGATGACAAGTCAAAGACTGAATTAATACCCAGCTCTCTCATTAAGGGCCAAGGCAGGTATTAATGCCCTTTGCTACCATCTAGGCTTTTCTGCTGTCAGACCAAGTCATTTTTACGCTTTCAAACAGTTACATCATTGACCTTAATTCATACTAATTTCTTCTGTGTGTGCTTCTGCCTCTCATGCATACACACTGCCTGAAATGTCACAGTCTCCACAGCCAGGTCAGGATGTGTTATGGTTTCTTCTGAGTGGAAACTGACTGGAAGGAGACTCTTCCCCGGAGGCAGCTCTCTAAGAGACCGACAGCCAAAATGTATAAAAGGACAAAGTCTGTGTTTGTACAAGTGTTTCACATAGGACCGGTCCCAGACATATTTCTGAATGGGACTAAGTGACGGACGATTTTCGGAATCACAACTTTTTCCTCTCTGATGGGTCCAGTCAGATTCCAGGGCCTGCCTCATTTCTCAGGAATTCATCTGCAGGCCCTACTGTGTTCTACCTGTGCCTACACATTACTGTGTGCAGTTCTTCAAGCTGTCTTTTTTATTGCCTGGATTTTATATATGCACTGTCAATATATCAGTGATTGACATTTACGATGTTGCCTGTCACAGTTACTAGGAGATTTTTTCGATGCAACCAGTGAGCTTCAACCCCTGGACCACCCGCTCCTAGGTTTATTTGAAATTTCAACACCTAACTGATTATAAAAGCTGCTGAAATGTAAACTGCATTTTTTTGTAGGTCGGGCCAGGTTCTTTTGTTTACTACTGTTTCTCTCTTCACATCTTTGGGTTTGGAAGAGAGAAGACAGAAAGCGATGAGCAATCGGCTCCACGACACTGAGGATCTATACTAATTGATAACATGTGTATAAGGAGGTAACTTGATACCGAGCTAGTGTACAACCCAAACACAGGCCACCTGCTGTGGTTTTGGAGAGAGCTGAGTTTATCTCCCACCACAGTGCAGGCCTCTCTGATTCAGACAGTTCAAGTGAGGACACCCTGGCCAGAGTCCATAAGTCAATCAATCAGCTTGTTCACTTTAAAGTCCAAAGTTGAAAAGGTTTGACTACAGCGGGAATGTTGCCTTTGCAGCAGCAAAAAAGGTGGGTCCAACTTCCAAGATGCAATATTAGAGGGAAAAAGGACTTTTTGTGAACGTCATTAATCACTGGTTCTAAAATAAAGAGTATCCAGCATGTAAAAGTATTTTGTCAATGGAGGTTTTTTCACTATTTCATTGTGAGCTGTTTGGCAAGATGAAGTTTCACCTTTTTCCAATAATGGATATCTCATTTTGGAACCAAATGTTCAAATGTTCAAGGGTTATTGCAGCCAAATTGACCCATATGTCATTTAGAAGATTTCATTAAATGTCTCTGGCCTGCAGTCATTAAATGTCTTTGGTTTGCTCTCTGGCCAAATACGAGCTTATGAGCTGAGTGCAATCACACTCTACTTTCCTTCACAACATTTTTTCTCTCTCCGGACAGTTTTGTACATATCAACTCATAGTGCAGTGGAACATCCCGGGTAGAACTCGCTGAAACCTCTGCACTGTCTCCCAGACTCCCTCTGTTGTACAGAGAGACAGCCCCGAGGCGGCTGCCAGCTACCACACACACAACTGTGCTTGTCACTCCTAGGACACGGCACAGTCAGTGGCTTGGACGGTACACAGATAAGATAACACACAGCCCAGCCACTTCCCCTTTTCCCACATTTATCAAAATGAGGTCCAGCTACCTCATGTGAACTGTACATACAAAGCAGTACCTCCGCCATGATGTCTGTTGTCATGTGGCATAGTCTTTTTTTTTTTGCATTATCCAAAAGATTTGAAATCCAGTTCAATCTACCATCCGGTGACAAGGCAGCATCTTTTATAGGTTGACTTCTGGCTTGTGTGTTTGCCCATTTTGACTCTGATGAGGACACAGTGATGTCAAAATGTTAGTCTGCACTATGAGAGTGTAAAAATCCTGCTTGCAACCAGTGCTAACAACATGCTTTTCCCACAGTCTGTGCAGCTGTGATGACGCGTGGCACCATAGCTGCATCACAGCTGGGTGTGGTCAGAGGTTGAAGAGACTTAAAATTTTCAACCCATACAGACAAGTGTGATCTGAAGCAAGTTATAGGGCTGTAGTGATGCCAACTCTCGCTCTCTTTCTCACACACACACACACACACACACTCACACACACACACACATACACAGCTCCTCTTTCTTACTGGACAATGTATTTCCCATGTGCTTGGGATCCCTCCATGCCCAATTTTTACTGTTCTCTTTTTTCTTGTCAAATCATCTACAGTGAATACATGTCGCATATATTTCAGTCCTTCAGTTTTTACAATAATGGATTTTCAGTATTTAAAACATCAGTCTGAATCAAATCACATCACATTGGGGTAGTAAAAACCCCATTCTTTGACCTACAATAACTGATTCAAAACCATGCACAATCTGCATTTGTGGAAAATCCCAAACCTCCCTATAACCTTTTCCAGAACTTTCCAGACGTATGCCGGTTAAAAAACCTACGGGAGCACAAATCACTGTGAAGACTGGCTGAAGTGGAAAATGAAGAGGACCTAAATAAAGCAGAAACATATTTTTTTCATCCCAACATGTTTTCTATTACTGTCATCCTAAGTGGAGAGCAGCGGGAGCCAAAGTATTACAGTAAAGACACAACATTTGGAGGACAGCAATATACTGCATATCTTCAGAGACTTGATAGTATCTTGGCGGGATGTACGAGAAACCTGTGGAAAGTTTCAAGGTTACTTGGACAAAATGTACAGGAGCTATTACCCGCCGAAAATGTGAGTCAAATATTGTTGAATAGTGGGATTTTTCAAGGTCACTATCAGTTAGAAGCGGAGGAGTGGCCTGCGGAGGAGTGGCCTGCGGGGAAGCAACGCGGGCAAACAATAACATATCCTACACCTGAGTGGAGATGTAGAGCATTCTGGACACACACAGAGACAGCAGCTAAAAGCACTCTTGTGACAGCTCTAGAGGAAAATAAACATGGCCACCAAGAGATAAGCATTTCTATTCCCCGGGAATAAATACACAGGGTGATGAATGGCTGAGTGACAGCTTAAAGACAGAGCTTATTTGTATGGGCGTACTTCCTCATGGCGACATTACTCACAGGCGGCAT
Organism: Seriola aureovittata; assembly: GCF_021018895.1. Taxonomy (NCBI): domain Eukaryota; kingdom Metazoa; phylum Chordata; class Actinopteri; order Carangiformes; family Carangidae; genus Seriola; species Seriola aureovittata. The sequence continues at coordinate 8,880,815 of NC_079385.1, forward strand.
GTACAGTTGTCAGGCAATTTTCTCTCTCTGCAAATAGCACCTCTCTCTCAACACGCTCGATATGCCCTGCATGCCTGCACATTAGCCTCATTTTTAGAAACGCCCTCTATTACTACAGTTGACATCAGCCCAGAATATGAAATTATCTTCAATTTATATTCACCACAAGAGGCCAAACAATCCTTGATTCCTCATGCATGCGTAAATAACACACACACAGACACACACACTCAAACAAAAGCCTGATGTTAATGTGAAAACCACGTGTTACTGTATATTCTCCACCTTTTATAGAGAGCAGTAATTGTCAGTCAAGCTGTTTTATGTCATGCTGGCCACTGTTAAACTGCAAGTGTGCCGGAGAGAGCGCCATCGCAGGTACGAGCGGATCACATTTCATGTAGATTATCATTTTAGCAGATGGCAGACTTTACAGGAAAAGATATTATGATTGTTGTGGAATCACATTGTTAATGTTGGCGAGCCAGTGAGACTCTGAGAGGGAAGGTGAGAGGTGAAAAAAGGAGAATGCATGTATTCGGACATGCAAAAAGTCATGCATGTGCAAGCAAATGCAAACTCTTTAGCCATGCTAGCAGCGTGGCTGTTCGCCTATCCAGACTATCTCAACAGCTACTGGATGAATCGTCATTAAATTTTATACGGACATTCATGGACCCCAGAGAATGAAGCCAAAACACTGACTTTTCCTACAGCGTCACCATGAGGTTCACATAAAATAGCAAATATAATGCGCTAAATAGCACATTTGGAGTGATTTCAGACACGGCCATTGTCTCTTCCACTTCTGGCTAAATCCTAAAATTAAACCTTTAAATCTGCTTTCATATTGCATTGTGCACATGACTTACAGAGGAGGTAGGACACACACAAAGCTACAAAGTCCACACATACAAACCACATGAAGAGAGATGAGTCTACTTACTGACACTTACAGAACAGACCACCCTGTAACTACTCTGACAAAGAATCCCCTGCGACCAGCCTATGTGTGCATGTGAGTGTGTGTGTCTGAGTGTGTGTGGCCAAGTCCACTCCTCAGGCTCCAGACAGGCTCCTCTCCATGCTCAATGTAGACACAAAGTCAGACGATGTAAGGTGAGATAGGAAAATGTAAAAAATTGGGGGTATGACCCTTTAAAAGGTGCTTTGAGCTGAATGAGTGAATGAGAGACAAAGACAGGGAGAGAGAGAAACGGATTTTAACCCTTGTCATCAGATGCCATGACTAATGGTGGCGTAATAGTGGTGTGGATAAACTTGGACACATACAGCAGACCACATGCAGACAGGCCTGACTGACGCACCCTCAGGCCTGGAAAGCTATGTGTGTGGCCTGAGCTTCCCTGCCCACCACCCCTCACACCCACCCTTCCACTCCCTCTCTCTCTCTCTCTTTCTATGTCTATTTCTGAGCCTCTCTCACGCTTTTTCTTTCTTTCAAAATTTGAGATTAAAGGGAGAGAAACAGAGGCCATGAAAAAAGGGTCAAGCTCACAACCCACAATGGTTTTGCTCTCCTCAAAAACTACCCTTACTTTGCACGTCCAGCGCCCTCCTCTGCTCTACCTCCCTCTGTCTTTTTCCCTCCTTGCACCTCCCCCAGGCTTTGCTGTAACATGGTTTAACAGCAGGGAAATGGAAACCCTCCCCTCCCTAATCCTTTTTTCTTTCCTCTATACTTCCTACCACTTCACTTCTTCTCCCGTCAAATTCACCTCTCCTTTCCTCTTCTTCTTCTCTCCGCCGTTGTCCTCTCCCACCTCCTCCTGCCTTGCTGTTATGTTCTCCATATGCTTTGATGGCTCCTCCTCTGAAAAGGGGGAAATGATTCAGTTCCCTGGCATGCATGGCAGGGCTGCAGCTGGACACTGCACCTGCAGCTCCGAAAAACAAGCTGACGGGCGCATGTTTGGGAACCCTTCGGTTTACGTGTATGTGTGTGTAGCGTGCATGTGCATGCATTTTTGTGTGCACACGGTCAGGCATTTTTTCTCATACATCAAACTCCCGCTCTTTTCTGCACCCTTCCTCTCCATTTCCCCCCTTTTTTTTTTTACTTTCCCACTTTTTTTTCTCATTTGTTTTTCCCACACTTCTGCTCCCACAGAGGCAGTGCTAGGCAAATTAAAGTCAGTGTGAGACGTTGTGTAGTACAGCAGTGGTCTCAATCATGGCCCCTAGGGTTCCCAAGTTCCAACCACGCACAAGAGGACTCTATTGGAACCCGTAGGTACCATATTTGTGTGGTGATGACAAAATTACCTGAGGCACACTTGCATAATTTGTACAAAATTGCATATGCCACCTTGACTCCACCATAACCCTGAGCATTTTAGCAAATAAAAATCAGTTTAGAACCTCATTGAAACAGCCATTTTGATTGAGGGTTGTGCTCGAGAAAGATATAAAAATGTCTGCAACACAATGATGGAAAATGACATTACACTTTTCATTTTGATTGATAGCAAGTGCTGCTCAGTTGCTGCACCTCCTTGCCTCCATAAATTACACCATAAATCATGTAATTAGTAGAGGCAACCGCCAGAGAGTTTGAAATGCAGGTTTGCAAGCTTTGAAATGAGGTCACTAAATCTCTGGAGAGATTTTATAATTGAATTGGTGGTTGGTTTTAATGGGCCATGATGTTTGTATGATTTTATTTCCGCTAAGAATAACAGGCATAATTGCTTACTTGATTCTTACTTGCAGGTAGCTACTTTTAATTACTAGCATAATGTGGTATGATTGTTTAGCATCTCTTAAAGGGTGGAATCCAGTCAGGTAATAGGAACCTATGAAAGGCACTTTGCAGGGAAGATTAGAGTTTCAACAAGCTATTGTTGTTTCTAAGTGGCAGATAAGAGCGCTCTCTCTCCCTGACTGAAAATACATGACATTTCTATTTGCAGTGGTGAGAGATATTCCACAAGGAGGTTTGCTGTGGAAATACACCAGTGCAGGATGTAAGGCTTTGGGGGGTCAACCCCTGCTTACTGGAATTAATCGAAACCATAATTACCTCCGCACTAATGAGCCAGTTGTGTTGAGCCGCAGCCAGGTGTTTAGCAGGAAACAGTATGTGACAGTTTGGGTTTGGTGTTCACCCATCTGAGCACATACACAAACACACTCAGGCTCCAAGAACCTGAGTGAGTTGAGCAAACATTTCGCCAGCCGTCAGTGCTGTTCTCTCACCACATACATCCATCTTCCTGAGACGCCTCCTGTCCCACAGCACTGCAGCTTTCCCACCTTGGGAGCCAGATAGGAAGCTGCGGTATGATTTTCACATTTGTTACTCTTTGACAGCTCCACTGAACATGTGTGTTTTAGAGCTGTGGCTCTCAACCCTTTTTGACTGATGTAACCCCACAGCCATGTCAGATGAGCTCAACTACCCCTTTCTCAACACCACCCGTCATGCTCCAAAGTAGTTCATTCGAATTCATTTTAAACTTGAGGTTTCACTAACAGTGGATAATGTTCCAATAATTTATTAGTAGCAAATATTATTACCACATGTAGTGGAAGAAGCTGGACATTTCAACTATTTATCCATTACTTTTAGCTTTTTATTTCAACTGTTTACTGGTTAGCTTTAGCTATCCAATGCTTTTAGCTAACAGTTTACTTTTAGTTTAACAATTTAATCCAGTACTTTCAGGTAATGACTGTTGCTGTTATCTACTTTTAGATAAGTATAATTACGTATTAGTTGACTATAGCAATTAACCATTTAGCTAAATATTTCAGCTGTCATCTTTTAGTTAACTATAACCATTCATCCATTAGTTATACTGTAGCTATCTGTTATTTGGTTAAAATGTTTCCATAACTAGCTACCTAAATTGTTAGTTTATTTGAACGTAATTACTTTTAGTTAAGTGCTTAAAATTATCTGCTCGCTTGCTAACAAGTTCTTGCACACTCATGGTTGCAACATGTTGCCTACTGTTCTGGTGGTACTCAACTGGTGGTTTCTCAAACAAATCAAGTGGTTTTTCACATTAACTACTCAACAATGTTGCTATGTACCCCCTGGCAACTTCAGAAGTGCCCCTTGGGGCACAATTACCCCTTGCTAATGGGTTAGAGTATGTATAGCTTTAGTCTGTGTCTGTTAAATGTATGTTTTGCACTCTGTCCATCTGTGTATATGCATCAACATCTGTGTCAGCAGGTGTGTGTTAACTTGCCGCTAACAGGGTGACAGGTTATAGGTGCTTTGCAATGCCCTCAGGCTTATTCAACAGGCCCAAACTGAGCACACTGTTCCACAGACAATACACTACTATGCTCTGCTTTGCACCTGTGTTATGTTTTCATGCTGACAAAGATGTGCTTTCCTCTTTGTGGGCTAAAGATGTGCTTTGTTTCCATGACTCAGAAGCTAAAATAGTAAAGCTGCCACCAACTCTGAACCAAGGCTCTTTGTAGTAAAATGGCCAAATAACTTCAAACACACAAACACAGCAGTGAATGGTTAGCAAATGGGTGCTATGCGGATTACTCACTGTGTAAAGCTGGCACACAAATGCTGAGTGAACACAATTCTCTTGGCTTTGATTAGCCTCTCATGATTTTCCAATGTGTAACAAATCTCCTATTGTAAAGTGTTATTTGATACATTATGTATTTAACATGAAGTAATCTCATCATTCATAATTTACAAACTGGAGTAGCTATGGTAGGAAAAGAGATTTACAAGGTTTACAATAATGACATCTAAACTCTACAAACATGAGTAGGAGACCTGGACTTCAGTTTTGACAGGGGGAAAAAAAAACATGACAACATCAACACAATAACTCAGCACTTCAAAACAGCAAACTGAATATTTATTAACTTGTCAGCATCAGAGCATTTGTGATGTTGTCACTGTTATGACCAAAAGAAAACCGAAGGATTAAAGAGCGGGAAAGCAGGTTTGTGTCATTGTCTGGTAGGTCACGGTCAGCATCAAGATCATCTAATCAGAGAAAATATACTACTGCCCCCTGGTGGATTCAGAAAATACCTTGACCATGAACTTAAAACTTACAATGCATACAAAGGGTGACTACCATACTGTGTAGCATATAATTCACCAAATTTTCATACTTATCAAACAATGCCCTGCATTTACTATGTTTTCTACACTAATTTATTCATGTCATCCTTTAATTAATTGTCAGCCGTATGTAGTTTACAGCAATAATCTTAACACCAACATTGTTTTTATATTGTACACAGTGTTATTTGTGCTCAGTTGTCTGAAGAATATCATACAAACCAGGAACCTCTTTAATATCTCCACAGCTCCTTCCTTTATGTGAAATACAGCAGCATCTTCCTTTGGCCGGAACAATTTGTGATTCACAACAGTAACCCCATCTATCATGAGTCCTTGAGCAAAACCCTCAAGTCTCACTCATTGACACGGATGAGGATGGCAAAGTCAAGCATCTCTGAAGAAGCACTCAAATTAGAATTTTGTTCGATTTCTGCAGTCCTTGAAGTCTTTCCTTGTTTCAGTGCTTCAGTGCTTTTTTTGCAATTATAGTTGCATTATTTCTTGGAAAGAAATTTCATTTTGCTTCCTAGAATAATGGAAAAAAAGATTGGTTTAAGGTGAGTATGGACCTACAATAGATCTGTAGATCATGTGAACAGAGCTTATTTCACTATTACCAAAGAAATTCTGACCAAGTATAGTTCAGGGACATCCTTACCCAAGCCTTTGAGAAACCTGTTAACCCGTCGATGTTCATTCTCATGGATAGAGTCTAGATACTCCTGCACCCTCACTTCAAACAGTCCTGAGAAAAGAGAAAGAATCATGAACCACTGGATCAACTCCTGGCATCTGAACTTGAGCTTGCTACCGCACCTCTATACCTCTCAGAGCCTGTTTGTGGAGCTCCCTCTCCTGGATGAACCAGCCAAACATCTGGGTCTCCATGAAGACCTCCAGGAAGCGACGGACAGTCTTAGAAGTGATCGCTTTACGAAATCCCTCTCGCTGGAAGGAGCAGGGGACTGGGGAGGAGGACGAGGAGGAGTAGCCATCCTCCCGTTCGCCGATGATGAAGAGTGGATAGTGGCCTACGAGCTCCACAAAGAAACGGACAAAGGCCTCAGACACAACAGTGCCTAGATGTCCAGAGTCTGAAAAGAGGAAGTTATAGCATAATCAACAATACCGCTGAAAGGATGCAAGATGCAAGAAATTAGAGAGCTGGAACTATAAACTTTCATAGTTGTCCTTGTAACGACTTACCACTGGGCGTGTCTCCTCCTCTGTCATTAGCAAGTTCTCTTCTCCTTTCTAGAACGTTCTCCAGGGCTGATTGAAGCTTGTGGGGCAGGATGGAGTCCTCATCATCCAACTACAAGGAAAAGGTTAGGGTTGGATATGATATGTAGATGTAGATATGAAAAGGTTGAAATAAATCACCCACAGATCATGCGGAGCCATAAAAAACACACAAACATGATTCAATGCATGGCTTACCTGTCTGAGAAAACGACTGTTTCCTAGATCCACAACAAGAACCTGTGCACACAAAGCCGACATTATTGTAAAGCACAAAATTTTTTCATTTGTGTATTGATGTGAACTGCTAATAATTGGTGCCTCTTTGACCTCCTCCAGGGGCAGTTCAGTGAGCTGGGGCAGGGAGCTGGAGAGCAGGCCGACAATGAACGGGGTCGGGGTGCAGACGATGTCGAGCATAGCCGAGGGCAGCACAGGAATGTAAGTGTGCTGCCATACAAAGGGGTAAAGCAGTGCCACCACTGCATGGCAGCACTGGGAGAGAGTACTGCAAGATGGATGACAAGAAGAAAAGACAGTCATGAGAGGAGGAACAGATGAGGAATTTGAGATATTATTAAATTATACATAAATAGGGGAAAGGTTTTAGTTGCATGTTTAAACACCAGATGTGATGCTTTTATGGTTTTTAATAGCTTTTTCCTGAATGAGGGATGATGATGGGAGGCAAGAGGAAGAGGCAAAGATGAAAAGAGAAGGAGAGTCATGCGAAGAGAGAGAAAAGGAGAGCTGGAAAAAGAGAAAGAAAAAAGAGAAAGCCATAGACGCAGAGTGACTTGCTCATTCTCGCCATATGAGGGCAGCATAATCTAAAATGCACCCTAAACACTGCGAACTCCCTAAAGTCACAAAATTTCCCATAGAGGAAAGCAAGCCTGCATACTTTCATTTACGTCACTTGACTTCGCATTCCTGTCCCCTACTACTGTGACCATACTTTCTGACTCCCACTGGCTTTCTCCTGCAGAACAAACAAACTGGCCCCAGCACAACAACAACTTTACAGCCTGGCCTCAAAATATCTCTCTGGTATGTTCCCTGAATAAAACTGGGGTTGCCTTAAATTTATTTAAAAATGTTGGTCTGGACCACCCACACTTTTTATAACTTCATAATAAAATCATCCCCAACGCTTTCACCTAATGTCTGCTTACATAAACACTGGAAGAATGATGCAACTTCATGTTTTATAAGAGCTGACACATATATGCAACATACAGATTTTAAGGGGATGTGCGAAGCTTTGGGGTATATGACCAACCTGAGATTGTCTGCAGTGAAGATGACCCTTCGCTCCAACAGCAGAGAGCCGAGCACCCGGAGGAGCAGCCGCAGACTCAAACAGGAGAACAGACATTCAAAGTCAACATGCTCCAGGCGAGAGTCAGAGGGTCGACAGAGCTCCATCGACTGGGAAATAGGATGGATGAGAGTTTATCTTATGTTTTTAATTTCAACAGACAGAATGTGTTGGTGCTCACAGTGTCACACACCTCAGTACCCGAGCCAGGGAGGAAGGTTTTGATGGTGATGGTTCGGCCCGGCGCTGGAAACTGGGCCTCCATGATGGCTCTCATGAAGGGCTGTACTAAGGCTGGAGACAGAGCCCTCCGCCTCTCCACTTCATCCAACACCTACAGCGCACACATATACACAAACACACATACCTTGTAAAATACTGTATGCCAATAATATTATCACATGGAACCAGTGTGAGTGATTTACCTTGGAGAACAGGTTGAAACAGCCGAGGTGACTGACGATACAATAGACCTCTGGTAGACGTTTGCCTTTTCCGCTGGGCTGAAGAGAAAAGAGGAAAGTTCAGTCGAACAGGTATAACAATATCTAACTGTATGTTTTTAGAATGATTTTAGAATTTTTTCAATCCCATATAATTCGTGACACATCAGTTTATATCTGCCCACATCAAACTTTGAAAAATGAAAATCAATATATCAGGAGTACTGAAACACACATAGAAATACACAGAAACATGTAAACACACAAACACATACTTTATACACACATACACACTTTCCCAGTCTCACACACTTCCGCCCAGAGTCTGAGATGGACTGTTTTCCCACAGGCACGCTGACTATTTTGGCACCCTTATTTACTCAGCCGTCATTGTGGTATTTGGCCACTTCCTGTCCAGCAGCGGCTGGACACTTATTTATTCTATTCATTTTTATTTACCAGTAAACGCCGGCAGTATCCAAACCTCCTGCTCCCGTCTTCTCCAGTCAAAACAAAGGAGAACATCTCACTGTGAGGGATGGTCCACAGCAAATACACAAATAAACACGTGATTAATATATTTTGATTGTACATATAAAGAATTCACATAGATAATAGTATACATGCAAACTGTAGTACTGACATTGAGTATTTCTGTGCAGTCTAAACGGACACATCAGCATGGGAGAAAAAGCAAGTTTTCTAGTGGTAATAAGAGTTGCAGTTTCATGGAGTTGTTAAGGGAGTGAAATGACTCTGGGGGAGTCGGCCTCTTCAAAACTATTTTCACCATTAAATTAGCTGAATTTATTATGGAATTTCATAAACAGTGGCAGTAAGTTAATTTTACACTCTCACCTCGGGTAATTCTCCACCGACTCCCAGTCTTTAGCATCAGGGAAACAGAACTGAGGAATGATCCTCAGCTGATCCTCTGTCTCCCTCATGAACTTGAAACTCCGTTCCAACTGCAACATAACAAAAGCCCAGACTTTCATGCATTTCCATTAACTTTATTTCCATTATTACAAATGTATTTTTATCGTTAATTATCCAGAAGAAGTTTGTTCTTATTGACAAATTAAAGCTTACTGTTTTAATGGAGGTTGGATATTTTATACTTCTGTATCTTCTTTATTTACTTCAGCTTCTTAAAATTCACCAGGTTTTGTCCAGCAGATTTGAGCTCAGTTCCATTCTTTGAATTGTTTTGACTGAACCTTTGCCTGCGTGTGTGTGTGCAAGACGTGTATATTTCTACTTTGAGATATTTGGTCCTCAACCTTAAAATGAAATTACCCCCAAAATAATATATGATTCAAGGACTCCTCTGCTCCTGACCTTAGGGGGGAACTGCTGTGTGACCTCCGGCAGATAGTGGGCTCCACCCTTTGACTTCTGCAGCGATACAACCAGGAAATATTCAAAAAGTTTGCGCTGGTGGACGTCCTGTTCCAGAGAGCTGTTTCTGTTGTTGGTACCATTGTAGTGGACCTGGGCCTGGCTTGGCTGGCTCAGTATGGACTGAACTGACACGAGGCGCTGGCGGTTGGCTGAGAGAGAGGAAGTAAGATACAGTGCGGATAAATATGTTGATATAAATATAATGAAAGATGAAGGGGTGTCCTTGAGGTTAAAAAGCTCTGATGATGTAACCTACCTTTTGCTCTATCTTCAACTTCACTCTCAGAGTCACTGTTCTCATCTGTTACTATAAACGAAAGGCAAATTTCATCAGCCAAAAATCCACATTAATATTTTAGACATTATAAAACAGACCATCTTCAAGATAGCCAACATTTCACCAACATCACCTCTTCCTGAGCTTGTCTCAGCATAATGGTAGATCCTCCGTAGATGTTTCTTTCCAATTCGAGCTTCAAAGATGCTATTGATTCTCAACACAACCTGTTAGATAAAAAAGTTCAGTGTAAGGAATTACGACAGCGTCATGTCTTTTCTCAAGGATGAGAACAAAACACTCCTTAATGATATTTGGCAGCTGCACTGAAACCTGGCAGCCATACTGGACTAAAAGAAAATCTGACTTTAATCTATAAATTGGATTAAAGATCCATCAAACGATCTCTTGGAAGTAAAAAGGGGATCTGTGCTTAATCTGACATCATAAAAAAGTTCAGCTTAAATAAAAAGAAACAGTTTCTACAACATGTGACATTATTTTCGTGATCCAGGGCTGCTGGCCTAACATTCAAACACATTCAGACCGTTGGTATCCTGCGGCAGGTGCGGCTGTAGGGCTCGCCGGGCAGCCAAGAAGCGTGTTCAGGACCAGTGGGGGTGGAGGGAGGGCTGAGCTGGGGTGGAGATGAAATTCCCCCACTGCTGCTGGCACTGTGGGTCTGCTGGTTGGTTCTCCGCAGGTCCAGCAGCTTAAAGCCCCTGCCTGAATTCTGCCTGAAGAAGCCAGGCCTTGAGGCCTGTGAACCGAAAAATAATTACTAAGCTTTTCATCTCTAAATCAGAAGTGTTAAATATTATGTTTGGCTTTTTACTGCAGGAACCTTGGTAGTATCAGCGCCAGGAGAGGAGGGCAAAGACTGCTGGGAGCACTGACTCTCCAACTCAATGTCCTCATACGGGTTCTCTTTGGGTGAATCTGCAGAGAGAAAAATTATTGTTTTTGTACATTAAAAATGAGCAGGGGTTCAGTGTCAAAAAGGATTCTGAAAGCACACCTAATAATTAGTAAGACAACTTTGTCAACCTGCATATAAGGTAGTTAAAACTGGGTCCTGCAGAACATTCTTTACACTCCCTAATGTTCCTCTCAGACTTTCACTTCAGTAAACTTTTGAATGCCAGACTTGTTCTTGTAACAGGGTATTTTTACATGTCTTTTACTTAAGTAAATGTTGTGAGTAATTGCACCATATCCACATGTTTCTGATAAAATTACATTTACTGGGCCTAATTGTTAAGGCGCATACCACAAAACTGCAAAATCCAGGGTATGATTCCCAACCGGGCGATCTGTATTGCATGTAATACCTCTCTCTCTCTCCCATCTCCTGTCTCTCTATACTGTCAACTTTCAAATAAAAATAGATGTATTTATTGTTTTCTGCAGAATATATTCAGTGGAGTGGCGGAAAACCTCAGAAAACCCATTTAAGTGAGTGACAAAACAGTCCTTTTGTGCAGTTCCCATCTCACTCGTCTCAACTGCTTCCTCTCTAACATACCTTCCACACATTATCTATATTTCTTGGCACAGATTTCAAAAGGGAAGTCAATCAAGGGAAATAGAAGTGTCTGACCCAGGATGTCTTCATAGTGATGTTCCTGATATAGTGAACGCGAGAGGAGCGGGCTAGTCGACCCTGCAAGGTCTTCAAACTCAAAGGATTTCCTGTCACGGTGAACAGAACGGTACAAATGATTATATAATTGGTTTAGCTGTGGTTATTACATCAGCGAGGAATTCATTTTTCTGATCCTGCTGTACCTATTGATGTTGTCTCGTACTCTCTCGCCCCTGGGTCTCACGTAGACACTGGAAGGAGGTTTTGAGGAAGGTCTTGAGGAAATGGAGGGCAGTGGAGGGAGGTTCCTCTGTCCTCTCCCTTGCCTCTGACTCTCCCCCATGGGCACGACAGCTGGATGCTGGAAGGTACGTCTGGGTTTGGGGACCGGGTTGATGGGGAGCGCTCCCGGCTCTGTGTACACATGCTCCTGGTGCTGCTTCCCTTCTCCGGCCCCGGAGGCTTTCACTGCACCACTCTGACTGATAGCTTCAGATTCTTTCTTCTTCACCTCTACCTGTTTGTCCTTACTCGGAGGGCTGAAGTAATTTCCGAGCTCTGGAGGTGTTTTCCCATGGTTCTCCCCCATAGCCTCCAGCTTTTTAAAGAGAGAGAACACCGCTCTCTTCTCCTGGCTGGTTTGCTCTGTTGCTCTCTTGTCACTGCTTTTCCTCAACGTGCCTACCTGCTGCTGCGCTGCCAATGTAGGTGAACATGGCCTTGAATCACCAAGCTTTTCCACATTCTCTTTCTCATGATCTTGCTTGTCTTTGTGAACCACTCTTTTGCAATCCTCCTCTCTTTGGTTTTCATAGGGCTTACTGCTCTTGAGCGTCCCTCTTAGCTGTTTTCCAGGTTCAACAGGTGAACAAGGCCTTGAATCCCCAAGCTTTCCTACAGTCTCTTTCCCAAGATTTTCCTTTTCCTTCTGGGCTACTCTCCTGCAACTCTCTGCACTCAGCTCATCAGTAGTTTTATTGTTGCTTTTTGTCAGGGATTCTGTCCTTTTTACAGTAGTGCACTGTACTGAAGAACCTGAGGTAATGGGTGAATGAGTGGGTTCCTTTCCCTCCCAAAGAGAAATTTTGTCCTTAATTTTTCCAGCATTGGATCTGGGGACCTTGTTGCCAGCCAAGAGAGTGTTCTCATTGCTGTGAGGGTCAAAATTTGACCTCCTGTGAGCCATCATGTGTGATTCTTCCCTCTGGTTGCTCAGGTTGTCTAATGGGGCGAAGGGAAGTTTTGGCACAACTTCTCTTCTTTGCTCAGCTCCCTTGTTTTCCACTGAAGCAATATGGAAACTACTACTCCCACCAAGATTGCCCTTCTTTAGCCTAAACACACAAAGAAAAAACACAAAGTTACAAATTAACATGAAATGATTGACGTCAAAGTATTCATTAAGATTAAATGTTAAAATGCAGAGTGGTGACCAGGTTTCACAGCAGTGACTTCCTGCTAGGCTACTAAGTTGCCAGGGAGTACATGGAAAGAATTTGGAGTAACTCAGCTAATGTAAAAAATATAAAATAAAACATAAACCACCAAACAAGTAGGATTACAAATTGGTGTTTTACTGATATTTAGTACATTTATTGCTACAACAACTAGAGTAGTTGAAACAGTTAGCTAAAAGTAGGCTAATGGAAATAGTTAGCTAAAATAGTCATCTAAGAGCCATGGATTAGCAGTTGAAATCATCAGCTAAAAGTAATGAGTAAACAGTTGCCTGTAAATACAGGAGGAACAGTTGAAATAGATAAAAAGATGATAAGCAGTTGAAATCGTTAGCTAAATGTATTTAAAAAAAAAGCTTAAAATAGCCAAAAGTGATGAAGCAGCAGTCCGGCTTCTGTCACTGCAAGTTGTAGTAGTATGAATACAGACCTGACCAAAGTGACCTTGTCAGTTGTATAACAAAACAGTGTAAAAAAAAAAAAAAAAAAAAGGTTTGGAACCGTGGTTGTATCAGTGATTACCTATATTCAGTCAGAAAATGCAATATTGTGCTAACAAACAGCTAAGCATTAGAGCGCTACCAGAGTTTCCTGAACTTCCCAGTACGGTCACTGTTACTGCCAGCTAGGGGACACAGTCTTTTTCTGGCGACAGTGGGAAAATTCAGCCTGAGAGTAAATGCCAGAGGACAAGCCTATGACCGAGCATCTTCTTCTCATCAGCCTCACTAAATAAACACATACTTGGACTGGGGCCCATTTCATCAAACTGTTATGTTTTAATAAATAAACCAGAGGAAATGGGAAGCCCTAAGTTGAAAGACCTTTACTGACTTTTCCTTAATGGATGTGAGGAATAAAGGCCAAACCTAAACCCTGTTACTTATTTCTCATGCTCAGGAGAAATTTGTGAGCTATAATGTCCATCATTTCAAGGGAGAATCCTTCACTCATAAACCTGCCCCAATACAAACCTGTTGACAGTGGAGTAGATGCAGTCCTCCTTTGTTTTCATTCTCTTAGTGGCCTCCATGATCACTGTACACCTGAAAGATGGAGAGAGGGAGAGAGAGAGGGATCTTCAGTCAGCACCTTCACTCATTTCTCAGTTTTGTTGCGTGAGACGTTTAGAGTTTGGATGTTAACATTTTTTATTGACATCCTGTCTGGCTTAGCTCCAGTTGACAATTAATGTCAGGCTTTTTCAATTAAACTGCATTTCTCTGAAGCACTTAATTCAAATTTGGGATTTTTTTTTCTTAAAAGCAATAAGGGAATCTGATAATTAATATGATGAATAAAAAAAATACACAAACCTTTTCCCTTAATGCAACAGAGTGGTCTAAAAATATGTTAATTTCGAAACTGCATTATCAAGTATCTGTATCACCACACTTGCAGATTTTTTTTCATTGTTACAGATCAATCTGAGGTTAAAATCCTTGGTGAGACTTGACATTTAATGCAGTGCCATTGCTCTTCTTCAGCTGGTAATGTACTGTATTCAGAGAACAGCTGGTCAGACTCAAGGAAAAACATGACAGCAGCTCCCTTGAGCAGTTCATCACACAAAACAACATTTGAACAGTCATTAGGGACTGTTAGTGATTGAATCACTCTACTCTTTTTTTCCTTTATTATTTTATGATCCTTATTTTGCCACTTTCTCTACACAGAAGACTGACCTTTGACCCCGACAGCAACAAAAATGCTCTGTTCCCCTCTGCATGACTCCCATATTTTCACTTCTCTAAGGCAAATGTTTCAAAGTTCAGTGGCCTTTAAGATAGTGCTAATTTCCCAGATCTGGAACCGGTGTCATCATTTGTTTAGTTGACATGTTTTCCAAGGGACTGTGCGTGAGCCAAGGGACTGAATACAGCCCTTAAAGCTGTAGGTTAGCTGATTAGCTGGGAAACAAGGTATTCATATATTTAGTTACTGTGTGATAGAGACAGCAACCATCCAGACATTGCACAATTAATTAGAAAATGCATAAGCGGTTGCAGTTTTCATTATGCAAATTCTTTTACAATTATTAAAATGAGTAAACAGAAATATGCCTCAATTTAATACCAGTTTGTGCGATTTTAAGCAACAACACAGCAATGAAAATATGAGACAACGAAGTCTATTGAAATCCCACTCTAATCACATGCTGTGTATTAAATATACAAAATCTGTTTCTTACCTCCTTGTGTTGTACAGTTTCCATGTGTTCATTAGTGAAACAGGAGCATATTACCAAAGATGCTGCTATCACAGTATCCATTAGAATAACTTCCAAACCACACCAGTGGCACGGTATGTCCAGATTAAACAGCCTGCAATAATTTTTCTTTCCTGATTGAAGCCTTGATATCAGTTGTCAGACGTTTACTTGAGTGAGAATAGAAACCAACTACTGTTCATACACTCCTCTCCCCGCTTCCTCTCCAATCTTCAACTTTCATTCACTCTATCTCCTCCACACATCCTGAATATGACTCCCTCCCTCCCTCCCTCTCTCTCTCTCTCTCTCTCTCTCTCTCTGTCTCTCTCTCTCTCTCTGTCTCTCTCTCTCTCTCTCTTTCTTTACGTATGTCTCTATCTGCTGGCTGTCTCTCACAAAAATGACATTATGAACATGCTATGTAGAATGAATGAATTACTTTTAATGCTTACTGATATGACTTAATTTCCATAACCTTTCCCAGTGACTCGTGGGACAGACGTCATTGTAGTACGTCATTTCTCTGCAAATCTGAAGTTCGTTGGGATTCATGCCACAGCTGCTTCTGGGCAGCAGTTGCTCATGTAGCTGTACTGTATCAGTTCACTCCCTTTGCCCCATGCTGTGTTTTCAATGTCATACCAAAATTAATAAGAGTGCTCCAATGAGATTTGCAAACTGCAAATGAAGAAAATAATGACAAGGGGTTCTTCTAAAAATGTTCCATCGAAAAAGAAATGACTAAAAATATTTTTCTTTTAAATAATGCGGTGACCATAAAATAATACATTAAAATTTCATAATCACTTCTAAAATCTGCACAGAAAGCATCCTATGACATATTTTGTTTAATTTTGATTGTAATGTATTTCTGATTTATTTATTTATTTCTTCTTCCTGTCCTCGTTATACCCATTTACAAAACTTAAAGGCATTGTTGATATTTTTTTTAAATATTATTTTAGTTGAATTTATAATATATATACAGTTTAAATTTTTTTATATATAATTTTTGTCTTCAATTTTTATTCATATAGTTCTTTTTTCTAATCCTCATTTCTTTCACTACTCTTTTAGTATAACCTTGCAAGTACAGGACATATCACTTCACTGTACATCTTTCCTTAGTATGTGACAAAATTGCCTTTATATCCTTGAAACCTTGAATATATAGATGCTACAAAATATTGGAAAATAGTAGGCCTAGATTCAAGCATGGTGGAAATTTGGAACAACATCTAGTCTTTTAAAGTCATACACAGCACCTCTTACATAAGGAGTACACACAGTTCAAACACATATATACTTAACAAACTATCTATACATTATTGATAAAGGCTTACCAGAATTCAAGTGCTGATAAAGTTCAGTTCCGGGTCCCTGCTTGCAGTGCAGTGAACTGGAGTATTTGACAAAAGTATTTTTTGGCGGTGCATATTTTAAACTATGTAAAAATGAACCAATGATAGGTTGGCTCTTCCCCACAAGTGGCACGGTGACAGGTGAAAGCTGAACAGCTGTCTCTCCAGTTTCTACGGTCAGCTGTGCTTTTAAACGTGTAATTCCACCCCTGTCCTGCTGGTGGCAGCAGTGCGCCGCTGAGCTCTGTGACCGGTGACGTCCGTGACACATGAATCCACAGTAAACACAGACTGTCGCCACACCGAGGACCAGCTAGCTAACGATAACCTGAACGGAGAGGTAAGAAAACGCCTTGTTTTGTTTCTTAATTCGCAGGACGTTGAAACTGTAACTGTTGGTTGTCTGTTTGTAGGCGCTTATTTTGTGTTTTCGGTGCAACAGACCCGGAACTGAAAAAGTAGATAAAGGCTGTATAACGTTATGTGCCCTGTCACTCAGTAAGAAAGAGATGAGTAGAAACTGAAGCGGCAATTCTCCCTGTAACGACAAATTACTGCCGAAAATGAATACAGTTGACTGAACGGCTATGTGAGTACTGGGTGGAGTAAAAAACGTTGTGTCCATATCTTTGAACACGCAGAAATCCTTTCTTAAATAACCAAAGTCTCAACACATTGTTTACTCTAGAGGCACAAATTAGAGCTCGTCTGTTGTGTAATCTACAGAAAACTGATGGCGTCCTTTGAACAGGAGGTCCTGCTTACATTTTCCCTTTCAGTGTGGTGTTGTGCACACAGTGTACAGTGCTACAGTCCTAACTCTAAGTTAATGTATCCTAAAGGGGGTTGCAAAATGCTACCAAACACCAAACAACTGATTGATTTCATTTGCCTTCAAAGAGTTTGTCTAACCTGCACTTTTGCAGGTAACAGTTACTTGAGGTTGTGTTTTGCTAAAAGAATGGAGAAATATAGAATGGTAAGTCAGTCTGTGACATTTTAATAATATTAAGCTAATTAAAGAGGTTATTTTATTAATTACATGATTCTTGAGGCTCTGCTTGTTGGGTACATGTTAAAAAATATGTAATAGCAACTTCTCAAATATGGCTCTTGTGTCCTTGTGGAAAGGACACAGTCACATGCCCAATTGTGTTATTTGCCTGAGGCAGGCTTTTATTGCATTTCATTTAGAGCTAGAGTGAACAGATACACAACCAGATACAGTAAATGTCCTTTGGCAGGCAGTGTACCAGGACTTTTTCGGTTAAGTAGCAGTCATGTGAAATAAAAACATCAGCTGGTTATTGAAAGTATTTATCAAGGAAATGGAAGTGAGGCCACTGACTTTCATATCAGTGTTTCTGAGAGGAATGGTTCTCAACATTTTGGCTTCGACCCCCAGTCATGACAGAAATTGTGTGTTATTCAGTTACTGTGCCAGTTTTTCGTACCACACAGCAGCTTCTGGTCTCATGTGTGTCTTTCAAAAGCATGAGTCTAATGAGTTCCACACAGTAAGGTATACAGATTTTCAATTCGGGGAAAAGAGAGGAGATCGGGAGATACCTAGAGTTGAACTATTGGAACAGAAGAAGGGTTGATGCATCTTGACTTCCTAGTTAGTTGATTCCTGTGTAAACAACATAGTTGCAGCTGAACAGGCTGGTGGGGGAGGTGGTGACACTGGGCCCATTGATACCTGTGGCTGGCAGTGCACACCCCAGCATTGAGACAGGATGCGTCTATTAATGGTTGCCTCTTACATCTAAGGGGGAGGGATGCTTTCAGCAAGAAAGTGTTGCCTGTAGTAGTGCAGGAATCATCCAGGACCAGTTTGAGGAATATATAGATCACCAGGTGTTCATAATCTCGGTTGAACTTTGAAACAAATTGAAATTTCATTAAAGACTACTTGGTCAGCTGTGAACCTGGGATGTGGTGGTTTTTCTAATGTGGATTTCTCTTTTGTAAAAGTTGTCCTTAGTTATTTAACCGAGTTCTCAAATAAATGAGAAATATTAATACAGTTAATTGACTTAATATTGGTTTCCTCTTTCTGCAGGCACAGCTTTGTTGTTGTTCTAGTGATGTGCTTGTCCCATCTGGCATAGTGGGAAATTCTAGCTGAACCCCCCTCCCTTCCTTATCCTGTCGCTGTTCCCCCGAAGACCTCCACCGACACCACCTCCTTCCTTGTTCCTATACCTCCTCTTCCTCCCTCCGGCCGCCCCTGTGATGCCTCCCTCGTGCTGTGGCTACCTGTCACAGTACACCCATCATCATCTGGTTACCTTCCTCCTCACCTTCTTTAGGTAAACTAAACCCGCCCTGCCTCCTGATGTAAAGATTTTTGCTGAAGGCTGTTAGAGCTGTTTTGCATTGTAAATGTAGTCCTGGGTTTTTAGATGACCCTGTGATACCAGTCATGTCCTCAAAGTATCTGGAAACCCAGTGAGGGCTGGACTGGTGCCAGTGACCTCTACAGTGTGACTTATGGGTCTTTTTTGTAAGGTTATTGTGTTTTGTTTTTGGATGATTTTGGAGCTTTTAAAGCTTGACACTTTATTGAACAGTTTAGAAACAAAAATGTCCAAACTCGCCGTTCATTACCTGCTGAGCCGCAGCAGAATAGTGGATGCAAAGTGAAATGGAAATATCAATGTAGCTAGTGTAGAAAGACACTGAATCGATGTGAGCTATTAATTTAGGTGAAAGGTCTATGGGGCAAGGTTAACCCAGGTCCAGCATTGTCAAGATAGCATAAACTATGTGTATTGATTTCCAACAGTCAGGCTTGCTACAGTACACAGCCTGGAATTTATGAAATGTAATATTTTGTAGTTGTAAGAAGTTTGCAGAAAAAAAAAAGAATGTGAAAAATATTGTAAATAGCACATATTTTGTAAAGTGTTGACTGTGGAGATGATCCGTGTGGATAGAAGGTTTGTACACTGTCGGTCTTTTTCTTTTTTTCACTGAAGCACTTATTTCTTTATCCTTATCAACCGCTGTAGAGAAAGTCAAGTAATTTTGAAATGTGCAGCGAACAGAGCGAGGATTATATCATGTTTATGACCATCTGGTAAACATCAGCCATATACTTCTTTATTTAGGCCAAACTCAATCACATAGTTAATCATTAGTTAGTAGTTGTCATATCACACGTCTGTGGCCATGTCACCATAGTCGTGACACACAGTGCCGTCTGCAGCAGATAGTAGCACACAGTGAACTCTGCAGTTGTGTTTGCATTGGATGTTTTTTTTTTTTTCCAATTTCCTATTTCTTAGATAACAATGGAAAGCTATCAGTGTTTCCTGTAAATTCTTGCATCAGATTTTAACTGCTACCACTGTGGAATTTAATCGTGTCCAAAAGGAAAATTTGCTTTTATTGTTTGACCTTATGAAGCCCAAAAAAAACCAAAACAAGATAATGTGGTGTATTGTGGTATTTTTATGCAAATTCTTGCCACTTTTCAAACCATTAGCACTAAATTGTTCCAGTATTTTAAACAAGCATTAAGTAATAGAGCAGTTGCATCCCCTCCCTGAAGTATGACCTTTTTGTTTCTAAATGGATGCTGTTAAATAAATCTCCTATCAAATAAGTTTTTCTTACTAACGCTCTTTTCTGTCTCTCCAGCTATGTGTTGCTGCATGCGTCACGGAAGACGTTCAGCAATGTGAAAGTGAGCATCTCAGCCCAGTGGACGCCATCCATCCAGAATGACAGTGCAGCCGCTTTCTCCCCTGGCGAGGTATGGAGCACCAGCACAACAGAGCAGCAGACAGTACAATGCAGGAACAATGCTTCTCCCACACATACTGTAGATGCTCACTTGGTTCAATAAAACAAATGATAATTGAAATCCCTGTTGTAGCTAAACTGCATTTGATTAACTGTGTTTTCTCTGACTGTTCTAGACATGGGAGGACAATCGTCTGTTTACAGATGAAAAGCAGGCCACTCTGTTCCTTGGAGCTCTGGACTCCATCTTTCTCTTTTCATATGCCGTGGTGAGTATGTTTTTCTGTGTTTAACGAGCTCCTGAAAGCAGCAACATCTGCCACTGAAATGAGTTAGAACTGGCCAAGGCGGATGCTGGCATGCATTCACAGTTTGCCAAGTTGGGCTGGGACTGAAATCTGATCCCTGTTGCTCGCATTTATTCAGGCATGTTGGCCTCTAACAGCAGAAAAAAAAATAGAGATATAAATCATTTGAAATAGACAACTGCACGGAAAATTCCTGTTATATGATGAAACAAAGTGAAAATAAGTTAAAGCACCTCATAACACCCCTCAGACGTATTACATCTGTTGCTGGGACACAGTGTGAAGTACATCATACCGTTTAATTTTGATCCAAATCAGACCTGAAGTGATCTTTTTTTAATCTTGAGTCCCTTGTTTGTTCCTGTCCACACAGGGCCTGTATCTGAGTGGTGTGATTGGGGACAGAGTAAACTTGCGCTACGTGCTCTGCTTCGGCCTGTGTGGCTCTGCTGCAGTGGTAAGAACATGGACGAGTGGTATTATTTATCTCTTGGTAGTGCTCCCTTGTGATCCCACTTTTGTTGTTGGTGTCAAGTTGTAAATCGTCATGGTGTTGATTCAAAGCATTTTATCTTTTCTGTAATTGGCTGTTTTTGGAAATGTTGTTCCCTTTACTGTTTTTCTTTCTGAAGGCTAAAATAAAGATTTTAAATGTATTATATATATATTTTTTTTTATTTGTTTTTAAAGGTGTAAGGCAGAAATAAGATATGTAAGAGGTGGAAAAAAAAGTTGGTGTCTACCAGGACATTGTGATACCTGGTGTTAATATAAAACTCACTATGTATTAATGTGGATGTTGTCAAGTATAAATCAAATGCCAACGTTGTAAAAGACTTAATCCTCTATGTGGGTTTTTAAACATCTAAAAAGAATAGCCAATAATGTTTTTCAATACAACTGTAGCTGTTTGTGTGTTTGCAGGAGTTTTTGTTTGGCACTCTAACAGAATGGCTCCACATCTACAACATCTATCTGTACTGTGGCCTGTGGGTGCTGAACGGGCTGCTGCAGTCGGCCGTGTGGCCGTGCGTGGTGGCCGTCATGGGCAACTGGTTCGGCAAAACTGGGTGTGTGCCGTTTCTCCGTTTATGAAACCTGCTTTTATCCAACACTCCTTCAAGTATTCCCAGCATCTGTCAAGCCCAGAAATATTTAGTCAAGTCGAGCTTTATGATGCACACCCACACACAGAATCACACACACTCACACTCGCACAAAGACATCCATTCACTGGTGCTTCTGCCAAAACATAGACGCCATTTAGAGTCAGTTTTCCGCAGCAGTAGAACTTGCAAATATAATTTGCTGGCTATAAAAATAGCAAGTCACTGAGCTGTCTGTGAAATACCGGTTCATAAAATATACTACGTTCTGTATTTAAAGTGTTTTTTCTTTTGGGAGGCATTATCTGAAAATAGAACCAAAAGTATTTAAAAAATAATATTTGTAACTTTTAATAATTAAACTTCTGGATATTGTTTTCCAGGCGGGGCTTTGTGTTTGGCCTCTGGAGTGCTTGTGCCTCTGTAGGCAACATCCTGGGGGCCTTCTTAGCGTCTAGTGTGCTCAAGTATGGATACGAGGTAACACACACGTACACACTTTACTGATGCCGTTTACCATAACCTTCTCAGCAGCTAAATGCTAACATGGTCTGATGTGTGTTGCTGTGTGCAGTATGCCTTCCTGGTGACCTCGGTGGTGCAGTTTGCTGGCGGGGTGGTGGTGTTCTTCGGCCTGCTCACATCTCCAAAAGAAGTTGGTAAGGACTGCAGGGAACATATTAGAAAACGTGTTCTCTGAATGTATTCAAGTGCATCCTAATGTTATGTAAAATGCTGCTTAGATGCCTGTTTTCCATATAACACTGGAAGATGAAATCCCAATGACTATATGTTTTCAGTCACATTGTTTCTTTTTCAACTTTACTTTAAATTGACCTTGTTCCCACGGAAACCAGTTTGAACTTGTGTCACACTTCACACTGGGAAACTGTGCCTGAAATAAAAAACAGTTGTGTGTGTTTGTGCTACATACACTCTTGACTGAATTCTCCACAGCTTTGAATGTGTGTTTCTGTGTGTGTCTGTGTGTGCACATCAGGTTTGAGTTTGGAGTCTGAGACTAGACTCAGCCCGGTGGAGACGGACACAGACAGCCACAGGCCTCTGATGAGTGACGAGGAGGATGAGGTGAAGGCGGAGGTGTATAGCAGACGATACCAGACAGTTCAGCAGCCGGATGAACCCCTGGCCGAGTCACCTCAAGCTATCAGCTTCTGCCAGGCCTTTTGTCTGCCCGGAGTGCTGCCTGTGAGTCTGAAGTACCAACAAGTCAAGACAAATTCATTTACAACTGGCACTTTGCCACACACAGACTCTGTTTCTGTTTGAACTGCAGTACTCCCTGGCTTACGCATGTCTGAAGCTGGTCAACTACTCCTTCTTCTTCTGGCTTCCTTTCTACCTGAGCAACAACTACGGCTGGAAGGAGGCCGAGGCCGACCGCCTGTCGGTGTGGTATGACGTTGGAGGAATCATCGGTAAGTGGTGGTGCTACTTTTGTTTTAATCATTTTAACATATCACAAAGACAGGAGACAGAATAACATCTCTTTAATAGGCTGGAAATAAATAAGAACTGAAACAAATAGTTGATAAATCGACCGACAGGCAAATGATCTGCAGCTATTTTAATCAATTGAAGTCATTTTTCATTTTTCAAGTTCCTAGTTCCAGCTTCTCCAGTGTGGGGAGTTGATGCTCTTCTTTGACTTGCGAGTTCATTCACTGAACCTTTGGGTTGTGGACTGTTGGCCATACAAAACTAGCAATTTGAAATTGTCCTTGGATTTTAGGAAACTGTGTGGAGTATTGGGTTTTTTTTTACTATTTTGCAACATTTTATTGACAAAATGATTTATCAAAAAGAAACATTTACATAAACAGACATTGTGTATTCACTGCTTATCTTACTCAAAAATTCTGATGGATATGAACTGCTTCTGTCTTGTCTTTTTTATAAATCTCTAATTCTCAGCGTGGCTCTGTCATCTTGTTTCTTTGTGTCAGGAGGAACAGTTCAGGGTCTGATCTCTGACTTCATGGGTAAGAGAGCCCCGGTGTTGGCATTCAGTCTGGCAATGGCGATGGGAGCCCTGGTGGGATACAGCCGTGAGTACATACACATTATCACGCTTTGAAGACTAAATGATCAAAATGAAATAATAAAATGAATTTTTGTTTTTCTTATTTCCTGCTGTCCATCACTTCAACATATTAAGCTCAAGATGTGATAAAAATCTGCACTTCTGAGGCTTAAAAATGTAATCCGTCTCCCTCCTCTCTCAGGATCACCTAACGACCAGGTGATAAACGCTGTGCTGCTGGCAGTCACCGGCTTCTTCATTGGTGGCCCGTCCAATATGATCAGCTCCGCCATATCTGCCGACCTGGGGAGACAGGAGGCTCTGAGAGGCAGTCAGGAGGCTCTCGCTACTGTTACTGGTATAGTGGATGGAACTGGCAGTATAGGAGCTGCGGGGGGACAGGTAAACAAAAATACAGGCTATTCCACAAGGACTCAGCTTATTGTGCTTAAAATTCATTAAGAGAAAACAGCAGGAAAAGATAACACTAACAGGATTAAATTACAAAATAAAAGACCTAATAGTTTATGACTATGGTCAGTGATTTTCTCTGTACTCAGCTATTGAAAATCATGGACGGTCTTGTCCTGGTACATTTGTCCTGCCATTGAAGTCTGTTTAAAATAGATGCACTGCAAGTTATACGTTTGACAACATGTTTGTATTTTCATGTGATGGAAATGCTGGCTTGCACTTTAAGGTTTTCCAACACACACACTACTTTCACACATTTTGCAGCCGCTGCACCATGTTAACTGTGAGAACTAAGGTTTACACATCTACTAAATTTTGCTACTCCTTAGCTTAGATAAGTAGTTGTCGGCTGGTCATTGACCTAATCATGTTAAAAACAATTTTAGGTACAAATGGCGTCACTGAATTCTGAATTAGCATTAATTACAAGAACATTGCAGCACTACAGAGAGGATTAAGTGTAAATATTGTAGACATAAATACGACAGTGTCGAGCAGTGGTTCTACCCACAGTCGCATCCACATTGATTTTTAATCAGTGCATTTTTATCTCCATCACCCTCTAGTACCTGGTGTCCCTGATTGAGAGCAAGCTGGGCTGGATGTGTGTGTTCTACTTCTTCGTCGTCATGGTAAGATGATCTCCCCTAAAATTACAACAGACCTTTTTCACAGGACATTCTGACAGTAGGCCGAGCACGGGTGTAATTCATAAAATGAATGATGCTTCAGTTTCAGGACCCTCAGTGTCACACTAGCTGCTGTCATACAGCATGTTCAAGCCAGGAATGTTCTGTGTGGGGCATTGCTGTTTTGGATTTATGTCCGCAGCAGTGCTAGTCACAGAGCACGTCTGTGTAGAGCCGGCATGGTGGGACAGACGCCAATGCTGTTTTGTTACACGTTACGCCTTGAGGTCACGCTTCTGACTCTGGAGCATGCTATATAAAAGCACACACTGGGCCAGAATTATTCCTGCTTGTTTGGTCCAGTGTAAACAAGCAAATGCGGAGTAACGAGTGGTCTTTTTGGCGGCAATATAGAGGGATCTCTGTATAAAAAGGGGCTACTGTCACAGCCTACTGTGACTACACTTGAATAGAACAGTGCTTTTCCTTTTACTTTAAGTACGAACTTCTGCTGTGTGTAACACCTGATGTTTTTACACCTACATTGGCGTAAAAACAACTTCTCAATTGCTAGTTCTGACTTGAGTAAAGAGCATGAATTAATACCACCTTCTTTTGTTTTTCTACTACAGACAGGGGGCAGCATTGTGTTCATCACTCCCTTGCTCCTCAAAGAACTGCGTGCCATGTGGAGAGACAGACGAGCGCTGCGACACCAGCTGTGAAAGCCTCAACATCTGCCCACCGCAGCGTTTCTACTGTTATCAGTGGCGACACAGCAGATCTGCTCAGAAACAGCTCTTTGTAGGTGAGTTGTGGGGTGTGCAAAGATTTGGTGAAGGCCATTTCTCATGATCAAGAGGGTTAAGGTGACCTAGAGTTTCACACCCACAACCGCAAGCGTATGCCTATTAACACCCATGTGAGCAGGCAGAGAGTCTTTGAGCACAACACTGAGGTTTTATCCACTCATTGAAAACCTAAAATGTTATTGTACACTCCCTATAGTGCAAATGCAAGGATTTAGAGGTTGAAATGTCTGAGTGAACAAAGTTTTGAAAGGGAACCGGATGTCAGTCAGAGCAGTCTGTGAATTCAGGCTTTGCAGGGCCCTCACAGAATGTACTAGTGTATATATTTAAGGGTTTAAACGGATGTAAATATTTTACATGTAGATGTACTTGAGTCAAGTATGAATTTGAATGATGATCATGAATTTGAATTTTAAACCTGGAGTTCTTAATTTAAAGATGAGGCCCTTTCAGACAATCTGAGGGTCAGAATTGCCTAACGAATGTGAATAATAATTGTTATGTAGAACCATATTGTCAGCTTTTGTAGATATGTATGATATTTGTTTTTAGTTGAAATAATAAACATTGCACTCTAGGATTCTTACAATGATTAGATAAAGTCTTAAAGATTTTAGTAAACCACTTAGGTTTTCGCTGGCCACTTGATTTCTACTGTGTACAGTTTTGTGTAATCGGGGTCAGGAATTATACTGTAAAGGCTTTTCATTACGTGGGCTAGTTCTCTTGATTCTCTGTTCATTTCAGTTACTTATTTAATATTTGCTCATCATTCCCTTTTCACTTCCTGTTCGAAGGAGTGTATACCGTTTCTTAGGTTACAAGAGATCCCCGTGAAAACCCTTTTCTCACCGTTTTAGTTAACAGTGTAGCGTACAAGAGGGAACGGTTTTGCCTGTTTGTAGCCGGAGCTACAAGTTTGTTGGGGGGGTAAAATACTGGTCTTTTTATGTCTTATTTCATGATATACAGGGTGGGTAAATGATCATACAACACCAGCTGTTTGCTAGTTTACACCTGAACACTGTGTGTCTGTATTATTAGACACACTGGTTGGTAACCAGCCAGCAATTCAATGAAGATTGTTTTGGTTAGAATCAGACTAAAGTAGGTGATTTTCCAAACACTATGGTCAGTAGATACTAGAGACAGTTTGCACCCTTGTGTGCAGATACATGAATCATCACGTGAAGTGCTTTTAACATGTAGGAAGACTGATATCAGGGCATATTTTTACCATCATCGCTGGTATGAGATTGGTTCCTAATGCTCAACTGAACAACTAAACGTTTCTAATGCAATGGAGCTTAAAATGATACTTGAACTTCTGGTATCTCTGAACTCAAATTTAATAGAATGTAAATTTAACTGCATCTGTGGTGTATTTTTTATTTGTTATTATTTGTATGTTTCAGGTTTTAACCAATGTAAATATAATTGTTGTTTTAAATAAATGCAAATGACATTTTGCAAATCATCTATATTTCAGATAGGATTCTTTTGGTTTGGGTGGAAACTTGAACTTGATTTTATTATAGCTTCTAATCTGCACTCGATATGTGCAGTTTTGCATCAAAACCACCGAGAGGCGCTATTAATGCAAAAGAAACCTTCCATTTCAGTCCTTTTTTCTCTGATGCGTCAAACAGTTGAAACAAACTTGAGACCAGTACTTTGTGGTTTATCATTTCTCATTCATTAACATTTTATTATTTTGAGCACACTCTGAAATTAAAATTATGAAAGGCAACAGTGCACCAATAACCCATCAAACGAATCTCTTAACATTTTCTATACAAATATTACTATCAAAACGGATATAATTCTGATCCCATATAATTACACTTCTTACATGTTGCAAGGAAATATAAATCACTATTAAATTACAATAAAATTATTACAAATGGTATACAAAGATTATCATACATTCATGCATATACAAAGTAACAAAAACACTACACTTTGATATAGCTGCGACAGGTGAATTAGGAAAGCAGAGTTTGCTTGAGCACAGTGAGACACCCAACAGATATGTCTTGACTCATCATTTTAGTTTTACTTTTTTTTTTTTTTTTCCCTGCCAATGGACTTGACTTGAATTTAAACAAGGCCATAGAAAACCTTAGAAACTCTGTCCAACAATGTGAAAAGCCTGATGGGAGGAAAAAAAAGTTGAATTGTCAAGAAATTCCTAAACTGTGCCTGAAATTCTCACTGAGGATTTGTATGGTTTTTAAAGATTACCATAAAAAAATAGTTCTCTTGTCAACAATGTTTAAAGTAGTGCAAAGATATAGTTTCAGAAAAAACAGTTAGTTATAGCAGGGAATTTAGAATTATTTCCCCACAAAACAATGATATAATACTCAAAATAAGTTAATATAGACTTTGAAAGTTTTGTCTTTAACACACTGAGAGGATAGATGCACACACAAACACTGTCACACACTCACACACATATATAAGTTGACAGAAAAACAAAGATTCCTGACGAATTTAAAACAATTTTAAATAGCCATGCGTGCTATTTTTAAATCTGTGAAATATAGCTGTGTAGAGCCATGAAAAACCCCAACATTATGTTAACATGATTATGAACAACTGCTTTGATGCCGATTTTTCGCAGAGACTGAGGCGGGTTGTTTGTGAAAGAGACTGTGAGACTTTTAAGGGGGCAGACAAAAGCTCGTCTGAAACGCAGGCCACTCGTCTGGCCGCAGAAATCCTTTGATCCAGACGGGCTCTGGGGCGTTTTCTCCTGAAGTTTCTCTATTAAATTTTGTCCCTTCCCCTCATCCTTCCCCCACACCACTATTCCTCGGCTCTGTCTATTTCTGGGAAAGCTGTCAAAGCAAAGTGAGGCAGTGAGAGAGTGAGAGACAACAAAAGCCGCCTGAACTCCCTCCTCCCCACCCACCTCCACCCCCCGGGAGAGGCTGGAGTTTCCTCTGCACCAAGCAGGGCCTCACTCTGACACACTGACTCTTTTACCTGATGTGAAACTCGACATGAAGCGCTGAACCTCCACAGCTTTTACCACAACGGAATAATTATTTCTGTCTCTATTTTGTGCAACAACCTGAGCTAGATTGGTTTTGTTTGAATTTTTTTTTTGTGTATGTAACTTGTTTGAGTAACTAAATCACATGATGAGGTAGTAAGAGTGGATTAACTCAGGTTATGGCTTATGTCTGAATACAAAATAGAATGACTGTACGTAGGGAGAGAAAAGTAGGCACATCCTATTTGAGTCACTTCTCTTGAAGGTTGAGCAGTTATGGGCTACATCTCGAGATCTTCTGTGGCCCATAACCGATCACTCACTGTTTCTAATTAAGTGGCACAGCAGGTTCTCTTTGGTTCAACTGCCTCAGCTGCCGCAACTTTTACAACTGGTGAAAACCTCAAGATAAAACCACACCAACACATTCATACACACACTGGCATGCATATATATATATATATATATATATACATACATATACATACATATACACACATATACACACAATGCAAACACTTTCAAAACTGCACTGCGATAGCAAATGTGATACAGCTCAACTCTTCATATAAAAAATTACCAAAAGTAGAATCTAAAGTTTTGATTCCTCTGAGCTGCAACACAGTGATAAAACACTACATTCCCTTCATGGAGAAAAGAGTTGCATTTAAAACCTACAAGTTGGACATCACATGAAGACAAGGAGTGGGAGATGCTACATTATTAAAAGCATAAAGCTGGAAAAAAACATACAACTAAATAAGGTATGTTCTGGTCTGTTGCCAAAAAATTATTTTTACAACCCCATTATGCAAATAATACAAAGCAAAAAAGGAATATAGATTGGAATTTGAACATCTTTTGCTATGTTGTTATGGTGTAAAATATATATGGCCAATATTTTTAAGTGGCAACGGTGGAGTGTATATGAGCCATAATAACTTCTAGTCTTAGGCATAATTTGGGGGCAATGGCACGTTTCCAAAAACACCTTATCTTACCTCGTTTAACCTCGTTTTCTTTTTTTTTTTATTATAATTTATTTAGACGATGATCTAGCATCGTGAAAAATAAATAAATAGTGACAATTGGAATATTATAATTATTACTCAAAATTTAAGTCACTACCATACAGGTTTGGCCGCATGACCTCATTGCTAAACCTCCACCGTTGACCTTTAACCTGATGCTAATCACAGTCGCGCTGCCAAAATTTTTAACCCTGGGTGAGGTTTTGACCCCTGGCTCAACTCGAGCTTTTGGAGCCGTGGGGTGAGACTAAGGGCTAAGTGTGATGCGAGGCCAGGAATAGTAACTCATCTAATCAAAACCTCTTATGACTTTTAGCGAGAGGGAGAAAAAAGGTCGAGGACTGAGGTCAAATACTATCCGTGGCCCGTTTCAGAAGAAACTTAACCTCGTAGAACTAAAGCCCATTTTCTGTTATTTCCTGAAAGAGTGCATTCAAAATCATTTCACAGTATAGTCAGCTGAGGAAAACAGTATATAGAATATATACACTATATGTATAATATTGATAATTATCCAAAAACCGTTGTAAAGTCTGAGCATGATTAACTACGGAAACTGTAGCTTCCTTGTGCTGAAAATGAAAGGTATGTGGTGTCGGAGGAGTTTTTAAGCCCATGCTGTATGAGCTTGTGGACAGTCAGTTACAAATTGCTACATATATACATATGATATGAGACATATCTATGTGAGGTGACGTGTGGAGGTATGTGGACCACTTGGTGGTCCTCCACTGGGTCTCGTTGTGCTTTTCTACTGACGGGAAGATGCTTTGTAATGCAGAAGCTTCCTCTTCTTCACCTTGAAGAAATCTGGACAGGGGAAAAAAAGACAATGCAATGTCAGAAAAAAAAACAGTACAACAACTATAATCTGTTGTACTTGTACCACATTGGGACATAAATATATATGATTTGGGTCAAGAAATCAAGGCAGTTTTAAAGGAAACGTTCAATATCATCAAACTCAGCAAGACTGCAAAGAGGAGGATTTCCAAAAACCATGACATTCCATGGACTGACCTGTGATAGCGGACTGTCTACGTTTCCCTGGCCGTTGCAGCCTGTAGCAGCCTCTGGTGGTCACCTCCAGGTATTCGTCCCCCGACCCAGACGAGCTACTGGACACTGGGGAACCCTCACCCGATGAAGACGACGTCCGCCTCATGCCCTTCGTCATCCCGACTCTGGGCCGCGCCACCGGCCTCACCATGCAACTGCGGTAAAATGCCGGCACATCCTGGCACCTGAGCTCCTCCCACTTCATGTTGGAGCCCTCTCCTGGCATGTCGCTCTGGAAATTGAAGTTCCACCGCTTGTTGGCCACCTCCACACTCATGCAGAGCAGCCTCTGGAAGTCCTGCTGCAGCTGCTGGTGATCCACGGGCCCAAAGAGATTCCTCCGCACTGGCCCCACCTTCAGCTCCAAGGCCTCGATGCCCCCCAGGCGGGAAAGGCCCGAGTCAGATGCCGTAGCTGATCCTGCGGTTGATATTGATGGAGAGGCCATCGCCATGTCCCTATTAGAGAATAAACACATACAGACACACACAGCATTAGAGGAAGGGCCGAGGTTGAATGCTGGTTTTGTCAGTCCTGTAGAGTTTCAATGAGGTGTGATTTCAATGAGGTTTTACTGGAATGGATTACAAACACACACACACACACACATCCAAGCTATTAAATGCTCAAACCCCTCACACACCATCTGCCCTCTTGGGTGCCTTTGTGTTTTATGTGATCAAATACATGTGTGCCCTAACCCGGTAAGTAATTACTGCAGCAACAGGTAACTGAACCAACACCAAATAAATCTCCAACAACATTCAATGCCCTGCCGTGTTAAAGTCAACCTGATTCGCCACCTGCTCTGGTGTCTACCAGTCAAAGGTCGACAATAAAGGTTAGCAGGTCACACAGAGAAAAGACCCATGTTATACCACTTGTGAGGAATGTTTTCCGCGTTCCCCATCTGACTTATCTAATTAGAGTGATTGAGACTGATCTACACTGGTATTTGGCTTTCTACCTTGAGTTTCCTGCTTCATCACATCTCGACCTACATTATCTCTAAGCACATTCAGATAATATTTCACATGGACGTGGATAACAACCACATCTCTTGCTGACTCTGTCTGAGCCTCTGAGCCTCACCCTTATCAGCTATGTGTAGGCACTAAAAGCAGATGATGTTTTCTGGGATGGGCACTAACTACTATAGAGATATAAGGTTCTGCTACTGATGTAATGCTATACTATATATGGTCTTATCCTAAACCCTAACATACAATATAAACTAAATTGGTAAGGTGGCTCCTGCATTTTTATCATTCGATCTTTGCCCCGTCATGTACTGGGGCCCTATGTCCAAAACTAGCTATAACACCTTTAATATTTCAATTAATATTTAGCTTTTATGGTTCACTTTCCTAAACAAATTTGCATGTAATCCAGTTATCATAAAGTAATTTAGAGTCAAAGAGTGGGTGGGACCTTAAAGGGGGCGGGCCTAGCTCATTAATTAATCCAGTGTTACTCCAGCGATGTAGTTTAGAGAGAAATTGTATGAAAATATCAATAATCATGCCCCAAATGTCCCAAAAAAACATTTTTTGATAATGTCCTACTAGACTACACAGGATACATTTCATCCCCAGACAACAAAATAGATTCAGTGTAAAAGCAGTAAGTTGTTTATTATAATTGCTTAATTAGGTCAATTAAACTGGAAATGATTAAGTCATTTGTGGTGCCTATAAGGACTTGGCAGTTAAAACACAGAAATGGAAAAATGTGTGTGAGTGATTTTTAGAAAATACCATTATGTCACCATAATCATCGCAAGATCAGCCTGAAGACAGAAGTAAGAGGTCGACTTAAAAAAACACCCCTGCGGAGCCAGAGGCAGGGGAGGGGTCTTCAGAGCGTTGCGCAATTGTTTAACACATACAGAATATATGGCTAAGAAGAGCACTTTCACAAGTCAAATAGCTTGTAATTTTACGATGTCAGTCTACCCATAAAAACCGTTGGAAACCATGTGTTTGAAGCCACAGCAGGCGACTAATTCACACATTTTCCTAAGTGCGCACTGTGCTCTTATTTCTATTCATTACACATTTAACCAGCTCAACTTCAGTTTACCTATTTACGTTTCTTTCGCAGCTCTTTTATAAAAAAAAAAAAAAGACTCATTGAGACAACTTAAGAAAAAACCAAAACCGCTTTCTTTCTTTCGCTACCATGGCTGCTGAAGTCCCCGGGTGAAAGTTGTTTGCGTCGAAAATGAAGTGGGCGCGGTATGCAGATCAGATTTCCATAGTGGTCGGTGTCCCCACTTCCAGAAAAACACCGAGTAAACCCCCCCCCCCCCCCCCCCCATAATTCACCTAAACTCTCCAAAAGCAAGTTAAAAAATGCACCAACTACTTCTGCAACCCCCAAATCACCACTGAAAACTGTTGACTATAACAACATGGGGAAATTAACTTTGTAAAATAAATAAAGTCTGGAGAAAAAACTTCGTGACGCAGTTACACTCACTGAGGATGTGGGTCAATGAGATGCGACACACAAACAGCCCGCATCTTGTCACGGCACTTAACACTCATATTACACACACAACAGCCACAAATATTCACTTCTATATTACGAACAGCAACAGAAAAGTTTTAGCTCACGTTTACACTGACCTTGCCTCTGATTAATGTCATTAACGAAGCCTCTAGCAAAGCGAATGAAATCTTATACAACTGAATCAACCTTACATTTATCCATACCAAATGAAAAAGAACCACCGACCAAACAATTGTCTGAATAAAATACTTAAAAAAATATAACATACTATAACTTTAAACACTGACAAGCAAAAAAAATGCATTTTCCTCTTACCATCAGCGTCAATACTTCTAAGTGTTCAAAAGCGGAGCTTGACGGCTTTGGTCCCCAAACTAAACACAATTCCTACAGTGACAGAGCAATGAAAGGCGTCCCCGACAGTCCCGTGGAAATAGACACTGTCACGTTGAGAAGTTATAGTAGACCTGACTCACAGGAGGGTTGCTCCTGTCCCCTTATCTGCGACCTGTTTGTTATGGACTCAAGAGACAAGGGGGGCGTCCTTCCAGCGGACTGAAATCACGTGGTTTCTACCAAAACAGTTATTGTTGGAGCTCGGCCAGGAGGTAAACAAGGCTATCACAATTTCTTACGACAATTAAAAGCATAAGAGGCTGCAGTTGAATTGATGCAAAAGTGGGCAGAAAAGTATCCAAAATGTATGAGAGGGGGAAAAAGTAATATAATTGCATTCCATACGGTTTTGTTATGCATTCATGAAACGTTAATTGTGATAATAAATAGTTTCTTACCCTGTGATCATGAATGATGCAAAAATCCCCTGTTTGTCTTTGTGCGCTCCTGCTGCTGACCTGTTGCTCCTACTCTCCTCTGCGCCCTTGTGCTTTGCTTCTTCTCCAGAGCAACTAGAAGTAGGTCAAATATCTTGGCAATGGCGGCCATTTCCTCTTCTCTCTCAAATGTGACACACATTCTCGTGTAGTGCTTGCATCACGTTTTGTTTGGGCGCCGCGCCCACATCCTCCAGTCACGTTGAACTGCAACGTGAGCGAGACAACTCCATTTTGACTTCTTCTCCTGCAGATTTACCACATATCCATTTGGATATTTACTTATGGAGTGATAAAAATCACTGACCCACCCTGTGCCTGGTTATGTGCATGTAGTTACTAATGGAAAAAGTGAAGAACAAATACTTCTATTTCTCCTTATAAATGAAAAAAATTTTGACTTTTTGACCTTTTAATTGACCTATATTGTTAAAATAATAATGAAAATTCCACCTTTATAACTTACTTAACTTTTCTGGTTTAATCTATGTTGGAGTTCTAAAGCTACACTGATTGACACCAACAAGTTAGGTAACTGATTAATAATTTAGGTCATTTTTCAGTACAGAAATACCAAAGACTTCCCAGTAACCCAGTAGCCCTTAAATGCTGTTTTTTTTTGTATTTTTTCATAATAAACGGAATATCTTTGGGTCTTAGACATGTAGTTTGATAAAAAAAAGCTTTTTGCAACTTTGGGCATCCAGATCTTAAGATGGGCTTATTCCCATGATCAATCAATTAGCCTAATTGCGAAATTAATTAGCCTAGATTCATTTTTAATGAAATAATAATTAGGTGCAGCCCTAAAATTGAAAGTGTTTTTTTCCAATTTTCCCATGTGTAAAAGGCAGATTATTGACAATTTAATAACCATGAGTATTACATTTCACCCTTTCCTTTCTTGCATTACATCTTTACCTGTTTTTTCCCCTCAAACTTTTGTAATATCTTTATTTCCAATTCTTGAATGACTGCGTGCTCATTAACCCTTCCGTTTTACATGACTTGTTTCCCCAGCAGCCTTCCTATACCAGTCGTGACACATTTCTTTTGTGACACACTGTAGGCTCTCCTTCCTAATGTAATTGTGACATGGGTCCTCTTCTTTCCTATTATTACATAGGCTTTCTGTCACGTTTTCCTCACTCATTACATGGGGAGCAGTCCTACTGTTGCATAGCATAATATAAGTCATCTCAGAGGCCTGCTAGACGATCAACGCCCCTCACTCAGAAAGGTTATTCCAGGTTTTACACAGCGCCTGGACCGTTTCATTCAAATTATGTTTTCTCAGTTCACACACTGGAAACACAGTCAATGTTTCTGCTGCAGTTTATGAGAGGCACTGCTTTAATAATGTCAAAGCAGGTAGCAGCGACTGTGGAGTGCTTATTGTTTGTGTGTGTAGTGTGTGACAGCCGAAGCCTAGAAGTAATTATATCACCACTTGGTTGGAAAACGTTATTTTCACATATGAGGGGGGGTGCAAAAATTCAAGGCAGTTCAGCACTCAGCAAATAAAACAGTTTCCCCAAATGCAGCCAAGTGTGTTTATGGGTTCTACAAAAGAAAAACAATAAATCCTGATTTGATTTACTTGGATTATGAACCAAAAAGAAAGGAACTGTATGAAAATGATAAGGTTAGAGAGAGAGGTTGAACCTTTAAAAAAAGACAAGAATAATACAATAAATAATAATAATTCTGGAGCAAATCTATTTGAAAACCTTCCTCTCTCCCTGCTTTCTGACCTCATCTGACCCAATTATTTTTGTACAGCCTCTAAAGAAAAAAAAAAGAAAAAAAATGTGATTGTAGTCGATGAATGATCAACTCTTCCACTGACATCATTTTCTCACCGCAAACCTCTACATGCTGAGTTATTTTAGGTTTCCCATCATAATAGTCAAATAAGGGTTGTGTCCCAGTTCCCTAATGGCCCACTAATCTGAGTGTCAACCGGCCTTTATACACTGTCATATTTCACAGTAGACAATGAGCCCTCAGCAGCATGATCCCTCACTGTTTTGTCAGCTCCCTGACCTGTATTTACAGTCTGTTTATTGTTCTCCATTAAATTCCTAATCCTTCTTCTTATTGTCTACAGTGCTGTGTGTGTTTTGGTGTGCGCCCACCCGACCCCCATCCTTAATCCTGTGCTGTATGTTACAGTTGGTTATGCAGTCATTAAGCCCATTGTCTCCCCTCCACGGTCAGTGCCCTTTGAATACATTAGCATGCTTGTAAAACAACAGTCACACAGTGCAATGTGACTCAGGTCAGAAGATGACATGCTGGGGGACTGTCATGGTGGGTCTTGTGCTTGCAACAAAAAAAAAATGATGTGGCTCTTTTCAGTCAAATGTTACTGATTCACTGTAGAATAATGCAAACAAAGGACACAACAGAGAGCCCATTAGGAAGCTAACGCTGCACATATCCTACAGCAGCAGGAAGTCGAATGCAATTGTATTTGGTTTGAGTGTTAATCAGTTGGAAGTGATGTGTGATGTAATGGTACTTGTCAGATCAGGAAGAGAATCCAAGGAAGCTGCTTATAAGATAAAGTCAGTCAAATTTAATTCAAAATCGAGCAACTACAACATAGTAAATGACTGAGACTTTGTCAGCAGCCTTCATGCTCATCACTGTGTTACATTCAGTTTAATACCAGATTAAAACACACATGTCGTTGTCTTACTCTTATTAAAGAAATAGTTTGATATTTTGGGAAATAAACATATTCGCTTTTTCATGCTGAAGCTGGCACCAGCAGACGGTTAGCTTAGCTTAGCAATAAGACTGAAAACAACAGCTAGCTTGACTCAGACCTGATCTGGCATACTGTTTTTTGTTTTTGTTTTTTATTTGTTTTTGTTTTTTTGTGGTGGTTGTTGTTGTTGTTTTTTGTTTTTTTGGGAGGGGGGGGTTCAATTTTAGAATTTAGCGGAAGTGGTATCGGTGCTCTCAGGTAATTCTTAGCAAAAAAGATGAAAAGCAAATTTCCCAAAATTTCTTTAATCTCATTAGTTACTCAACAGCATTGTGGCTATTATCAGTCTCTCTCTACTCTTGTCATGTTTACATCTAAAAGAATAATATAATTTTGGAGATTAAGAAAAAGACAGAATTATGCAAGTGAAGTTGTACTATGAGGGAAATGTGGCTTTAATTGATATGATGGCAAAGTGCAACATCTATGTACATAGATAGTGCTTTTTATCTTTCACAGTACAACATCTAATATCATTGATAATACTTACTGCATTGCTATGTTGTTTTGAGATTGAAATGCTGTTTGGTTTCACTCCGGATGAGACAGAGGTTTCAGGGAACTGCAGGTCAGAGGTCATAGTCAAAATCAAAACATTAAAGCTGAGAGTTTAGTGCTGAAGATGCTCTTTAGCGAAACACTGAAGGATGTACGGTGTGTACCATATGGCAGTCTCGGTTCTACAGGAAGTCTCTTTGGTGAAGGGGAGGCTGTGATAAAGCGAACAGGATGAAAAATAGAGAGAGAGAGAGGAAGTTGTTGGTTCACAGGTGCAGTATGGGGCTTTCCACATCCTTCTGCCCCTCAGCTGCGGAAGCAAATACTGAGAAGAGGCTCACCACAGACTGTAGATTGTTTACGTCAATCATAATTTCCAGACATACCACAACAAATTGCGAGCGATGAGCAGGGAGAGAGACTTTAATGTAGAGACGCGGCACGGTAAATGGCAGAGAATTACAGGAAGAAAGAAACCAAATTAAAGCACGTAAAAGAGAAACTGTGTAACATCACTCGGGCAAGCTTTCAGAGCTGCTTGCTAACTGTTGGTTTGGGAGATGAGTGGGCTCTCATGTGCTGATTTATGTCTACAAGCTGCAAGATTGAGTTTTCACCTTCAAGCAGCTCATCCATATTTACTGAGATGCACATGCAAATATTCATACAATAGATAGAGATCTAACCAAAAACAAGTTACGTATAACAGTAGTGAAAGATACCTGTGGGCTATAACCATGCAGGCACATTATGCAGGTACAGTAAGAGTGTGGAAAATGAAGTGATCCCAGTGAACATGGTTTGGAGAATTGCAGGTGATGTGAATTAAAACTGAGCAGAAATGTTGTCTTTGTTTAACCTATAGGTCTCAACACAAGGCAACAGTTTATCTTTTTTTCTTATCACCACACACAAATGATCCCTGGGGTGTAAACTATATTTGGAACTTTGTACTTTGCGAGAGGAGGCGAGTGAGTACTGAAAATACACAGAGGAGTAAAAAAGGCAGTGATCCCAAAAATGAAGTTACAAGCGCACACAAGTACTCTGTACATAAAGTGGGAGGTGTTTCCATGGGAGCGTTCGCCCAGCTGTGGAGGCCGCAGGTGGGGGTTGTGGGGAGGAGTGAGCTGTGCTCTGATTTCATATGTGTGTATGAGAGAGTGAGAGAATGAGTGTGTGTGTGTGTGTGTGTGTGTGTGTGTGTATGTGCTTGTTCGGAGAGGGTCTGCTGAAATTTGGGGTGCAAGGAGAGCGAGGCTGCTGGCTGGCAGCTGGATATTGTCAGGGGTTCACCAGGGGAGCTTGCATGTCAGGGTGAATGGGTTTAAGATGAAATGTGCCCAAGGAGACCCTGACTCACTGTGTTTGCTTTGGGGGGTCCTCAGGGGCTTGCCTGTTTTGGGGGGGGGCGTACAGATTTATTTTCTTTAAGCAGTTGTCGTCTGTATGAGTATTCAAGTGTGTGTATATTCCCTTCCTGCATTTACCTGTAGATTGAAAGCGTGTCTTGTTCTTACCAGAGCAGCCTGTGGTTTGAGGTGATAACATCTTGCGCTTTAAAATATTGTTTTTGCAGAGTGTGTTTGTGGGCGTGGGGAGAGGAGGAGGAGGGGAAGGGATTGAAGGGCGGTACGAGGTGAGTGTAAATTTGTTTTTGTCCCTCGATATGTGTCCGAGAGGAACTTGTTTTGGCCTCACTGCAGTGACTTTGAGCCGAGTTCAGTGTCAAAGCTAGATACACAGTCTCTGCAAGACAAAGACACATGAACAATTATGTGCTTCTTTTAAACAAAAAAGAAACTCTTTTCCCACAGAGTGCATAAAATGCTGCTTCCAAATAAAACCTTATCTCCCCTAATAAAATATATAAATATATATCTACTGTATATACTGTATATATTTATTTATTTATTTATTTTTTAAATTTTTGTAAGTGCAGGAATGATACTAATAAACGTAACTCTCTGAAAAATATACTGTATGTGCCATTCAGGACTACAGGAGGGCCGTCTGTTTCTGCTCCGTGCAGCTGAGGTGAAAAGGTGGCGCACTTCAGCTGATGTGTTTTCGCCCTTATCTACATCTGGCGAACATCTGGTTTACATCTGGCCTCAGCCATGTAGTGTTGGGCTGTGCGTGAGCGTGACAATATGTGTATTTGTGGGAGAGAGAGAGCGAGAGAGGGAGGGAGGGAAAGAGAAGGAGAGGGCATGGAATATATTTGTGAATTTGGATGTGTGTGCGTGACTGGCTGGGCGAGGGGATAAATGAGGAGGGAGGGAGTGAGTGAGCAAGCAAATGAGAGCAAAGTGTATGTGCGTGTGACTGTGTGTTACCTGGCCTGTAACCAGTAATGTTAATCTTCCTGCTTTAAATTGTAAGAATGCAGAGCAGGAATCTTCATGTATATTATTACACTGGTTGTTTAGGGGAAAATCTGATATTTCACGCAAACAGTTCAGCACCTGCGACTATCAGATGGGAAATCTGCATGCACGTCTAGCAGCCAGCCTTATCTGAAACTCTTGGTGTCATTGGATAAAGTGCAGAATGTGTCACAAAAAGCACGACTCTGATCTTGAAGATACCAGGTTTTCAGCCGACCACAGTGATGCGCTTTTTGCTAATTTTGATTGTGAGGCTACATCCAGCTCTTTGAAAGGAGAGGGAAGGTGAGGAAGGAAGATAGAGATGAGAGAAGAGAGGAGGAAAGAGTGGAGTCACTGTGCTGGGGGCCCATGGTGTGGTAACAGGGCCAGCAGGGCTTAGGTACATCTTCCGAGGCATTGTGTGTTGTCTGACTGCATTAACCTGTCAAGAGAAAGAATAAATGGAGAAAGAGATAAAAACACGTCATGTGTCTCTCTGATAAAAGGGTTCTTTGTCTTTTCAAGTTAGAAATATGATCAAAGCTGATGGCTCTAACTTAGCAGTCAAATGGAAAAATAAGAAGTTCAGTGACCTGAGGCCACGTGACACCAGTAAGCTGCACACAACACGTGCGTGTTTACCAGCCTGGCCGGTATGTGATGTGAGGGATACCACAGGGATGACTACAGCTCCGCACTGAACACTGTTGAGCTGTCCCTAGATGGAGTCCTCGCTTCTGTTTTGACATTCAAGCGTATTTGGCTCTTTACCACAACCACTTTTATTTCCCCTTAAAGGATTACTCTCAACTGAACTGAGTGAATTGTCTGTGGTCTTCTTGCTGCCACCAAATCCCTGCAAAAGACTAACAAGTATCGTACCAACAAGTGTTGCCTGTGTATCCACAATCTGATAAACAGTCACTAATTGCTCTGTGACATAGGTCTCCATGAACACATTGGTAAGCTACACTGTTCATTATGGTGAACTCAGTAAATGTAGTTTTTGAGTTGATCTCAGAATTTCATTCCTGCTGCTGGAAATAGAGCGTCGCAGGGATGACGTGTTTTTTTGTAGGTCAACCCGGAAAGTTAGCATCACCCTGGTTGCCTCGACAAAAAGCCACTGGGATATAATA
Organism: Seriola aureovittata; assembly: GCF_021018895.1. NCBI lineage: Eukaryota > Metazoa > Chordata > Actinopteri > Carangiformes > Carangidae > Seriola > Seriola aureovittata. The sequence goes on from NC_079385.1 coordinate 8,921,543, forward strand.
AGCTCTGTGATTAACAAATGTTTATGATACTTACACATTTTGTTCAGGAAGATAATCACAAATAAACACTGCTTCTAAGATTTTTGTAGCTTAAATACAATCGCCAGAGGTATAAAGCTAATGTTAGGCTATAAACACAGTACACCACAGTCACATGACTTCAGCGTCACTTGTCATTTGGTTCAGCCCTTAACTCTTCTACAAAAGCCTATCCTAAAAAAACTTGAAAATGTCTTGCGCTTGTGTTAACCACAGACCATGTTTTATGCATCTAACCAAAAACCCATTCAAAAAAACTACTTTGACTTTGGGATGAGGTTAGCAAACATGCTAACCGATTTCTGTGTTTTAAGACTCAATTCTGCAGCAGTCTATACCCACTGGAGCACCAAATGTGTATTCATCCACTACAAAAAAATAGTAAAATAGTACCCAACAAATAATTGCAAAATCTAGTGCCCAACTGTTGTAGCCCTTTTTAAACTGAATTTATATTTGTGAGCTTTTGCCTTTAAATATTTAGGTCTTCAGTAGGAGCCAGTTGTATTGGGGCTGAGTGCCACAGCTTAAGTGGAAAAAGATTTTTTGATGACAACAAAAATACAGACAAACAACAGCCTTGTCCTTTAAATAGTTTTAAGGCTGGAAAAATCATCTTATTTCACACTGTATGACAGTATTATCTGTATTTCGTACCGGTGTGTTCCAACGTTTCATTGAAACTGAACGATGTTCATGGATTTGAACAATGTTTGTGCTGTAAATGCTGAGCCACTGGCTGGTCGGTGGGGTCAAAGTTTATTTTATCATTTACACGGGCAGAAAAGTGTCCATACTTTTGGCCATATGCTCACAACTTCTTTGGCTTACAACCTCTTAATATGAGGCCAACAAGCTGCATTAGTTGTAAGACGATTTAACATTCTTAAACTTTCTTTAAACTTTTTTAAACAGTTTTTATAAGAGAAACACTGCAGAGAAAAGTCTGAAAAAATTATATACAGTATATTGGTAATTTTTCAATATTTAATATGAAGCTTTGTGTGCCCCAGTTATGCTTTCAGCCAGTGTATTTAACATCGAAACACTTTCTTGGTGTGGCTTAAAAAAATGGAGCGACTTATCTATTTGTTTTACCTCAATCCAGTGTGTGGATCTGGGTCTCAGGTCAAGGAGGTGAGTGTCTGTCTCTAATAAGAGATGCAGTTCTTTCATTCCTAATGGAAGAGTGTGTGTGTGTGTGTGTGTGTGTGTGTGTGTGTGTGTGTCTGGAGGGGGTTACATATCTGGATAAGATTCCTGGGAGCTATGATCTGGAACAGTGAGCCTGGAGTGGCCAGCGCTGGCGTTGGCCGGGGAGGCGAAGGGAGTGCCCGGCTTTTTTTTGCTTTTTTTTTTTGGCCCAGAATAATGTCTCCACCTCACCTAGCAGAGCCTCTTCAGCTCTGTTTTACAGTGCCAGAATGTGGAAAGAAAACAAAATACTAAACTGTTTTTGTATCTTGAAGAGATGTGCGTTACCATGCTGCTGGAGTGTGTGCGTGTCGTTTTCGGTCTTCCTGGTTGAAATATCCTGCATGAAAGTAGTAGTAACAGCGGGGGAGCAAAATATTTGTGTGTGAAAGTGTGTATGAGTATGAAGGGGTGAGACAGGAAGCATCTACGCACCCCACTCCCAGCCGCAAAGTTGTGGTAGTGACTAAGAAGAGTCAGTACGAGGGGAAATGGGTCACTGCACTATGTGTGTGTATAAATGAGTGTGTATTTAAGCCTCAAGGGTAAAACTCAAAAGCCCGCCAATGTGAATACATGTGTGAAATTTAACTTGTGTGAATATATTTACACTATTAGCGTGACAATGTGGTGAACTTCCTCTTCAGGGGGCTCGTGGAACAAACTCATCATGATTTTGCTTGTTGTATCTACAGCAGCTGAAACAAGTGAGACTTAACTTTGATGGTGGAGGGCGTCTGTAAAGTGAACTTAAAATCTCTCTTACCTGTGTTTGCTACAGTCAAAAGAGTGTGAAAACACATCATTTGTTAGTGTCCACGATATCATGAGCTCATTTAAAGCTTTAGGCTCTTTTCCGGTGACAGTCACATGCCCGGTGATATAACACAGGGTCATGGGTTCCCCTCAGGCTCCATCTCAGGGATGCTAGAGCACAGAGAGCCATTCCTCTGTGGCATCTTAATCCCATGTTTTGATTTGAGTGCTGTCGTGGCCTCGGCTTGTGACCTGCGTTCCCTCACATGAAAATACTACAGAAACAAAGTTTTTAGTGTCTGCAGGTAATACCAATGTAAAAGTGACTTATTAGTCTCGCAATCTGGTCATCTTTTGTGATTGAGATGAAGTTCATGGTGTTTTTCAGTGAACTGTAGGCTGTAAACACTACAGGACGAAAAGCATGTTGTCTATATATTATTGGAACGTATCGCTTCTTATGGAAGTAAAAATAACAAAAGCGCATCACAGCTTAGGCTGTAGAGAGGCTGAAAATAGTTGACATACTTCTGAGAAAATCTCAGTGCTCTGGATCTTCATTGTGTAGTGCCATCTGGTGTTTTGTAAAAGGTACAGCTTCATGCCCTAATTCCAATATCATAAGAGCCACAAAATGTCAGCTCTTCATATGATCTTCAACTCAGAGAGGCGGGACGGCTCCCTCTGCTGGTGATCAAGCAGGACTGAAGCTTTAAAGCACTTCAATTCCAGAGAGCAGGAGATGAGGGAAGTCTCAAATCAAGTAAAATGCTTTGTGTCTTGTGGTGTTCGGTTCAGTAGTGTGATAATCTAGTAGCTGAGATCTATGGGAGGGCCCCATATTGACAGCGTCAAACGGGAGGGTCTCCAAATTGAACCACACCCACTAAACAATCCAAACACAATGTATACTGTATGTATATCTGTCCTCTCTGCAGCTTTAAAGAACACTCCTGTACTTCAGCTCCCCTTAAGTTGGAGGAGCCGTAAGAGACGAAAGAATGGTCAGATTTGATGCAGCAGTGGCAGAGATATTCAGTTTTTTTATTTATGATTTTAGTCCTCAGTATGGGTCAATTCCAAAAACAAAAACAAAAAAAAAAAACTGCTACATTTCCCATAATGCAACTCATTACTATCTACTTGTTAGAACCTCACCCACATCTTTCAAACTTCACACCCCCAGCTCACACTGCAGAGATTCTGTTCGAAGAAGAAATTGTGTAAAGCCCGAGCTAAGCTGAGATAACCCCCCCCCCGATGACATCACTGTGACATCACAAGGGGTTATATTTTACACCTGTCTTCCAGAGCCTCAGCAGACAGTATAAACATGTGATAACAGGCTGGGTGGAATTAATGGAGTTTCCCTTCAATTCTAAATCAAACATTTACATTTCAGCATCTCTCGGGCAAAGTTACAGTATAAAGTGAAGCCTTAGTGTTAAATGAACTAAAACTATAGCACCTTATTTTGTCTTTGCTGGCAGGGAGAAAATAAAATATGTAAAAGAGATCATGACAATGATAAAGGAAATATTAATATTGTTAATCTGTTCTCTGAGGAAATATATTGCTCACTGATTTAAATATACAAATGTTCATGTCAATAGTTTCCAGTGATGCAGTGATGGAAAGTTAAGGATCAATTTTGAGATACTTGTTACTTGGATATTTCCATTCTTTATACTAGTTTACACTTTTACTCCACTTCATTTCACTTACTGTACATTTTACTTTTCTAAATGAACATTTCTCAATAAAAAAACAACTACTTTAAGAAAAATATATGATTAATTAAGCTTATAACAAACAATGTCAGTGATTAAACCGGTGGTTCCCAATCTTTTTGGGTTGTGACCCCTTTACAAAAATAGTTGAGATGTTTGGAGAGGGAAGAGCAATTTCATCTCTAAACTTCTCATTTAAATAAACGCACCAGGTCTTAAAAGGTAAAAGTATCAGATATTTCACAAAAGTCCAAAATATGAACACGTCTTCTTTCCTGCTGGATTAATCATCTCACAGCCACTCAGATTTATCTTGGGACCGTCTTGGAGGGGCCTGACCCTGACTGGACTAATAACTGACTGTATATGAAGTGGTTCAAACCAACTCCTCCTTGAGCAGCAACTGTAAAAAGCTGCTTATGCATCAATACATCAGGATTAACAATCTAATAATAACATTTTACTTTTACCTTTTATATCTCAGATAAGGTTTTCACATGATGAAACTTGTTGAAGTTGTTCTTTTGTTTTTTGTTTTTACATGAATCTTCATATTCTTCCTTTAGAAATCACAGTGGGCTGAAATGATTGTGGGTTTCCATCCATCCACGAGGTCTAACAGCCAGTTTGGCCTGAGGCCCTAATAAAAAAAACAAGCAAACATGTGCCACTGATTTTCTCTGCTGGCGCTGACCAACTGAACAGCTGAGCGCTGATAGTAATGACGTTAAGGTCAATGCAATGTGGCTGAGATCCATGAGTACTCCACCCTGTACCCGTCCTGCTCTGCTGTCACACACAGAACTGCTCTGTCCTGTTTACTGTTTGCCTTGATGTCTATTCTCAATTGCCCTAATGTCCACTGACACGCACTCCACGCCTCTGTGCTGGCAGAGATTGCGTGATCTCTCTCTCGTCCGCGGGTTATGTCACATTCCAGGGGAACATGTTGAGACAAGAGAGCTCACCTGAAACTGAGGAGAAAAATGATCACATGCACTCTCCTCTCATTCAGCAGCACCGACGGAGGAATGTCAAGTTTCCACTTCAATTGAGGGATGACAGGATTCTTAGAAAAAGTCTCCCAGTCCTTGAGCTGAGAAAACCCTGTTAGAGCTTGTGAAACTGAAGTTGTTTTCTCCCCTTTAGGAGAGATTTTGGATGAATAATATTTTTTAGCCAACAGCGCTGGTTGGCAGGAGCTGGCAACTGTCTAGTCTCACCTCTATCTTCACGAATGTCCCATCCACCGATTCATTTTCACATCTCCCGCTGTATCTCACTCACTGTTTCCTATTCCCTTTTATTTGATCCACAACTGCCAGTTTTACCATCTCTCCACCCATCTCTCTCTCCCTCTCTCTCTGTATGTCACTGTATGTCGATTAACCAGTCATGGCAGTGACATGTGGAATTTTTCATTACCTCGCCCCGGGGGCACCATGTTGTCTGTGCCTGTGTATCCTGCTGCTTTTTTTTTTTTTTTTTTTTTTTCCACCCCTGCCTTCTCTCTCCCTCTCACACTCATTCTCTCTCTGTGGTATTATTCAGAGTCAGCCACTAGCGAGCTGTGATTTGTTGTTTGTTGTGCAGCCAGCTACATGGGGCAGCAGTAGCTGTCAGTGACTGATCTCCTCTCCATGGCCTGTCATCCCTCCGGCTCTGGCTCCTACACCGTGGTGATATTCCCGCTCAGGACCAGCCTCCACAGCCTGGACGCACTTCGCTTCTACCTATGGGTGAGGAGGGAGATGATGGTGTGTGTGGTGTGATACCAGCGTGGTTCTGACTTTAATCAGTCATTTCTCACTGTGTCTTGCTGGAGTGTAAGGGAGTTAGTGATTCTTATCAGCGCCTGTGTGTACTCATATGTGTCTGATTAGTGTCATTAGGCAGTTTGTCACGTTTGCTCAGTATATTTACATGACCTCTTCTATATTCTGCTGGGATGTGGGACATCTGTTATGAGCAGATATGCTGTTTTTCAAAACTTTTATATTTCAGCTTGAACTGATACTAGAAACAAAAAATAAAAAGAATTTCAGAGAGAGGTCTGTCTCCCTCCAGGTTCATGTAACACACACGTGATAGATTTGCGCTAAATGGCAACATTCAAAGCAATTCCACACATGTACACATCTCGCTGTAAGTGCAAGCAAGTACAAGCCGGTGGGGAGGGTGTGCCAAAGTTCACTGACAGCAGAAACCCCCGATCAACACATGTGTTGCTGCAGCTGCGTATTATTTTCATAATCAATTGTGTAGAAAAGGTCAGAAAACAATGAAAATGTCAGTTTCCCAGAGTCCAAGGTGACTCCTTCAAATGTTTTTTTTTTTTTTTGCTGTTCCACAGTCCAAGATATTTAAGCAGAAAATCTTCACATTGGAGAGAATGTTTCCCTAAAACTTATCTCAATAATTTATTATCAAAAGATTGTCAATTCACTATCTGATGATTTAATCAATAAATCAACTCACTGTTGCACCTTTAGTCATGATTCCAAGTCCACGCAGTGCTTCATCTCATTTAGAGATTTTTTACTTACTCCCAAAAGAAAATCTAAAATTTAATTTTTTAATCTTTAATCTTAGATTGTATGTTCTGTAGATTCTATTCCACAAAACGCTGTTTCAAAGCTGCCAGAAATAACATTCTGCCAGAGAAAATGTTCAATTATGTATTTATTCACTTTTCACGCCTAAAAGTGATCACATTTTAATATATCTGATCTAAGTGCCACAGTGGCAGCTACAGCCCTGCAGAAATACAGTGTTTCTGTGTCATTCAAACAATAATACAAAAGTGTTTGTTTTCATTGAATATGGATATTAATATAAGGAGTTTCTTTAATCTGAAGTACATTTTAAGGAGTCACTCTGGTCATTCTGGGCTCACCTTAGAATAGTTTTTAATGGGAGAACTGAATTATTCATATAAATCCAAATCAACATTTCATGCTGTATGTTGAACTAAAACACTTGCAGAGTCATTCTGTTTTCACTCAGGTTTTCCATCATGTCTGCGTGCTGTTTTGGAGATAGCATGGCTGCGGTCATCCCACTGACACATTCCCACATGTCAAGTCCGCTCCTCGCAGCTTCCTGTTAAAGGCTCAATATAACCAGGTTTCCACTGGCTGTAAATCTATGATCATAAAAAGTAGCTGTCAAACAGTAACTAACAAAAAAACCAACAGTGATATATTTAGATTGTTTTAACATACAGACATACAGCGACAAGGTTAACGCAGAAAAAAATGGTACTTCCTTGAAAATTTGATGAGTCAAATGCGTCTAATAGGCTGTTAATCATTCAATAGTGATGTATCAGTGTCATTAGTTTTTAATGTCATCCTAAACTAGCTCGCTGCTGACCTCACGATGCCACAGGTGGATCATCACCACCACATATTATGATTCCCTGGCTGCTGTAGCAACGTTTCTCTGTGTGAGCCTGTTTAAAGTGCGTGAAATCCAGCTGAGCGTAGACAATAGAACTAAAGGCCTCCTGCTGCTCTGTAGATTGGCTCCGCTCATGGACAAAGCCTTGGGGCCTCTGGAAGACAACAGGCAGCACTGTGCCAGTCATGCTGCTTTACATCAGGCTGAAGGGCAGGTTGCTGGTGGTCAGGCTTGTTTAGTCAGCCCCCCACACCCCCCACCCCAACCCCCACCCCCCCTACACACACACACATACACAAAATACATGTGTACTTTATGCCATCAAAATACACATGTAAACATACACGTTCCTAATGAAACTGGGTATATCATCAATCTTAACATTTCTGGTTATTTTTCAGGGAGTTTTGGGCATTTTTTTGGGCTCTGTTAGAGAGTAGAAATATGACAGGAAACCACCCTAACAGTTTTTCAATTATTTTTGTAATTATCCAAAAGTGGGGTTTGCAGGTTACAGGGCAAAATGTAATGTTTTCATACCTGATCTAACTGTGCTCCTCCTGTTTCAGATTAAGCGTCTGAAGGATCTGGAGAGGGAGAAGGATGCTCTATGGTGTGGTATGGAGATTCTGGAGAACACTCGCCTCTGGTACCTCCAGCGGCTGGAGGAAAACCGCATCCGACAGGATGACATCGAGACCAAAAGTGGGTCTGGCTCCTGTCAGGGAGGTGCAGCTGAGGTAGAGAACATTGCTGAGGATTAGAGCCTCATTGACTTTACTGACCTTAGCGCCCTGTGTGTTCCAGTTTGGTCTATAAATATAGAGATCCCTCACTATCCACAAACTGATTGGTGAGTGAGCTTTAGCATTTCTACTCACTTCACCATACACCCACTGAAAGCTATTCTGGGAAAGTTGATCACTAGAAACACAAGAGGTGATTAAAAAAGACTAAATCAAAGCTCTTCAACTGCTGTGTTTAATATGACATCGTAAGAGAACCCAGAGGGCGTCATCAGGAGTCATCTTTGAGACTAATTGGACAATTGGTTACCTGAGACAAAGCCATAAAGTTAGATTGGATGAGCAGCATACAGATTTTGTTTTGTCACTACATCTAGAAATGGATGTGAACATAATAAAAAAAAATAACCTACAATTAGAAATTCTAATTCCTCATCCTTGTAAAAAGCAGCATGTGAATATCATCTTCTCACGGATACCTCTAAAGCTTGTTTCTGACTCTTGTCTCTCCCCAGGCTCGGCCCTGCCTCCTCAGGTCTCGTATCCAGAGGGTAAACGGCTCTCTGGGCTCAGTGATGACCGAGCCCAATGTCATGAGCAGCAGCAACCCCTCTCTGCCCGAAACAGTGGCAGACAGCGACCTCCGGTGGCACAACTCAGTACTGACTCAGGTAAGGATAACAGAACAGGTATTTAATAGTTTCTAATGGTCAAGAAGGTCAAGTAAATTGATATAAACTGAATTTAAACTGCATTTTACGGGTTCATACACAACTTTAAAGGCCTCAAGATACAGAAATTCCTATTTTGTATTCATTTCTGTTATCAAAGTTATATAAGAGTGCATGTTTTTGCATGTTTTTGTACTTTTGCTTCAACTGATTGGTCTGTTTGTGTGTGCGTGTGATATGGCACATGAATATCTTGGTTTGTCTTTCTGTCTTTGACAGGAGGTGAGTAACAAAAATCGTCAGATCTCCATGTTAGAGCTGGAGAGACATGCTCTCCTTGAGCAGCTTGATGAACTGCAGGCCTACTGACCACCAGCTACACAATCACATAAATACACACGTCCTGCCCTACAAACTTACGTTTCATTGTCACACAGTTGATCACTTTCTAACTACTTGTAAATATGTATTTAAGTGAATAAATTACAGTTAATGATGCATTACGTGTGTCTATGTTTTTCCTGTTCTGTGAACCAGTGTTTGTGAAGGGCTGTCACTGATGAATACCTTGACTGACATAATGACTATTGGTGTCATGAGTCACAACTGACTTTGTCAAACCCAAGCCCTGCTGTCATTTTACACCATTAATTAACTTAATCTAATAATTAGAACTCATAATTATTGGGATATGTTACATTACCAAGAGGCTAAAATTGTAAACAGTTTCTACACTAGTGGTTTAATATATGAAGGAGGCCCATGGTTTAGAAGATATTAGATAAATACTTTAGTTGGTGTAAAGTAACTAAGTACATTTACTCAAGGTATTTGAGGTATTTTTACTTGAGTAATTTCCCTTTTTATGCTACTTTATACTTTTATTGTACAAAAGTCCATGGGGAAATATACTTTTTACTTTTTTCACAGCTGTAGTTACTTTTCAAATTAAAACCTTACATACAAAATATATCATCAGTTTATTAAATATGATATTTGTTTATATATATTAATCTACCAAAATGTGTATAAAGCAGTTAGAATTAGCTCCACCTTGAAATTAAAGTACTATTAATATGTTGATGCATCAACAATAATGATCCAGTAATACCTTCAAACACTTAATGGGGCCCTTCTGTGTAATGAGTTGCTGTTGATACTTAATATACATTTAGTTGGCAATAATTATGTACTTTTCCTTAAGCAAAAATTTTAATGCAGGTCATTTACTTTTATGATGTGGTATTGCTATGCACATGCAACACTGTCATCAACATGCCGTATATTAAAATCACTATTACATGGTGTCTGGCTATGCTGAAAAAAATCAGTTAAATCCCAAACTGTGTATATGGTGATAAACATTGTGGCATTAATGCAGTTAAATGAAGTTTGCTTTTATCGTGAGACTCCAGTGTTTAAGCTTTTCTGCAGCAAACAGAGGAAAGCCCAGCATCCCGGGGTCCTGTAACAACCGGTTCTTCCGTTTCCTCCTCTGCATGAGGGCTCTCTGTCTCGACACGTAGTAGCAACCTTTCCCGGTGGTCCCGCACTGATCTTACTTCATCTGATAAACTTTATCTTGCCCAGTCATCGTGCATGTATAGCAGGAATTTTTCTCTCTCCTGCACTGCACAAATAGGTAGCCTTGCACACAGTAGACACCGTTCGCAGGCTTAATATAGAACCCAAATATGTGTCTGACACCCGCAGAGGTGTTCTCCGTGTTGCAGGTTTTATAGTTCCACTTTTAAACCAATCTTTACTCCATTTTGCTCGATTGTTCCACTTTTTTATTTTTGACCTGTTTTCATTTTTCATGCTTTGTATCCTTAATCAGGACCTTGTTTTGTGTGACCGTTCATACAAAGTGATTGTGCTGTAATTGTCCCCGAGTGTGTGTTTACTCTGGGACCCATGGCGGCCCTGTGTCTGATTGGAGATGTTGTTGTTAGCCTTAACTTCAGTGCCTGGCCAGAAACTTGCAGTCATTATGGAAGAAGGTAAACAGAACGGAGAGAAGACAGTGTGCAGTATGAGGGCACTTTGTTGTATCTGTTGTTGTGTTGAAGACGACAAGGTTTTGTGCAGTTTTCCTGCAGCAAACGTTGTGACAGATTCACGAAGCTGATAGTGCTGGAGGGTTTAACACATGTGAGGTAATTCCAGAGATAAATTAGAATTAGATTGCAACAATTCTCCAAAGTTATAAACCTTTCTTCTTCTTCTGTCTTCTATATTAAATCGCATGCATGCATTAGCAACAACTCTTCCAGTAAAGTAGAGCGATGCCTGCAAGGAATCTGAGCAGGAGTCTGATTAGAATCAGCCTGTGTGCATCAGAAAAGAAAACATCCATTAAGGCAGAGGCTTTCATTTAAGTAGCTTCATGTTCCCTATCTTCAGTGCCACTGAACCATCAAGCCCAGGGTACCAGCACTTGGCTAATTATTGGGTCTAATTCACAAACTGCACAGCCAAACACCTCTTGCTGAGGGTTTGTCATGCCTTCATGCTTGTCAATGCCATTCCTCCATACTACCACGGTTCACTTGAGCAGCACTCTGCCGGTCTCTCCACATCCCTTTTGCTTGTATACAATATCATGTTTATTTATTTAATTTTTTTCCTAATTTGTGGTTTTGGTATTACAGTAAATCAGAAAATGTCAGCGGTTTCCGTGCAGGTCAGCGGAGGTGGGAAGCATAAACACACAAATTGGATGGAAATTAGGTGTTTTCGGGGGGCTCCTCTCACGAGGCTGAGGGCTCCCTGATAAATGCATTCCTCAAGCTATTAGGAGAAAAAAACTTCCTGGGGACCCTGAGATAGTACAGTGAGCTGGTGGTCTTTGAAGAGCACTCAGGTAGCTGAAAACAAGGAGAGAAACTTTCTTATGAGGAGACACTTGTGGTTTGAGATTTCAATTTCTGTGCTTTGGAAACCGGTCAAGCCTGGATTACCGTAATGTAATGTTCACTCCCATAACATGACGTCTTGCTCATAGAAGAGACATAGCAGTAATTAATGATTTGACAAAAATGGCTGCATTACATTTGGGTAGATCTGGATCTGAATTACTAATGTTACTACACACAGCCATGCTGCTCCTGCTAGTCAAAAAGGAAAAGGCCTCTGTGGCACAGATAGAAACTGTAGCATTATCCAAGATCGTATTCTGTTCATTGCAGTGGGTTGTCTGATTTTACAGCAATAGTGCAACATCATAATGTGTAGGTGGATTAGAAAAGTTAAGACAAACACTATGAACTCGAGTCGCTCGCTCATTTGGTGTGAATGAAGCACATGCATATGACTCTACGTGTCACATTAGGACCAGTGGGGATCTAAGAGAGTAATCAGTCCACTTTAAAGGGGTAGATTCAATCATTACAAATATTTATTTTTGATTTATTTATGTTATTTATGTTGTTTTTGCGAACATGTCACATGTGGTGATCTGCACATATATGTGATTCTGAAATATTTAAGTTGTATTTTGTAGTGTTGAAAAGCCTTTCCACTGTTCATTTGCATTGAAACAGAGTCAATAATTGTAGATAATTATAAGCTCACAAGATTTTAATACAATACAAAAAAATAACAATTTCCCCAAAACAATGGCTTTGTACACTGAATTCACTTTCAGTATTCATGATGAGGTGAGGTTTCCCTGCAGAGAATACAATTACCCCTGACACATTTTGACTACAGCCTGTTTATGTGGATGTAAAGGAAAAAACCTCAGCATCACACACAATCAAACATTGTTCACGGAAATAACGTGTTGGTCACCTTGTTGATGACCTTCATGAGGCCCACAATCACCAAATCAGCAACATTAGTTATCTCAACTTTAAACTTCATTCAAATGATATTTAACATATTATTTCTGAAGGTCAAGAATGAAATTCCAAATATTGATCAAGTATTATTGTTTTTGCCTCTAATGTCCACCTGGAAAAAACAGTTTTTCCTGCCTCCCCACATGTAAACAAACTGTTCGTGCTCAATGTACGGACTGGGAGTTTCATGTCACATCTTTACTGTAAAAACTTGTGGTTGTTTTCACTGTTCTTCTTGGTTTTTTTCATTCAGTTTGTACTTTTAATTACACTTAATTATAACTAAGTGTTGCGTAATTCATATGCAGCATGTCATACAGAGAACGAGAGAGAGTGAGAGAGAGCTAGTAAACAATTTCCCCGCCGTCGCTGAGGCCAGTTTTGGATTCTCCGTCACTGTTGCACTCTGTCCTCTGAGGCAGCGGCGCACGGTTGCGCGCATCTCCAAGCGACATCTCCATCCCGGACACGTTCAAGTCCAGCAGGCTCTGCAGGTGTTTGATGTAGTCAATAGCCGCCCGCAGAGTCTCCACTTTGCTGAGCCGTTTGTCCTCAAACTCCTGCGGCAGGTGCTCTCTGAGGCGCGCGTAACCCTCGTTTACGCAGCGCACACGGTGTCGCTCCCTCTCGTTCCTTTTCCGGATGAACGCGGGCTCGAAGGAATAATCACACACACCGAGAGATCCGTGAAAGGGGAAATAGGATAGCCGTCTGTAGGGTAGCATGTGGCCGTGCACAGGGTTGAGGTACGCAGCGTCTAGGTGGAAGGGCAGTCCGAGTCGAAGCGCATCTTTGTAGTGCGCTCCGGTCTTGTCCATGGAGATGCCGTGGAGAGCCAGCGGAGGGACATATGGAATATGCTCCATCAACTCCTTGTTGTGATAAGACATATTTCTAAAAAGAAAAAGAAAATCCAAAGGGAGACAATTTTATATTAAACAGTTAGGAAGCAGTAAAATATGCAAATGATTCTGCACCAAATAACCTACAAAAATGTATACTCACCCTGTCAGAGTCGCCTCGCAGTCATCTCGTGCGTTGTGAAAGAGTCGCCACTTTAATGTTAGATATGACTGTGACCTTTTAAAAGTCGACTGTCTTCGATCAGGACATAATCAGTGACAGCTTGTTTGTGGGGGTTTGAGGCTAACGTCAGGGTGGGTGTGATCCGGGGCGGGGATGTAGGCATGAAACTTTTTCTCATAAAGATAAAACTGTTTACGTAACGTTTTCTTCCTTCCGTCGAGACCGTGAAGCGGTTCTCAACATGAAACGTGCCTGTAATAACTGGCTTAACTGATGCTAATAAACCATGGAAGAATATGCATAAGGACAGATTGTGAGACAATCTCGGGATAACCCATTCGATCCCAGTTCAGTAGATCAGTTTATTTAAACTGTGCTTCATGCTGTGAATGATCATTCAAGGTAAACACAAATCACACATGCAAATGATCAATTGCTGAGCTTTCTTTTATTCAACTGTAAAGCCACCTGTCATTTGTGTCTCCCTTCAGAAGCAGTTGCGTCATATTGTTTCACATTTCACATTATATTTTTCACTATAGGCTATCACTAATAGATGGTAAAAATAGCTTTATATTTCCTTAAATATCACTTTTTACTTTTTTTTTTCATCGCTCACATTCTTAACCAAATTCATCTTTATATTCATTTTTATGTCTTACACTTCAAAGATATGGTAAAGTAATTCCTAACAGCCCATATAACCTGGGCCCCAGTGAAGAGAGCAGTTTGGACCGTGGAGCACATAAGAACTGACCTGTGATCAGCCTAAATACTCACATGCCACCGCGCATGCGCAGTGGAGCGGAGCGGTATGCTGTCATGGCCCCTTTCATGGAGGTATTGTGCTGGTATGTTGTTATTTTTAAGGCATCTTCCCTCCCGAATAACCTGTTTTTTTGCTGTGAAGCTACACCTCCGCATGTGAGCAGGAATACATTAACTTCTGCCAAGCTCAAACCTCAAAACTCTTGACTATTGTCTGTTTTGACGATGTATGGAGACGTAAGTTAGCAAGGCTAACGTTAGCAGTGTGACAAACTGGTCAATGTTTCGCTACCTAGTTGCAAACCAGTCCTTTTAAATATCTAGTTAACTATCATTTTTGGCTGTTGAATAAGAGTTCTCTAATACGCATAAAGGATGCCTGAAGTTGTTTCATACCAGGACTTGTATTTAACAGGGAGAGAAATAGAAAAGCACCTTTCGACAGGACACGGATACTGATGGACAGTTGTTGAATTCAGGTAAGCTAATGTGGCCAGTGTCTATTTGCTTTATGTTAAATACTGAATATTCACAATTTCCTCTGTATAATGTTGACAATAATCTCCTGTATCGGTCCCAAGATATCAGAGCCAAAGTTCACTTCTTATAACTGCAAACATAAAACACAACGTTGTTATGTGATGATGCTGTTTCCCCAGGATGAATGACATGAACCTGAGTCCTGTGGGCATGGATCAGCTCAGTGTGCCCTCAGTGAGTGCCAGCCACCTGGGTCTGCCCACCTCACCCACACACAACCCCATCCCCACCCCAGGTATGGAAGGCATCCCCAGGCTTGCTGGCTCAGACTGGGAAACGCATTAAACTAAAAGACTTTATTTATCCTAACTGAGTGTGAAAAGACTCAGCATTACTTATTCAGTGACTTACCTATGCAGATTATGGTCATGGCAGTGTGTTTCGATTGTGTTGTAAACTTTCTTTCCCACCTGCCAAAATCATAGAAAAACTGAACCCTTAACTACTGCATTATAGATGATGACTGGGCTTTAATATGTGTAATGTGTTGTGCTTCTTGGCTAAATGAACAAAGGGCTATCCCTTTAACCAATGCATTATATTTTTCACTACATTGTATTCTGCACACTAGTCCCCAGCCCTCATTCATCTGTTCATTTGAATTATGGTTTAGGCATGCCGGTGGCCATCCCCAGCCTGGGTCCTTCCCTGGGCTCCCTCCCTTCTGCTCTCTCGCTGATGCTCCCCATGGGTCCACTGAGTGACAGAGGAGTGATGTGCGGCTTACCGGAGAGGAACTACTCTTTGCCACCTCCTCCATACCCCCACCTGGAGAGCAGCTACTTCCGACACATACTGCCAGGTGAGGCACTGTCTGTCTGTGAGATATATCAGTAATTTCTGTTGAAATTCTCAAAGCAGTTGGTTGGATTCTTATAGTTTGGACGCTTGTTTAAGTCATCTTGCTGTGTGTGAAGGGTAGCCTTCCTCCTGTTTCTCTTTCGGCTGAAATTATTTTGGTTAATGAAACATTTATGCACGCTTCTCAGTACATTAAAAATCACACTTCGTCTCTCTTCATTCTACAGGTATCCTGTCTTATCTGGCAGACCGTCCACCACCTCAATACATTCATCCCAGCAGCCTTAACATGGATGGGACCCTGTCTGTGACCAGCAACAATCCCTCAGGTCTGGACCCCTACAGTGGCCCTGGAGGCCCACTGGAGCAGGGCCTGGTGCCCATGGACTCCAGACAAGTCAGTGGACAGGGAGACCTTCACCAGACAGGTGCTCATGAACTGGACTCTACAGGATTGGCCATGGAGTCACGTGTTAGCAGCCCCATGTCCCCTGACAGGATGGGAGAGGAGCTGGCCACCATGGATGGAGTCGGGGTGGTGGCGGTGTCTGACACCCAGCAGCAGCTTGGTGGTGGAAGGCAGCCTCAGTCGCATGAGGGCCTGACTGGTGTGGACTCATCCGGTGGGGTGTTGCCCCTCCACGGGCCCCCTGTGCTCGAACTACCAGTGGTGATGGAGCAAGATCATATGGGGGGTCGAGTTGGAAATGCTGGGGGAGGAGCAGGAGGACTCGGGGAGCAGCTCCACTCGAATGGGGAGCTTAACTCAGGAGTCGTCAGTGTGGTGCTCACTGGCTCGATGGCCAGTCAGGGCCAGTTGGAGCCGGTGCCTCTCCATGGACACTCTGGGATGGGGCTGGAGGCAGTAAATGTGTCCCCCATCACTGCAGAGGTGTCACTGGGGCCAGAAAACAACCTGGTGCTGGTGAACTCCACCTTGCAACTTGAGGATTCTACCTCCAACAAGGAGAACATGGTCACTGCCTACACCATCTGTGAGTCTGTATTTTAGTTCCTTTGGATGTTTAATAAATGAATATACCAGTGAATAAATCTTTGGGAAATACTTTTATTCAGCAGTCATAAGCGGTCATAGAATTGAAGTGAAATGAACATGATTGTTAAAGGGCAGTGACTCAAATAACTCACCTGTGAAAAAGTTTTGTGCTGGTGTTGTGTCTACTAGGGTGCACGCTGTGTGAGCGCTCATATACCTCAGACTGCCCAGAGCATGGCCCAGTCACCTTCATCCCTGACACGCCCATCCAAAGCCGAGCTCGCCTCTCTCTGCCACGTCCACTGTGCCTGCGCATCTCAGTGGCCGATGAACCACTTGGTAAGAGAATAAACTCCCTTAAACAAGGGTTTCTGTGGCAGTTAGAGCAGGATAGAGCTGAGTCATTACTCTGTCGACTGATATCATGTCTGTTTTTAAGAGAGAACATGGCTGCCATATCTGACTATTAGTCTGTTTTTTGTTCCGTCAATCAAAATGTCTGTTAATCTTGGTGAGGCCGCTCTGGATTTAATCCTTAGCTGGAATTTTAAAACGAGTATAATCTTGCAACTTGTGTAGAGGCAAAAAGCATTCAATTTCAAAACATTTTCATTCCTGTATCATTAATAGAACAGAATAAAATCATTTTTAAGGCTCACACAAGCTTTTACACACACAAACTTTTTGGGACACTGTGTAAGGGTTTTAACAACGTAAAGGCATTTAGGATTTATCAAGATGCCTCATGGAAAGAACAACTTGGTAGACCATCAATTAAATTGCTGGCAAAATGTGCTTACTGTAGGAGTTTTTGCACGAGATGTCATTCCTCCGAGGACCTGCTTTGGACCAATGGTTGGCCAGCACTGTAGCAACGTCGATCTGTCTGATTGGCCGGAAAAGGATGCGCCTCAACTGTGGAAGGTTAGTACAGAGGCTTTAGTTGGACCGTGATTTTTGTGGTCAGTGCAAAACCACGCTACGTAAACGAGGATGATGAGCCATTTTCTCTGTCGCAGATGTATCACAACAACGTGCTGGAGTTCTACATCGTGACAACGGATGAGAACGAATGCAACTGGATGATGTTTGTCCGCAAGGCAAGGTATGACACAGAGTAGCAGCAGTGCTTGCATAAAAGCAGCTGCCACAGTGAAAGATTGCTGACAACAGTTCACATTGTTTAGAGCAAAAAAAGAAAAAAAAAAAAAAAGTGTAATTTAAGTTTCCTGTCCAAACAATTATTGCTTGCCCAGTTAATAAACAGTTCTTTGTGTGTTGTGTATATTTAGGACTCGTGAGGAGCAGAACCTGGTGGCGTACCCTGCCAATGGGAAACTGTTCTTCTGTACAACCACAGAAATCCACCCAGACCAGGAGCTGCTCTTTTATTATAGCAGAGACTACTGCAGGATGATGGGTGAGATGACAGATGAGTAGCTGTGATTTTAAGGAACCCTCACATCACTTCTTACATGGTAATCCATAACTTGACCGTTTCCACCAACTTTTATGTCTCCACAGGTGTTCCTCAGGTGCCTGAGGGCCAGATCTGCCAGTGTGGCAAAGAGTGCTCCTCCTTCTCTGAGCTCAAGTCTCATCTAAGCAGCCATAACAGCAACCACAGCCATAACCAACCTCCACACAGCCACAGCCCGTCACAGCAGGACCACTCTCAGCAACAACAGCAGCAGCAACAACCGCAGCAGCAGCCACCGCAACAAGAGCAACAACCACAGCAACAGCAACAGCAACACTCTCACCAGGAAGAAAAGATGACCAATGGAACCTCAAGCTCCTCCTCTTCGCCATGGCCCTGCCACGCCCATGCCGCAGGACAAACGAACAATGACAACAGCGGCGGCAGCAATAATAGAAACTCTAATAACGTTACCTCCAGAGCGAAAGGTCAGGGCCATGTGCGGGAGAAGAAATTCAAGTGCAGCATGTGTTCACGAGCTTTCATCACATCCACTAAGCTCAACGTGCACTTCATGGGACACGTGGGGATGAAACCTCACAAGTGCGAATACTGCAGTAAGGCTTTCAGCGATCCCAGTAACCTCAGGATGCACCTCAAGATTCACACAGGTACGCACAGGGATAACGGAAGTGTAAACAGTAGTCTGGAGTTTTGATTTTGGCAGCATCTGTCTTTCAGCTGTCATATGAACCCCGCAGTTTTGCCTGTGTCTTCCCTACAAACCATGTAAAAAAGACACATATAAAAACTTGTCAACGAGACTTGTTTGAAAGGAATAGTTAAACATTTTTGGAAATATGTTTTTTCACTTTGTGGCAGAGAGTTTAGATGAGAAGATCGATACCATTCGCATATCTGTGCATTGAAAAATTGTATTTCCCTGTGATACCCAAATTTTGCTTTTGTTAAACCTCTGAAACTCCTTTTCCAACTCACAGGTCAGAAGAACTATAGATGCACGGTTTGTGAAAAGTCCTTCACACAGAAATCCCATGTGGCATCACATATGCTCATCCACACCGGTGCAGAGAAGCTGAAATGTGACCTCTGCGACCGGGCGTTCGTCAGGAAACATGACCTGAAGCAGCACATGTTCTCTCACACGCAGTATGTAACTTACTTATTGTATTCTAGATAAATCTGCTATTTAAGAAAAATATATTTTTCAAGTCACCAGACTTATGGCTTGGGCTGATTGTTGTATTGACTGTATTGTCTCTGAGAACTGATGTTTCCTCTTCTTATTCTTGCCCTTTCCCACCACAGTGAGCGCCGGATACAGTGCCCAAAGTGCAACAAACACTTCCTCAAGACCAACCACCTGAAGAAGCACATGAACTCTCACGAGGGCCGCAGAGACTTTGTCTGCGAGAAATGCCACAAAGCTTTCCTCACCAAATACCACCTCACCCGTCACCTCAAGATATGCAAAGGGCCCAAGACAGTAAGAGCGGCCCGTAAGGAGCAGGATGTCGATGAGGAAGAGGAGGAGGAGGAGGATGAGGATGGCAGCAGGGGAGGAAGAGGAGGAGGAGGAGGAGGAGGAGGAGGAGAGAGACTGGTTGACTCAGCCAATAATGAAGACTGTGGTTTAGATGTTGGAGGATATAACTCTGAAAAGTCCCTGTCACCCCCCCATTGACACCACTGTGCCTGTTGAGATGTCTTGTTTATTTATTTACTTTTACCACAATACTGATGTTTACCTCTAGTTTTTGCCAAATATCATTACAACAAATTTGAACTGTATCATTTTAAATTATCAGTTAATTTTAATTGCCACATTTTTCATAATTAAAAATGTTTTCCTTCAGTTTCTCACAAGCATAACACTGCTGCTAAAATAATTTTTGTATTTGATAAAGCCAGCTGGTAAAGATCTGACTGTATTTGTACAAAGCTATTCTCTCTTTTTTCATTTAACTCAGGCCTGTGCAATATTATAGGTTGATGACATTCATATAAGCTATCGTTCATTCATTGTTATTCCTTAATCTGATCTTCCTCATTCAATAACACAGAGTGAATGTTTGACATTCATTTGTAGTTGCACATTAATGTCAATTAAAATTTATCATGCCATATTTTTGCATTGTAGTCCTGATCATATGTAACTGCTAAATGCCTGTGCTTTTACTCCTTATTTATGAATAGCAGGATTTTTTTATTTAAATTGTCTGTGTGAATGGAAGTGAGCCCCTTGAAAACAGGAATCTGGGCATTATTGTCATAGTCCTCATTGTGTGAATGGTGATTAAATGTTAAAATAATGTTATAGCTCCATCCTATCTTTTGCATAATGATTTAATAAATGAACATTTACAGCTCTTTTATGTTGTTGATTGATAGTCATGATAGAGTTAAAGTATAACTTACAATTTTTCTTCATAACTTTGAATTTTTTGTCTCTACATGATGATCATAGCTGACCCATTCTCCTTTATATTCAACACATGATCACCAATCAGTAAAACCATATGTGTAATTACAAAACAGGGAGATAGCGCCCCCACATGGCCATGTGAATGTCACACTTCACTTAGTGTCTCATGTGAGTGATACATAAATTATGTATGACATGAGATTGTGAGTGGTTTAAGCATTTAGCATTTCACTATTGTAGGGGGTGAGTCGTAACTAGTTACTAAGTTTAAATTCATTTTTGTAAGCTTAGTCCAAAGGATCACCAAATAAAATGAGATAAGATCATCTGAGGATAAAATGAGAAAAACAAATATGAAAACAGGTGTGTTGTACAAATTTGTGTCTTTGGGGGGGTTTGTGAAATATTGGATCATTTTAACTTGTTTGGCCTCAAAAAGTTATTTAAATTAAACCATCGTAAATTAAGGGGGGAAATTGGTAAATCTGCTAACAATAGACTAAATTTACAAACTTAACTTATACTATTCACATAAGAAATGTAAAGGGTCCTAGCTGCAAACGTTTTATTTATTTTTGTGTAGGGTTAAAAGCCAAAAATGTTATGTATGTAATGTATGTCCTATCTATATACTTAAATAAAGCTGTCAGATATATATAAAATATTATAAAATGAAAATACCAAAGTAAAGTACGGGTACCAAGAAATTGTGCTTAAATAAAAGTACTTCAGTAAATATATTTACTTACTTTCTCCCACTGACCAACTGTATAATTGTTGGAATTGTTATGATAATAATATAATAATATCTGCAATATTTTATCATATAATGGGTATGCTCAATTTATTTATATATTTATTTTTTATGGTATGTATTTAAAAGAGAATTAGGGCTTTAACATTACAACCTAGCATTTACTGCTAACGGAAGTAGATACTGTAGCTTCCTGTTAAATACAAATTATGCAGCGCCGCAGTTGTCATTCACTTTAGCGTGGTAGGAATTGTCTATGTTTCTTATGCCTTCTATTTGTACTCTGCTTATGTCCTACTTAGGCTAAAATAATGTATTATTTGTTATATATCATTAATGGAAATGTAACTGATTCGTTCGCTCCGCAAATTCCATACTGTTTATTTGTTAGCTAGCTAATTTTAGCTAACCGTTTAGCAAGGAGCTCAGCTACCCGTGCCATACCAGTAGTCGTAAGTCAAGTACAGTTGTCATGCCTCACAGTCTTACTTCATGTTGAGCTAAAGAATAGTAGCGCTATATGTTAGAGAAGTTCGTTGAATTTGTTAGTAGATGTAGCATTTTGTCTCAATTTTGTTCTCTGCTACTCGTCTTAGCCTGAAACAGTGTGATAAAATCATGTTGACCCCACCAAAGGAGGGGATGCCCAGTATGATAGACAGTGCGTTGAGGATGAGGAGAGAGGAGCAGGCTCGACAGGTGGTCCTCGCCTGGGCTGTGCTCAACGTGTCCCTAGCTGGCATGATTTACACTGAAATGTAAGTTGTTCCAAGTTCAGTAATGCAAACATAAACAGTCGTTTGTAATGTAGCACTGACTTTCTGTCCCTCCATCTCCCATCTCTCTTCTTCCAGTGCAAAGAGTGATGATATCTGTGTTTCTTTACTTTTCTGTTAGGTCAGGGAAATTGCTGAGCCGATACTATAACATCACCTACTGGCCTATCTGGTACATTGGTGAGGACCCACTACACTTTAATTTATTCTAAGGATGTCTGCTGATGTTATTAAGTCATGAAATGTATTAAAGTAAAAGTTGTAACAACACAAAAGCATGAATAACTATAAAGAGTACACTCTTATGTAATCAGGCCTAAATTTATTTTCAGATTCATCTTTATTTAAACAATAGAGCTTAAATACATCCAAGTATTTATACTTTGTCACAGAAGACCCTGTGCCCTCTTTTCTTTCCTCCTTCTCAGAACTGGTGCTAGCTTCTCTCTTTAGCCTCAATGCTCTTTTTGACTTCTGGAAATATTTCAAATACACCATGGCTCCATCCACCATTGCTGTATCCCCCGAGCAGCATCTCCTCCTGGGGCTGAGGAACACAAGTGAGGCTCTGTTTTTCTTTTCCTTCAGACTTTTAATTTTTTCTCTCATTTTGATTCATCATTATTACATGTATTTAAATACGCTAATTAAGTACTGTCGTTGTCTGTCCCTTTGCAGGTATTCAGGCCTCTCCGCCCCAGAAGCCAGAGAAAAAGGAGACCCCAGCTCCAGCCCAGTCATCTCCCCTGCAGGGCCAGAGCGTGCTGAGTTTCAGCCCCTCTCGACCAGCAACCACCAGCCCCAAGTTCTCCCCCAGCTGTGTACCAGGTTACAGCCCTCCTCTCAGTAACCCATCCACCCCAAACAGTGCAGGGGGGCCCTTTTCCCCCTCAGTGGCTTTTGGAAAGGTATGTTCATCACAGCACTGATATAATGTGTAGGAAAAGCTTAAGTATATTTTAATAACATGTTGTATTATTCCTGTCTCAGGTGTTGAACTATAGTCCCTCCCCTGGTTCTTCTCCCTACCCCAGCAGCATTGGGCCAGCAGAAGGCTCCAGCTTAAGGGCTCGATACCGCACTTCACCCTCAGTGTTTAACTCCCCAGGAAGCAAGGAGGACTACATGGAGGATCTGAAAAGCCTGGAGAGGTTCCTCCGCACGGAGGAGGAGAAGAGTCACCGCAGCCAACTGGGTACAATACATCAGTTTTGTAGGAACTCCACTGCTAGCAACTAACCAACTTACCCAGAGTCACTGGTATTAAGGCAGATGTAGACCAAGAAATTGTTGTTAGATGCTGCAGCCAGTCATTTCTTTTAGATGATTTAAAGATTAAGTAAATTTTTCCACATGTGGATGTGTAGTGTAATAGAATGAAACCTGTCAGACAAAGTGATAAGCCGATGCCCTTTGTAGGGAGTCCAGAGTCTGTGTCTCCGAGCCACAGTCCAACATTTTGGAACTACAACCGCTCTGTGGGGGATTATGCTCAGAGCTTGAGAAAATTCCTGTACCAGCCAGCCTGCCGCTCTCAAGCTCCGTCTGCTCACAAGGACGAGACGGACCTGGGTTCCAAACAGGCTGCAGAGGAGGTCTGTGAATTATGACCTAATAAAAAAATTATTGTTTGGTGTGTATAAATCTGCTGGTGTCAGAGGGGGAGTATATGCTTAGCGTGACATTATATCTTTTTCCCTTCCTGTTTTGCAGGTGTGGGCCAGAATCACAACCAGTCGCCCTGTAGTGGACCGTATCGATACCTGGACAGCCAAGCTTAGGAATGTGAGTGTTCCAATATATTTACAGGACTACATAATGAGGAAACTTTTGAAAATGTTTCAAAATTATTTTCAATAATTGTTTATTTTGCAGTGGATAAGTGACACCATCTTGGTCCCCCTGGTCAGGGAAATAGACTCGGTCAACAGCCAGCTCAGGAGGATGGGCTGCCCTGAACTCCAGATAGGAGGTAAACCATCTACAGAGAACATGAATCTTGGCAAATCTAGTATTTCAAACTGCTGATATGTTCAGATAGAAAGGGAAGTGCCAGTTATACAGGACCAAAGAAGGAAATCAGTGTCAAATTTACGCAGTAGTCATTCCTGCAATTTCAAGATGTAGTATTTTTCTTATTTAGAAACTTTAGACTAGTTTTCCCCCTTTCCTCCACCAGAGGCCAGTATAAGCAGCCTAAAGCAGGCAGCGGTGATGAAAGCCTCATCCATCCCCACCATGAACTCTATTGTCCAATACCTGGACATCACACCCAACCAGGAATATCTAGTGGACCGCATGAAAGGTAGGTCCAACTTTAAAGACCAATTAATTGTGTTGATATGTGCATTAAGTCCCTACTACTTATTAGATGGCATGTACGCAAGTATCTAGTGTGTGTGTGTGCGTGTGTGAAAAATAGCTCACTGGAATGCGTGACTATTTGCAAGAGGAATGTTCGAAAATATAAAATGTAGTGCTTCCCATTGGCAAATGTTTTTGTGAAACATCTAAAAAAAACTCCTGTATGATCGAGGATTATGAGTCATGACGATAACGCATTTTGTTTTTTCAGACCTTTTTCATCATTCCTTCTCAGAGGCTTTGGTGTCGTGATAATCCTATCAGTCCTCTTCCATTTTTATTGATAAGCTTAGTTAGGTCAACAGGACCTACAATAGGTCAAGCTTATAGTAAATTTTAGGTGCCCTCTGCTGTACCACAAGGTAAACCCCTTGAAGCAGTCTTCATTTTTATTCCATAATTGAAACTAAAGGGTTCTATCTCCCACACTGTTTCTTTCTATAGTAATGTAAACCTATTGAAATTAAAGCGCAGACCTGGCACTTTGTGTTACATACGGTGTAGACTGTATATGTGTGTTTCATGTGTTTTCTGTGTTGTGTTCAATCAGAGTTGGCTCACAGCGGCTGCATGAGCTCCTTCCGCTGGAACAGGGGTGGTGATCTGAAGAACAGGAAATGGGACACAGACCTCCCCACTGATTGTGCTGTGAGTCCACAGACACACACACACACACACACACACACACACACACACACACACACACACAGCTAGTTGTGCAACCATGTAAAAACTGTCATTGCACTGTTTCAAATCCAAGTTTGATCTGGTTATCTTGTTTGTGCAGCAACTAACGTTCATTTTCGTTATCACTCGATCTACAGATTATTTTCTTGATAAATTTTTTTGCCTGTAATATACCAGCATATTTTGAAACATTCACACCACAAGTTACAAGAGTTCAATGTGATGTCTTCAAATGCCTTTTATGTCCGACCTCCCATCCAAAACCCCCAAATATTCCATTTACTATTAGAAGATGCTAAGAAAACCAAAAAAATATTCACATCTGAGTAACAGAAAGCAGTGAAATTTTGACATTTTTGCTTAAGAAATTACTTAATTGATTAATCAATTATCAAATTTTCTTGTGATCAGCTAATTGATTAATTGCTCTTTAATGTATTTTCCTGGAGGTGTCAGTGCCACTGTATTGAATGCACAGAATGAGGCTCATTTTTCAAAATGTTGGATTCCTTTAGGGTCTATTTGAGGTTCTTTTTCTATAAAAGATTTAGGAATATGAAATGTAATTTATCCTATTTATATTTTCATATTTCAATTGCAACAGTGTTTACATTCTTGTCATCAAATAGGCTTTTATTTTTCTTGTCCACAAAGTTACAAGGACTGGGGGTAAAACAGATGCTAATACAAGTATCAGTAAAACAGGCTCTATAGGTTGGGATTAGTCAACATAATGGCTTGTTTCGCTTCATGAATACATGCAGTTGTTTCCATTTACAGACCTTTAGACTATGAAACTGGCCGTGGTTGTTTTGGGTTTTGACTGCAGGTGTACAGTGCTGCAGGCATTTTTCACTAACAGTCTAGGTGGCTTTCCTCATCAGTTTGGGATCAGCAGCCAAATACCAAATGCTTCCAAATACCTGGTGTATACTTGAAGACCAAATAGTCAGGTCACTGTCTTTGTCAATTTCCTCAGATCCTCATGCATATGTTTTGCACATACTTGGACTCCAGACTGCCCCCACACCCAAAGTACCCAGATGGGAAGACTTTCACAGCGCAGCACTTCAGCCACACCCCAGACAAACCTGGTAAATACACATACACAGGAAGGAAGAATGATAAAAGGCTTGTCATTTCCACTGATGTTTATCATTTTTGAAACATTGCATCTACTTTCTTTTCATTACACTTTTCTTCTTTGTCACAGATGTAACCAAGGAGAACCTCTTCTGCATCCACCAAAGCAGCACCACCCCCCCTCACTACCAGCTCATCTACCAGGGACACATCTACAGTCTACCCAAGGTGACAGCCGAAACCCTCAGTGTTGTCACTCTTTTTCAAAAATATTTTTTTTTCTGTTTTTTTCAGTCTCTTATAAAAAAGCTCTTTTGCCCTTACCAGCTTCTTCTCTTATTTTGTATCGTCTAAGTTGTGCTATTTATACGTCTCCCTGAGGTGAAACTAAATTCAACATAAGATTAAATCAATTTAAATGAAAAGGAGTGAATTTGCCAAATGCTTATAAGATACTAAATAATAAATACAGGGGACATGAAAAAATAACAGGGAGAGCATCGTAGCTCAGATTTCCAACAGTAAAGTTATTAAGACATTACTGTACAGTACAGCTTTTTCCAGCAACACATAAAACATTTGACAAATCTGTTTAAGAGTCTTATGTAAGCTTGTCAGTATTTCTGTTCAGACAACGTCTTATAAACATGAACTGTGCCTCCTTTTTCTGACCTACACTGAAATAATTTGTCTTTGTTCTCTATTAAATTGTTAGCTTCATTATCTCTCTCCATTAGAAGTTCAAATTCAGTTATCCCCACATGTAGTATGAAACTGCAAGCTCCTTTAGAAACAGAATTCTCATTCAACACAGGATGTCTTGCTCTACGACAACACTTTGACGGCAGTGACACGAACCCATCTTGATTTCTATTACAGGGCAGAAACAACCTGTTCCACACGATCCTCATGTTTCTTTATGTCATTAAGACCAAGGAGTCAGGGATGCTGGGGTGAGTACTTCCACAACTAAAATCATATGAATGGCCAACTAGCCAAAAATAATCATTAGCACAATAGAGAGGTCATGTGCAGAATGCATTGTGATTGAAAATGATTGGTTTGACCTTGCTTGCCCACTGTGGGATAATTAAATTGCTTCTCATATTTTCTCCAGGAGAGTAAATCTTGGCCTCTCTGGTGTGAACATCCTGTGGATATTTGAAGACTAATATGTTGTAATTTTCAAACAACAAAAAGCTACACGTGGTTGTTTTTTTTTTTTTTCTCCTCGATGCTGTCTACGCTGGTTGGAATATCTCCTGAAATTAAATACTGCTCTTTAAGGAGCATATGAGACTTTGAAATTTACAATAAATGCACATTTTTGGACATTTTGCCGGTTTTAGTCTACAAATTGGCAGCATGCTGTATTTTCATTGACATTTTAAGAAAACATTTCTGTTGACACCACAATGTGCTTACGATCTAATGCAGAGCTGTATTTTTTAACAGTGTTTGATTTGTTGATTTTTGTATTTTGAGAATGTACCAGCATGGCAGCCTTGTAAATAATATACCTCACAGACCCATTCAGCTTGAATGTAAATACAGTATGTGTGGACTTGACGTGTTTCTTCAGCATCAGTAATCAGTTTGTATACAGTTTATTTTTCTTTTTTTTCCTGTTCTGTTGTAGAATGAATGTCTGCAGAAATAGGGATACTCCTGGCATGTGCTTGAATTTATCTGCAAAAAAACAGTGCAAAAAGCAGCAATACAAAAATAAGAGAAATATTGGAGTATTCTGTAGTTACTAACTTTTCCATACTACTAGGCTGCAGTGCTGCACATACATACACTGTTAATTCTTTGAATATGTAATGGAGAACAAATGAAAAGCCTTTGAATCACCAAAGTCTTTTCTCAGGATATAATGTCTTCTACAAGAGTTCTGAATGCCATTTATCCTCCCTTAATCCAGCCATTCATTAAATTTCAAACTTTCTACATGTTTGCTTGTTTTCAATAATGCTATTTTACAAATGTCACCTGAGATGCAAAAATAAAATTTAGATATAAAAACAGTTGAAGCTTGTTCATGTCCTTTTTTTTTTTTTTAAACTATCATAGGCATCCACTTGGTGGCAATATAGTTCATATGTTTTTAACAATTTGACCTTACTCCTGGTCCCATTTTCTCTAATGACATACTGCATATCCACGGCATGAACGCAGATGCAGTATCTTGTGCAGCCACGTCCAGCGAACGACTTGAGGTTGAGGAACAATACTGACTGACAATTTCAAGTGTTATAAAAATAATTTTATGTCAACACATCGGTTGAGGATAAACAGTTTTGCTGGGGGATTCATGATGTAGTCGCATGCACTTCATAATGAAGTGATTTAAATGCATCCTGTTGTTTTAAATTTGGATATGTGAGATTAAGGATATAGTAATGAACATTTCAGTGTGTGGTTTTAGAAGACCATGTAGAAATTGGAAACGTGATTGCTGTGTGAACAGCATTATCTGGCATAACTCGCGTTTGTTTTGTAGTTTAGTCTTGTCCTTTTTTATTACTAACTTCATTTCCCATAATACATTTCACAGTGCAGTTTTACCAACTGGGTAATGTAGTCAAAGTGTCGATTATGAATATTTTTCAGAAAAATGAAAATGCATATGTTAGAGGTTTTATTTTTTTCCCCCCATTCTAATTAACCCTGTTCAAATGTCAGTCGTGTGTCCATTGTTGGTACTGAAGGTGGCCAATGAGGGAGGGGGAAGAGATGCTTAGAGGAACTACGAGGACCACAATGCATTTTGGCCACCGTCGCTCCTCCGCTCACATCCGCTCGACTCGCTATCTGTGGTGGAAAAAGGACTTTGTGAAACTGCAGCGATGTCAGTCCAGGTTGTGGCAGCGAAAATGGCAGAGGTCGAACTCAAAGACGTCCCCACCGGCAAAGACTTACCGGCTGCATCTCCAATGACACCGACGTCAGACGGCAAGAGTCTCGGTAGGAACGACCCGCACGAGGCCGGTTCCTCTGCCGCTGTGTCCCCTACAGCGGAGCCCTCCGCGAAAGCCGGGGAAGGCAGCCTGGGCTTGCTCACCCCGAACACCGCGAAGATGCCGCAGGCGTCGGCTATGAAGCGGTCGGACCCTCAGCAGAACGGCGGAGAGGCTTTTGTCAACCGTGACGGTACCGTCGCCGAGGCACCGCGGATGAAAAAGGTGAGAGAGACAACATTTTTTTCCATAAGCACTCGTCTATATCCTCGCTGTTACTTGACCACCACTAAGCACCTCGCCGCAATGAAAGCTCCCTGGAAAAGCTGGCATTGTGTGACGATGCTAACAGGCTAGCTGGTCCCAAAGCTGATTCAGTTGTTTCAGTGGACGCTTTAAATAATGGTCTTCGGTGCTAATAACACTGTGAAAGGTGTAATAAGGGCTAAACACCTATTTAAAAGAAAGGTGTACTCATTTAATTTAGGCTGACATAGCCAAATCTTCAGGACATGGACTCAGTCATGTTAGCTGGATACGAGTATCCAACTGTTGTCACAAGTTTTGTGGACATTGTGTGTTCAAGATTGAAAAGACTTAGCTATTCCCTTACCATAGTTAACACGTATTTTACCTGGATTTCTGGATGTTTGACTTGCCATGATCTTGTGCAACAAAGTAAAATAATATTAACACCGGACAACACTCTGTTAAATTAAACACAGTCACACACTTAAAGCATAAGTTGCTGTCTTGACTGTTTGCTAACTTGCCTTAATGTTGGCCATTTTTGCTTGGTCAACAGCAAAAAAAAAAAAAAAAACAATTCAGTCACTTCCAGTCTTGGGACACGTGGTACCTTATTGCAGCACAGTGCTAGCAAATGATATATGTGGTTTTCAGCAAGAGCTTCCTGTATAAACATATTAGGTAGCTATATAACCAACTTAATCCTGCAGAAATGCTGATGTGTGTGCTTAGTTGACAACCTGCTTTGCCTCATTTCATCTGCCAGGTAGGTCAGGTGATCTTTGCCTCTTGCTTGACCTCC
This sequence comes from Seriola aureovittata, assembly GCF_021018895.1. NCBI lineage: Eukaryota > Metazoa > Chordata > Actinopteri > Carangiformes > Carangidae > Seriola > Seriola aureovittata. Next base: position 8,951,599 of record NC_079385.1, read on the forward strand.
GCAGGTTAGTATATACAGGTTATTTACGGTTCACTGCTTAAAATACAAGCAGTGGTAAGTTTAGTCTGACTGATGCAGTGTCATCCAAAGTGTGATCTAACTCAGACATAACACTAGTCAATAATCCGTGACCCTGGGGCACTCATCACCTAGTTTTCTCAAGCTTGATTTAGCCTTTGGAGCACCATGGATTGATACTTCAGTGAAGGGAGTTCCTGCCTTTGTGGCTTAATTCAGAGGTCAGATTGACTTAGCTTGTCTTTTTCTTGGCAAGGAAGGATCCCAAAACTGCCTCGCTGTGTTAGTGCCCTAAATGCATCTTATCTTTCTGCGACTGGCAAAGTCTTGATTAGGACAGAAATGGATATTAAGGGCAATGTTCAAGGAAAGAGCAGTTTTGATAAGAAATCCTTTGAGGAGGCTGCCAGCTTTATTCTTCTGATCCCAGTTATTATTAAGAGTTGACAGTGATTTATAGCCTGTGGTCACTGTAGTGCACTTTATCAGTTGTGGTCAGATTCAGCAGTTGATTCTCTGGTTCATTGACTTCCTCCAGGCACATGTTCCTAACAAACTAACTGCTGAAAGTTTTGGTTTCAAGATGGGTTTAATTGTATGTGGGTCAGTTTGTGCTCCGCCTTTGACGTCATTGCAAAGTACTAGTGTAGTGTGTTTTCACAACAAACCATTGAGATGGAAAGGCAAAAGGTAGGGAAGGTCTCAGCCTTAGAAAAGGGTGAAACTTGGATACAGAACAAGTTGGGTGGGATACACTCAACACCCACATTGTCGATTCCGCTCAGACAATGATCCTATCCGGTTAGACAACCCCTAAGGAAACCCCAGTAAAAAACCCAGAGGGGAATAGCTGGATAGTACAGTGTGAGCATGGACTGCACACCGACAGCAGCACAGAGCAGATGGCTTTATGTACCTCAGGCTGTCACAGCACGCAGGCACATGGAAGTCAACCAGCTGCTGGAAGAACTACATCCACAGGGTGAACCACATGTGGGGGCCAGCCCCAAGCCTGACCTACCAGACAGCAACAGCCACATCTGGATTATTGAGGAGACCAAGTTCACATACAAGACCATGGTACAGACAGTTCATTTCTAAAATTCTCTACTCTAGTGAAAATATCACAATCAGTCATTTTAATTTCTCATGAAATAAAAAAAAAAAAAAAAAAAAAAAGTTTCTTGGTGGTGACAAAAATTTTATTGTCAAATGTTCCTTTATGTATGTTATGTCATCAGAGTTGTTTTTAGAACTGCATTTTATGATTCTTTAAGGCCAGTTGTCTTTAAACAAATAAAGCTTGTGATTAAACTTTGTAGAGGCTGTAGGCCAGTGTACTCACTGATTATCTAATCAGATCAGGGCTTTCATCATTTTTTAAATCCATTTCCATTTAAAGAGATCATGGTAATGTAAAGAGACTGCAATTTAATATAATCAGTTTATATAATAATTTTATTTATATAATCAGAGGCCAATAATTGCATAATAGACACTCTACATACATTGGAGCAGAGATTCATCTGCTATATTAATGTAAATAATGTAAATACTCAGTTGTCACTGCACCTGTCTGATCAACCACTATAGCCACTTGGACAGAATGTTGCCTGCAGCCTATTTATAGATTATGGCACACTGCATTATAGATATACGACTACTGCCTGGCCTTGAGCATCTGCTGAATTCTGCTTGCCTGGTGCAATAAAGGGTAAGTGAAGCAGTGGGACTGATGATGCAAATACACATGCAGCAGTGTTGACTGACTGACTGACTGACTGACTGACTGACTGACTGACTGGATGGATGGCTGCCTAGCCTTTAATCCATGCCTTTATCATGTCGCCACATGAGGGGATTAAAAGGCCAGCTCTCTGTTGTAGGTGCGTCCAGATGTAAGCTTTTTGAGTGAATGATGAGTTTCGTTGTGACCCGTGTGGCTTGGCACGCATATCTCCAGCTTCTGAGAAGTCCAGGGTGGTTGGGAAGGAAGGAAACTAGCAAAGACCTCTGCAAACAGCAGGCCTAGTTGCTAGCATGGTCATAGTTTGTGGTTGTTGGCTAAGGCTGTGACAAGTCTTGTTTTAGTTTCATACTGGGTCAGTAGGGTCACCTGATGTCTTATTTGAAGCAGATGATTAACCTGTTGAGCAAACTGACCAAACACAAGGCTTTTCACCCTGCAAGTACAGACTGAAACAGTTCTCCACTGATGTGCACTTGGCAATGACTAAAGCATGCACAGTGATATTTCTGAATGACTCCAGAGATCGGTGTATTAGTAAGGTCATCCCTCTCCGATGTAATGTTATGTCAGCCACTAAGCTGGTGTTCCTGGTAGGTGCTCACTGGTTAACAGGCTTACAGTGACCTGTGGCTGCTCTACTTGGGAAGAGAACCTTGTGGAAGAAGAGGTTCTGTAAAATGTCTGCAATAAATTTTGTGTTTATTTTGTATAGTTTTGACTGTACTGTGAGGCTATAGTTTGTCCTGTCTAATGCTACATCTTCACTGATTGCAACGACTGTTTTGTGCCACTTTGCTCTGTATAAAACAACACCTGTGGATCTGTCGTTTGGCCTTTTTCTGGCCCATTCAAAGCGGGTGAACTGTTGTATACTGATGTCAGTATACATTAAAAAAAACGGACAGGCTAACGCTACTTGTTAAACCCGTTGGAACTAAAAGTGGTTGGTGAATGAAAATGTGAAATAAGCTAACAGAAAGCCCCAGCACCAAGTTAGTTCTCCAACCATTCTCATTCATATGAGTTCACAACGTTATCTTGTGAAGTATAAGAAGTCACTGCACTGTCAGCATTGTCGTCTTCATACAAGGTCATTGAGCATCTTTATCTGCCTGCGACTGTCCTTGGCAACAAAGGAGTATGTGTCACTTCCTTTCCCCGTCTCATTCATGAGTCACGTCAGCAGTTGAGCTGGTCTACGTATGTGTCTGTTGGTGTGCGCACAGTGGTAATCACACACACTTTTGTTGTTGTAGCCTAATCCTACTTTTTGTCTTTTAACAAATGGATTTTTGAAATATTTTCTTAGTTATGTATACAAATCCCAATTAAGACACCTCTTGGCCTGTATTTTTGCTTCTGTGTTTTTTTTTTTTTTTTTGTGAGCAGAAAAAAAGCAATTTAACATTGCAGCTATGATGATATAATTGGGGTATGTTTGTAAAACATGTTTGTATTCATGTCAATATGTCATAGTTTTTGAAAGGGTCAGTTTCCCCTGTCCAAACTACAACGCAAGTGACTTTTTAAGATTTATGCATTTAAAGACAAGTTTTTAGAGTTGCAAGAAGCTGTTTGAAGACCAAAAGAAAAACTTCTAGATTCCCAGTGAGTACGCTGGCATATGCCAGCTTCGCTGTATTTGGCAGCAGCATAAAAACACACCAAATGTGATTTTCCCTCTGAGTTTACTGCCTGTCCTCACCACATTAGACAAATAGAGACGGCCTTTTAAGCCATACAAACACACATTCACACATCCTTTTGCTGTGTGTGCTCACAAGGGGGAATGTGGCACTATGGTGTGAATTTTGAAAAATGCCCTGAGAAAGTAAAAGAAAGGGAGCGTTGGTTACAAATCCAGTTGTCACACAAGTCTTCCCCCTCTTTTTACATGGATGTTGATCACAGAAGGTTTTTGTGAAAGCATTGCAGCTACCACGTCATGTACCCATTTTGCTCTTGCATAAACCAGTAGTTTTCCCACTATTATCTCACCTCTCCAAGCAAAGTATTTTGGAGGGAACAGACTGATGCAGTTAAAGCATATGATTTAAAGACCTACTGCAGGCAACAGAGGAGAAATGCATTGAGCGTGACATGCTCAACTGGACTAGGAAAAAATGTTAAGGAGCCTCAAAAGTAAACATAGCATTGACCTGACCCACTTAAACCTTTCTTCCTTCAAATAAAATCATTATGATTTGAATATATCCTTATTTTTTTGTTGAGTTTATATAGCATGATTTTTAATTATAGCCCAGCCTGTCATTCACAGCAGGCCCAACATAACTCACAGAATTTCTGTCATATTGATATCTTTAAACATGGCGAGCTTGAAGAGGGCTTTTCTTTTGAAGAGTAACATTCATATTGTTTTGGAAACACAGTGACAGGAGTTTCCCTGCTAGCTCTCTGCAGCGCTGTATTAGATTAAACGCTGTTGTGCTGATTCTTGTGCTGACAAGCGCATTCATTGCGTTTTGAGTCATCATGGAGGACGGAAAGTAAGTTTGACCGTTGTCAGAGGTCACTGGGGAAACTGGGGTGATGGATGGAGAAGAACACAACAGAGATGTGGAGAAAGAGGCTGAAGGCCAGTCTTAATAAACAGGTGGGAGAGTTCCAGGCCTTATCACAGAGACTGGCTGAGAGTGAGAAAATTCAATCATGAGGCTTTGAGGAGAACCTCAGCCAGGCCTGCATATGATGCACTTGCTACTAATATTGCATGCCTGGTTAGGGCTATAATGAGAAGTGGGGGTGGGGTGTAGGTAGAGTTTCATGTTTGCTTGAGCACATACCTCGGATGTTAATGATTAAGCAATTATCAGTTTGACAATGGAAAAAATTTGATCAATCAAGAACACAGTGAACCAGCAAGGCACAAATTTGGAGTGGCGGCATTTATGCATCTCCAGGACATCAGTCCCAGGGTTCGTTAGCAGACACCTCCGCTGTGCTGACCTGTGAGCAAGCATACATTATATAAAACATAGATTTGAGAAAATGCAGAAAATTTGCATCCCTATTGCATACATTAAATGCTGTAGAGACTGGATTGCAGGCTGGGCAGGAAGCATAATATGGTTTTCACCCACAAGACAGGGTGTGCATCTGTTACATGCTGTACTTTCTCTTTACCTTTTAGCCTTTAGGTATTTGTGCTGTATGTAATCTATAGTACCCTTTTTTGTGGTCAGCGCTGCTGTGAAAGAAATGTAGAGCAATAGAGAGCTGTATGTCTGGATCACTGTGAAACTCTACCAGGCAGCAGAACAAGAAATGTGTCTTAAAATAAATGCATATAGGAACCCAGTGGTGCTATTGTGTAATTTGGCATGTCTTAGCTGCCTCTGCCACCCATGGAAGAGGGTGTATATTTGGCCCGCTTTGCCCTCAGTGCACTTAGCCGGGGTTTATCGCTCTTTTTAATGACTTATGAGTGAAACCCTGATTAATCTGATCTTTCTTTGGTGCTCTCTCTCATGCTCTTCCTCAAATTACCACGCCACAACACTTTTATTTTTGCTTCATCTCCTTTCTGTTTGTGCTGGCCCTGTTTGTTTCCTCATACCAGCCTACTCAACAATACCAGTTTGTACCCTTCATAAAGTGGCTCAGCAGTCTACTTAAAATAAAACAAAACTCAGCAATTACTCCTGTCTATCTGAGTTACAAATTACAGCCACCGCAGGACACCACTTCCTCTGTTGTTTTTGTTGTTTTGTTGTTTTCGTGCTCCGGTCTAGTTTTCTCAGAGTCTCATTGTGTGTCTGCCTTCTAGAAGCGCAAATCTCAACACCACACAGCGAAAGCATGTGTGAGCTCACACCTCTCTAACCATCTTCATCCCTGCCACCGAGGCTGAATCAGGAAACGGACTGTTGGTACTTTACACCAGTTTGAGTTTCTCTCACCCGCAGGTTGTCAGATACTGATCTTTTCATCACTGTCCAGACGGGACTCTCGAGCAGCTTCATTTCTCTAAGGCTGTCTGACTGAATTGATAAAGTGAAAATCACAATTTTTCCACTCAAGACTTGAGATCACAATTTATCTCATGCAATATTTATTGCAATCACTTTTGCCAGCCTCAGAATACCTGAACGCATTTCCAACACAGCATCAACAAAAACTAAATATGATCAGCTGCGTAACTGCAGATGCACGGTTGGTCTGTTGGATTGTATAACACTGCACTCAAACTTCATTTGTGCATTTTATTAATTTATTAGATTCACACCATTCCCACTATATGCAGCTATACATGTTTAAATATATATGAATTTAACTGAAATGCATGCAATTACATATGGTTAAAAAACTAACTAAAATTCACAGATTTCAAATGGGGATTTGTAAAACCCACTTATAAAGGAGGCTGCTTTTTATTGTGTAATTCAGAAATAGTGGGCCATAAGTACCAAGAGATAAATGTATGTGCTGTCAGTACTGAGACACACGCACGCACGCACGCACGCACACACACACACACACACACACGGCTAATGTGTGTTGGAGTATCACTCAGTGTGTTTAGCTGGGGCTGAAATTTAAAATCGAGTCAATATCAAGCAAAACTATTATTAGATTAATTCTATTGAAATAAACCCGTATTCAAATGTTAATAGAATTTCATAAATGTCAGGGAAATTACTCTATTGGCCAATAGCTCTTGTAATGATCATAGTAGACCTTTTGTGACATTTCCAAACAATAGTTAATTAAGGTTTCCTTGACATTAACAGTGTGTAGCTGTCCTCTGTGGTATTGAAACTATGCAGAAGAAAACAACTGTACCTGTGTGGCCTGCCAGCTCCTGTTCATGGTTTCCGTCTGCCTCTGCCTTGAAACTGCATGTTTGCTTTACCTACAGTATGTATTGTGTCCGAATTAATTTGGCTCCCATATAATGTCAACTGTCTTAGCTAACTTTCCAATATCAAACAAAACTGAGTATTCACAGAGTGCACTGGCTATGGCACCCAGTGCTGTACTCAACATACCAAATCCAATTTTCACTCAGTGTATGGAGCCCCAACACTTATCCCAAGGCAGACAATCGGTTAGCTTTACCCTGGTTTCTGGCATGCGGCTCTTGGGTTGTAGTATTTCGTCTCTCTGATGTGGTTCATTTGTTTTAAGGCTGGTATTGGCAGTATTGGTGTCTGTGCTTCGCTGCTCCTGAGCATACCTCTCACACATCTGCATCTGTTGCTCCCCAGTTGAAACTCATTTCCTTCCTCTTCATCGCAGCTTGGTATTACTGGGCATGTTCAGCTCATTGAGTTACACATCCTTCCATCAAAAGCTGTTCAACAAGCCTCAGGTTCTCGGAACACGAAGGGAAAGAGAGAGCATTCACTTTTCCTGGAATCTGTCTGTTCACAAGAAACCAACACGGTGTGAAATTCTAAACCCCTTGGTTGAGCTACAATTGAACAAGTGAGTGAACACCAACCCAGTTGATGTGTATATGTGCCCACTATTTTGAGGATCACTAGACAGTAGTGTACATTAACACTGAACTTGCTTTGCAGCATGACGAGGAATGCAGCTCCATACTCGAGCACTGCATGCAAACAAAGGGCCAACATTGTGTTCAGAAAGTGCTGCCTCACAAAAGGCCCCTCACAAAGCCTGAAATGAACCCCCACACACCCATCTGTCTGCCGTGCTTCCTATTAGTCAGGCCAAACCACCGACCCCTGGCATACAGAGACGAGAGCAGCTGAGGCTGGAACACCTTGGGGCTGGGATTTAAAAGAAATCCATGATATGAAATTGAGAAACTTCAGTATAATGTTAGTGGGTCACGTTGCTATACAATGCATAAATACTCCCAGAATTCACTAAATGCACCATGTTATTATTATGTTATCATAAGTAACATAAACCAAAACAATGAGTTGAAAGAGGCTAAATACTCTGTAGAGCAGAGGGGAGCTGCTCAGTTGGGTGATGAGTCACCATTGTTATTTGATCCATAGTAAATATAAAAATATTGATTAGAGCAGCTTTAAACGATGAATTTCCCCACATTGCTCAATGTTTGTTTTTTGTTTTGTATCCAGAGCTTTTGTCAAGAGGATTTACAAAAAAAAACAAATCCAGCCTAATAACGAATGAAGAATTGCTTCACACTCCTAATTAAACATAGATCATTGACCCCATAACGGGTTTATTCAAAAATAGACCAGCGCCACCCCCGTATGTGTGCCTTTGATGTAATTATACCTTCCCTGCAGGGATAGATGGCTATTTTTGGCAATTCAAGAGCAGAAGAAAAAAAAAAAAAACACAAACACGCAATTCTAGAGATGGACCACTTGATTTTTGAGACTTTTGTTGCTTTTAAATCTTAAGATTTTTTGTTTTTGCTTTGATGCTCATGGAAGGATTCATGGTTTCACTTAACTAAATTACACACATTAACAATCCATTTGTTTTTCAATCTAGTGAAAGGATTTATTGTCTGTTCACAGCTGGTAGAAAAAGTGACTAATATGGTGAAAAGCATGTAGATGGATGAGTGCATGGGTAAATATGAGTGGATGGATATGGATACATAAAGCAGATAGAGATTGCTGTTTAATTTGCGTGAAAGCCATAGGATTGTTGAGCCTTCACAGGATCAGATACCATCTACTGTATGCCCTGATGTGTTTTCTCTGATTTGAGAGCCATATAGAGTAGCAAACAATAGATTTTTAAACCATCTGATCAACGGTACTGCTGATCACTTTGCTGTAAGCGTGAGTGGAGGTTATTTGACCACCATCATTAGCTGGGATCACTAAGCCTTGGGGCTCTACACTGTGCCCTATTTTGGTCTACATGGGCGACAAGACCCTGTTACACAACTTGTGTGTGTGTGTGTGTGTGAGTGTGAGAGAGAGTGTGAGTGTCAGAGTGTGTGAGAGACTGTATTTAGACTGGTTGAGGATAATATAATAATCAGAAGAATTATTCCTTTTTTTTTTTTAAGGGGAAAACCATTAGCAAACCTGTCTGTGTATAAATCTAAAAATCTAAATATTCATATAGCCCACATTGTGCAATTTGAACATGTAAACAAAATGTTTGCTTATTAGAAAATCAGAAGCTCAATGGAAGCTTTAAGTTGTCGTTGAAGGACATGTGAAGCCTGCAGTCCTGGCACTCTTCCTCTATTCAGAGGCACATAAGAAGGGAAAGGCATGTGAAAGAGAAGGAAGACATTAGAGAAAGCCCTGAGTGTGGTGGCTGTTCTCCTCTCCTCCCTCTCTGTTAAGAGGCAGGTAGGGTTTAATCTGTCACTAAGCCCCATCATTCATTGCCTGTTCTCCTCTAGTATCAGTGTCCCTGGCTTTTACAATGACTATTGGACCATATCAGAGGGACAGAGATTGTTCTAGTGGGCAGTGCTCATATTAGCTCTGCATACTTTCCATAGTTTTATAACAGGGCAGTGATCATTCAGGGCTGCAGAGTCTTGCAGTGAAGTGTTAGTATTAATTTAAAATCTCAGTTTTTTTGTTTCATATTGTGATTTTCACAGTTCTTAAACACACAGGGAAAAACAAATGTTCGATATGGCACTGAGGGTGTTTTATTTTTGAGTTAACCTTTTTAGCCATGCTGGCGTCATGGCTTTAGGGATGGCTAATGGGTCCACTGCTTCAGTCCAGACTGAAATTTCTCAATTAGGACTGCAGCTAACATTTATTTTCATCATTGATTTCATAATGATTGATCAGCTGATTATTAATTTTGTCTATAAAATGTCAGAAAATAGATAAAAATGCCCATTCTAATTTCCCACAACCCAAGTTTATCTCTTCTGTCTGTTTCAAATTTCCAGAAAATTTTGTGCAGACACTCTTGATCCCCAGAGGATGAATCCTTTTTTCCTTTTTGTGCAACCATGAAGTTGACATTTCGTGTGTTTAGTAGAAACGTGTCAGGCACGTGTTGGGGCACTGGTAATTGCATGTGGGCTCAGTAACTGCCAAGTGTATGCATGGTGCTGCATGTGTGTGAGTGCATTTGACTCGTGACTGTGTGTGTGTGTGTGTGTGTGTGTGTGTGTGTGTGTCATTATTTACAGTCTGAGCACTTGTCTGTGTATATAAATCAGCAGGAGCCATTCTTACATCACAGCCCCCTCAGGACGGCACACTGCGCTCTGATACACACACATGCACACACACATTCACACTCACCACCTCATGTTTGCCACTTCCTTCTTCCTTCTCATTCTTCTATTGGTCTGAGTGGTCAGGAGTCCTTTACTATTGGACGAGGGGTGGGTATTTTCGCCACAATTAGTACAGCCGCCTTCCCTTTCTGTATTACCTATTGTAGCAGCATTATTTATACTCATGCTCTACTTTTTGTATTTCCTGTTTGTCTGTCATTTTCTCTCCTTCAACACCAACATGCAATCAGCCTGTTGTATCTCATATTTTGCAGGAAAACAGTTTGTCATATGGATAATTGTATGTGTGTCCACTGGAGGGACACGGTGCCATATTGACCCTAGTATGGAAATGGAATGTCAAGGTCATAACAGCGGGCTCACACACATCTCCCATCTCTACTCATGAGCATTACACACATACATTAGTAATCTCTGCATGTTCTCGTGGAGATGTACTTGCGTGTTATTATCTTTAGCAACTTCATTCATTTTCTACACTGCTAGTCCCAGCACCTCTCTGCTTTTACTCTCCTGTGTGTGCAGTGCCAGAGCTTGACAACTACAGAGCTGTTTCACTAAAAGCCAGGCCTTTCTGCCAGAGCCGTACGCCTGTTTTTGAATGCCTGGTCTTTCCTGTGGTTTGACTTCAGGCCTTGGTTTCTGCCACTGACTTCAGAGGCTAACCAGATTTTGTTTCAAAAATGGCTTCTGTTACATGGTATTTTTCTCATCTAAACAACATTTTTATGAGCCTGCAAACATCAGTTGCACATTTACTTCTCTTGCTTCTGATTTCTCTCTGACAAAGCAGTTCCTTATTGTGACTCTATTCCTTGCATCACTCGGAAAGTGCTAGTGATGTGAAAAACTGGGCATTAGTCAGACATAAAGTGACCATGGGGGTGCTGATGGCACTAAACGTGTCACATTGCCCCCCTGCTGGCCAGTTAAAGCGCAACAGACTGTACTGAATTGGTAGGAATATATATTGAAACTTAAATTATTGTGAAAATTACCGGTGTGGTTATGTATTAATTCATTGAATTATCAAAATATAGATTAAATGTAGACATTTTATTGTAGCTGAATTCATCCTGAGCATTTCTGCTCAAACTTTTCTCAGTCCTAACACAGAAATGATTAGGAAAATATATCAGCATCTAAAGTCAGTGCAGTGAAACGCTAAAAACATCGGTGCCACAGTTCATGCAGACGCTCACACAGGACTTTCATCAATATCACTGTTATTAATGAAAGAGATAAGACCACTGGTTGTACAACTTGCTAAGTGCTCTAAAACAGTCAGACAAACAAGAAAATCAAAATCTCATCCCCTCATGTCTAAATGAAGTCAGCGTGGCCTGGGGCGTGACAGACTGTCCTATACTCAACATAAATGGCAACAGGCTCGATTGTCAGCCAGTGTGTCAATCAACACCAGTGCGCTCTGTTAAGAAGACTGGGAAACCTGTCAGCTCTGTCATGGTAAATATATTTTCTTCTTGTTGCGTGTCTGAGACTGTATACAGCACAGGCTGTACATCGATGCCATGCGAGTTGAATCAGAGGGCATCGTATCCCTGGCTAGCTGGGACTGTGTTTGATCCAGCTTCAATTACGGATGCAGGGAAGTTGTGAAAAGGGTGAGACTATGTGTAGAGTAGTGCTAGAAAGCAGCACAGAGAGACACAGAAGTACAAAAACATGGGCACCTCTCTGTCTGCTACAGTCTATTTTTGGTTTTCTTCTACACAAGCACAATAGTAATCCAGAAATAGCGGTTGAAAACACTGAGAAACAAGTCCAGAGCTCTTTGATGTGCCATCCACGGGCTTCTTAAAAACATGCACATAATAAACTGTGGTCTGCATCAAGTTGTGTAAGGAAGAGGGCTGTGGCTGTAGAAAAGAAGGAAGGGAGAGGGGGAAAACAGAGTGAAGTGACTAAAACGCAGAGAAAAGAAAGCATGAATAAGTGCATGTCCTCCACAGAGCTCTGTGCGTGGGAGACCTGAAAAATAAGACATCCGCCTCTTTGTCCAGCAGCCCCTCATGTAGGCCTAAAAGACTGCGATATAAAGGACTTCAGCTGCTTTAAGAGCCGAGGCCAAAGGTAACAAGATGTCACAACATTACTATTCTCCAACAAGATGTCTTGACAGCTCTTTGCTGCCAATGAACTTTTTGTACTAACCTTTTGATGATTGGATGACACTTTCCTGATATTTAGTTGTGCCCCAGGGGAAGGTCTGATGAACGGAGTTGGACGGTGACACTTTGTTGTGACTGCCAACAACCCTGTGTGTATATTGGTGTGTGTGTGTGTGTGTGTGTGTGTGTGTGTGTGTGTGTGTGTGTGTGTGTGTGTGTGTGTGTGTGTGTGTGTGAATAGGAGCAGATTCATTCCAAAATGCAAAAAAAAAAGAAAGCTGGTTAAAGATCCCTGCAGCGCATTTTAAATGGCAAATGAATGAACTGTATTTTAATAAGAGTCGATACATTACAGACAAGATATAACAGTATAGTTTTAACCGTATAAAATTACATTGTTAACATCCAGCCAGGTTTGACAGGTTTGTCAATCCAACACTGTGAACATTAACTGGCATTAAAAGGCCACTTCTTTTTATTTTATACAGTGAGTTTTCCCATAAGGAGCACTACTCAATACAGCTGTTGTCACTGGTTATGTCTTCTGTAGCTCTGGAGGAGCTTTCTAAAGGTAACCCTGATGATGTCATCAGACACTCAGGTTTCTGAAAGACTCCTGAGTTGCATTATAGGAAACATGGGATCGATTTTTGTTTTTAGAACTTGACCAGTTCCAGGAACCTAAAAGTAAACTCTTCTGCGTTGATTTGGATGTAGGCCAAAATGTGTGAAGGTCTTCACCCGCTTTTGCAGACTTTCATATAAAAATGCCATGTGTGTATTTTATGTGCATTATCATTTTACCTTGTTACAGTTTTTGGCATTCAGACGTGTCTCTTATTATTTTTACCTCTCTGTCAGAGGATTTTATGGAATCATGGGCCTGATTTTTTTTTTTTTTTTTTTTTTTTTTTTTTCCCCTACATCACTCCCAGATTGGGGACAGTCTGGCAGAAGCACTTTTAGGATTTAGCTTTGAAGATATTTCCAGACATTTGTTTGTAGCGTTAAGCCATTAACAGGACGTGTTCCTCTTTTCCTCTCCCTGCACTGAGTCTTTTTATTTATGCCATCACTCTCTTTTCCAGGTCTTTTGGCAGACAACATCCAAACATAAAGCTATTAAAATCCCATCGGTCTGATAAGAGAGTACTCATCCTTGCACTTAGCCCCATCTGATTTTCTCTCTCAGTGTGTTCTCCTTTTAAAACTTGTTGAGTCATCATCAGCTATTATACTGCTATTATCACATGGAAACTTGGCGAGATATCACATTCAGTCACCATGGGGAAAAAATGGAGAGAAAGCCAACCCCTGGCCATATAGTGGTGAAATTTGGCTGTGGCTGCAAAGCTTCTCTAACAGTAACTTTGCCGCTATTTTGGACATATGTCTGCTTGGAAAACCTATCACAAGTCTGACTGACTTGAGCTGCTTTCTGCCAACACAATCAGCCATCCATCACCGATACAGACTTTGTGTCTGTCTGGTAATATGAGATTTCCTGGCCAGGGCTAGCTTCCCAGCACAGAGCAGGTGTTGACACAATACTGTAGTAGCAACTCATGTTTTCAGTTAACATTGAAATGGGTCATCAGTAAATTGTGTTTAGTTTTGGTCTAGTGTTGCTGACTGTTTATGGTCTGAGATGTCTTGTGTATCTTTTTCAGTACATCGTTTTCCCCCAATATCTGCACTCATTCAATTGCATTCATTCAATTTAAGACCAAAACATGTCTTTGATTAATGTGATGCCAAAGTTGTGACTGTCATTTCCCTAAAAGTCCCAGTAATGAGCACTCCACATAAAAATAGCAGAAAAAAAATCTAAATCTAAATCCACATTCAACGAACAACTAATTTTTTAACCTTTTATTTTTTTTTAAATGTAATTTTACCGTGCTAAACTGCTGTTTGCCACGAATGGCTACGATTTATGAATAAAATACAGAAAGTTGTTTTTTTTTTTGGTACCATTTGCTGCCTTAGAATTGAGACCAGTGCCCACATAATGACTATCATAAGCACAGTAGCACATTCTCTGCTACTGTCTGTCCAGTGCTAAAAAGGCTGTAATATCAGGATGAGATATTTCAAAATAACTATAAATACAAAAAAAAACATAAACCAGGCTGATATAGTTTCTGTCTCTTGATGCCCAGTCCTGGTACATATAAGTTCACACAAAGTTCAGTGTGTGTTCCTTGGCTTGAGCTCAGGTTGTGTTGCCAGGCATGAAGGTCAGGTCCTTCCCAGAGGAGCGCAGCAGTAAACAGCTTCCCACTGGTTCCCCTGGTGGAGAGCGCTTCCTCCTCTCTTCTCCCTTTGGGTTTCCTCACAAAGGAAACTTTGCATCAGGTCTCTGCCGGCACAGCCCAGGTTGGCCTGTAGTGCATCTCCATTCCCTGATTCAGGTAGATTTCCAGGCTCACTGGAAGATGTGGTCAGATTCAGTCACCGAATGATTGATTATAACTATAACTATGTAACTAGTCTCCCATCAGCTAAAAATATATTAATGTGTGTGAGATTTTATTCTCTCAGCCAGTATCTGTAAAGCTCCAACAAGAAAAAATGGCTTCAGTGAACGAAACTACCGTGCGTCAAGATATCAGCAGTTAAACAGATTGTTTCTTTACACTGAAAACGAGTCAGTGAAGTAGGATCTCAAATGTCTATGGGGAGTTTGCTCTGCAACAAATTCAAAACTCATTTTAGGAGCAGCAGTGCGGCCATAGCCTCCCCAGTTCCTTTAATTCCTACTCGGTGATAATAGCTTTCAAAATGGGTCATGGTTACTGTAACTAACTCCCTCAAAATATATTTGTGCTGTGCTTAATTGTGCTATGAATACCAGCACCCCCAGCAACTTCACTTTGCATAGCATCATCTCATGACCTAGCAGAAACTTTGTAGAGACGATAAGAAGTGGAAAAACCCAATGTGCTTTTCAATGTCTCTTTCGTCTGGATGGCAACCCTGCTTCTTCAGATTGAGTTCAACAGGAAAAAGGCTCTACCGACATTATGAAATGCATCAGAAATCACAGCTGCTGGCAGAGTTTACTCATTCAGGAAAACGCACACAGTCAGAAGTCATTCAGATGAGGCTCCATCTCACTCTGCACATGGGGGCTC
Source organism: Seriola aureovittata (assembly GCF_021018895.1). Lineage (NCBI taxonomy): Eukaryota > Metazoa > Chordata > Actinopteri > Carangiformes > Carangidae > Seriola > Seriola aureovittata. The sequence continues at coordinate 8,966,839 of NC_079385.1, forward strand.
AGTATCTCTGACACAAACACAAACATTCACATTCAGTTTTCTCCCTGTGGACAATGGCTCTTTGGTTTGAAATGGAGGGGGGCGGGGGGGGGGGGTGAATGACCTGGCCCACGATCATTTATTGCAGCTCTTTGAGGTGGAGGCCTAGAGACAGTACACAACTGCTTTAGGTTGTTTATTTGGTCAGTATTATGTCTCCTCAGACCGCTCATTATAGACCCTCTACAACTAAGAGTTTTAAATATGATTAAATGGTGAGAGACGAGGCTCAGGGTTTATTTATCTTTGTTATGTTGACCCTCCTGTTCCTCTCTCACTCATCTGTTGTCCTCACTTCACCAGAGACATTCCTCTCCGATTCCTGTTGTGCTGGGGAGTAAGGGCTCAAAAATCCATTGTGCTGTCAACATGACACTGCATGAAAATGTCTGACTGTATGTGAGTGTAATTTGATGTGTGTTTATATAATGACATTTGGCACCAGATGGTAGAGCTTACACAGCCTGCCTCCTGTGAGACAAGAGGTCTTGTGTGGTCATTTAGCATAGAGCGCGATGTAAACAAAGAAATGAATCAGACACATGTTACCCCGGGAGGACACGTGGAACAGTCATATGACCTTGTTGACCAGTTTGAGGTGAGGGTCGACTGTGGGGAGCTGATTGAGGCAGTGCAAAAAATTGTTGTAGTCTGTATGTACTGCAACAAATGCAGTAAAAGTAAGCTGGTTATTCTGCCTTTATGGACGTCATCAGGGTTCAATTTTCTTTATAGTACATTACTGCTTGTCAGCAGCTATCTCCTCTGAGTGATTCTATAACCTCTCTGCTCTCTGTCTCTCCCTTCTCAGCTCAGTAAACATGGCAGTCTGTGAATGAGCCACTGTGCGCCCTGAGGCTGTAGGCCTGTGCAGTGTTCATGTGGGTTAGTGATGCAGCAGGTAGTGGGATGGGACAGGAAGTGTCATAATTAACTGCTAATAAGCCCACCTGTGAATTTGTAATCCTTGAACCCCTGCGGCCAATGAACATGTTCTTACAGAGTTTGTTATCCAGTGGCAGCTTTCAAATGTTTCCATCATAGTTTGCATTTAGGTTTATACAGTAAGTCACTCAGATTGTTATCTTTTTGCAGTGCAACATTAATCATACTAACACTTAGTGAGAGTGTGGACAGTTGTGAGTAGTGGGGCTCATATGACGTGTTTCCATGTGCGGAGGTAAAGAGAGGATTTAAGACCCAGCTGACGGCTCAAGAGGCTCAGTGTTGTGTTGCTGCAGGGGTCTCTGCTCCATCCCATGACCCCATTGTGTTTGATTAGGATCGAGTTCCTTCCTACGCAGATCTGGAAACATACAGAAGATGAATCTCTTCTGGTCTGGAATGACTTCAAAAAAGCAGTGAGCACAAGAAAAGCTTTTGAACGGTGATACATACTTTATGTAGTTTTACGCAGCCGAACGGTTAATTTTGAGAAATTAAAATGTTCAGGTCCCGAGAGGAAACCCTTTTTTTTTTTTTAAAGAGGCAATTTTCAAATGGGACACATGTGGAAACCCTGCAGACAACACAGCTGTGAAGACATCGCTGTATGTATCACATACCAGCTTGTTTCTTTATATCTGCAGCTGAGTACACACACAGAAGAAACAGTGTCGCAACAAATTGCAGCATCTTGATGAAGCCTCCTTTTAGTTTTTCTTTCTGTAAAACAACAACCCCTATCTGATACATGCTAATAGGATGGGAAAAGGACAGAATGAAATGTATCAGTGCACATTAATTAGTAACTTATTACTTGAAATTATGAATTTGTTGGTTGCAGCCCTGTAAAGGATAACTGACAATTATTTCAAGTTCTTTATCAACTAATCTGCCTGTTGTTTTCTGCATTAATCGTGGTGCATAAAATGTCAAATTGTGAAAAAAATCTCACTACCATAGAGCCCAAGGTGAAGTCTTCAAATTGCTTGTTTAATACTTAATATCCAAATTTGAGAAGGTGGACCCAACCAGTTAATTTTTGGCTTTGTGGTTTTAAAAAAAACTTTAAATTATAAACAATTTTACAGTCAATACCTGCCAGGTTCCATCGCTCAACCCTACCCCCAAACAAGACGGCTTATCAATCAGTGTCCAATGACTGTGGTATTACTGGTCAGTTATCAGGTGTTTGTATAACTATGTGGGTATGTGGTAGATTTTGCTGGGAAAAGGGCAAGCCTGTTCAGACAGCTGTTCCTGGTTAAACACCAGCCAAAGAAATGCCAGTCATGTCAGGCCTACATGCATTTAGTTATAAATCTGTTTGGTTAGAGTTCAGGTTCCTGCTGTTTCACCCATGAGTGACGTCACTGAAGACGTCAAACTTGAGCTCTGATGCAGTCACGGTCTTCATTATCTTAAAAGTCGGAGTACTCTGACTGTTTCAAGGCGTGCATGAAGAGCCAGTCATTGTTAATTTTTGGCCAAACATCAAACTAATCTTACAAGGTTTTAGGCAGCTTGTGGATTTCATCTGGAGTTTCTCACAGAGCTGGAAACATTTTAGCCAGACATTAATTTTTGGGGGGGAGAAATCTTTTTCTTTGGAATCAGGTCAGAGGCTTATTGAGTGCAGCTGAAATGCAGAGGGAGCTTGGTATTTTGCACTTAATATGTTCATTGTTCTGTGCAGAAATCTACAGAGTTATTGTTTGATTGGGGGAGAATTATTTTACCAAGCTGGTTTTATGGAATAAAAACCACCTGTTCTGAACATATAACATTTTATTTAACACCTCACCCTGCTGCTTTTCAGGTAGATCTGAAGTAATCTTGTTACAAAAGGCTGCGTACCACCTCTTTGCCATGCGAGATTCAAGTTTCATACACAAGCCTACCTGTAACCAAATCCACCCTCCTTGCACTGTTTTTTGCGACAGCGTCTGTACTTAATATTTGGTTCTGCCTGCGTCTTAGTGAGGGTACAGTCTGTACAAGCAGACAGAAATTCTCAAATGTTTTAGATTCTACGTATGTTTGGTAGCAGCACTGAAGCATTCATGACCTTGAGAGTTTTAGATTGGACTTCCTGATTGAATTAGGCTTAAAGGGAAACATCATGAAGAGAGTGTGTTCCCTGGTGGGTCTGAAGATGACGGGGACGAGCAGAGAATCTAAGCACTCCAAGGTAATGCTGGGCTTTCATGTTTGTGGTGATTTGATCAAAATAGTGCATTATATAAAGTCAATCTTTTTTCTTTTTTTTTTTTCTTTTTTTTTTTTACAAAAAAAATCCCAGATTTTTGAAAAGGGGTTGATTGGTTAATATCACACGAATTTTATGTTGCTACAAATTGATGAAAATGAATTCAATGAAATAAACACTACAGGTCAGCAGCTCCATTGTCCCAGATGTGTACAGTTTGTCTTTGTTTCTGAAATTAAAGTATCAAACAAATTTGAGATTTTCAAAACAAGGAGTCATGGAATCTTTTCATTGAACTGAATTTTGGAACCATTCAGCAGCCGAACAAACTCGTGGCTTCCTTCTATAATGGAAATCAAACATTGTTCAGAAAGTTCGTCACAACACTGTTGCGCAAGTTCTGTAAATGTGTTGCACTTGCAACTGAACTTCTGTCTAGTTCATCCCAAACCAGCTCTATGGGGTTCAAGTCTGGAGACTGTGCTGCTCTTACATCATGTGAAGCCACTGTCTGGTTCTTTTCTTCTAATGTCTGACCGACCAGTCTCCCTTCCTTTTGACCCTTTCCTCACCGTTCTGGTAACAATATATAATATTGCTTCCTGCAGCTCAGTATTGTCCTAATAATACATCACAGGGTGCAGAGACACAGTTTGTTCCAACTCTGCCTTTGTTTAGCCTTTGCATTGACTTTCAAGCTTCATTTACTTTCATTGCAGCAGAAAACCTGGAAGTTAACACCTTTCTTCTTCTTCTGTTTTCTTTAGAATTCACATGATTTTTCAGTTTTTATTGACCTCCACTTATTTTAAGGCAGTTTGTCACCTTTTGACCACTAAATGTTATTCACTGGACTTTAAAACTGGATGTTATAAAACCTTAATGTTCACATTTGGCTCCATTTGCTGTCGGACAGAGTGGCAGTGCAGTCGCCTAAAAAGAGTTTATATTCTGACATCAGGGGTATGCATCTTTGATTAATTACAGCAGTGACAAGTGGGTGTCATGTGCTGAAACTATAGATCGAGACGGGATCTCTTCTTTTGTGATCACCCCACTAGATGTCTAAACAATAAGCACGCGCACACACACACACACAGGTTTGGCTTGGTCTGTTGTGTGAAATAGCACCAGTACCAATAGCAGCAGTCCTTGTTTTCCTGTTGGAGGTCTCCAAGGGTTCATGTAGTAAAACTTAATCAATTTCTGAAGATGTTAGTAAAGGAAGATGCCAGATCAGCAGGATGAGCTGCTTCAGTGAGGAAAACATACAGTATCCCTTCCCCTCCTATTTGCTGCTACAGTACATCTGTGCTTGTTTTCCTTCTCTCACCCAGAGGGGTTTCTGTTTTCTCACCAGGCCGGCTCAGACGTTCTCTCTTCCCTGTGCTGCGTATCCCATGGCGTTCAGCTAGCTTGTTGATTGTCTTTAACCCGGGATCCACCCTGTCCTGAAACATCGTGTCTTACCAGTTAAAACAAACCATACCATGCCCTTCAGAGGGGAAGCAGAGTGCATGCTGGATGGCAGGGGGCAGGATTTACATTTTCTGGCATTTATAGTGGTATTTAGATTATTACTGTTTCATTACCGAGTTAAATAAGCAGATAGGACACAAAGCCAGTGTGTACGATCTCTGAGGTCAGACATGCTCTGTCCTGCTTTAGAGCTTCTAGTCTGACTTAAAAGGATATAAATTATTACAGGTTAATCTTAGGCCTCCACCTCCACCCGACTCCCAACACACAAATGGAGAAGTCATTTTTTATGCGTGTCCTTTAGCTGACATAAAAATAGCCTGATAGTATCATGATCCTTATTGAAATGAAATAGCCCATTGATATAATCGAAGACCTGACTCCTGTTGTTATCGAAAGACCGTTTCATGTCACACTTGATGATGTGAACTTATTCAACTTCTGTTTTTATATAAATAAGCTGATCAGTTCCTTTGTGGACCCGTCAGACATTTTCTATATATCTCTATAGACATTTCATTGTTTGGAACTTTTTCATCTAAATATAAGTTTGTTTTTTTGTTAGTTACTTGAGTGCTGGTGTGTAGCACCGTGCTTGAAACAGCTTTGTAATAGTTGCTTAGCAACATTAGGAGCTATTACTTGCATCTGTATGCATCTGTATCAGTAAAAACAAGTGTAAACATGCTGTCGAAGTCATCCTTTCTAACCAACACAGTGCACCTCAGAGGGACTGCCTACACCTGGCTTCACTCCCAGTATCCCACGTATCCTCTGTTCTGTGGTGTTACTGATGGAGCCTGGTCACTGCTGTATTTATTTATTTAATTTTTTTAACTTCAGAATTGAGTTTGATCAACTCCTTCTCCCTGTTTCCTGCAACTGTATTTAACACACACACACACACACACACACACACACACACACACACGACTGGAAGGTAGCAGCCCTGGGTCCTGGGTGAGCTCCCATGTGTCCCAGTATTGAGTTAACATTTATTATTCACATGTCATTAGCCCTCCAATCAGTCACCATCCATAATGTAAAGGTGTGCAGTGCAAGGTTAGAGAGATGGAGACAAGGTGGAAGATGGTAAATGTCACAGGTGAAAAGAGAGACAAAAGTTTGATTGACAGGAAAATGAGCTGCCGATATCAGTTCAGTGGATCTTTTTTTGTCTCTTGTTTTCAACTTAAAATAACAGATCGTGTTATGCTGTAAATATCAAGAGGTTCTTGGTCGACATGATGACATTACTGTAGAGCTGCTTTCTAAATTTTAAACGGATTGAATGAACTCTGCATAATGATTTTTCCAAAAATAACTGCCGGCCGGTGTTTTTGGAAAGTGACCTTTTTATGTGATGCTGAGTCATGCAAACCTATTCCTAGGTAGCACTCTAATCTACTAGTGCAGGAGCAGAGTGTTGCTGTCTCTATTAGCTGTTCTCAGTGCCTCTCTTACATAAGATCTACAGTAATGAGTCTCTCTGAGCCTCGGTCATGTCACATTACTATGATGTCGTGTTTACTGTATTACCTTAGGTCATCCAGGTTTTGATTAATGCATGTCTAATAAATATCTTTTTCTTGTTTAAATCATATCAGAATGTGACCGCTGAAAGTACCACAGACTTCATTCATAAATACAACTCGGTGCAGGGTAGTAAGCTGCAGGAACAGCTGATCAGCATTTGGCTGGCGGGTTATTGTAAGCGGCTGTGGATAAGAGCATCAGCTCATTCACAGCCTTAAATTTTATCGTAATGTCTCATTGCAGCAGGTTGAAATAGAGAATTATGAAAGAAATTTTGGCCTGTTATAAGTAAAAAGATGGTTAATATTAGAGATCGACCGATATGGTTTTTTCAGGGCCGATACCGATACCGATTATTAGTAGTCAAGGAGGCCGATAACCGATATTTGGAGCCGATATTTATTTGCAATAAAAGGGAAAATATTGGCGTGAAAATTTTGAATAATGGAAAAATTCCACTTAACTTTGTTCAAATGCCTTTAATCATATGTTTATTTAACAGCTTTTCAGATTTGCAACATGTTAAAGTTTTTTTTTTCTTAGACAATAGATATCTTTGTTTTAAAATTCTAACAAAAAATGCAGGGAGCTCCCAGGCTCAGCAGCATGTCTTATAAAGTTAAATGAAAACTTAAACAAATAAATAGCTCACTAAAGTTTTCTACAGTAAATAAAGTTTTCCAAAATTTCAATATAACTGAAATGTTAATCTTTCACTTATCTTTGTTTTAAGTTCAAACAAAAACAAAAAGTGCAAGGAGTTCCCAGGGTCAGCAGCATCTCTTATAAAGTTAACTGAAAATTTAAATAAATAAATAAATAGTTCCCTGAAGTTTGCAGTTTGAAGAATGCAGTTCATGTAGGCTTTATGATGCAGTTACATTATGTCTTAAGTCTTGAACAGCAATATCCTGCTCCTCTCTACAAGAAACTATCAAAGACAGCTTCAGGACACACTTCATCTAACAATATGTCATTTTCTGCTGCTTGGGATCTCTCAATCAACACAGAAAAAGGTAAAGTACTTGGTAGTTAAACAGCCATTATTGCCCTACAGTTTTCTCTCAGACAGACGGTACTTGCTGTCAGTTTCTGCAGCTTCTCATGTGGCTTACACAAACACACACACACTATTCACTAGCCATCCCCTCAACGTGCTTCCCTGCAATCTCTCTCTCTCTCTGTGTCTCTCTTTCTCACACACACTTCTTACTTTTATAACTATTTCAGTATCAATGTTATCAGTAACCTTGTTTCAAGGGATTAAACACTAAATAGCCTAAAGCATCTTCACTTTAATAATCAGTGTTTATCGTAGGAACAGACAGCTGCCGCCAACGTCTTGGGCCTCACAGTAACGTTAGTAGTCGTGAGTTGTAGAGTTTCTCATGTGACTTCCACACAAACACACACTTTTCTCTACCATAACAGACATTCTCCCCATTGCTACAGTCTGCTGAGCATCTAGATTCGCGGACCGATGGGTTAACGTTACGCTAAAAGCTAACCAGCCTTCACCTCGACGGGCTTCCCTGCAATAAAACCGGACATATCGATATTATCAGCAACCTTGTTTCAAGTGATTAACAGGCACGTCTGGAGGGACTGCGAGCAGCAGAGCTGCCGCTTATGTTTATATAACGTTAATGGGCTCACAGTAATCTTACTAGTAGTTGTCAGTTGTAGAGGACTGGGATTTTTATTACAATTTCGGGAAACTCTGCTGCCTTAACTTACCTTCAAAACAAGTATTTGCTCTCCGGACCTTCTCCACCGTGTGTGTAAGGACTGTTCATGCACCGCTTACACTGCTGATTGGCTGTTACCGTGGCTCTGCTTGTAACCAATCAGATGGTGCTGTGGGTGGGACAATGCTGGCGACAGAGTAGTGACAGCAGACAGAGAGGCGCGGCTGCATCATAGCCAAAATAACCCAGTTTTAAATTGATCTCTTATCGGCTGTCGAATTTTAAAAAAGGCCGATGCCGATATGCGTCAAAATGCTGAATATCGGCGGCGATAATCGGCCCGGCCGATAATCGGTCGATCCCTAGTTAATATCTCAGTCTGCCTCCCTGCTCATGTATGGTTTAATATGTAATGATAATTCTGGAGAATCTGTTGCTGGCGAATAAAAATCTAATCTGCTGTTGTCGTGAGAATAATATGCGTCAATTAGTGTGTCGTGTGTACAGAGCGGTACACTAAAGGGTGAGAGCAGAATGGGTAACCTTTCTGTCCTTCGCTCACTTGCTCTCGCCGAAATAAACAAACCACTGTGTCATTCTCTCTGGCAGAACCCCCTGTCCTGAGGCCCGAGCTAACCTGTGGTAATCTTGTCCCAAAAAACATCTCGTAAGCCCCTCGATCCCCTCCTCCTGAGCTCCCAAAATGACCCTCAATCCTTTAGTGCAACTCTGAGCTCCTAAAGCCCGTCATCTAACCTCCATCCGATAAGCCTGAAGAGACCAATAGACCCATTATGGCCTGTTTTAGGAGTCATGGTTATTGGCACAATCAGCTGAACTCCTAAATGATGAACTGCTTCTCCATAGTTTTGTTTGAAAACTGCTCGTCCGTGGAGCATCAGCTTTCAGAAAGGTGAATTTGTGGTTCTATATTTCAGTTCACAGCTTTGATGTAGTGATAAGATGCTGCCTTTTTACATCCTTTTGTTTTTGAGGGTTTTTAGGTTCACCACTCCCATTTGTATATTATGGCTGATTCAAAAAGTTTTTACTGTCATTTTTTTTTGTTTGTTTTGTTTTTTTATCCTTGGCAAAGACCCTTTTGGATAGGAAGTTGTTTAGATAATGAGTAGTTCTTTTGTGCTCCAGTTTGGGGATACATTTTAACAACTCCATAGAGTCCCACCCTAGTTTATGAGCAACATATTTAGACATCTTGAGGACCTCCATGCATCCTCTGAGGGGCTGTGGATCATCTTGTATTTTAAATTTGAGTACTGATCTTTCTTTCGTTGCTTGTCCTTATAAAGAGACATGTTGGGGTTTTTTGTAATGATAAATAAACTCAAAGAAGATGATTGATACCTTTTTGATAGTTTCATTCCTTTTTCAATAACCAGTCCTAATGCTACGCTTCATAACCGTCTCGGGTCAGCCGGGGTAAAGCTTAGCTTCGGTTTTGATACCAGCAATTCAGGGACCCCAATCTCTCGAACAATCAACAATTAAACAAGAATACAGAGGTAGGAGAGAGAGGGAGGGTTTAAAAAAAGAAAAGAAAAGAAAGGAAAGGGGAAACAATTCATTGCATTGTGTTTGCCGGCGCATGGTCAGACCAGTTTGGGCTGGATTGCAAGAAAAGCGGAGGCCAAAAAGAGGCAGAGGGAGAAGAGGTGCAGCCTATGCAATGATCAGACCTTGAAAGACGAGGTCTCCTCAGTGCAGAAGGCCTCCAGTCACACACCCACACACACAGACACACATGTGGCAATGTTGAAGAAGAAAAAGGATGGGGAAGGCAGTGAGCCCTGTGTCAAAAAGGTAAGGAGAAAGGACACGCCGGATTAATGTGGCTGTACGGCGGGTTGTAGGAAGCTGATGCTGTGACATCAGCAGCTGGAAGTTGAGACATGGACACTCAGCAGTCACTTGATATTGGGGAAAAACAAAGCTAATGGTAAATGTTTTTGCACTGGATATCAGGAAGTTGCTTCCTTGCTCGTTTCTGTGTAATATGATTGATTGTCTTGGAGACGTGTTGATGGTCCAGTCTGCATTATCACTATAGATGCTACTTAAGAAATGGAGATCACAGAACCGAGAGAAAATGCAAGATACAGAAATGAGAAAAAGGTTTTTAGTGCTGTTTTATTTCATGTGTACATGTACAACCTCTGGTTATGATGACTCAGTCTTTTTTCATTGGACAGCAGCTCTGCCCTGTGTCATTTACCCTGTGTCTCGCTCATTGTGAGAACGAATGAGTGAATGAAGACACCCACGCAAACATAACCTCTTGGTATTTGATGAGCATAGCATACACACACAAGGATTTGTCTGAATGTCAGAATTGTTTTGTAATTTCTCTTTGATTGGGGAACAAAAAAAAAAAAACTGAGAACATTTTTGCTTGTTTTGTGCCCAAGGACAGCATTTTGTGAATGACGCTCATCTGGCTGCTTTTTAATCAAATCTGTAAAGCGTCACACCACCTCCGTCAGACTGTGGCATTGGCAGAATCTCACCTCTCGGTCCGTGTTTTGACAGAAATGATTTGCTGATTCGTGGGTGTTATTCAACAACTTTTTCTCTTTGAGACATGAAGAAAGAGAGAGGGGAAAAAAAAAAAACCCCACCAATTTCATGTTGTCATGCTTGAATGCACACACCCCCACTAGCATGTTTTGTTCTCGTCGCGAAGTTTTATTGCAGAAATAAGTCATCCATTCATACTCTGCGATATAATCAGTACATGAATTATGATGCACCAGGCTATCCACTCAGAAAGACTAACAGACTGATAGAATCATGGTCAGTTTAGTGGCCTGACTGCAGTGAATAGCCAGACAACTCCCACCCACTTTGCAGAACCAGGATGAACTGTTGCACCTCGTGTGGCCTTGTGCCAGGGTGATAATGGCCTCACTGTCGGCTCCTTTTTAATCTTTTCAGATTTCAAGTCAGGGTGAATTCAAAGCTGGTGGATTTTCCTTTACAAAGAGACAGCATGACCTGACTGGAAAAGATTAAAGATGAAGTCAAAGTTTGATTTGAATGGTTGGCCACTGAATTTCAAGTGTCATCATAACCCTAGTTAATGTATTACCACAGTTTGTGCGCTGTAGCCCGGTGGTCAAGTGGCAGCTTATTTGGGCTAACTGGAAAGTTGATTCTAACGAGCAGGAGTAGCGTAATGAAGCAGAAGTCGTAGAAATTGTGAATGCAGATCTGATCCCTCCCCGCTCTCTCCCTCTCTCCGTACGCAGATCCAGTTTGCCGACCAGAAACAGGAATTCAACAAGCGTCCCTCCAAGATTGGCCGGCGCTCTCTTTCCCGCTCCATCTCCCAGTCCTCCACAGACAGCTACAGCTCAGGTGAAAACACACACACACACACACACACACACACACACACACACACACACACACACACACACACACACACACACACACACACACTCTTTCTCTCTCCCTAATGCTCAATCCTCATGCTACTAGTGGATATGACATGTTTCCATTACAATTATTTTTTTTTTTTACGACACCAAAGATATAGAAAGTGTTCCAGTGGGACGAACAGTTGTCCGACATCGCCTGTCTCCTCACTAACCCCCTCATCTCCCTGGCTCTCGCTCTCACACTCTGACACTGCGGTTCATGTGAAACTGTGGGCCCTGTGTTAGAGGATTAGCTGCTGGTGGTCTACTGGAGAGGGGGGAGAGGTGAGACTAAAGAGCTGGGAAGTGTTGGGTGTGGTTGAAACTGAATGGCATGTGGGACCCAAATCCCCATTCATGACTGTAGTGGTGAGAAACAAGAAAGTTGGGAAAGATGAATGAAAAAAGGGGGTTATGGTTGGTTGTTTTGCCAAGAAACTTTATTTTTTTTAATCAGCAATGGAAATCTAGTTTGTGTGCAACATGTAGGGTTTGTGAATTGGTAAGTGTAGGAAAGTTGGTGTTGGAGTGACCAGTATCAGTGGCTGCAGAAATAGTGATAAAGGTAGAGGAGGAAAACTGATTTGTTTTACTTTATCTAGTGCTAATAAAATAGGTTTACAAGCCAAGTGATGTTCAAGAGCTGTCAGTTGCTCACGCAGAAAAATGGGGCACCTTCATTTGACCAAAGTGTTTCGAAGAGAACCTGCTCAAATGTGTTTATCACCAGAGAGATAGTCAATATATTCTCTGTCTTGGCCAGTGAAGCAGCTCCAGGGAACCTACAGCACTGCCGTAAAGGCATAGTTCAGCATTTTGGTAAAGATACTTAATCGCTTTTTTTGCCAAGAGTTAGCCTGAACAATTCTCATTATTGTTGGTTAGATATAAAGCTACAGCCAGGGGATGGTTAGCTTAGCTTAGCTTAAAGACTGATTATGAGGGAAACAGCCAGCCCGGTTTGGTCAATAGGTAACAGTTGGACTACAAGCACCTTTATAGCTTGTTTGCCTAAAGGAAATGTTGAAAAATTCGCAAGTCTGTCTTTTTATACTGGTTATTAAAAGATCCCATCCTAATGCACTTTCAATCTAAATGTTTGGGGGAAAAAATCCACAGTCCTCATTTTCCGCCAAAATATATTTGAAAAATGAATCTGAAGCTAATATGAGGCTTCAGCAGTCTAGGTCCCCCCATCACTTACATCGAAAGCACATTAATAAGGGGTTCTTTTAATGGCCAGTATGAACAGGAGGAATGATTCCAGCAAGCAAAACCATGATTCTGCCTTTTGTTTCAAGACAGAATTGACAAACTGTGAACTAATCTTTTAATCTATACTAAAATTGTGAGGCTGCTAGGCAACCAGTGGAGTCACCACTCACAAAAAAAGTCTAACTATTCCTTTAACATGAAGGCAAAGACCAGAGAAAAGCTTTGACTTTGTTATTGAGGAATAGAAGGACTGCATCAAAATGCAAGAGCACAGTCTGATATGAATAATCCAGTTCTTGTTTTCCGCCCTCCCCTGCTCTCCTCTTAACCTCTTGCCCTCTTGTCTTTTCATCAACTCTCTAAAAGCAGCAGAGTTTTCCTAAACGTCTATATGTTGCTGAAGCTGCTTCATTTTAGGAGACTCTGACTTCCTGCTGTGCGTCAGGGTCATTCGCAGGCCGTAGGTCTTCTATTGACACCATTAACATGATGAATTAATCTGTGCGAGATGCTGCTTGGACAGTGCCGCTACTAGTGGCAGAATGATGGACAGGCAGATGGATGGCAGATGGACAAATGGACTTTCAGTCAGTATTATTGGATAGCTGTAATGGGTCCCTCAGGTCAAGAGTGCTTAAAAAAAAAAAAAAAAAAAAAAAAAAAAGTCTGCTCAGTACTCTGAACTCAAACTGAGAAGAGATGAAACGTTTGGGTCCTGTGACTTCCCACCGGCACATTTGCAGTCGGCTAAATGTTTTCCAAGGCAAGCGACACCAATCAGGGTCAGCTGAGAAAAGGACCTTGTGTTTCTTTCTTTCAGGAAGAAAAATCAACCAGAAGTAATCTTGTTTTGTTTATAAATGAAGACACTTGGCCCTCAGCTGCTTACATAAGAAAAAGAGCATCAGCTAAGGCCTAAAATATAATGAACTATACTGAGGGGGGTGTGTGTCTCTTCTGTGTGGTTTTCAGAGGACTAAAGATATTCTAAACTATTGCTCCCTTTATGATAATTACATTTGAAGGAAACTGAACAGTTTTACTGTCTTAATTAGCCGCACAGAAACAGGAATCCGTTTGAATCTCTTATGTTTAATATTTACATTTAGTTCGGCTCTGTATTTGGTTTGCAGCTCTAAGATCAAAACTGGCACTCTGGATGTAGGGTCCCTTTCAAAGGTGAGAGTCGGAAATGTTTTTTTTTTTTTTTTTCCACTTTCACCTCAGCTCTTATTTACCTCCCTCCTACAGGCAGCTCACAACTAAATCACTCCACTTCCCGAGAACCTCTCTCTGTAGCCGGAGGCTGTCACATCATTACTAGAATAATGACCTAGACTTTTCTTTTCCGAGATATTGTGATAGTGGTGAGAGCACTTAGTCTGCATTTATTTCACTCAGTGGTTTGACAAGCTCCTTTTTTGACTGTGCTGTTGGTGTCTTATGCCGAGCAAATAACAGCAGCCATTGTAATATGAGTGAAGTGTTGTCAATACTGTCAATAATAACAGTATTTTCCGACACTTGTGAAACTCTACTGTCTCCCCCTTTGAACTTTCTGATCTATGCTCTTTTTTTTCTTCCTCTCATCCCTCTCTGCTGACTCCCTGTCTTCTCCCATAATTCCCTCACCAGAGTGCTTCTTATTTCTTTGATGGTTCCCACAGTACAGAGTGCACACTAGTACTGCTTTCCCCCAAGACCAGTCTGGTATCGATTTTGTAGAAGTTTTGATATTAATCTTTCTCTAATGTGGAAAAAAAGCAACATTTAATGTAGTTTGACACTGTAATTTGACATGGTTTTTTTTTTTAAAGTGCAGCTGTATAGATTTGTGGATTGATTTGAAAAAAGTCGCTGCCATATTGAAATATAAAAAGTGAGAATCTGTAATAACCTTTTAAAGTATCAAACTGAGAGAGCATATTAAATTTAAGTAAGTGTCTCGGTTAATTATAATTTATCTTTCAGAGTTATATAAAACTCGTCTGCGGTGGAAAAAGATAATGAATCCTCATGGTTTTAAATTTGTAAGTTTCCCAAGAAAAAGGTACGGTGAAAGACTTTTCCTTTACCTGCACACTATCTTCGCCTCTGTCCCAGGATCCTTTGCAAGTATCAGTGCGTCTGCCCTCGTGACCCCTAATATCTCCTCAGCTCACATTATCCCCCAGCCTCTGCTCCTGTCAGTATGGATGGGAGGTTTCTAAAGAAGATTTTTCCTAACAGTAAACTCAAGGATTATTACCCTACATTTTTTTTTTCTCAAGCCTTTTCCCTCCTGGCAGAGTACAGCATGTTCTTTAACTTCAGTATTGTTACGGTGCTGGCAAGGCACCCAGTCTTATCTGGTGCTGGTCCATGTTCCTTTTGAGAGGGTGGTAGGAGTGATACTGGCATCATTTACAAGAAGGACCACACCTGTGTAGCAAGCACACGGTGCTCGTGCCAGACACTGAGACATATCCCTCCTGAGTGAGCTGCTGTGGGCTGTGGGCACTACTGTTTATGTCTCAGAGGTGAACTGATACTGTGACACCTTTCTGTTTTATGTGCAAGTGTTATGACACATTTGAACTGTGTTTACTTTCTGTTGTTGTTCCTATACTGGAAAGGAAGAGGAAATGGTAGCTTTATAGTCAATTGAACTCGGTGCTGTGCAGAATCTGTGGCCGACCAAAGTCAAATTGCAGGGTTTGGGAAAGTACAGGCTTTGTTCACAATGTAGAAACCAAAGGCACGCTGTTTGTTCTGCACTTTGAAACCTAGATGCTCTGAATAAAAGAATCCAGTGAAGAACAAAATCCTGTTTGAAAAACAATAGAGCTGCCGCGATTAGTTTATTAAAACATTATTTCGTAATCATGATCACCTTGGGCTGTAGGGGAAATTTTAAAGGCCTTTTCGCTATTTTTTTTTCAACATTTTACATATAAAATGATAAATCAGTAATGAAAACAATCATCAGTTGAAGCCTTATAAAAAATAAAAAAAAACATACACTTACCCATATTGCAACAGGGCCCATTCGGTAGTATTGTACCTTATTTATGGGTGTGTGTGAGTGACATATTGACAATACCATTGTCTCTGTCTGTGTGTCTTGTTTTAGCGGCGTCATACACGGACAGCTCTGATGATGAGACATCTCCTCGGGACAAACAGCAGAAGAACTCCAAGGGCAACGGAGACTTCTGCATCAAAAACATCAAACAGGCCGACTTCGGCCGCAGAGAGATCGAGATCGCCGAGCAAGGTAAAGCAGAAGACCCGTCAGTGCTCGCCTTCAAAAGGTGTAAACAAAAGGGATAGTGGTTCAAGGGATGGGCGCAAGTCGGTAGCTTGATTTCCAAGACGGTGTGACTGATGCGAACATTCAGTGGAAGGTCACATAACAGTTACAGTAACACAAGCATGAGGGCATACTATGCTTTAAGGGTGTTTTGGATGTGTGTGTGTGTGTGTGTGGGGGGGGGGGGGGGGGGGTGGCTGCTTTCTGCACTGATGGGTGGCCATATGTCCCCTGCTACAAGTGTGAACACCATTTAAAACCCAACGTGTTATTCACATCTTTCCCTAATTACTTCACAGAACGTACAAGAGAGCCTCAGCTGAACCCTGCAGGCTATACACACACACACACACACACACACACACACACACACACACGCGCGCGCACACACAGACACACACACTATATATCCTTAGCATCAGTAACTCCTTCAGTTGGTTGAGTCGATGGATTAGCGATGAAGTATAAGAAGGATTAAATGATGGGAATTCCTTCCCATCCAGCTGATTCTTGTGTGTGTGTGTGCGTGTGTGTGTTCCTTCTCCTCCTTCAGAGATGCCAGCCCTGATGGCCCTGAGGAAGCGAGCCCAGGGGGAGAAACCCCTTGCTGGTGCCAAGGTGGTGGGCTGCACCCACATCACGGCCCAGACTGCTGTGAGTAGGAATACACAAAACACAAACTCCTTCACACCCTAAACAGTGTTAATACAGTGTCACATCAGCAGCTGCAATAAAAAGTCGATCATAATCCTCCCCTCTCTTCTCTTTCCTCAGGTACTGATGGAGACTCTGTCAGCTTTGGGGGCTCAGTGCAGATGGGCAGCCTGCAACATCTACTCCACCCAGAATGAAGTGGCAGCTGCTCTGGCAGAGGGAGGTGAGAGTCCTGGGACTTCCTGTGTGTGACACCTGCACTTTTCCTCTCTCCTGTCTCTAAAATATTCAAACTCTCTTTCACTCGCTCCCCACCTCGGGCCTGATCTCTTTGTCTCACATTTACCGGCTTCTGTACATGAAAGGCTTCCTTTGTCTTTCTAGGTTTCAGCGTATTTGCATGGAAGGGCGAGTCAGAGGACGACTTCTGGTGGTGCATCGATCGCTGTGTCAACGTGGAGGGCTGGCAACCCAACATGGTAGCACACCTACATTCTGAATAAAGCCTACTGAAGCATTTCTTTTTTTTCTCCATCCTACAGTTCTCATTGATGCATACATCTGCTATTTTTTACCAGATAATAGATTTTACACAAGCCTTGGTTACCTGCCACTGTGGGTAGAATCGGGATCGGGCACAGCACACGGTTGAGATTAATGTTTAAAAATGGTGCCTTTTTATTTTTTGAACCATAACGTTTCTTAGACATTCAGGACTGAACCACAGAAATAAGTTATTTAAATATTTTTATGGAATAGATTTACTTTTTCTGGTAAAGAAAAAACACTTGAAGTGAAAACTGTTATTTCACCATGGAGCTTATCCACAAGTTTGAGATTTAGTTTCAAAGTTTAAGCAGCTTCTGTCTGTCTTTTTTTTCTTTTCTTTTTTTTTTTTTTCTTGCCCAATATCCCCCCTCAATGTTTCTCTCTCTCTTCCACTCTGCTTGTCCCTGTCTCTGATTGCCTGTCAGATCTTGGATGATGGTGGAGACCTGACTCACTGGATTTATAAAAAATACCCCAACATGTTCAAGAAGATCAAGGGCATTGTGGAGGAGAGCGTCACCGGTGTGCACAGGTAGGACTTGGCAACAAACCTACGTGATGAAAATGTACTGCATCACAAGAGGACTATTGTAATTGCCTGTATTTGGGCCTTCCCCAGTCTTCTTAACTCACCTGCAGATGGTTCAAAATGCAACTTCAGGGATGTTGACTGGTACGAAACAGTGTGAGCGTATGACCTCAGTCAAAGCCTCTCTTCATTGGCTCCCTCTTCATTTTATTATCCAGTTTAAGACAAATCTTTGTTGTGAGTCCCACAGTCACGACTAAAACACGATTGTGGAGGAAGTTGCCATCATAAGTTAGATGTGTTACCTTTTTGACTCACTAATCTTTTATCTGTTGTGATGTCTAGAATTCGGTATTTGTACCTGGCTGTTTATTGTTGTTGTTGTGTTATTTCTTTTACTTTATGTATTAATATCCTTTTGTACAGCACTTTGGTCAGCTTAAGCTGTGTTTAAATGTGCTTTAGAAATAAACTTGACTTACATTCTCCTGAGTAATTCTTGTTGTAGAAGTCTTAATGACAAGTGATTTAATCTGCGGAGCATTGTAATATTTTAAACGAGAGACTGTGCAACTACATTTTCACACACTAACACACAGAGATACTTACAGTCTCACGCGGTTTCTGATGTGGTAACATCGCCATCTAGCGGTGAACAGCGTGCTGTGATTACACAACAATTCATTAATGAAACCTTGTGTTAATCAAATAGAATTTTAGCAAATAATCAATATAATCATTATAATAAATGAAAATAAATACAAATATATGATAGATAAAAGATAAAAACCAATCCCCTCTTAAAACTGAAATAAATAATAATTCTCTTGCTTAATGTCTATCACTCTGCATTATCATAACTAAACGGGAAGAAAATCAATTACAGGTTTTTATATAATGTTCTGTCACAAATTTTGCATCTGTTTTTAATATTTAATTTTTTCTGTGTGTGTGTGTGTGTGTGTGTGTGTGTGTGTGTGTGTGTGTGTGTGTGTGTGTTTTTTTTAATGTGTAGGTTGTACCAGCTGTCTAAGGCAGGGAAGCTGTGTGTCCCAGCCATGAACGTCAATGACTCTGTGACCAAGCAGAAGTTTGACAACCTCTACTGCTGCAGGGAGTCCATCTTGGATGGGTATGAAACATTCTCCTGCTCCTGTTTAGCCTCAGTAACACAAAATGATAGTTGTTTTTACATTTATTGTTTCAGGGCAATTACGCCCGCCTCCTCCTCTCTGTTCCACACAGTCTGAATAAATATCAGGCTGCCAGTGAGGTAATTGTGTTTGTGTCCTTAGCCTGAAGAGAACCACTGATGTCATGTTTGGAGGCAAACAGGTGGTGGTGTGTGGATATGGAGAGGTAAGGCTCACACGCTCACACAAGCTCATACAGAGTGTTAAAATGTTAGAGCCATGTCTTCTCCATAAAATATATCAAGTGAAATCACATTAATGCTATAATAAATCCAATATCTAGCTGTAGATGAGCTGTGACGAGGGAATGTTTGGAATTTTTAGGTGGAAAACGACAAACAATGAACTGATTATCAAAATAGCTGCTGATTAGGTTTCCGTTGCTTGACATCTTGATTAATCAACTAATCAGTGCAGCTTTAGATTATTTGTACCTCTACCAGAGAGCATAGTTTGCTGTCCTCTCCCTGGTCCTGGTCTATATGTATAAATGTTCAAATAAATAAGCATTAAAAACCAGACACCACTTGTAGTTGAATTGTTGTGGCAAATTTCATGGACGCTTCACACAACAATAAATAACAGCCATACGTTGTTAGGATGGATTCGTTTAAATCAAAGTCCAAAGGTTGGCAGTGTGACTTGCTTTACCAGAGGTTTGATTTGTTGGAACAGATCTGACACAGACTCGAGACTCAATTTTCAACCCACAAAGAGCTCTACTCTCTATCCACTGACCTACACAACACGAGCCTTGACGGTTTCAGCATGTGACATGATGTTATGCTGTCTCATTTGATTACTGAGATGTGTTTATTGTACTGTGTGTTAACATCCCACCCTCGTCTTCCTCAGGTTGGAAAAGGCTGCTGTGCTGCCCTGAAAGCAATGGGCTCCATCGTCTACGTCACAGAGATCGACCCTATCTGTGCCTTGCAGGCCTGGTGAGACTCCGCTTATCTATTTTCTTCCTCTTATCTCACCGCTGGTGTCGCCGATGCATTAGTCTAACGTGTCTTTATTGTCTCTTCTCTGGATGGCAGCATGGACGGCTTCAGGCTGGTGAAGCTGAATGAAGTCATCAGACAAGTGGACATCGTCATCACCTGCACAGGTTTGGTTCAGCCTCCAGTCTTTGTCTCCGCAGTGTAACCTTTGGATTGCTGACTAATTGCCTCACCGCAGCTGTACAGGGATTTATCCTGTTGGCTTCTGTGCTGGGACATAGTCCACAATCAACAGTGCAGAAATAAATTCTGTTAATAAACGGAGAATACCAACTTTGATTATGTGCATTAGGAAGTTGCGAGACATAAAACACTGAGTCGTACTATTCTGTCACTGTTGGTTGAGGGGGGCTGGACAGATATATTCAGTCATTGTCATCAGTCCGCAGCAGAACAAGTTCTCAGCTCAGCAGCCAGGGACTTGTCCCGAACACTTATTTGGAGCAGAGAATTACTTGTCTCTCTGCTTCATTACCTCAGGCTGCTGGCAGTCCTGAAACTGTGGCCTGGCTTTAGGGTGAAAACGTAGTTGATCAGGGAAAGATAATAAGAGACTAATGAGGTAGACACATGGTTTGTGTGCAAAATTTTGCTAATAAAGTTACAAAGTGCGGTGAAATAAATACAACCGGACAAGCATTTGCTGTAATAAGGTCATGTGCTGTTAACTCTATTAAGGTCAACTCATTAGAGCCTTTGCAATAAAACGGAGAGAGCTCGCTGGACCCTTAGTAAATGAATAATACTGCTGTAGTGAAATCAATTATCAGTTGATTGATAATCATTACTATAATGTTGAAGTCCCACTATTATTCTGCAATTAGATAAATCATATAATGGTAAAATTGTCATGTCATGTTTGATGTGGATTAGTATTGTCAATAACATTAGCCTTACATTTTTATACACCTTTTTAAGCCAGATCCGCATCATTAGCATGTTTCCTGTGTGCAAACATGCATCTGGAGGTCCATATATAGACAGATAAAGAGGTGGTAGTGTGGTTTGTCATAGAATTCCTTTAGTTTGAATCAAAACGTCGGATAGAAAACGTCCTTTTAGAGACTCATGAAATCAAACTAGATTTCATTTTCAGACTTTATTAACTAAGCCTAAGTACGGAGGGTAGAAATAATGAAATCAATAAAGACTCCATTAGTTTTCCAGGAATAGAGAGAGAGAGTTTTTAATGCCGAAGGGAAGGTGCAGTGTTACCGCAGCTTTACATAAATTACAGAAACAATGACGTACGTATAAAACAAATGCAATCAATGGATACATGGATACAGAGTCGGCTCACAGTTCTGGCTGTGAACTGGCTTCATTGTCTGCCTGCTGGCATTAACAAATATAGCTTCAACCATGACAGAATTTTGCCTTTTCCCTTTTTTCCCCCCTCCCTCCATCAGGCAATAAGAACGTGGTGGTGAGAGAGTACCTGGACCGCATGAAGAACGGCTGCATCGTCTGCAACATGGGACACTCCAACACTGAGATCGATGTGGTGAGTTACTACACATTTGTATTTATTTAAACTTTTGACTGACACTTACAATAATATATTAAATAGTATGAGTTCCGCTGTTTGAGGTCAACGAGCAAAGACAGATGTAACGGAACGAGATCAAAGCGTAACTTGTCACTACAGAAACAACAGCGCTTCAGCTCCCATTAACATGATTGACAGCATGTTGAACATCCTCCTGTCTCTAAAGCCTGACCTTGGGCAGTGATTGTTCAATGTTGTCATGGTAACTGACAGCTTAGCTCGAGTCAGTGGGGTTGTAGTGAAAGGCCTGATCCATAAGTGGCTATAGTGGTCAGAATTAGGCTAGTAGCCTCACAACATACAGATGAGCAGTTTTAACTATTGACATTTCACCTTAATGAAGGTTCTGATGCAGCTGTTTGATGTCGAGACACAAGCTTAGTTGTGAAGTAAACTAACAAACGGGTTGAATTATATTAATATTATAGGCTTTTAACATATGTCCTCATAGAGTGAGTGCAGCATTAAAATACAATAAAATCACATAAATGAAGGGCAGGTGATGCTAAGGAACAAAGAACAGGGTTGTGGTGCTCTGACTGTATTTCCTTTCACATGAAACAGTCAGACAGAAATGCTCGGAATAGAAAAAATACCAGAGGAATGGAAAACAGTACTCGGAATGAGTGTTGGATGAAGGAAGTTGTTCAGACATGAGAGGAAGTTGTGACTCGTTCTCAAAGTACCTCAGCCCTGGAAAAGACGGAGCCTACTTAGTCAATTTTTAGCCCGCAATGAAACGATGGCTGACAGTTCATCCGAACAGAAAGGAGAAGTAGAAGAAGAAGGGGGGGAAAAAAACAATTCCAAAAGCAAATAATTGTTGATGATGTGTTGTTGTGCTCACCCTGTAGGCGAGCCTGCGGACCCCTGAGCTGACCTGGGAGAGGGTGCGCTCTCAGGTGGACCACGTCATCTGGCCAGATGGCAAGAGGATAGTGCTGCTGGCTGAGGTACACACACACACACACACACACACACACACACACACACACACACACACACAAACACACTTAATCAGGAAAAGAGCAAATCAATAGAACAACTTTATTGTTCCAAGTTGAGACTATTGTTTAGACTTTGAGTTAAACCCCCATCACATTTAATAAACATCTCACTGAACTCCATTAGCAAATCTAGTCAACAAATTAGGGTGTAGAAAATGTGAGGGCATATAGATACACACCCCTGTATAGACCCATACTAGAAAAAGGCTCGGTGTGTGTGTGTGTGTGTGTGTGTGTGTGTGTGTGTGTGTGTGTGTGTGTGTGTGTGTGTGTGTGTGTGTGTGTGTGTGTGTGTGTGTGTATTCCAAGCCGTGACAGAATGAGAGCAGTCTGACGGGACCAGACAACCTGCTGGCCCGTCTCTGCCTGTGTCTCTGCCGCTGTTTGATCTGCAGCAGGTTTCAACCACATCATTAGACCTGCTCCTCCACCCTCACCTCCCCTCCCTCCCTCCAGATCACACTCCCAGTTCCTCACAGCTCTCATCCAAAATAGAGTTTTGTTCCAAAAATGCAAAAAAAAAGATTATTTAAAGGTTAAATCATTCATGAATCTGAGATACAGAGAATCTGGAAGAGCTGCTTTTCATTAAAGGTTAAGAATCATTTTAATTTTGAAATAGTGAAATGAGGAGCAATTTTTTGTTCATTCCTCTTTTCATAACTTTGCTTCACAATGTAATACTATACACTCATGCATTTATTTATGCAAACTGATGAGCTGTACTCGGCAGGGAGAGAGAGAGAGAGAAACTTTTTCTACAATTAAATACATGGGAAGGAGTGATGGAGGAGGAGCAGGAGTGATGGGACAAATTAAAGTTTTCATCCTGCAACATCAACAATACAGCCTGCTCCTGTTAGTATAAGATGATGCGCCACAGTAACTCACACCAAGGTGGAGGGAAAATACAAAATGGCCCGAGGTCAGATGTAAGATTTAAAAATTTTTTAAAGTTAATCACATGTCATGTAATCCCTCTGCAAATGCTCTGATTTGCCGGTTTGATATCAGTTGTACACAGCTGCCTGTCAGATGGGTTGATTCATCCCTCTTTCTTATTTTTTCATCATGTCCGATTTCACATCGTCACACAAGGTTAAGCACCCCTGGGTGTTTTTGCCTTGCGTGCTCCAACCTTGTATTGCTTTCTCTTCCTCTCCAGGGTCGCCTGCTGAACCTCAGCTGTTCCACTGTGCCCACTTTTGTTCTGTCCATCACTGCCACTACCCAGGTAAAACAGAGCATTAGTTTCTGTCTTATTTACATTCTTGTACATGACTGGTTTTGTTTTGTAGTTTATGTCTGTCTTGTTTATGTGTATGTGTGTGTGTGTGTGTGTGTGTGTGTGTGTGTGTGTGTGTGTGTGTGGTGTGTGTGTGTGAGTAACACTTGTATGTGTTTGTGCCCAGGCTCTGGCTCTGATAGAGCTGTACAATGCCCCAGAGGGACGCTACAAGCAGGATGTTTACCTGCTGCCCAAAAAGATGGGTAAGATTTATTTTAGTTAAAATTGTATTCATGGAATAAAACTTGAAGAAAGACAACTTGTACTACTAGAATACAACAATACACCATGTAGAAGCATGAATCCCTGTTAAATAAGACAAACACAGTAAGCTACCAGGCCAGGGAGATGAACAATAAGCTGGTTTGGTTCTTAAGTAGCCACCAAGCAAGGAAGTGATTACAGGGAGTTTGTTTTTGCCCCAGCAGAGAGCCTGCAGGCATATTGCATTTATCTCTATAGACAACACAGTCGGTCTCATCTGTTCAGCCCAGAGTCGTCTCCCTGGATAGCAAATCATTCACAGTAGAATGAGTTGTATGTGTGTGTATGTGTACATGTGCGTGTGTGTGTGTGTGTGTGTGCGTGCGTGTGCGCGTGCATGCGTGTGTGTGTGTGTGTGTGTGTGTGTGCGTGCGCACAGCCCACAGCATGTCTGCAGTGCTGGCCCATCACATTTCTTAGCTTTCCCTCAGTGTGCAGCACGCATACATTGTAAAGACAAACAGACAAAAAAATTTAGGTCACCCTGCCAGTGACTGCTGCTGTTACCACGGCACACACACTGGCAGGAAGATGATGGAAGGAAAGAAAGAAAGAAAGAAAGAAAGGATACAAAGAGAGGCTGAGATGAGGGAAGAAGGAAAGCAGAAAGATGAAGATGGAAGACAGTAGTGATTGCAGAGGAGAAAAGAAGATGGTAAATCCCAGAGCACCCCTTCAACTTTGCTTCCTCTTCCTCTCATTTGAATGATTAATCAGCCACGGATGCCTGGTGAATGTTAACATGTTCTTCCTCTCTCTCCGCCTCCAGATGAGTATGTGGCCAGCCTACATCTGCCTACATTCGATGCACATCTGACAGAGCTGACCGACGAGCAGGCCAAGTATCTGGGCTTGAACAAGAACGGGCCCTTTAAGCCAAACTACTATAGGTATGAAAACTCCTCAAGCTCACTTCGTTAGGATCGGCATTTAAGTGCTTTTAAGAGATCATCTTGTCATTTTTGTCTGCCGGGTGTATATAGCTGGAGTTCAGTCACATTTTACCAAGTCTGGAATAAAAATGTTTATCTCATGCTAGCCAAGATATTCAGTTTCCTATCATAGAGGACTAGGACGACCTGCAGAGATTCATATGAGAGGCTGCTTGTTTAAAACATGACTCAAAACAATGAATCGCTCATCAAACTTGCTGTCGACTATTCTGCTGTTGCTCAGTTAGTCAGCTAATCGTTTCAGCTCTAGTTTGATCTTCAACACTTTTAGTAACAAAGATTCAGCTGAAATCTGTAATCAGCTGTTGTCGGTTGAGAAGACAGACACACAGACAAACGGCTGTCGGTGGCAGCCGGATGAAATAAATCTGACGCATTGTGATTAGAGGTGATTATTTTTTGTAATGAGTGAAAGTTAGACAGAGATTCCCCTCCTGTAATTGACATGATGCAGTCGGAGATCGTTTCACCAGAGAGGAGTCATCACTCTGTTGATCTTATTAAACTACAAAAACACTGTCCACTGTCGAGTGTCACTGTGGATTTTTGTCCACTTACTCGCAGGGTTTAACATCAGTTAGCTATAGTCAGGTGTCACTGAGCAAGATGCCAGCTCTCTTACCTGCTAGTTCATTGTCAAGGTAAAAACGATCACAAATTTTGTGGATTCAGTCAGAACCTAGAATGTACCTAGTCTTTTTTTTTTTGTGTAACTAGCTTTTAATAATGAAAAATGATCTCCTTATCTCTTTTGGATAATGTTGCATTAAGATTACATTGAAATGAACTGAAATATCATTGGGTTTTGTCAGTCATCAGTTTACAGTCATTACTTGCCGAGTCAGCCTCACATATACTTCTCATAAGAGAGTAGGGCCAGATTCATCGGTACAGAACTTTTCATTGAGGTGAACCACCCAGATGGTAGAAGACGTATGACCACATGCTGACTGAAACCACTCTGTCTTTGTCTCTAAGGTATTAAACCAGTGTTGGGGTTGGACTTTGACCAAATACCAATACTCCATGAATCGCACAGACTCACAGAGGGAGAGGAGGAGGATGAGGAAGACAGAACGGAGGACAGAAAAGTCAACACACCTGCTTTATATTCGGGGGGGGGGGCTGGCTCTGACTGAGCCCTGAAGGAGAAGGGGGTTTGCGGGGGGGTGGGGTGGATTTCCATGCGCATATGGCAGTTTTATTTATTCACGCTTGACGACAACAACAATAATAATAATAACATTAACTGTGTGGAGCTAGCATCCGCCACTAGCTAGCTCCCCTGCGTCTTCTCCTGGGAGATGCTTTGCTTCCCTCCCACTCGTCATCACACACACCACCATTATCTCGTTCTCTTTAGACGCTCACTTGTGTGTCGAGTTGTATGTAAACCCTCCATCCTCCCTTCCCATTGTCAGATCTTTTATTGTTTAACTATTAAAGATGAAATTATTGACGCTAAAAAGATATATACTATATAAAAAAAAAAAAACTTGATTAAAAAAAAAATCTGTGTGAATGAAGATGATCTTTGAAGATTTAGTGACGGACACTTTTTCCTGTCCTTTTTTGTTGTTGTCTTTTCTTTTCTACTTGTGATTATGTTTTTGTTTTCTCTTGTGTAATATTTGCGAGGGCGGGGTTAGACCTACATGAGGAGGGAAGGGGTTAGGCAGGATCTCAGGGTCCAATCATATCATGTCTTTTATTTGATTGTTTCATTGAAATTCACTGTCTGTTTTTAAACATTTTTTTATTATACGTTCTGTCCCTTTGGATCAGCCGTCGTAACTTTTTTTTTTTTTTTTTTTTTTTTTTTTTTTTTTTTTTTTAGTATGACTGGATGGTGGCCGGTTCTTCCCACCTGTCACTCAAACCCACAGTGAAACCATCTCATTAGCTGCTTCTTTCTCAGCTTCCAGCTGCTCACATGACGCCAGTGTTGAAGTCATGAAAAGTATTTCAAACTAGTGTGAGCTGACCTTTACAGTTTGTCTTTTCCTTTACCAAGAATGACTATACTGTATTAGAAGCATGGCAGGTTGTCAGAACATTACAAGGGGTATACTGTATATTTAGATATTTATATAGAAACTAAGATTTTTCTATCTTTTTCTCTCCTGCGCCATCTAATATCATAACTTTTGGAGAAAAAAAAAAAATCAACATGTCATAAAGATAAAGCAATTAAATGTTCTAATGATAAGTGTACAAAATTTAACCTAACTTAAACCTTCATTTTTAATACTGTGACAAAAAATGATTACAGAGATACCAAATGTGCAGCAGGTTGTTGCCAGTCCAGTACTTAGGCAGATTTCTTCAATCAGGTCCTCTGTGAAAAGTATGGTGCTGTCTAGATTTACTACACTGACCATACACAACACAACTCTTTGGTACTTACAGATAAAGTCAAGGGGTTCAGCTTACAAATCAAATCTGGGAGTAGGTTCCACCATGATTTACTTTCTCTCCATCCAAGAAACAAATTTGTGTGCATTTGCCTGTAAAGGGATTTTTTTTTTTTTTCCCCCGTTTATAAAAAAAAAAAAAAAAAAAAAAATCTCCAAACTTGGCACGTCAGGCCTGATTATATTTTAGTTTCTTCCTCCCCACACCTGAAAAGCTTTGATCCTTTCGCTATAATGAGCTGCACGGCTGTCCCCAGCTGACCTGACGGTGGAAATTAGAAAATCCTGACAGTCATTTCACCCGACAGGCCGGGTGCACCCTGCCGCTACCAGCTCTTAACTGCACCTGAACCAGTCAGAGTCTCTGTTAACCTGCTGGGAGATGCTGCCGGCTCAACTCTCACATAGTGGGATCAAATGCTTAAACACACATGCACAGAAGCTTATTATCCAGGTCTGAAAAAATTCACTCTGTATGGAAATGAATTTGGTCACTTTACATCAACAGGTGGAAATAGCACAAAAAGCTTTGTTTACCAATCAAATAAATACTGTTGCTATATTCAAGTAGCCTACAAATA
Source organism: Seriola aureovittata (assembly GCF_021018895.1). Lineage (NCBI taxonomy): Eukaryota > Metazoa > Chordata > Actinopteri > Carangiformes > Carangidae > Seriola > Seriola aureovittata. The sequence goes on from NC_079385.1 coordinate 8,994,664, forward strand.
TGCCTACACATTATATACCATTTAGTTTTCGTGTGACATTATCAAAACCAAATTCTTTACAGGAATAGTTTGATATTCCAGGAGATACACTTATTTGCTTTCTTGTGAATTGAGAATATTGATACCACTCATGTTAGGTACACTAAATATTTATCATGCGCCAGTTAGCTTAGCTTAGCATGACGTTTGGAAATCGAGGGAAATTTCTCCCTGCCTCCAGTCTTTATGTTAAGCTCCGAAATATCAAACTATTCCTTTTTTAAATTTGGTAAAAAAAATCTAATTCTAAAGAAACTGTAAAGGTGTGTAGGAACCTACTGCACACCCATAACACCGCCATGAAATGACAAGATCCAATACTGTGTCACAGCCCATATAACCTCAACGTCACGCTATTCCCTCCCAATGTCTGTGCGTTTTCTCTGTCTCCTTGTGCTGTTGAGAGTCCCCTCTTAAAGTAGTGTGACCTGTTGTCAGTGTAGTTCTTAAGCCTGTTGTCTTAAGTCTTAATTTTTTTCCCCCTTTTTGTAAGTGTGAATGTGTGTAAGAGTATATTACCTCTTGAAAGATGAGGTGATTATAGCTAGTGTGTGTGCGTGTGTGTGTGTGTGTGTATGTGTATGTGTCTTTACATGTTTTTACACATCCTTTCTCGTAGGCCATGGTCGTTCATTAACAGCTGCCTCAGGATCCTAGCCTGTGCGTTAGGGGGAGAAACCTTTTTTGTTTTGTTTTGTCAGTTATGAGCTGACCAACACATGAGTGGGCGGGGGAAGACACCAGCATCATATATGTATATACATACTATATGCAGATATGACAACCTTTAAAAGTATAGGATGGTAAAAGAAGAATCAACTCCTGTATTTATTGTTGTAAATCCTCATACAGTGCAAACTGGCAAAATTCTCAAACATGTTTTAAGTTGTCTAATAAAGAAAAAAAAAACCCTATGTTTAAATATTGCAAGTGATAATAGTAGATGATGAGCAATAATAAAAAATTCTGTAATCTTAATGAATAAAGATGTAAAAATTGTAACTGGTTTTTGTGCTTGTCCTTAATTTCTACAAACACATTTGCTCCTTTTCAATAATTGATCACCTGCTTTGTCCCTATGACAATGTGTGGTGTGTGTGTTGTTCCAGTCTGTTCTCATAGTGGGCTCATTTGTGTAGTTGCGTTCACGTGTGTTGGGGGAAGGGGAGTGTGTGTGCAGCTGCTGAGGTCTGTCAGAGCCACAGTGAGCTCATCTGAGCCATCGGACCGGGACGTCTCTGACATCAACAGGGTTCAGCTGTGAGCTTTTATTTATTCCTGACACACAAATCTGCATAACAGGATCCAACGAGTTTGACACATACAATGAAACGTCATGTCATTTACAACAACACTATAATCTAGAGGTTTACAATAGACAGCACTTCTGTCCGTGTTCCTGTTTCTGGCCTTAGAAGCCTAAAACAAGATTTGACATATGAAACAGCACGACAATTAAGTGTTTTCTCAGTCAAAGCAAAATCCAATTTAAATATTCTTAACTAGCTTTTGAACACTAGATTTTAAAGAAATGTTTGGTTTTTACAAACAGAATTTCTGCAAACCTTCAGATGATTTACTACATCATTTCTGAAGGGGGGGCTTCTGTAGATCTGGACCAACTCTCTTGAGTAGAGAACATGACCCTGTTGATGTCAGCAGGGTTATTTAAAAAATCTATTTTTTATAACCAAAAGTGAGTCAAAAACTGGGTGCATGGATTTTAAAGGAGTTTAAAACGGACATTTACTGCTTACATTTAAGTAGCATTATGGGAATTGGAGGATCCGGTAATTTTTATAGGCTTGACCCATACTAAAGCTAAATGTCTAATTCGATTTTGACCACCCCCAACTTGTTTTAGCTGGACTATTCCTTTAAAGTAAAAAGAGAAAATATTCTTTATTCATTTATTTGCTTTTTCATGTAGTAATAGTCAGGAAAATGTTTTTTTCTTGCAAAATCCCTTTCATCTTGGAAAAATGTGTTGTTAATGGTTGTAGTGTTGCCCAAATTAAATATCATCACTAAACAAACCACGGAAATAACATGTTTTAACATTCTGACTCCTCCTATCATACCCACATTTTTTCCATTATTGATTTCCTATTGTTTTACACTTTTTCATTGTGTCCCTGCCAATGATCCTGCTGTATGTCAGCATGAATTACAAGCCAGATGCTCTTGAAAAACTGCTTTTAGTCCTTGTTTGTGCCTGAACCTTTTTCCAGGATATGAAATCTACTGAGCAAGAAAGTTTTTCAGCACTTTAACCTTCATACTTTGAATCCTGATAAACTCCTGTATAAACTACGGGCTGATGTCTTTTTTCAAGGGCTCAGTCAAAGCTGCCAGTGTCAGATTTTAAACCTCTTCACTGCTGCAGTTCATCTTTGCAGATGATGCGTTTTATTGGATTTCTAGCTTTGTCAGACTTGAGTCTAAATTGATTCATCTACCAGTGAATAATTATTTAATCATGAACCCCCCCCCACACACACACACATACACACACACACACACACCCACTGTCCTGCCAGGTGGTCACGTTCCACCAGAAGCTCACGCCTACATTCAACTGTACAATCCAATCATGTCATCTTAAAGTGGTTTTCACAGTCAGGGGTGTGTGTGTGTCTGTGTCTGTGTCTGTGTCTGTGTTGGTAGGTAGGAGTGTGTGTGTGACAGCCTAGACACCAACCCCCACCTTCACATATCAATAATTGACTTGCTCCACTGAAGGGAGGGAAAATGAGAATTAAGACCAGAATATGACTTTTTGCTCCGTTTAACAGCTTCTGTGACAGTGACTAATAATCGACATTAAAAGGCATGAAGTTGCAGAAGTTTCCATGAGTGTGTTGCATTTGCAGTTTGCTTTGCTTTCACCAGCTCCATGGGGTTTAAGCCTGGAGACAGTGCTGCTCTCCCATCATGTGAAGCCACCGCCTGGTTCTTTTCTTCTATAAAGTTTTGGGTCATTATCTTGCTGTAAGATGAACCTCTGATCAACTGTACTACTTCCTGCAGCACAGTATAATCCTAATAATGCATCAGAGGGTGCAGTGACACAGTTTGTTCCAACTCTGCCTTTGTACCGACAGAGCGTTTGTAAGTTCAACCTGTAGGAATTGTTTGCATTAACTTCGAAGCTTCGTTTACTTCCATTGTTGCAGGAAAGCTGGAAGTTAACACATTTCTTAATCCCTGAAAAAAGTTTTCTATGAAATCAACAGGATTTTTCATTTTTTGTGTTTTTTTTTTTTTTTTTTAAAACAGTAAATAAACAGTAAACCAGTTTGTCACTATTTATTCTATCTCTTTTATCTTTCTATTTATTTGTTATCTTTGCTAATATATTCCTACAGTTGGATATTTTCATAACATGAATAATTTTTACATGTGGAGGATGTTTTATAGAGCACTGTCAAGCCAAAAGCTTGTTTCTACTAACTATTAAAAAAATAAAAATATCATATTAATAATACCCATATGACAATATTGTGATGACAGATGTTAGGCACTTGTGGATCATTAGTTCATCTGGTTGCCTTTTCACCTGTGTAGGCCTAACTGTTCTTTTTGTACTCTTTTCTACAGTTATTGTTACAGACTCTCTACACTTCCCTTCACTCATGTTTGAGTCTAAATCATTTGCCAAAAATAGACAAAACACACAAGATAATATTGTTATTTATTTATTGTTTTTAAAAAAAATTATAGACATCGCGATAATATTGTTATCATGAATTCTTTTGGCCACGATAACGTAGTGAAAATCTGATATCCTGACAGTTCAACTTTCAATTAGCATTCTTAATTTGTTATGAGGTGTATTAGTCCTTTTAGTCTTTACACTAACCTCGTGTAACGCCACCTCCTTTAACTTTGATGTGTGCAGCTCATGCTCCTCTCTGCTGTCATGATGACTCTCTAACCCCGCCTTCTCGGGGCGCACAGGGACAGCGAATCAAACAGACTTGAGTTGTGGTGGTAGTGGTGGTGGCGGCGGTGGGGGGGAGTTGGAGTAGCAGGAGGCGGAGGAGATCCTCAACTTGAGCTCCGGAGCACAGGCTGTATATAAAAAGCTCCGGAGTCGATGCTCCTCCTGGTGCGGCGCAGTCTCAGCTCTCCACCGGACCGGTATGCACTATCCGCGGAGGAGGAAGTGAGCCGCGCCAACCGTGAAAGATGCAGGCGGAGGACATGGAGGTACCTATCATTAATAACCTTAACGATAACGGCGACAGACAGAGGCCGAAAGGGAAAGATGTGTTCAAGGATCAGCAGAAGGAGTCGGAGGTAAATCTGAGAGGCGTTTGTGTACAGTCAGCTACAAGATATTTAGGAGCGCACTGGAGGTGTGTATGCGTCCGTGTGTGTGTGTGTGTGTGTGTGTGTGTGTGTGTGTGTGTGTGTGTGTGTGTGTGTGTGTGTGTGTGTGTGTGTGTGTGTGTGTGTGTGTGTGTGTGTGTTGTTGCTGGGGAGCTTTCAGACCAGCTGAATGTCCTTTCCATGCGGTGGAGTCGCTGTCTTGGCTCGAAAGCATGCATACATGCAGACAGGCAGGCAGGCAGACACCGAGGTGTTATTTTGGCAACCGGCTCCTATAAATAACCCAGCAGTAATCCTACAGTGGTGCTCAACGTGGAGAATGCAGGTGGTGAAATGTGACTGGTGCTGTCAGGACCACACCACCACTACTAAACATATCTGAATATCATGTTCATGTTATGTTTATAGATCTTTATTCCCTTATGGTGTCTCTTGGTGGCTAATTATAATATCCATATCCCCATATCCAACATATATGACAAGGAGAAGCAGCAAATCCTCACATTTGAGAACCAAGAACCATCATGTTCGAAAACAGTTGATATATCTTCTGTCAACCAACTAACCCAATAGTTGATTTATTATCTTTGGATTCATGTTTTTGATATTGCTATTAATTATAGCTAATAGATTCTGATTTATGACCTTTACAAAATGCCTAGCTGACAGTATTTCAGAGCTTAAACAATTCATTCATTGAAAAGAAGATGACTGGTAACAATTCTGATGATCAATATGATAATGAGTACATTTTATTTCTGGTCTCAGCTTGTCAAATTGAAGATCTGTGGCATTGGACTGATGGTCACTTTGGCTTCTCTTTGGCTTTTTTTTTTTAAATTTTCTTTAAAAAAACAAAACAAAAAAAGCAAAACAAATCAAAAATAGGTGAGCCCTACAATATTTCCTTCTATCCAGTCATAATGGCTGAGACATGGATCAAGATCTGACTCATGGATCAAGTTCACAAATTTGATGTGATTTTTAAGAGTTGTTTGGAGTCACCGTCTGAAATATGGAGCTGTAAGTCTACTCTGCTTTTGTAGACATGATGGTTGACTGGTTTATATTCAGTCCGTTGGGGCTTTTTTAGTGCCATGCAGCTATAATTCATACCCTCATGAAAAAATTACACAAAGATGGTTTTTCACTGCTGCATTGCTTCAGCTCAGATACATCAGACAAAGCTGTCATCCAGGGCCAAAACCCAGTCCATAACACCCCCTCCACCTTTTGTATGAGCACATTGAATGGTTTTGAGGGAATTAGAGCATATTCATCTCACAGCATTCTGGGGGGGGGGGGGGGGGGGGGTTTGGTGATGGTGTGTTGGGGGTGAATGACACAGACGTTGAAAGCACTTAACGTCGAAGCCATGTGTTTGTGTTGATGTTGACTCTCCCCGTGGCCTCGATGCACTACAACTGGGATCCGGTGTCGGTCTGCTGGGTGAAGTGAAGCTCAGATCTGATTCATTCGTGTATGTAAATGGTCCGTCATTTGTGCCTGGTAGAGCAGTCATCTGTTGTCTGTGTGGCATATGTTGGTAGGAGTGGGGGTGGTCTGCCTTGACATGGTGCCCAGTGTTTGCACACTGATGCGGTTTCAGAGCGTGTGGGCACAGAAGTCTGTGCCAGGTTAGAGCAAGGACGGCTTTCGTTATCAGCTGGCGGCAGAGAGGGGAGACTGGATGAAAAAATGAAGGAGAGGGAGAGAAGGTGAGGAGGATTGGGTGACTGGAAGGAGAGAGAGAGAGAGAGAGAGAGAGAGAGAGAGAGAGAGAGAGAGAGAGAGAGAGAGAGAGAGAGAGAGAGATGGTAGAGAGAGGCATGGTTTGGTCTGTGTTGATGCTCCTGGGGATTGAAGAGATCTCAGTTGGGTTTGGAGAGAGTGGTGGGTTCTTCATTAAACCCCTGAAGGATGAGACAACTTTAGTAGATAACAATTTTGATCATGGGTTAATAGTTTTATCAAAGTCATTTATCTAGAAAAACTGTCAAACATTCCCTGGTTCCAGCTTCTCAAATGTGACAACTTGCTGTTTTTTCTCAGTTTCATGTCATTACTGCTGAAACAATTAATTGATTACTCAATGAGTCAAATGACAGGAAGTTTACTGCTAAATATGTTGAGAAGCAATTAATCATTTCAGTTGTTTTTCAAGCAAAAAGGCCCAAAATTTGTTGAGTACGATTTGGTTTTGGAGTAGCCTCCAACAATTTACAACTTGTGACACATAATAAATGGTTACTGGATTAAATGAAAAAAAATAATGGACAGTTTAGTCTGTAGAGAAAATCATCATTAGCTGTAGTCTAAGTCTTTGGATTTTGAACTGCTGGTTTGACAGTTTCTCTTTCAAAAAACAAGATTTTGTTATCTTTTTTCTTTTCAAATAACAATATGAATTTCATTTTAAAGAGATAAAGCGGAGTTGGCTCTTTAAAAAGAGGCTGAGACATTGTAAATTTTAGTTTGTAGCACCAAAAATGCTAGATCCTACACTTCCCATAATGCAGAGAGAGATGTGTTGAAGTCACCTTTAGGCTGACTTAGAAACAATTTGAAGACGTTACCTTCGGTTTAAGGAAATTTTTATATGGAATTTTCACAATCGTCTGCTATTTTGCACACTAAACCAATAATCGATTAATCATAAAAATATCCAACACATTAGTCAATAATGAAAAATATTGAAATTTTCTAGCCCTATTTTACTACACACTGAACTATCAGACAGCAGGATGAATGGTGGGGGGTGTGTGTGTGTGGTGGCAGCAGTGGATGAATGCTGGTGTTGCCTGCCTGCAGCAGTGATGATATCACCCAACAAGTCTGTAATAGCTACTGTATATCTGAGGTTGTCTCTCATGGGAGAACAGCAGCATAGTTCACATGATAGAAGCTGCCATTTAATGAAACCTATTGTTAAATTACAGTTGTGAGCTTTCATTGGCATTGATTTTACAGTATCAAAAAATGGATTTTACAGTTTTACAGTGAGCTTGTTTTAAATTATAATGAGCATGCATTAATACTGCCCAGAGACACATGGCTTGTACAAATGGCTAACTGAAAACATACTTACATACACAAAATATTATTTTCCTTATTATCTTCCACTATTCATGACTAAAACAATTAATCATCCATGAGATGCTTTCAGCACATAATTATATGAGATAGTGCTGATATTGGTGCTCCTAATTGGCTTCTTGCAGCTAGATCAATATCGAGCAGTTATATGCCATAAGCTGCATTATATGAGGGTGACATTAGGATGTTTACATTTATTTGTAATGTAGGAAGCTAAGGAAGAGTCTGAAGATGTAGACAGATCTGGTCAAATGAGCATCCGGTAAGAAAGTGATGCAGCACCTGGTCACAAAGACCCACAGGTTTCCTTTACTCAGAGTTGTGGGTAATTTTGTTGAATCATCTTTAGTCCCAAGTGGTTCTCATTTCCTGGTTTACAAGTGCAGTAATGACATCAAATCACATTACTTTGGCTCTGTGTCATAAACAAACCGCCGGCTGACGGCCTGTTTATTTCAGTTCATGCTGACTTGGTTGCAGCAGGTATTTATAGGAGACAGCTACATGACAGCACACAGCAGTTATTTAACCAGGATAGCTGACTCAGAGCACATCCTTATTTACAGTCTTGAGCTGGCCCTCGGGGCAGTTTTCACAGGGTTAAACACATCTAACACTGAGCTCTCAGCTTGTCAGTGCTGTTCCTTAATGCTCATTAACATAAAATGAATCTTTAATCATCCCCGTAGGGTAATTTCATCAGTTCACATCTCCCACCCAAAAGATAAAGAGATGAAAATGTTCCAGTCACCAGGCGAATTCTCTTGCTGCTATTAGGCTTCTATTTTTCCCAAGTAGTTCCCATACATAGGTTTCAGTCTGCAGGAACCCTTTACCCCTCTGCTCAGTTCATATACTGTATGTCTTCTAGACTTTTATACATGTACTGGAAGACCTTGATCAACCTTATATGCTTTTTATTGTGCAGTGTTCTCTTGCTCAAATTGAGTATATGTGCACTCTCTGTTCCCCTTCACCTGAGTGAAATGTGTGTGTGTGTGCTTGTAAATGCTACATCATGAGAACCAAAAGAAAAATGTTTTATCCTAACAGAGTGAGGACATTTTTGGAGAGTGAGCACATTTTGGTCAGTCCTCACTTTCTGACGTACTTTCAAATGACTGTTTGAAGGTTAAGGCTTGGCTTTAGGGTTAGAGTTAGGTTTAGGTTGGGTTAGGGTCAGGGTTAGGGTCAGGGTTAGGGTCAGGCATTCAGTTGTGATGGAGAGGGTAAGGGGCTAGTGAATGCATTTTGTCAGTGAGTGTCCTCACAGAGATAGAAGTACAAGTGTGTGTGTATACCACTTTCTCGTCAAGCTAATCAAAAACTGTACTTTGTGATAATCAACATGCTAACCTGCTAACGCTGACAATGCTAACATACTGATGTTATGCAGGTATGATGTTAACCACATTCACCAGATTAGTTTAGTGTGATGGAAATGCCATTTGTTTGGCAGGTATTTGGTTTAAAAAGAAAAAAAAAGAAAAAAGAATATTTGTACAATTTCTTTTTTAGTTTAAAAGTTGAGATATTTCAGTCTGGACCAAAGTGGATTGAATATGCAACATCGCGTGAAGATTGTGCATGTGTGCAACAGCATGCAGCAGCGAGGGTGTTCACAGGGATCTTAATGTGTGCAGTCTGTCTCTCGGGCACGTGCTAATCACAGGATGAGGCTAAAGTCAAAGCCAAGAGAGACCCTGGCCTGGGTACAGCAGCTAATCTGCTCTGAACCAGGGGGCCACGCTGACTCCTGTGCCCTCTCTTTCCTCACTTCTTTGCTGTGGTGCTGCATTATTGCAGGTTTATTGCTTTACTGGTGCAGATTGATGGACTACTTTGTTAGGGAGAACCTCCTGTAACGGTTCAATCACACTGATTAAAGCAGCACTGTAGCTGTGTGTGCCCACAGAGAGCACCTGTGACTGTGAGTGGCTCTGGATGAGAGGATCTGAGAGGGGGAAAAAAAATGTAAACGACTGGAGATCCGGCAGCCAATCATAACGTGAAAACACACATGATGAGGCAAAACTGTGAACGAGCCTGAAGAGCGAGTGGGTGATGTGTGAAGCTGATGGGAGTACAGAGTAGTGGTAGGTGTTACAAAATGTGAATAGCGTATTGTGTTGGAGTATCTGTTTGTATGTGGGTGTCAGGACGTGTGTGTGTGTGTGTGTGTGTGTGTGTGTGTGTGTGTGTGTGTGTGTGTGTGTGTGTGTGTGTGTGTGTGTGTGTGTGTGTGTGTGTGTGTGTGGGTTGGCTGAGTTCAGTGTCATACTACAATGTATGCTCATGTGTGTTTTGTTTCTTGTTCACAGAGCTCCATGGAGTCTCCCAACCTGGAGTTTGAGTATGGAGACACAGACACACTCACTGCTGAGCTTTCAGGTAACACCCACCACCTGCTACACCCACAAGAAACTTCTGTAAATCAGTTTTTTAAAAAATGTTTTATGAATCTTTGTGCACAGCTCCACTTGTAGCTTTTATCCATTGTCCATCAGAGTCTGACTTTCAGCTAAAATTATGAATGGTTTTTATGGGAGACACAAGATTTCACCCACAGAATTCTTGCAATAATACCTCTGGTTTCTACTTGGCATACAGATTACAATGTGCTATTGATTGGAAAACTAACTCTGCATCTACATTCCTCAGGTTTTCCTCAGCTGTTTTATGTTACAGTGTTTTTCATAAGAATAAGAAAAAAAAAAACAAGACAATAAGTTGACACAGAACACAATGTTCTGGTCCTGACATGTTTTTCAGACACACATTGCATGAGTAATGTTCTGAGTAATCATAAACACTTTGATTATACATTCAAAACTGCTGAATTTCTCCGGCATCTGTGTGTCTGGTAATGCCTCAAATGTGACTTGCAGCCAAAAGATGCACAAATAGATAGTTTCTGATTTTACTTTAGTTTATTTGAAGTGTATAATTTATATTCCTCTCCTGTCCAGCAGTAACTTTTTTTTTTTTTTCCCCGGATCCAGCAGATGTGCAGAAAGAACCGTTGAATAACAGCAGCGGTTTAAAGTCAAAATGATTGTCCTGCTGGTAGATGGCAAGCGGCAGCTGATTTGCCAAGAGTGTTAGTCACACTGGCAAACACACACACACACACACACACACACAAGCAGGCAGAGAGTCACAGCAGCTTTCTAGCGACAGCTCCTCGGGGGCCGAGGAATGATGACTGCTCTCAGAACAGGAGGAGATGCATGACAACGTGACGAATTGTCAGACTGTTAGGCTTGTTAGACAATCGCTTGATCCATAAAACGTCAAAATGCCAAAAAGAGCAGCAAATCATCACTCTGGAGAAGCTGCAACAAGAAAATGATTACAGCTTTTGTTTTGATAAATGACTTCAAACGATTAACCCATTAGCAAAATAGTTGTTAATTTATTTTTATGTCAATCAACTAGTCAATTTATAAACTAATTGTTTCAGCCATAATTCTGTTTTATTCTCTTCACAGAGCTCTACAGTTACACAGAGGAGCCGGAGTTTGCCCTGAACAGAGACTACTTTGAGGAGGACTTCAGGAGCCATGGTACTGAGTGTGTGTGTGTCTGTGTTGTGTGTGTGTGACACGTCTTAAAGCCATGTTTTCAGATTACCTGTCGATTGCCAGGTGTGTCCCTCCCCTCTCTGCCACTGCCTCTCAGGAAGAGAAAGTAAACACAAAATGGCTACGCACACTTTGCCAACACTCTGCTTTGCCGTGCCATATCAAACACACACAAGTCCACAGCCAGTAGACTGGTGCTCCTGTGTTGCTGCTGTTGTTTATCACAGAGACCTTGACAACTCCTCCACCAGCGTGACTTCTGTTGACTGACACAACAAGACTGAGTGCTTTTATGTAGCTCTGAATGCCCCGAATGGATCCAGTTTACTGCTTGATAACAGCGTCCTTCAGTGAAATGTTGAAGGTTAACTGCTTTCTCAACGTGGTACACGCACGACGAAGTGTGTACTGAAGGGAATTACGGGTGAAATAATAAAACCACAGACTGACTAAAGTTAACTTGCACTTACATTTCTACAATTTCTCCGTCATGAAACCATTTCACTCCTCCAGCCCTCTGCGCGTCTCTCGACTTTACACTAAAAGCTGTAAAAGCAATGTGTTCAGCTCAGTTTTCTCAGCTCAGAGCTACAACACAAGCCAGAGTTGCTCTCCAGTGTGTTATTGTGGGTTTTTAAAAAAAATGTTTTTAAAAAAAAATGTTTTTAAGCTGACCAGTGTGAGGTGAGTGAGACCAGGCACATCAAAGCTCTGCTCTTTTAAGCTGTTCAAAGAATGAATATCCCCGCAGATACAGATGGGAGGGCCCATCCCAACTATGCGATTAATTATTGGTTACCGAGAACAAAGCGGCTTTTCCAACATGGACCTTGGCATTATAGTCAGTCTGATGAGATGAGTCCTTAATACGGGGTTTCTTTACTTGATATGCTGAAGCAAAAATATCCTGTGCAGAAATGATCATGTTTTCATTGTGTTAAATGCTTTTTCCATGTGAAAATAATTAATATTTATTACATCAAAATAGAATAGCATTATCACTTGTTGTCATTCTCCTCCATTTAGTGCAATTTGTTTCAACAAAGTCTGTTTTCTGGGAATGAAGGCCAGTCATTTTGAAAATATTGTGTCTAGCAAAACACTGAGAATAAGCAAGAAGCCACAAACGTCTCAAGGCTCTGCGACACACTTAATAGACAAAAGAATACCTTGCATTTGGAGTTGAAAAAGAGCGAGACGAGCTCTGTCCTCCTTTATCTGACACCTCCTCTCCAAGCTGAATGGTAATGAATAGCAGGATTAGATGAGAGCTCTCTCTCTCTGCTGTTTTACAGAGATAGAGCGCAGATCTGCGTCTTTGCACCACAGGCTTTTCATTAGTGTGTATGTGTGTGTTCAGTGAGCACTGTATGTTAGTTGTCAAAAGGTGGGTTTTTCGGGTTTGACTTGTGCTCTTTGTGTGAGCGTGTATACATCACAGCCACTGACAGTTTGCTCAATCAGTGCTCATAAATTCAGTCACTCACATAAATTACAGTGATTATCACAACATGTCTAATTTAAGATTGCTGTAGAAAAAGTATGGTTTTGGGGACAGTGCTGAAATTAGAAAGCAACGTTTGCTTCCTGACTTGAGTGGACAGTGCAAGTCAGAGTATATTAAGTAGAAGATCAGGGCTCCACTGATCATGATGATGGTGCACTGCTTAATGTCTATTACTGTCCACTTCATCAAATGAAGAGTCTAAGAATAGAGGACTTACACAGTGGAAAAAAGAGACTTGAATCCTTGCCAGAGAAGCCTGCATTTCTGCAAGTTGTATGCTTTTTGTAGTAGTTTGAGATCTACTTCACATAAGACTACATTTTTGGTAGTGCTAATAACCTTCACACCTGTCTCTTTTCCCCTCATGACGCCACTGGCTCTGGTAATTGCTGCGCTATATGCCTCCCTAGTTTTCAGCTATTTCTAGAGCTGATGCAGTGGGCCTGAACATGATGTTGAAAACTAATGACAGACCGAGCAAAGCAGCCGTCAGTCTCTATATTTACACACACACTATAACATGAAGACAGTGAATGTTCAGGTCAAGAGAACAGTTTGACTAAAATGATTTGCAGTCAAAAGTAATTACATTTTACGTTACAGTACATGATACACTGTGGCTTAAATACTGTATTAATACCAGATGATAACAAATACAAAGTGACTGATAGGAAAGAAAATGACTATAGTAACTACAGTAAGCTAACAAGTTTCATAATTGCTAACGAGTATGATGATATTTGAAGCTAACGAGAATGATAATTCAGCAGCTAACAAGTGCGATAATGCAGTAAGCTAAAAAGTATGATGGTACATAAAGCTAACGGGTTGGATAATTCAGCGTAATGCAGTAAGCTAGTGGGTATGGTAACGAATAACAAGTGTGGAGTGACTGAAAGAAAAGCTAATTAATTAAGCTAATGAGTAAGCTAACAAGTGTGAAGTTGGTAATGTTGGTACACTTAAGCTAAATATTTTTTGTAGAGTGGACATTACTAAAAATGCATTGTCTTGTTTAAGAAGCATAACTGGTATTTTTTTCCATCTGGGGTCTTTCTAAAAAAAAAAATGTCAACCCCCCGTCTCTTTCTCCTCATGTTTTCTGTCACTGTAATAAGCCAAAAATGTCAAAAAGAAGAAATCTGCAATAAAAAGAGAACATGGATACACAGTAAATCAACCTCAACTGTATAATGTGAGGCACAGGATAAAGATACAGAGAAAGTGCTTCTGAATCTCACCTTGAACACTGCTGTTGTGTGTGTCCTCTCTGGAGCTCGAGGCAGGAGGTGGATCGAGCTGACGGTGGAGGAGCAGAGGGCGTATGTGATGAGGCTGCTGGACGCGCTGGAGGTGACGGACAGGGACAAGAGGCTGAAGGTGGCCAGAGCCATCCTCTACCTGGCTCAGGGTATGTAGGCCCAACACATTACAGCCAGCAACAAGCATTTTTCACATTAACATTATTCCAGTATCTGACTAAGTCATGACAGTGAGCCAGCATGCATAATACCAGAACTAAATGATATTCAGCCATCATTCATTTTATTATGGTCACGTGTGTTTTTTCTACTGTGTGGAAATGTCTTTCCTGAAAAAACTCCATGTATAATGCAACTGTAGCAGTTAATATACACCTGTATACCACACACTTGTTGCGATTAACTTTTTACTTTAACATATATTTGCTTCTCAAAGTCTATATGCATGATACTAGACACCCAGTGGCATTTATCTAAAATTATTTTAACTAATGCATACTAATGCAAAGAATAGCACATATTGTATAATATATACAGTGTCAAACACTTATTATGTGAGAGAGATTATTCAATAACCTGAAAAATTCCAAGTAAAAAGAAAAGAAATATGGCATTATGAAATATATCATACATCCAAAAACACACTCTTTGTGTCCCATTTCCTCTACACCTTTCCCCAGGAGTGTTTGATGAGTGCGACACAGAGGTGGATGTGCTTCACTGGTCCAGACACAACGTCTTTCTGCTCTACGACATGGGCATCTTCACGGCGCTGCTGGAGCTGCTCAGCATGGAGATAGAGTGAGTAGTACTGAACACACTGGGGATATATGAGTCATTAAAAACTTTTCTTAAATAATTCAATCGACATCAATAATAATAATGACATCAGTTACTGCGAAAAATCAAGAATACCATTTCTTTAATAGTGTCACTTTCACTATAGATTTGTTTGGTGAGACTATAGGATTACTGCTAACAATAGATGGTAAAAGAAAGGGACACAAAGGGCAAGCAAGCCAGAGAAGTAAACAGGGCCTCAGAGAGATGCAAGGCAGTTCGTCATATCTTTTTTTTAAAATTTGTTTCCTCCTTGGGTGAAGGTCTGCAGCGATAAAGGAAGGGTGAGGGCTGAAATAAAGGGTAGAAATGCTATTATGACTGTCAGATAAAGGAATGCCTTCCTTCCTATCCGGAGGTCTTTCATACAGTATGCAGCAAGCTTCATGTTACTAAAAGGTCACAGGTTCAAGCACTGAAGGAAACAATGTGTTTTCCTTGTTACAAGATCAAACTTCTCTCAGAATCCTCCCACTGAAGCCCAGCTCCCTCAGCACGTCCCCTGTTTCCTCCCCCAAAATCCTCCATCTCCTTTCTACAACAAGAGGGGGGCAGTCAAATGAGAGGAGACGAGGGTTGTGGGATTATAAATACACAGAGAGTAACTGAAGTGCAAGGAATACAGGAAACACGCCGTCTGTGATCCACGCTTCAAACCATCCGTTGGGGACGCGGCGCGGCAGCGCCTCCTTCAAGTCAGCTTTGTTGCTGCTGGTGTCAGCCCGAGTTGGGATCCAGTGCGTCTTTGTTGTTACATAAGCTGCTATGAGGCATCATGGCACAGTCTGTCCTATCACCAGGCTGCACGGCAAAGCAGTGTAAGCAAGCCAATCAGGCAAACACACACACATGGTGCTTTGCAGGTCATTGCTGGTTACACAAAAAACATGAAAAAAGGCATCTCATTGAAAATGAGTCTGGTTGTGTACGTGTGAAACCCTCTGTATCCTTATATCATTATTATTATTATCATGTGGTCGTCATACTGATACCTATATTGTCACATGTTATGTATTTGTATTACCCTGACTGTGCAGACTGGCTTGTCATTTTAAAATTAGCCACTAAAATGATATAATTATTTACTTGTGTGTGCACAGTAACAGCCAGGCGTGCAGCAGTGCAGTGAGGAAGCCTGCCATCTCTCTTGCAGACAGCACAGAGCTCAGGTGAGGAATATAATCACATTACTCACAGTCTGCTCCACCTTCTCCTCTACTTCAAATAATGGGGAAACCAATAAGTAATACACAAAAAGATTTTTATGTGTACTGTATTTTCCCATCCCTCCATTTTATGTCTCCTGCCTTGCTGTTTTTCCTCACAATTTTTCAATTCACCTCAGTATTTGTCATGCTTACTTTTCTGTCATCTGGCCACATGCACACACATACACCTTTGTGGACACGCACATACACCTAATCTCCAGAATGTAATTATATTCTTTGTCCCTTTCCCTCACATTCATTTTCATTCTTAATGGAATTGATTTTTGGAAATAAAATAGGCCAAATGCTCCTTTACATGCAGGCGCGCACACACACACACACACAACACACACACACACAACACACACACACACACACGCACACCCATATTTTCACACATACACAAAGCTCCGTCTGTGCATTCCCCGGATGAACACTTACAAATAATTACAGACTAGAGGGGTAGATTTGCACTTAATTGCTGCTACAAAATTGAAAAACCATTATAGTTATTTTGAACAAAGTGAAAAGCTTTGAGTGAACAAAGCATTTAATGCCCCAAAACACCACCTGACTTAACATCAGGTAATTGTGAATGGATGGTGCATTATCAGGCATTATCTGGCAGAGCCCAGGAATCATCTCCTCCCATTTTTATAGGCAGAAGCAGACTGCATAAACCAAGCACTTATCATTTACTGTTACTCTGCATCTATTCCATTATACTATTGTTTCTTGTACATGTAGACCTGTTATGCCCATTATCATTGTTTAGGACACCAGTTAAATGCCTCCCACACACACATACACACACACACACACACAAACACACACAAACACATAGATACAGTCAAGTTAATTGTTGCGTATGATCCGCTTCCTTGCAGAGTGTTACTGAGCATCATGTACCTAATGGTGGAGACCGTTAGAGTTCGAACAGAGGACGACCGACCTGAGTGGATAGCAGCCAGAGAGACCTTCAAGAATGAGTTAGGTGTGTGTCATTTAGTATCTTGATATTACAGTTATACTCATATGTCCATATACCCAATCCAAAAACATTGGCTTTGACCTTTGTCCCCTCAGGTTCACCCCTGTACAACGGAGAGCCCTTCGCCCTGCTCCTCTTCACCATGGTGACCAAGTTCTGCAGCATGAACGCCCCACACTTCCCCATGAAGAAAGTACTACTACTACTCTGGAAGACAATACTGGTTAGTAGGTCACAACCAGTCATGCATCAACATGTAATGCACACCAGTCATTTCTTTTTTTTTCTCCATTTATTAGTATGTTTCTCTAATTGTGAATCCTTATTTCAATATATTTGTAAAAATACAACATATCAGACTTTGTAAGGGATGAAACGATAAAGTCCTGGACTGATTTCTGTCACTGTGCCTGGTGTTAACACAAGATAAGTGTGAGGGATCACAAGATAATTGATGGGACTGGAGAGAATCAAAGCATTCAGTATTTCTTCTACATAAAAATGGTCATTTTCTCTTGTGAAATACTGGATTCTTTTAGCCTCTCACATGTGTAAAATGTGTTTAAGAGAAACATTTTTGAGATGAAAATTACATCAGTTGAAGTTGTAACAATTTTCCAGACATTTTAAACTTGTGATCAGGGGTCGCACATGGACATTATTTCATTTTAGGGGCCACAAACCAAAAAGGTTGTGAACCTCTGTCCTAGAGTTCTGTCGACCAATGGCAGTTTTTGATTTCCATTTAATTAAAAATTGTGAAAATTATATGTAGTGTGCTTTAGGCCAATTGCCGACAAGAGGCACAAAGTACATGTATGAACTTTTATATCCTGTACTTTCCACTGCATTACATTTCCCACCCTTGTGCCTCTCCTATGTACATGATTCCCTCTAAATAAGCCTGTACATTGTTGTGTTTCTGTCTCCCTCCAGTTCACCTTGGGGGGTTTCGAGGAGCTCCAGGAGATGAAGGTGCGGGGCAGAGAGCGTTTCAACCTGCCTCCACTACCGGAGGACAGCATCAAGGTGGTTAGAGCCATGAGAGCAGCCTCTCCCCCGGCCTCCGCCATGGAGCTCATCGAACAGCAGCAGCAGCAAAAGAGGGGCCGCCGCAGCCGCAGGGTACAGCCCCCCCACCCACCCATCTTCCACACACAAACACATTTTTAGTGTACCGGTAGAGTTACATGGATAAAATATGTGCTATTTTTAAAGTCACACCTTATATTTTACTTCCGCTTTGATCCCTCACAAGAGCCAAGAGCTTCTCTTCAAATTCACACACTTTCATTGAAAGCTGCATAGTCAAAAACAGGTGTGAATGTCAGGCTTTAGAGTCTTCACAGTATTTCTGTAGCCAAAAGACAAACACACACACACCTACCAATGCAGTCTCTCACATAGTCCCAGTGTTGTGCCAGCTGTTTATTTATCTCAGTAACATAGAATGTAAACGTGTGTTTGGTACCTATAACCCTACAGTATAACTGAACTGTATTACTAACATGGCCTTATAAATGCTAACTCGGCTCATGTTTCCATTTCTTATCGTTGAACAGTTTCATCTGTTTCTAGTAAAGTGGATCTATGGATTTCCCTCTGTAACTCTGTAGCTCTTTGCTGGGTCGGGTTTTCTAAAAGTGCTTTAGTGCCAACATCATCAGTTCCCTGTTGTAGGTCAGTGACTACAGATGATCTTGGTGCTGTGACGGCTTTGGGAATCCCAGCCCTCTGTTTATTTGTAGAGCTTTGACAGGACAGGCTCTCTCTCTCTATCTCTTCTCTCTCTCTCTATCTATTCTCTCTCTCTCTATCTCTTCTCTCTCTCTCTCTCTCTCTCTTTTCTCTCTCTATCTCCTCTCTCTCTCTCTCTCTGTCTCTCTCTCTCTCTAACTGCCCTGTGGTTTCTTATTGCCCCTCTTCCTTGTGTCCCCACAGAGTGCCTTTGTTGATAGCTTGGAAGGAGACAGTCCCTTTACCAAGAAGCAGGTCTTTACCCACGAATTCCCTCTTTTCCTTCTGCATTTTCTCTCTGCATTGCGCTGGACTTTTTGCACTCCTCTCCCACATCCCTGCCACCTTCTTTTTGCTGTCTTTTTTCTCTCTCCCCCTGCCTTTCTTTCTCCTTCTTCCTTTTTTCTTTCTCTCCTCATCTTCCTTCTCCCGTCATTTAACCTCATCCGCACATGTTGGGATGCACCAGAACTATTTAACTATATTTTACCATTTTCACATGTTGATTTAATTCTGATTTGTATCTACAAAGAAAAGGATGAAAAAAGTTGAATGTTCTTGGTGCAGCCTTGGTCTTTGCTTCAATTCCACTTAATTCACTCCACCTGCATATTTGTTTCACTTTCCTTTTTGTCTGTCCTATATTTCTCTTTCCTTTACTCTAACTTATCTTCCTTTTACACCTATCTTTTTAATTATTTTTGCCATGTCTGTTTCCTCCATTCCCATTGACATTTTTTAAAATGTTATTGTTACCCTCCTGAGATCCTTCATTTCCTCCTCTGTTCTTCCACCTTCTCCTAATCCCTTTCCTATTTTTTTCTCTTTTTCCTCTTCGTTAATTTGCTCTTCCTGCTCATGTCTTCCTTTTCCTACCTGTGCCTCTACTTTCTTAACTTCCTTTCTGTGCTTACTCCACCATTCCATTCTCCTCTCCGCCTCTTTCTCCACCATCAACTAACACTGCCACCACATACTGCCCCTCCCCTCTTCTTCATACCCTATTTCTTCCTCCTCTCTCCTCCTCCTCCTCCTCCACTGTGGCCTGCTCAGTTCGGGGGTGTGGGGTTTGAGAGACAGGGCTGACTTGCTGGCTGTTGTCATTGGCGCTGGAGCGGTCACTATCCACTATCCCATAAAGACAGTCACTTCAGACATCTACAGTAGTAGCATCTTCCCTGTAGTTTCATCACATCGCTACTGGGTTTGGCCTCAAAAATCACCTTGCACTGTAGACTCTGGACTAGGGGTCAATGTCATGAAAATGCATTCATTGAGGAGGTGAACTGAGATCGCTATGGACATAGTTTTACTTCTGTAGGTGTTGTACTTGGGTTTCACTTGACCTCTCTCTTAAATGGATGTCATTGAAAGCAGTTGCCCCCTAACCCTGGTAGAAAAACAATAGCTTTATGTCCCACATAGCAGAGAATGGCTTCTCCATAGAGAATGGCTCACGACACAGTTTCTCCTCCTCTCTCCCTCCCTCCCTCCACTTCACCATACACTCACTCTACTCTTCACGTAGTCCAGCATTAGTACTACCACTGACGCACCATACATCAACTGCACTAGCTCAACTAATGTCCAGAACGCTGACTCATGCCTGATGCTTGCACTATTGCCACAGTCATTCATTAGAGAATTTGTTTGAACTGAGATACTGTGTTTGTATGTGTGTGAAAGTGTGATTCGCACTTGAACTGAAATGGGATTGTTTGCAGATAAGAGCTAAATATGAAGTCTTAGCCTTATTGGGTCTTGCTTGCATTTTTCTGCCTGTATCTTTTGAAGTGCAATTGTGTGGTAAGTTGAATCAGAAATGTTGCTTGCAGTTGCTGTTGCTAAGTTGTGTTGTTGTCCCACTTTAAGTAAATGTGACATTGACTTTAGCTGTCTTTTCTGGAGTTTGGTAATCCAGTGGTTTTCAACATGACAGGGGACTTTACAAGACAAAAGAAAAGAGAAGATTTGGGAAAATATATTTCTTCACTTAGATATTAGAGTTAGGTGAAGATTTATATCACTCTCATGTCTGTGTGATAAATATGAAGCTACAGCCAGCGGCCAGTTAGCTTAGCTTAATGTAAAGACTGAAAGCAGGGGGAAATAGCTGGGTGGTTAAAATGGCTCTGTCCAAAGGTTGAAAAAAATCAACCTACCATCAAGTTGGCGGATAATATAAAGCTAAATTAAATATTAAGGTACAGCAAAGAGACAGTTAGCTTAGTTTAGCATAAGGACTTGTAGCAGGGGGAAACAGCTAGCCTTGCACTGTCCAGAGGTTAAAAATGTACCGAACAGCATCTCAAAATGTAACATGTTAATTTGTGTTGTGGACAAAGTCAGGCTAACTGTTTCTCACTTTTTCCAGTTATTATGCTAAGCTAAGATAACTGTCTGCTGTAGCTTCAATTATAAAAAATTAAAACTGCACACCTAAAGCAAACACCCACACAGGTGTTTTCACTTATGTTGTTTAATTAAGCCTCGTCTCAGGAGTGTGTGGCTGTGTACAATCCTCGAATGACATAATGTCATCTGCCTGTTAGTTTTTTGCACCTTGCGACAACTTAGACCTTTATCATAACCTTAGGTTTGGTGACATGTAATTCTTTACTTAAACTTGCACTTTGCCAGAGGTCTAGTCAGCCATGGTTATTAAAAACACCTTTTTAGGTATGCAATATCTTTAACTGACAGATATGACAGAAGTGTCAATCTTATCTTCTCATCTTATTTTATTCCAATAGGGAAAAAGTACATTTAACAAAATGTCAAATAATTCCTTTGAAAGATGAGACCAGTGTTTCCTTTTTATGTTTGTGTGAGTCATTTGGGAGTCACCCACACTGCAAAACTTATTGCTTTTATTATTTCTTAGGCTGTACATGGTATGTTTTAATTCTGGCCAATATGTGATATAACTGAAATAACCATGTCAGTAGCTTTCTGTAATGCTTTGTCTGTAAGAAACGCATCTGTCTTGTGCATTATTACTGTTGACATACAAATTTGATATTGTATGCATCCAGATGAAATGACAACATATGAAACTGGCACATGTCTAGATTGAAAATGCCAGATGAAATAATTTTTTTTTCACTTTGCATTGATATTAAAAACACACCAGTATTACCCACATGAAGGAATGAAAATTCTGTCTGGGCAACTTACAGTCTACCTGAGGTCTGAATGTAGCTTACTGTATCTGTTTCTGCTTTACATTATTCCTGTTGTTGTCATCAGACAGTCATTGCACTTGGGATAAAAAAAAATCCTACTTTATATACAATGCATTGTAAAATGAAATATAATGAGGAAAACTAGATGTAGACACCAGTATATTATCCATAACTCAAAATAAAACCAGTTCTCTCCTTTAACTTGACCTCTTCAAAATAATGGACATGACCAGTATAGTGATGTTTAAAGCTTTCCAAGAACATTAACCTTTTAACATACCTGTTTTGTTCGAAAGTAGGTTTTAAAGTGTTAAAATTAACCATTCATCACTCTATCAAATGGAAATTTCTACGTCTGGTACATCATTTTATTCTCAATGTGCAAACAAGCTAACAGCATGAGTTAGTTTGTTGAAGAATTAAAGCTTATATACTGCCAAAGCTATCAGGTAGCAGGTATCAAGTGTGTGTGTTGGATTTTAGTTATTATTAGTTATTACAAGTTACACGTTATTACACAGATTTACAATTTTGCTGCTGGTATTTAAGAACATTTTAAAATATAGGATGGTGTTAGTTACTCAGTCTCATGCTAAACACCCGTCCTCTCTCTCTCTCCCAGCCCCTGGTTAAGCAGGACAGCCTCGACACGTACAACGAACGGGACCCCTTCAAAAACGACGATGCCCGGGATGAGGAGGAGGACCCCGAGGACACGGACAGCGGCATCGAGGGCGAGGTGGACCCCCTGGACCGGGATGTCATCATCCAGCCTCCACCACCACCGCCTCCTTTGAGACCTCCGACAGAGAGGGTCAACTTCCCCAAGGGCCTCCCCTGGGCCCCTAAAGTCAGGTTAATTGCTCAGTTTTTGTTTCTTATTTAGCTTTAGGCAGCAAGTATTTAAACAAGGTAAGGCAAGGTTACAGATATACACCTGTTCCCAAAGTTTGAAAAAGTGCTTTAAAGTGCTCTCTTACAGTTTTATTTCTTCCTTAATTCAGGATAAATTATGCTGATTATATCCATACGTAGGCCTGAAAGTGTTACAGCACACAAAATGGCATCAAAAACAGCTTCTGTGAGACCTTTCTGTGAAAAATAATACAGGTATTCATTACTGTGACTACTAAAGATGATCCCTAGCTGACTTTTCATTGGTTTAACAGCATTTAGCTTTTATTCCACAGAATAAATACTCCAAATGATGGTTGGCCGCTTGCCATTTTGACCACTACAGTAGAGAAAACTTCCCACCCACAGCCAGGATTAACACCATTTGGCTGGCAGCTGGTGTCAGTTTCCCAACCTGACTCTGTGCCATCATTTGAGTTAAAAGTTAAAACTAAATATAAAAAAAATATATATATCTCGATTTTCTTTCTTATTATCATCCAGCAATATGCTCTCCATCTGTGTTTTCCAGACAGTAGCCTGTGTGTCTCTCCAGGGTGCTGTGGCTGCTGCTTTGGGACATGAATAATGCATCTGAGAGAGGACACAAAGACACTATAGCATTGCATTTACAATGCATTCAGTATCAGCAAACCTATATTCCGTTTCTCCTTGAGCGAACCTTATCATTAAGTGTGTTTATTTCCATGTCTTTGGTTCACAGTGCTGCAACATAGGAGCAGAAGAAGGTTGTGAACCTTTTGCACGCAGTGTGACTGATGAGATTTGAGAAAGCTAATGTGTGTGTTTGCGTGGGTGTGTGCACATGAGTGCTCCCTTGAAAAACAGCTGATTTGTTGGCTGTTCGGATACACAATTGTGGCAGCCTTAGACGAATCTAAAATCTGACTGCAGCCTGCCTGTCTGTTCACAGGGAGAAAGACATCGAGCACTTCCTAGAGACCAGTAGAAACAAATTCATCGGCTTTACACTGGGAAAGTGGGTATCTCATCTGATACAATAAGACCTCTTAATATTTTTAAAAAGTTTTTCCTCTTTTAGTCTGGTGTAACTGTTCATTGTTTTGTAGTGACACAGAGACCTTGGTTGGCTTGCCCAGACCCATCCACGAGAGTGTCAAGACTCTTAAACAGGTGAGCGAGGAAATCACTGATGTAGCATCTCATTCTCTCTATATTTTTGACTCATTTGAGAACTAATACACAGATTCCCATTTACAAACGTCCTCATCCACTTTATTATTATGCCACCATGATGGCGACAGCCAGGGCCAGAGGCATGATGTTTTTGGGCTGTCTGTCCCATTCTCGTGAACGCAATATCTAAGTAACTTCTTGAGGGAATTTCTTCACATCTGGCACAAACATTCTGGCCATTATTCAATGCTGTAACTCGGGAAATTGAGCTTGTGACCATATTTCCTGCAACTTGTTTGGAGGCATGCGACCGTGAGGTTGTAATTCTAGTTCGTCTTTGCATTGGCTCATTACGGTCTCTTAATCAATACTCCCTCGCTGCTGAATCTCCTGACACTGGCATCCCACTCAAAAATCTATACCTCCTGTTTAAACAGACTGAAAAGTGTAGTTACACAGAGGAATATACCCTTGGTTGTCAGTTGGCCATGCTAATTAACACTTTGTCTTTTACTTTTATTAACAGTAATTTGTCGTTGTCTTTCTTCTCCAGCACAAATATGTGTCTATTGCCGAAGTCCAGATCAAGAGGGAGGAGGAGCTACAACAGTGTCCAATGACTCTGGTCAGTAATGTTACCAACCATACAGTATATATATATATATATATATATATACACACACATATATATACACATATATATACACACACATAACATTAACAGAATATTTAAAGTGACAAATATTTAATCAGACTACTACAAAAAAATGCTCTTTTGTTTGTGTCTGAAATGTCATGTGTGTGTTGTGTTGTACAGGGTGAGGAGGAGGTGGAGGAGACACCAGCAGAGATATTGTACCTGGGCATGCTTCCTAACCTTTCCCAGTATGTGGTGAGTAACTCATAATACTAGGACTTTTGACATTATTTATTTTGGCATTATTGCTCTTTGTTTGATGTGGTCACCACCCAGAACAGCATATGGAATTTTCCATTTAACCATGGAAACACACTACATCACACTTATCTGCTATAAAATGTGTTGTTATCCAGCAAAATAATGTTGCAATGTTCCAAAACTTGCTGGATTCAGACAAACTTTAGTAAAACGTTGCAGTTAATTCAGTTAAATTTAAATTTAAATACATGTTTCAAGCTGTGTCTAGGTGTAATGTTTTACATTGTTATTTTTCTGTGTCAGATCGCCCTCCTGAAGCTGCTGCTGGCCGCAGCTCCCACCTCCAAGGCCAAAACGGACTCTATCAACATCCTGGCTGATGTGCTGCCCGAGGAGATGCCGTAAGTACTGTGGAAAGACCGCTGCATTTCTTAAAGCTGCAGAGCCACATACAGTACATCTGTATGCTGTCAGTGTCACCACCTTTTACATGTGCTGTTTATTGAGCATCTTCAAACTGAAGCTACAGATGTTCACATAAGATTTTTCTGGGTTGATGAAATACTCTCAGAAATACACTTATTATGGGTTGATTTTGGTCTACGGGAGCGTCCAGCTTTAGAGCAGATGACACTGACAGTTTCCCTGTTGAGAAAAGAATAAAAACCACCAAAAGATTCACAACCCTGTCTGACATTTTCATGACTGAAATTCATACGACTTGAAATTCTACACCAGCTGGAAAAACCTCTGATGCATCAGCAACAGACTAATGAAAGTATCTGCTTGTTTTCAAAGGGGAGTGAAGAGTCTGTCTCTTAATGCCTATGTTTTTTTCTCTTATTGAGACACAGCTGTATTATTACAGACTTGAAGGCCTTACAATATGTGTGTGTGTGTGTGTGTGTGTGTGTGTGTCCTCCAGTATCACAGTCCTTCAGAGCATGAAGCTGGGAATTGACGTGAACCGTCACAAGGAAATCATCGTCAAGGCCATCTCTGCTCTGCTGCTGCTGCTCCTCAAGCACTTCAAGCTCAACCATATCTATCAGGTTACACACATACACAGACCATACACACCTTCAGTCCTCCTTCCTACAGGCACGTCGCATTACCGTCGTTCTCGCTTCTTTCATTTTTCTTCTCTTTATCCACCTTGCCCCCCCCCTCCAGTGCACACATACACTAATAACCATGCACCTCCCCCACTATCCTCCACCTGATTATCCGGTCAAGCGTGCAATTACTTTCCTCCTTTCATCCTCCTACTCCTCCCCCCACCTTTGGACCCCTCCTCCTCACACCTCACAACCTGCATCAGCCTTATAGACTCACAGTTGGAGCTCTGTCCGTCTCAGTGGATACAGGAAAGGGAGAGAGGTCAAAAGAGAGCATGTGGTCTAAAATCTGCTCTTTTTTTGAGGAGGATTTGGCCTGAATTCAGGTGCTCAATATCTTGTTTTATTTCTACTATCAGCAGTACTTTGGTTCAGTGGGCTGGGGATATTTTCTATTGCTAGGAAGCGACATTCCTTCACACTGTTTTAATTGGCTGCGCTTTACAGTTGCAGTTGTAGCGCCCTCTGCTGCCACAAAAGGAGATTACATTTCGACGCATTAGCAGAATGCAGCTGTAGTGGGAAGTCATATCGATTAGTCTTGTACATTATTTGACCTCCACACTAACACTGTATTATAACAGCTGATTTTAAGAATAAATTAGTTAGTCAGGAATCATTGCATGTAGAAAATAAGGCAAAAATACAGCACATTTTAAATAACCACAGTCAATAAAATACTGAAATATGAGCTCATGAGAGTTTCAGCAGCAAAATCGCTCCTGGTTTTAATCATCTTGGATGAGGTGAAGGATTTATATTGCTGCCACACGAGGATAAAAATATCCTGGTTCTTGACCTTTTCCCCACAAAGGAAACTCATCAATGATACAGGATTATTAGCTAAAGAATTATTTTTTTCCCTTATTTCTAGAGATATGGATTTTTTTTTTTTTCTTTGTCCCACTGACATCGTCATCTGTCTGTCCTTTACTGTGCCTTTTACAACATCTAAAAACTGCCTCGTGACTATGAAATAAGTTATTTTTTGTAAGACCAAAGGATAAAATCAGACTTGTGATCATTAAAGTTACATTTTTAGTCGGTGCTCTTTTCCAGGCTGTCAAACTCTCTAATTCTTTCACACTGCCGCCTCCTCTATTCCTGCAGTTTGAAATTGTGTCCCAGCACCTGGTGTTTGCCAACTGTATCCCACTCATCCTCAAGTTCTTCAACCAGAACATCATGTCCTACATCAGCGCCAAAAACAGGTAGGATCCTTTTCTCTTGCACTATAAATCAACACACGGCAGGCTTAGTTTGACACAAATAAGCTCTAACACTTGGTCAAGACTATGTTTAAATTGGCGGCCTCTCTTAATAGCAAAGTTTATTTCTCAATGTCCCACCAAAGAAAACACACTGCTGTATGCTCCTATTCCCACTGAAAGCACTCTACACCGATTGTAAAATTTCTCAAAGGAAAAATTGGACACTGTGTTTTTGAGAGTACAAAATAGGTAGCTTGGCATTATGGGTGTGACTTTCAGGAGGTGGAACAGATGGCCACACAGCAGCAATGCAGTGACAGGAAACTCAGGTGTGAAAGAAAAAATAACAAAACATGACGCTACAAAGTAGGTGAAAGGAGACCAAGTCAGGATCGAGTCAGTCTGTTTGGCTTATGTGCAGACTATAAAACTGGACTGTATAAATTATGAATACATGTAATCTGATGCAGCATCAAACGATCAAAAAAATGTATGTATATATAATGATGAGTTGATCTGTAATGTGCTTCTTGTGTGTTTATGTATGTTTTCATCGCAGTATCTGTGTACTGGACTTTCCCCACTGTGTGGTGCATGAGATGCCTGAGCTCACAGCTGAGAGCTTGGTGAGTGAAAACGCCTGATTGATCCGTAATGTATGAAGAAGTAGCAATTAGGAATGTAGTCTTCGAAATATCATTATCACTTCACTTTGTGTGTGTGTGTGTGTGTGTGTGTGTGTGTGTGTGTTTTCAGGAGGCAGGAGACAGCAACCAATTCTGCTGGAGGAACCTGTTCTCTTGTATCAACCTGCTGAGAATCCTGAACAAGCTGACCAAGTGGAAACACTCCAGGACCATGGTGAGTAATCCTGAATCACAGCAAGGCCTTGAAGCATTGGGATGAAATTTTCATCTTGTTCCACTGTGTAAAAAAAAAAAAAAAAAAAGTTTCCATCCTAACGTGTCTTGTGATACGATATGACAAGTTTTGAGTCTAAAAAATCTTGTTTTTAAGGTCAGTGTGAAGAGAAAAAACCAAGGAGGACTGCAAAACAAATGTTTCCGCTATGGATGGATGTTTTGTTTGTAACAAGCCTTTGGTCGGCCACAGCATGCTTAAACAGACATCCCCTCTTTATTCCCAATTTCTTGCCAGATGCTGGTGGTGTTCAAGTCCGCCCCCATCCTGAAGAGAGCTTTGAAGGTGAAACAGGCCATGATGCAGCTCTACGTTCTCAAGCTGCTTAAGATCCAGACCAAGTACTTGGGCCGCCAGTGGAGGAAGAGCAATATGAAGACCATGTCAGCCATCTACCAGAAAGTCCGCCACAGACTCAATGACGACTGGGCCTATGGAAATGGTAACGATTATTTAAACTATTTAAACTGTTCAGTTTGGTTTAAGCTGAGCTGATAAAGAACTGTTTTGTCAGTGTAGAGATGGTGATTCACATCCAACATGAGTCAGTTAGTGCGTTGCCACACTTTATTACAGATTGTGCCTCACTTTAATTTTTCTTTCAAGTTTTGATTAGGACTTTTTGTGCATTACGGACATTTACTGATTAAATATCCACAGCAACTTCTATGTTTTTTTTACCTTAACAGAAGTTTTAGCATTTGATACAGCCATAGTCATTAATTCATAGTACAGAGATTATGCAGTTTAAACCATGACTAATGAATTAACTGAGAAATAAAAAAGGGACATAGTAAATATTGACATGATGAAATAAACAGGAACAATTAATGCATAAATTAAATTAGAGTAGGTTCGATGATCAATAGATTTAAGGATAATCTGCAGAACGCAATCTGGCCCTTAATCATCATTCACCTGGAGCCATAAATCCATTCAGCCTCTCAGGTCTTCATAAATGAAGTGGTCATGGTAATAATTAGTCCCAGCAGTCCTCCTCCGCCTTCACACACACAGCTGATTAATAGAACAAAGACATCCCAAAGCTGTGTGAACATTTCAGGTCAATACATGCTAATTGTACAATTAATGGTGGATGTGTACATGTGTGTTTATGTATCTGTCTATGGTTATTGTGTGTGTGTGTGTGTGTGTGCGTGTGTGCGTGCGTGCGTGCGTGCGTGTGTGTGTGTTTGTGAGAAATACAATGCTTCAACAGCCACTGGCAAGCAGGATTGCGTTGCCATAGCAACAGAGAACAGGGGGACATTTCAGGGTCACGGTCCCTTGCGGGAGAGCAAGTGATCTGTCGCCACCAGTGTTAGAGAGGATAGATGGGATGGTAGGAGCAAGGGGGAGAGGAGGGGAGGATGATAAGAGGTGGAAGGTGTGTTAGGTTTTGCGTCATTGCTGAGAAAAATTAGGTTTTTTACATTTAACATATGAGGTGAAAGGCATAAGTGTGAACATTCAAGCATACATAGAAAAAAGTGTCTTTGCGATTGATTAAATATTCCCTCCTCTCGTCCCAGATATTGATGCTCGACCCTGGGACTTCCAGGCGGAGGAGTGCGCCCTGCGTGAGAGCATCGAGAAGTTCAACAGCCGCCGCTACGACAAGAATAAGAATGGGGACTTCACGCCCGTGGACAACTGCCTGCAGAGTGTGCTGGGCCAGCGCGTGGATCTACCCGAGGACTTCCACTACAGCTACGAGATGTGGCTGGAGAGAGAGGTGTTCTCCCAGCCGATCCAGTGGGAGGGGCTGCTGCAGAATCCGTGATGGAGGGGAGGGAGAGAGAGTGGGGGGGTGGGGGGGGTGACAGAGGAGAGGTCACATGTGAGCTTGGGGTGGTTTTAGGGTGTGGCGCTACTGCAAAAATGGAGTACAAGGAGAACAGGAGGGAGGAATAGGGGTTTCTCTGCACATCAGTGATGTGGAGGGAAGGGGGGGGGGGGATAAAGAAAAAAAGAGACTGGAGACGGAGAAGTCACCTCCCAGGTCAGGCAGTGATGGGAGGAGATTGAGTATGACGCAAAGTTGACGAGCAAATGGAGCTTCCTACTGTGAGCTCAGCACAAATAGATGCCACACACACACACACGCACACACACACACAAACACACACACACATACATACACACACACCTGACGTTAACATGTGCCTATGACTACTGTGAACACACATGGAGGTGACAGACAAGAACAGAGGTAGCCGAAACATCTTGTATCACTGTAGCAGGAGACTGTTGTGGCCAGTTATACTGCCCCCCCCCCCCCCCCCCCCCCCCCCCCCCCCATGTTACACAACAACACAAAAGTTCAGTTTCTACTGTATGTCCCCCTTTATAAAATGTTGGTGCTTTTTGACTCCTTGGTGATGTTTTCCTATTTATTTCTATCCATGTGTGTAGTTTAAGCATTTTATGATACATGATTTTTTGAAAGAAGATGTAAATTTAAATGATTTCTAATCAGTTAATGCCTTTTTTTAATTTTGTCACAGAGCCTATTGGGTTGTAGTTTGTCGGTGATGGATTTGAAAGTTTTTCTTATGTATTTTCTAGAAAAAAAAGGCCTTTTGGAAGCAAACCACAGGGTTATTCTGATAGTACAAATGTTGGAGCTATTTCATCCAAAAAAAAAAAAAAAGGCACCAAAAAGAGAAATATACCAGCTCTAAGTGTATGGTTTGTTCGTGGATGTTATAAGTTATAAGTATGTATGCTCAGAAAGAAAAACTGGTTATCTAAAAATGGGTAAATGTGGAGAGGATGGTTTTGGAGCACAAAACAAACAGCATTTGCTTGAAGAAACTGCATTCTGAGAAAGGTGTAGTTGCCTATTTGATCTCTTTTAAAACAGAAAATTTACCTTATAACTATCCTTGTTATTCCAGAAAAAGTCACCATCTTTGACCTCACAGAATCACTAATCACTGATGTTGTCCAGGATTTATTCATGTACATGTTTCGAACCTCAGCGATGATCAGAATGGAAAGACTTCTGTTAGTAGGTTCATTTTGACTCCCTTGCTTCAACCCACTGACACGTTCTCCATCTGCCAGTCAACAGCACAATACGTAAAGCGCTGAGTTCACGGGTGGCGGCCTTGGCGAACGCTTTGCCACGCTTGCTTGGAAGAACCACAGTTGTCACAGAAAATGGTGCTGTTTTTCTAGTTCGTCTTCAGCTGTACCTTCTCGTTCCTTTTACCTGCGACTACCTACTACCTGAGTAGAGAGCAGTGAAGGGTTTCCTGGAAATGTCTCTACTGAAGCACACAAAGAAGCACAGAGGACAAAAAAAAAAAAAGCATGGTCACCTTTTTTTTCATATCACTGATTCAGATTGTTATCGACTCGCCTCGAGGGGCCAAGAGCCGTCAACTATTATCTTTGTATAGAACAATAATTTTGACACTCTCTTTGTCTCGTGCTTCTCTGTGGGAATGTGCATGGCCACTGTTTTGTTTTGAGTACCTGTTCACACTTCAATATGGTATTTGGAATGGCTTTTCTTTGTCTAATGATGTTTCCAGCACAATTAGAAGATGTACTTTTTTATCTTAGTCACAGTGTTCTGCATTACAAGGGATTTTATTTATTTTTTTCTTCTTCAGGAAGGTGAAATGTTTAAAAATATAATTGTATACTTTATAGATTCTCAGGTTTATGGAGATAATATATTGCAACAGTTTTGAAAGCTTCCTTCCCATCATCTAGCTCACTACCTGTAGTGGTGAATTCACATTTATCGTCACATTCTTATACTAACATAACACCTGAAGCACGAAACATTTCCTGCATAGACTGCACATTGTCACTAAACACAATAACTTGTTGGTATTTATATCAGTTGCATTTCAAGTTCAGATGTATTTTTGGTATCTTGTGCCAAATTTGAGTGCCATTTTCTATTTTTATTTCATTGTTGTTGCCTCCATGATCATATTGAAGGTTTTTCATTCAAATCACCACTAAAGGTTTGCAATACAGAAATGTTATTTTCTACCTGAAAATTGTACAATCAATGAAAATTGCTGTTTTCTTGTATCTGGTATAGTATTTTACCAGAAGTGTTTAGCATTGTATGGATGTTACTACAATATATATGTGTTTTTGTTACACACATTTCCATATCTGTATAGTATAGATAAATACTCAATACTGAATTTGTTCAGGGGTATGTGCAATTACAGATCCATAGAGGCATTATTAAATAGAATGACAAATTACAATATCAGAGTTGCTTATTAAACAATGTTGAACAATTGTGATTGTTTGAGAAGTAATTATTTATTAACTGAGAGAGCTGTGCAGGGTGACAGCGAGTGGAGAGCTAGTACACACACAAAGCTGTTTACACACACACACACACACACACACACACACACAGACTCAAACACTGAAGGTCAGACTGACCACACACTCTCATCAAGTCACACACTTCCTCTGGCCAACGGCTCGGGTACAGCTGTTGGATGGGGATGTGAGCATATGCCCCTCAGCGATTGGCTGGTGGTGTAATGATGTAGAAGTGCCCTGCACCCGTCCTTCACCCTCACAGTCATGATACAGTATAACCAGGGAAAAATGAAAAACGGGTTTACGCAGGTATTTTTTTCCACTTGAGTAACCAAGTTAATGTGTGTGATGAAGTAACTGGTGCAAAACTAACATTAATATTCCTGGATTTATTTTAGAGTCATGTACCTTGTAATTTCACCCCTCCACTCACGGCTGCATAAAAGCATAGTGACAAAAGGCCAGAGAAAATAACCCATGTGTGATATTTCATGAGTGAAACGAAGCACACACAAAGAGACACTTTCTGTATCTGAGCACCGCCACCAGGAAAGCAGGAGATACAACTGAGAGAGTGACTCAGAGCAAGAAACATGACTCACTGATATCTAACCACCAATACACAGAAATACGAGGATGTGTGATCTTGATAGTGTTGAGCAGAAACACAGGTCTATCTGTCAGTAGTACAATAAATTTATCACAGGTAAAGAAGGAGTTGTGTAGAACACAAGGCCCAAAGTGAAAAAAAAACCCTTCTCTAATACACTTCAGTTAGATGTAGAATATACAGTATGATCCGATGTTTTATACACTACATTACTATAATGTTGGTTTTGCCGAAATGCTGTGCTGCATTTTCAGGCCCAGTGCGGCTTTGCCATGAAACTCTCCCGTCCAAACCAGTCCTTCTGTGTTAGTGAAAGCCCCTTCTCCCTCCAACCTAGAAATACACATCAGGTAAAACATCTAAAATCTTATATTTGATATAACTGTGCAGCCAAAACAATAATAAAAATTAATGCCAAAAGCCATAACTAATGATAACTGTCACTATCTATCACTCTACTGATTATTTTTCTTGATAAATCATCACAAATAGGGAAAAATTATGCAGAATGATTGATTTAGTATCGCATAAGACACAAAATAAAACCAAAGCTCAAACTAGGTTTAAGATATATTATCAAAACAGTCACTGATTAATTATGTTGGATGACTTATTGATTCATTGACTAATGTACAATAGTTCTGAGCCTCTCTGCTGCTGCTCTATTCTGATCATAAAAGAGGGCTGATCTGAAACACATGCACATAAAAGAGCACTAAACTGCAGTATAATCGTATGAAAACTCTTACTAGGGTTAGCTCTTTTCAGAAAGCATTACAGGAATGACACAGTAAATGCCAAATACTGATAGCTTTTTACCTGTTCTTGCTAAAGTGACCTTTGTAAGTAGAGCCGTCTGGGAAGGTATATGTTCCCGTGCCATGGTACATGTTGTCTTTGAATTCTCCTTCATATAGTGCTCCAGAAGGATGCTGCAAGGTCCCTCTACCATGCATCTGGGAGAAGGGACAGAGGGAGACAGAGAACAAGCATGACTAACTGCAGAGAAATTACAATCATCCAGGCCTTAGTCATAGACTTCAGATGAGCATTTAGACATATAGTTAATGCATACCTTGTCCTGAAGCCACTCGCCAGTGTATATGATCCCATCTGCTGAGGTGTGTTTACCAACACCACTCCTCATCAGTGCTCCAGATGCAGACCTGCTGCACTCCCCCTCTGTGGGCAGAGGAGATGTTGTCACAGACCTAATGTGATGTGTAATGTAAATGTTCAACTGTATCATCAGTTAACACTCACCATATCTTTCCCCAGTTGGGAAAATGTAAGATGCATTTATAGATTGTTCTCCTGCAAACAAACAGACATATTTACCTCAAGCACCTTATTTGTCAGATGCTAATTTTTCCAACACGGATATTTACCATGAAGATTAAAATAATTCCTTTCCTTGTTGTCTGAAAGTGAAAAGGTAACAAATTTAGATAGCAGATAGGAAAGACATAAGAAGATGTGTGTGTCCTTGAGTGTTAGAAATCAAATCTTCATAATCACACCCCACCAGACATCCGTGACAGCTTTCCCCAGCTGGCAGATGGCTGCCAGAACCGACAACAAACGTTGTGTACTGGCCAATTTCTATGATGCAAAAAGTCAAACAACTAATTAAAAGGTTGTGGGAAGGACACAAGCTAACGGTATGCTATTTTTGTTCAGTCATTTGCCCTAAAAATAACCAGTCCTGTCTACTCTAAAATAGGTACTCCGCTGTCTGTGTCGTACTAACAGCCTGACGCATGCCGTTACCATGGTTACATTTTTGGTGCAGCCCTAGTTTTAAAAAAGAGTTTTTTTCATATAAAAAAAAAAGTTTAGCTCAACATATGTTACATTTAATTTATTCCAATGATTTTCATATATTGCTTTTAAATATTAAATTTACCAAATATTACACATTTTCTTCCTCTAACGTTTCCGAACACCGGAAGAGAAACTTTGAACCCCGAGTTTTGACCAATGAAAGAGACGCAGGCTACCGGTGGTTTGCACAGCTGTCTCAGGTATGTTCTCACTTGTTATGAAAGTAAAGTTTTTCAACAACTTTTATTCTTTAACGGTTATAATTTAGCTCACTATGTTTTTGTGGCGTTCTTAATCATTTAACCTCTCGACCTGACTTGTGAGGAAGCCTTTCACAACTAAGCTAACGCTAGCTTGATGACTCAAAAGTGAGGAGTGAGCCTGCTAGCTTGCTAGCTAGTTCAAGCTTGATACTTGAAACTGACTCAGATATCAGTCCCAACACAATAAGACGTTATTTCTAAAACGAGCAATATAATGCTCTTTCATAACTTCCTAATAAAACACAGTGTCAGCTAGTCGGGCAAGTAAAATGGTCATTGCCGTCGTTTGGTTATTTGTCTGCGTGCTTCGTTTGATTGCATAATTCTAGCCACCAGCGCTGTGTGTCAGCCACCACCTCATTGCTCCCACTTGAACTGGTGTGCCACCCGACAGCTATGTGCGACTCTTGTGCTCTGCAGTTGATGTACAGTAGCTGCCTGCTTTGCCTGGATTCGCAGCTAGCAGCTCTCTCTGACGTATTCAGGATTATTGGATACTCCCAAGGTTGGGAGGATTTATTCAAACAATGCATTTTATGTCTCTATTCACAGATTGTTGGCTGCTATGAAAGGACAGTGATTGAAGGTGAGTACACTCGAGTTTTACAGCAGTGTATTATAAGTAATCCATTACGTGTTGGTGTTGATAGTGTGAAGCTAGACTGCTTTAAAATAAATTATGTGTGATCAAAGTGTTCATAAATGTTTTCACAGAGAAATGAATGCAAGGAGAAGAGGTGGGAAGCCCAACAGAGGAGGGGGGAGATTTAACAAGTCAAGAGGAGGTGGAGGTGGAGGCAGAGGCGGTGGAGGCGGTGGAGGCGGAGGCGGGAGTGGAGGTGGAAGTAGGAAAGGGGGAGCTGGTCTATGGGATGATGGGGATGATTTCAGCCTTGATTTTGGACCCTCTCGTTCCAGCAGGTATAAATTCATAATTGAAGAATGAATTATCAAATTAAAAATGATCACACTGTCCTCATTTCATCTCCTCACTTACATCTCATTGTTCTCCTCTCTGTTTACCTGGCTGTGTCTCCAGACCTGGCAAAGGACGAGGCGGTGGCAGCCGTGCTGGTGGCAGGGATGGAGGTAGAGGGAGAGGAGGGAGGGGAGGGAGAGGAGGTAGGGGAGATAGGGATCGAGATGGCCATCGAGATAGCCATGGCCGAAGTGATTGGAAAAGCAGCAGTAAGGCTCTCCCAAGTTCTCTGGCGAGGATCAGAACGTGCCCAAAGTCAGGGGAGGGAATCAAGTCGGAGGTGAGCACCATGCCCTTGCAGAGGATCTTCATGACTAATGAGAACCAAGAACAACTGAAAGAGCTGCTGCGGGATCTGCAGAGTGCAGATTTTGATGAGCCCTATGAGTAAGTACATTCTAGTAAACATGCATGGGATAGGCTGCACCCCTTTGTCTGTTGAGAAAGGCTAATTCAAATGCTTGAAAATAAAAGTTTTCATGAAGTGATGTTTTTTTTTAACTAGTCTTCCCTCTCTCCCTCAGTGAATCAGGTTCAGATTATTCGGGGGGAGAAGAGGATGAGGAGGAATATGATGAGTTGGATCACCGTGATGAAGGCCAGTTTTGGGCCACTAATGATGAGCCTGTGGAGAGAGCAGACAGCCCATCATATGAGCCAGAGTCTGACGATGAACGGCCAACCCCTGAGCCTGTCATCTCCTTATTTGCCATAGGGAAACTCTGCAGGTGATGTTCAGATTTGTCTTTTCTTTCATTACAGATTTTGTAGGTACTTAGAATTATCTTGAAATTAATCGAGTAGGTTTATTTTTTTTCACTGTTGTGCTGTCAGGAACCTAAACAACTAAGCCTTGTATATATTTACCTTGTCTTCTACCCCATCTGTTTTGTCACATTTCCTTTTTGTAGGTTTGGGTTTGACAGGGAGCGCAGTAAGCTGGCACTGGAGTCTGGTGGCGGGGAATTCGGGGCCACTTTGGAACAACTCCTCCACCAGGTTTTTAGTGAGCGCTACGGCCAGAAAGCAGTTTCCCCTGACGGCCTCGAGGGGGTGCCTATGGATGAGTGTTTGAGCCAGAGGCAGGAGGAAGCTCTGGCTCTAGCTGCCATTTATGGTGAGCGCTTCAGTGAACGCATTGCTAATGCAGTCTGGACTGTAACCCTGGATCTCTCATTCCTCTCAGACAAGAATAGCAAGAAAGGTGGGGCAGTTGGCAGTCGAGGTGGAGGAGGATCTGTTAATATCCGTGATGTCTGCAGATTCTACCTGAAAGGGCAAGGCTGCCGCTTTGGGGACAAGTGCAAGTTTAAACACCAACTTCCCACCAAAGGGAGGTCTGGGGCTGATTCCCCAGACCTGAAGGGTCCAAGCCAGCCTGGATTCAGCAGCTATTCTCCTCCTGAGTATGAACTAGAGGTCCGTTTCCCCAAAGGAAATCGTTACCCATTTCAGGCACCAATAGTTGCCTTCAGCACCAACGACGAGTATGTTGGAGCTGCAGTGAGGCTCACCTTGACTGAGCAATTATTTGGAGAGGCGCTTGTTGCAGCAAAGAGCAGCGAACCTGTTGTTTACACTCTGATCACTTTGTGTGAGGATGAAGCTACCATGAAGGAACTGCTGGCTGTCAGTCATCACAAATACAGCACACCGCCAGCTGTTGTGGTGGCAACTCCACCCTCACTCGCCATAGCAAAGAGTAAGAGTTTGAGGAGCAATGCCGCAGAGGAAAGCAGGACTAGTAGTAATAATCACTCTAACAGCAGAAGGACTGCTCCACCCAACAACCAGAGACCCATGGATTGTGAGTCAAAAAGATTATTTACTTATGTCTGTTTTCATTAAACACAGCTTAGAATTGTATTTATGTGCTTCTGCATTGAATCAATCACCTCTGTCTTTAAAGTGAAAGAGACGGGAGAGGCAGAGGAGCTGGATGAGAGGGAGGAAGATGATGAAGATGAGGTTGTCCCAGTTGAGAGCGAGAGTTACGTTAATCTGAGGAAGAAGATGGTAAATAAGCACAACCTGAAGATAGACAACCTACTGCAAGAAAATGGAAAGCTGTGCCGAGAGTTCCAGAGGAAAAAGGTAAAAGAGAAGTGCTGTGATTGACAAAAAAAAAAAAAATCGAACATCCTATTTTAACATTTTCTCACTCTACATCCTTTCCAACTCTATGTATATATTGTGATGAATTGCTGTTATTTCATTTTTGTCTTCACCCAGTCATCCAGGCGCTTCAGGTCCATGCTGGATCAGAGGAAGAACCTGCCGGCTTGGCAAGAAAAAGAGAACATCTTAGACCTGTTAGACCAGTGTCAGGTGCTTGTGGTCAGCGGGATGACAGGGTGAGTTACACAGAGAAACCCCAAGCATTGGTATCAACCTACTGCTCAGTAGCATGGTGTTTTGTATGTACAAGGATGTATGGAAAATTGTAAGTGGCTTCATGTACTCTAACCTGACTTAATTTGTTTTTCCTTTCGATATTTAAAAACGATGCAAATATTCTTTTGTTGCTTTTTTTCTATTTCACAGCATCAGAAGCCCAATATTTAAAAAATAAAAAAAATACATTCTATTCCTGACTATCTATATAATTCTATTCAATGTTTATTTTCTGTTTACTTCTCTGCAGGTGTGGTAAGACCACCCAGATCCCTCAGTTCATTCTGGACGCCTCATTAGGTGGTCCAGCGCAGCAGGTGGCCAACATTATCTGTACCCAACCACGCCGCATTTCTGCCATTTCTGTGGCTCAGAGAGTGGCACAGGAACGTGCAGAGTGTCTGGGTAACTCAGTTGGATATCAGATCCGCCTGGAGTGTGTCAGGGTATGGGCACATTCAACATACACATTCAATATATGGAATAAATTAAGCTTTTAGTCACAGGGTCCAAATGATTCAGAATAAAATTCAACTTTAATTCTCTAAAAGCTCCTGAATATGACATTTTCAAATCACTAATGAAACCTAAGTGTATGTAACCAAGCTTTATATCATAAAATTTTCTTTTCCGTCAGACGTCTGCCACCAGACTGCTGTACTGCACTACAGGTGTGTTACTGAGAAGACTTGAGAGTGAGGCAGACCTCAAAGGAGTCACACACGTGATTGTGGATGAGGTACACGAGCGCACAGAGGAGAGGTGAGATGGTGCAGATCATTCATGTAGAGTATGGTGCAGAAAGTGTGCATTCATGCTCCTTACTTCACAGCTTTAGAAATAAAGTTGATCCCTTCTCGAATTCACTTTTTTAATGGCTGGTTTCTTTCTCACTTTCTTGTCTTTCCGTCATATCCTCATTTTTTATCAGTGACTTCCTGCTGCTGGTGCTCAAAGACCTGATTCTGCAGAGACCAGACCTGAAGATTATTCTCATGAGTGCCACACTTAATGCCAACCTCTTTTCTGAATATTTCTACAACTGTCCCTCTGTCCACATACCAGGTAATAAATGTAGTATCTATTGTACACATATCCTGAATCATATTCCTCTCATACATCTTTTTTTTTCCCCCTGTCAATGAACATCTCTCGTTCAGGGCGTACTTTTCCTGTTGACCAGTTCTTTCTTGAAGATGCCATTGCTAAAACCGGGTAATCACATTCTCCTACACTTAAGTAACTTCAACTGATAACTGTTTTTAAACTGTTCCGATCTATAAATGCATAAGAACGTAATTAATTGTCTGTTTCTTGTACTGTCTTAATTCACTTTTCTCTCATTTATTTTCCCAGCTATGTCATTGAGGATGGCAGCCCTTACATGCGCTCAGGGAAACAGAATTCGTCTTCCACAGGTGGACGAACAAGCAAAGGAGAACCAAGGGACATGGTTGACGACTTGGGTGATGACATGTGGAACTTCATGTCTTTCTGTAAGAAGGACTTTGTCAAAGACTCAATCCCAGACCAGCAGCTCAGCCTGCAGGATCTAACGGTCAGATACAAAGGTAAGTTGAGAACAAGTATCATAAACTGAACTATTGTGCTGTATAGGGTCTCTACCTCCTGGGTCTTACTTAAACAAACTGTTGCTGCCTATCCATGCATTAATACCACATTTTGTTTTGCTATTGGTGCAGATACTAAGAAGTCTGTGCTGAAGGCCATAGCTGCAATGGACCTGGACAAGATCAACATGGACTTGGTGGAGAGCATTTTGGAGTGGATTGTAGATGGAAAACACAACTACCCTCCAGGTAAAAATCGCCCACATAATACATACTCAGCCATGTCAAGCTGAGTCATGGACACTTGGGGAGTGAAGTTTTGCTATGTTGGTGTAACCTTGTGGTTTCTGTGCCCAGGTGCAGTGCTTGTGTTTTTGCCAGGCCTGGCTGAGATCAAGATGCTCTATGAACAGCTCCAGTCCAACAGAATGTT
The DNA here is from genome assembly GCF_021018895.1 of Seriola aureovittata. Taxonomy (NCBI): domain Eukaryota; kingdom Metazoa; phylum Chordata; class Actinopteri; order Carangiformes; family Carangidae; genus Seriola; species Seriola aureovittata. Next base: position 9,035,030 of record NC_079385.1, read on the forward strand.
CAACAACAGAGGCGCAACCAGGTCAGTGTCTAAAGGCATGTTTGTGTTTTTACGGCAACTTCATTTATTTTTATTGTTTCGTATTTACAAAGTGATGTATCGCATCAAAATTCATATTCTGTAGTATTTCCTAGTTTCTTAGTTTTCCTTTAAAAACAAAACAAAAAACAAGGGCATAGGATCCTTAGTTAACTACAGTATGACAGGGTGTGAAATCATGTACAGTCTCATTTTTCAAATAAAAACTGAAAAATCTCAGCTATCAACAATCTCTGTAGGTAAGACCATTTGTTTTTTTTTAAGTTATTTTTTATGGCATTTTTTTGCAGTTGTTCCGATAGTGACAGTGAGGAAGAGTCAGGAAAGTCAGGGAGAGAGAGAGGGGATAACATGCAGCAAAGGGCCACAGATCTTACCCCCAGATAGGATCATTTGTGGTATATAGTACTATACCGGTACTGTACAGAATGTATACTGCTGTGTCTTATTTCCATAGTTAATCATAGTGAGAAATGAATAGTCGTTACTGGTCAAACGCTAATGTCTGTGAGTGTTCATCCCCACATCAGGTGTGTGGTGTACCCACTTCATTCAACCTTGTCCAATGAGGAGCAACAGGCAGTTTTCAGTCGGCCCCCAGAGGGTGTCACGAAGATTATCATCTCCACCAACATCGCAGAGACCTCTGTAACCATTGATGACGTGGTATATGTCATTGACTCTGGCAAGATGAAAGAGAAAAGGTAAACTAATGTTAAGCTAAAATGAGCAGATATTATGTTGACTATTTTGATATACTATTTGTAACTTTTTGATAACAATGGCTGTGAATTGTGTTACATTTTTGTTGCCACACAGTTTTTAGAATCGACTTACAATCAGATTTAACATTAATTATTTTAATTTAGGAATTATTTTGATTTATTGTTTTCAGATATGATGCATCTAAAAGCATGGAGAGCCTGGAGGACTCATGGGTTTCTCGGGCCAATGCACTGCAGAGGAAGGGTCGAGCAGGTCGTGTGGCCTCGGGTGTCTGCTTCCACCTCTTCACCAGCCACTGCTTCCAACACCAGCTGGCTGAGCAACAGCTGCCTGAGATCCAGAGAGTTCCCCTGGAGCAGCTCTGCCTCCGGTAGATCCATCTGTTTGCTCTTTGCACAGTGCCAACCTGCTTTGTTGTCTCTGTAAATGTGAATAATAGAGGTTTATGTATGACAAGGGTATTCAGATTTGTGATCGAAAATGCCACCTGAGAAAAATGGCCAGGACATGGGGGGGTTTTGTCCAATCTGCTTGGGTCATGAGAGTCCCCTCCTAGGCCTTAACTGTGGCACTCTCTGATTTTAGGATAATGAAAACAGTTGATTTCCATGCTAGTATTTACCATTCCACCTTCTCTCTGACAGAATCAAGGTACTGGACGTGTTTGCCGAGCAGACTTTGGAGTCTGTCTACTCTCGGCTCATTGAACCTCCGGCTATGGGAAGCTTGGACGCAGCCAAGCAGCGCCTGCAGGACCTGGGAGCTCTGACTGCAGATGAGAGGTTGACCCCGCTGGGATACCACCTGGCTTGCCTGCCCGTTGACGTGCGCATTGGGAAACTCATGCTGTTTGGTGCCATCTTTCGCTGCCTCGACCCAGCACTCACCATCGCTGCCAGTCTGGCCTTCAAATCACCATTTGTAAGGAACCCATGTGCCACTGTTGAGAGGCCATATGTGTCACTTTTCAGATCATTTATGTCACAGCCACATGTACATCCAGTATAAAATACAGTTGCTTAAGCAGATTATTCATCCTTGCATTTATTTTTTAACAGAGAAGAACCCACATAATGGTTATTATTCACATTTAAGTGTCTTATTCTGTAGAAATAGTGTCTAAAGTTGGTCTTGTGTCTGTTTTTGAGGTGTCTCCATGGGATAAGCGAGATGAAGCCAATGAGAAGAAACTGGCCTTTGCCGTGGCCAATAGCGACCATCTCGCTTTGTTACAGGCATACAAGGTACTGCCTGGGTTCATTTATTATAAATAGTATGAATAGTATTGATCTGTTACACTGTTGGCTTAGCCTTTGAATCTAGGAAGTTTCTTGATGTGATGGATTTTTCCTCTGTTGCAGGGATGGTGCTGCGCTGCAAAGACGAGTAACCGGGCCGGCTTCCTTTACTGCAGGGAGAACTTTCTGTCTTGGCGAGGTTTACAGGTTAGGCGGCGCTGTCTGAGGCAATCTATTCTCTCCTATTATTGTGTAATGCTGTTACTGTAGAGCTCCTGGGCAGCAAGCCAGGCAGTAGAGCAGTGTTTAATATACTGAACATGTTTTCCTTTGAATTTACCACCTGCAGGCATTAAAAAAATCTAAACCTCCATATAGCAGAATAGCTTTTAAGCTTTAAAACAACTGACATTAATGTAGTTCTTGAGTTTAATTGTGTTTAATTTTTTTCTTAATCTTACATTTCTTAAAATGTGTGCCGTGACGTGTGCAGGAGATCGCCAGTCTGAAGAGGCAGTTTGCTGAGCTGCTGTCTGACATTGGCTTCATCAAGGAGGGACTGAGGGCCAGGATTATAGAGCGCATGTGCTCTAATGGCACTGATGGAGTTCTAGAGGCTACTGGCCCTGAGGTAACACACACACACACACACACACACACACACACACACACACACACACACATTATAGTGCCGAAAGTGTTAAATTTGTTGTTGCAATATACGCTAAGATATATGGTTGTATGATATTTATTAGTCAGCTGCTTTTATCTGGCTTATTTTATAGAGAATTTATTTCAGTTTTATAAGGTGCACAGTCTGTTTTTAAGTGCACAGATATGTTTTTTTGGACTCAACAGTCTATCCTTAGTCTTGAAGAAAAATTGATAATAATGATAAATGTCATATCTTTCCAGGCTAACCTGAACTCAGAAAACATTCGGCTGATGTCCGCCATGCTATGTGCTGCCCTCTATCCCAACGTGGTGCAGGTGATTATTCATTCTTGCTGTTTGAATAGAAAACTGAAAGCCAGTGATAGCAATATAAATTGGCTCATGCCAATAGGCTTTACACTCCTGCTCTGTGTTTGACAATGTGATCCAGGTACGAGCTCCTCAGGGGAATTACAAGATGACCAGCAAAGGAGCAATGAAGATGCAACCTAAAGCCAACGAGCTTCGCTTCATGACCAAGAACGACGGCTGTGTTCACGTGCACCCCTCATCTGTCAACTACAATGTGAGATAAAAAATCAAAAGATGGGGCATTGCATTCAATAGATAAACAGAGAAACAAGTCCTGTGACTCTTCTTGGTCTTTCAGGTTCGTCACTACAACAGCCCCTACCTGGTTTACCACGAGAAGGTGAAAACGAGCCGTGTCTTCATCAGGGACTGCAGCATGGTGTCTGTTTACCCGCTAGTGCTGTTTGGAGGTGGTCAGGTCAATGTGGAGCTGCACAAGGGAGAGTTTGTCATCTCCCTGGATGATGGATGGATCCGATTTGCTGCCGCCTCTCATCAGGTCAGTGATAAGAGTGACAAAGGTTTGAGTAATTTAGAATCACAGGAACAAAGTTATTTATCTTTCCACATATCCTTAAAAGGTCCATTGCAAACATTTTTGGGATGATGTTGTAAAAAGTTTACAAGCTGTTTGTAAACCTGTTAAATGTACTTTAAAGATTTAATAGGCTTTTACTCCAAAGTAAACAATGCACTATAGCCAAGCCACATATATTATCACATAAAAATCATTATGTAAACATAATAATGATAATAAATTCTTTGCACAAAATTACAAATCAACTTGGTGCTGAATATGGTGTGTGTGTGTGTGTGTGTGTGTGTGTGTGTGTGTGTGTGTGTGTGTGTGTGTTGTGTGTGTGTGTGTGTGTGTGTGTGTGTGTGTGTGTGTGTGTGTGTGTGTGTGTGTGTGTGTGTGTGTGTGTGTGTGTGACCCAGGTGGCTGAGCTGGTGAAGGAGCTGCGCTGGGAGCTAGACCAGCTGCTAGAGGACAAAATTAGGAACCCGAGCATGGACCTGTGCAGCTGCCCCCGCGGATCCCGCATCATCCACATGATCGTCCACCTCATCTCTACACAGTAGCTCTGCTCCCTAACAAACCTTTTTTGTCCCTTTTTATCACCTTCAAGGGCTTAAATGCATGGAGCTCTGCAGTATAAATGTCTTTGTACTCCTGCAGCACTGCTACATACTTAATTTTAATATCTTAAATCATTACTTAAGAAAAACAGGCTGAACAACCCTGAAACTGGTTAAAATTTCTATTGTATTTTTTAGAGACAGATCAGCTGGGCAGATATTGTACTTGAATTGAGGTCCTCTGGTGGAGGGACAGTCACCACACCACCCTGCTGCCACCTGGCACTTTACCACAAGTATCAGTTTACACAAAGCTATTATTGTGTTGCTGCACCAGAGGCTTTTTAAAGCAAATTATACCTTGAAAATAAAAAAAATGGCTCTATGCAGGTTAATCCACAAACCTCCAGCATTGTTACTACTGGAATTAAGCGCTTGTCTTATTTTGATACCTAGGAATCACAACTGTAGAAAAGCTTTTTTCTTTGATGCCATACTACTACTGTATGTGCAGTAAATTGGCACATTGATTGTGAATTTGATGTCAGATACAATTTGTATACATTGCATTTTTATTTTAGGTTGTGTGTACAGTATCTTGCTCACAACTGAGAATTTTCTTGGGTCCATATTGGATGTCTTTACTCACAGTACCTGCTTACTTGTTATGGTTGTGGATATTTATTTGTAATGCATGGTTGACAGTTCCAAGAGCTTGTGCATGGTATTTAGTTCTTTTACATTAACTGAATGTATTTAAATGTTACAGTGATGTCAAAACCACACTTTCACAATGTGAATTCAAGGGCTTTTTAAATCAGGAGAAGGTGGTGGATGTGGAGTCACCAAAGAACCTGAAAGCTTATTGTCTTAACAAGTGAGGAACTGCACACTGCACTAAAAATAAAAAAGAAATTATATTTGGCTGTTGATTTTTCTTTGCTCTTACCTCTTGCACAAATTTTTTGCTAAGTTTTGTGTTGTACTTGAAACCTAGCTGCCTCTTGGATGCAGCAAACAAATTTACTGGCTTGTGGAAGAGGCCAGCCCCTTCATTCATGAGTCCATTCAGTCTCTATGACAACAGACATAAACATATGGGGTATTGCTGTCCTAGTTGAAGCCATTCAGTTGCCACTTACAACAGTGCCAAGTCCAGAGCTGGTAAGATATATGTATTTTTTATTTGTGCTTAAGCTGTTTGAGAGGGCACATACTATGTATCCATTAAAGCATCGTTTTTAATCATAAAATAGTCACCTGCTGCTTTTTATGGCATTCTATAGTATTTGTCTTGTTTTTCAGATGGGTAAATAATCTCTCATCACACTGGATGTGACCTTTAAGTTTTTCACTATGGTAAAGAATATTTAACTTTTGTTCCATGTAAACTATTAGTTCAATGCTAACTGTTCAGTATGATCACGGGAGGAACCAAACCAAAACCACTTGTATTTTTTTCAAAGCCACCCAAATCCAGGAAATCAAGGTCCCACAGTTCTAGGCCTGCCAAGACGACTGGGAGTCCAAAAACACCCAAAAAGAGGTCCTCTAGTGCCAAATCCACCAAGACAGATGTGGACATCCTCAGCCCAGCAGCCATGGAGAATATCTACTACATTGCTCATAATGCGGTGGACTGTCTGGAGTTCAGAGGCTTTGGGTGGCCACACTCAAACAAAAAGAAGAAAAAGAAAAAGGGAACAAAAAGAAAAAAGAAAAAGTAAATCAGAATTTTTTGCCAAAGTTAGACTTTTTTCTCATGGTTAAGGGGATAGTTTCACTTAAATACCTTGGTAATAGCATCATCTAGTGGACAAATCATAACACATCCCAATTTAAACATGTTACGAGAGCTAGAGTTAGTGTAATGCAGCAATATGGAAATATATTAATACATATATTAAATATATATATATATATTAATGCATGTTATAACAGAAAAATGTCACATAATCCACGAGGCAAAGACTAACATTTTTATCAGCAACTTTATTGAAAGTTGAATTAGTCAGAATTGTTTTCACTCATATCGTAAAAGGCTTGGCAGCAGCTTTTGACAAATTGGAAGCTTGTGAAAGAATCTCTTTCAACTTAGCAGAATAAGACAGAGAAGAGCAAATGTATACTCAAGTAATATTCATTTTAAAGAACATTATGTGGAGATAATGAATGTCATGTGTAAATTAGAACACCATAGTGCATCATAGAAAAGGCCAGCCAACATTGCCATGATACTGGACATAAAGTGTTCCCACTAGTTATTTATAATGTTCTTTAAATCCAGTCTTGGATCAGCAATTTATCTTACAAAAATAGGCTACTATGAGAACATGCCTATAAAACTAAGGGAAGAAACAAATACTGTTCCAGGCACTGTTAATATTCTCATATTTTACATTATATGTCCCTTTATCAAATGTACACTCATTATACCATAACCCTGTAAAATAAATAGTTTCTCTGCAGAGTCAATCTGGTATTGCTTGCAACATGGTCCTGCTGTGCTCACTCTGGGGGCTTCTTCTTGGCCTCCACATCTTTCTTAAAAGCTTCAATTTTCTTGGCTATGTTAGGGACCTAGGAAAGAAAAAGCATTACAGTCAGTACATCTGGTAAGTGTATATAGTTGTATTAGGTACACCTTGCCAAAACTAAATGCAACTTATATAACAACTTCGTAATTTGTGAGTGTTATAATGTTCAGTTTTTGTTGCAAATGTTTAACATACAATCTTACATTGTACTGGACCTATACTGAGGTGTTTTTATTATTATGTTCAATATATATTCAATGTATCACGAAGGATGGCCCAGCTAACCTAACTAAAACAGATGCAACAAAAACGTAACATTGTAACATTAAAAAGATTTAGGTTGTTATGTTGTATACGATTGCACTAGTTTGAACCAGGTGTACCAAATGAAAATAACAACTGATGTAGGTCATTGAAGTGGAATAGCTCAAGGACAGGTCTCCAGACACCCTTGGTTTACCGGAAGGAGGGTGTGGCAGAGATTGGACAGTTAAACAAGCAAGTAACTTTACTAACTCGTTGAAATCCAATTGTCAAGGTTTATAAATAAAGACTAAAATCAGGCAAACTTACATCATAGTTTTGAGCGAGGTACATCCCCACAACATTCCCCAGGGTGAAGCCAGCCTGGAAGATGGAACAAAAAATGTCATTAGAGGAAATATCTTATCTACCGATAACTTCAAGCAACATTTGCAAACTCATTCTCATGTTTATTTAACGTAGTAGCATAGTTAACTGTTAAATTTGTGGCGGTTGACTTTTATGTTACTTTACTAGAACAGAAAACTTCAATTCGCTGCTACTGCTACAGCTATGTCTACTGACAGGCAGTTACCATTATGCTAATACGTTAGCTAGGCTAGCTTCGTTGACATCTCTAAGCATCCAGACAAATGTCAAGTACGACAATGTCCATTTAGCTCACCAGGAACTGTAGCATGGTGGAATAAGGAAGTCACTACAGGACTATCCACAGCAAACTAACCTACTGACTAAAAAGCAGCCAGTAAGTTCAGAGCTAAACAGGGTAAATCGACCAAGTCGCTTGGCTAATGAAGCTAGCTTGTCATCAACAATGAGTGTACGCATGCGCGAGAAAATAGTCTCACGTTATTTTTCAGAGCAGACGAATTGTAGTCCTTTTCCTCAAACTGAGCTATAGTTGTTCCTCACTTGAGAACTACAATTCCCAGTGCCGCGCAAAATCTCTCGCCCGTGCAGTGGGTGTTGCTGCAATGGTGGCTTTTGTGGGACATTGAATGACTTTGGCTCCATCACGAAAATAACCGGTTTATTCATTTTATTTACAAAACGTGAGCATGGAGGCTCTTATCCCCGTTATAAACAAGCTCCAAGATGTGTTCAATACAGTGGGCGCCGATATTATACAGCTGCCGCAGATAGCAGTAGTCGGGACTCAGGTAAGACGCTGTGGTTGGGAGCATTTTGTGATTAGCGGCTGTCATGCTAGCAAGATAACCTTGCTTTAATATCATGCATGCATGAATAAAGATAGCATTATAATAAGAGTTATACTAGCCGCGAATAATTTGTACAATACAACATATTCAGGTACCAGAATGAATTTACTGAGGCTACATAGAGACCATTGTAGATGCAGAGAGCACTGCTAAAACCCCACTAGATATTTAACTAGACTGCTGCAAACCTCATTTGCAAGTCTGCACTGGCAGTGGCAGTGAAGTCTATTTTAATCATCTTCAATCACTGCTATTTTAAGAGCCTCATCCACACACTAACCTCTGTTGGCTAAACCAGGTCAATGCTTGTGCAAAAGACAGGTGCAATTAGCTGTGTTGTTTCTATCCCTGGTCCACCATGGTTCCATATCAGGGCTATGCTGGATTTGGTGTCTTAAATTGGGAGGTAGATGCAGTCCCTGATTTATCCCACATCTAACTCATGTCTCTATTTGTATTTTGTGTCTCCAGAGCAGCGGTAAGAGCTCTGTGCTGGAGAGCCTGGTCGGAAGGGATCTGCTGCCTCGTGGGACTGGCATCGTAACCAGGCGACCTCTCATCCTCCAGCTGGTCCATGTGGATCCTGGAGACGCCAGGAAAAATGATGACAGCGGTAGGTACCAACATCCCTGAGATCTCCAACAAGCAGTCCACTGTTTTAGATATTGCCTCCTGTGCAAGGCATGTTTGGATGCTGTTTGCATATAATGCAGCAGAGTTTTCATATTTGCTCTTGCACAGTATTTATGTTATTATACACACATTTGGAGGGATTGTGCCCATAATTGTTGGTGTACAGTATATAAAAAGTCTTCATATGATTTTCTGGTCCTCAGTATGCAGACACTAGTTCTAAAGCTCTGTCATTGTTTTTCAAATCATTTGCAGATGCCAGGGTGTGAAAAAGCAATGTGCTACTCAAAGGTGCATTGTACAGCTGTCCTCACATTTAAATACCCTGACTTAGTGTCCTAGTTCTGCTCCCTCCTTCACAAAACTACACCTGTCATTCCAGCTGCCTTATTCACAGGACTAGTATCTGTCGTCAGGTGTCTGTACTTTCTGTAGGTCCAATTTTAGTGGTGCTTGCTTAGCCTCCTGCACACAGTAGTTTAACACCTGTGTTTTTCCACCTCGAGAGTGCTAAGTGAATAATATTTGACCCATACTGTTTTCTTGTTGTTCACAGGTAGAGAAGGTGAAGAGTGGGGCAAGTTTCTTCACACAAAAAATAAGGTATGGGTTTGTGTAATGTAAATCATTTGAGTAACAGCCTTGGTCCTTGCTTGTTTTTGTAAATTTTTCCTTTTCCTTACACAGATCTACACAGATTTCGATGAAATCAGGCAAGAAATTGAAAATGAAACGGAGCGAATATCAGGGAATAATAAGGTGAGATGTGGATGGAGGAGGAAGAGGACATTCTTTATGTTTCGTAATCCAGACCTACAGGATTTACTGCACAAATGACATGTGTCTTACATCTCAAATGATTGGGTTTCAAGGAAGTGCTGTTGATGGGGAAACAAATCTATGATGTATATTATTACTGGCAGCAAATTCGGTTTGCCCGCTGTCTGGTATGACCAAACAAGTCAACTACTTACAAAGCACATTTTCAAACAAAAGGAAGAAGAAACAAAGAAGAATAAAGAAGAAATTTCTGACAAGACAAAATATTTAAAGAAAATACATGTGACACCAGTGACAGAAAGATTAGCATGATGACCTTGTGATGGAACGAGAGGTGGAGGAGATCTGAAGTCATGAGAAGATTTTAAATAATAACATATTCAAAACTATATAAACTAAACTATATAAATATAAACGTTTAGGGCTACCAGTACTCAACTTCAACTGTGTTCCCTGTCCCAGCAATCACCATCATTGCTTGGATTAGGAAAAGAAGTTGCAACTCAAGGAACAGGTTAAAAATCATTTTCATCATGCAGCGGGTGACAATTTCTTTTTTTCATCCACATAGTTTCAAATACTGCTGGGTATTTGTCTTTCAGAGAACTGAAATGTAAGGTGAGACAAGAGCTAGCAGACAAGCAGCGGCGTCAGAACACTGCAAGAGAATCAAAATGCTACCTATTATATCATTATCACCCAAACTGACAGCAAGTAGGCAAAGTTTGTGCTCTAGCAAAACTTAGTTTGTAAATTCTTTTAACATGTTCTATAAAACAGTGTTAAGCAACACAGTACACATCTGTTCTGTCTCTTCCCTCTGCAGGGGATCAGTGATGAACCCATTCACCTGAAGATATTTTCTCCTCACGTTGTCAACCTCACACTGGTGGATCTGCCAGGAATTACTAAGGTAACTCATGCTGTACTCTCTCCTCACCAAGACAAGGCTTTGATCACCGCTGCAACAACCAATTACTGAAAAATGTAAAACCGAAAACACCTATAAGCCAGGTTTCACCAGATATGCCCGGTCACTGCTGTCAGTGTCCCTGTCTGGTCGATGCTTTTGTGTATTTATAGACGGCAGGGAGTTATCAGCTCAGTTTTAATGCTCCCAACCATGTGCTGTCAAAGTCCAAGTGTGTGCAGGCTTTGATTCCAGCCTCATTAGTTCCTTCCCTCTGGTTGAAAACGTTGTTAATCTGAGAAATCCCCCTGCTGTAGTTCCTAATGAATCAAATTGAGACATACTGTGTCTTTTCGTTTAATTGGTATTGTTCCCTTCAGGTGCCCGTAGGGGATCAGCCTAAGGACATTGAGGTTCAGATAAGAGATCTAATCCTGAAGCACATCTCCAACCCCAACTGTATCATCCTGGCTGTCACGGCTGCTAACACAGACATGGCCACCTCGGAGGCCCTCAAGGTGGCCCGGGAGGTCGACCCTGACGGTAAGAAACACTGAAAGGAAGACAGAATTATAATAACATTTATTGTCTGACTTTTCCACTGTTTAATTAGACAATTAATGTTGAAGAAGATGAGTGTTAGTAGCCATTTTTGTGACTCACCAGGCAGGAGGACACTGGCTGTGGTGACCAAGCTGGACCTGATGGACGCTGGTACTGATGCTATGGATGTACTAATGGGCAGAGTCATACCTGTCAAACTGGGCCTCATTGGAGTAGTCAACAGGTCTGAAGAGTTTACTGTTTACTGTACTGAACATATTATGACATTAGGCTATCTATTATTCAGACCGGAGATGAGTGTGTGATAATAGAGGTCAGTAGAGTTTAGTGTGCTATGATACATTTTTAATGCAGATATACTGTATCATTATCTATTGTTTATATTGAATCATCACTCTGTTGGTTGTTTTATTACTATCAGATATGATGAAATGATCCACCTTCCTTTATTATGCAGTTCAATACGATGAACATCAGTCAGAATTGTTTTCCATATCAAACTAGATGTCATGACATATACATAATGTAAGATGGTCGACTGTTACTAATTTGTCTTATTGCCCAGCACTAAATATCAGTGTTGTGTTGTTGAAATTGAACTTTTAGGAGCCAGTTGGACATCAACAATAAAAAATCTGTGGCTGATGCCATTCGAGACGAACATGCTTTCCTGCAGAAGAAATATCCGTCTCTCGCCAACAGAAATGGAACCAAATACCTGGCAAGGACGCTTAATAGGTAACTGTAATAACAATCGTTACCATGACAAAATACATATGATCTGAAAGCACAAAGCCTCATGCTTCTATCACTGTAAACCATATTGAGAACAGTTGATTAAAAAAAAAAACCCATAAAAGTCAAATTAAAAGAAGGAAATAAACACTATAAAAACATTTTCAACATGTTTGTGCTTCTCTAAATTTATTTCACTACTACTTATACCAGCTCAGATTTTGTGACCGTACATTTTTAAGAGTGATCCTTCAGAAGAGAGCGAACTGTGATCAGAATGGTTCAAGAATAGTTTTATTTTGGTAATGTCTTTTTCAAGTGAAAAATCTAAATAAAAATCAATTTAAAAAACAGAACAGTGACTGCAAAAAGTAAGATGTGACACATACTGTGCATCTGACAGTGCAGCAAACGGCCTGAATGCTTATGTACAGTATATCAATGTCATATTTCAGTTTTTCCTTTTTAATAAATTAATAAAAAAATTCAAAAATTCTGTTGAGTGAAGATTGATGAGGAAAACATACTCTAAATGATTTTAGCACGAGGCTTCAATATGACAAAATGTGAAAAAAGTCTGAATACTTTCTGAATACACTGTATAGGCGTAGATTTAACAGAAGGACACATGAAGTTATGTCAGCATTAGTATGTTGAATGTGAGGAGCAGGCCTGGCAATAATCAGCCGTCAGAGGAATTGCTCGTGTCTGCCATTTAGACAATAGCCATTTAATTTGACTATAATTTACATATCTGCATAAAAAAACGGAACCTTCTGCCCTTTGCTGTCATAATGTCAGGTTACTGATGCATCACATCCGAGACTGTCTCCCTGAGCTGAAGACACGGATCAACGTCCTGGCAGCCCAGTACCAGTCCCTGCTCAGCAGCTACGGAGAACCTGTCGAGGACCAAAGTGCCACCTTGCTCCAGCTTATCACCAAGTTCGCCACAGAGTACTGCAACACCATCGAGGGCACGGCCAAATACATAGAGACAGCAGAACTGTGAGTAGCGGTGCCTCTCCTCTGCTCGGCCACATGGTGATGCTGTTGGTCCAGAGCAGTGAAAATGAGCAAAACAACTGCATTGGTTTCATCATTTAATATGACACAACTTGTAAGTTGAAGCACGCACAGCCTCTGTGAAGGAAGAGCTGACAGGAGAGGAGGCCACGGGGTTCACATCACAGCTAATATCCCCCTGCTGCTATTTTTCAGGTGCGGTGGAGCCAGGATTTGTTACATATTCCACGAGACTTTTGGCAGAACATTGGAGTCTGTGGATCCACTGGGAGGACTCAGCACCATAGATATCCTAACAGCCATAAGGAACGCAACAGTGAGTGCTGCTGCATTATTTCATAAATGTTATATCATTAGTGTCACTGCATTTATCCTCTCATCTTTGTGAGCTATTGTAAACCAACAAAACATGACCTTTTCTGTAAGATATAGCCTATTCTTGTTCTTTTGTTGTTTGCTCTCTTTGCTAACAAAAATTGCTCTGGGTAAATGCTAACCTGCAGCTGCCCCCTGTCCCCACATCAGGGCCCACGTCCATCCCTGTTTGTGCCTGAGGTATCCTTTGAGCTGTTGGTGAAGAAGCAGGTGAAACGCCTGGAGGAGCCCAGTTTGCGATGCGTGGAGCTGGTCCACGAGGAGATGCAGAGGATCATCCAGCACTGCAGCAACTACAGCACACAGGTAATGAGCTCCACTCACATCTTCTCCGTCAAAGAAGGGAACTCATGTATTTACCTTTCCCTCACATGCAGGCATTCGCATTCATAATGTTTTGTTCTGCAGGAGCTGCAGAGGTTCCCTAAGCTACATGAGGCCATTGTGGAAGTGGTCACCTCCCTCCTAAGGAAGAGACTGCCTATCACCAATGAAATGGTACCTCTGCATTTCTGCTTTCATCTTCTGCTGTCACGATCAGTCATTATGAGTGTTGATGTGTTTCAGCAAAAGGCTGAACTGATAGACTGAAGGTGTTCTCCTTTCTTGTCATAGGTCCACAACTTGGTTGCAATTGAGCTGGCTTACATCAACACCAAACATCCAGACTTTGCAGATGCTTGTGGGGTCATGAATAACAATATAGAGGTCAGTACTCACATTAAATACCCTAAAATGCAAATATTTTCATGGCAGAATAAAGAGGTGAAAACCTGATATTGCTTTCTGTTGGCCTGGGATTATATCTTATGTAATATATATGTATATTCATATATTTAGGTATATAAAAAGTATTAAATGTTTCACTCAGAATGTATGGAAGTAAATAAAAGCCAAAATCTTATATTTTGAAAACCATCTATTTGAATTAATGTCAGTTAATTTCCCATCTTTGTAGCTAATATCAGGTTTTACAATTTCAAACACCTGATTTCAAGCAGTTTTTGTAGTTCACAAATATTGCTAAAAAAATTTGCAAGTGTCAAACATTTTATTGAAGTTGCTCCAATTCTGTCATTTTCATTTTGGTTGTAATTTGGTTTCTGAATTTCACCAGTCCAACCTGACCGACCGATTTTTAGAGCAGATTGAATACAATCAGTTTAATACTGGACACCTAAATTGACATATTTAATTTTTTTGATTTTTATTAAGTATTCGGAAGTGATTTAATGACACAAGTACAGAAACTTAATTTTATCTATTAGAATTTTTATTATTTGGGAAATTATTAGTGCGTTATCAGAGTCTGTTAAAAGGTACATGTAGCATTTAAATATATATAATATATATCATACTGAACACAGAAAAAGGTTTACTCTGTTAAATGATGAAATGTGTTTTTAATTAGCAGAATGGTTGGTAGAACTTAAAACATTTCTTTAAGAAGTAGAATAACTTCTTTCATCATGCGCTTTCCAGTAAATTATCTTCCATACTTTCCGAGGATGTGTTGAAGTTTAAGTAATTTTGCCAAAACCAGCAACTGTACCAAAATCTGTTTTTGTGTGTTGTAGGAGCAAAGGAGAAACAGGATGAGAGAGCTGCCTACTGCAGTGCCCAGGGATAAGGTAAAAGAAACAGCCTTATTTGAAAATATAATAACAGAAGCCTATGTGTTCTAATATTTTCAGTGTCCCCAGTATAAAGGGGTTCTGTGCAGTGTTAATCACTCATAGCACTACAGGACGAGGATCTGTGAACCAAATGCTTCGGATAGTTTCCATCGAGGAATTTTATCCCACATCTCTTCCTCTCTTTCTCAGAGCGTCTCTTTTCCTAGCCTCCAATGACTTTTGACAGCCAGCCTCCTTTCCTCTGTCTTTCCACATTTCCTTTCAGTGTTTTTTTTTCTCTTTCTCTCTCCATTCCTGCTCTCATATTCCTGCTAGTCTGTTGGCAAAGGCCCGCCTGGCCCAACTGTGGTTTCTGGCGAGCCCCCTGCGTCTGGAGCAGACATGGACGGTGCCAAGGTGGGCACGTACGCAGCTCGCTGGCTCTATGCCTGACTGGCTGTGTGGCTGGTGGTGGGGCATGGATGAATGGATGGATGGTTGATGGATGGATGGATGGTTGATGGATGGATGGGCATGGGCTGCTGGCATGCACTCTGATCTTTGTCTGCTGATGCCGTGCTGTTGGTTTGCCCCCCCCCCCCCCCCCAGCCTGTGTGGACTTGCACTAACAACTGTTACGTTTTCTGCAGTGTCTTTCTCCAAAGCTGGTCCACCTGTCTCACCAAAAAATGCCTTCTCCCCCCTCCCTCTCCTTTTCCAGTGTTTTAATACTTTGGTTGCTCTGTCTTTTGTTCCTACTAAAGAGGCGTTGTGTGACAGTTGAAATTCTTCCTTTGTGCATCATTTATCTCAGCCTTTTTGGGCTGGAAAGTGCATACTGCAGGAGAATGACAACGGGCTTCACTGTGCCCAGTTTTAAATGTTTAGCTTCAAGTTTCAAGTTTCTTTGTGTACATGCCTGTTTGACTTGTGGTTACAGTATTGCATATGACCCGGTCAAGGTTATTATGCTACATACCCTAACCACCCTCTCCCTGTGAACCCTGATGACAAGCGAAGGGTGCTGTTCTAATGAGTTAGTGGCTGAGGTGGTGTGATGATAGTTTGTCTTTCTTCATTTTTCTTCTCCTTCGGTTCCTCAGGCCCCAGCAGCTGGACCTCAGGGCGAGCAGGACGGCACAGGGAACTGGAGGGGGATGCTGAAGAAAGGAGAGGAAGCCCCGGGCTCTGGTCCCGGGAGCCCACTCAAAGGAGCTGTCAACCTACTTGATGTGGTAGCTAAACATTAGCCTATCAGCACGCAACAGTGTGAAGATTACAGTATTTGTCGGTGACCAACTGATTAAAACGCTCTCCCTCCTTTCTTGCTCCAGCCTGTGCCAGTCGCCAGGAAGCTGTCATCACGTGAGCAGCGGGACTGTGAGGTCATCGAACGCCTCATCAAGTCTTACTTCCTCATTGTCCGCAAGAATATCCAGGACAGGTAGGCCAACCAACTCCTTTTATAAAGGATAAGTCCATAATGTTATAGATAATTATATATATTGATGAACCAATGACGTATGGGTCTTATTAACGAGTATTGTCTGTACAGTTGAAGTCTGATATATTACATTGGTAGGAACAGATGGGCTACGAGCTACAGGCAGGGTAGGGAAATTAAAAGTATTGAGATGAACTAACATGTTGGTTTTGGTCTTTTCATGTGATGCATTTATAATAACAAAAGTACAGACCGTTGTAAGTCTTTTCCTTTAAAATGTCTCCCCTTCCATATTTTCCAACTATGTGTAAAACTTGTAGACCTGAAATTGACCCAACATCTAGGAAAATAACATAAGCATAGCATATCACCAATCCGATCCTCTTTACCTCCTAACAAAGACAAAAAATTAATTTTTGCCATATTGTTGGGGTCCTGTAGAGCTCAATAGGGTTACATATCTCGTATTTAGCTTGTATTTAACTCAACTCGATACTTCGTCAGGCACGGCCATCTGGTGGGTCAAACTTCAGCCCTTCCATCTGGGGGACAACACAATCACCAGGCCATCTTGCCGCCTTGTTCTCAACCATCTGTTCAGTTTGATTCCTCTCTCCCTCTATCTGCCGCAGTGTGCCAAAGGCAGTGATGCACTTCCTGGTCAACCATGTGAAGGACAGCCTCCAGAGCGAGCTTGTTGGCCAGCTGTATAAATCTGGCCTCCTCAATGATCTGCTGACTGAGTCAGAGGATATGGCCCAGCGGCGCAAGGAAGCCGCGGACATGCTGCAGGTAACACACTCCACCTTGTAGCGAATAGTTTTCCCTGATGGATTGAAGCTCCTTAATCCATCATTTTAACATGTTTTTATTTTCTTTTATATCTTGCACACAGGCATTGCAGAAAGCCAGCCAGGTGATTGCTGAGATCCGGGAAACACATCTGTGGTGAAAAATAAACAAAGGGAGCTGAACCTGATCAGTTATCTCAGCCATGCCAAATGCTCCAGTTACTCATGTCTGAACTTGAAGTTTTGGATTTGCAACCATGAAAATGCACTGTTCTGATCCCTGCTCAGGCGTACAGTAGGTATCATTTTGGCTCACACGCTACCTGAAAGAAATGTAACTTAATTGAAGTTGTTTATTTAAAATGCTTGTTGTTGTCTTGATTATATGAAAATGCACTGCCTCTGTTCGCTAAGATTCACGTTAAGATTTTAGAAACTATAATTGCCACCCACTGCTCCTGAAGGAATCGAGGTTGCAGCCAAAGGCAAAGCACTTTTCATTTTTGACGGACTGTGGTTAACCAGTATGGAAATGGACTTTTGTGTTAAATAGAAATGAAAGTTTTGATGGCATTTTGGCAGCTCCACAATGCATTCTGAAAAATGTTTTGGCTCTATGGTTATAAAAAAAAAAAAAAAAAAAATACTATACAGCCCCTCATCTGCAACCTTTTCATTCAGGAGTAGCTGTCATGTGTCAGAAAACCGTGGACCCCTCAGAAGTCATAGTGTAATAATACAGCAGGGATTGGTTCACTGAATTACCATACATATGTCACTCCTGACTTGCAGCAAATGTTATTCCTCATACCTGTGTACATACTCCATCACTTTATTTTTTCCACTGTTGTCACCACACTGTACTGTATAGAGAGGCCATCATCTTGACACTGTATTGCCAAAATCTTTATTTATTAATCTGTTATTTAAGTGTGTGGATAATGTTCTGAGCACTATTGCAGCCTGCTGTGGTAGGTCATTTAATCATGTTTACATATCGCTGCCTACATGTGAAATTTATAGTGCACTGTGGTTCTGTGTGTATGGTTCCCAAAAGAAAGAATAAATAGAGGTTTTTATTGCCACTTGAGTGATTTAGCTTCATATGTGGGGACAGTTGGGATTGGTGGAAAGATGTTTCTGAGGTGAGATCATTTGAACGTAAACCACACAAACAGGCACGACGTGACTCAAAAGCACAAGTTTCTTTATTGTTTGTGTACATCAAGTGAACATTAATGTCATCTGATTCAATAGTGCTGCTCATTTTCCGACGTCTCCTCAGAGAACTCCTGCTGAGGTCCTCCTCTATCTCAGCCTGCCCTTGCCCTTGCCTCTTCCTTTGGCGCTGTGGAGTCACAGACAAAAATCATTTAACAATTAAGTGTGTATGCATAAATGCAAATTAAGTTCGTTGTTACAGTTTCAGGTGTGCCCCTGACAATCACAGTGTATGTTAAAAGCTGGGTATCACATTTTAAGATACTACTGGCAATACGGTACAGACGCCCATTGTAAATAATCCTATTAAAAAACATTTTTGGAGTATTAAACAACTTCATTGTTATTTCATATTGTCTTATTTATTTAAATTTGAAGTCTACTTACAATTAAGACCTAAGTTTTTTCTACTCTCGCTCTATTTAGGAGTACAGGCATGGTTTTCTGGCTAAATCCTTTTTTCATTTAACAAAAGAGAAATTCTGATTTAAATTCGGAACTAATGGATCAAAGAATAAATAAATGGTTTTTGCTACTTCAGTTTTTGACATTTGTGGCTTCAGATTAACTTTAGTCACTACCAAAGAAGCATTACCCAGACCTCTGTGTGAATGAATTAACCTGCCAGTACACATTCTCGTCTGAATATAGACAGATTTTTCTTCAAGTGTAACATTTCATCAATACATGTAGTGCCATAAGTACTCTAGTGTTCATTAAGAAAATGACATTGGCATAGTAGAGAGTGAACTGGAGTGGAGGGATAATTGAGGAGAAGGCAAACACCAAAGCATCATGCAATTAGAGGGCAAAGCACACAATTTCACACAAAACACAGATGGTAAATGAAGATTGTACTCTCAACAACCTTACCTTTGATACGCTGTCTTTGTTGTCTTTTTTTGCACCTTTGCCAATAAGATCTGATACAACCACAGTTTAATCTACCAGATAATCGACTTGAAAAGCAGGGTGTAAACACTTACCAGAAAATTCAACACAGATGTCTTGTTTCCTTTCTGCCCTAAACTTTTATGTACTAAACTTTTCAAGAGTCCGTTTTCCCAAGAATGGCCATGCAGATCGATTTACATTTCAAAATTTGGAACTGATACTGATACATGAAGTATTGAGCGTCTGAGGCTTTGTCATCTTGCAGGACAAATGGCTGATGTGGGAATCCAGTCTGTCTGGTTTTTGGATGTTCGTTCAAACCACAAGAGCTTCTCTAGTTTATCAATTTCAAAGCTCAAATGTAACTGCGGATCAGTACCACAATGTTTTCAGCCAGCTTAGAATAAGACATAAAGAGGGATGCTGAGTAATAGATGAATGGAAAAGAGTTGCTACATTAGTTAAGAGAATAAGGAATACTAAGGAGTGTATAATCCAGTGGAGAATAGTTTAAAAAAAAAAAATGCTGCATTCATGCCCAAAAAAAGGCTGCATTACACAAGAACTTTAAAAAAAGAGAACAGAATTTCTACTACTTGGGTGACCTTTTCCATGGCTGTCTCAAACAGGTAAAAATCTGAATGTTTTTTTTACTTGTTTACAGCCTAAGAGTTAGAAATATGTTTACTACACTATATTCACTATGTTAATCTACAGTATGCTCACAACTCACTCAGAAAGAACTGCATCACATGTTCCCACTTTATATTAAGTAGGATGATGTGACTTTAAAAGGCCTTGGGTATAAGAGATAATGTAACACTGGACTGAAGATCTGAAAATTACAATCTCATTTACCTGTAAAGCAGTGAAAGAAAGAGTTTAAACGTGTTCTAGGATAGCGATAGCTATGCATAAAATATCAAAATCAGCTTTAAAGAATAGATTTTGCCAGAAAAATGATCTGACTAAATATATCCCGAGGCTCTTTAAATGAGAACCAGCTCAATACTACATCAGTGGCTTTTAGGAAAAAGACTGAGCACCAATTTGAACTACACCTCAGATTTTTCAGGAAATCTGAGGTGTGGTTCAAAGGTGGCTGCTACTTACCTTTGGTGGTCCTGAACGCGAGCCTGGAGCAGATTGATCTGTGGGTGACAAACATGGAGGACGGACTAAGGACACAAACAACAGCAGAGACAGCCGGACACTAGCTGAGCCAAAGAGCGGACCTTGTGGTCCTAAAGAGGGGCAGAGCAAGACATATTCACCTGACTTGCAGAGAATTTCAACTGCAGATGGGGACTCACCTCTAGTCTTCCTGACTGAGCTATCAGTCAACTAAATCCCAAAGGGTTGGCCACAGACGCTCAGAACTACAATATTTTTTATGACGTTCTGGTTGTGCTTGCATCATGAGCAGTCAAAATGTCCCTTACAGCTACAACTGAGGGATGAGACACTGTCAGAGAAATGTCATTGAGATCAAATTATAGATGTCAAAAGTTGGAAAAAAAGTACAACAGCTGAAATAATGTTCTAGAGACATGGATTCAGATTTTAAACAGTGTATACACTATACTATGACATTTTTATGCCTTACTATATACTTCGACATTTTTTGCCTTAATGCCTTACTATACTCTGTCGTGTTTGAGTTTTTATGCCTTATTATACTGTCGTTTCTATGACATTTTATGCCTTACTATACTCTGTCGTGTTTGAGTTTTTATGCCTTACTATACTGTCGTTTAAATGCCTTACTACACTATGTTGTTTTATGCCTTACTATACTAAGTTGTAATTATGAGTTTTTATGCCTTACTATTTTATGTAATTTTTTATGAGTTTTTATGCCTTACTATACTGTCGTTTATATGGCTTACTGTACAATGTCATTTCTATGAGTTTTTATGCCTTACTATACTATGACGCTTTTATGCCTTACTATACGATGACATTTTTATGCCTTACTATACTATGTCGTTATGAGTTTTTATGCCTTACTATACTAAGACATTTTTATGCCTTAATAAACTATGATGTTTTTATGCCTTACTATACTAAGACATTTTTATGCCTTAATAAACTGATGTTTTTATGCCTTACTATACTATGTCGTTTATATACCTTCCTATACGATGACATTTTTATGCCGTTTTTATGCCTTACTATACTATGATGTTTTTACGTGTTACTATACTATGATGTTTTTATGCCTAATTATATTATGATGTTTTTATGACCCCTTATTGCATTAATATTCTATCATGTTTTTATGACTTTTTATGCCATACTATACTAAGACTTGTTTGGCATTTTTATGCCTTAGTATGCTATGTCGTTTGATGAGTCACCATACTATGACGTTTTTATGACGTTTTATGCCTTAATATACCATCATGTATTTTTTACCTTTTATGCCATACTATACTAAGACTTTTTTGGCATTTTTATGCCTTACTATGCTATGTCGTTTGATGCCTCACCATACTATGACGTTTTTATGACTTTTATTGCATTAATATTCTATCATGTTTACTACAGTCCTCGCTGCAGTCGGCCCCGGTTCGAATCCCGCATCGGACGGCCCTTCGCTGCATGTCATTCCCCCTCTCTCTGCCTCCCCGTTTCCTGTCTCTCTCCACTTCACTGTCCAATAAAGGCATAAAAAGCCCCAAAAAATATTTGATATGCTATGTGTTTGATGCCTCACCATCTTACGACGTTTTTATGACCTTTTATGCATTAATATACTATCATGTTTTTTTGACTTATTTTGCCATACTATACTATGACGTTTTTTGGCATTTGTATGCCATTGTAAACTAAGACTTTTTTGGCATTTTTATGCCTTACTATGCTATGTCGTTTGATGCCTCACCATCTTACGACGTTTTTATGACCTTTTATGCATTAATATACTATCATGTTTTTTTTACTTTTTTTGCCATACTATACTATGACGTTTTTTGGCATTTTTATGCCATTGTATACTAAGACTTTTTTTTGCATTTTTATGCCTTAATATGCTATGTCGGTTGATGCCTCACCATACTATGAAGTTTTTATGACGTTTTATGCCTTAATATACTATCATGTTTTTATGAATTTTTTTGCCATGCTATACTATGACGTTTTTTGGCATTTTTATGCCATACTATACTAAGACTATTTTGGCATTTCCATGCCTTACTATGCTATGCCGGTTGATGCCTCACCATACTATGACGTTTTTAATGACGTTTTATGCATTAATATACCATCATGTTTTTTTGACCTTTTATGCCATACTATACTAAGACTTTTTTGGCATTTTTATGCCTTACTATGCTATGTCGTTTGATGCCTCATCATACTATGACGTTTTTATGACTTTTAATGCATTAATATACTTTCATGTTTTTTTCAATTTTTTTGCCATACTATACTATGACGTTTTTTCGCATTTATATGCCATTGTAAACTAGGACTTTTTTGGCATTTTCATACCTTACTATGCTATGTCGTTTGATGCCTCACCATACTATGACGTTTTTATGACTTTTATTGCATTAATATTCTATCATGTTTACTACAGTCCTCGCTGCAGTCGGCCCCGGTTCGAATCCCGCATCGGACGGCCCTTCGCTGCATGTCATTCCCCCTCTCTCTGCCTCCCCGTTTCCTGTCTCTCTCCACTTCACTGTCCAATAAAGGCATAAAAAGCCCCAAAAAATATTTGATATGCTATGTGTTTGATGCCTCACCATCTTACGACGTTTTTATGACCTTTTATGCATTAATATACTATCATGTTTTTTTGACTTATTTTGCCATACTATACTATGACGTTTTTTGGCATTTGTATGCCATTGTAAACTAAGACTTTTTTGGCATTTTTATGCCTTACTATGCTATGTCGTTTGATGCCTCACCATCTTACGACGTTTTTATGACCTTTTATGCATTAATATACTATCATGTTTTTTTTACTTTTTTTGCCATACTATACTATGACGTTTTTTGGCATTTTTATGCCATTGTATACTAAGACTTTTTTTTGCATTTTTATGCCTTAATATGCTATGTCGGTTGATGCCTCACCATACTATGAAGTTTTTATGACGTTTTATGCCTTAATATACTATCATGTTTTTATGAATTTTTTTGCCATGCTATACTATGACGTTTTTTGGCATTTTTATGCCATACTATACTAAGACTATTTTGGCATTTCCATGCCTTACTATGCTATGCCGGTTGATGCCTCACCATACTATGACGTTTTTAATGACGTTTTATGCATTAATATACCATCATGTTTTTTTGACCTTTTATGCCATACTATACTAAGACTTTTTTGGCATTTTTATGCCTTACTATGCTATGTCGTTTGATGCCTCATCATACTATGACGTTTTTATGACTTTTAATGCATTAATATACTTTCATGTTTTTTTCAATTTTTTTGCCATACTATACTATGACGTTTTTTCGCATTTATATGCCATTGTAAACTAGGACTTTTTTGGCATTTTCATACCTTAATATGATATGTCATTTGATGCCTCACCATACTATGACGTTTTTATGACTTTTAATGCATTAATATACTATCATGTTTTTATGAATTTTTTTGCCATGCTATACTATGATGTTTTTTGGCATTTTTATGCCACTGTATACTAAGACTATTTTTGCATTTTTATGCCTTAATATGCTATGTCGGTTGATGCCTCACCATACTATGACGTTTTTATGACGTTTTATGCCTTAATATACCATCATGTTTTTTTGACCTTTTATGCCATACTATACTAAGACTTTTTTTGCCATACTATACTAAGTCTTTCTGGGCATTTTTATGCCTTAATATGCTATCTCGTTTGATGCCTCACCATACTATGACGTTTTTATGATTTTTAATGCATTAATATACTATCATGTTTTTTTTTATTTTTTTGCCATACTATACTATGAAGTTTTTTGGCATTTTTATGCCATTGTATGTTAAGACTTTTTTGGCATTTTTATGCCTTAATATGCTATGTCGTTTGATGCCTCACCATACTATGACGTTTTTATGACCTTTTATGCATGAATATACTATCATGTTTTTATGAATTTTTTTGCCATACTATACTAAGACATTTTTGGCATTTTTATGCCTTACTATGCTATTTCGTTTGATGCCACACCATACTATGACGTTTTTATGATTTTTAATGCATTAATATACTATCATGTTTTTTTTTATTTTTTTGCCATATTATACTATGATGTTTTTTGGCATTTTTATGCCTCAATATGCTATGTCGTTTGATGCCTCACCATACTATGACGTTTTTATGACGTTTTATGCCTTAATATACTATCATGTTTTTATGAATTTCTTTGCCATACTATACTATGACGTCTTTTGACTTTTTTTGCCATTGTATACTAAGACTTTTTAGGCATTTTTATGCCTTACTATGCTATGTCGTTTGATGCCTCATCATACTATGACGTTTTTATGACGTTTTATGCCTTAATATACCATCATGTTTTTTTGACCTTTTATGCCATACTATACTAAGTCTTTTTGGCATTTTTATGCCATTGTATGTTAAGACTTTTTTGGCATTTTTATGCCTCAATATGCTATGTCGTTTGATGCCTCAAGATACTATGACGTTTTTATGACGTTTTATGCCTTAATATACCATCATGTTTTTTTGACCTTTTATGCCATACTATACTAAGTCTTTTTGGGCATTTTTATGCCTTACTATGCTATCTCGTTTGATGCCTCACCATCTTACGACGTTTTTATGACCTTTTATGCATGAATATACTATCATGTTTTTTTTACTTTTTTTGCCATACTATACTATGATGTTTTTTGGAATTTTTATGCCATTGTAAACTAAGACTTTTTTGGCATTTTTATGCCTCAATATGATATGTCATATGATGCCTCACCATACTATGACGTTTTTATGACTTTTAATGCATTAATATACTATCATGTTTTTATGAATTTTTTTGCCATACTATACTATGACGTTTTTTGGCATTTTTTATGCCATTGTATACTAAAACTTTTTTGGCATTTTTATGCCTTAATA
The DNA here is from genome assembly GCF_021018895.1 of Seriola aureovittata. Lineage (NCBI taxonomy): Eukaryota > Metazoa > Chordata > Actinopteri > Carangiformes > Carangidae > Seriola > Seriola aureovittata. The sequence goes on from NC_079385.1 coordinate 9,060,244, forward strand.
TGCTATGTCGTTTGATGCCTCACCATACTATGACGTTTTTATGACGTTTTATGCCTTAATATACTATCATGTTTTTATGAATTTCTTTGCCATACTATACTATGACGTCTTTTGACTTTTTTTGCCATTGTATACTAAGACTTTTTAGGCATTTTTATGCCTTACTATGCTATGTCGTTTGATGCCTCATCATACTATGACGTTTTTATGACCTTTTATGCATGAATATACTATCATGTTTTTTTTACTTTTTTTGCCATACTATACTATGACGTTTTTTGGCATTTTTATGCCATTGTAAACTAAGACTTTTTTGGCATTTTTATGCCTTAATATGATATGTCATTTGATGCCTCACCATACTATGACGTTTTTATGACTTTTAATGCATTAATATACTATCATGTTTTTATGAATTTTTTTGCCATACTATACTATGACGTTTTTTGGCATTTTTATGCCATTGTATACTAAAACTTTTTTGGCATTTTTATGCCTTAATATGCTATGTCATTTGATGTCTCACCATACTATGACGTTTTTATGACTTTTAATGCATTAATATACTATCATGTTTTTTTCAATTTTTTTGCCATACTATACTATGACGTTTTTTGGCATTTTTATGCCATTGTAAACTAGGACTTTTTTGGCATTTTTATGACTTAATATGCTATGTCGTTTGATGCCTCACCATCTTACGACGTTTTTATGACCTTTTATGCATTAATATACTATCATGTTTTTTTGACTTTTTTTGCCATTGTATACTAAGACTTTTTTTCGCATTTTTATACCTTAATATGCTATCTCGTTTGATGCCTCACCATACTATGATGTTTTTATGATTTTTAATGCATTAATATACTATCATGTTTTTTTCAATTTTTTTGCCATACTATACTATGACGTTTTTTGGCATTTTTATGCCATTGTATACTAAAACTTTTTTGGCATTTTTATGCCTTAATATGCTATGTCGTTTGATACCTCACCATACTATGACGTTTTTATGACTTTTAATCCATTAATATACTATCATGTTTTTTTTACTTTTTTTGCCATACTATACTATGACGTTTTTTGGCATTTTTATGCCATTGTAAACTAAGACTTTTTTGGCATTTTTATGCCTTAATATGATATGTCATTTGATGCCTCACCATACTATGACGTTTTTATGACGTTTTATGCCTTAATATACTATCATGTTTTTATGAATTTCTTTGCCATACTATACTATGACGTCTTTTGACTTTTTTTGCCATTGTATACTAAAACTTTTTAGGCATTTTTATGCCTTACTATGCTATGTCGTTTGATGCCTCATCATACTATGACGTTTTTATGACCTTTTATGCATGAATATACTATCATGTTTTTTTTACTTTTTTTGCCATACTATACTATGACGTTTTTTGGCATTTTTATGCCATTGTAAACTAAGACTTTTTTGGCATTTTTATGCCTTAATATGATATGTCATTTGATGCCTCACCATACTATGACGTTTTTATGACTTTTAATGCATTAATATACTATCATGTTTTTATGAATTTTTTTGCCATACTATACTATGACGTTTTTTGGCATTTTTATGCCATTGTATACTAAAACTTTTTTGGCATTTTTATGCCTTAATATGCTATGTCGTTTGATACCTCACCATACTATGACGTTTTTATGACTTTTAATCCATTAATATACTATCATGTTTTTTTCAATTTTTTTTCCATACTATACTATGACGTTTTTTGGCATTTTTATGCCATTGTATACTAAAACTTTTTTGGCATTTTTATGCCTTAATATGCTATGTCATTTGATGTCTCACCATACTATGACGTTTTTATGACTTTTAATGCATTAATATACTATCATGTTTTTTTCAATTTTTTTGCCATACTATACTATGACGTTTTTTGGCATTTTTATGCCATTGTAAACTAGGACTTTTTTGGCATTTTTATGACTTAATATGCTATGTCGTTTGATGCCTCACCATCTTACGACGTTTTTATGACGTTTTTATGACCTTTTATGCATTAATATACTATCATGTTTTTTTGACTTTTTTTGCCATTGTATACTAAGACTTTTTTTCGCATTTTTATACCTTAATATGCTATCTCGTTTGATGCCTCACCATACTATGATGTTTTTATGATTTTTAATGCATTAATATACTATCATGTTTTTTTCAATTTTTTTGCCATACTATACTATGACGTTTTTTGGCATTTTTATGCCATTGTAAACTAAGACTTTTTTGGCATTTTTATGCCTTAATATGATATGTCATTTGATGCCTCACCATACTATGACGTTTTTATGACTTTTAATGCATTAATATACTATCATGTTTTTATGAATTTTTTTGCCATACTATACTATGACGTTTTTTGGCATTTTTATGCCATTGTATACTAAAACTTTTTTGGCATTTTTATGCCTTAATATGCTATGTCGTTTGATACCTCACCATACTATGACGTTTTTATGACTTTTAATCCATTAATATACTATCATGTTTTTTTCAATTTTTTTGCCATGCTATACTATGACGTTTTTTGGCATTTTTATGCCATACTATACTAAGACTATTTTGGCATTTCCATGCCTTACTATGCTATGCCGGTTGATGCCTCACCATACTATGACGTTTTTAATGACGTTTTATGCATTAATATACCATCATGTTTTTTTGACCTTTTATGCCATACTATACTAAGACTTTTTTGGCATTTTTATGCCTTACTATGCTATGTCGTTTGATGCCTCATCATACTATGACGTTTTTATGACTTTTAATGCATTAATATACTTTCATGTTTTTTTCAATTTTTTTGCCATACTATACTATGACGTTTTTTCGCATTTATATGCCACTGTATACTAAGACTATTTCTGCATTTTTATGCCTTAATATGCTATGTCGGTTGATGCCTCATCAGACTATGACGTTTTTATGACTTTTAATGCATTAATATACTATCATGTTTTTTTCAATTTTTTTGCCATACTATACTATGACGTTTTTTGGCATTTTTATGCCATTGTAAACTACGACTTTTTTGGCATTTTTATGCCTTACTATGCTATGTCGTTTGATGCCTCATCATACTATGACGTTTTTATGACTTTTAATGCATTAATATACTTTCATGTTTTTTTCAATTTTTTTGCCATACTATATACTATGACGTTTTTTGGCATTTTTATGCCATTGTATACTAAAACTTTTTTGGCATTTTTATGCCTTAATATGATATGTCATTTGATGCCTCACCATACTATGACGTTTTTATGACTTTTAATGCATTAATATACTATCATGTTTTTATGAATTTTTTTGCCATGCTATACTATGACGTTTTTTGGCATTTTTATGCCACTGTATACTAAGACTATTTCTGCATTTTTATGCCTTAATATGCTATGTCGGTTGATGCCTCACCATACTATGACGTTTTTATGACGTTTTATGCCTTAATATACCATCATGTTTTTTTGACCTTTTATGCCATACTATACTAAGTCTTTCTGGGCATTTTTATGCCTTAATATGCTATCTCGTTTGATGCCTCACCATACTATGACGTTTTTATGATTTTTAATGCATTAATATACGATCATGTTTTTTTTTATTTTTTTGCCATACTATACTATGACGTTTTTTGGCATTTTTATGCCATTGTAAACTAAGACTTTTTTGGCATTTTTATGCCTTAATATGATATGTCATTTGATGCCTCACCATACTATGACGTTTTTATGACTTTTAATGCATTAATATACTATCATGTTTTTATGAATTTTTTTGCCATACTATACTATGACGTTTTTTGGCATTTTTATGCCATTGTATACTAAAACTTTTTTGGCATTTTTATGCCTTAATATGCTATGTCGTTTGATACCTCACCATACTATGACGTTTTTATGACTTTTAATCCATTAATATACTATCATGTTTTTTTCAATTTTTTTGCCATACTATACTATGACGTTTTTTGGCATTTTTATGCCATTGTATACTAAAACTTTTTTGGCATTTTTATGCCTTAATATGCTATGTCGTTTGATGTCTCACCATACTATGACGTTTTTATGTCTTTTAATCCATTAATATACTATCATGTTTTTTTCAATTTTTTTGCCATGCTATACTATGACGTTTTTTGGCATTTTTATGCCATACTATACTAAGACTATTTTGGCATTTCCATGCCTTACTATGCTATGCCGGTTGATGCCTCACCATACTATGACGTTTTTAATGACGTTTTATGCATTAATATACCATCATGTTTTTTTGACCTTTTATGCCATACTATACTAAGACTTTTTTGGCATTTTTATGCCTTACTATGCTATGTCGTTTGATGCCTCATCATACTATGACGTTTTTATGACTTTTAATGCATTAATATACTTTCATGTTTTTTTCAATTTTTTTGCCATACTATACTATGACGTTTTTTCGCATTTATATGCCATTGTAAACTAGGACTTTTTTGGCATTTTCATACCTTAATATGCTTTGTCGTTTGATGCCTCATCAGACTATGACGTTTTTATGACTTTTAATGCATTAATATACTATCATGTTTTTTTCAATTTTTTTGCCATACTATACTATGACGTTTTTTGGCATTTTTATGCCATTGTAAACTACGACTTTTTTGGCATTTTTATGCCTTACTATGCTATGTCGTTTGATGCCTCATCATACTATGACGTTTTTATGACTTTTAATGCATTAATATACTTTCATGTTTTTTTCAATTTTTTTGCCATACTATATACTATGACGTTTTTTGGCATTTTTATGCCATTGTATACTAAAACTTTTTTGGCATTTTTATGCCTTAATATGATATGTCATTTGATGCCTCACCATACTATGACGTTTTTATGACTTTTAATGCATTAATATACTATCATGTTTTTATGAATTTTTTTGCCATGCTATACTATGACGTTTTTTGGCATTTTTATGCCACTGTATACTAAGACTATTTCTGCATTTTTATGCCTTAATATGCTATGTCGGTTGATGCCTCACCATACTATGACGTTTTTATGACGTTTTATGCCTTAATATACCATCATGTTTTTTTGACCTTTTATGCCATACTATACTAAGTCTTTCTGGGCATTTTTATGCCTTAATATGCTATCTCGTTTGATGCCTCACCATACTATGACGTTTTTATGATTTTTAATGCATTAATATACTATCATGTTTTTTTTTATTTTTTTGCCATACTATACTATGACGTTTTTATGACGTTTTTTGGCATTTTTATGCCATTGTAAACTAAGACTTTTTTGGCATTTTTATGCCTTAATATGATATGTCATTTGATGCCTCACCATACTATGACATTTTTATGACTTTTAATGCATTAATATACTATCATGTTTTTATGAATTTTTTTGCCATGCTATACTATGACGTTTTTTGGCATTTTTATGCCACTGTATACTAAGACTATTTTTGCATTTTTATGCCTTAATATGCTATGTCGGTTGATGCCTCACCATACTATGACGTTTTTATGACGTTTTATGCCTTAATATACCATCATGTTTTTTTGACCTTTTATGCCATACTATACTAAGTCTTTCTGGGCATTTTTATGCCTTAATATGCTATCTCGTTTGATGCCTCACCATACTATGACGTTTTTATGATTTTTAATGCATTAATATACTATCATGTTTTTTTAAATTTTTTTGCCATACTATACTATGACGTTTTTTGGCATTTTTATGCCATTGTATGTTAAGACTTTTTAGGCATTTTTATGCCTTAATATGATATGTCGTTTGATGCCTCACCATACTATGACGTTTTTACGACGTTTTATGCCTTAATATACTATCATGTTTTTATGAATTTTTTTGCCATACTATACTATGACGTTTTTTGACTTTTTTTGCCATTGTATACTAAGACTTTTTTGGCATTTTTATGCCTTAATATGCTATGTCGTTTGATGCCTCACCATCTTACGACGTTTTTATGACCTTTTATGCATGAATATACTATCATGTTTTTTTTTACTTTTTTTGCCATACTATACTAAGTATTTTTTGGCATTTTTATGCCTTAATATGCTATGTCGTTTGATACCTCACCATACTATGACGTTTTTATGACTTTTAATGCATTAGTATACTATCATGTTTTTTTCAATTTTTTTTCCATATTATACTATGACGTTTTTTGGCATTTTTATGCCATTGTAAACTAGGACTTTTTTGGCATTTTTATGCCTTACAATGCTATCTCATTTGATGCCTCACCGTACTATGACGTTTTTATGACTTTTAATCCATTAATATACTATCATGTTTTTTTCAATTTTTTTTCCGTACTATACTATGAAGTTTTTTGGCATTTTTATGCCATTGTAAACTAAGACTTTTTTGGCATTTTTATGCCTTAATATGATATGTCGTTTGATGCCTCACCATACTATGACGTTTTTATGACTTTTAATCCATTAATATACCATCATGTTTTTTTGACCTTTTATGCCATATGACGTTTTTTGGCATTTTTATGCCTTAATATGATATGTCATTTGATGCCTCACCATACTATGACGTTTTTTGGCATTTTTATGCCATTGTATACTAAGACTTTTTTGGCATTTTTATGCCTTAATATGCTATGTCGTTTGATGCCTCACAGTACTATGACGTTTTTATGACTTTTAATGCATTAATATACTATCATGTTTTTTTTTATGTCATTTTCATGAGTTTTTATGCAGTTAGGCATTAAAACATCATCATATAGTAAGGTATAAAAAGCCACAAAGACATATTATTGTTAGGCATAAGAATGTCATAGTATAGCAAGGCATAAAAAGACATGAAAACATCACAGTTATAGAATAGTGCAAGATATTAATTGTTATACATTTAAATAAGTTTGACTTAAGAATAAAAGTGAGACATTTATATATATGTGTGTGTGAAGGACACAGACATATTCAGGACACATCTGGAGATCCTGTTTAGATTGATGAATGTTTGTATTTGCTTATATTGTTAAAATCCCACAGATGGAGAATGATCTCAGGACCTCTGAAGAAGGACAAGTAAAACCTAAGAGGCGCCATGGATGTGATCACATCAGAGAGCAAAAGACCATACAATCAGTCGAACTTGGTATTTGGAGAAAGATCTTAGTGTGCCTTGTACCAAATCTTTCCTTTGTTCACAAATAAAACCAGCCACATTGTGGTGTTGACTTGTCGGTATGAATACTTTTCATCTTTCTGACATAACAAATCATCTTTTCAATGAGGCATAATAAACAACATAGTATAGTAAGGCATAAAAAGTCATAATATAGTAAGACGTAAAAAGTCTAAAACGACATAGTATATTAAGTCATTAAAACGTCATCGTATAGTGAGGCATAAGAAGTCATATAAATGACTTGGTATAGTAAGGCATAAACATGTCATAGTATAGCAAGGCATAAAAAAGTCATAAAAACTACATCATATATTAAGGCGTAAAAAGTCAAAGAAACCTCATAGAATAGTAAGGCATAACAACCACACAGTATAGCAAGACATAAAAAGTCATAAAAACATCATAGTGTACTAAGGCATAAAAAGTTATGAGTACAACATAGTATAAAGTAAGGCATAAAAACGCCACAGTATAGTGAGGCGTAAAAAGTCATAAAAATGTCATAGCATAATAAGGCATTAAAATGTCATAGTAAGCAAGGCAGAAAAATTATGTAGTTAGGCATAAAAAGGCCAAAAAACAACATAGTATACTAAGGCGTGAAAAGTCATAAAAACGATATAGTATAGTAAGGTATAAAAAAGTCATAGTATAGTAAGGCATAAAGTTGTCATAGTATATTAAGGTATAAAAAAAGGCACAGTATAGTAAGGCATAAAAAAGTCATCGTATTCATGTTGATATTTTCATGGGATTTTTCCACAGAAACTACCCCCATACTTTGACAGATCCACCATTTCATGTTTACTCATGCAATCAACCTGACTGCTAGCCTACTGAAGACAGAAGCCAGGGTAGCTTGCTAGTTAATGCTAGATAAAATGGTTAAATAGATATTCTCACATGACGTGAGCCTCAGATAGCCCTTGCCCTTTCAGTCAATCAAATGCTAGCATGCCTAAAATCGGTTGTGTTGGAGACATATCCTCTTGGAAAGCACATTGGAATGATCAAATGTGACTTCACTCCAAACATAGTGCGAACGAGTTCACTCAAATATACGTCCATAAGCAAACCTACACCCTTGTAAGAAAGCTCCCCTGCAGAATGTGAGGTTTTCTCCTTCTGCCAACACTGTATGACAGCTGCAGGAAGCTTGGAAATACACACTCTACATCTTTTATGTTCATTCTGGATTTTCTTACCTTTGGCCATTTTCCCATTTTCCATCTCCACAGTAATCTAAGCTAAACAGCTGCTGGCCAAAACCTTACATTCAACAGAGAGATATGCAAGTAGTATAGATCTTTTCATATAACTGTCGACAAGAAATAATTTCCTAAAATATCAAACTACTGTCTTATGTTTCTGGTTCTTTAAATTGTGCATACTTTAACGGTAAACACTGACTAGCTGTAGTCATAGAATATCTGACTTTTGGGACTTCTCTTCCTGGATTAAATACAACCACAGTCCAGCTTGTGCAAGCTTCCTCATCAAGACACAACACCAGCTTCACCTTCTGTTTGTGTCGCTCAGCTGCTTCCTGCAGCCCGAGTCTCGGTTTGTGACCCTTCAGCACACGGACAGCAAAACTACACAACAAACATGAGGCTCACTCTCCTCATTAAGAGTTACTCACAACTTCTGCTGCTCATTGATTCGGGTCTGGAGCACATTGATCTGGAAGTCAGGTCACATTTATTTTAGATAGGTGCCCTGAGGACAGCCTTGCATTAGAAGTGTAGTAGTTTAAGCTTTCAAAATATGTGGCTTTTTCAGGGCTGTAGACTGTGCACCATCAGTTTGCAGTTTGGCTTTATCATTTTATCCAATTAACTAAATTGATGTAGGAACATAAATCAGTTTAAATTGTTAATATATTATAGATGCGCTGATTTCTTAGGCATGCCATAGAGATTTATTGATTTCTTTTTTTCTTAAAAAAAAAACAAAAAAAAACCCACTAAGATCTACATCCTATTATTTCCTTATTTTGCAAGCAAAAATCATTAACAAATATTAAGGAGTTTTGGGAAATATACTCCCTCATTTACTGGGAGTTAGCAGGGGAGATTTAATGCTGCAGCTGGACCCAGCAGCCAGTTAGCGCAGCTTAGCATAAAGATGGGAAACAATTAGCCTGGCTCTGTTCAAAGGTAATAAAATCTGCCTAGTACCTATAAGGCTCACTAGTTAGCATATTATTTTTCATTGGACGGAGCCAAGATAACCGTTTCCCTGTTTCCAGTCTTTGCTAAGATAAGCTAATTGGCTGCTCCTAAATGTAACTTCAGATTTACCATACAGACATGAGAGTATTTCCCCAAATGTCAAACTATTCTTTTAAAAATATTTCCTAACCAGACTAAATTAACTTTTTAACTAACACCATTGTTTTAGAGGCAGGTAAGTTTGGAGAGAAAGGGTTTTCACTTATGCGATTTCACGGAGCAATCGCCACATGAACGTCCCGAGGCAAAGTACTTACATCATATTTCTGTCTCTTCAATTTCTCGCCAAGGTCAAACTTCTCAGCCTCCAGTGTCAGCAGCCACTGCCACAGCTCATTGGCCTTCTCCCTTTTGAGCAAAAACCAGGAGGAGTTAAAAATCAGAAAACTCAAAGGCCCTGTTAAAACTGTAAAACACTGACATTGGGAATGGGAAGTTGATGGCAGTTTATAGACAAAAAATATCCTGCATCAGTCTGGAAATGTGGTTATCAGTCTGTCTACAGAACTGTGAAAAATAACTGCTTAGCAAAAACTCTGTGTCCTTACTTCAATTTGTCCTCATTGAGATGGTCAATGTTGAGAGGCTTCCTCCTCTCTGCCAGGATCTTCTTCTTCTTCTCTCTCTCCGTCTGCTTCTTAGCTCCCTTCTTGCCATCTTGCTGGATGGGAGAATTAAAAAGATGAAAGAACAAGAAAGAAAGAAGCCACATTTACATTACAAACTAAGCAGCAAATTTTGAAACTCAAATGCATGTGTGCTTCTGTGGGATGACTGACCCTCTGTTGGACGCCACCATACTGCTGAGTCATGTTTGTCAGAGCTTTTTTCTTCTTGGCGTCTTCATCCAGCTTCTTACGTGCCTCCTCCAGCTCCTTCCTCTCCTTCTCTTCCTGCAGTACAGATTGTACAACATAGTCATGGGGGAAAAGAAACACCTGCTCACCTTCGAAATACTAAAGTAACCTTTACCATAGCTGCAAGAAAATCTGCCATGACAATTAGTTTAATTTTGATTTCAAGATTTACCTACATTTACTTATTTCTTTGTCCACTTGGGGGCAGTGGATACAAGGTGTAACCACATCATCAACATATTATTACTTTTTAGGTTGATCTGCAAAGTTACCATTTATTCAGTTCATATGAAGCAACTTTATTTACGATTCATTTGAAACCGTGTTTCTGGCTTTTAAGCTGCTAAATGCTATACTGTGTTCACTAGCTAGATGCTAACTTTTAATTGTGTGCCCATTATTCCTGGGGAAGGCAGTGTATAGCTGCCTGCGGCAGCTGAAGACAATGCTCTGGGAGCCTTGAGAGTGAACCAAAACATTAAAGCTGCAGGCTGTAAAACCAAAACGAGCTGAAAGACACTAAAACGCTCTGTATAGCTATAAGAGGTACTGCAGAATTTGGTAATAGTTGTCTTCCTTTCATATTAAACAGTTGTTTTATCCATTGATATTATCAAAAGGATTGACTAGTGGAGCTTTAAAGTAAGAAAGAGAAAACTCCATCTTGGGGATACATTATTTTTACACAGCAGTCCTAATGTAGTGAATAATTTGTAACAGAAATCAAAACTACGAGGCAAAGACTTAAATTTGATCTAAATCTAGGTCGTCTGAGCCGATATTAAAGCTGCAAAGGACATTTTGTATTGTGACATAAATAAACTTGGCATAGCACACTCATATTTTCAAGATTGGCCTTTCTCTGGTGCTTTGCAGTATATCACATTAAAGAGAGGAAATACTGCCAAAAACATAATGGACAGAATATTACTCCACTGTTGATTAGTAGATTGTATCTGTCACTTCTGCAGCCAGAGAAGATTTCCCACCAGGAGACACACATGTCCCACTCCCTAATTGCATTTGGGAACTCTGAAACTACAGGGTGCCAGTCATTTATTTGTTGTATACAGGGTCATGTCCTGAAAAAGATGAGATGACTGATTACTCACAGCAACGCGAACCTGCCTCTCCTTCTCCTGCTCGGCACGGATCCTCTGCTGTTCAGCCCTCTCAGCACGACGCTTCTCCTGCACATCCATGTCCACACACAAACACACACAATGTAATTGTTGGGTGGTGCATCACTCAAGGGATCTAGCATGCTTCTCTGAAAGACTTACAATCCTGTTAACGAGAGCGATGAGCTCCTCCTCGTCCTTCTTCCTCTGAATGAAGTGGGCCTCGATCAGAGACTGCAGCTCTGTCAGATCCTTCTCCTGACGCTTCTTTTGGATGTCCTGCAGTCATATACACACATTTGTAGTGCTATACTCATGATATCCATTCCAAAACCTCAAAATCAAGACCTGGGTTTAGGATTACAGAAGCCCAAACCAACTCAAAGTTATTCAGTTACCTAAAAGTCATGACACTAAACTATTAAACACTTAGTTCTTAGAAATCTAGAAGTACATAAGAAAAGCAGGCAGACACCACCTTGTAGATACATACACTCAAAAAAAACTTTCACCATACATTTACATGAAATATTTAATAGAAATACAGAACTACTCATTCTGTATTTATTAATTATAAATTCATGATAGTGTATTTGTATCTGTGTTGCATAAAGAAACACTGCTCATACACCTTTCTGTGTGTTCGATGAGGAAATCAATATCATTCATGTCTGTGCACGAGCCTGGCTCTCTAAAAAGGTTAATACATAAATAAATCCTCTCTAATCTATCTTATTTTCTTTTAAACCTGTACAAAAACTAAAGTGTAAAAACGTCCTGTTTCCAGTCTTTGTGGAAAAGCTAAGTTAGTGGTCTGCTGATGCATTTACATGTGAAAAAAAATTGATCATCTCATCTAACACTCAGCAAGAAGATCCCTAAATGTCAAACTATTCTTTTAAAATGGCATCAATCTTGATGCCCCAGTGGCTCAACTACTGGAGCGCGTACCACTTAGGCTCAGTCCTTACTGCAGCGGCCATGGGTTCGAGTCTGACTCAGCCCTCAGCTGCATGTCATCCCCTCTCTCTCTCTCTCTCTCTCTCTCTCTCAAACTGTCCTGTCACTCTCTCACTGTCCCTATCTAAACAAAGGCAAGAAAACTACCCCAAAAAATAATTTTAAATAAAATGACATCAATCACTCACGTCAAAGTCGACTTTATCTCCCTCTGGTATCTTTGGCACAGTTATAGGCGGAGCAAATGCCCTGAAATATAACATTACTGGGTTAGAATAACAAGAACTTTAACTAGTCACCAGTTGGATGATGGGGAATGATTCAAATTCAAATGATGAAAGACTTACTTTGGTTTGGGTTTTGAGTCATCTATTATAGTAAAAAGAAGGGATTATCACAGTTGAGATACCACCTAATACAGTATACTTTTTCATCTTCCGTACAAGTTTATTTTAAATATCAATTAAGTTTTTAAGACCAAATATTAAGAAACCAATATATTTGGATATAAACATTTTTATCTAACATGTCAAATAGCTTGATCATTGAGAAATAAAATGACAATGCTCACTTAGCCTGACTCTCTCCTGCAGGCTGAGATTAGCAATGACTGAATCTCAAAACTGGAACAATAGGAAGCAAACCCACTCAACACACACTAACAAAATTTACCGTGTCTGTGAATAATTACTTGCTGGATTCTGTACAAAAGATTTGATCCTGTCTGTTACAACTATCATGCACTGTCTGTAGCCATTTTATATAGAATGTCCAGCACAATGGTCACATAATGAACAGCATGTGTAACATAATGTGCAACAACATGCTGAAATTCAGTGCACTCTGTCTTTAAAAAAAAAAAAAAAAAAAAAAAGATTTCTTCATGGTGTCTCAAAAGCTGTTTTTGAAATACCACATAGCCTTTATTTTGGCAGTGTTTGTGAGCATGTGTTGTACAGCACTTTGTGGTTTGCAGCAGTCATCAAACAGACAGTTGAAGACACCAGACATTCCTGGTAAACTACAGTAATGATCACAGACTTTAACCATAAGGCCTCCTCAGCAGGCAACAGTACCTTCATCTGCAGCTGGAGACTCTACGGCAGAAGACATTAAAAAAGACTGTTAGTGCATCAGCAGGCAGAATACAAATGGATTTACTGTATTATTCACAAATACTTTTTCACTCAGAGCAGATATCTGCTTTATATATTTTGATATGACAGACGTCCCTTCCTGTCAGAGGGAGAAAGGGAAAGTCTAAACGGTTTCTGTATGCTTTGTCATACTGGGTTACGGTGTGAGTATTCTAAGGGGTTTCAAGCCATGAAAGCTTAGGTTACCTTCAGATAGCAGGGGCAGTTCTTTTATAAGTGTTTTAACAGAATAAATAAGGCACAAGGAAAAAGAAAAATAGTACCATATATGAATTCTTCTGTAACAGGGATTTGTAAAGATTGAAACTTACTATAATTATTCCCCACAAATATCTCAGCACTAAGTTCTTCTTGCCCCAACTAAATGACTGCAAAACAAGGTGGGATGCACATACCAGAGTGATATAGTGTTATTTAGTCACACCATGCATAAAAGTTTGAACAGATACACCATATGTTACCTTCCTCTGCAGGCTCTTTGCGAAGGCAATGTGAGCAGACAGTTGATCAGCGATCATGATCAATGGAAGAAATGGAGAATGGCTCATCAGTAAATATTCATGGTATCATTCAGCTACAATATATTCATGTTACCTAAGGTAATGATTCAGCCAAAACATGCTGAAGTCAAAAGAAAAGATGTCAGACATCAAAACAAAATGCTACTTTTTTTTTCATAAATAAGAACACCACATTAGTTTGAACTGGAACAGCTGATATTCGAGCAATTACAAGAAGGATATTGATTATTGTTTCACAATAGAATTTAACAGTAGAAAAAGTCATTACCTTCAGCGGTGGGAGGTTCTGAGGTGGTGTGAAATAATGAAAATTTGATTATATGCAACAATTCCATTTTAGACAAACAATCTCTTTTTGCAGTCTTAAAGCAAGTAAATACATACTGTATATGCAGTGATGATGAAGAGGTTTACAAAACATTCAAATTAAATAAATCATATTACTGATGTTTAAAATTGAAATCTGAAAAATCAATTTTGTGTCTGTAAATAGATAAAGCCAAAGTAATAATAGCCAAAGTTTCAACAATAATCAGCAGTGACTTTTTCTTGCAGGCAAACGGTAATTTTGTCTGAGTAGATGTCACACTTTAAACAAAGTAGATATCTCATTTTGGAATGATTTCATCAAATACTAACTCAGCAGGCGGCTCCTCAGCAGCCAAACATTGCAGTGATTAGTGAATACTCAACATGAAAAAGCTAATATTGATAAAAGTAAATGAATAGTGACATGCTGTAGTGAGTGAGAAGAGACTGAAAAGACTATTTAATATTTACTAAGATGTGCAGATGGAGGCTCTATTTGAAGAGAATAAGAGCTTTTATATAATTTGTATGTAATGCACAAACAATGCTTTGATTATTCTATAAAACAGCAGCTGCAGTTATAGCCTACTGGCACACAGAAAAATGGAAAAAGAAGAAAATTACCTTCTACTTCAGGCGCAGCTTCTTCTACATAACAAGAACATGACAAAGATTAATGAAGCCATAACCTGTCTTTGTTGGCCAAAAAGCATGACAGGAGAAGACCTGGTGCCCAACACACACTACAGTAATATCCCACAAGTGTGAAAGTGAAGAAAAAAGTGAAAGGCATTATTTACAGACAAAAACAATTCATACAAACCTTTCTTTTTCAGTGCCTCTATGACTGAGTGAACAAAATATGGATTAGTGGATCAGTGCGACGCTGGCAAACAGCTTGCGGCTGGGATTTGGTCAAACTCAGAGCACTGTGATATTGTCTCTTGGGATGCACTGAAAAAACAGTGCATTCATTCTGAACAAAGCTAAAACAGTGAATGATCTGATAACAAACTGAGCCTGTGAGCTGTTTGTAACAATACAAAATCTCAACACATAACAGAACAACAGGAAAAAAAATGTGCAGTTTTTCTCTGTCTACTGCTCAAAAGTACCAATTTATAATTACAACGTATAAAGTCTTGCATTCAGAACCTTACTTAAGTAAAAGTATCAAAACTCGGGGCAGCTCATAGACACGGGGCCTCAACTACACTACTTTTTTGAGAGGAGTCACAGGTCAGTGTGACCTCATAAACATGTTGAGAAATACACTAATTTGCTTTCTTGCCAAAGGTGAGAGATGTTCGTACCTGCTGGTTAGCTTAGATTAGCATAGATTAGCATGAAGACTGGAAACAGAGGAAAGCCTGGCTAGCTAAACCACAAATCTTGTTGACACTTTTTTTTAACAGATTAAACCAAAGATATAACGTGTTGATGTGCAAGCTTTAGAGGTAGCTGTTGGGTGGATTTTGTTACCTTTGGACCGTGGCTTCCTGCTTCCATTATTTGTGGGAAGCTAAGCTAACCAGATGCTAGCTCGAGCTAGATTCTCAGCATAGACATTAGTCTTCCCATCTTACTTGGCAGGAAAGCTAATTGTCATATTTCTCCAAAGTCAAACCGTTGATTTAACAATACATTTTTTGTAACTATAAATACTAAAAGTTAAAAAGAAAAAGAGACATTACTTGAGTACAAAGAGTAGTACTCGAGTAATGTGCTCAGTTACTTTCCATCACTGATGCTTTTATAGTGTGTTTTTGCAGTTAAAAAAAAAAAAAAGAAAAAAAAAAAAGAATATAATGTTATTTGACCAAATAATGGCATGTATTAAAACACCACACATACAGACTTTTGAGTCAAATCTGACTTGGAGTCAAATCAGAAAACCCTCCATGCAACCTTTGTCAGAATATTGAAACACAGATGTATGAGTGCTAAAAATGGGATGAAGATAATTTTGATACAAAGTGACAGTTGTACATTAGCTGACGGATCAGTGTTGACAAATGAAGTGTTAACATTCAAACAGAAAATACATTCAGCTAGCTTGCTATGGTTTTCATCACTGACAGCAGACACTAACAGCAGTAGACACACAGGAAACAAGACTATACACACACACACACACGTGAAGCCGTGCAGAAGCCTTTACCTTCCTCTTCCTGGGTTTCTACCTCTGAGTGGACATAATCAGGTCAGCTACATCTCGCAATGGAAGCTTGGACTTGACATTTTGCTTTCAAAAACACAGTGAATGCTCTCAAAGCCTTTACTTACCTTCCTCCCTGAAAATAAAAGAAGTGAAGATTTGAACTTTTGGATGAATAAGTCAAAATCAACTCTGTATATAAAAACAAGAAATGCTTGGAAGATATAGTGAAAGTACTCACAGCATCTCCTCTACTTCTACCTCTACTTCAGACATCTTGGATTAAAAGTACCTGAATCGAAGCAGAAAGCACACAATAAATGCAAATATCTCCACTTCAATTTATCACACTGATTTCAAGACTCATTTTTAATGAATTCCTTTGCTTTGAGTTAGTAACAGAATTTTAATGCAGCTGTTAAATCGACACACACTCACTCACACAAATACTCAGTTCTCTTGGGCTCAATATAATTAGGACTGTTCACATTTATTTTTGTATTTTAATGTTTTTCTTGCTGTGATTTGTATTGTTTGCCTTCTTGATATTTTCCTCTTTATCTTATCAACTGTAATGTTTTCTACGAGCTCTTGAGATTTCTTTCCCTCGGACAGATGGGTTGTAGCGCTCTTCTTTTCTTCTCCTTTCAGTGCTTTTATCCTTTGTGCAAACAACTAAACCAAAACCTACAAAGAAAAAACAAAACAAAACAAAAAAAAACCTTGGCTACATGCTGGGAGATTGGAGCAATTGTAGAATTTGAAATGATTCCACCATGGGCACTGCAAGCAGAGGCCCAGGGCTTTAAACAGCTCCAGGCCTAATCCTCAGCCATTTCCTCTTGGCACTGATCAAGGCTTCAGGCAGTCGACTGGAGTCTGAACAGCACTGAAACTACCAGGACTACAAGAGTTCTTCAGGGACACCCTGACTTTTCTGAAGCCACGCATATCATATTAGCTTTGATACGTAAACAATTTTCCAGGTGCTCGAAAGACTTTGAAGTACACAAAGAAATATCCGTCATAACACTTCCATTTGAGTTCAGTTTACTTGACTCATTAAAGGGGCATTCCAGAAATTTTACTTAATTTACCTGTCATGAGGAGTACTTGTCAACCTGAATAAACAGTTGTACAATGTCCTCTGTTGCTTTGGAAGGAGCTTTACAAAGTCTGAGAAAATAATCCTGATGATGTCATGGTGATGCCATCAAGGTTATCTCAGACTTTTTTGAAGAAAGTTTGAAAAGAAGTGAAAGAAGTAGGCTACACTCTGTTGAGTTGTATAATGGGAAATCTAAGATACAGTTTTTTGAAGCTTGATCCGTACATACCAATGAAGGAAGGAAGGAAGGAATAGTTTGTCATTTTTGAAAATACACTTGTTTGCTTTGTTTCGTTCTGAGAGTTAGATGAGAAGATCGATACCACTCTTGTACCTGGAGTCCAGGTCAAGATATAGTCCAGCACTTTACCCTGTAAAAACGCAACTTGTTTTTTTGGAGGGGTTGGTTTTTGTATGACTTAGACAAACAAGATATAACATGTTAATTTCCACCCTTTGGATTTACTGGTAAAATCCCTTTTTAAAAAAAACAAAAAAAAAAACAAAACAAAAAAAAAAAAAAACCTTTGGAAAAGGCTTGGCTTGCTGTTTCCATCTAGTTGTCAATTTTTATGCTAAGCTAGGCTAACCGTCTTCTTGCTTTCACTTAAGTTACTGTACAGATGTAAGAGTTGTATTTATCTTCTCATCTAACTCTCGGCAAAAAAGCAAACATGCATTTTTAATAAAAATTTTGTAAAGTATTGTGCAATGCTAAATCATTTAAGAAAATACAGTAAGCTTGTATGCATTGGAAAAATTCCAATTATATACAGTATCTTTATATAAAGAAGGGTAACTATAGTCGATCTAGCCTTCATAACCTAAAAAAACAACACCAGGGTGTTTGGGGTCAAGGTTACAGGGATGAATGCAATAAGGCCGTGGTATCGCTAGGTTCCTTATATATCAGAATATGATTGTGCACAACAGTCCCTTGGACCACGTATTTTCCACATGCTTATAAATCACCAGATCATAAAACTGGTGTCAGTGGAGCTGAACAGTGGGGGAGAGCAAGGGTCTATTTTTAAGAATAATAGAGCGTGCTTTTGAACAGGTGTGGAGCTACTCCTCCAGACAATGGGTTTGGCTCACCTCAACGTACTCACAGTAAATCAGTGAGCTGGGACCCACATTCAGACAGGCTATTTTTGTCATTGTGGTTTGGTCAGCTGCTGGTTGGGGAACATTTTTATAACAATGCCTCTCAGGACTTTGTCTTGTTTCTTAAACATATTCCTCATCATAGAAACCAGTTCATTCCATTTTTTTTTTTTAATTTTTTGGTAATAATAGGAACATATTTCATATACATGTTGGACGGGTGATGTTAGGAGAGAAAATTAGCTCCACATCTCCATTTCCACCATCCCTCCTCCTCCTCCTGCCTGGCTGCACTCCTGTTCTTTTTTCCCCCCAAGTCGTTTCAGCAGGCCAGCTGCACATTCAATCTCTACATGCCATATTTACACCTTCCCTGTATATGGTTACTGTCCAAAGTCATGCTTCTGTTTAAATTCTGTTACATCTCTGCTCAAATTCAAACATGGTGGTGCATGGAGTCCCATTGTGGTTGTTACTTGTGTCGTCAGATCTGAGCAGTTTACGTCAAAAGACGAGGGAAAAGAGAAATACGAGGAGGAGAAAGTGAAGAGAAAGTGAGCGAGCCTGGGAAAGACAGAAAAGGAGAAATAGACGAATACCATCTGGCTGAAGAAAAGCACTGACTGGAAACCCAAAAAGAATTCTCAGTGTGTGTATGAGGGCTGTCATGGCTGGGGTATTAAATGTGTATTTGCTTTAATGGATGCGGTCAGTCCCCGTCTGGCTGAAATTGTGGAATAACACACAATCTGACAGAGGCAGGAATGTTGCGGGTGCTGGTTTCGGCATTAGGCAGCATTAAGTCAAAGCCCAAAGCATGCTACCAACACGGCAGTCTCAGGGGCGAGCTTAGCACCTTCTTCACCAGCATATGCACTGCTCAGATCAGAATACATCAAAGAAAAGCCATCATAAAATCTTTAAGAGTCTACTTAGGCACCGTTTGAGCCAATTCAATTCAGCATTCATGGCTTAGTATGAGTTAACAGCTAGATGTTAGATCATGCTGAGGGGTTTTATGGATTTAATTCAGCACAGCTCGTCTAAGTTTTTGTCAAATTGATCAAGATTTTTAAACAAACGGACACATATTTTCATTAAAAAACTGCAAAATATGAACTGAACATCAATACAGAGTTAAGAAAAACAGTGATTGAAAGATGTTACTGACGTTTTTACTGTCATGCACCCAGAGGTCATGGTCGTGCTCTTACCTCGTTTATATCCCTGAGGAAGAGACGGGATTAGCAGCACGTTCAGGTCTTATTCTTTCACATCCAGATAGAGACAAGTTCAATCATCTACCCCACCAAAAAGCATACTTAATACGACCTTGTCTGTCATGTGACCACATATCTTTTGTATGACTGGTTAGGGTTGTCAGTTCTATTGTTGGAGGCAGAAAGATGAGTTACACCTGGGGAGGAATGCTGCCTTCAAGTGCTCCTCGTGATCTGCTTCAACCGAGGCCAGAAATTGGAAACACAACTTGTTCCACCTCAAATGAGTTTTTGACTGGAAATAAAATTGATCTTGGGAAGTTTTTTTTGTGGTTGTTGTTTCTTTTTGTCTCTAAGAAACATCAAAACACGGCTGCGTTTGTGCTGCTGAAGCAAAATGAAAAGTAGAAAAAAGACATGCAACAGTTTTGAGATCCTGAATTTATACAAGACTTTTCCGATCAGCCTTCTACCATCAAATGCTCACTGACACTGTAAACACATCATGTTTTGGCCACTTGATCCAAGATAAAGTTATCCATTCAAGTCGACTCAATTCATTATTGCATTGCCTACATTCCCGACAGCACTTGAAGGCAGCAGAGGGCTTGACAATGACTGGGTCCTTTGTGTGTCCCTATAACACCAATCCTTGAAGACAATATGATTATACAAATATAGCCTTTACTAAGGTCGCAATGGTTCGTGCATAAATTATGATTACTTATTCACAACTAATCACAATTTTAATCACAATTTTGAAAAGGACATTTTGTAATAAAATTCTAAAATACTTTTGCCAGACCAACAGTCCAAAACCTAAACATATTCAATTTACAGTTATACAGTACAAAATGAAGAAAAGCAGCAATTGGTCCAATTTGAGAAACTGAAACCAGTGAAATGTTTTTGAATATTTGTTCAACTCTAAAAGGTTTTTTTTTTTTTTTAATTAAAATATATAACTGAGCAAATATAAATTAGGATAATTGTTAATAAATGATTAAGATATTGCAAAAAGTTGTATACATTGCCTCCAATTAGTTGATAAAACAAATTAAAATTTACCCAGCAAAGTGACATTAGTTAAAAAGCTAATGCTACCTAAAAGACCATGTGTTTATCTTTACTACATCAGTAAAGCAGTCAGAAAAGTGTTAAATTTATTGTGCCAAGACTGTGGATGTACATCAATAGTCAAGACCCCCAAAACAGGAGAATGAAGTTGAAAACTAAAATATGAGCTAGTGAAGAGTTTATAGTTTCAATTATAAGTTTTATTTTCAGTTGTAAATCTAATGAGTGGTGGTAAAGGCAAAAAAGCTTTTTAAACCAACTGATAGGAGGTTGAAAGAAAATAATTTTTAAATCATCTTTTTACACCATATTTCAATTATATAATATATAATATTTCAACTATACAATTTATTTATGTGTTCAGCTTTTTAACTTCTCTGATAACCTACTGTATTTCGTCAGTTTCATGGCCCCACATCAACTGATTAATTGACTAATTATTTCAACATTTCTTGCAACAATGGATATATACAGCACATAATGTAGTCTATGGTAGAACGCAGAGTTATGTAAGGAAACTTAACAATGTGGAATACCTCAATGTCTTTATTGCTGTTGTTGAGTCAAGGGTACAATGTTTAAAACATCCATCCAGTTGGAAACTGCCCACTTGTATGACATTGGGAGTGTTTAGAGAGACTACAGATAGTGTGTTTTGCATAGGCTTATCGCTACACAAACAAGTGTCTGGTTAAACATGGAAATAAAAGAATTAAAAAAAACAAGGTTGTAGAAAAAACAATACGGCATTATGAAACCATTGTATTAAAAAACATAAATGTCACATTAAATCACGCTTAAAAATATTTTGGTCAAGCCCCCCTGCTCTTTTCAGGAGCAATGGAATGTGATTGTCAGACTTTTGAGCAGTAACATGGATCAATTTAATGCCCTGTCAAACCATTCATGTGCTTGTCAAAGCTTGTGTCGCGCAAAAACTAGTGAAAGGGAATGCGCTACTTAAGACCATGTTAGTGAAAAATAAACATGAAAATCACAAGTCTTAATATCATACTGAGTTGCTTTGAGGCTTTTATGTACTGTACCTCAGCTGTCATAAATGTTGTCATTGCAATCATAAGGCCAGAAGAGTTACATAGTGGTAAATATCCTTGTACTGTATCTTGCTAAATACTTAGGCACCCTGATTTTACTTTGTATGCCCTCAATTAGAAAATGATCGCTGAGCATAAGAGTGTGCATAGAGGCAAAAAAGAAGTTAAAGGTAGATTAAAAAAAAAAAAAAGGCTGGTTTGCCGATTTCCTACATTACAAAACCTACAGCTTTTGAGCAGTGAAGGCACCTTGTGCACCTGCTTTTTAAGAGGAATGTCTGAAGATTTTAAAGTGATCGAACAGATACAAAAGCTACAAAAACAGCTTGAAATAGAAAAGAAAAACACATTAAAAACACATAAATTAAATGACATAAAGGATAATAAAAGTCATAATGGCCTTCTGAATATTCAACACTCCTGTCACCTCCAAAATTAACTGCCCATTGGTGAATAGTTTCTGGATACAAAAAAGCAAAAATACCTTTTGTTAGGAGTATAGAGATGTTATATATGATACAGTATGATAGGTCATATTCAAAACATCACATGTGCTAACATATATTACTCAGACCAATGCTGCACTATTGGTAAGACATAATAAAAGTGAAATCAGCTAAATTCTAGAAGTGCTTATATTTCTATCCTGAACTGGTGAACGTTGAATAAAATAGCAATGTGTGAAGCTTTTGCTTTAAATATAAATAAAAAAAAAAAGAGATGGAAAATGATCTGTGTGAGGGAGAGAACTGATTTCACCCATCTCTTTGGAATGTGGAAACTTTTAACTCATCTACTCTGTCTCTATCAAAACTGTAGGCATGGAGTACAAGAGATAAATCTAAATTTAATTAGTTTTTTTCTTCCTGGCAGGATTGTATGAAGTAATTAGTAACAGTAATTACAAATGTCCAAATTTCACAGCATTTCGTTTCTTTTAGAAAGCAAAAATCATTGTGCAAAGGCACTACACGTGGCAACCGTACAAAAATATGATCTTGTTTGGGTACAGTGCTTGGACAGCGTCTCTCCTGTCCCTCCGTTTTCTTGGGGTCCCCCTTGGGAGTGTGGTCATTATTTGGTTCTTAAGACAAAGTCAAAGGAAGAGTCTTGGATTGTCGTGGTCCCCGTCTTCAGTGGCTCCTTCAAGACATTAGTGCCCCATCCCTGGTGAAAGACACACAACAGGTCAATCAGTGGCTTTACTACCAGTCTGCAGGCAGGTGTGGGTTAATGACGCAGCAAACACACAGTTACAAGGCTACTTGATGCTGGCTCCAAGAAAACTGAAGTCAACAATTTTACTGTTTTAGGTTGTTTGTTGGATGCAATGCTTAAGATTGTTATTGCATTAACAAGACTGGTTGGTTGGTTTTTAGTGAAACATCTCAACAATTATTTGACTGATCATCATGAAATTTGTCTTGTTTCACATTTCATGGTCGAAACCTGCATGTCAAAACAGGCCACATCACTGCAAAATATTTACAGAAGGGTTCTTGATAGGTTCATCTGACTTAATAAAATACAGAGGAACAGGAGTTTGTTCGTGGACATTTTTGCATCTTTGGCAAGTTTAGTGAAGCAAACTCGAGGCAGACCAAAACTTTTTGTTCCATAAGTTAGACACTGTTGTACACAATAATATTTCTCCATCGTGTACAATGGAGACCAAAAAATTCTTACTTGAGAGTTTTTGTTCTAAATTCAATAAATTCAGTCAGAGTGAAATTTCCACCTACGCTTTTTTCCAAAATGCAGAGCATTATTTTGGAAGTCCTCTATCAGAGCCAAGCATGTGGAGAGGCTAACTTGTATGTGGTCCAGGTGTGGTTTCATATGTCTGTAAAGTGCTGCAGCCAACTACTAGCGAGAAACACAAAATCTATACAAAGCCTCTGTCATCCTCTGAGTCAGACTGTGATGGTGTGCTAATCTCCGACATACCAGCTATTAATGTGACAAACCGGCCTGGCAGGAGCACCGCCTCTGACACTCCAAGAGGCAGGGCTGCGGTCTGAGCAGCAGGAGTGGACGTGCACATGAGTGGAAAAGCTGAAAGGTTTGAGTGGTGTCGAGATGGCTGTTGAGTGGGTTTACAGAGGTGAGATTGGTGTGTGTATGATCCTGTGTGCTGAACAAGCAACACATTAGGCAGACGTGTACGGAATCCCTCAAGGCCAAAACCCCTCTTCTGGGGGGAACAAAAGGAGGAGGAGGCTGCACTCAGATCTGATTTTAAAATAGCAAGCAATGTTTAAGTGGCATCCTAAAACGCTGTGGTGCAGAAGGCCAGACGGCCTGAAAAAGACTGCAGGCTGGGTTATGACAGGGTCAGTTATTGGTTTTGGGACACATGGTGTTGTATAAATCAAAAAGCCAGTGACAAGATGACACACTTAATGAAAGGTTGCACCTTCTCCGAGCTGCACATCGGCAAACGTGGACACTATTTTACTTGGATACTAGGACCTTTAGGTTTGTTTTTGTGTCCGATGGGTATTCGAGTCCTGACACAGGTAGAATCAACCAATCAATCTCGTGTGTAGGTCCACACGAGATGTTGTTGAGTTTCCTATGCGAGCCTCTGTGACCTATGGTTACCCATAAGACCTTCTGAGCAAGTCTGCGGAGATGGTTACAATTCCGCCATCTGTAATTCCATGCTTAAACATTTATCCCAACAAACACATCTGTTATGTTCGCTGATGGGAAACCAGTGAGGGATCATATGCTTTTCACTGCATTGACTACTTCTAGTAGTGGGTCAAGCCTGCTGAAGGGATGTAGGTGGGAACCTGGGTGAATAGCTTGAACCCCTCTGCATGTTATGTCCTCCCAGTGTAGGTCTTAGCTAGCAGGAGAAACAACTGGTTGACAATGAGAAATTCTCTGTCCCTGTTCCCTTTGAAGTGTCAAGCTACCATTTCTATTTAAAATTACTGCATGTACTGTCATGTGTCTCCATGTGTATTATAAATGCCTACATGCTTATAACAGCACAAATGTTGCAACTCATTTGGGTAATTTCCATGTTTTTACCTCAACTAAAGGATTAGCTGTTTCTCTATGGGTCCAGAAAAAAGCCCCCTGTCATTTGGTTTCTGAAACCAATTAGAAAAATGAAAAAATGCACTGTGGCAGAGCTAAGAACAAGACAGGTTCTGAAAAGTCGACACAAGTCACAAGGTCACCAGACAACTGCAGCATGCATGCCCGCCCTTTTGTATGTTTGCTTGCACATAAATTCACAAGCTCCACAGTTACAAGCTGATACTTTTCTTGGTGTCTTGTAAAAACTCACCATTGGCGACTGATTTGGTCTCTCCTCTGCCTGCCACCTGCAAGACACGAGGACAGGAAGGTAGTAAAGCAGCAAAGATGAAGGAAATCAGAAAACACACCTATAAAGCTTCTAGCTAAAGCAGCAAGTGCTCACTTCTGATGTAACATTTCCATCTGTGCAGACTCTTGAACCTACACCAATCATCATCCTGCTCTCTTGCCTCCCCTGACATCACAGCATAGCACGGTTAGCTAATGACAAGGTTGCTAACCGCTACCTTTCCTGTCCAGGGCCCTTTTTACGTCAGTGCAGACCACCGCCTGGTGCCCTCCAACCCCACTACTCACTGCAGCGGACCACAGCCCCCGGCCTGCTCGGCAGCTGTTGGCTGCAGGAACACACCACTACCAGAGTAGGAAGGAAGGAAAGTTTATAGGAAAGTAAGTGGGTAGGTAGGACATCCTTGTCATGCTCTATTTTAAAATGTGGCGATTCACTTCTATTAAGCAGCAGTTCTACAGACACAGTTTCATCTATGTAAAGAAAATAAGATAAGAATTTATTCATGTCAGGTTTAGTCAGACTTGTTTGAAAATGTGAGGTGATAATAGTGATTCAAATCTGTCAAACTGCCGTTGCGAACTCAGCAAGGCGGCTTAGTTGTAAAGAATGCTGTAAACAGTTTCTCCATTAGGGCAATAAAAAGTCAAGTGAAGCTGGACGGAGAGCAGTGATTTGTGGTTGTCAGAAGAAGGAGCAGTGATGTGATACAGCCATTTATGAAAAGCATTCAGCCCGCAGTTGGACAACAGGCGCACTGTTAAAGGTTTTTACGACACAGAATTTACACTGAACTGTAATCTTCTGGGTTTTGTTGAGTCGGCTTTAACAAGTTATGGGTGTTAATGGAGTCAACAGTGTAATCCTTCTTTAAAATTGGCTTTGCTCTGGCTTTGTTGATGTTCATTTTGTTCCTTTAATTTTACAACACTTAGAGCATTTGGCAAACATGTTTTACAAGGGAGGGGTTTAATTCCAAAATGCTTTATGTGCATTTTGGAAAGCAATTTTTGTTTATTGCTCAATATTTACATAATTCAGATAATTACATCCTCTAAAATATTGTGACTTTGAGTGTAAAAGCTATGGTCATTTGACATTTGTCAATACCTCGTTTGGGACTGAAGCTATTAGATATCTATCATCATTGTGATTAAAATAAGCAGCAGTGTCCAACCAGAGCAGAACAGAGCACAGCCCTGCCAATGACGGAGAGCAAAGAAGTGTGACAGCAGAGTGTGAGCTCATTGTGTGATAAGCAGTTTGAAGAAACATGGAACTCTTTTACCTCTCCAGGCTTATTCCAGATTTAATGGTGAGGTCAACTAGCTATGAGAGTTCTTTAAAACAAAAACAAACATAAGTGATTATTACTCCCGTCGCTGCCACACCAGGGTTTAAAAAATTGTGAGATTATTTTAATAGTCTAATATTATTATTTTAATATTATACAATTTCTTTAACAAAATTAAGATTGACAACAACTGGAAAACCATGAAAAACCACAGAATATCCTTCCAAGACCACAAACCAATTTGGCATAGTTAAACTTCATCTGGAGAAACTCCAGATGTGTAAAGCTCACTTGGATTTTCCCCGGTGGGTGAGACTGGTACTCTGATCACCCTACAAATCTTTTTTTACACAACACTGGACAGTGGATAGTCTGAAATCAATAAAAGCTACCTTGGTTGGAGAGGCGCCTTTGTTTTCCCATAGACTCCTCTTGTTGGTGACGTCAACAGGCTTCAGGTCCTGTGAGAGGGAGACAGAAAAAAAGAGGCAAACAACAGCAGTATATCAGCAGTGCTCAGCATTCGTAGGTCAGTTTGAAGATAGTCATCATATTGCGGTGTTGGCAGAGTACCTGAGATGTCGAGGGAAGGAATGACAGGAGGGGTGAAGAGAGCTTAAGGAATGACAGAACCTATCACTTGTTGGACACTCTCTTCTGTAAATATTTGTGCTCAAAGTTTCCTCTCATACCCTGTGCTGTGTGTTACCAATTTTAGCACAAGCCAGAATCTGCAGCATGGAAAGCTCTAACATAAATATTTGGGTAAAATATAGGTACTGTTGGAGTGAAGGATGGCAGGACATGAGCATGAGAGAAAACACTAGAAAAGCTTATGATAGCTTAAGATAAAATGCTTAAGTGACACTATACACCAAACCGATACCAAATCTAAAATATACACATGCACTGTATCTGGATATTATGACAGATCTAAGAGGTGACTGTAGCACGCTCAGATCTGCACAAGTTATTTTGATGAGTGGCCACCAGGTGGCACCAGACAGATAATATCTCACAAATGTGCAAAAGGACGACCTGACTTGCTTCTACTGCATCATTTGAGAATCATTATAAAACATGAACTGTAATGAACGTGACCAGCAGTAATTGCACCATTACCGTAATAACACTGCAGAGAGTGCTGCAGTTTAGTATGAAGCTGACCAGTCTTTGCTTGAATGAATGCAGCTCCTATGCATGACTGACTACTGAATGCTTAATACAAATATGCTCAGACAAGAGCATTTGAAAGGTTGCAAACACAGTAAATGCATGTGTCAAGTATTGTATTTACTCCAACTACAAGTGGACACGTTACTTAAATCATTATCTATAAAAGGTTAATACTCTGAAACTCAGGTAATCTGCTTTTTTCAGAACTCTGTGGATGTTTTGACCAAATTCGACTGACAGTGACCACACAAAACCAGCTGTTCAAAAAATGTGTTCAAACTATGGCACTAAATTTTGTATTCATATAGGACCCAGTCACTCAAAGTAAGGAGGATTTTTTTTGGTTCTTTAAAGTAAGTGTTCAGATCCTGGGATTTAAAGAAAGCCATGTTAGACAAGTCAAAACAAGCCTTCAGGTATATAAAGATGACTCTAACCATGATGCAGATCAACCAACACAGCTGCATCTGTCATTTTATAGTTTTTTCATGTATTTCTCTATAGAGCCCTAAGCGGCACAGTACATATACTGTACTACGAACATGACCTATGGAGACATACCGTTGGCCTTCCTCCTGACGTTTTGCCGCTCTCCGGGGTTTTATTCAGCCAGTCGTTGATGCGGCCTGCCACGCCTGTCTTCATCACAGCTGCTTCCTGTTTGGACAAGGTCAAAGGTCAGCTAAGCCTGGTTGTCATCGGCAACGGGGGCTGAGCAGGAAGTGCCACGGAACTGGGCTCTTTCCTCTCTCCCTCTCTCTCTCCCTCTCCCTGCTCCAGTCACACAATCAGCTGTCTCACATCCTCCACCACCTCGTCTTTTACCTTGAACGTGCTCCCGCCACTTCCAGGCGAGGTGAACACGTTGCCTTTCTCCCACATGCTCTTGATGTTTCGTATGCTGTCGGTGACCATGGGCAGATCCACCGCTCCTGAGCGAGGGGAACGAGACTCCTTGTTCTCTCTCTGCTGAGACAAAGTGGCGGGTTTAAACTGGAGAATAGCAGGGGACAGCTGTTATGATCCACTTAAACAGGGCACAGGCAGGGTACATTTGGACTACTTTTAGTCCCAGAATGGCTCCCAAAATCAGATTGTTTAGTTTTTTTACAGTAAGAGTGGAATTGGTTATGGAAATTGATTTTTGGCAGTTGAATATCTAATTATATTCAGGGTTTTAGACATTTGTGTCTGTCTTATTGCTCAAATCTGATTTCAAATTCTCCTTTATGCTACTTGCAATGTGATATCACGTTCCGGGTGCCCGAAAGGTTTCTGCATCAATCATCATTTAATGTAATTCAATACCTGCTTGATGATCATATATATGAAAGTTATGGAAAACCAGTAGAAATGATATGTCCCAGGATTAATTACCATGTGCATGAATTCATTAGTACTTCCCTGCTGCATATAACTGTAATTCCCAATACTATGATTAATTAATCATTTAAAACAGCATGGATAAGCAACTGAAAATGGATGAGTGGATGGATGAATGAATCAACTAATTAAAAAATAACTTTGAGTTCCACAAATTTTACAGTATATAAGGTCAGAGGTCTGGAAGTATTGCAGATTTTCCAGCTAGTTTTCTCTAAAATCACATAAAAAAACATTTTATAATTCACCTAAACCTAACGCTGACCTTAGTCCATGTTTGTACATCTGTCCATGGAAGATGTATTGTTATATTTTTGATGTTTGACACACAGTGGTGTCTTGTAATCCCAGATGGGTTTAGGCCAAATGTTTCAAATGGCACAAGTTCTGCATTTTTACGGTGGAGTCAGTGCTAACCTGAGCAGCTGAGGTGTACTGCTCCAGCCTGTTGTCTATCTTGGACACCACAGGAGAATGAGACATCTTCACTGAGCTGCTGGGTGAAAGCAAGCAGTTAGCATACAGTACACAACAAATGCAACCACTTTAAATATCATATAATATTTGATCTTTATTTCCTTGACAGTAAACACTCAAATGGGAATTAAACTTTCAGCTCTGGGTTACATCTTTCCTACACCCACTGCTGCAAGGTTTGCATGCTCAAGCAAAACCTTTGTTGACGGGGGGACAACAAGATACTGGTTGGTTGTGCTTTAGTTGTGTTCTTACCTTTTCTGTGCCGACTTGTTGAGGAACTCTGCCCGCTCTCCGATCTGTAGAGAAAGGTTAGAAAGGTTATAAATATCGCAGTGATGTTCCACTCATGCATACATCACTGCAACACAAAACATTCTTCCTTCACTCTTCAGTAGCCTCAAAACAGATGTTTAACCCAGCCCTCCTTTTGATTTCCATGCTTACTTTGTTTCTTTATTGTTTGTGAGGAGTTTCACTGTAAAACCAATTTGCGACTGAAGTTCGTATATGTAGACATGTGATTCTGTTCTAAATTGTAATGATGATTCATAACTTAAATAGCATACTGTACTTAATTTTCTTGTCAACAATCATTCAACTACAACGGACTGTATTTGATTAATGGTCTATATTCCATTTTGTCTAGTTTCTTCATATGGTCTGTAAGTTGGCTTCTCCTGACCAGGATCACACACTGTAACTGATCCCTGTGTGTGCAAAATGATCTGAAAGACATGCACACAGTGGTGTGCCTCAGTGGTGTGTCTCACATGCACACAAGCCCACACACACACACACACACACACACACACACACACACACACACACACACACACACACACACACACACACACACACACACACACCACACACACACACACACACACACACACACACACACACACACACACACACACACACACACACACACACACAGAAAAAACACAGCAAGCTTTTCCCTATCTCTGCCTTTAGACTGTGGGAATGTCAGAGGATTGTTTATGATATATGACAAAAAGGCTAAAAGAGGGGGCAACACATGTGCTCCTTAGACGCTCACAAAAAAAACCTTTAAACGGACAAAAGAAGAAACAGCAGAAAAAGCTCTCTGCCCCCTCTCTGTGAAAAAAGACCTTGTGCTTGGCTGCTACCGAATGTGGGAGTTCCCAAAATACTCCCTGACAGGAAATTCCCCATTCTCAGACGCATTTTAAAGAGCTGTATCCATCCGAACGCAGTTACAGTAATCCTGTTAACCATAATCGCTTCCCTGCATCCCCACAACCTCTCCTTCATTCTGTCCCTCTGTCCTTTTCTCCCAGAGAACACTGCACTTTATCTATAATATGGAGCAGGGTTATGCTGGTTTACTGCTGATAACATGAAGGCGAGCTCCTGGGACTGTGTGTTCCGCTGGGAGGTGATTGCTGATAGCAGGGCACCATTCTCCGTGTTTTAGTGTAACAAGTGCCATAATATGGCTGTTGTCAGGCGAAGAACACATAACGGCAAAAGGTAATGAGGAAAACAATGTATGTCCTCAGAAACATGCAGTTTTGAAATTTGAAATAGAAAAGAACTGACGGAGCATGAAATGCACTCAGCACATAAATGGAGCGAGAAAATTTATGTGACAAAATGAAAAAGCAGATCTAACTGCTGTTGTGTAGTTTTAGTTTGGCCCTAGCAACTTATAAGATAGGTATAAATCCCTTTTTATGTGCTCTGTCCATTTATGTGCGCATTAGGACACTCTGTATTATGGGCTGTGATAATCAATCGCTTTTTAAATCCGTACTAATCAATATTTTTATATTGACAATGGGTCAAACGACTCTAAGGTTTTTTTCAGCTCTTTTGTTTTGGTTTTACAAACCGTAACTTTAATGTTTTGGTTCAGTCTCACTGCTCTCATCAACTGCCGTTTCCAGAAGCAGCAGAAACCAGGCCGACTGTACATTACTTGCTCAGCACCAAACAGCACTGAGACAAAGTTAGTGGCTCGCCGTTAAACATGTGGAGGATTTAGAAGCTAAAGACAGAAATAGAGATATTTTTCTTTAGAGTTGTTTGAGACAAAACAAAGCTAAAAAAAAAAAGGCCAGAAGCATGTCTCCAAATGAATGCTGAAGTCGCTAACATGTTAGCCAACACCGTTTACTAACATTTATAGCCATGTCAACTTCATTAGGTGATAATACGTCTATTTTGTGTTCTACTGCCCCCAAGTGACAAAAAACTATTAAACAGTTTTCAATATCTTTAAATTCTTGTGCTTGCATAAAATAAGTGTAGAACATAGTGGTCTTTATATGGCATTCACTTAGATGCAGTTGGCGAAAAACATTAAAAAAAATTAACTCCAAAGCTGGAAGATACAACACACAGCTCAACTGTATTATGACATGGTAATACAGCGTCACATAAACACAACTGCAAAGCAGCAAGTCATAAACAATAGTGTACAGTGTATAATCTGTGAAACTGACATATGCATCCATCCACACACACACACACACACACACACACACACACACACACACACACACACACATATATAGAAACACAGGTGTACCTACAGTGAACATGACGAGAAAGTTAAGCTGTGTCTGTGCGGCAAGTGCAGCGGGGTGGAAAAATACAGTAATTTACACAACTGACCACAAACTGACCACAAACAAACAAAGTGTGTCTATTACGGTCAGAGCTCACACACCATTAGAGCTGAACGTCGAGCCTGGACTCTCACTGCACTGGGCCAGATGGATATATTACTGCTAACCGTCACTAATTAGATTTTGTCCACTGGCTGAAAATCCCCCTCGATTTTCAATGTGTGGGAGTTGGCGTTTGGCAACACTGGAAACATTTATCCACATTGGAGTTGATTAAATGTTCCTTCGCCATGACAAGCATTTATCTTTGAATGAGGTGAGGGGTATGCACTGGTTTGATTCGGGTTGCTTTTTCTTATGCATTTCTTGTGACAAACAGGTTAACAAGTCATCAAAATTTCAAAGTCGATAGTCAAATTTGCCAGAAGCTGACTTTTCCACATGTCTCTCTCAGTTCATCAAGGTTCTTTCCAATTATGAACACTCCCTCATCTTAATCAGATAACACTTCATGCAAAGAGCTAAAAGAGGTGAGAGGGGCAGATACGGGTCATCTGGCATTAAATCTCTCCAAATATTTTGAATGTTTAGCTTGAGCTTTGCTGAACTGCCAGATGAGTGGGATTTGCAGAACTATTATATTGACAACTGTGCTGTGCGGGATGCAATTACAGCACAGGCAGAGAGCACAAGAAGTCCCTCAAAGTTACAGATTTAAGAGTATAGTATTGAAATGTTGAATTGAATTATTTGTGTTTACAAAGAACTGGCTGAGGTAAACTTCCCCTTCCTTGAACTGAGAGTGTCCAATCACGGCTTAGCAACAATAACTGCCAGACATGTCAAGCTTTGGATTTCTCCACATGTTGAAGCCGCGTGAGGGGGCTGTAGTAAGTATGATACTCTGTATCTTAAAAGTTTGGATGGTGCAGTCTTCCTCCAAAACAAGCAAAAGTGTATAAAAATATTCAAAAGTGTGTTTGGCTGCTTTCATGTTAGCAGCTAAAGTTAGCATGTGTACCTAACTAGTGGGTTACAGGCTTGAACTGTTTTAAAATACAAATAAGTATGTAAACTAAGCAGCTAAACACTGTTATGTTTGAATGAAATAACAGTATTATTTTACCTTTTCCCTCATCTTTACATGGGTCAGCTGGTTAGTATGTTTACTATCCTGGACCTGTTAGCTTTAGCCTCAGGCTTTTAGCATTATATCAAGTATGTAGCCGCCAAATGCATGTTTAAGACGCCTTTTTATAACACTGTTGTTTCAAAAAGAGTCAGCTGGGAACACTCGCAAGTCAGCTCTAATCTGAGGAGTTTACAACCAACTCTGGAGCCAATGTTAGCTTAATTAGATAAAATAGCTACAGCTGATAAAATCTGCCAGTGACAGTTGTCTCTTCAGGTGGCATAATCGACTGTGTGAAATACAGAATTTCCAGTGGGGAATCTGCCGTCATTATCATTATGAACTGCATATGTGCCGTGCCAGAAGGAGACGCTTGACAGGCGTAGTATCACTAATTAAGGGGAAGGTGCTTAGCAAACAGTTAAATGGCAAAATAGGGCTGGTTTGACACATGGTTGTTGGAGGTGAAAAATGTCAGACTGACCTTCAGGGAGGAGCCTCGGGGGCTGACACACTTGAAGGGTTTATCCTCCCCATCCATAGTGTCCTCCACCTTCTGTCTCTTCTCGGCTGCCTCTGCTCTCCTCCTTTCGATCTCCTCCTTCATCTTCCTCTTCTCCTCCTGAGGAAGAGAGACGCACTTAAAGTTAAGGAAGTTCAGCAGATGCACAACATTCAAAAGAAATAAAGTAGCAATCCTCAAGATCCTTGTCATTTTTAAAAAATATATTTTACAGGATATTTGGTGTTGCCAGGAAAATTTCCTGTCAATATAACAGGAGCATATGTAGGTGGCGCTCTGTTCTTTGCCTGTCCAGCCATGCCGGATATTGCTGCTCATGCTAACGGCGTACTTCTCATCTATTTACTCTAAACAAACCACTGTTGCTGCTGGAAACCTAAAGCACACTTCCTGTGCACTAGAGGATCTTGCCTGGGAATGAACTAACAGACCCAGTGTTTGCAGCAAAGAATGTTTCCTTTTTCAAGAACTGGGTATAACTCAAATTACTTTCCTATGACACAGAATAATAAAAGAGAACTGTACTTATATTATCATAGGTTATGTGAAACTGCACCAGTTGCCAACAGAAAACCAACATGCAGGCAACCCACACAATAGATATGTGCCACTCTTCTAATTGATTTACTTACTTTATCCAATGAAGCAGGTCAGGAACAAATTCAATTACTCTGAACAAATTCTTATTTACAGTGATAGCCTGCCACAGGAAAAAAAGCCATTTTGGAAAGCTTGAGACATGCAGATTATCAAGAGTTTTTTTTTTTAAACAATTAATGTATGAACCATTTGTACGGTATTAAGAGGAGGGCTGGTGCTTGGCAGTATATCATGCCTCTCCAGCAGCCTTGTCTTGGTTAATTAGTCTCTCTGTATCTCTGGGCCATCTTTTAATTATAAACCAAAAGGCCTCATTAACATCACACAAGAGGAGAAGAACAGGGGCAGATAGCGAGAGACGGGCCGCCACATTCAGAGCCAAGATCAACAAAGAAGACCAGTCTGGGTAATAGTGAGAATGGCTGGGCCTCAGAGTGAGCGGCTGAAAGGGAAAAAGAACCACGTTGTGTGGTTGAGCACAGATGTGAGCACACGCTGGGGGAGGTTATCACGTTTGAGATACATGAGGATGAAGTTGTTATAAGGGGAGGAAAAAAAGACTGACATATGTGAGCTATGAGTGGGGACGCAAATAGGTTGAGTCATGATAGCGGTGAAGTATGGAGAGATAACGTCACTGCAGCGCTAGACTGAGTGTGATGTATGAGTTTCGACACACACAGGTATAAAGGCTAAATCAACATGAAGGTGGTGTGAAAAAAACAATGAGAGGATATGGGCTGTGAAATTTGAAGATAATTTGAACATATAACTGGAAGAAAAGATCAAAATAAATCAAGTCATTTATGCTAGGAAACCAGCTTCTTGACTTCTCGTTGCCGTGAGTTTTGACAGTCTGGTTATTTGTTGTCACCACATCTGAACCCGTGAATTAAAGTCCCTCAATGTGTGCGCACTAGGTTGCTAGGGATGTTCTAACAGTCTGTAGGGGCTAGTGTTAGCTTCTTTGCCGTGGTGTGCTGGGGAGGTGGCATTGGGACTTGTGGTGCCAACAAACTGGGCAAGCTGGTGAGGAAAGCCAGCTCTGTGGTGGTGATTGAACTGGACACTGTGGAGGCAGTGACAGAGAAGAGGATGAGAGGGAGGCTGAAGGCCATCATGGACAACCCCTCTCATCCTTTCTTTGCCAGGCCGAGGTGGCTCTGCAGACTCATCCAGCCACATGCCTCAAAGCGCTAAGGAGGCTGATTCATGCCAGCATCCATGAGACTCCACAATGCCACAGCTCCTAGATGCATCAGAACCATATACCACTCACATTTTAACTGTCGACAACACAGATCTATTTTATTATAGCTATTATTCTAGATTTATCTTATCTCATTTATTTATTTATTTATTTATGGTGTATAGGTATTTATGGAAATGTATTTCTTTGATGTTACTATATTCCCTTGTGCTGCTGTGTCAAATTGAATTTCCCCTGTGGGCGATCAGTTCGGGTAAATCTTATCATCTTATGAAAGAGAGCCAGCTAACATTAGCCAGACCCGCTTCTTTCTAATGTAGGATGGCCACAGCACTGAGTGTGTAGGAGCTGCCAATGACTCAGCAGATGCTGAAATAACATCAATAAAAAGTACTGTCTGGTGGGAATCAGTGCTTATAATAGCAAGTGTCTGGGTGGAAGATGGTTAGCTTAGCTTGTTAGCTTTCATTTTCTGAGTGACAGCACAGTGAAGTGTTGAATTGTGGTAAGGGTGCAGATGTCTCAAACCGCTAACGGCAGATAACCAGTGCTATGTCATGTTTCAGTCAGTTGCACATTACAGAAGTTGACATCATGTGTCATAGCTCTTAAATGCCAGTCAACTGCTGCCAAAGGAAACACACACACAGAGGCTTGGATGCTTTTTCCACAGATATATCCTTTAACTGTTGAAAAATGAAAATATGCACACTCGCAGCTCGTTGCAGCAATACAAATTCCTAAACAAAACCTGAGAAAAATTTCAAGAGCAGCACTGATCAAACCGTATCCATAAAATGACTCAAAAATGACAAAAAAAAAAAAAATCATCAAAACATGCCTCTCTTTTCCCTACCTCCTCTTTGGCTTTCCTCTCTGCCTCTTCCTGCTTCTTCTGCCTCTCTTCCTCCTCCAGCACCTTCCTTCTCTCCTCCCTCTTCCTCTTCAGCTCCTCCAGCTCGGCTTCGGCCTCCTGCTGCTTCTGCCTCATCCTCTCAAACTCCTCACTCTCTGCGTCGTCGCGGCGGCGTTTAAGCTCCTCCAGCTTGCGCTCTGCCTCTAGGCGGGCAGCGTCGTCCTGGTCGTCGCCCGCGGACACCTCGGGGGAACGCACACTGCCGCGACTGGGACAGATCCACAAAACCACAGGTCAGTGCACAGAAGCAGATCACAACAAAAACAAGCAGGGAACGAAGCTGGTTGACATACAGGTTAACACCAGACATTTGATACAAACTGAATATTTAAAGATGCACTTGAAGGATTTGGATGAGCAAACACACACAGACAATGCATGTGTTCCCATACAAATACCAACAATCACCATTGCAAAGATAAGGTTACAGCTCAGCTGAAGTCTCATTCGGTGCTTCAAGCTGGGGATTTACTTTAGGTGATGCAAGTCAAAAACACACACTACTCTGCCACGGCTGAATGCTGAACAAAAACAGCTTGTTTGCTTGAAAATCCTAGTCACGCTATTCAGTTATTTTGCAGATGCCTTAGCCAATACCCGGGAGACAAACAATAAATGTCAGTCAGTAATATCAGTCTGACATTGCAGGCTGCAAGAAGTCCCTGTCTGATTGCATTGCCCCAGTTCAGCATATGCAAAGACTGAGGAGTGTTGAAACAAATATGAAGACTCCTACATGATTTTTAAAATAAGATACAGTCTGCAGTAGTATAATTCAGTAAATTTAGCATCCTTTAAAATGTAATACATTTGTTTTTTCATATTAGGTGAAATCATAGCGAGACTTTTTTAATCACTTGAATATGTCTTTCCTTTGCACTTCTGGGCATCTTTTTTGGAAAGTAACCGTGATCTTTGTTAGCTAACTTGATCTTTTCAGCTGACCTTTGTGTAAAGAATATTAGGTTACTGCAGTGTTTTTCCACAACTGGTTGAGAGTAGAGTGGCACTGCTATATCAGCTTACTGCTGAAATCAGCTTTATAAAGCAATATCACTATTTATCTATTCTCTACTATTTTTTACGGCCAGTATTGGGGTGATTGAATAATTGGGATTTCTGTGTGTCACTTGTGACTGTTAAATTAGTTTCAAAATTTCAGAATAAATATGGTAGGTATTAGAACTGAGACGATAAGAATGGATTGACAGCAAAATTATTGGCAGATATTTTGATTATCAATTAATCATTTCAATCATTTTTCAAGCTAAACAATATAATAATAATAATAATGAAAATAAAAAAGCCAAAGTAAACAGCAGATTAATTGATAATGAAAATAACATTGGTTACAGCCCTAGTGGGTATGTTTGATGTCTTGAAATTCAAGGACCCCTGTATAATTAATATCAGCCAACTGGGAAAATAATGAAAAATGCAGGAGACTAAATATTGGATATTTGTTTTGGCCTAAAACATTGATATTGGTGGTAGTGATTCTGTATGAGAGAAAGACATAATTTGGATATTTGCCCACTACTACAAAGACTAATGACATTATTTTGATTTTCCAAACATTTTCTTTACTAAATGGCAGCAAATTGTCACATGAATCATAG
This sequence comes from Seriola aureovittata, assembly GCF_021018895.1. NCBI lineage: Eukaryota > Metazoa > Chordata > Actinopteri > Carangiformes > Carangidae > Seriola > Seriola aureovittata. Next base: position 9,098,643 of record NC_079385.1, read on the forward strand.
AAATTTGGTTTTGGGGAAAACAGAGTTCCTTGAATAGTTCATAAGACTATTGTCAACTTTGGCCTGAGAGTGAGAACCAGGCAGTGACTTTGCTTGTGTTGTTGTGTCTGTGTACCTGACGGTCCTCTCAGGTTTCCTGTGTTGTTTGGGAGCCGCTTCCTCATGAAACCCTCCGTTCTGCTTCCTCTGCTCCTCCCTCTCCTCCCTGGCCCCGCCTCTCTCATCCACCTGCACAGAAACAACCGCCCGGACAGTGAGCAAACATGCAATTGGTGGGTAGGCTGAATGGACGGGATCGAGTATGTGACATCACGAGATGTCACATGAGAAAGAGAGCAAACCCAAAACAAAATAACACAGAACATCACATCAAACAGTGTCCACTCAAGAATTACTGCTGACAGAGGATTATCTAACATGTGATCAACCTGGGAGTGTCTCCAGCTGTGTATTTTCTACTTCTCACTGTTAACATCATCAAAAACATAATTTAAGTTTTACAAATTATTATTATTATGCGTGTCAAACTTAAAAAAACCCATTATGCACCTTTAGCACAGATCATATGCATGTCTTGCTGATGATGCTGTCTATGCATTTTTAATATTGCATAGGTTGATTTTGGTGGACCTTTTAAGCACACATGCTTTTATTAAAACACGTTGGCTCAAAAACTGAGAAACATATTCACTATTATTACTGAGGTAATAACTGATAAGAAATGTCTGTATCTTAACAGAGAAAGTGCTATGGAGCATGAATTGTTTTTGAGCACTGTTGTTTACACCATCAAGGGCATAGTGAAACTGTGAACAGCTCTGGTCAGGTCTGACACACCCACACTAGTACAAATGAAAACGTTTAGTCCATAAGGGTCCTTACTTTATGTAAGAGGACACTCACCACACAAGAATTCAGGTGGAAAGTGCTCACTTGAGTAGTTAAAACTGTTCAGATGCTTGTTTGGAGTTTAAAAACAATGACCTACTGCATATATAAAAAAGTGTACTGATGAAAACAAGTCAGCCATCAGCCCACTGACTATAAATTTTGCATTTCCAAAGCAATTAATCCTCAGTTCACCGCCTACTTCTTTTTCTTTATAATAATATATAAAATGTATATCGAGTATGGTCTAAAACATTTGATTGTAAGCGTCCACATGATATGATGGCTCAGTGATCTCCCCATTATGTCCCCTTGCAGTAAAGATACTGATCGTATTAAATCAAACTATGTTTCTCTGCTATAGTCAGTTTTTGGAGTGGAGTCAGTTTAATGTGAAGTGTTGCTGCTCTCATAGCTGAGTTGGAAAACGTGCAGAAAAATAAAACACTGTGACCACTCTGTGGAGCATAGCATTAACCTTATTAAAAAATCAGAGCACATTGCTACAACCACACCTCATAAAATGTTGGCTCAGTTACCACCAGTTTGCAAATGGTGCAAACCACACTGTGACGACACAAGGTGTCTGGGTAATTTCAGCGTCTGGCTCCGGCATAAATCACGAACTCAACAAGATAGCCTTATTAAGAGAAATTTTTGTGGGTTAGTTTTTACATATCTCATCAAGACAGTGAAGTTACCCAGAGAGATTTTCTGTGCTGTGCATTACACCTCTACTGAAATTCTTACCACATGAATGATACCTCATAATCCTCTGAGTGCAGTATCTCAGATACTTCATTGTCCTCTTCATTTATGAGTGTCATAGGCTTGTTCTCTGATGAATTATCTACATTATCATCCTCAGGTATCTCTTCAGCCTCCCCTGATTCTACTGCATACTCCTCAGCCTCTGAATTTGCTGACTTGGCCTGATTTGAACTTTCACTGACTACTGAATGTGTTTCTTCTTCAGCAAGCTCCTACGGAAAAGGATTACAGCGGTTCTTTGAAGTAGAGACCAGGGATCAGCTCAACAATGTGCATCACAAAGTCAATAAATCAATGACCATACCTTGTTTTGAGTTTTAGGCTCTTCAGTTGATTCCTACAAAAACAAGCATCACATTCGCAGGGTCTGTGAGCTCCAAAAACACAACAAACTGCTAAAGTAAATGGACAATAATGAACAGATGACTCACCTCTTCTCTCAAGTAAGACCTTCTTGGTTTGTCCTCTTCCACTTCCACTTTCTGCTCCTCCTCCTCCTCCTCCTCCTCATCTACACCCTCCTCTGCTTCCTCTCCACCGTCAGGAGCAGCCTCCTCTTCCTCTCTCGGCTCCTCTCGCTCCGTCTCCTCTCTCCTTGAGCTGTACGTGAATGTCTTCTCCTCTTCTTCCTCATTATCACGGTAACGACCCCTACGCCAGGAGGAGGGCCTCTCCTCTTCCTCGTTGTTTTTCTCCGTGGCGATGCTGCCGTTGTCCTCTGTCGCGGTGGGGTCTGGCTGGCTCTGTCTCTCCAGTGCCTCTTTCATGCGTCTTTGCCGTCTCTCCTCGCGTTTGGCCATGCGGTCCAGCAGGGCTTGGTCATCTTCGTCTCCAACGCCTCCATAAGAGCTGCTCACAGACACTGTCTCTGTCACACTAGGAGGAGAGAGAGGAGACAAACATTTCACTGTGTGGTAATGAGGAGGAAGCGTTGAGGTCAGAGCAACAGACGTCAGCTGTTAAAGTAGATGCATAATATTATCTCCTGTTACCCTTAAGATGCCCTTGGGCAAGGCCCCTAACCTCCAACTGTTTCATAGTTGTTTACAGGCAAATAGCAGAGATATGAATGATTGAGCATATGCACAGTGCTTTGAAAAGATAAAAGCAGATGCCCAGAAAAGTTTCTTGAAATTCTTGTGAAGTTCTCTTGGATTCCAGGTCTGTATCTATACACTCACTCAGATGGCAGCTATCTATCAACTTTGATGTAAATAAACAAAATGTAGTGGACAAACTGTTCAACTGACTGACTCAAACTCAAATTCTGACCTAAAAGTCTGGCAAACATTATCCTTGTATCTACACAATCAACAATGGCTAGTCAGCGCTAGATCCTGCCTCAGCATCCTCCTGCACAATCCCCTTGTTGTTCGAGCGGCCCAGGATGTATCTCTGAGCTCATAGACGGGAAACATTCATGACCACAAAGCATCATCTGTGTTGGTAGATGTCAGAGCAACCCACCACCACTTCCACTGTTGCCAAGACGATTGATCTCATAGTCTCAAAATGCATAGAGATGGATATTTAGCTCCTTTGTTCCTATGGCAGTTTCTCTGATGGATAGCCATGAGATAATACATGGTCGTCATAATGACAGCAGGGACTTTCATTTGTAAATGCATTTCATCAAGCAAAAAAAATGTTTGATCATTCAACACCTTCAACACAACATTATAATAACTGGACACAGATCTGTCAAGCTTTGTATTTCTCCACGCTAATGCCATGTTCATGGGACAGCAGTAAGAGCGATACTCAGCATCTAGAGTTAAGTGGGGTGTGTTTTGTGTTTTTCTTTTACCTCTCCAAGTGTAAGTGTTTGTCTGCTCTAGCAATTGTTAGCATGTCTGGCTAAGTAGCTTACTATATACAGTAGTAACCAAGTGCTACCAGCCAACTTTACCCATGATAGCATAACATTTGCCAAACACATCAGCTAGTCGTTGTTGTAAAAGCCTATTCTCTTATTCTCTTAACATTAAAAGTGCTTACATACTTTTTTTAAAAATCCGATCATGTATGTAAGATAAGCAGCTAAACGGGGTTACGAGCCAACAAAATAATAGTCTGATTTAGTCTTTTAGCACGTTGTCGTGTGTAGCCATTAAATGCATATTCAAGACCCTTTTTGCAGGGTTTTCCTTTTAGAATGAGTAAACCGGAAGCCAACAGCTAATAAAATTACACAGAAACTGTTGTCATTTTAGATGGAAAAATCAGCAGTTGTTAGCCAAAAATGAGAAAGCTGCTTCTGTCTACTTAATTTAAGGACACATTGTTTCAAAAATTATCCAGAATTGATGAGGTACAGGCCCTTTGACAGTAATAAAAAAAAAATCGGGAGCCAAGCAGTTGGCTGCTGACTACATATTTATCACAGACAGAGCTTGTGTTGCTACTGCGGTCACCTGTGGCTGTTGGTCATGACCAAACTGTCTGGCTGTCCGCTGGGCTCCTCGCTGTCCCTGCTCCTCAGCCTCTCCTGCCGTGCCCTGCGCCTCCTCTCGCGGGCCGCCTCTTCTTCATCATCATCATTTCTCGCCAACCTGAGGGAGACAAAAGAATAGAGAGACTGAGTCAGGAGACAAAGAGAGACATTTTCTTTTTTTTTCCCAACCTCTTCTTTCAACTTTTCATCTGCTTCTTCCCTTCCTCCATTTAGTTTCACAGTTAAAAACTTCAAAGTGAACGATTCTTTAAATTGGACTGTAATCACCACAGTGACCAAACCTGCTGGATTTGTCCAGAGTTTTTCCTTTTCTCCTATCAAGCTGACCTGTCAGCTGTGCAACAAGTAATACTTCTTATCATGGCAGCAGTTTTCACGAGCTGATAAAACTCAGTCTGGAGACACGGCTTGGCTGAGGATTAGAGAGAGGGAGAGAAACACTGTTTCTGGCCCACAGTTTATACTGGTCTGCGTTGTGTTGAAACAGATCAAACTGGGAAGGTGTGTGTGTATAAGTGTGTTTGTGTGCTGCAAAACAACCACAAAGTTTATATTTCTACAAGGAATTTAATATGACATAAAATCTAGAAATCACATTTATGTGATTGTGTTAAACTGGAGTTAAACAATCTCTTGTGTCAAAACTACTTAGCAGTATTTTCTGCTGACGTATGTGGAGCAAGCTCGTTTTAAAGATACTGCTTCTCCTTTTCATAAAACTGTAGAGCTCAGTTTTGCTGAGACACCCATTTCAACACAAGTTTTACCTCTGAAATATGAAGCTACAAAGGGTTAGCATGGTTTAGCACAAAGACTGGAACCAGGGGGAAACAGCTAGCTTCTTATGCTAACTTCTTATGCTAAGCTAAGCTAACCAGCTGCTGGCTGTAGGTGTATACTTAATGGACAGACCGAATTGTATCAATCTTCTCATGTAGGTCTCAGCAAGAAAGCAAAAAACAAAACAACAAACATATTTTCCAAAAGGTTGAACTATTCCTTAAAGAGACAAAAATATTCAGCAGAATTTTATACTATAAGACATGGAGGGAGCCTGGTTTTAAAGATGTCACCTCTTTAATGCTACTTCTTGTTTTAATAAAACTCTCACAATCTAAGAATGTTTGTAAATAATTAGCAGGAAATCACAACCATGAATATTTCAATAATGTTAAACATAGCTTCTGGTGGTGTCCCTTGAATTTTCTCTTCACCTTTGGTGGTTCATTTGTATTATTCCTATGCATGACTGATCAAGCATACAGTAGATAAAGCAAGGTCATGCCAGGTCTAAAAAAAAATCATGGGTTAACATCTGTTTTTTTGCATTAGATATTTCTTCTTTCTCCACTCACCATCTTGCCTTAACACAGCAAAATTCAAAGCAGTCATGCAGTGGATTATGCATGTCTCTAATAAATGCGGTGGATTATGTAGAGGGTGTGGCTGCGTGCAATAGTCAACACAACTCCATTGTTACCAATTTAGTTGGCTAGCGAGCTACTGTATATTTATGTGCTTAAATTTGATTAAACACAGCATGTTCAGGCCTTTCTCTGGGGCCGGTCCAAAGTCATTCTGGAAAAGGCATGAAATCTAGCTGAAGTAGAAGTAGACAGGTTGAGGGAAAGAGGCAACACTCAAAAAAGTTAAGTGTATTTGATACTGAACTACACATAAAAACATCATAAACTGAGGATGTCGGTGCCACCTGACACAGTTTACTTTCTCTTCTGAAGTATCAAATCAGTTTGTGAACTGCTGTGTATCTGGCCACCTGACATCTATGAACTCAGCTCCATGCTTGATCTGTGTTGCCCTGACTGACCTTTACACTCCCACTGCTACCCACATGCCTAGCTACCTAACATCACAGCGCAGCCTTTGAGGTCAGGCAGTGAAGCATGCTATTGCATGTTAATTGCAACATGTGTGGTTAGCCGAGCTAAAGCAGCTTGGGTTTATGTGAGGTTTTACAGCTTGTGAACAACAGTTTTCTTCTTCCTTTACTTCCCCTACGCCGTTCCCCTCCATTTCCCTCTTTCTCTCAGATGAAAAATGTTGTCATAACAGAACAGATGAATCTGTTAACGCCCAAGCTGGACCTATGGGACGATGACATCAGTGACGTCAGGCAATGCTTTACACATGTGCATGAGTATGTGCTTAGCTCAGTTAATTCTGAATCTCTGAGCATTCAAAACTGGTCAGATCCAGATGGAAGCCAGACCCTTTTCAGCTTTAAAGCTAGCATGTATGACGTTTACTAAATGCCAGCCGCTGTTACCATGGTGATATATATGCTAAAATGTAGCACGACATTTAGCATTATATATCTGAAACTACCTACAGTATCTACAGTTTGCTAATATTAGCTAACGTGAGCCAGTTAAACCAATCAAAAATGTAGCCAAAAACCCGCTGTGTGTTACAGAACTGGGCAAGTGTGTGTTTTACTGCTTATTCAACTTTTTATTAGTAACAGGAAGAATGTTTTATTTCTTCTTTCAGAAAGTTAGATAGTCTCGTGTTAAATAAATAGTTTTCTTCATAAATCTTTGTTTTCAGTTTTATTCATATTCCATCACCTTCAATTGAGCTCCCCTGCAGTAGAAAGAACATTAACCCTTATTTAAAATGTCAGAGTGATATGTTGTTTCTGCAAGCAAAAAAAAAAAAAAAAAGTTGCGAAAGAACTGCCTTAAATCCCAAAGGACTGCACTGTCCCAGAAACAGCACCAAATGTCATGAGAAAGAGAAAACGACAACTGCTAAAAATGGAACAAAAGAGTCCTTGGTGGTGGTGACGATGACAATCTCAGGGTTAAAGATTCCTCAGTAGGAGAGAAGAACAAACTCCTAAAAGCTGAATTAGCATTCCTGTCAATCACAGTCTTGGCTAGCGACGCATACACAACCAAAGCCCTGATTTAATATCCCTCTCCTTACCTAGGCCCCAAACTCTATCAGCATACTGACACAGAAATATGGGGAGAGGTGGACGGGGGTAGGATGGGTGAAGGAAAAAAGGAGAGGAACAGAAAGAGCAAATGAAATGGAGAGTGAGAATAAAGAGGAGAAGTGGGAAATGAAAGACGGGAAAGGAAAGGGCGTGCACGATAATGGAAAAAGGAGTAATCTGCAGATTTTATCACAGACGACATGTTTTCCTGTACAGAATGATGTGTAGCCACAGTTACAAACTGCAGGTATGCGTCTGCCTGTAAATAGCATGCAGCAGATGCTCTTTTCGTGGGTGGCCAAATACAGTAAACTACACACTGCTGACTGACAGCTAATATGGATCCTACACACTTAGTTTTACATGTGGCAGCTGACGCAGCTGAAAAGGAAATTAAAAGTTTTGTTACACATGCGCATAAATTCATAATTTTCTTGAATGTCTCACATGGTGCACAGCACAGAAAAGCTGATTTAAGCAGGATTCTTCATTCACAAAGCAAATGTCTGCGTGGATAGCACAGGCACACAAAACATCGCCATCAGTGAGCCTATTAGGGAGAAATATGTCCAAATATTTTCTTTACAGCAAAATATCTCAGAAATGTCAGTGAAAACAATTTGGGAAAAGCCCATGAGAAAAGACTTCTTCACCCCTCCTCAGTAAGCGAGGGAATAGAGGGAATGAAGGGAGAAAAAGTAAAAAAGAGGGAAGATGGAAAGAGAGAGAGAGAGGAAAAACTGCTGTGAACAGAGGAGAGGGGAGACCAGAGAAGGAAGGGATGAAGGGAGAGGGAAAGAGGGTGGGGGCCTGCGCTGTCAGAAATGCTGACCCATTCCCACGCTGGCCTCTCTGGACTATTTCCCTTCCTACTGCCGACCCAAAGAACCACATCGTACCCCGTCTGTCTCTCCTCCCCACCCTGCTCTCTGCTGGGCTGGCTCCAAGAATGCACAATGTTAACTGTGACAGAATTCCCCTAGACTGCATATATTCTCACTCACAGATGAATTGGGCAGTATGGCATGCATATTAAAAATAAATCTCAAATTCACAACTGTATGAGTAAAATCAGTAAAATCTTTCAACAATAGCTGGAATCATATCCAAGCTGATGTGCTAAGTGTGAGGTTGGCATACCTGGATCAACCTCTCCCTCCCTTTTCTCTATCTCTCTCTATCCGTATCTCTATCTTCCTGTCAGAACCGAGAGGTTTACGATGCAGGACCGGGTCATGTTTGGAAAGTCCATTCATCCAGGGTGGGGATTGTTTAGCATGGCTCATTCACGGAGGATGGGTGTTATTTCCTCAGCCCTTCCTGGTCTCTCAGGCGGAGGGGCCAGCAGAGATGCAGGGAATGATGAAGAGAAAGAGGAGGAAGAGGAGTATGGTGTGTGTGTGTGTGTGTGTGTGTGTGTTAGTGTGTGGGAGAAGAGATGAAACTGAGAAGGACATTTTGGGAAGACAGGAGACAGACAGTGAGGAAAAAGAGGAGAGGGATATGGAGAATGAGTGGATGAAGAGTAAGTGGAAGAAGAAGATCAAAACAGAAGGAGCAGGGAAAAGGTTACAAGAAGGAAAAGGTAAAAATAGGAAAGGAAAGTAAGAGGAGAAAGAACAGGAGCAGGGTTAGAAGAATGAAGGTTTGAAAATAGTGGGAGAACATAAAGAAAAGGACGAGGCAGAGGAGCGTTGAAGAAGAAAGACAGGGATCCCCAGGGGAGAAGGAGGAGGAGAGGGAAGATGGGATGCATAAAGAATGAGAGAAGATGGTATATGACAGAAGAAAACAGGCAGAAATCAAAAATAAACACTTCCTAAAAGAGACATCAAAGAAGAAATGCGAATCAAAGCCTTAATATTAAAGGAATAATTCAAAATTTTGGGAAATATGCTCATTCGCTTTCTTGCAGAGTGGTAGATGAGAAGGCTGATGCCGCTCTCATTTCTGTATGATAAACATGAAGCTACAGTCAGTCAGTTCTTAACTCAGCACAAAGACTGTGAACAGAGGGGAAAAGCTAGCCTGTCTTGTTTGTTTACCAGTACAAAAAGTGTAATAAACAACAAGTTGAATCAAAGTGGTATGAAAGTTCTCATCTAATAACCACCACAGTGCTTGTACAGAATACACTATAGTATGGGACAATGAACTGCTCAGCTCCAGCTGCATTCAGCAGGCTATGTGTAATATCACTGTTACAAAACACTATCTTTAACTGTAGCAAATAGCCTTTGATCACTGAATTGACTGGGAAAATTCCACATCCTTGTGCTCTCTTTGGAAAAAAAGTATGAAAAAAAAAAGCAGTCGGGACATTCCTGTGTCTGTGTTCAAGTGAACAGAAATGGACTATAACATTGATCAACAGCATGGATAGGGGAATTGAAGAACACAAGTGTGAGAAAACTTAGCAGAGCAGAAAATTGTGTGTCTGTGTGTTTCTTTACCGAGTAAACTAGAAGGGTATTGAGGCCCACTGTGCACCTCTATGTCAATAATAATTTTCTTACAACTATAACTGAGGCTAATGTAAGACAGAGCAGTGAAGATTTGAATGTTCTCCCTCTAAACACACACACACACACACACACACACACACACACACACACACACACACACACACACTTGAATGGAGCTTGTCAAGCCTTCATCACCTGATGCTGATCCAGACACACATGAACACTAAAGCGAACACCCACATGCTTAACTGCATGAATGTGCTCATCCTAACCCCTATGCACATGCATAGCACAGAAAGGCATAAGCACAACTGCACAGACTACAACACACGCACGCACGCACGCTCACACACACGCTCACACACACACACACACACACACACACACACACACACACACACACACACACACACACACACACACACACACACACACACACACACACACACACACACACACACACACACACACACACACACACACACACACACACACACACACACACACACACACACACACACACACACACACACACACACACACACACACACACACACACACACACACACACACACACACACACACACACACACACACACACACACACACACACACACACACACACACACACACACACACACACACACACACACACACACACACACACACACACACACACACACACACACACACACACACACACACACACACACACACACACACACACACACACACACACACACACACACACACACACACACACACACACACACACACACACACACACACACACACACACACACACACACACACCACACACACACACACACAACACACACACACACACACACACACACACAGACAACCTCAGTGTCCCAGCATGTAGGAAACAGCTCATGGAGACCTGGCCAGTAAACACTTATAATAGCCAGGAATTTGGCATTCCTACAGCCGTTATTATATGGCCCCACTCTCTCCCCGCGCTCTCCATCTTCTCACAGTGTGCTCAGTGATGGTTGAATGGAAGCAGGCCAATGAGACAACATGTGGTTTCGACTAGTCTGACCAAGAGGGGCATGTAAATATTGATTGTTTCAATATATTGGCAGAAATGGAAACAATGTAGAGATGTAATCTTTTATCAATAACAGGAGCAGCGCGTCGCCTGCCAGCTGACATTATTGCTGCTTGGAACCAAATAAACAGTCATGGACAAACTCCTGCCGAGCTGAAAACGTAAATGTGGTAGAGGCTTACAGCTCTTACTCTTTTTCACTCTCTTTCACTTCATTCCTCTTTTATTCAGTCAGTCAGTCTTCCTCTCTTGTGTCCGTCAGTCCTCTTAGTCTACTTTTTTCTGCCAAATTCCATCTTCTCTGTGTAACGTAAACACTCCAAAACTGCATAAATAATTCTAGCCGTGGGGGGTTTATGGGGTTTGTATGCCATGAAATGTAACAACGGCATTAACCTTCACTTCAATCAAGCTATTTAGAGTGCATCTGGGGAAATGAGGCATAAAAGTCAAAAAGAGGTAAAACCTAAAGGATGCCAAGTAGGAGAATATTGTGTAACTGTTACAGAAAGTGAGAATGTACAGGATCTTGCCTTTAAATGATTAGCTATGGAAGTAGCAACTGGTTATGTGTATAAGTAGGTTGGTCATATTTTGTTTACCAAACTTCCAGAAAGTATTGGTCTAACCCATACTCTATACTCTAAGGACATATCAGCTGATATTAGTTTGTTATTATAAAAACAAACCATAAACACTTTCTAAAAGAAATGCTTAAATTTGGTTCATTAATTTGTGAAAGGTGTTGCTCATAGTGACAGACCAACAGAGAATTTGAACCTGTTCTGCTGAAACCCTCAGCTCTTCGCAGCATTTCTTTTTTAGCTCGCTGTTTTGGTTTGTTGACTCACAAACGCTGCTTTCACCAACCTCGTTTTCAGCCACACCAGGGGCTGTTTTCAGCTAAAAAGCTCTGATAAACCAACTGCACTCTCTCTGCTTGGTACCAAACAACAGGCAGACGAAGTTAGCGACTAGCTGGAGGACATCGCATAGTTTTACAAGCTAAAGAGCCAGATATTTTCTCTAGAGTTGGTGGGGACCAAAACAGAACTAAAGGGAGAGTGAATATTGGATTATTGGATGTCCCATGAAACTACTCCAAATGAAAGATAATGATATATATATATATATATATATATATAAACATACACACATATAGATGTATTGGTCGGACTCTATTCACAATCTCTCACTCTATCTATCATTCTTAGCTGAAGTTCAGTTTGTGAGTACAAAGGAAAAATTCTGGAAATAGATGTGTAATTAACATCATCCATACAGCACACAAGCTGACAGCCACTTTATTTTCAATGTGTGGAAAAAAAACTTAACTCTGAATGTGAATGTCCATTATTGTAGACATTTTCCTTCATGCAAGAGATGTTGTTTTACCTTGAGCAAAGGGCTATGTTCATCACTAAGGTAAATGCAACTCACGTATTCTTTGTGTCATAAAAAAGAATTATCAGAGAGAAACATCTATGTATTCAGCAGTGGTCAGACCTATGTCGGCTTGTTTTTCATCAGTGATGGAGTAACTGGCTCTAATAAAGCACTTCTCACAGATACATCAAAAAAGTAAGTGACCTTGGCTAGTATCTGCATCCACATCAACCTCATCCTTAATTGCACTGGCTACAGTACAGATGAAGAAACTTTTGTGAAAAGGCCCTATAAAATGCCTCCTTGGCAAGCTATGTATCAACCTCCCACAATAAACCCCCCCTTTTTACTATTTTTGATTACTGCACTTGGCATGTTACCACTCAATCAATTTACTGAAATGAACTTAAGTTTAATCAATTTCTTCCACTGAATCAAAGGGGGATCACAAGGCCACAGTATCTGGAAGAGAAAATTGGAAAGAGGGAGGGAGGGCATGATTGAACATTCCCACTTAAAGGTCATCTCATTGCTTATCAGATTTCTTATCAAACTTTTTTTCTTCTAGCCTGGGCTGGGGAAGCCAATATTTGCTGAGCGATGCCTTTAAAGACCTAGAGGTGGGTCTAAGCTATTAAAGCTGGCTCCCTCTTGTTCCAACTTGGCATGGACATCAGAGGCGGTGCGCTGTGCATTGACAACCAGAGCTACATTACACAACACAGACTGCTCCCTCAGGTTCACACAACCTCCAGTAGTGAGATCTTAAATGACAGCAACGTCGTCCCCTCTGAATGGCAGGGCCTCTGTGGTTCCAACTACAAATTAAGCTTTTGTGGAGGACTGACTTTTTAAACACTTTCTGCTTTGTAAGAGAATTAGTGGGAAAATCGTGGAGTGCTAATCTGCACATGAATGAAAAGTAACCAAATGGGTCTTACCGTTCAGCCTCCAGGCGCATCTCCTCCCGTTTCTGCCTCCGCAGCTCCCGGCGACGCTCAAAGTCCATTTCCTCCATGATTGTGCCCTGTGGGATGACATCATTGAACACAGACTTGTTAATTTACTCAATTTCAGGAAAGCACAAAGTCTTGAGAGGGCAGAAATGCTGGTTCACCAGTCAAATAAATTGTAAGTTTTCTGATATCTGGTTATTGAAATACCAAATTTCCTGCACTGGGTTAAAAGTGCCTTCACGTGCACAGGTGATTCACAGGAAATGAGGCATGCATGCAATCCAAGATTGTCATTTGTCTTTCATCTCATTAATTTTACTTGTTTACTTCACCGTTTATCGTTTGCTGTCTTTACACCATATGCTAGCCGCATTAAGGTTAACCTTTAATGCAAACAGAACATCCTTCAGATTAAAAGTTGATGAAACACAGTGTAACTTTTATTCTGAAGTCACAATGATTAGCACTAACAGTGATCATTCATCAAGAACAAAACCCCCCCCAAAAAAAACAGGAGGTCATTTTTGCCATGCTTTCATTCCTTTTTTAATTTCTGTATGGGACAAGAATAGAAGTTGTAGTGTCTGCTGGCATATTAAACTAAATATTTAACTTAACTGTTACCACCTTTAACCACCAGCATCGCTAAATCAACCTGGACTGAAATCTTAAAGATTACAACTTTAAGTAAAATCATTCCTACTACATATGGTAGTGACCAGAAGTATATACTGTAGGTATACCACTGTGTACAGTCCTCAGTTAGGTGACAACAGCCTGGCTTGAATCTATGCCCATAAACATTGTTGGAAAACAGATGAAAGAAAGAAGAGCAGAGACAAAAAGAGAACGAGAAAGGAGAAGCCAAGACAGGATGTTAACTCAATCAGTTACAAGCAAGTCTCACTAAAAATACCCCGCTAGGGTACGTGACTGGCTGTGCTTTTAGGACAGAGACCACCCAGGAGCTGCTGAGCCTCCCATCATACCTCTACGATCCCCGCTAAACCACCAGCAACATCTACTGTACACTGAAGCTGAGCAAACAGACACAAGCTGAGCAGTGGAGGGTAAAAGACAAAGGTGTGTGACAGCTTGCAGAATAAAAGCACTGCACTGAATACAGTCATAAATCAATACTATATATACTTTATTGTGATAGAACAGAAGTAGGAAAGCAACAAGTGAGGCAGAAAACAAGATGCTTTAAAGTGCTCTGGGACAAATCTGGAGAAACAAAGAAGTAACTGTGACTGTCATACCTTGAGTCAAACAATGTCTTTTCCTTCACACCATACCAGCTTCTCACAATGACTTCTCCAAGCAGAGACACAATGCAACTAGTAATAGTCTCCCACAGTCCAGCCTCAGCTGACAGAAAAGGCAAATGCCTGTTCCTTCCCCTCCCTGCTAGTTGTCCCTCCCTCCATCCCTCAGTGACCTCCTTCCTTCTTTCCCCCAGTCTTACCCCATAACTCCCTCCCTCCTCCGTCCTGTCTCTCTTTCTCTCCCTATCTCTACCACTAACTTTTCCTGTGTTGTTTACTGACATGTCAGAGCTTGGCAAAACTCTGTGCTAGGACATGACTCGACTCTTGAGCCCAGCTTCCTGTGTGTCATATGCTTGTTTTCTGCTTTTCCCCCATCTGCAGAAGGGGATGAAGGAGGGCCTTTTTATGCATAGACATCTGTATACAAGTATGCATTGCACACATGCATGAAAGTGCAACATTACAGCATTTGTGTGCATGCATTCACACTAATAAACATACTACTGAGCACATACAGATGTCTACATGGGCAGGAAACACACACAGGAGAGAAGTGCTAAAAGAAACCAAGGGATCCTTTTAACCCTCACCCTCTCCACTGCATCTGCACCCCACCCACCCCATCCCCCGTGTGCTTGTACAGTAAACACAGCCTTGCCTCCCCCTGCTATTATACTGTAAAAGAGAGAGAGATATATTTTCGATGCACGCTTAGTGTAATTTCTGAAATTTGGGGCGGGTTATTCATACAACCATAATTAAGATAAAATGAGAGCAATAACTAAAACCGACAAGGCCTCCAAACATGACCAATCTAATCACATACTTCCGAGAACCAGCAACACCAAGGGAGACTAATGCATGCATGGCAGCATATAAATTTGGAGTTATTGTTGCAAATAATGCATGATTTATGCAGCTGAAAGGACTGCGTTTTCATTTAGTGTTCAATTCTGTACAATAATTAGTCATAGATCATTTCAAAGATGTGTTTAAAAGATGATTTACTCCTAGAAAGTCGTCACAAGGTAAATTAAAATAAAAGCACGTATGTCAACGAGCTGATCATAAAGTGGATCATATATACAAGATTTTACTTGAATAATAACCCTGCAATAATTATGTTTTTAAACTGAGTTATTATGTATGAAAAGAGTTGTTCATTGAGTGCAGGACTGACTGCAGCATAGTCCCATTGTCTTGTCTCCACATGGGGCAACATCACGTAGAACAGCAGTCGAAAAGCCCTTCAGTACGACGTAGAAATGTAATTGTGTACATCGCTGATGGGACCACCCACACTTTGCAAAAGCTAACACAGGCAGAACAAGAGAAAGACAGCATTCCATACAGCTGAGCAACCTGAAGTCACAAGTTTGTGACATTTTCAGAGTTTTTACAAGTTCAGCCTGTCTTCTATAAAATGTCTTCTTCCTTCCTTCCCTGCATCTGTCCATTTTATTCTACCATTTATCTCTGCCAGTCTACCTCCCTTCTTCTCTGTCTGTCTCTTTTTTTTAGTCTCCTCCCCTTCTTTCTCTTCCCTGTCTGCCCCATCCTTCTACAATGGCTATAATGACACATTTACCAGTCAAATTACTACCTGTCGAGACTGCCAGACCCTGGCACAGAACCCAGTGTCTAAGTGCCAGCCTCTTAAAAAGCCTTAAAGCCAAGCTGATATTATCCTGACAGCCACTGGGATTACACCACCTTATAATGCCTCTATCTTCCCACGAAGGCTTGACTTAAAGCAGCAAAACAATGGGCCCTTAACAGCCAAATGAGGGACAGAGTAGATCAAGCAAAAGTCTTGGACTAGGGCTGAAGTATAAGTATGAGCTAGAAGTGTATCTATTTTTGGCTTTGGTGAAATGTTCCTAACGCTGGCTTAGCATTTTGAGAGAAGAGAAGACTGCAGCTTTTTGGTTAGATTTGTTTCTGTGATGCTCTGAGCAACTATCCCCTACCAACTTTTAGACAAACACATTAATCTCCACATTATGGCTATGGAGCTATGCGAGGAATGCTCCTATTTAACCTCTGATTTTAGCAGAGGGGACTTGAAAGAGCCTCCAAATTACTCACTCACATGCCAGTTAAAAACAACTCCTCGCGGATCTTGTGCGTGCAGTGACTGTTTTGGTTGTTGAGTAAAGGGAATTAATGTGAGGATAAACAAGTAAAAACTGGCTTGGCACAAGTTATATGCTTGCCAGCTGTGATGCTGGCAAATAAAGGAACAATGGCGACTTGTTACAGCTGGTGGTTTCAAGGCTGAAACAGTCACAAGTCACATACAGTTTTAGGTTTTAGAAAGTGACCTTTATGGCATTAAGATAGAACAAAAAAAACAAACTTGTCCTTAATGTTAACACGACCTGCTACATAGCTAAATCAAACATGTTAGAACACAACTTACTTTTATAACAAAGATAACCCTTTATCAGCTAGCTATGTAAATAAATTATTGTCAATAGTTACCATGCTAGCATCCCTGTGTGCCTAGGCACACCACTGCTTTAAGCTAAATGCTAACGTTATCATGATAACATGCTGAAAATGACAATGCTAACATACAAACTAACACTTAGCAGGTATGATGTTCCCTAGTTTATTTTGGAATGCTAACATTTGCTAATTAGCACTGAAGAGGTACAGCTGAGGCTAATGTCTTTAATTTTCCAGTTTTTTTAATTTTTTTTATAAAAACCTTTGGTTTAAAAAGTGAAAGAGTACCCTACCCTAAAAAGAAACTGTGCGTTATGATTTAGCGTTTAGTTTACAAAGCGACACTTTCACGATAAAGAGACTGTTGCTGGTTTCCATAGAAACATACTGTTGTCTGGAGCTGAGAGGAGGTCACAGCTGTGCAGGTGTCCAGGTGAAGAGAGGTATCCCAGTAATCTGGAATGTGAAAGCAACACCGGCACAAAGCCTGGTCTTTCTAGCTTTTGCATCAATGGAAGAAAATATTTTGCCCATCTGCTACAGTGGTTGGTATTTTGGAGAACTCTTGAGCCACTCCCACGCTTTTACTAGAGCAATTTGGTCTATTCAAGTATCAACTACCTCAGGAGACAGGATGACACACAAGATAGATGTGATAGTTAAATATGTTCTGACTACTGCAAAGCGATACCCAATTATATAATACAAAATAATGTCAAATATCATTGAGAAGATACAGAATAGGCTATATATAAAAGATGACTGTGAGCTTGTGAAAAGAAAGTTTTCACAAGTTGCAGGATTTCAGTATTTTGGCATCAGCTGTCTTCACCAATCAACATGTAGTCAGCCAGACTAAAAATTCTAGGCTGAAAATACAATTGTCTCCACATTCTGACAAATTTGAGGCTTTTATTATGACAGTAGGATTGCCTCTCTTCAAATTCTGTCAAGGGTCTGCCAGACTAACTTACTACATGTAATTCACCAGTCCTTTATAACAGAAATGATTGCAACAAAGCCTCTTCCACTGTCTCTGCTAATGGTCACTTTAACTTAAAGGCACTGCAGAGTTTTCTTGGAAACAAAGTTGTGTTTTTACGTTTGGTGTTTCTCACAAAATGCATCTATGTATGACTGAGGCCTGACAACAGTGTTGAATGAATTTCCTTCCTGAAAAACAGCTACTTTTTTGTATTGTTTTTATCCATGTTTGCTAGCTAGCAGTCTTCTTCCTCCCTGACTTTTTGCTGCTGTATTGGTAGACACAGCAAAGCAGCATGAAAACTGTAGATAGGAACATGTTCAGTTACACCCCTCTACTCATGCGTGTACTCCATGAATGTATTTAAAAAAAAAGCTGGATAGAAGAGCTGGTCAGTTAGCCTTGCTGCCAATAAGCCCCAGCAGCTAACCATTGCAATACAACAAAAAAGGTTTTTACTCATTGCAATATGATTTTTTTTAAACCCACAAGCATTTAATATTTCTATAAATCAGATTTAATCTACGCTATGTCCTTTTTAAATGTTAAAACTATGGGACTTCAGGCAGGAGAGAGAGAGAGAGAGAAAGAGAGAGAGAGAGAGAGAGAGAGAGAGAGAGAGAGCTATTAATTGCACTCAACCACGTCACTAAAGTATCCATATTGGGAGAGACTGTGAGTATGTAGGAGTTAACTGACACAGTGGGAATTTAACTGCTAACCCTGAAATGCTCCTCCATTTGTATGTTGCTGTAGGACAACCTACAGCAAGTTGTCCATTTATGGGAGTACTGGATGCTAACTTCACATGAACACACTGTACACACACCAAATGAGAGTTAAAGGAGACTAGAGGGGGAAAAAAACAGATAGAGACAGAAGTCTATTGTTTCAGACTAAGCTAAGATAAACTAAACTAAGATATATGGGCAATGTAAGGTATTCTGGCATAGTAAGAATGATCATTATATGATTATTTTATCGCACAGATAAACCTTCTGCAGTAAAATGGGGAAGAGGAGAGAAATAAAGAGAGAGAGATACTGCATGCCTGTAGGTAGCGCACACTAACAGCTGTTTTGGCTGAGGCTCAGGGGACAGTTTGAGTTGGGTAAACCTAACGTTTTCTGCAGGGGTAAGGAGTCTCCTGAGAGTAGTCTGACAGGGCGGTTAAAATATGTTCAGCCTGTGTGTGAGGGTGTGTGCATCATTATAAACAGTATCTAACAAACAAGATTTACATTTGTAAATGTGTATTTATGTAAATGTGTGTGTGGTAAGCGCTTTAGATGTGTAGAGAGGAGGTACTTTACGAATGATTGCAAGCTTTTCTGTGCGTTAGAATAAGAGTACAGGTTTATACAACCTTAATACTGCAAATATGTGAGGCCACTGCTCGTACTGTATGTGCGTGTATATGGTACGGTAAATGTGTGTACATGTGTGATATCCATCACCACCTGCAGTGCTGTGTTTGGAAAGCTGGCCTTGTGGTTGTGGGTTTCTGTGCTATGTGTCTCCTCTCTCACACGTCCAGGCCTCGGCAGCATTAACACGTTTACAGGCCCAGGATGCGGAGCGGCTGTGGATGAGCATTCATAAACTCACTGGAGGTTTTTTGGCATAGCAGGGCCAAGAGTTTCTCTCTCTTTCTTTCCATCTCCGCCTATCCCTCTCTCGGCTTCATCTGTCATCTAGATTCCTTTTTCTCAGCCTCCCTTTCAGAGCCTAACCGATACTCTGGTGAGCTGATACTGTTGAACGATACTGTGTAGTGGTGGACAACAGGGCTGCCACTTTTTATTTGAACTTCAAACTTCAAGTTGAAAATCAAATATTCAATCTGAATACAAAATTCACAGAGTATAAGCACGACAGGCCGTGCCTTTCTAATCCACCAAGGGCCTGTCCATCTGACCACTGCAGTAAACCAGGCAATTCTTGCCCTTTTTCTAATGTAAAACACAGCTGCTTTACAAGCTAACATTAGCTTGTCTCTCAAATGAAGCAGTAGAGGTACTTTGTACGAACAGAAGCACAATTCTAAAACCTTATTTAGGATTAGGCGACACAAGGTAATAGCAATCCAGTGATTTTTGAGATAGAGTTACAAGAAGAACATTGATGATTCATTAATGTTTATTTTCTTTATGTTGTTTAGTAATGTTAAATAAGATTTATTTCTTCATATGCTGCATTTTCTATATTGCTAATACTCGTTATTTATAGTTGTTGTTGATACAATTTGACACAATTCAATTTCCAGTTTACTGTTTTAAATGTATTATGTTACCTGTTAGTGTATGCAAGTTTATTCTTATCTTGAAAATGTCTCACTCTGTACACAACTCTATAACAACCAAATTTAAATAACCCTTATTAATAACAGTAATGTTCAAGGTATGTGTTTAAAACAAGTATTGGCCAATATATTGTTATCGGTGTTTTTAAACTCTCAGTTATCAACAAAAGTGAAATTGAAAATCCTGAGTCTGTCGAGTTTTTTTTTTCCCCCCAGTTTTATTCTTTCTGTCTTCCACCCTTTTCCCACTGATTTTCTTTCCTCTTGGACCACAATGCAGCAGCGTGGCCAACAGCTGCACACTGTGTTCAGCTACAATAGGAAGACACACAGGATTGGATAAGCTTAGTCCTGGGTTTAAATTTTACAGGATTCACCCGAATCCAAACAGCCGAGCTTCTCCCTGTATTTGTCTGTGTCTGCATCCGCATGCCACAGTGTGAATATCAACCACAATAGCCTCTGTTGTCAAAGCCGAGGTCTTCAGCTGCGACTATATATTCTAGGCAACATATGAGGTGGCCAACTGCATCAGAGCGCAACTCAATCTCAATAACATCTGCTTTCCACTCACACTCTATCTCCCCCAAAACAAATTTTTGAAAGTGTGACTTCAGCTCGAATGGGGAAAAATTTCACCGAGCATGAGCAGACGGTATTCACAGGCAAACCTGAGAAGCTAATGCCACTGCAGCAATTGAAATGTGGTGGGATAATGTGCCGACGTTTTTGAGGGTTAGGGGGAAAAAAATTGGGCTTGGGACCTTGAATGCCTCAGACGCATTGTCATTAGTGACTTAAGATGTGCCGATCAGACGCAATCCTCCCTTTAAATTGCCCTCTGTGCTGACTCTGGCTATCGGATAGAAAACGACAAGCGAGGGGAAATTTCACATTGGTGTAGGGAAAAGACCTGTAGGTTAAAGATGTTAAGTTTCCATTTGGTGAAGAAAAAGGAGACTCCTGCATTCCCAGACAATGGTTCACATTCCATAACACCTCTCTATGCCCTGTGATTCATACTGACACACTAACTACTCAGACTGACTGAGGCCGATCTGTTCACACACACAAACACACCTCACATGCATTATTTTATACAGGCTGGTAGCAGGCTAAACTCTGCTGGGATTAACCAACCACTGAATTTATCACAGAATCAGTGAGCCAAAAGATCAAATGCACAACCAAACGACTAAGTGATTACTAATAATTAATCAGCATCAAAGGATTACGGTTAGCTCACCTAGATTTTTTTTTTTTTTTTCACATGTTGCTAAACTGATTGATGCAACAGCACTTTTTTTCAACTGAACTCCATCCAGGTGAAAACAGTGAGAAAAGCCAGAACACAAGACAAACAACCGAAACTGTTTAACATTAGTAAAAGATTTGTTTGTGTGGGACCCATCGCTCATAGTACGAGGCTAATTGAGAAAATAGGTTTTCATGGTGTTTAAGGAATACCTGGTTTATTACAACTGCAAAAAGTATAGTAAACACACTGTAGACTCCCTTTAAAGACCACCGCCCTGGGTCAACTTTAACCCATTGTACTTGCCATAGTTGTGTGCACACAGCCTTCCAACGTATTAGATGTGCTTTCAGTTATACAGGTTTAGATGATCTGTCTCTTGGCTTCTTTATAACCTCTTTCATTGTTTGATTTCTTGTGTTTCTTGCCTCATTGGACTTTGTTGAGCAATGCAGCCATGTTCTCAGGTCTCAACAGTTACTGTGAGGAGTAAAATATTTCCATAACCAACATCAATGGTGGCCAAAACTACAAAAAGTAAGACCCCCCAAAACTGAAATGATCCTTTTCAGTATGTGTAACTCAGCTATAACCCTCACAAGAAAGTCATGATAATAAATAGCACTTGTTTAAATTATCTTTCAAACTGACGAATCCCTTTTGGAAAGGAAGCTGTAGCTTGATACTTTCTAAACTCTTGTGTTTCTCTGATAAAAACAAATGGCTCTCTATGTAGCATTCTTGAATCCTGTGTTTTATTTTCCACTGTCAGCAAGATAACCTCACTAAACTTTGAGCACACTGTCATCTGTCGTATATTTAGACTATGACTCACTGTTCTTTTAATATTTTCTCCTCCCCTGGTAGCACACATGGATGGGAGTTGTGCACTGTTCATCACATTTTAGGCTGCATTACATCTGAAGGTATTATGACCTTTACCTTCTGAGACAGCTGAAAACACCTGCGCTTCACCAACCAGCGTTACCCTTCAGGCTGAGGGTGTGTTTATGTGTCCTTAAACCTCACACCTGAAGTTAAGTCACACTTAAATTGCAATAAAAATATAACCCTAACATGCCATATCCATCATCTGAAACTCATAGGTTTTTTGACAGGCAGGTTTTAACACACAGATTAAACTGTAAACTTAAATCTATTTAAACTGCAAACACCTCATCTTTATTCTCATTTTTGAGAGAGATCTGAATAAATCTGGCTCCAGGAGCTCTCAAAGTCTTACTTGAAGGATTTTAAAGTTAACCACTGAAATGAGATGATAAATTCTTATTTGTCAGCTGCTGATCCAATTTACTGAATTAAATAAGTACCCAAGAGGGGTTGATGCAGCAGCTGGCTGAAGGAAAAAGGCTATAAAACACTGTCTTACTTTTAAATGTTGGTTTTAAGAGGGACATTTGCATTAGAAGTTGGATTCTTACAGCCCAAATCATAAATAATACTGTAAAAAGGCAACTTCTTTGTGGGGCAGCAGCAAGAGCCAATACAATTCCTATCCAGTCTTTGACTTTTAAAAGCCTTGTGTCCCTTTTAAAAGTGCACTTTCAGATGCTACACCCACAATCAGGCAGAATTGGAGAAAAAGCATTCCAAAAAGTACAAATCCCACACAAAATAGGGATGTTTGTACGGCATCAAAAGGCTACTGCTCGCTGGCGGTGCTCCATATGACCAAATATGGAAGGAAAAAATGCTGCCTTTTCCCGTAACCAAACTGGGAAAAAGGAAAAAAAAAAAAAGGGAAGGCTTTCTTGCATGCTGTGTGCACAGCAAGATAGAGCTCTCACACTCACTACACAGTGGCCACAGAGTTGGCTCCCTCTCAAAACAGTATGACTGATGGTGATGGTGGACCTGTCGTGACATCTCGCCGAACACTGTTGGGCACACGCGCACGCACGCGCACGCACACACACACATACACACACATACACACACCTGCACAACTCTGGAGTCATGAAAGAGAGGCACACCGATCTTTTTACTGCTCTGACATTTCATTTTTAAACAAACACAAAAGCCTTCTTCACTTTTACATATGATCTCTATACTGGAGTCTCCGCGACACACATTGTATCGGAGCCCCCTGGAAGGGAACATTCCTCTTGGTGAAAAAGCAGCCATCTCAAACGCCACAGTCCTCTGCTTAAGTTAGAAACGGTTTGTTTATCTGCCCCCCCCCCTCGCTATATGGAGAGGCTCTGACATTCTCCTGCCACTGCCGCACTGCAAAAAAATGTCTGTGCGGGCATGTCATTTCACAAGAAACTTATCAAATTATCTAGGACATTTTTTTGAGTGTTTGTGAGCTGCCAGCAGTGAACGAAAACTGCTGGAAGATGAAAAAAAACCTCTGCAGTCAGCACAGAACAAAGTAATAAATAAAAGGACTTGTGCTTCTGTTGTTACAAAACTGTCCAGCTTAACAAGTCACTGAAACTTTGTATTTCACCATAAAGGAACAGTTTTGCATTTTAGATATGCTTATTCACTTTCTTTCCAGGAGTTAAATGATCCTAGTTGAGGGTAAAAGAAACTGCATTATAGCACCTCTAAATCTCACTAATTGACACATAATATCTGGTTTGGTTTAGCTCGTTTAAAAACCAAATTGTAAAAAAGGTTTAGGTTTTACGCAGATTAGTGCTCAACTTCTTGGCTCATACAATATCGATACACAACACAACAAAGTAAAACAGACGAAACTATTTAGGCTATGCTTGGTGATGGAGAACAGACTACAACAATAAAAATTTTTTTCTTGTTTAGTCATAATAATGCCATAATTTAGATACTGAGCAATCCTTCCAATGGAAACACAATAAACTAAACAAAAAAATTATCTTCTTCTAATCTTAAAGAAAAAGTTTTGAGAAATAAGTTTATTGGTTTGATATTGGATATGAAGACTGATACCACTCTTATGTCTAAACACTACGCTAAATATGAAGCTAAAGTTAGCAGGTCATTAGCTTATCTTAGCTTAAAGACTGGAAACAGGGAGAAACAGCTAGCCTAGTTCCAGCCTACTGTAAAACAGATGCTAAATTCAAGACATGCTGGAAATATACTGTATATGCTAAACCGAGCTAATTATACAAGTGTAGCCTAAAGTTGGCTGTAGTAGCATCTATCATCAGTGAAATAACCTGTTGATAGCTTGTTTGTATCATGCCAAGTTCCCCTGGCATGATACAATTGACTTAACTGAATTAAAAAGAAAAAAAAAAGACTTTTTTTTTTTTTTTTAAATAGACATCTTTGGTTTTGCTGCCCAGCAATGACAAGCAGAGAACAAAGTCATATATAATCCATTCCAACTTTTTTTCTCCTTTTCCTCACGATCCAGGTGGTTTTACTTTTCTCTTATTGAGGCACCTCCTTGAAAAAAATACATCCGATATTCTGTTGCAAATATCCAGAAAAAAAATCCTCAAAAAATCCCAATAATTATACAACCCTGCACTTGACATGTGATACTAACAGTGTGTTGTGTAATTCTGCTAGGACATCGTACTCAAGCCTTCATCTTTTCATCACTCAGGAGCAAGTTTCAGAACATACATGCTACAAAGGGCCAAGACAGTATCAAAACTAGACTATAATAGACTGGTAATAGTCATAACCAAACAAGACAGGACATAATGAATAAATAAATGCAATCATTCCACATTATTTTCCTGTCACAACAAAGCAGCAGAGCTATGATGAGTATACAAGGACAACATCACCTTGTCTCTCAGTACCTTAGGGTGCAATGAGACATCTATTAAATAGGACTGTAAATAAGTAATGACAGACAGCAGCTGAATGAAACCAAAGACAAAAGAGATGATAGCAATCTCAATCCACTGACAAAAGCCCCCCATCTTACAGCAGGTCATTTAATGATCTTGGAAACCTCTAGCACCCTTGGGAGAGTTTTTCTCTCATTTTCAGAAAAAAAATACTATTTCTAGACTGAACACAAGGACATGTGACTTGTCACGAATACCCTCCTCATCCTTCTCTTGTGTTCATTTCCAGGAGAAAAGCAGCCTCCTCTTGTTCCTTTAGGACAGCTCGTTTTGACACCTGCCTTCTGTCAGAGTAAATGAGGCCTGGGCAGGAGTCTGTGTCTCCTCAACAGGACATTAATCTGCTACTAGTGAGCTGACCAGGGAGACTAGTGGAACCTGAGCGCTGATATATGGTGGGTTTTAGTCTAAGCACTGCTACTGCCGACAGCGCAGCTAGAGAACAGTTTATCCAGCTGATGGCAATAGAGCAGAATCGAACGGAAAAGGATAAAAACGGGACATAACGGGACTGAAATGACCTCTACGCTGCTTAAAACCTTGCTTTCTTTCAATCTGTGAGGAACTTTTAACCAGGGACTGAAAGATCACAGTTTCGATCACTGCAAAAAAGCCAGTTTGTCTGGCTAAAAGGCCCTCGGGCAAGATCTTGAACCATTTTCATAAGTGTAAGTCACTCGGGATATGCACCAAAGCTCAATCACTGAAATGTAAAAGTATATGTGATTAGCATGATCCACAGCAGCCTAAAGCCTCTGGTACACGGGCAATAACATGAAATGCTGGAAATATTAAGTGGAACATAAAAATGTATGTCTCATAAAGCTTGAGAGGTTCCTGATGTGTTTCTCTAAGGCAAGAAACTGCAAAGAAAATGGTCCTGCTGAACATTTGTGACACACTTCCTACAAATGTCACATTTCGGTCAGGGTGGACGTGTGGCTCTCCGTTGCCGGAGAAAAATTCCACTTTAGTAAAAGAAGAGAAAATCGGAAGGAAAAAAAAAAGAATATAAATGGTGGAGTGATTTATGTGGCTGACTCAAACCACACGAAGAGAGGACGTCTTCCCATCATACCTTACATGGAGACATACATGAGGGTAGAGTCAGGCTAAAAAGCATGATGCAATGCCCCACACACACACTGAGAGCCTGTTGAAAACATGACAGCTGTGTGCAAACCCTGACACGAGTTTGCCTTTTTTGCGCATGCACCACAGCCATATCTGGAAAAGACAAAGAAAATCACTTTCACAGAGGACATATTTATTTAAATCTCTCTTAAATCTTTATCTTTCCTGCCTTGTTTTAACACACAAGTCAGTAAATCATGCGGCAGAATGCCAATATTTTTTTGAAGTGTGCTGCGAGGCTTTTCAAGGGTATTACATGACAAGGTATTTCTCAAAATAAGGGGCTGCATTCCTGGAGAGAGATAGGAGGAGATTAAGGAGCGGGTGGTGTTGTGGGTGGGGTGGTTTGGCGAGCGAGATGACCTGACCGAGAGGGGGTATTACTCACAGTGGATGTGGAGAGGTGGAGTGATCCCCTGACAGTGCTTTCAGTTCACTCTTACAGGGTTGGAAATCAGAGGGGTTTCTTCAGGGAACGCACAGACAAGACACATGCTGCATACGCACAATTGAGAAAAAGGAATGATAATAGAGAGCCTTTCACAGAGACAGTCAGGGATGTTTTGTTTTAATCCTGTGACTCCCTCTTTTCCTATCTATGGGTATTCATGTGGCCGTGACATGCTCTCAGTGAATTGATGCAGGGCCAAACTGTTTAATGGAGGATGTACTGAGACTCCTCAGCCAGGTGTACAAACTAAAAGGTTTCTCTCCACAGTACACTCTGTAGATGATTGATAAATGGGCTTCAGAGGCGGTGATAGTGAGCAAGGAAGAATATGGTAAGAGGCAATATTTAAGTTTCACTGTCTGTCACTGCTGGACTACCTTAAAGCTACTCAGTGGAACTTTCCTTTAAACAGCAGTATCCTTACA
Organism: Seriola aureovittata; assembly: GCF_021018895.1. Classification (NCBI taxonomy): domain Eukaryota; kingdom Metazoa; phylum Chordata; class Actinopteri; order Carangiformes; family Carangidae; genus Seriola; species Seriola aureovittata. The sequence goes on from NC_079385.1 coordinate 9,125,693, forward strand.
AACAGATCATTGACATATCATCACCCTAAAAAGTTGATGTGGCTAACTTGTTAGCAAATGGTTACACATTCAGTAGATATGGAGCAACATTTAACATCCATCTAGAGAGATGATTCTGGCCACCTGGCAGATGTAAGTCTAGTATTCACTTTCCTTGTAGCTCTGATTGAGTCTCCACCAATTCCTGGGGGATATATTGGGCTCTCTAGCTGCTAAATGCTAACGGTTTGCCGTTCGGTGGTGAGCAGGTAGTGAAGAGTGTGTCCATCAATAGCTTTTTTCAAAGAGAAACAATGATACAAGTGCCGAAAGTGAGTCAGACAAAAAAAACTTAGGGGCTGTAAATCCGAAACAATGAGAATGCGCTAAAAAGGTCCTTATAGCTGAGATTAACTGCTGAGTGATCATTTTCTATTAGTTTCTCACATCGCCTTTCACATTACAGTACACATTATGTTTTATGTCTTGCATGCAATATGCATTTGCATTAATCTACTGCCCTCCACAGTCAGCAGGAATTGGTATTGCATTGTCTTACTAGTAAAAATTCCAACACTACTTTGAGGTCTTTTTAAGAGATTGAATTCTATATTGAACTCCATGAATTTTAAAGTAATACTTCTCTCAAGTATAAGGTGATTGATAAATTGAGGGTGCAAAGAGCACATGGAGGGGAATAGTTACAAGAAGAAGAAGGATTGTAATAGAAAAAGCCAGAGCATAGCTCTTGACAAAGGACCGCAAAAGTCAGCACAAAATTCAGTGGCGTATACCAGTCGTAATCCCAGTCCACCTACACTGGTTGACAGATGTGATGCCAGTAATTAGAAATATGGAGCTCTTTCATTCAGGCTAGGGATGGGCGATATGGCCAAAAATCCATATCATGATATACACAGCAGCCTCTTGCGATAACGATATGTATCACGATACATAGATTATATAATAGAATAGTTTCAGAACAGGTTACATAGACCCTGAGGAAAACTAAACTGCTAAATATATTTAAAAAAGAAAACATAGAACACAGTATGTAGACATACAACATTTATTGTGCCCCACTGTAATCATACAGTATTCTGTAAACATAAATGTTGCACATTTAAAACTGGTCTTATTTAATAATATGTGTAATATCTAATCGTGTATGCAAGTTAAATTGCATTCAAAGGACTCATTCATCTCGTGTAACGTAATGTAATGTGAAAAAGGCACCAGTTAACACGAAACACCTGCAGAAGGGTACATGGCTGACCGGGAGCAGCTAGCAGCTAGCAGCCGGAGTACGAAGATGATAGCCGGGGTTTACCTCCCTCGTCATCCCGGAGGGAAAGCGATCCGATGAACGGACCTGCAGCTCTTTGAACCACTTTGGATATTTAATGAAATTTTGTCCGACGTTTTCGGAGATGAGAGATGTGGGATCCACAGACCGGGAGCAGCTGCTTATAAGCAGCCGGACTATGGACATGATCACCGGCTCGGTGAACCTCCGCCAGGGGTGGACTGGCCATCTGGCATACCGGGCATCGTCCCGGTGGGCCGTTGACCCAATGTGGGCCGGTCCGGTCCGCTATGTTATTTTGTTTTGTTTTTTTCCTCTAAATTCCCTCCATTTGGGCCGGCCGATTGGCTGCAGAGGGCTAGCAGTGTGTTGCCAGCATCGACACATATTATTGGTCTATTGTTTGTCATTGTCAATCAATCATGGGCTGACAGGCTCAGAGAGCCCTGACAGTGCTGTCAATCACAACACAAACCAGGGTGGGCGGGACCTCATGCCATGGGCGGGAGTCGCGAGACGGGCTGCTGCTGAGCTGAAGATGGATAAGCGGAAGAAACGCCCGGGTGGCGCTGAAAAACTGCGACTTAAAAAGCTAAAGTCTCTGGAGGTGGCGGCTGCTAAATATTCTAAATTGACGGACCTATCTGGTGCCGGGGTCACCACCCAAGCAGGTGCTGCCGCGCCGGGAGACGAGCGAGAGGAGACATACACGGTAAGTAACGTTAGCCTGGGGCTGGCTAGGCTACATTTTTGAGACATGTCCAAAAAAAAGTAGAAAATGTTTTTACATTGAATGATGTGACCTAATTAACTGCATAGTCCTACTTGTGACAGCATATTAGCCCAGAGTTGAAGGGCTGTGAAAGTTGGTAGTTGTGGTTGATTTTGTTTAAATATGCCGAATTGTGATATTATGGGTTATTATTGTTCAGATGATTTAGCTAAGCTAGCTAAGAGCTGCTAACATCAGTAGTCTCTTGTTGCCATAGCAACAGTAAACATTCACATGGACCAATGAGCTGTAAGTAGAGATGCAGAATCAAGCTGTATTGTAAATACAGATGAGATACTTTGAATTTTAGCACAAAATACAAGTAAACCTATAGGAAATAATTAGTTTAATTTGCAATATTTGCCATTGAATTTATTGTAATCTTTCAATTCATTTATTGTTTACTGAGGTGATAACTATTTCATAATTTGTGTGTAACTTTAATTTGTGTGTAAATGTGTTACTTTTACTGTAGTTTTCAAATGGCTGTGTATATATAAGTATATGTCTCTTTTAGGTTGACCACCCTATATATGAGAGCCTAAGGAGTTGTTTTCCCTCTGTCCCCTTTTGAGGACCTCCTTTGTCTCCTCCATCATTCACTGGGCCACTTTTGGGTTCCTGAGCTCATTTCATGTGGTGAGAGGAATGCAATATGTGTATGTTTAAAGGTTTATGTGAAGAAACATACTATATGTGTGATAAAATGACAATTGGTCATTCATAAATGTCTCTTTATATTCTCTGCTACCATTATCTCCTGTCAAACAGGTTTTCCTGACCTGCTAGAAGTTCTTTTATGATGCTTGAGTCATCCATCATATCTGAGAGCTTCGTCTTGACTTTGTGAGTTTATTATGCAACTTGTTTTGTCTCAGATTGAAACAAAAGGTTTGATTATGATTATTTCCTGGTTGAATATTTTCATATTGATGGTTTTAATTTCAAACATCTGCATATCTTTTAAGTTCAATTAACAGTTATGCAGGTGGGCCTTAGGGCTCTTTTGAGACTTAAGTCATCCTTCATGACAAATGAATTTGTTCACTAAGTGTCACTACGTCACAAAAAGTCTACATGGCTACATATACTTGACAGTACACAGATACTGAGTACAAGTTCTGTTTGCTGTTTCTTGCAGGTCATGAATTTGGTGAGGAGCGGAGCTGGCTGGCTGCGGACGAGGAAGTAGGGCAATACATACTTGTGCACATACACGTATATGAGAATGCATATCTATTCAGACCTGTAACCCATGTCTTAGACTTTTTCACACAGCTATATATATTTTTTTTTCTCACCGTTGAGCGAGTGAGTTTCAGCTCTAATGCTGCTACTGTCTGTAATATGTTTCTATTTAGATTATTTGTCAGGATATTTTTTTGTTATTATTGTCCGAGTCTGGTTTTAACTAATGCTGGGCTTACAGACTAAAAACTGAAAGGGTAGCATAAAGGTTCTTCCCGTTAGTCTCGTCCCACCCCTAGTCATGACATAACTTCTGATATGATTTGACACTATAATGAATAAAGATTGATTGATTGATTGCTATAGCTGTCAATTTTAGTCCTTGAGTTCATAGTTAAGTGCTTTATTTGTTAACTGCTATCAAGGAATATGACTCTTCTTTGTAGTATGCATGAGAGAAGATGCTGCGAGATTAGTGGACTTCTATGTAGTGTCCGCTGATAATGTAGTGGGCTGGTCTGGACAGAAAATGCCAGGGCTGAATTTTTGTCCCAGTCCACCCCTGACCTCCGCCATCATCCCGGGGACAAAACAATCTAATGAACTGGCCTGAAATTTACCGCTGGGTAATATAATCCCTTTTGGAAGATAAATGTTGGTTTCACAGATGAAATTAACAACTGCAGCCGCAACAATAGTTTTTCTGAATGTAAAATGAAGCTTCATGTTTTTACTGGACTGAACAACAGCGTTTCCTCTGGGGCTGTAACATGTTATAAGTATATATAACACAATCTAAATAAATATAAATGTATTTAAATAAACAGATCGGTCTATATTGAATTTCGTTTTATGTTATTAAGTAAGACATAAGTTTGGGGTTTTATTATATCTACATTACAGAATGAATAACATCATTTAGTGTATCTCTCCGATCGTGAGGTTATTTTTTATGAGGAAAAAAAAGTGTCAGTGGAGCAGTAAAATCGCCATTAAGGTACACCCAGTATGCCTTGTGATTGCGTGATCAACATGCGTTATCGTGATAGGGGATATAATTCAAATCTCTATCGTAGGCCATTTTTTTATCGTTTATATCGTATATCGTTTATATCGCGCATTCCTAATTCAGGCCAAGATGAAATCCCGACAAATATCACACCCCTGTGGAAAATGTGACATTTTTCCTATCATTCAGTGGTTTGTAGTATCAAATTTTAAGATATTAAAGCATAAGCGTTGCTTTTGAATCAGCGGATGCACATTCTCTAAGTGACAGAGAGCTCACCTCCTCTTCCAAAAAATACATTCCACACTCCTCATACCTCAAATCCTTTCAGGGCTCTGCAGGGCTAAAGTTCACTAGCTTTACCAGATCTCCCATTTCGTGCATGGCTGTGCTGGCTGTTATTATTAGTGTGGCAGCCAGCCAGCTTGGATGGGTACACGTCTTCTTTCCCCCTCAATTCCCCTCGAGGTGAAAGGCCCAAACCTAGGTCTTTAATCTGTAGTATACAGTAGGTAATGTATGCCACTTTATACTCTGCACTCCCTCCATGTGTGTTTGTACTGTGTCCATTGTGTCTGTCTGTCTGTCTGTCTGCAGGTAAAAGTGACCGCCAGGGCAAACAGCAGAGATCTTCATACCTGCAGTTTACAGGGGCAGAGCAGCCATTGTCAGTCCTTCAGGAGAGTTACCCCATGTCTGTCTCTATTCCTTCTCTCTTTCTGTGGTTATGTGACTTTGGGATCCATTGCCAGAAATTCCAGGAAACCCTAGAGCTTCATGAGACATAACAAAGCTCTCTCTCTTCCCCTGTCTTTGTCTCTTTCACTGTAGATTACACTATGTTTCTCTGTCTGCCTTCTGCAAGCCTGGAAGCTCTGGATCTCATTCTCCCAGGGAGCTGAGAGTAATTTTATTCAGTGGCTGATTGACTCATATCATACGATTTTAAATGCTGGAGTTACTTACTTTTAATGCCTGTGCTAATTCCAGACCACACACTATTTAGACCATGGAAGACGCAATCATCATTGAATGCCATTAGCATGATGTGGCATTTACTGCTAAATTGAGGATAAAATTCAGCTTTAGAGGTTAATACATGTGCAGTATTTAAGCCTCCTAATTCCTAAATTTATTAGAATAACACATATTTCAGACAGCCATGAAATTGTAAATAATTGAGCGGTGCTCTTAGGAGGCTTCTCTGGTTGCTCAGTTGAGGTTGCTGCTAGCTTTTTTTTTAGCTGATGGCAAAACTGGAAATGAGATTTGGTTCACAAAGCAGCAGAGCGAAATGGGAATAAATCCAAAACCACAGCTGACCTCCCCCCGACCTCCCCCCTGACACTAATCTGTCCATGGGGGGTTCACCCATCTCCTCTCGCTCGAAATTGTCTCCTCCACCTGGGTCAACCATGCTCTCAAACACATAGATGCATGTCTGAACCCCCCCCCCCACCCATACACATAGACAGGCACCTACAGACATACCTATCCACCCCCACCCACCACCCACCACCCACCTTGTGTTTATGTTCAGAGCTTGAGTGACTGGTATTTCATTTCGGCCTGCCCGGAGCCCTTTTGCACAGTTTAGCTTGGCCAGTGTACCATTACTGGTCATTAACTCTAACCTGAACTAATAGGGGCCCATTTTCCAAGGTGGTCTCCCAGGTGGCTGTCACAGGAGTGAGTGGCACTGCGGGGCTCAGGGTTTGACTCAGGCACAGAGAAAAATGAAAAATCTGCCGGGACGCAAGCCAGACTCCATCATACACTGGACGCAGACCTTGATAACAAGAACCCATTGTTCTTGGAGGAGCGTCTGGGTGTTTTGTTTCTCATTCAGGCAGGTTTAATTAGGCCAGCCAGAATGGGCACCCCATCCCATCCCTCCTGTGCACTCTGCTGTATTTGTACCTCATTCAACATCTGATCTGAAGAACCATCAACAATGCTCCCAAAACCATTTGCTCCCGCATAAATAAAACCAAGTCAGGCCAAGAAACACGAATACTAATATATCAATATTCAGCATCATAGCAAGGAGAGCTAGACCAGTACATCATTCAGGTCGATATATTGATATTGATTGATTGATGTTGATATTATCTTATTGCAGATATATTGGTATTAGGATATGTGCTTTCTGATAGGTAAGAGGAAACTGCAGTAAAGGAATGGCAAGACTGTATGTTTGAGGTCATTACATAGTTTGACACAGTCCTTTGCATTTAAGAGATGCTCATCAAAAACCTTAAGGAAAAGTATTTAAATATCAAATACTGATGTTGGTATTTGCCTCATAAATTCAGTATTGGTTTGGTTAGAGTAGTAAGTTTCCCTTTTGCACTCACATACAAACTGTACGTGTACAAAAAACACATCCACGTGTAATACTTGATACTATATTAGAAACTAGGGCTGCAACTAACAGTTATTTTCAGTGATTAATCTGATGATTATATTCATAATTATTTGACTGTTTAGTCTGTGAAATGGAGAAAAAAATTGTGGAAAATGCCCATCAGAATTTCACAAAGCACAAAGTGACATTTGACCAACAGCCCAAACCGAAACATATTTCATTTACTATTAAATAGGGAGGATTTACTGATTACTATCATGAGCAGCAAATCCTCATAATTAAGAAGCTGGAACCACTAAATATTTGGCATTTTTCCATTAAATATGACTAGAACAGTCAATTTATTTTTAAGATAGTTGCAGATTCATTTTCTTTCTAACAACTAATCAATGCAGCTCTAATACAAACCATTGCACACCTTTCACTGATTCCCAAAAGCAATACACTATAACTTGTATTTGTACATGCACATGATAATGACTTTATGACTCAACATTTAAAACAAAGACTCTTCATATGAGCAAACTTTGTCAGTATAAATATCTTCAACTTCCAAATATATGATTTTAGCATAAAACTATGCATGTTTTCACTGTGCGCTCCTCCGTGTGACATGTGTCATCATTAATCAGAAGAGAAGGAGCCATTAGTCTAAATGTGGGGGTAATTAATCCACGCTTGCACTCCATTAGACGTCATGCTCAATTTGTGCAGAGAGCTGTGTACTGGGTAAATAAGCAGAGATGACGGGACTCACAGCTATTATTCCTGAATAGCATGGCATCTCAGTAGTGCTGATACTGTCGAGGTGCTAATGTGCATCTCCGAGAAAGCTCTGAGCTAAACTAGTGAGCACACCCACAGTTCAAGTGGATATTACAACTTCAATTTAAAGTAGAATGAAATGAATTACTGTCCCTTCTAAATAATTGTATTCATGTGTCTTTTTGCGTAGGAAATTTGTGAAATTTGCTGTCTGATCAGAGGATAATGGTACGCATATGTATCTCAGTCATAAAAAATGTGACTGGACTTCAGCATTAAAGCCAAACCCTAAGCCTCCAACAAGGTTAAACTGCAGTAGGGCATACAGTATGAATCAGCCCTTAGTTTAATAAGTACCATTTGGCTGTCACCTCGGCGGCTGTAGAGCTGCTCTATTACAGTAAAGCCCCTCCAGTACAGAGCTGGGGTTATTCAATAAAAACCTGACTGAGTGTTTCTCCCAATCACCACTGGCAGATCTCTGATGAGGTAAAGAGCTCTCCTATGCCAGCCTCTGTCCCTGCAGAGCACTGTCTGATTAAAATGGTTTTCTGAGAGCATATTTTTGTTCTCCTTGTCCCCTTGCCAGACCCGAGTTAGAGTACAGAGAGAAAAATTGACAAATTACCTAATGCATACTGAATGAATCCACAAAAAGCAGATCTAATCTATAAAGGTCTCCAGTAGGTAGATAGATGAGAGTGTTGGATTTCTACCGGGTTTTTGGGTTTTTTTTTTTAAAGAAACTGTTGGTATCCATGTCTCAAAGACACGGGAAGAGAATGCTGAAAGTGTGCCTAAACATACTCTACATTTGTTACTAGTGTTGAGGGAGGAATGGCTTTGCATCAGCCATTGTGTGCTTTTGATCTTCAGCCTAAATCACTTTCAACCCCCCACCCACCTCTCCAACACACACACTTATCTTACCCGCTCCCAACAGCGCTGTGACATGTGAAGTGGAAAGAAATGGCAACAGAGGAGTGGCGCGCTAACTCCGGCTTTCTTACTCTTCTGTCCTCTTGCCTTGCTTGTAATACATTCCTGAGCAATCCTCGGAGGCTCATATGTAAATGCCTGAGTATGCTTCTGATTAGGAGGCACAAAGAGTACACTCTATAAATGCACTCTTAAACAATTACCACTGCTCCTGACTGCAGCCCCGACACAGACCTCAGACTGTGCTGCTGCCTCACTGGCTCATTCAGGTGGGAAAGATGGATACAGACCATTTACAACAGCATGCCTTTCTATAAGACACATGTCTAAAGTTTCACTTTACGAACCAGACAGCAAAAGGTTTCAGATGCATTATGGATGAATGAAATTTTATTTTGTGCTAAAACTAGACAAGTACTTGATTAAATGATTAGCTGACCGAATAGAAAATTACTCACCCGAACTTTAACTGATGATGACTCATTTAAAGCTGCTTTAATCAAAATTTTATCAATTTTAACAATGGATCAAATAGATGTATAATGTGGAAAGTGGGGCTCATAATGAAAAACCCAGAGAGTAATTAATCAACTCTGCAGTTCCCCTCGGCTACACAAAGGGTGTTATTGTCATTTTAGTGTCTTTCAGCTCATTGTTTTGGTTTCACAACTTCACTGTTCTGATTCTCTCTCACCGCGCTTATCAGCGTTGTTTCCAGACACAGCAGCCAACTTTTTCAGCAAAAAAGCTCTGCTAAACCCGCTGTAAGCTACCTGGCCAGCACCAAACAGCAGACAGACAAAGTTAGCAACTAGCTAGTACACATAGTGGAGCATTTAGCAGCTAATGAGTCAGAAATTTTCCACAGGAGTTTGAGGAGGGCAAAATTGACCTAAAAGGAGAGTAAACATTGGACTTGGAGTCAATAAACACTACGCCAAACAAACGCTAATGTTGCTCCGTGTCTGCTGGATGTGCAACTGTTTGCTAACACGTCAGACATACCAACAAAAAAAAGTAGATAATATGTCAGTGTAGTGTGTTCAACTTATTAACGCAGCCCACAGGGCAGCAAAAACAGTTATGCAGGCTAATGCAGGTTGAAGGCACCTACATAGCAAAATACTAAACATTTCCCAGTTCCACCTTCTCAATTGTGAGAACTTCCTGTTTTTCTATGTTTTATACAATTATCAGTCGAATAACTTTGTTTTGCACTGTGGGTCTGACAAAACAATCAATTTCAAGACATAACCTCTAACTGTTGCGATGAAATATAGACTGAACAATTGAATGATTCATCAAGAAAATTATCAGCAGATTGGATGGTAAAAATAACCACTAGTCACAGCCCTAAATTAATAAGTTGTGAAACCATCAGACAATATTGTATTCTCCTTAGATTTTACACCAAGACTTAAATAAATGTTCAAATAGTTAGAACTTAGTTGGAATAAAAAATACTCTCTTTGAAGCTCTTCCAAAGAATGAAACAGAAGTCTGACTCATGTGAATACCCTTGTAAGGACACAGTGATTGTTTTATGTGTATGAGGTAAGTCCTCACTTTCATCATTACCACATACAAGGCTGATCTTGCTCTCGCCAGTTCTCACTCCCATGATGGCGGACGTCCAACGTGGACGCTCCAAGCTGTCCTTCACATTTGCTGTACACACTTCAACACACACACAGAGCCTCTATAGCCACAAGCATAAATCCAGCAGGCCTATAACTGACCCGCACACTGCCCTGTCTGTTTTCCCCCATGCGATTCATAGAGCGGTTAACCTTGCTAACTGTGTAAACACATGACCTCACCAGTCATGTGTTTACACTCAGTGGTATTTTTCACACACGCCGCTGGGATTTACATCACCTTATTACCTCCATGTTCCTTTAATTCCCCATTACCCTAAAATATGGGACTTTTAAAAGGTGATTTGACAGTCTCTTGATTAGCAATGTTTGTTTAGTATTGGGACGCTATGAGAGGAAGACGATAAGCTGAGAGCAGAAGGGAGGAGGAGGAGGAAGAGAAGGGAGGTGAAGAGAGGACAGACGGGGAAGAATGGAAAGCTGGCGAAGAGAAGAAGCAGGGTGAAGTGAGAATGAACGTTATAGTAATCATTTATTTTTTGGAGAAATGGGCTGAGGTAGAATAGATTGGTGTCAAAGGAAAGGAGAGAGGCGAAGGGAAAGTTAATGTAGCTGTTAGGACAGAGACAAGTAAGGTGGTTTCTCTGCCACAGGGACACACTGTGCACGTCTGAGGTCCCGGTGGGAGGACGCCGAAAGGAAAACACAAGGCCAATCAGCTAACAGAGACATTTCCTGTGCTTGTTTTATCAGATGAGAAGAAGCCCAAAGGCTAAATGTCCCTCTCAACAGTTTTGTACACTTCTCAGAATAACCCGCTTTGGGGAACGAAGGGGAGAACATGCATCTTTGTTGGATGACATCAGAAGCAATGCTTAGGAGCACTGACCTCACTCTCGCACAATCAATCATCCACAAAAACCCCAAGAAATGTAGACCACGTGAGTAAGAGAGGAGGTTTTACCTTTTAAGATATAAAGCAAGGCTGCCTCATGAATTATATCATCACCCACTTAAAAAAAAGATTTAGTTAGGGGGAAAGAAATAGAATTGTGTTTTTTATAGCCATGAAACTTCTGATGGAGCTTGGCATCTGGCAACTAGCAGATGGCGGACCAATATGTCAATTACCAACACCGACATGCCATACTGCCTATTAGGCAATCTGGCCTTGAGTGATAGCACTTTAAAGTCAGAAAATGACACGAGCGAGAGGCTGATCTAACAAACCCTCTTTATCAGAGTGTGACTAAAGCCCAGAGGAATTCAAACACAGGTCTGTCACGCCCACATGACTGCTTCAGTCAGAGGAATCGAATTTTGGGAAATAGTTTGCAAAGAAAGGACGTAAAGATAGGAAGAAGGATCACAGTGAAATTCTTTTTGCATGTAAAATATATTTAATCTGTGGCTTGAAAATAGCTATGTAAATGTGGTTTGATTAAATAAGACTTCATTTGGTGGTGATTCTATTATAGGCCAGCGTATGGGTCAACTAAAAGACGAAAAAAGAAATGAGAGTAGCATTCTCCATCACCCGAGAGACAACCAGAGTCTAACTGTGCAGTGAACAAATGGCAGATCATCCGAGAGCAGCGTGGATATTCCCCTACAGAACTGTTCCATGTCATCTTGGCTGCGTAACGAGGAACAACAAACAGGATATAAAGCTAAATTACACAGAGGGAAATTTCATGGCATGAGAGGTCGTTCTTTTTAAAATGGCAAATAACCGGAATTTTGAATTTACATCACAAACATCTGCAGAGCTCGTCCTGCATATTTTCCAGGACCTAAATAAACATCGTCTAAGGTTTCATGCCCTCGTGTGACTTCACAAGCAATTAAGCAGCACTACCAGTTTTTGTCTACCACTTGCTGACCGTCGTTACTCAGTGAAGGAGTTAAGGATTCTTTTCCAACCCGAGATCTGCCCGTCCGTCCAAGCTCACCATATTATACAACTTAGTGTGCGGTTCTGGATGCAGCGCATTCAAATTACATGCTATCGAATTCAAAGGCGAGGGGGAACAGAACGAGTACACTGTGGGGCTCGAGTCCAGGACCACAGTCCCATGAGCGCTAGCTGCATGTCAATCACAATCACTTCAAATGAGCTGAACCCTGTCCTACTCCTGCTGTTGTCCAGAAGACACAAACCTAAAACCTAAACTAACTTCATTCCAAGCAAGTGGTAGACACAGACGACAAGGACACCATTGATGAAACAGAGGGCAATCATTTTGCTTGCGGTTCTGCAGTCATGGTGGGGCTGCATCGCCATCTCAAACCATATTCTTAGAACAAAAAAAAAAGTCTGCATAAAATTAAGCCATGGGGCAAAAAGTTCAGAACACAGGAAACATGCTTGACATAGTTTCACTGGTCCGTTATGAGAAGAAACCAGAAAATAGCTCTGGCACCTGCTGTGCAGAAACAATGTATGTTTGGACTGACGTGTCAGCATGTGATCACTGGAGGCCGAGCCACATTGGAAAAACCGTAACACTGAACACAGTATAGGTAAACATCTAATAAAAAGGAACTGAACAGTCTGATCATTTGTGTTAGAAAATTATCTTTGCCAGTTTTCCACTCTATTCAAATTCAGTTTGCCACTTGGTTGGCTGCCTTAGCTCAGTGGTGGTAAGAAACTATTGCCTTGCAGGGAAACTCTGGATTATTGCTTTGGAACTTGATACTGTGCTGGATTATGAGCATCTAGGATCAAACTATAACAAAGCTCCCACATATACTACATACATGTAAACACATAACTGTACATGGACAGATTCATGAATGCTTCACGGTTTAGCAGATGTGGATTATGATGAGAACAAGGCACAATAATCACCTGATACAACATTTAACATTAATCAAGTGCATGAGAGAAGGGAGAAAAGGGAGGGAGTAGGAGAGGGAGCCAGCGTACAGTAACTAGAAGCCTTCACCGCACTGTGCAGTCCAGAGCCAGACTCCGGAAATGCATGGCAGTGTTCCCTACATCCTGCCCGCCCAGCCCTAACCTTGGCCCTGGCTCTCGCCCCACACTGCCAAACCCCTGTTATCACTCTGTGCAATTACCTCCAGATTCCTCTGCACCCATATCATATCATGCCAATTATAAAATCCCCTACTAAGTACACTACAAAGCACTACATGCATTTGACTGTAAAGCCTGTGGTTTTCTGTGTGTTTCAGCCTAGAGATAGCTGTGTGCAAATGTATGTGTTCAAGTGAACATACATGCAAAGACTGAAAAAAAGCTTTGATTCTCAAATATATATACAATGGGCTCCAAAAGTCTGAGACCACTTTGGGAAAGTGATCTATATAGCCGGCCGTAACACATTCACACAACATGTGTTGATTGATAGTGCATGAAAACTGGCTAGGAAGCGAGCAGAGAAGTTTAAACAGTTGTTTAAACACATGACTCTGCAGAGGGCTTTTAATTTGAAACAATGGATTAAGCAACACCCTGCCGAGGGCAATGGGTTGAGAGAGAGAATGAAGAATAAAAAAAAGAGAGGAGAGATAAAGGCAGATGTTCATATTCGGACTGGCTACTGGACATCCTAGCCATCGGGCTGCCACATCGGTGGGCCAGTGACCACTTTTTGTCTTCAAATGAGGAAACAAAATATTCACAGTTCGCATAATCCAGTTAAAATGCAAGAGAACCAATAAAGTGTATTGACTGAATCACGACGTCAACTCATCTACTCATAAAGCCAGTGTGGTGTGGTTTGGTCAGTATTGTGTATTAATGTATGTAAACTTGCCACCATAGGAACAGTGGTTACATAACCTTTGAGACAAACCACAACTTAACCGTGAACGTGCACGCATGCACCATATAGGTGCCGATGGTTTAAATAGTTAGCTAAACATAATGGATAATTGGCAGGGAGCAGGAGTTGAAATGAACACATCTGGAACATGACAACGGTTGCATTGAAGGGGTACTTAGCTCATCTGACAGGGCTGTGGTGGTACATCGGACAAAAACATTGTGAACCACTGTATGAGAGGATTGTCATGCATTGCATTCCAGAGGCTATTCCAATCATCTGTCACCAGGTTGGGCCTGCGCCTTATAAGGAGTGGAGGGCATTCTCCACATGTTTTCCAAACACTGCACAAGTTATCAGATACAGTTTCATGGACAATTACTATGCTGTCTCTAGCCTGAAAGCATTTTTTTTTTTTTTTTAAAAGAAGAGAACCTACAGATCTACCCTCTGCAGCTCCTTCCCTCCACCCTCTTCCATTTTCCATGCTTCCATTTCACAGATGCTACTATGTAATAAAGCTGACATCAAAAGACTTGCTGTCCAACTCAACTACAATGAGAGTTGAAGAGTCTCTTTCGCCTCAGGGGTAGTGGGATTACAAAGAATGTGATACCTTGAAATGATGAGAAGTGGATTCATCTGCGAATGAGCAGGCCTACCTTTTGCAAGCCTACGCTATGACTTTGTCTGCAAGAGATGCTGGATGTGTTTAAAGTTCATCCACCAAAGGACAACTGTAATCAGTAACTGAGCACAATCACAGTCAGATTTGATCTTTGAGGGGCATGTGGTGTGCTGGTAGGCATATGAGGCCCATCCTTGCCTTTAGCCAACTCTGTACACTTTCCACATGTCAAATTTCAACAAGTTTACATCCACATTCTGCTGTTATGGGTTAAAAACACAGCTTTCCTTTAGAGTTTGGGGGATGCTATTGACAAAGGATGTTATAAAAAAGACAAAAACTATATGTGTGTCTCTCAAATCTTCTATTCCAGTCCAAAAAAGTTGTTTCAGGCAGTGCTCAGTGCCATGTCGGCTGCTGAGGCTATGAGAAACTTGGCAGGCCAGGGGCTTGGAGGAGTCGCCCCCCCCCCCCCCCCCCCCCCTTCATACTTTGTTCGATAAGAATCTGAAAGAGTGCGCGCGCCTTACAGGAGTGGACGGAGGCTATGCTTTTTCTTTGTGTAGTCCCGCGGTTAACAAAACATTTACATGACAGCATCACTGCTCGAGCTATAGAAAAGTTTGTTATACCTCGCAACTGTGAGTTTATTTCGCTCTCAGTTCACTGCTGGCGTGGAAACTGCACAAAAGAGGGAGCGGCAATGTGTTGAGAAAAGTATCAGCAGCAGCAGCAGCAGCCCATGCGCACAGTGGAGACCCGGAATGTGATAATCTCCCATCGTCAAATAATACATCGTATTTTACTTTTGCTAGAGCATCAGTGGGTCATGAACTCTCTTCCTGAGAGCGAGTATAAAACTGTAAGAGTTTGCAGAGTGTGCAGGCAGTATTTGCGCTTACCTGTGGATCTTAACCGGACAAAGTAGAGCTCTTGAGTCGAGTGAGAGGAGAGGAGAGAGAGCCAGTCTGCAGTCAGTCCTCCACAACACTCAATGATAAAACCAAACTGAATACCAGTTCAAGCCCCTCCCTTTAAGATATAATCGCTCATCTACTCTTGGCCGAGTTGTCCGCTCCAGTCTGCTCTCGAAACGCTAAGCTACAGCTCAGACTTCACTCTCAAAGCATTTTACTAAGCCTGTCTGAGTCCGAAATGAAAAATGAAATGTGTCAACTCCGCGAAGAACCCGTGCAACACTCCCAGCAGCTACAGTGACTTCATAGACAGAAAGTGCCCTTTCTGGTTATCCTTCGGGGGGCCTCTGAAAGAAAATCAACTGTCAGGAGTGATCATGTGAAATGTTAATCTTGGACAAAAAGGAGGGATGGTTGTTCACAAGCAGACCAGTAGGCCTGAACGGTTTCATATTAACATTGATGTGGTGGCAACTTCATAAAAGAGGTGCAGTTGACCTCAAGTAACCACCACCACTATTATCAATATTATAATATTACATTTTTTCACTTAAAAGAAACGCAGACTATGCTAACATGTAGCCACAGTTTTTGCCTTTAATATACTTTTAAGTCACAAGGCTCTCTGGCTTCTGAATCTTCTAACAACACTTACAGCTATTCTGAAGTTAAGACTCTTCCCGCTGGACAAAAAAATAGTCAGAGGAATGATTAAAAAGACTTTCAACCTGTTTCCCCAAGTTCCTCATTTTCTAATCCAAACAGGTGGCAGCAGTAGTTGCTAGCTCATTTATTTTGAGTTATATTGATATTACTTTACAATATTTTATATTTGTGTATGAAATAAATTGTTTATATTGTTGTTAAATTTCTTGTGTTTCGTCTACAGCCATGCTAGCAGTTCTGTGAGGCTGTATACAGCATTTAGCATTTAGTTTTGGAACTAAATTATTTTTTTCATTTTTGCTAAATGCTAATGTCATGCTAGCAATACAACATGCCAATGTGTAGCAAGTAATGTTCCCCATGTTTACCATCTCAGTTTAGCGTGTTAGCATGCTAACATTTGCACAAAAAATAAAGAATGTGTCATTTCTGTTTACCTAGAAAGGAAATGTAGTTGCAACTTAAGAAACTGGTAAAAATCTTTTTGATGGAATATTTTTCATCCAGAAGACTTTGAGGATTCTGGAAATACCTTAAGAAGATGTAAAACAACCGTCTGGGTTTTTCAAAGATGGATGGCCGGATATTTTTTGTTCTGAAAATAGGAATCTTAGCTGTTTTTTTTATAATTCTTTTGTATTTTTTGGTCTAAAAGTAGTTAAACTTAAAAAATACTGGAATCAGCCTCTAGAATACTCACAATAGTAGGGTTTTAAATATAAAATGGTTGCTAAATGCCCCAAATTTCCTGAAAAATATAGATGACATGACTTCAGTATCATCAATTAAAGCTACATACCTGACTTTACTTTGAGCATTAATTTTTGACTTGACGATCATGCATCAAGCACCAGTTTCTCCATGTACTGCATATAAAGTTCTTTAAGGTAAAGGATACTGATAAAAGTGTGGTGTCATGTTTAGTCCCCTCTACCAAATGCACCCCTGATATTTGTGACCTTTTCTCTGTCAGCAGTTTTGCTAAGGATGCAGGGAGTTTGGAGGTGACAAACACAATAGCTTCTGTGTTCTACTTTCTACTATTGAACAGCAGCATGTGGACACTACCCCGCTTTGTCTTCCCCTTTAAAACAATGATACTCAGAACAAAGAATGAACTTAAGAGCATTAGGCCACTGGTGCAGAAATGAGCACCATATGCGCTGGTGTTCTTTATACATGTGTTTTCTTTAAGATAAAGCGAAATAGATGCAGTCTGTTGATTGTGTATGTGCAATTGTGTGTAAGTGTGTGGTGTGCATGTGCCTGTTGTATGTGTGTATGTGACAAAACGGGACACACACACACACACACACACACACACACATACCCATCCTGCTCAAGAAATTAAATGGTTTCTTTTTATTCTTTTAACAAATATGTATTTCAAGATAAACTTGTCATCCTTTGTTTTGCACACAATATCTTGGCCCTTGAAACCCCCATTAACATGATCCAAAATCACTTCATGGCACAATTTGATTGCCAAAAAAGATGCCATAGCTGGGGCATGTTTAGGGTTAGTATAATGCTTCGTACTTGATAGTCACTTGCTATATATCCACATCATGAGCTCAGGTGTTTACCTCAGCAATGCTATAGTTTATGCTCAGCCTCCTCAGGGCTGAGGCTTTTCATGATGATTTAGCAATTGAGTCCTGTGGTTGAAAAAAAGAGGCTTACCTCACCTGAATGGACATAGGTCTTGGCCATATTAGTGCCAGCAGAGATAGCAGTGAACATATGGACACTGGTCCATGGTTATCTGGCAGCAAACCAAGTAGGAGACATTATGGCTCTTGGCTGTTTTGCTCTCTGTGAGCTGTTCGCAGCTGCTGTCAGAGATGCACAGATCAGCCTCAGGTCAGAGAGATTCGTATTGCCAAAACTACCTGACATATATACCTTCAAAACGTTACATCAGATGAAACACCTCAGAGCCAGTTAGAAAGGTTTAACACCGCATTGCTTTTAACAAACCTTTGACGTTTTCCCATTTCATTATATTGTTTTAGATGAGATGAAAGACTGTGATGCCATATTGTGTGAAACTGACATTAGAGGTGAGGATAGGACATGCCTTCAAAGTTGTATTCAGTTGTAGAAAAGTGTTATTGTTAAGGATGAAAGCCCCATGTGTTATTCTGCAACAGAATTATCACAGTGCAATAAAACATAACAACTCAAAACCAGGACAGTTTTAAATAGAATCAGATCTCCCTGTTTAAGAATAAAGTAAAAGTCATCCATGTGAGATATCAACTTGAAATGCAGTAACAGATACTTCAGCCTTACTCAGACTGTGTATGTATGATGGATGATTGGTATCCAGGATGTCTCGGTAGCTCAGCTGGTTGATGTGCATACAAAACACCTGCAGTGTCCTGGGTATAATCCAGGACTTTTATCACTCTGATCTTTCTCCTTCCTCTGTCTCTCTATTGTGTGATGTTAAACACAAAAATGTAAACAAAGGATAGACACCTGCAGCATAAAAACATCTGGACTCTTTCCCTAGTGTAAGGTTCCTGCTTGAGTTAATATTGACAACTGCCCTGCCACATTCCATGCACAAACAACAACATTATCACAACAATGTCACATTCTCTGGCTGTACCCCTCCACAAATGACCTGTTCTAAGTATTCTGAACTGATGGAATATCACTACACAGATAACAGTAAATTGGCTAAGATGACATTGGTACCACACCCATGAGAAGGATGAAAAATTATCCTAATAAAGTTTTAAAATAAACAAATAAATGTAAGAGTCATGCTAGTAGCCTACTGAGGCACAGTGGTGGTTTCAGCTAACATCAGCATGCTAACTGATGGGGAAAAGTATTGGACAAATTAACATATTAATTTAACAATGGCAAAGGATGAAAGATTAAAGGATCACCAGAGTTAAGATAATTATTCTTAAGGAGAGCATAGTGGCGCTATATATTCCTTTATAGAGAAAGTCAGGAGATCACTGAAGTCTTTAGGATTCATCCCCCTAGGAACCCTGAATGTCTGCACAAGATTTCATGTTAATCCATCCAGCAGTTGTTAAGATTCACAAAAAACTAAAATGTCAGCTACTGGTGCTATAGAGTAGAAGTTGGGGCATCACCAAAGAATGTCCGCACCAAATTTCATGGCAATTTATCCAATCATTTTTCAGATATTTGGGACCAACATTACTGTGTAATGCACATCAGTTTAATATATGACAGCATTAGATCAAGGTGGATTGACAGTATATATGTGGATCACCAGAAGAGTAACTGTTACATGAAATCCGAGCCTCTTCTGTTAATGTGCATGATGGAAACGAATCCTCTCCCTGCACTAAGCCCTCTGACCTCCTTGCACGGCTAATACCATTATATAAAATGATTTATACTGATCAATTACATGTAGCGTGCAGGAGGCTCAAGGAGGGATTAAAAGCCTTGCTCTGACCCACCTGGCTCAAGTTCTAACTCTTTCACATGTTCAAGGTCCCTGGGATGTGTCCCTGGGGGACTCCGTCACACTGGCTATAAGTCTAACCAAAGCAAACACAGAATCCCCTGCTTGTTGACTTTTTATGAAATGTTGAATCTAGTCAGGAAAATATGAGAGTTTGTCAAAAAAAAAATTGGCTTAGTGCCATTATGTGAAGAATGTGGTTTAAAGGTAAGAACTCTTTCATGTCGCGTTTCATGACATCAAAGTAGCTCTGAACTGAATTCCCAAGAGCTGGCGTAGAGCATAAAACTACATACATGAAGAGAAATGTTTTTCCATCATTCTGTCATTATTCTAGAAAAGATTTGCCTCTATTTCTTTCTTTCTTTCTTTCTTTTTGAGAAGACATATATAGCATCTGGCTTTCTGCATTATTAAGAACCCATAACCTAAACCCACAGTCAGGTGCAAGAGCATTTCAAACACACCAAGTGTACCAAGGAAGAACTGGTAAAAAAGAAAGAAAAAAAACACATTTGCCCACAGATGAGCTGACATAGCTGGTATGTCTCTTCCAGGCCATCTGGTAACTGCTCTCACCAGGCTGTAACCATTACCAAGCTCACTCATGACCAAAATCCACCTCTAGCATCCAACAATGGATCTTTGCCACGTTGTCAGTGGCTATTTTCCTGCCACATTAATTGCAAAGCACCACTCGAACGGTTGCTTTTCATTATATGGGAAATATTCAGGTCTGAAAAAGTTTACTCTTTATAAAAACAGCGATGACCACTGGAAAATATCAAAGTTTTCTTATTTGCTTAAAAAACTGGATGTAATACACATATCCCATGTGAAAAGGTGTGTTTGTAGAATCCTGGCTTTGATTCATAGTAAAGAAAGAGGGGTGAGTAAGAGAGAGATGTCACTGAGGTTATTAAGTGGGCACCTCCCATCACAGATGTTTAAGTGAATCATTCCCATGACACCTCTGCAAAGCTCCTATGAAATCCCAGCACAGCCACATCAACAAACATAAAGAGATAAATATCTGGATCTGGATTGATCTGACAGCCAAGACTTTGGTTGTTACATGAGAGGAAATTCAAAGACATTTCATGTTGTGCCATTCAACTGTACAGTAGTATTAGCAATTCATGGAAAATGATGGTCCTTCTGTATTATTTCTTGCTTGTTTCGGACTAAGCTGCACTGACACACATGAGACAGCAGCAGACAATAAAGCTTTGAAATAATTTCTGCTTGGGAGTCAAAGCTGGGGCAAATATACTGTAACATTGTGTGGGATGTTTGATATTACCACGGAAACCCCATCTGCGTCCAATCACAACAAGGCCATCTGTTCAGCATAAAAAAAACCTGCTAAATGACATGAGGAAGAGTATGCAACATCAGGAAACTGAATTGTTTTTCTTATGTATATTTTGCAGATACGGTACATATAGTGCACATGTGGAAATGTAGTTCTGCTCTGTGCAATCATAACACACTCTATATTTTTCAACATTCCACTGAAACTCTACCTGCTTACTTACTGTAAGTTTATTTTCTCAGACTATAAAGTAAAACTGGCTTAATTTTATTATACATGTGAATAAATTATTACACATGTACACTGTGTAGTGTCTATGGACCAGTAAAGTCCAATCACACAGTGGGGTTGATCTTCTTGCCATTGTACTGTCCTCCCTTTTAAACCATTTCATGCATCAGTACAGGATGTATGGATGAATGGAGGGTGATGCTTGGACAGCCCCTGGTGGAGATTATGATAAAGTGAACATTGTAAGTATGAGTCAGATCCCTTATTTGTTATGGTGTCAGCAACCTGACCTATACTGCCACCAACAGTTCAGAATGTAAAGTAGATGAATCACTATGTAAAACACTGGTCTGTGGGTCACAATAAAGATCTTTAAAGGTCACTTTTTTTTTCTTGGATAACTGAAATTTTTCTATGGTAGCCTAAAAAAAACTCAAGGGATATTTCAAATGAATTTTCTTGCATTATCTTTTAACAGGCCTGACAACAAAAACAAAGAGAGAAAGGTTACAACAGAAGCCAGCAGGCTCAGAGCATATTATTCTCACAGTAGTTACACTGCAGTGCAAACGTTCTGTGTGCTGCTACCTGAATGAGCCAGCCTCAAGGGCCTTTAATGTGATTGAAGTATCTGACCACTTTCAGTTCAACTTCTCCACCTAATTATTAAGAGCTTCTCGGCTGTAATGTTAAGCACCTATATACTGTGCGTAGTGGTGCTTGACAGATTTTTTCCTTTTCAACTGAGAGATTCCATCACAGTTGTGATAGCCTGGAGGGTCTCCAATCTGAGGATGAGGGAAGGCCACATGTTTGAAGGAAGACCAAGGATCACCGAAAACACACAGACATGCCACAAATGGAATTTTATAGCCAAGTATCTTTTTTTTTTTTTTTTGCAGGCAAGTGGAGTATAACATTCTTTGGTTGAGGGCAGTTCCATAAAAGATGGAATAGCACATGGTTGTATCTCCAAAGTCTAATCTCATAGGAAAAAAACACCCAAAAAGTAGAAGAGACAACTCATGCAAAAAAGAACCAATTCATGCCATGTGCAAAAGGTGACAAAAAGTGAGAAAATATAGTAGTGTTAAAGTAATATTAAACTCGCTAAATTTTTCAAAGACTAAATGTGTCTAACACTTCCCAAGCATATTATATCTCCAATATCCATTGTGAATCAACTGTCATGAATCCACTTTGAAATCACAGAGAAAATATGATCCAAAGTCCAGAACTTTCCTGAGGATCATCACATTTTTAAGTGTTCTTCAGCATCAAAGTAACCCGGCGATAGTTGTTTGTACATGGGCACACTGCACACGGGAACTGCAAATAGCTCGTGTTAATGGGGCTAAATTTGTAGAGATGTAAACAAACAATGTCTACATGAATAAATAAATAAATGGGGTCCAAGTAACTGACTCCATAGGAACATTACACTTTCTATTTACATTCAGCAAAGACCCAAAATTATGAGGGGGTGCCAACTATGAAAACTACAGCAACAGCCAATGAGGAAAAAGGACGTAAGAGGCAAACAGAGTATTCTTCACACATACATCAAACTCAATGTACACACACGTATGTGTATATATACAACAAAAATTAAAAACAACCGTAGTATGTTGGCCTCCAGAAAATACCACAGCTAGCCATTAAAAAAACAATCAAAGACATCTCCTCATTCAGACCCTGTGGATGAAAATCTATTTACATTCAGATGTAAGTAGTTTTTGATCAACATTACCACCTCTGCATGGTTTTGTAATCTGTTGGCAGATTCTGTTGGCACAGAAACAAAGAGTTGAGACTTTAGAGTTTATTTTAAATGTCTTGCAACAGAAAATTTTAAATCATGTCTGTGTAGAACTTCTGTGTCCTCAAACACATGCCCTTAACATTTTTCTCAACCTTCTAACAATTGTTTGTACAGACTCTCTCTTTGCTTCACATTACATTATAGAGTCATGAAGTTCAATATTACATTTTAACACTTGCAAATGTGATATATTAGGAGAGGGAGGAGTACTGATTGTATAAACCTGGGCCAACCTTGACCCACATACCATATGACTCATTCCCTTTATTTCACATTATCATTCAGTTAATTCTTGAGGTCTCTAATGCACCATATTTTTGAAATGTAATTTCCAAGGACAGGGATCATTAAATGTCTGTAAACACTGGATTGCTGGGGTTTTTAATAGGCCTGCCTTTAGTAACAATGACTAAGCATTAGCTGTACATTTAACAATAAAATTGTTCTTTATTCTACAAGTGCTACTGGAGTCTTGGCCTGTTCTGACAACTGATGTTTACCTTCTCAATGGTAACGTCGTGTAGCGTAGTGGTCTAAGCAGGCGCCCCATGTGTAGAGGCTAC
The DNA here is from genome assembly GCF_021018895.1 of Seriola aureovittata. Lineage (NCBI taxonomy): Eukaryota > Metazoa > Chordata > Actinopteri > Carangiformes > Carangidae > Seriola > Seriola aureovittata. The sequence continues at coordinate 9,149,013 of NC_079385.1, forward strand.
AGTCCTCGTTGCAGTTGGCCCCGGTTCGAATCCCGCATCGGATGGCCTTTTGCTGCATGTCATTCCCCCTCTCTGCCACCCCGTTTCCTGTCTCTCTCCACTATACTATCAAATAAAGGCATTAAAAAAAAAAAAACGGCCAAAAAATATACTTTAACAAAAAAGATAATGCACTTATCGGCAGCTTTAAAATGCCAAGCAATGAACCTTCCACTCAAATATAAGAAATATGAGGGAAAAAAGCAGACTAAGCCGCTGCCTCCAGCCTTACTTCCCTTTTTCTTCACGGTGTTTCAATTTGGTCTCTGGACCGCTCCACCCGCTGCAGGTTTCAGCCTCTTATGAACCTACTGTTCCAACATCTTCTAAAATAACGAACTGGACCGTGGGTCAGCAACAGAAATAAAGTGAGGCTGAGTGTTTTTTCTATTTGGGCTATTTCCCTCTACAACCTTCAATCTAGCTTGGATATGTTGCAGGCAAATACAGCATGAATACAGAACATCTTTCATTCTATATCCTTTGTGGATTAGAGCAGATCACAAAGTCTGCAGAATCCAATCTGACATGACGCATGGCTTTTCATACCAATCTCTGCAATTCCCTTAGTTCAGACAGTGCATACAAGATCATAATTTCACTTTGGTGTGGTTACAGACGTAAATAGATATAATCTTGGAAGGAGGATTAAGATGAGAGTGTAGCATTTGAACTTCAAAAGGCTGGAGGTTATCTCAGGTAAAGTACAAGTACGGTTAGCTTCCATAAAAATTCTGACACAGAGTTAAACTTCTGTTCATTTCCATTACAAAGACAAGTACCTCTCTCTCATTCTTGGCCACCTTCACCTCAATATCGTAGCGCTCATCATCCACAGTGTCAATCTTTCATTGCAAATCCTTACAGAGCTCCTGTGAGGAGAACAGACGCAGCCTTCTTTAAACCACTACGAGAAAAAAAAAAAAGGAAATAAAACGAAAGAGCGAAGGATTCATCATTAAATGGCATGTAAAAGCCATGGCTTTAAAAATTCACCCAGCCATCAACTAGACATGAGGCATAATATCTTTTAAAGTGGATTTTTAGAAAGAAAAGTACACACCTGAGTGAGAGATGCTGTTTATGTAAGAAACACACGGCCACTGCTGCAGCAAAGGAAATGTCTATTTGATGTTATAGACAAAGTTTATCCTTATGTAAGTCCAGTGCACACATTCAGGAAGCTCTGTGGAGCGGTAAACTGGCTGGGTATTCAGCGTCTGCAGATGGCTCCTGGTAGCGTGAAATAATATTTGACAGTTGAATGACAGCGATTACAAATCACAAAAGCAAATGCAGAATTCTAGAGAGAACAATACAGAAACCACAACAGGCCGACAAAGACACAAGATACATTGTCACAACAATCTGAGCCTACAAGCGTTGATGCAAGCCTAACATTTACCCAGCATGCATACCGGCTGATCAAGTGAATCGAAGCAGTAAAGTTGCGCGTCGTAAAACAAAAACAAGACGCTGAAAGGCAACGTTTAGCTGAGGGGAACTGCACAGTCATGTGGGTTTGTCACTACGGGCAACACCTTTCACAGTAATAGTGTGTACATATTAACTTACTGTATTGTTTGAAAAGCAACAGAAGATATAAATCAAGGTGAACTTAAACTCACAAAAAAAAAAAAAATTAAGATTCTACTCTCAACCAATCAGCAAAGATCATTGATAACTCCTCCTCATATCTCAGTTCATTTATTTGGTGTTGCCAAAGTTTTCAGCCACAGCTCATGGCCTTCCTCAGCAGAACTGTTAGATAGATGGTAACCATCTCCACGCCAACTGAGCAACTCTATCTACTGAGCTACACATTTGGCTGAAAGCTGTGGAAACAGCAAGTTAATGGACTTTTTTTTTTTTTTTAAACAAAAATATACACTGGAACAGTATGTATAAAAAAAGCCAAGCTTATAAAGGGTGCCTTTAATTTCACACAGTCATATGTGAGCCATTAGAGTCATTTGTACTTTTATCATATGCACAATAGGTCCATTTCAACAAAGGTTTTTCTCTTTTCTTTGTATCCGAGGTGTAGCTGCTGTGTACCTGCAGACTCTGAACAGACTTTGAGAGGATGTACTTCATCACTGCCTCTGCAGTCTCGACTCTCTGCTCCACAACCAGGCGAGGCCTCAGCCCCTCTTAACAGCTTGCCATGTCGATTAGCCATGTATTAAGTTTATGGTGCATAGTGGGGACAGAGAACACTATTTATTCAGTACACACTTCTTGGCACTTTGATTCCAATGCACAAGCCTCCATTAGACTTCATGACACCAGAGGCTGCAGAGTGGATTACCCTTCAGTGATAGCCTGCAGGGATGTAACCCAGTGCAGATAGGTTGTTTGGATATGAACAGATAATGCACTCCAAAACAGGCATCTGAATTGCAGCAGTAATTTTGTAATTTTTATTTTTTATTTTTCACACAGCATGGAAATGTCACAACATTGTAGATAATTGCAAGCAAGAATCCCCCTGGACTTAAGATGCTGGAAAGACCTTTTTATCCCCTTGAACCACTAAACAGTCGGCAGTGTGTCAGAGCCTATTGCCAGACCTGCTGGCAGGGGGATGTACACACACACGGACACACAGACACACACACAAAGCAACTCCACAAACTTCTGTTGTTGCTGACTTTTCTCCTGGAAATGCTCTGATGAACCAAACAAATGGTTCAAAAGGGTCAAATGCAAACAAAACGTTGTTTAATCAATGGTTTGCGTCAATTCCTGTAATCACCTCACTTCGCAGGCAGCCATTGCTCTTGTTTCATAGAAAATTTCAACAGGATCTCACACTGTATATTCAATAGCTTATTTATTAGCAATTTCATATTGTTCAGTGTTGCTACCAAAGTGGTCCAAAACTGATTTTAAAATTTCACACAATGGTTTAATTCATTTTAAATAATGCAAGTAAATGCTAGAACTACTGCTGTCAACCATCATGCTCAACTTATTTTAAAAGATTAAAGATGAAAAACTTTAGTCTAAAAACGAGCCGAAAATTTCTCATATGATAATTTTCTATCATTATTTATCTTGAGTTTGGTGTAAAAACCTTCCTTTCATCATAACAGCAACTTTGGCATGTCTTATTATGGACAGAAACAAGGACACTTGTCTCAGAAACAATGATATAATGAAACAAAAACCGATTTTGTTTTTGGATGAGGACAGGTAACATTTCATCACTTTTTGTAAAACTGAGAGACAAGTTGAGGTTATTATTAGCATCGGGCTCTAAGAATACCAATTAACAATTAATGACAAAATCACAGATAGGCAAACAAAATCATTAAAACAACTGTCTTAATTCAAGGTGCTTCGGGATTAAATGGACCAGACAACACGGGGTGACAACAGAAGCACCACCGGCAGCAAAAAATAACAAATCAAGACCAATAATTGTTCTTACATGGCCTGTGTCAAGGCGGAGGACAACAAACAAACGCATCAGAAGCGAGTGAATAATTTCCCAACTGCAATCAATAACAAGGACATTATTAAGGAGATGACTGATTGAAATGCACGACAGTGTGACAGGCAGACAATGAGCCCTCAGAAAGGTTGTCCTTGTTTAGATTTCCTGATCAAGAGAGCCAACGCGGCGCGATAAGCAATTGGCTGGTCGAAATTCACAGCTGTGGCATGTCATACCAGGCACCATATGGCATGTATTATAAGATCATGAGATTTGATTATGTGTTATTGGATCACGTGTTGTAAGATATTTGCCTTGTGACTAATGATAACTGTTCTGGGCCATAATCTATGTAACAAAGGCTTTGATACATATTAGTGTTAATAATATAATCAAATATGTTAACACAATGTTAATATGTCTTTTTTTGTAATAATACCAACTATAATATAGCATTGATCTTCACACATGCTCAGAGAAGCAGGGAATATCAATACATGTTCGACCCATAAATGGTTACGAGCTGCTCTAATTTAACATACATCACATTGATTGAAGGAGCCGATGGCTGAGGCAGCACTGATTATCAGGATGTAATTGTGTTACAGTCCCACGGCCATACTGGTCTCCTCTCCTACACGCTGACCCCGGCCCCAGCTGTATCTTGTCCTATGATTTCTACAGAAAATGCTATTACAGCCACCTCTCCCGGGACCGGATCAACAAAGGTCCTGGCGGCCTCGGCTGGGGATAAAAACAGCTGCCCCCATCTCCCTCATCACACGCAGAGATGAGGATATCTGAGAAGGGGACGAAAGTTCATCCTGCGGGTTAATAGGGTCCTTGGATGAAATCACGTGTATGACACAAACAAAAAAAAAAAAGAAGGTGAAGAAGTTTTAAAAGAGATCCTTTGATTTTCCCACTCTTTGATTTCCTCAACGATTTTTCCTACTCGTGTGGCCGATTGCCCTTCAGATGTTTTGAAGGAGAACATTAACTCGTAGGAGACAAGATTTCATGCTGTAATTGAGGCTTAAGGAACATAACAGTGTTTCAGCCACGGTGTCTTCTGTACCAAAGACCAGCACGAGTTAGCTGAGTTAAAAAGGCTGTCTGCCTTAATGTCACCGGAGTGACATTACACGCAGGGATTAAACTTGTGACCTTCATTGTGACACATTGTTCTGTAGGTTCTGGTGGCCTTATTAGCTCCCCTGAGCTATAACACAACCACACACACACACACACAAGTTCTGTACTGTATGTCACAATGTCACAGACCAGAATGTGGCCATCTTGTTAGAAGGTTACAATACATTACACAGAGCCTCTTGACAAGAGCTCATTTTTCTCTTTTTCGCGCACACACACACACACACACACACACACACACACACACACACAGAGGTATCTCAGGTTGCAAATGAATAAGAATCAGAAGGACAGGAGGGGAATGAAGTCAATGCACCATTTTACAGGCAAACGATCTGACACCAATAAAATGCAGCTTTATTGGCAGAATTTCATGCTTAAAATATGAAGAAGGATATGAGCTGTGACCTGCAGGAAGACTTAGAGAGACACTGCTATCACCAGCCACATGCACACATAAAATACACACACACCTACAAAAGCATTCAGGAAAGTACAAAGACTTGACCTATTTGTATTCATCATCACTCATACATCTCATTGCAAGAGATACTCACTAGACAATTAACTCTGAACAACTGAATTATATTTAGCTTTGATTATAACAAAACCATTCGAAACATGAAAACAAAACTCTCAAAGAATAATTGTATTGGGTTTAATAACACTTCATTACCCCATAACTTACTTTAGAGAGGCAGTTTGGTTTGGGTGGAGGTGTTAAATTGTGAAATCGACTACAGAGAAAAGGAAGATTACATGTTTTTGTGATTGATCTATGGGATGATAATGACCTGTACTTGGGAAATAAATTGCAAATTGCTGGTAACTTAGTATTTGCCAGTGTTTTAACATGTCATTGGTGTGGGTTGCGTTGCATCAGCTTGGAAATCTAAGTTCAATCTAAAGTTGTTAGTAACAGCTATCTGGGTTTCAAGCTAGTGATTGGTTTTCACCGTAAACGTCTTAGCTAGTAATTACTTTAGTAATACATATATTGACTGTAAAATCCAAAAACAACTGTTTTAAAAGGGTAAAAAAGATGTTAAACTTAACTGCCAATCCTTTGTATAATTCTGTAGATATGTTTTAATGATAGTGGCAAATATCTGATCATGCTAACCTAACTTATGTTGTTTCATCATGTCAGCTAACGTTACACTTCACTATTTACCAGCGTTTTGATCAAATGACAGGTAAAGATGTGTCCATCGTATTCCATTTCACCCCTTCGATTTAAACATTATCTGTTAGCATGCTAACGTTAGTTTTGTCAGCTACTTCAGTTAGCGATCAAACGGGGCCTTACAGGGTTAAAACCTAAGACAACAAGATACATTTTAATGATCCCACACTGGAAAATTCAATAATAGACACCAATGCCATTTTATTGAAGGTTGAATTCCAATAAATAACGATATCCCATGTCTATGGAAGAACTGGTTTATGTGGCTCAACTTTGTTTAAGTTAGTGTAATGCATAAAGCTCCCCTTGGTAAACATTTACATAATAGTTATTTTTAGAAACATACCATATTCATTTGTTCTTCATCTGTAATGAGATAGCAGCTACCTTTAGCCATGGGCTAGACTCACAAAGGTCAACACAGCAGGGGTCAAGAGGTCAAGTTTAACACCCTTCAACTTTCTGTGCAGTGTGGATCCAAACAGCAAACTGTGTACATCTGCTTTGGATCATTGCCAGGGGAAAAAAAAGCCACATACACAATAACAAGGTTGATAACTGGTTGCAACTGGTCTCCTTTAATGCACTTCTATACTGTGGATTCTTCTTTTTAAAATGTCTGTCAATGCTGCACAGAATTTTAAAATGAAGCTCCTTTATGTGTGTGTGACTCATTACAACATGTACTACTTCTCCTAACTATACAAGCTGTTCTTATTTGGACGATATCCAGCTCCTTCAGTGTCTCGCTGTTACCACATAAAAACAGGCCTGGGAACCAAAGAGATTAAGGGTCAATAATTTTGGCAGGGTAATCAGCCCCAGCCACATCCCCTATGAAACCTAGCCCCCCTTTTGCCCACCTCCAAACACAACACTGGCTGTGGATGTGCTTACGGTCAGGTGATGCAGTCGTATAGCCTCATAATTGTTTAATGGTGCGTTTTATGAGGCTACACTATGACTCAGTGCAGCCTCAAGGCTCTGAATTCCAGACAATAACACATTGGGTTCGGTAATGTGAGGTTAATCACAGGTGGATATTAGTTCACTGTGGGCTATGGGCAGATGCTGAAGGTGTGTGCAGCCTTTAGGGGAGGAAGAGGTGCTTCCAGAGCTTTCTGCCCGTCTGTCTGAGTCAGGCTGACCTTGCTGTCTGAGCACAAATAGACATCAGTGGGGATGGGGACATGCTGTTCCCTTGCAAACGCAACACGCAATTCCAGAAGAGGTTGACAGGATGCTAAAGCCTGTATGCGCATATACACACACATTCGTGCATATATACTGTGTGTGTACACACACGAAAGATTTGCTGAGGTAGGAGTCCATACAATGCTTTGTTCCATGATCAAAAATAACTGTTCCGCAGCTGTCTGCGTGCAGTGATGCGAGGTAACCTGATACTGTCCCACAGCGCTGCTCTGCATGAGCTGAACAGGCCCCTGTAGACAGTCCCCAAACACATGCCAAATCCCACACGTACAGATAGAGCCCCACACACACACACACACACAGTCACAGGCAAGAAAAAAAGGAACACATTAATACTTGTAGATACACACAGCATAAGCACACACTCAATCGCACAGGCACACACACACACACGCACACATATTGTATATTTCCATATCTGTATGCACACAGACACACACTACATTCAACATAGACTTCTATTCAAATTAAATTTTCATTATAAGCTTACCCACTCCCTGATGTTCTTGTTAATAACCAACTATATTCAGAGTTATTGGCTGAAGATATTTGTGTGTCTTAATGTTAATATTAGTTATATTACTGCCCTGATTTTGAACAAACACAGCAAGTGTGCCGACTGATCTCGGTGGTACATCATTGCTAAATGTATTAACAGAAGTGCAAGCCTGTAAGTCATATGATACCACATGTATACACTTCACAGCTGCACAAATAGCCTGTAACCATCACTTCAAATCACTAACGCTGCTGGTGTTTGGGAGTTCAAAGGAAACTGAAATGGTAACACTTTTCAGAAGGCCATTTAACCACTTTCTACATCAAATCTCTGAGAGCAATCAGATCCAGACATGACTGTCTTCAATTCGAGACTAGAAATGTGAACATGCACCTTCAAAAATTCATTCTCAGACGGTTACTTTAGTAGATCTCTAAGAAATACTACTGTTTTCAATGACTTGTTTAGAATACATTTTTGGTGACACATGCGATATGAAAAACCAAGTATGACAGAGGCATGAAACAGCCAAAACAATGAATACAGTAACATTAGCTATAGAAAAATAGCAAGGTTCAGCCAACAGATTAATTCTACCTGCTAAGTTTGCAATGAGTGAAAACCTGAAGTTTAGTTTGTGTCACTTGCCTAAATGATGAGTTACAATTAGACATGTACTTTACTTTTTAGACTAGATTGAACCTGAAACCTCCTCCATGTATAGATATGATACACTCATAAATCTGCCTGTGTGACAATAAACTTTGGATGATACTTAAAGAGTAATTTTATACTGTAATACATTATAGTCCAGTACAACCCCTCATTACCACAACTAATCTCCAATTACTGAAATAGTCTTATAGTCAAATGATCTAATCCAGTGTTTCCCAAACTGTGTCTGTCATTCCAAAATTTGGGAGCTAAGACTCCCCAACACGTGAACTGATTGAATTTTTTATCAACTCTTAACAATATTGTCACAACAGGCGCTCATTTGAATTAGTTTCTCATTAGTTTCTGTTGTGCAAATGAAAAATGCAAATGGAACTTTGCCTAAATTGGCCGAGCCTTCAGAGACAAAACAAAAAAGGCTGAGCTGCTCGAGAGCAACATCGACTTTCTCCGTATATTTTTTTTTCGCTCAATCACTCTCTCATTTCATGTTAAATGTCATTTTTTTCTTTGAATTAATCATGCTGACCAACTTGAAGCCTTGCCAGAAATCTTTACCCTCGTTAGGTTATTGTTCCTAAATGAAACGCTTGTTTATTGCCGCCCAACCCCCAACTTAAATCCAACCTTGGACCCTCGTCATATCAGCCACCTTCTCCTCGTCAAGTCCAATGAAGGTGAAAAAGCCGAACAAATATTTAGTTAGAAACGAGAAACTATCATAAATAGAAATACATTTATACTTACAGTACAAACTGCAAGATAATGTGTGCATGCATCTGCTAATCCCATGTGGGCTGGAGACGTATGGATGCATGACATTGAAATGGATTAAATTAAAAAGTCTCCCTCTCTCTCTCTCTCATCTCGACACATAAATGCAGTACACACACTGTACATTACACCCACACGGGTTCAGTGTTGCCATGTATCAGAGGGAAGGAGCTAAGCCTCCTAATCATATGACAGACTCCGCAATCGTGGTGTTAAAAGTAGCGGCCTACAGCTTGGCTCTCACGCACATGAGCCATTACGATAATCCTGCGAGGTAAATTTGAGAAGATCTGACATGTCGTCAGACGTGATGGCAGCCACTGAGGCCTCGTTCACATCTTAGCTCCTGCCTGAAAGAGAACAAGTGTGAGCTTACCTTCGAAAGAACAACCTCTACACTCCAAGCTGACATGGGTCTACGTCTGTTCACCGGCAGCCATACCCGAGCCCAACAACGCGCTTATTTGTTTGGATTTATTCAAAGATGAAACCAGATATGAGTATGAAGACAAATACTGCATGATGGTGAAGTAGGTTATGCAAATGAGTCACAGTAATAATATGATTTAACGTCCTTTCTCCCCATCCATACCTTAGACTTGACTAGTGTGGTTCTAATTTTTAATTAGATTGGATTTACATAACGATTTCCCATTAACTGTGTCCCTGGTGACCCCGCACTGATGGCGCCAACTGGTTCCCCTACCCGCCCCACGCACACACACACTCTTACTTTGAAGTCTGTGGGCGGTGTAGCTACTTAGCGACACCAGGAGTGTACCAAGTGTACCAGAGCAAGTCTGACAATATCGCTGTATAAAAATGTTGTCAAGAAGTGTTAAGACATCAAGTTGAAACGACTGTTTTGAGAAAACGCTGCATGTATGAATTTTAATGGACACCTTATATGAATTTCTAAGAATGTGCCCTGTGTGGCTGTTCCTTCAAAGTAAAACACTGCTAGAGGTACAATCTATCTTAAATCAATTAAACCTCATTATGGTACAGTTGTATATTAATGAGCTGTACACTTATGTTTACCTGCATTTTGAGGTTAATCAAACAAACTGTCTGATGTGATGTAACAGAGGTTCAGTGCATGGCGCCATACCATAACTTTTCATCTTTTTCATATGTTTACTCCCCAATCCAAATCAACAATCATCATTTCTCGAGTCGTCTCAGGGTTATCTCCACTTCCCTGCTCTCTCACAGAAGGTGGTACATTGTTTAACATGGATGAAAGCCCTGAATTGCTTGTGAACCCAGCAGGAGGAAAGCGAGAGGCAGGGGGTATCCTCCGTTATCTCTTGACACACTTACACACACATGCTTGATGCCTTTTTTTTCTGAACTGGGGCAAATTTCAAACAAATCTCCTCCGCCTATCACATCCTGTCCTTTGCAGTTTACACCAGGAGTGAGCGAGGAGGATGGAGAGGGAGAAGGAGAAGAAGGAGAAGAAGAAGAAGAAGAAGAAGAAGAAGAAGGAGAAAAGCGTTCTTGGAGCTGACCTAAAAACAACTCCTCACGGACGTTCTCCATGTCTCAAAGACACAGGGCCACACTATCAAATATTTACCAAAAAGCTGTACCCGATCGCTGTGCATAGGGGGGGCGTGTTTGGTAAGAAAAGGTCTTTGAAAATGATTCGAAAGCATCTGTGCAGCAGTACATTAGAGCTCTTTCTCTCTCCCTCTCTGGTCTTTGAATGCTGATGTGGAGAGAAAGAAAAACACTTCCTTTCTTTCCCACTTGCCCTCAATTCAGCTGAGTGATTATATGGGCCAGTATAGAGTCTTTCAGTGTGACGGATGCTCGCTGTAATTCTTTCAATGCTCTGGGATCATGAGAGAGCATTTGCATATGTATGATCAGGCTGCACAATAAGTAATCTTGCCAACACATGCATGGATTCACTACACACCAGTGACTTAAGCCCTCAAACCCAATTTCACATACTCTTTGCAATTAAGGTGCTTTTTTGGATGTTTTGCTTTTTTCGGATTACCATTACTCAGCATGTGTTTGATAAATCTGAAAAAGGAATTCCAGAAACCATATCATTCATGTGAATATGAATCAAAGTAGTCAGCGGTGCGCAACCAAGCTTTTTCCTGCCATTGAGGCAACACTGTTACAGTAACCTCTCAGTTGCACTACTCGTCCTGACCACTAGGGGGTAGAGTCCTCTGCTCTGAGTAGCTCCACAGGCGATGCAGGGGGAATAGGAAAACTGATGCCATGATTCCAAATGAGCGGCCTTGTAAACATGCCACAGACAGTTGTTAAAGATGATAATGAAAACGGGGGGGGTACCAGAGTGCACAGCTCAATGAATCCATTTTCCAGTATGCATTAAAGGGAGGGAAGAGGAGGCCGAGGGAGTTGTAGTAACTCATGTCGAGGTGAAAATTTTGATTTTACATCGTCAAGTAGGAGCCTTTACAATGCTGCCGTCTTAAATCCATCAAACCTCTGACAGCATAATAGCCTCACTCACTTCATGTAGGCAGTTATTGTAGCTTTTAATTGCATTGTTGTGGAAAGCGACATCTCTGTCACTCAATTGTGTCTGGTGTGTTCGTCCAGTCTATCCTGCTGTCACTAAGACCTGCCAGGTGTTTGTTTGGAACGATGTGTGTATGCTTTCTCGCCTGTGTACATGAGGATATGTGCATGTGTGTGAGTGAGTGAGTGACATTCTCTTCCCTTCTTTTCTCTTCTCTTCTCTCGTGATAACATCCTGTGTACTGTCATGGGAACTGACGGGAGACGATGTGGGCCAGAGGCCACCGTGGGCTGCCTCGAAGCGCTTTGGGTCAGTGTCAGTATCGGCCAGCATGTCCATCACAGGTCTACAGAGCCCCATCCCTCTGCTGTAGCTGAATCTTTGCAGGGAAACTACACACAAATATATAAAGTACGTACAGACTGCCCTGAGGCAAATGAAGCAGAGATAGTGGATGGAAACCATGTGGAAGGCCGTGGGGAACCCGAGGAAAGATGAGGAACTGAGACAGGTAGGGGTTAGACAGGGGGTATGGAACTGAACATTGGGCTGCAGGAAGAAATAGAAGAAGTTGATGGATAGAGATGGAGCAAAGATAGGCAGCCAGAGAGAGAGGGGGGTGTATTGGATCCAGGAAGATGATTTCATATTACATGATTAGGAGAAGAAAGCTCTTATGGAAAGAGGATGATGGTCCAGACTTAGAGGACACAGAGGATGAAATAGGGATGAAATAGTAATATAGAAAAAAGATTCTGAATCATATCCATTGTGGAAGCTGAAGCATGCCAGCAAACATGCAGTAGTTCTGAAAAAAATAACAAAACAACAGTGCTCAAAGAAATAGCAAAAATTTTGGAAAATAAGCTTATTGCTTTCTAGATATTACAATTAATACCACCGTCACATCTGTATGGTAAATATGTAGACAAAGCCAGGAGCCGGATAGCTTAGCATAGCATAAAGACAGAAACAGGGGATAACAGCTAGCCTTGTTCTGTCCAAAGGTAATAAAATATGCCTAAATTATACCTCTAACCTGGTGCATTATTAAAAATGCTAACTGTTTACATTATGAATGGACCCAAGGCAGTCACATTAACGCAAGTTTTAACGTAACGTCACCAACAGTTAAGACACACAGCTCAAGAAATAATAGGTAGGATAGTCATGTGCATTGCTAACATACCTCTGTGCACCGGCTACAGATGCCTTTAAACCAGAGCCCTCAGTGGAGCCGCGTGTGCCATGTTTTTGTTTCCTAGGTGAGCAGATCTTGTTGGACAAGAAGGATGGTCACGTGAGACTAACAGGGTTGCACTTCACAAATCCATGGGAGACTGTGAAAGGCATGTATTAAAGAGGAATTTATGAATCCATACCTGAATATTCAAGTGAAGATTTGAATGGATTTTTTCAATTCAGTCCTGGTAGTAAACATATGAGTGTTAATTATCTGTAGAGGTGCTGGGGGTCAGATCTTCTTACCTCTGGACAGAAGCAAGCAAGATGTTTCCCCATTTCCAGTCTATGCTAAGCTAAGATAACCAACCACAAGCTTTAGCTATATATGTATCATATGGACAGAACAGTTGTATCGATCTTCCCCATCTAACTCTCGGCAAAAAAGCAAATAAGCATACAGTATATGTCTGTGTAAGAAGGGCTAGTGCCTCATAATCTCTTGCAAATGGAAACAAAATACATATTTGAAATTACCACAATGTTTCAATTGGGAAGAAAGCATGAGGTGCAAGCTAATTAACTTATAACCCTGAACAAATTGCTTTCGGTCTGCTCCAGATCCTCCAGATTAAAAATACAGCTTTTGTTGAAACATAATGGTGATGGAGGTATAAGAGCATCAACACCAACAATGATTGGCCTTATCAATCCAAGCACACATAGTCCATTAGCAGGAGCACAGACTTTGAGCTGATTAATTGATTTATAATTGGCTGAGGCGACATGGTGGCCACAGGCACAGCATGATGGTTTTATGGGGGAGCGGGGGAGTTTGACAACCTCTGGCCATTGTTATCCCTTTCGCGCACGCACGCACATATACATATACACACAGAAACAAACACACGTGCGCACGCACGCACGCACGCACGCACGCACGCACACACACACACACACACACACACACACACTAGTGTTGTTTACCTTTAAACCCCCTGAGTGTGGTTGTAATGATGTTAATTGAGAGGTAGCAACTCCATGCTCCTCCTGCTATGCAACTTGCTGGGAAATGGATAATCATAAAGACTATGCACAGACTCCTGCTCCTCGGCCCACAATCCTTTGCTGTCAGGAGTTCTCAGGGGCTTAGCTGGTGTCAGGAACCCTTTTCATCCCTCAGCACTGCTCTGACAGAGCAGCCTATTAAACTTGCCTTTATTATATAGGGTCCCGATACACCCTAAAATAAAGTCTGGGAAGATTATCACGGATGCTGTTGGTTTTATTTCCATATTTATTATGTGCAGCCCGCACAGCGCGACATCTTGAGAGCTGTATCTTATAAACTGTTACCATTCTAACATCGTTATCCCAACATCACACATCTGCAAAAGCAAGCTCGTATATGCACATATGCAACTGCACAAGCAATACAACTAAACATATTTTTTCCACATGATTTTCTCAGCGTTTCATCTTCTGAGTTTGTAAGTCAAATTTGGATAAGTGAAACCTCCCCGGATGCAAGGTGCTGTGTTTTGGAAGAGGAAGGTGGAAATGTGATTGGGTACAGCTCACTATCTGATACCCCCAAGCCTCTTCACGGAGAGGAGCGGCGTTATAACTTTGAGGAGGGGCTCCTGTGTTTTGATGCAATCTTTGAGGTAAACATGAATCCCAGACGTGCCAGCGAAAGCAGTGATTGATCGTGGAGATGTGGTACAAACTGTAAAAGCAAATTATCAGCATACAAAACAGACGATGTTGATACACGAACTGAGGTGTACTTTGTGGAGGGGAGTTTATTAGCATTTGTCATTGCACCTAAAGCGACAGCAGAAATAGGTCTGCTCATATACAGAAATTGGATAGTAATGGAGGAAAAAAAACCTTCTTTTGTTGAGGAAGCTATTCAAGAAGCAGTTTCATTACAACAAGCCATTGCATTTATTACTGAGGATATTATATTGCTGGGGTAAACATATCAGAATATCACATATTCTGGTGCCACGTTACAGTTTCAGTTTGTTGATATTCTGCGCCCTATTTACACTGTACATCTAATGTAAAGGACTGGCAGTAGTACATATTATTCACGGCTGGTCTTATCTGTTTTGGTATTTTTCTGAGATTGGGAATATTGCCTGAACAGTAATTACACTTCCACTCAGCTGCTTAGCTGAATGGCTGCTGTGAAGCAGCAGCAGAGCGAGAGAGGCCGGATGCCTCTCAGCATTAGTTATCTCTGTGTGAAATTCCGCAAATGAAGAGGATTTCAGATTTTTTTTGCCAGAAACTAAACGGGTTGAAGTAAATCACTATGGTCAATAATCCTGACCTAATGCAGAGACTAAACTCCTCTGACATACCTGCTCACACCCACTGATTTTCAACTGATTCTGGCTCCTGCAGATTCAGTATTAGGTCCTGGTTTTGAAAAATGAAGCTTCTTTGTGGTGCATATCATGTTTGCAGAAAATGATTTTTCTCAGTAAATTTTTTTGCCTCCATCAGGAGCCTTTTTTCTCTCCAGATTGGAGCCGAAACTGCTTTCTAATCCCCAAGGAGAGATGAATTTAGGACACATTCTCATTTGCTGCATTTCTTATCATCACAACAGGAATTTAATGTGAAAGTTACATCGAAGCATGACGCCACTGATCAGGAATACCAGTAAAGTATTATCTCTCACTCTTCGTGTTTCTTTGTCCATGTAATTGTTGTCAGCATCTAACTCGTAACGCAATTGAAGAATTACACCAGTCGATGGGTGCTCCGCTTCAGTTTCACCCCCCCCTGCAATCAGTATCTTTAGAACTGCCCTGATTTCCATCTTCTCTCCCTGAGTGGGTTCAACATTAATTTTGTTTTTGGTGGTGAATATGTATTGGCATTAATCACAGATGATAGAAATTTGCAAGTTTAATTCTGCTCTCTGAAATCTCTGCACACTGGCTGCTTATGAATAGCATTTTCCCCCCACAAACATTTGCAATAAAAAGTAATTACAGCCGGATAAAAAGCCTTGATGATAACTCAGTGATTTCAAGTGCACTTAATGGTCTATTGTCTAAATTTTTCAAGCTCTAAGAGCTGTTTTGTTGTCTTTTAGAGGAGTAATTAGCCAAGTGCAGTCTGTCCTCAAAAACCATATCTACATGACTCAGCTATTTCAGCCAATTTATCTCCAGACTGTCACAACAATGGAGGCTAATGAAGAAAATGGGCAACTCAAACATCCTACTTTGAAAAGCTCACAATGCTGCACACTCTGTTACAGCTTGCTTCAACTATGCTAGAATGCCACTTGTTTATGTTTAATGTATCGTTGAAAATATTACGTCCTCTTTGCCTTCATATTACTATCACTCGGAGTGACAGCAGCTGGAATGTCTTACTCAAGCAAAAGTAATGTTCCTTTTAAAGACAATTAATTCAAGCAAGTTGCAAAATCATTTGTGTCAAAATGTAGTTAAAGAAAAGTAAAAAGTAGATATTCCATCATCACCATTATTCACTTTAAAATAGCATACATTTTGATACAAAGTATGAAAGTGCACATACAAGTTTTTTCTTAAATGTTTTTTTTCTAAAGCATCCTGAAACTATTTTGCTGGATATTCACAAATCTTTCATTGATTTGCTGCATTCTGGTTATTTCTACATTTATCTAGAGGCTTACAGGAAGGCCCTTTATGGGCAGTTGTGCTTTTATAAACACAAGTACACAATCACAAAATAACACTCCTTTAAATTTTCATTTGAGAAAAACTGTTGAATTTAATGTGGATATAATGAATCCCACAGTGGTTTATGTAAAGCACAGGAGGAATGAGGAAAATGCTTATAGTTGGATGTCACAATCAGACGCTGGATGCAGAGTTGAGCATTTACATCCACTGCTGTTTGCCCCACGACTCACGGATGACAGTTTTATAACATCAAACTGATAAGTGGTCATAAGACTATAAACACACAGTCTGTATTTTCAAATCAGGTCTGATGTTTCCCTCTGAATTAAACGGGGCACACAAAAGTGGGCGTCGGATCTTTGTCAGTCATTTATCTGTCATTTATTGCATACATGTTTGTTTATGCCACGCAAGCCTCTTCACAGTCTAGCAGCTCACACTGCAGTCGCTGCTAAACTAATTACACCCACGGCATAATATTGTGAAATAATAAGCCAATTTTTTCTAGCATTTTGAGCTGAAAACCACACTCAATGTGACACTATGATTAAATAAAAACACTTTTTTAAATTACAGATTTTTAAGAATATTTTCAAAATTACAAGTGCATAAAAAGCTACTTTTTTTTTTTTTTCCAAGAGAGTTAATGGATTTGGTTATGTTCCTCTCTGGGTTTATCTGAGATATGTGGATAATGATTGACTTCTGTGAAAGAGATAAAGCTGATTTACTGTTTTAGCAATACATTTTGTATAGAGGGCAACCTCCTATCTCCTTGAAGCGTTTCAAAAAGTGAGCAGTACTGTAGGTTCCCCATCTCTCCCGCCGTCTTGATTCTCCTTGTTAGATGATTTTCCTCTTGTTCACTGGTGTATGTGCCACAGAATGATAATAGAGTCCCATCATTGTAAGGAGATTGTGTCCTGAAATGGGAAGCAGTAGCAGCTGAGTCCTTTGGATCATCTCTCCACAGATTAAAAGCTTATTCAAATTATATTTCTCCCTCTCTTATAAACAAGGCGAGCTTTGCATTCCCTGCAGAGAAGTGCTGGTAAGTAGCTTTGCAAACATTTGGGTCTAGAAGCGCACAAATTGAAGCTTGAATGAGCTACTTCTTGTTTGTGAAATGAATGCCCAAAGACGTAAATGGATTATAAGTCATTTAACAATATTGTGGAAAACAAATGTGGTAATTGTTTTTGTAATCTGATATTGACTTAAGTAAATTGTTTCATCGTTGTTAGAGAAAGGAAAAAACTCCTCCTGTATGTGTACTGCAACAGAAAATGAATTCTGTAAACAAATCTGCCTTGAGCTTTCGAAACATAGTTAAAAAAATCAATGCGTTAAACCATCTTCCCAGAAAACTAAATATGATATTTCAAAATTACATTTCTCAGGCACAGTCAAGCCCCTATGGAGCCATATCACCAAATGGGTTTATCATAAAGTAGAGAAAAGCAATGGGAAGAGCAAAATCACAACAAGAATGCAGTAAATAGCAGAATTTCTTTGATCACTCCATTTGTAGGCAGCTGAGCACTCGGCATGGTATAAAAAATAAATCACGTGTACTTTCAGTAGCAGAAGCTTAGATCTCCACAATAGCAAAGGGCTGTGCTGTATCGTTTCTGCTCCACTCCAGCTCTTGGCAGCTTGGCAGTCCCAACGCTTTGCATATTCATGTGAAACTATGTCTGACGATGAAACTGCAAGGCCCTGACACCTTGTTGCAAACATCGCCGATCGTGGTAAGACGCTGGCCTTCAATATAGGAGTGCAGATAGTTTCACTGTCAGCTATGTGTCTGCATCTCACTACAGTGGGCCGAAAGCGTTTAGGGGACGGGAAATTCTGGGCTTTCGTCGTCATGCTTCAGCGATGACTGGTGATGAAAACGAAACAGCACGTCACCTCAGCGCGGTTAAGAAACAGGAATTGTTTTAATGAGGTGGAGTTGTCCTCTCTCTTTGTCTTTAAAACAAATTCATAGAATATTGATACTGCAGAGAAGTCACAACACAATCACAGCTCAACTAAAGTTGAAGTTTTATGCATGAATTATTACTATCTCCCAAGATATGAAAGTCCACATAAGTAACCCACAATGTTTCTGACATCTCTCTTTGCATTCTTGACTGCTTATCACTTGTTACATAAGTGATCTTTATAGAATAAATCCATACAGCCAGATGATGGGCTCGCCCAACCTACACTGCTGTTGTCTGCTGGCCTTCAGAAAAATCTGAGCATATTCACACTGATAATATGGTGCTAACTTTCCAGTCAGCGTTCACATTATACAGTCAGGCCGTATTCAGATCCGTCTAAATGAATGATGTGCAATTACTGTCCGTGCTCCCCTCCTAACCCTCACGCTATGTGCATGCACAAGCGCTGCCACGGCACACTGCCTCGACGATTCAAGCTGCGATGTCATATCGCATTATGAAGAATGACCTTTGTCTTTGCTGTATCACAAGCCCGGAGTCTGTACTTAATCAAAGATGATTAGTTCAATTTACTAAGTCTGCTCGGTAATGGGTGCACAGAGGACCGGTGGCACTGGGGAGAGGTCAAACTGAGAGGGATTCGCCCCCTCTGTCATTTGAATGACGCTTGTGGGTAAACATTCATGGTGGCTCGGCGGGTGAGGATGCCTGGCATCTGCAGCATTCTGGCTTTACACGTCTTGCTTTATTTGATCTCATTTATTTGTTGTTGTGTGTCATATGCATTATATATTATATATTTCATCAAAACAATCTGGTCTCCAGTACTGAGGCTCCGGCACCAACATGATGTCACCTGTCCTGTCCAATCAGTCCAGTTTGTTCCGTTAAACAGTTCTTGACCTAGTCACTAAATGCTTTCCTTGTCTAGTTATCATTTGCATATCATAGCATATCATTCCAGGTATTTTTTGTATATGCACAGTAGTAAAATGCATAAGAAATAGTCAGTTGGAGTTTTGGAATGGAATACTAATGGAGCAATATTAGATTAGATCAATTTTATCTCATGGGGCGCTGAGATTAAACAGGATTGGTGTTTGTATGTTCACATGAACACTCATGTGTGCACCCCTCAGTGTTTTACATGCATGGCTGTGAGCCTCCGTGCTCCTCTTTGACATGTAGGTCCTGCATAATTTGACTTCTGAGAGACCCTCCCCCGTCCCACTCAGGCGCTCTCTCTCTTTGTGATATGTGACTGCATGCAGATAAACTGTACCATGTGTCAGATGTGACAGCCGCTGATAAAACGCTCACAAATGACTGCTCTTCATAATACTGCCAAGAGTGAAAATCTCCGATGGACTCCCTCTGCTTTCTCTCCGTTGTCGGACATGCACTGGGCACACTAGTCTTTCTGTTATATTTTTTAAAATGTAACGGCATGTGTCTCTTTTTACCATTGGAGGCTCGTTTCAGTCAGCTCCTGATGTGCAGACTTGAAAACGGCCTTCGTCAGAACTATGCCTCAGTCGAATTTGTTAACTGATAGAAAGTTGCTCAACTCTGGGACGTGAGAGCCTTGCCCAGGGCATCGGCTCCCTCTGCCAATTAAATGAAAGCTAATTAAAGCCATTTAAGCAAAATGAAACAATTCAACACAGGTTGCTTGCCACAGGTTATGAAGGTCTGTGCTAAGACATGCATATGCAGTAAAAAAAAAAAACAAAACATCAGACTTTTGCATAAATACAAAATAAATACATAAATACAAAATAAGCAAAAGTTTTGTGGAAACCACACAACTGCACAGCAAGTCAAGATTGCTCTCCAGGATGTAGCCAGACATGTTTCCTTGTCAGTAATCAATGGGAGTTTTGATGACCACAGCCTCAGAGGATTCACCACAAGATGGGAACCACTGGTAAAGCTCAAAAACAGAAAGGCCAGGCTGCAGTTCACAAAAATGTCACGAACTGAGCAGACAGGCAGTGGACCCAAAAAGCAGAGCTGAGGCAGACGCTTAGCAGTAGACAGTTTATTCCAAAAAGGGGTCGGTACACGGGAAGTCAGTCAAACCAGGCAGAAGTACAAAATCAGTAGGCAAAAGACAGGAACCAGGAATCGGAATCTTCAGTATAACACGAGGGAACAAAACACAGGGAAACAGAGCCGGAACGCTGGGACAAAACACGCAGACGATCTGACAAAGACACACTGGGAGAGGAGGGGTATAAATACACACAGGAGCAGGGGATAATGAGACACAGGTGAAGGCAATGAACAATCACACACACAGGGAGTAAAGACACTGAGAACACAAGCAGGAAGTGAGGGAATCCAAACAAAATAAAACAGGAAGTGGAAAAAACTAAACTTAACAGGACCTGACAAAAAACACACAAAAGAAACTGGTAGAGTCCTGGAACAAAGTTATATAGACCGATGAAACAAAACTCAACCTCTATCAAAATAATGGAAAGAGGAAAGTGTGAAGACACAAAGCCACCACCTCATCTGTCAAACTTGGTGGTGGTTCAGTTATGGCTTGGGCATGTATGGCTGCCAATGGAACTGGCACACTGACATTTATTGATGATTTCACTGCTGACGGAAGCAGCAGGATGAATGCCGAGGTAAACAGGAACATTTTGTTCTCAGATTCAGCCAAAAGCATCAAACCTCATCGGACAATGTTTCATCTTTTAACAGGACAACGATCGTAAACATACAGCCAAAGCAACCTAAGAGCTTTTCAGAGAGAAGAGGTGGAATATTCTTGACTGCTTCGGTCAGTCACCTGATCTCAATCTGACTGAGCTTTATTCCATCTGTTGAGAACCACACTAGTCAGAGTCAGAGACCCACAACAAGTAAGAGCTGAAGGTGACAGTGCAGTGAAGAGGATTCACCAGAGAAGATACAAAAATTTTCCACAAAATATTAAATATGATGAATTCATGTGTTCCCGTCTGTTATTTCTGAACCCCTGAACTACGAGGGCACTGTGCGTTAAAAGGGTTATATCTCCCACACAGTTCTTTCTATATTAATGTAAACCTACTCAAATTAAAGCTGAGACTTGGCACTTTAATATAATTTCCATTATTTTATTCCTAATTGAATGTGCTGAGGCACAGAGCCTGAAGAACAAAAAATGATAAACAGTCCAAATATGTACGGTCCGGACTGTCAGTGAGGAAGTGTGAGCTAACTCTAAACAGCTATGTGCTGCATTCCAGCATTAAAGTGTATTTAATGCTATAATCCTTGAGATTCTCATAAAATATTTTTCATGAAAGTATTTACGTTCAGTCATTATCTCATTGAGTAGTGTTTTATTTTCGCGCTCCATTCAAATTGCTTTCACATGCATGTAACAGCCTTCTTCAGAGCTTTGTCTCAGTCTAATTCACTAACTTATAGAAAGTTGTTCAATTCTGGGACGTGGGAGCCTTGCCCAGGGCATCGGCTCCCTCTACCAATTAAATGAAAGCTAATTAAAGCCATTTAAGCTAAATGAAACAATTCAACACAGGTTGTTTGCCACAGGTTATAAAAGTCTGTCAAGATGCACATATGCAGTGGGGACAAGTGTTCTGCCTGCGTTTTTTTTTTCTCTTTTGGTTTCCACCAGGAACACAAATCCATAACCCGTCCAGTGCGACAGACAGCTTGAAGTTAACTCCTATGGCAGGAAAAATGTCTTGTAGTTCATATTAAAGGTGCAGTCATACCTCTGTGGAAAAGGTTGTTGTTGAAGGTGCTTTGTTAGACTTAAACACACAAAGGTCCAGGTCCAGTTGCTGGTGGTGAAATATACTTGATGCTAGACTCAGTAAGTTTAGTAAACTTCGATGGAGTTATTCACTTGGAATGGGACCAAGACCAACACTTCAAGGCATCTCACTGCGGTTATTTGGTGCCACCCAAATGCGAATAGCATTATTCACACCTGTCCAAACAAATCAACCTGAGCCAGTAAATGCACCAGTGTCTGAATAAACAGCTCCACATGCACTTGGTGTCTCTCTGCCCTAAGAAAGGTTTTATTCATTTGTTCAGGCAACCTATATTTTTTGTTCCTCATAGATCAGTGGATGAAGCTTGGCATAAATACTGAATAGTTAGAGGCTTTCATACAACATAAATAAGTAGGTAGATGGCAGGTGGTGGTACTAATATAGCAAATACCAGCAGCAACATGATTCCCTCTAAGTGAAAACACATGCACTCATGGTGCTGTATGTTGCTTTGAATAGCATGCAATTGCCATATGACTGTTATCCTTCTAAATGTAGCATCTAGCTACAGAAAAACTATGAGATAGAGGGTAATATTTTTGTACCTGTCTTTTTTGTGTTCATGTGATTGTGATGCTTGGTATAAAAAATATTGTATCTGACTTTAGTTTTAAGTTTCAGTTATTCAAAGCTGTGAAGAGGAGGTAACTTAAATAAGTGACAAAAACTTTAACCTTTCTCTTAAATGTCTCAGAGGAAGTGAGACTGAGTTGACTTGTGATGGACAGGGAGTAGTATGTGGACTGTGTGTAAAGGGCTGTATCAGAAAGATGGAAGAGCAAATGATGGATGGCAGAAAGAGAAGAAAGAGAAAGCTAGAGGAAGAGAAAGTCTGCTACTTCCAGCACAGTGGATGTTCCAGCCAGCTATCAAATCTGAGCGGTATGAGAGACTGCAAAACATATTAATGCCTATTGAAAATATCCTCACTGCCTGATGGAATCCCATAGGAGATATGAACAGTTTTACTTCAATATCAGCTTCTGATCTAATTTGACAAATGGATACCTATTACACAATTTCCTATGATAGGTGCGCTAGGCAGTGGAGTGCGGGGTGCTGCCACTTTGAATTTAGAAATAAAACATCCCCTTCTAAATTCCTCGTCTCCTGTACTTGATCCCCTACATCTGCCTGGATTTGTGTGTTATCTTTAGGATGTATTCTGATTGAATTCACAGGAATGCTGGCTATGCTAAAAACACATTAACTACATCTTCCATATATCTTCATCAAACTGTGCTGCAGAAGCAAAATGAAAGTTAGCGTTTGACACGAGCCTCCCTTTCACTTTGAACACAGTGTTTGACCTTTTTCTCTACTCAATGTAATTAGTATTGTGCAAACACATAACTCATACAGTGTGTGACTCACATTTATCATTTGTCCTGCCGCCACCAAAACACACACCCACACTCTTTTTGCTCATACCCTCAGACATGCGTATCTCTCTGAAATGTAATTATTAATTCAGAGTCTAGAGTAGTGTCATGCGTGTGACAGGGTCGTACTGCACATTTTCTTTTTCTCTCTTTAGATGTGAATTTACCTGAAGATAAATCTGCTTCTCTCAAATACTTAATTAGACTGATCCTCTCGGTGAAACAGTGACATCACCTGAATAGCTGGGGAGTGTTTACTTGATATACAAATGCTTATGATCTTATTTCCTAGTGGCAATATTTTATTGATTTATTTATTTTTAAATCAACACCTTGAAATTGGGGCTGCCTTTTTATGAGACTAAATTAAACGTAGCGTCATATGTTAAATATTACAATAAAGTGTCACTATGTTATTTTTGCTGAACAGTTGCCACCCAAGTGGCAGTTACAAAATAATGGTACACTGAATTTCTTTGTTTTTGAAGACCCTCTTGACTAAATTGGTTTAAAGGGGGCTATTGCCGTTGAATGTGGTTTCTTGCCTGTGTTTTGCTTGAGTTTGTTGCATTTACAAGACAAGGGTGTATAATACGCCCTCTGAGCAGCGCTACATTTTCACAGCAGATTGGAAGCTACAGTGAGTCGCTACCAGAAAGTGAAGGGACAGCCTGGGCTAGCTGGTTAGCATGCTAACTTCAATGAAAGAAAAGACTTGACAGAGACAAGAGTCAACATTGCCGTGGCTTTGCACCACTGGAGACAGCTCTTGGGGAGTAAAGCAAGGAAGTTTGATGCTGAACTTGGAACGTTTCTTCTAGACTGGTAAGTAAACTGCTGTTAATGCTAATGTTGGCTATGTAACAATAAAAAACTTACAAATAGCTATTTTAAAGTAATCTCTTTATATTAACAATGGATCAGATAATTACGTCGTTTATAGTGACAAATTCACACAATTATTACTTGATTCTGCAGTTCTCATTAGCTATAGGGGAGATTCATAGTGTAACTCATTGTTTTGGGTCGCACGTTTTACCGTTTTGTTTCAATCTTGCCACTTTCATCAGTAATAATGATGATGCCCTGCTAACATGCTCAAAATCAACCTAAAATGTCATATGACTGTTGTGTTCACAGTTTGTTTGTCCCCAAGTGACCAAAAAAATTGTGCCAATGTAAATGGTTCCAGTTGCAAATATAAACAATGAAAAAAAAAAAAAAAAAAAAAAAAATGAAGCAAGGGTTTACATCGTTGCTTAAGTTACCTTTTAAAGGGAAGATTTTTTGCAACGGCAAAACAGTGACATTTTGACTTGGTGTTACTAACAATAGTTAGTTGTCCGAAGTGTTCCAGTAAGACATGACAGTGTGACAGGGAGCCAAGCACAACACCACGAGCCTGAAACTGAAGCGTCTAAATGGACTAAATATTATTTACACCTGTGCTTTTGCCTCTGTGACATGTCTGAATGTCTTCTGTGATTGTATACGGCAACACAACAGTGGGATTGTAACAAAAAAACATTATTAATATTAAAGAATGAATTAATGATTACATCAAGATAACGAGGTTGTACTCATTTCCAGTAATGAGAAAAGCTGTAATGAGAAAACAAGATGCAAATAACAAGGTACATATCTCATTATAAAAGTTTTGTTGTTATAACAGTGTGGTACTTGAGGGTGGTAGGTAGTGTGAGTGGGAAGGATGGACCAGAATGAAGGTGTTGATTTTTCACATAAAAAAAAATAAAATAATGAAAATAATTCCGACCACAAAAAGGAGAAACAAAACAATTTCACAGTTTATCCAATTAGTGGAAAAAACCCTCACAGTACAAACAAAACTAGCTGTCCCCAATTTTCCTAGAGAGTGAAAAACAGTTTGCTGCCTCACCAGCTGTCTGTGGCCAATCAGGGAGGATCTCTGGACTTACTGCCACTTTGACCCAGATGGCATCAATCTTCCCTTATTTATAAATTATACTCAATTGTACTTTGACAAAAATGTTAATCAAATTCCCCTTCTCAAGAGGCATAATCAAAATATTGTTAGTGAAGTTGATAAACAAGTCAGCTTTCCCTTCTGTGGGACTGACAGTAAAAACTAGCCACAACGAGATTTTTAAAGGGGAAGTGCACTTCTTCTTCTTCATAAAGGGCCCAGCAGGTCAGGGATTTTAAGTCCCCCTACAGAAAAAATCTGTGTTAGCAGAAACACTAAACACAAGGGAACAAGCATATATAAATGTTGATCAGATGAGTGAGGGGATTGTGCACTTTCCTACCAACACTGACTGAGAAATTGCATATTGGGACTCCATGACAAACAGGGGCAGTCACAATGTATTGCCAAAATGGATGAGCAGGAACATTTGAATGTACCAGTTCATTTTTTAAGAACAGAAGCACAAAATGAAAATGACTCAGAAGTTGTACTTGTCTCTCCGGCTAAGCCACTAGTGAACTGCAGCGATGTTAGAGGATTTTGCATTATTTCTTACAGAGCATCTGTGTCAGTTTTTGTTCTTTCATTTAATACTCAAATGTCAGTGCAGTTCATAGGTTGTCATTTCAAGGGTAAAAATAAAGTCTCATAATTAAAGAATCCATTAAACATTTCTTGTCATAATAAGCAAAGACTCTTGTTTGCCTTTCTGTTACAACAGAAAACTTTCCTGTCCCAATATCCCGTGTGAATTATTTTATCATTTAAAAAAAAGTGTTCTCTTGTGCAGTTTCAACAATCACATTAAAAGCAAATATTATTAAAAATATATGATGTAATAAAACTCAACATTAAAGCAGATACTGTAAAAAAGTTGTCGTAAAGAAGTGATAAAATAATGATGAGCCTGCTGGCCTGAGCTCCAATAATGCAGGTCATTTCAAAGCTTTGGATCCCATATGGCAGAGGCCTGAGGTCTTAAACCCAGATTTTGGAAAATCCAGAGGAGCTCTGGCTGCGGATCTGAAGCTGGCACTAGTTCGTTGGAGGTTAAAAAGTTTGCAATACAGCTTTGGGCCAGACCCATCATGCTGTAAAACCAGTTAAGTCTCATAAGCAATTCTAAAATTACATTTAACTAATGAGGACCTAGATTTTAGTTTTTTTTTTTCTGTCTCTACTACTTGAAGTTGTAGTTGCTGCATAAGACAGAATACTGTAGAGCAGTTTAAACAGTGAGGGATATGAGCATGAATGACATCCTCCAGATTACTAAATGGTAAAAATGGCCATACTGCTCTCTGATAATGTCAAATTCTGCTTCCTTCAAAGGAACTAATCAGAATAGTCCGCACTTACACTGATAAATGTCTTGTGTGTCCCAAAACGAATGCGTGGCCCGCTCATTCATCAGCATGATAAGGGATTAGATGTGAGAATGGCATGGGTCTGGTTGATGGATTTACACTGTTCATAACCATTCTGAAGATAGCTTCCCTCTTACAGCTAGCACTACATTTCGCAGAGTGTTCCCTTGCCAAAAGCTCTGACTAATGCCGGAGTTGTCAGAAAGCTTATCATTGCTTTAATGTAAGGAGGTGAACCAACACTAAATCTTGATAACAGTGGCAGGAAAAATAAAATTCAGTTTCTGCCCTTCCTCTGCCGTTGATCGTGATGTTTCACAGGGTGCAGTGTAAAGAAATGATGTTTAGCTTCTTCTTTTTTTTTTTTTTTACATTCGAAACATGCCTCCATCCTCTGGGCGCTCATAACTTCACACCTTATAAACGGAGATAAAGTGGACTCTTTATTTGCTGAGCACTTATGGACTTTTAATTTATAATTTGGATTTTGATCAGCTTTCTTGTCTCATCTGTACAGAGGGAATTGCCAGTGCTAATGAGCACAAGAGCAGAATTATTCAGTTAGCGTCGGATCCAAAATAAATAGTGTTCAATTTATCTGATGAATTAAGAGTGTCTGCTGCTTCAACCCGTGTGTGTAAATGACATGCAACCTCTGGAGGGTGAGAGTGGAACTGAAGAATCAGGTCAACGACAGGTTAACTTGTCAAGCGATCATAGACTCGTGGTTGGAGAGACTGTCCAGTGATTGGAGCAATCTGTCCTGTGGAAGACAATGAGCCTGACAAATATTACACTCTATTGTGTTTTATTGGAAAAATGAGTCTAGTCATATTATGAAAAGCTGATTTAATCATTGATCTCAATTATGTATCTATGATGCACCCTCTGAAAGTTATATATTACAGCGCTATTGAATTTATTATAACATGTCTTATGATCTATTTCAATCCAAACCAACACATAATGATAAGTGACAGCTTTATTTTTAACCAAAATTTAACTGATTACCATAACCTTACTGTAAACAATAGTATTATCATTATTATCTAGCAAATTCCCTAACCCTTAAGCTCCACTAATCAATATTTATGTTTCAACAATGGCTCAAATGACTATATTTATGTGTTGCTCCAAGTGGTAAACCCACAGAGAATTATCAGCAATTTGCCTCAGCTCTACACAGCGTTTCAGCCTCTTTCAGCTCCTTGTTTGGTTTAACGACCTGCAATGGTAATGTACTGGCTCAGTCTCACAGCTCTCACCAACCCATTCATAGAGATGACAAATTGGAAAATGATAATTGTGTAATGGTTTTGGAAGGTAATGACAAATGTAGGCATTTGAACGATGTGTCGTATCAGAAAATGCTCATATAGGTGTTTTTTTTTTTTGTTGTTTTTTTTTTAAAAAGGCAGAGACAACCAGCCTATTTTGTGTCTTAGTTTGGAAGAACTGTTGCTAAAACCTTTCATCTTTCAGTCTGGCTTGTTGAGGAGGAGACAGATTTATTGATAGAATGATAGCCTGTGGGGACAAAAGTGGTTATTCAGCCTCCATTCAGATACTGTATCTAAATGAAATGCATGGTCCCAGTCTCTCTCCACTGCTTGCACAGTGAAGAGATGACAGTTGGCAGCCAGCGAAGCATGACACAACGAAACTCATTTCTCACTTCAAACCAGGCTAATCAGTAAATTAGCTTTCAATATAGATGTTAGCAAATCCACAGGATGTCGTGATGATCGGCTTTGTGGCATTCTCAACAGATCTTTCCAGGATGAGGTGCTCTGCTGCTTGGAAATGCATGAGTAGCACTGGAGTCCCTCTGATGCACACTGATAATAAGCAGCATTTTTTAGCTAATACTTTCCCTCTGATACTGATCTACTTAACATCTGCACATCCAACCAACACATTAGCATGTTTTACTGTATGTGATAATGTGTGATCTATACTCAAATCTATTCCTACAAATTAGACGTCACTTCAAGCTCTTTAGCATCAAAAGACTTGCGCTCAAGCAACTTTTACACACATTAAACCATAGTCTCAGACTCTTTAAGTATCCTCAAATATTTTACTCAGTAGTCTGGAAGTTTAAAAATATAACCCCCCAGAAAACTCAGCTTAATCTACCCTTGGGTGCCTCTTTCTGTGGCAATGTCATTGCCATGGTTTTAAATATTTATCAGAGGTATTGGTTAATTAAAACAGAGAGGGGCTTCAGATATCCTGCACTCTAATCCATTTTAACGAACATCTGCCACCCCTGCATACAAGAACATGTCATTAAATTTAGCTGTAAAAGCACAGTAATTTATAATCTCCTCCCAACCAAAACACTGAAACCATGTGACTTATTGAATTCGTTATAATAAACATGTGCTTGTGACTTAAAGAAAATCTAATGATTAATATTTGTCCACTGCGACAAATCATTTTGTAATGATCAGATAACCAAGTTTGCTTCTTAACAACACACACCATGGTGCAGAATGTTGTGTTGTCCTGAAAGTGCAATCATGATTTTCTAAATGAAAACAAAAGAACAATAAAAGAGCGGAGAGTCCTCCTACAATGCCCATAAACACAAATTTGTTCAAACGTACACAATTCTACAGTAAATCCAGTGATTTTTTTTCCCCTTCACGGTTCAGCTGATAATTTAGTATTGAGCCAAGTAACTGTAAGATTTACCAGCCTAACCTTTCCCCACAAAATTCATGAATAGAAGCAATTATAGATTAGAACAATACATGAAAGAGAGCCATCACCACATTGCGAGACTCCCTTCTTTCTCCATAATGGAGGAGATAATCCTATCAAAAGTGAAATGCACTAACATTTCTGAGGTCAAGCCCTCAGACTGGCAACAAGCAAAAGGCCCTTTCTCTGCTGCATTCACAAGAGGCAGCAGACATGTTGAGACGAGTACCAGCTGTGCATTTTCATGATTTCAAAACAAATTCCCCCAAAAAAGTAGAGCCGGTGCAGTTGCTTTTGCATGGGCTGTCAAACTCTTGAGATCTGAAAACACTTAAGGTTCATCCCTTTGACCAATCACAACAAATCAGCCTCAACACAAACCTTTAGAATCACAATTCCTTTTCCAGCTTGTATCAGCACAGTATAATACCGAAACAATAAAAATATCAACTAAATGTGCAATATGCGAGCACTGTGTGTTTTTCACATAATTCATGAGTCTGCGAGATGGGCTGCCCCAGCTGATGATAAGAGAAGCAAGGTTTAACAAACGAGAGGGAGAGGGGGAGATAGGAGGACAGAAAAAATCCTCTAAATTTGATTTACAACTGGAATGGAGAGCAAAATGAATGTGAGGCCGTGAAGCTGAGACCTCCCATCTGCTGTGATGTAGGACAGAGGCAGAGCAGCCATCTGCGCCTGGTTCTGTTTTAACATTTACATTTAGCAGGGAAAAATAGGCAATCTAGATAACAGGCCCAAGATTATACAATTTTCTATCACAAGAATACTAAATCTTAATATAAAACGTATAGCGGTAAGAGGTGATTTCATTTTTCATTTTCAATGCTCAACTTGTTCTAATAACTCTATGAGAGATTATTCCACAATAGGTGAAGCGCTATTTCATGACCTTGGTCACTATTGATCCCAGCCCAAATCGAGACTTTTCAATTGCAAGAACCAATGCTATTTCGGATTTGAAATAACCATTTCCTGTGAATCAAATGTCAAGACTCTACTTTGAAAATCAAATCACATCTTTTCTGCCTCCTCCACTGGACCTTGGGTCGATGACAAATGTCTCATATTTGAACATCTTCCAGACATCACTCAGATTCTGTCTTGGGTTCCACAGATTGCAAGGACAAAAGAGGAACTGAGACAGATAGATAAATTAGATAGGAACTTTAAACAACTGAACAATTCAACAATTTTTTTGCCTTTGATCCTTTATGTTTATTATGTACATCCAAGAAAATGAAAAGATTTTAAATAACTAGATGAATACACAAATAAATAGATAGATAGAGACAGTGGCATGAGGATGGGGAACAAAAGGGAGGCAGTGAGACTTCAGTGCCACATATCACCCAGTCACCCCGTCATTCAGTGTGAGCCACCCCGTGTGGACGATTCACACTGTGAGACGCAATTACCAGCATGACATTTCCTTTTAATTGGGTTACCAATGACTCCTTTCTGAGGCAAAGGTCATTTTCTGGCACAAGTCAAAGTCTTCTCCCGCCTATATTTCAATGGGGGACTGATGAAGGATGGGTCTGGTGGCAAAAATCACACTGGTGCTGAAAGTGCTATTTACATGTAATTTACAAGCTCTTCAGTAAGTGGAAATGCAAAGGCCATGAGGCACATACTTTTCTCATCCAATATATCAATCCCTATGAAAACAACCATGTACAGGTAAACTGTGTCCAATAAACAAACTGAATCCCATACTGTACATCCTTTAGCATCCACCAAATAGACGGCAGTAAAACGAATACATCCAGCTGTACCTGAAAATACATGACTGCACTATTACTGTTATTTGACATTAGCAGATCTAAGCATTAATGCAGAATACGGGTAGACACTAGCTACAGCACACATCATCAGGGGCCCACCCCAGGGGGGGGACAACAGCAGTGCACTATCGTGTCACTATGGGTGGTTTAAGGGGGTTTATAGTTGTCATTGCACAACGTATTAATCTGAGGGGCCATCGGAGGCCCATTTGTGTGCCCCAAGTGTTTGCCTGGTTTGCCTCTCCTGGCGATTCACCTCTGCATGTCTGTATGGTAAATATAAAGCTGGAGTCAGTAGCCGCTTACCTTAGCATAGCATAGCATAAAGGATGGAAACAGGAGACTGGCTCTGTCACAAGGTATAAGCCCTCCACTAAAACTGCATACACTTTTTTTTTTTATTTAGCATACACAAAACATATATTGTGTGCTGATCAGTTAGTTTTCTCAGTTTTCAGTCTTGTCCAGCTTCATACAGACAGATGAGTAGTATTCCTTAAATGAATTCAACCTGCTCAGCATTTCCCATACATAGGCTCTATTTGAGTGTTTGAGTTGCCTGCCCAGGTAGATAAAATCACTCGCTTTAACTCATTCTGGGCCACGCACCTGCTATGCACTCACTTCCTGCTATGCTGCAGTAATGGACTGGGGACAAAAGGCTTCTCTCTGCGCAGCTTCCTAGCTAGCATCTACCGACAACCTTCATGTGAGGCATTTAGGGGAGATCTTTATACTGTAGCAACAGAAAATAACCTGGGTCGCTTTCTCCCCCTCTAAACTGCATGAGTCTCTGCATGCACATCAGTCACACACGGCGCCGCTCACCACCACAAATAAATTCTCACCCTGTGGGAAACACGGCTGCTTTTTTCATTTCAACATGGCTGCTGTCGGCTGGGTGCACTCAGGCATTACGTTAGAGTCTACTGAGCTACAGCCCATACTTTCTTATCCTGTGTCTTAATGTCTTACAACATGCTAACTAAGGAGGAGACTTTACAAGGCCATCACCTGCTAACTACTGGAGAGTTGCAACCTCAGTGAGTCAGTGACAGTGAGAGCAATTTTGCCACTTGCTCACTTTTTTGCAATTAACTAATCAGGTCAGATACTAAGGGAGCTGGCCCCAAGGTGTTTCCTAGCAACCATGCCGCCGTGGTCGGCCCGCAGTGTTGGTGTGTGTGTTTCTGTGGAGAGGGAGAGTTACTGCCGCAGTAAAACTGTCTCTCAGCCATAAGTGATTTGTGACTTCCCTTCCTTTGCTATGCCAGTGTGGTGGAAGGCACGTAGTCTTTTGTTTGAGCAAGCACACTTTTATTACGAGGAGGAGATTGGCAGGTGGTGCAGGAGCTTTCTTACAGTGTAATCATGCTTTATCCAAAGGACCATGCAGCTATGAAATAAGGAAGTTCAATGCATTTAAAGTAGGGCTGCACAACCTACTGTATTTTTATTGTCTTTGCTCAGTGAACACGTGGTTAACAAGGCAGAGGTGCAGTATCACAATAGGTTGGATCAGAATGCTGGTAAACAAAATTTTCCAGGTGGCGAACAAAACAACAGATGTGCATATTTGGATTCAGATATCATTATCCCATTATCTAAGATCCAACTCAAGGCCTTACTAGTTTTCATGATTAACTTTTAATGTGGAATCATCTGCAGAGGTCACACGGGCCACATGATCTACACTTTGGTCGAGACTGAAATATCTCAACTTTTTAAAGACCACCTCCAATAAAAATCAAGTTTTTAACCTTGTAACACGTCCATAAGATCTTTTTTTTTATATGAAACAAAATATCATGAGCAAAATAAGCAGTCAACGACTTGACTGCTTATTTCCACCTTTGAACTGCAGTGAACCAAGGATTTCATATGTTACTAACCTAAGGGCCCCACTCCTAAAATAAACCTGAAACCTTGTCAGCACAGAGAACCAGAGTTTGCATTAGCACAACCACTAACACTGTGTCAGCCACAACCAGTTATAAGCTAACAGACAACATGAACAAATAAAAGATGCTAACTACGCTAACCGTTCTCATTTTGGTGCACAACAGACTCGTCACCTGAGTCTGGGCCTGACTGAGGCTCAAATGTGTGCCTGAGTCTCTTTTTCACTTTTTATGTGGGAAAACCATGTTAAAAAAAATATGAATCATAGCAGAGGATTTCTACATAGTTTAAAACATGTCTGGAGAGGAACTTTAAAGGCCTGCGATGAAATTCAAGGCCCCCAGACGATGACTCCTAATGACTTTGGTGATCCCCTGACTTTTCCTCCAGCATCACCATGAGGTTGGACTTTGGTGAACTTTTGTGCAGGGACACATGTTTCGCTCAGCATAAATTGTAATAACTTTGGGCATCTATCAATGAATACCCTCACCAACAGAAAATAATCTGACTCCATTTTACAGGCATTACAGGATATTCATTTTCAGGGTGCACATGTGCAGCATGTGTAATCAAAGCCACAAAACGGAACGGTTAAAGATTAAATTGGATTCCAAATCACTTTTGCAATATGTAACAACTAAATCACACATTTTCGCCTCGACTTGAAGCTAATTTTATGTACAGACTGGCAGATCATTCGCGCTCTCGCCGAACAAACATTATAGCAATATTATAAATGCAGCCTTCTTGTAAACCAAGCCATCCAGCCACTGTGTAAAATTATGTAATACGACGCATGCAGTGTTTCAATGGCCTCCCTGCATGCACCATAATGAATGCTTATCAACCTTAGATTAATGGACAATTACAGTTGTATTTTATTGCACATCAACAATATGGCCAAGTGACTGCGGCAGGTTGTCAGCTTGGAGGCACAGCTACAGTACAGATCATACTGGAGAGAGAGAGACACTACTACTTCTGACATTTCTCATAAGCGATAGGCTAAGGGAGGAATTAAATGATCCAAAAATATGCGAACATTGATTATCCTTGACGTGCTTGTTCTCGTTGTGGGACGGGAGATAGACTGTGAAATCATTTTCCTCTGTTTCACTCCTCGCTGCTGTTCGGCTTTGTACGGCAACACTGTAACAATGTTATTCTTAGAATGTGCTGTGAACAACACAAAAACACTGTTAACTTCATTGGCCACTGATGACTTCATTAGGCAGTATAAACTGTTCATTAGCTTAAGAAGTTGAAAAGTGATACTGACTTGGAACAAAGCTTTGCTTTGATCAAATTCAGTCATCCCGAGAGGAGGCTGGCTCTTTGTCTTTATGATATCTTGACAACAAACCCCACTAGTCTGTCCTCTGTTGTTTGCGTGTGTGCATGAATGTGAAGGCACACATTTGTGTCTGATAGTGAACGTGTCTTTAGGGGTGTGTGTGCGTCTCTGCCTGTGCGAGTGTTTCTTGTGTTTCTTTGGAGAGCTGGGAGAGTAGGAGTGTGCGCTTGTGTCTGTTTGTGTGTGCGAACTGACAAATCTGAAGTTGCTTTGGATCTCCCTTCGGCACTGGCTCCCGTTAGCAACTCTCTTTCTCTGTTGTGTTTGTAGATTACAGGGGCTGTTGATTTTGGAATGTTTCTTTTTCCAACTTCAAAGTTTGACTGATCTTGCTTGCAGTAAGGGACTGAGCTACTTAAAACTTTCATTATTACTTTCCCTCCATCCTATTTTCCCTTTACCTCTGTCCACACACACAATGTATGTTTTCCTACTACTGTCTCCTTCCATGATAGCATTGGGGGTTGACATCTACCATGCCATTACCTGCACTCATCTGATTTTCCCTTCCCAGCATGAACGCAGCCTGCGAGATGTTGAAGACATTGTAGCAAGATGGACAGCTCAATCAGGCTCACAACAGCTTTAGAGTAAGCGTTAATGCGAGGCAGCGTGGGATAAGGCATTTGTGAGTTGCCACTGGAAAGTAGGCACATTAAAAATCCTACTGAAATCAAATACAACAACTTGAAAGCCTTTTAAAGCCTTAGAGAGTTGAGTGCTAGAGTGAATTACAGTGTGTACATTAGTAAGTAAGGTGGTTAGCAGTAAATGACATTAATCATGCACCCACTCAGTGTGTTGTGGAAGCTTTTGAAGTGCTGCTGAGTAAATGCTCGAGAGTCTCGGAAAAGACACGAATAACAGCTCAAGTTAATCCAGACTCCGTCCTTTCTTACAGACATTTTTATTTAATATTAAGTATTATATAATATTAAGTTTCATTTACATTGGAAACATAATGTTTTAATGTTCTGCTATTCTTTGTTGATGCTGTGTAAATGTAAAACTGTTTTACATTCAAAGATGGAAATTCATTCATTTCAAATAGAGAATCCATGTGTATTGTATCATACTCATGCACAATGTTATGAAAGTTCGGTACATTAATGATGCCTATCTGAGAGTTGTTATCTAGCTCTGATGTTAATTAAGTAGTCTCAGACACCAAAATGCATCACAGATGTGGCTAGAGCTACTAATTTAGCATGCATTTGCATTGTAAGGGGTCTTATACTCTTGAATCAGACCCTTAACTGAGGGTAAATGTGTCAGGTTTTACATGCAGTGATTAAATTAACAGTACGAGTTTAGCCTTGTGTTGTTGTGTAATCATGCTCATTATTTAAGTAATCCTATTGGACCTCTAGATTAGAATCATGTTTCTCTGATCAGTCAGAAAATCAAAGTGGGATTACTCCGGCCATATCGTGGATTTCTAAGACGATTAAGGGCTGAGACACTCATTATAATCTAAGAATATCGTTTATTTCCTGATTGATTGTTGATAAAGATGAAATTATTTAGCTGGGTGAAAAAATACCGGAGAGTCAAGAGTCAGAGCAATTATACGAGTTTGAACTGAGTGCCTGTCTTGAGATTTGATTTATGTAATTGGTGCTCTTCATACCAGCAGTGTCCATAGCAACAAAACCCTGCATGTGATGAACTTGAAATCTGACAGTTGATTGGTGTGAACATTTTGATTTCACAGTCTGAGAATGTCCGTCTATTATCATTCTCTGGAGGACGATCAGCATTGAGATGATCACATTTAGAGCTATCATGTCAATTTGTTGTGAGGGAGATAGGAAGGAGGGAAAAGAAACAGCGCTGCAATATATGAACAAAGTAGATCTGTGTTTTGCATTTATCTTGTATTACATATGTACATCTCATTTCCTCCACCCTCAGAACCGCTCTCCCAGCGTGGTTTAATCAAATTAACTCAGGAAATCAGTGTAGTACATCCTATAGAACTTGTAAAACATGCTTCCCAACCAACTTTGGGTGTGTAATTAATCATGTGGAAATTAAAGTAAAAGGAGAGGGTTTGACCTTGTCCTCAGAGAGTTAACCTATGTCCGCAGCACATGACTATTTTTACATTATTTTCAATTATCGTCTGAAACAGACAGGGACCCTTGAGGAAGGTAGCCTCATTTTTTGCCAAGTCCCTGTCATTGAGTCACATTACCACATTCTTTATATAGCTGAGCTGTGGAAACACGGTCAGCTGCTTCACACAATGTCCCTCACTTCCATCCCCCTTTAGATTAGAGGCTTGATTTGACAGAGATGTTTAATTTTACCAGTTTCCAACATGCTCTCTTTGCTAAAGCACAACTAATTTTTAATATTCTAGACAAAGGTTATGTTAAAGTGATGAATTAGCTGTAAAAAAAAAAAAAAGAAAGAATCTTTTTTCATTACATTGCCGCATATTACATAAACAGGAGTAGAACGGCTAGTGTTGACAGATAAATCCACAGCGCATTATTTAATAAAACTACCCTGCATAAAAATGTCACAGAAAAATATTGTAAAGAACGTCACTTGAGTAATAACATAAAAGCATTCTGCTGCCCACGTAGTGTCCACGATAATGACTTTAGAGATACCGTCTTGTTATGCACCAAATACTTCGTTTAGCGTGACAGCATCTTAATTAATGCACACTCTGGGGGTGCCAGAGTGGACTGGGTGCCTGTGGTGATTGGCAGATAGATTAATATTGTCAGACCCTGGAGAGATGTGTCACATTCCACTTGAAGCCATTGTTACTTGTTTCAAGGACAATTTCTCCACCTCGACTCCGCCCCTCCTTCTCTATTCCACTGTTGCTGCACTGAGAAAGGGACTGCGAGGGTCGGACTTGGTATCATTCAAAGCAAAGTCTTAGAAGACAAATGCAGGAGTGGAGCCCATGGGAGACAGAGCACTTTGTAAAAAACATACTGACACCTCTCCTGTCTGAATATTGCTTAAAAGAAAAAAAATCTCATTATGTATGAAATGCAAGATAGAACTTCACATGCTGATTTGCTAGCTACCTTCACAAGAGGCTTTATGTATTGTTGTAGTAATTGTTTTAGTAGATTTTCTTCAAAACTTTCCCTCTAACAGTGGTTGACCAGTCATAGCTTGGCAACCGTAACTAGGCACTTCAGGTCTGTCTAGCTGCAGGTCTGACTTTCAGTACATGCTGAAGTGTAGAGAGCATGTGGCTGTAGTAAGAGACACGCTTGTATTTAAAGAGTTTGAATAATGTCTTTTTTCTGTTTAAAAAAAAAAAGAAAGCAAGATAACAGCAATTCTTCTGGATGCCACTACCATATATTAGAGTTTGGTTAATGCTGGTAGATCTAACTTGCTCTTAGCTGAATTTGTGAAAAAACTACACTCCAGCATCTCCACAACCAAACCCATTACCCATGACATTACCCGAGCATTATGTTGGCAAAACACTTTGGCTTGTCCACATTCTCAAAACCTAATCGCTTGAAACGTTAAAACTGAAACGTGATCATACCTTATTCCTTAACCCTTCTACCAACTGGTGAAAGATGCTGCCTTTTTTTGTCTCAGACATGTAGCTTAAGCTACAACCTTTAGCATGCTAACATGCACATAGCCATTACGACCACTTTTATGAGATTCGTTTTTTAAAGGAGGCAGCTGAAAAATTTAAATGTCAGTCAGAAACAGTATTTTCAAACAATGCACAGAGTTAAGCTATGTTAAGTAGTTAGCTAGCTGGAGGTGATAAAATAGCTGCCAGCAACAGTTGTCATCTCAGCCATCAAAATCAACAGTTACAGACCAGACATGAGAAGGCTGGTTTTTCCTACTACTGTCTGAAATCAAGGACCTACTGTTTTAAAAACCATTACCATTATTAAATAAACTGCATTATGAGCTGTGTAAGAATAGCAAAGCTTAACAGTCTTAGCAACAGTAACTAAGTGGGGCTTATTATAATAAGACAAAGGGCAGTTATTAGAATTGGTGTTCAGAGCATTTCTTTAGTATCACAGATCCAATGTAAATATACTGTGTGTAACAAAATATTATGGTTTGCAGGGCTGGATCTGCTCCTTTTTATTATGCTGCAGTGTTGAGAAGAAGTGGTGACTTCATTACATCATAAGTGGGTTTTTTGTCATTCTTGGGGCATCCTTCACATTTTCATTTGTTCGTTCTGTGTTTTTAAGGTCATTGTATAAATCAAATCAAAGACATATCTGAAAGCCAGAGGTATTTTACACATAGTTTTAACTCCACCAGGGGCTATCTTTCACTTCCCAGACTCCACATTTTATATATTTTTTTTCCCGTCACCTCGTTCCTTTCCCATATGGGTTCTCCTTCATGTTTGTACTTTGCTTCAACTCTGCCTTGGGCTCAACTTTGGAATGAGTCTGTCTCTGCAAGATGATTGGCGGTTGGGTTGCAGCCAGGGACAGCTGGTCTCTAAGAAACTGTCTTGGTGTTTGGAATACATTAACGGCCACTGCACTCAAGGTGCCTTGATGTAGCTGAAGAAGTCATGCTGCCTTTGACACCCCATCTTCTTTCAATATCTTGTTTGACATTTGGGATGTAGATTTATTTCTTTCAGCATTTCCTGAAATGGATTTATTCCATCTAGTTATTTTTTTCTACACCTCTGCGATGTATTAGAATCATATTAACACATGGCTCTGTCACTCACAAGCAGTGGCATTTCTCTTGTCGAAATTGCCTGCTTATGCTTTCATTGAAAGCAAAGTTACTAAGCATCCCCCAAAGTCAATTTAAACATTTTATTTATTAGGAACTGACAGAATATGCCCCAGAGTTTTAATGCCGCATTTGTTATCATTGCTTAATTGCAGACTACATGTTTAGCACTCCACTGGGCCATGGACGATTCAAAATTGCTTCATTTAAAATGACTGCCAGTCAATAAGGGAAGCCACAGTCTCATCCAAAACAGCATTGGCAGAATTTATAATGACAACAAAGTGTGAAGGGAGGATGCCATTAGCAACAACTTTCTTTATGAATATCACTGCATCTCCATGAGTATCATAGGTTGACTTGCATTTAGTACAAATTCTGTCTAGATGCTCTTTTTATTCAAAGTTGATCTGCTATCAACTCATTAACATGTTACAATAATGTGATTACTTCTTTTCCAGTAATGAAGTGTGTAACAGTTACTGGTCCCAGTAATCTTCTGTTACTTATTCACTGTTTTATCAGACATTTGACAGAGCGATGAAATCATGTTGATCTCTCTGCGTTCAGTGGACACAGTGTTCCTGTACGTCTTAGCTTGGCACAGAGGCTGGAAATATGTCCTCTACTTGAAGAGGAGAAATTAGTGCTGCCAACTATTTCTAATAAAAACAAAAAGCTAAAGCCTGCTCAACAAGTTGCTAGATGTTACAGGAATACAAGGCAATTTGCATATCCATGAAGGCATAACAATTTATGTACAAGATTTTTTTTTTAAATAAAATTGAGTTAAAAAAAAAAAGTTAGCCAACTAACAGACTCCACCTAACTTTATTATTAGCCATTACTATTTTTCAAACTGATATAATCTCATCAGTATGCATAATGGGGATGAGTGGGTGGTTGTTAGGTATGCACATTCATAGCTCATCCATGTTTCATGATAACACATTCACTGTGACTCTGTCGAGGGAGAGGAGTTAGAGTCTTCCTAAAACATTACTTGATTTTTTCGATAGATGAAGAAGTCACTAAAGTAACCAAATCTAGTGCCAAAGTCACTACATTGGCTCAAGAGTTGTCTCATTTATATGTTGGCTAGCTTGTTAATGTTGGCCGCTGGTAAGCCGGCATTCCAAACCTGCTGGTTTTTGTTCAGAGTTGGAAGCTGTTTGAATCAAACACAATGTGCCATGTGGATTTGTTTAATGGCACCCTGGCACAGGATGTAATGTAACAAGTGATGTAACTAATTACTTTCTTCTGTTCTGTAAAATTAGAACAATGTAATTAATTAATGCTCAACACTGGATACCAATTAGTAAACCATCAAGGACATCTAGTTAAATGTTAGAACGGCGGTCAGCTGGCATAGTTAAATGGGACTATGTGAAGCACATCTGCTTGATCTTTCCTTGTAAGCTTGACATGGAAAGAGCAATTTTTTTTTTTTTTTTTTTTTTTTAAGGCTATCCCAGTGTCAATAGCATTTGATGACTTCAGCCAGAGTTGTATGCGTCTGTCTTTTGTGAAGATGACATTGTTGAATGTAAAGCAGGCAAGGACAGCCCTCCTCCCGCCTTTTGTGGCCATGTGTTGTAGAGCTATTGAAGTTGCCTTTGCTGTTTGGCAGGTGAGAGTGTATGTGTGGCCAAATCCCACTGTGAATGACCTCCATGTCCTCAACCTGGCCGAAGCTGCCATCGCTGTAATGGCTATCATATCTCAGCCCCAGTGTTCATGCGCTCCAATTGTGCCACACTCTTTCACTGCATCTCTCTTTTTTTTTTTTCCTGTTTTCAAACTCTCTGCTTCAACTTACTGTATAATTGGTGTTAGTAAACGCCAGCCTGTTGAAGAAGATATGAGTTTACAGATATTTTTCCTCTGATGAACATGTTCAATTTTCACAGCAATCTCAGTGAAATGTATGTTGTTAAAGAAGAAGACTCATGTAAAGAAATTTGATGGCAACTAATGGAGAAAATTACCAGTCATCTTTTTTTTCTCTGTAGAATAACCACTTATTATTTGCTGAAAATTGCTGCAGTGATAATGGAGTTAGTGTGCTGAATGATAGCTGCAGACTGGCCAAACGGTGAAGGTACATAACCGCCCGAGGTCCTCTCATCAAGCCAAATAATACATTTACCAAACATTTTGTTCTCTACAGTACATTAGGCAATTCAGTTTTCCTACCCGCTATGTGAATATCCCAAAACAATATCAGTCACAGCGACCAACTGGAGCAAGAGCAAATGCACGCTTCTGTAAAGTAAATAATTGACATTAATGCAAATTAAGTTAAGTGGCCACTGTGTTCAAAAAAGAAACTCGGCCATAACAGTGGGCTGTAGTCTGATAGCACTATTCTTATTCCCCTGAGGAAAATAAACTCATGTTGGTGCAAATGTTCTTTCCTTGCTGTGAGCTTAAACTCTAAAATGGAAAATCTGAGGTCACTCAAACAATTTGACTTGTCCCTTTTCACAGGTTTTTCTTGAACTGAATGTGTGTCGATGCAATAACATGTACATGTTTTTGTTTTAATAAGCAACCCTGACTTTCTTGCAAACCATGTCATATTTTAGATTATAATGACACACCATGAAAACTGGATGCATATAAAATGGCATAAAGTCTGCCGATAAATTTCCAGTAACAGATGTTTTCAGCAGCCTTCCCTTGACTTTTTACACTCAAGAGAATTTGGATGTGAAAGCCGGATTGGGCTCCTTTCCCAGAAAAAAACCCAAAAAAACACAACATAAAACTGAGAGGTAGTGGAGCTCAGAAAGAGGCTGACCTCTTGAAACAACACATTCGCTTGACTGTTTGTGTCTGGGTTTTGACTGATTCAGCTACACATGTGTTGACGTGGCCAGATGGTATTATTAGTTCGCTGGCTCTGAGAATTACAGAAACGAATTTTGCATTGCATGAAGCCTGGAGAACCTTTGCTGCAGTGTACTGTACATGAGATCAGGAATAATGTTGAGACTGGAGTTTTGTGGTGCAGTGAGTTCAATATGTTTACTAATTACTCAAAGTGAAATGTATTTCATAGTTGCAGATTTGACTTTGTCATAAGATCGGATTGTTATTCAAAAATCTAAATAAATATATATTACTGGGAATTCAGGAAGTGCCAGTTAGCTCTATCACACTGCAGTAGCGGTACAGGATTATAATTATGATGCTGAGATTGTGTGGGGAACCGACATAATGATGTTACAGAAAATATACAATCCTTGTTTCAGACTGGCAGACCACTTAATGAGTTATAGACCAGAAAATCGTGGCAAATGCTCTTTTCAGCAGTATAACTACAGTTTACTCCAGTCCA
Organism: Seriola aureovittata; assembly: GCF_021018895.1. Classification (NCBI taxonomy): domain Eukaryota; kingdom Metazoa; phylum Chordata; class Actinopteri; order Carangiformes; family Carangidae; genus Seriola; species Seriola aureovittata. The sequence continues at coordinate 9,191,689 of NC_079385.1, forward strand.
GTCAGAAAATGAGACAGTACAGTATATTTTTTAAATCAGATTAAACATCTAAGCAGCCAAACGGGGTTATGTTAGCATGAGAGTTTGATCTCACATTTTTCCTTATTGTACCTTTAATACAAGGGCTAACTAGCTATACGCTTCAATATGAGAACAACGCTGTTTCTATATTTCCTGCCAACTACATGAATCATAAAGTGGTGAGGATGTTAACTTTTTGTCAGAGACATGTAGCTTTAGCCTCAGCTTTTTAGCACAATATCATATATTTAATCATCACGATGAAGTTTTAAAGCCCTTTTACAAAGCTCCTGTTTTAAAAGAAGTCATCTGGAAACAAAAGGTTAGTCAGAGTCGGCATTTTAAACTAAAGAATGGAGCTCATGTTTGCTAAAGCAGCTAGTTTTTTTACTGATGAAAAAACCTGTTAGTAACAGTTGTCATTTAGCTGGAGAAATCAAAGTGAGCTGTCTGAGATTAAGGACTCATTATTTCAAAAAATTACTTAGAAATTTGAGTGGGTGAATCTGCCACTGTTTTCATCATAATTATGCCTTGTGACAAACGTTAAGTTGACATTTATCTACAAATAGTTTGCAAATAAATTCGGCCTGGACATGGATAACTGTCACATTTTATTTTTCATTCTTTCATGCAGCAGCTTAATTTGTTGTATCAGCCACTGGAAATATCTGCATAACCTGGAAACTGTACTCATTTTGTGCTGTTTGAAGTGCAGTGAAGTGTAAACACTCACCTAGACTGGCTGTAGGTCAAAAAATAAAAAGCCTGTCAAAGTCTGAAGTGCCTCAGAAACACTACAGTTCACCACTGCGCCTATTCAGCATCTGCAACCTCTGACCAGTCAACAATTTCAAGTGTATCAGGATCCAACATATACTCACATACAAAGTGCACAAATTGCTCCCTCGTCCTAAAGGGGTCTAAATTATGCTTTTAAGAATAATAATTATTCTCAAAGGCACACTGATGAAGCAGAGCAAAAAAAGAGAGGCAGAGTGCCGGTATGTCCTCGACCTCAGTTATGATTAGCATAATTGAATTTCAAACGATCAGGCGAGTATTGGGGAAAAAGGAAGCCATTGAAAGTGTGTAAATGTTCCGCAGTCGGCACACCTCAGTAATATTATCATGGAGCGTGTGGATGTGGTTGACTGGAGGGTTGATGTGTCAGACTAAATAAAGAACACTAAGTGAAGAGATGAGAGAGGGTCAAAAGGTCACATGGGTACTCTCAATGAATCAGCCCGTCATCTTATGATGTACTTTTGTCACTGCTACCGACACTCCTCGAGTGTTACCCATACCACAAGGTTTCTGTAACTCTAGTTGTTTTTGTGCCTAAACCTAAGCAAACCATAACCATATCACTGCCATATCGTAAAAAGGACTGACCTTTCAATATTGATTTGTAATGGTTTTAGAAGGCACAGGCACATGATGTGCTGCCAGAACAGAAAATTGTTTGTTCCTTCAAAGTACTTATCAAATGTCATCTTTCCTTCCTTTCACTGACTGATGTTTCCCCTCAGCGTTCAACTAACCCATGCTGTCTTTAATTCTTCTCACCTGTCAGTGGTCTGCAGACATGTTGTACCCTCCATGTAAGCAGAGAGGATGTGTGGATATGGAGATATTCTCCCCTCTTCGTGTCATTTTGATAAATGAGCACAGAAGTGTGGCGGTGGGTAGGGCAGGTTTCTCCTTGCGGAGCGGAGAGCCATCGCTCAGGCAGGTTTCTGGAGCCGAGATGTCCATAAACATGCACATAAAATCAGATCCCTCAGCAGGTGGTATTCTGTCCTTGGCAGAGGAACGAAAAGTCAAATTGGCATACATTAGAATGATGGTAGGTGTCCCCGAGGACAGACTGTTTTTAGTTATCTGTCACTAGTCGGAAGTCAGAGGCTGCCTAAGAGCCCTCTGATAGGATTTGATTTCTGCCTCAGAGCAGACTAAATGAAATCTCGGCACTTAAAACAGCTGCTGCCCACCTCACCCTGCAGAGGAAATGAATCACACGTCACCCATTAAGGAACGGGAAATTCAAACTTCAGGTAAGACAACTGACATCAGGATTTTGCCAAAAGCAAGCGGTTTAACTCTGTTTTTAATTTTCAGTTTTCTCTTAAACAGCAACGTGAATCATGAATACAAATAGGCAATTAGTCTTCGGATTAACTATTTCTTAACATGTACCACTGTAAATCTCTAGTTTCCAGGAGAATCTGGTCTTCTTTTTAAAGCTCCAGCAAAGCTCATAAACAGCATATGCTCACAACAATTATGGTTACCCCGGAGACAAATTTAACCTTGAGTCTTCATAGCAGATGTTGGCACAAACCCCCAGATTGCAACAGCTTCGAATGCATGATTCATTGGCATTGATTAGCTCTTATATTGGTCACCGGTGTCTGTTGCTGTACAACTTCAAAAACGATCGACACGATATGAAAGAGCGTTAACACTTGTTTTTACTACTGTCCACCCACACGCTAAATTTCAAAGATGCAAATGTGCAGGTTCGGCCGTCTGTGTGTAGATTGAACAGAGGATGCTCAGGGGCCTGTTGGAGGAAGCTGTAGCAGAGGTGGCAACTCTCACATTTGTAGCATGAAACTTGTTCTCGTCTGTTTCACACTGCAGAACCGCATACTAACAGGGAGTATTAGAAAGAAACATTTTACCATCAGCCTCTGTTGCTTTGTAACTTTTGTTTGCACAAGAATTTGTGTTTCTCCACTGCAACAAAAGAAAGGTGATCATGAGCCGGATGTCGGTACAGAGCTCTAAAACAATTACATTTTTTAAACATCAAGACACTCCTTGGCATTATTTTTTAACTTTGGAAGTACATGTTCACTGGCTCACTTGGCTTTTCTCAACTTATTTTAGATACTGGTTCAGTGTCTTGTCTCAGACTCAACTGGACATTGTCCTAATTGACTTGGACCTGATGCTGGTCTGGTTTTGCATCTTCATCAGAGGCTTAAAGTGCATGTGCATGCTCAATTGGGCTATAAACCCTTGTAATTAAAAAGGGAGTGGGTGGTGGGCCAATGTGGCAGCGTGTTATCCCTACATGGTCATAGAAAGCTTCCTCAGAAAACTGAAAATGTGCCGTGTATGCTTTTGCAGTTCCATCTCTCCATGCAGATGAGATTACATGTCCCCGTTTTTATGTTAAACAGTAAAATTGCTTCCACAGTTCTACAGTTGGTGTGATTAAACACTGTGGCTTGGCTGACTGTCTCTTAAACATCATTAAATAAATACATATTTTTCTTCTCTGAAATCAAAGCCCACCATCAGACCTGACCTCCAAACGAAACAGAGCTTAGAGCTACACAAGCTCCTCTGAGTCCGTACTGACATACTCCACTTTGGCCTACATGCTAACATCTGAAATAGATCTGAGTCTAAACAATTATGCTTTACAAACATCATTCTCTTTTGGACCTTGCACATAAAGACAAACAGCTAAACTATAAAAAATACTCATCTATTTGTATTTAAGTGAGTTTACCAGAAGAATTAGAATATTTCTGAGTGTTTTCCTCAGTTCGTGATGAAAACCTTGATTGAACTACCTCTTTGCCAGTTTTTATCTGAAAGTGTTTAGTGAGCACTACCCCTCATTGTTCCAGTAGTCACATCAGAACACTTCATTACAAATGCATGTGAGCTTTCCCTGTGCTCAGTACACAGTGTAAGATCAATGCCAAAAGAGGTTATAAAATGGTAATCACATCTCATTCTATTTTCATGAGTAAGTTAATTTAAAAGCACATGGTGCAGAAGGTTTTCAACTGACTAATTCTTGACTCTTGGGATTCCCCCTCTTTTATATGAAATAGTCACATTGCTGGAGATTTAAGTAGAGTCTCTCTACGTGGTGTTAGATATGGTGGTGTGTGTGCTTTGGATCGATCTGACTGGCTGTGATTTCTGTCACTGTTTTAAGAGTTTGGATTCGCTGAAGGTCTCTTGATTGCTTCCCACCTATATGGTGTGACTTTATTGACTAATCACCATCAGATCGTGATATTACAGTGGGACTTTGTCGATCTTGAAAAAGGCCTGAGGAACGAAATGTGTTTGTCTTAATAAAAGAAAACTACATATGGAGCCAAAGTGTGCAACATTTTCTTCCTGCTGTTAAGTGTGTATCCACTGATCAGTACCTCATTACAACCCTTGGTGTGCGTTACTTTTACATTATATGAGCATTGTCATTGTGATGTTAGCATGCTGATGTCGGCAATTAGCTTGAAGCACAGCTGTGCCGAAGTACAAGCTCATGGAACTGCTAGCGTAGACTCTCAGTCTTGTTTAAATATTTACATAAACTGTTGAGAGATGTACTGAAAATTAATATGTTAATTCCAATTAATTCATCGTGTTTGCTTAGCCATGGTGATTCTGTTGACAATCTTAATGAGATCTCTTTCAAGGACATGTAATAATCGGTTATACTTAAAAAAAAAAAGGGAATTTTCAGTACAGCAGTCATTATCATACTCTTTTTTAAAAGTGCTATAGAGTTTCAGCAATGGATTGGAAATGTGGCAGGTTTACACTCTGTAGTCTTGGTAAACAACTAAGCCACATTCAAAAATCCAAGTGCAAAGCAGGTTATTTGATTTCTCTCCCGGCCAAATGGTGAAAGCTTAAGACTCAAGATATGAAACCATGATGAGAGCACAGTGACAGGCCACACCGACAGACACACAAAGAAGATAGACACATACACTCATAACGGGCAGTTGATAGGCAGGTGCAGACACACACACACAGGTACCTGTCCATCTGGCTGTCAACATGTAGACACACTCAGACATGCACACAAAAACCTCTCTTTTGGCACAGCGCTTCCACAATGGCTCAGATAGTGCTTTCATAATATCCTTCCAGTAAAGCTCCAGCTAATGAAGATCTTATGAGAGGAGAGCTTTCAGAGTCCTCCTGATGCAGCAGTTCCACACTGAGCCACCATTTCTTTGCACAAACATTTCACAGTATGACACATTTCAGCCTCAGGAATTATACATTATTGAGTGTAGCTACTTTATGCTTCACTTGTCACCATGCCTGCTCTACTGCTGCAAACAGGCTCAGACAACATGCTAACTGAATGTTGTGTTTATGTTATGTCTGAACAATCCTTGGGCTGCAGTGTTACGTATGTCTAATACCGTCTTGCTGCACTGTACATTTGTACTTGTAACTGGCAGTAAAAGATATGTTTTTATTACAACTCACTCCTATCGCTATACTCGAGCAGTCAATTGCACAGATTTGAAACACATGGGATTCACCCAGGTTAGCCAAACTTGAGCAGCTGAACTGTTACCCACACTGTCCACTGATAACATCCATCACAGTTCACAGACTTCAGGTCCCTATAGGCTGTGTGGTAAGAATCAAGCAATCTTACAAGTTCACTGCATTTCACACTCTGCCAGATAGTTCTCATAGTAAAGTCCTTGTCATAGTTTGTGTCGGACTGTAAGGTGAATCATTGCGACAGGATGCAAATAGGACAAAAAGAACATGCAAGGAGATACATGTCATCAACTGATGTCATCAGGTGGTCTTGCTCTAATGCTTTGAATGTCATTAGCTTCACAGGTATTTGGTAATAAACCAAAGTATTGGACCTGATTATGGCACTACTTGAAGAGTTAGGGGATCGTCAAAGTTTTACTCAAATAGTTATTGAGACATTCCCAAAAACATCAAAATGTCAACCTCATGCTAGCATTAAATGAACAGTCAGGGGATCACCAAAGTCAGAGAGCTTCATCCTCTGAATGATGGGTGAAAAAAAAGTCATGGCAACCTGTTCAGTAGTTGTTGAGATGTATCAATCTGGGCCAAAGTGACCTGACCAACCACCGCCACTGCCATCCCTAAAGGCCATAACACTGGCTCTTGTATTCATAGAAAAACCTCAAAAGAGGAGAAGGAGAGAGAGGAGGGGGAGAGTGTGGACCCCGTTGTGCTCAAGGAAAAGAGGGCAAAAAGGAATGAAGATATGCTAAGTGAGTTTGGGGTAAATATATATATAATATACTAGCTCACCAGTGTGTTGTGTGTCATTTCATGTCTTATTTTGATTGGTTGGTTTTTAAACGTGGCTCATAGCAACAATCCCTTTGAAAGATTTTGGTACTAAATTTATAACACTGTCAAAATTTCCATGCAGCCCATCTCATCCAAACTCTAAATCCACTGCCTCTGCTAAGATGACCGTGTCTGATCGACAACCACAGATTTCACCACGCTTCTCTCACAATGTGCATCTACATGTGATTAGTGTTTCTTGTGAAGCCAAACTATAATACAAGAAGAATCATATCAGCAACGATGGCCACATCCCCTTATAGGAATCAAAGGCAGTCACGCAGTGGCCGACACATCCACAATAGAGTTTCCTATCTCTTGATCACAAGAATCAAACAACTCTTGGAGGGGCTCTGTGCTTTTGTAGTCACTCTGTGTGCACTACAACATGATTGCCCGTGTGTAAGTAAAGGGTCCTCTGCTTCTCAGTGTTGCAAGTACAGTTTGATGGATGGAGGCTGGTTTGAACCCCGCCGCACCACAATGCCAAATTGCAGCTATCTGCTGATGTGCTTGAGAAATAACATTCTCCATCTTGCCCTGTCGAGATGCCAGGCTGTTTGGCCTGGCGGCGATGTATTAAATGGTATATTGATAATTGAAATCTTCGCAGCCCTCGCGACGCCTTTTTGCTGACTGTGATCTTTTAGGCAGATGGTCTCTATTACTCATGTGCAATTGGAGAACAGAGAGGAGAGGGAAATAGTATACATGTATATATGTAAAAACCTGATTTTATTAAACGGCAGTGTGTCGAGATTTTACAAGACATAGAAAATACATCAACCCCCCTAATTGTAAAAATTGTACCAGCAAATATGACAGCCCATCATCTTTATGAATACAGTATGTTTTATACTTGTATTTCACATTCCCCATTTGGTAAAGCATGCAATATTCCACACATAGTTAACAATTGATAAATGTGAACTTCATAGGTTCCCTCTGACTATGTGCATCGGAGCTATAACCAGATCACTGCAGCACAAATGAGAGACCTCTTTTCATTTCCATTGCCTCAGAAATATCACATTGAAGGGTAATAGCCCATTTCGTTTCGATTCCAATGGACCTTGTGAGTGCATTTTCACCCATGGCGCTCAGCTGAAATAGAAATAGAACAGACTGTTGACAGTAACCAATGTCACATAATCTCCCCCTGAAGGACAAGCATCAAAGATCAATTTATTTTCCTAAATGCTATTCATATATCCATCTCTGCCTAGCGCCCAGGGACATTGCATATCAGAGTTTAAATCTAATGTTGCATGAATGGATTCTTCGGGGGGGGGGGGACTACAGACAATACAGTGACATAGAAGATGGACATGACAGAGGGAGAGAGAGAAAGAGGGCTTACAAACAAGCTCGTTGAAAACAATGGATTGAATTGAATAGCTGCATGGAAATGGTGAGAGTGTTTATGTTTTTCTCTGGAAAAGCTTTTTGTGCTGCGCCTGCAGAGGACGTCGCTCCTGACAAAGACAGCTGAGCCCCCTATGCAAAAACATATGTAATTATCAAGGATGTGTATTGAAAAAAATCAAAAAACAAAGTGAATAGAGCTTATTAGATGGAAGTGCAGTGCATTATTAAAGCTAATTGTAAGTGTTTCTTTGCAGCCTTTTGGTTCCAACAGTTTTTAGTCTTTTTATAGCTCATGCAAAACCTGTTACTTCTTGCACTTCATAATTGCCCAGCACACATGGGACAGCAAGGCTTTGTTTACTGTACCGTGAGCCGGCAGATCAATTCCTCTCCCACTCTGCCCTGTTTGATAATTGCTGAGCAGAAGATGTGTGTTTACAGTTACAATTCTGCCAGCTCTGAAACAATTTAGACAGGAATAAAAGCGAAAAAGGCTGTGAGGTGGATGGGAGCGCGAGAGAATAAAATGCTGGCAGCATCTTTTTGAAAATGCAAGGCCTGATATGATCGGTGAAAAATCAATACTATTAAAAATGAGGGATGGGCCAAGAGAAAGCCCTTCAAAGTGTCAGATTCAATAAAAGATGGTGCTGGGATAATTAGCCAGTGTGAAGAAGGCGCACATCTCCTACGTGACCTTGTGAAAAATTAACATTCAAAAGATATACTGAGGAAGTGAAAGGAATAGACAGTCAAAGGCATCAATCTTGGTAAGACACTCATGGTTTCTAGTTTAAATAGTTAAAATGAGCTATGCCTGCTGGACAATTTCAAAAGTACAATCTGAGATGACTCTCAGTGTGTTGAATGTTTATATTGTAAATCAGTTTGGTTAGTGTGGCACATTGAGGTTCCCTCAATTTTCCAACATCCTCTTTAGAGACGTCACCGTTAAACAACCTCACTGAGAGCAAGTCGAACGGGACCACACGCAGGAAACCACAAAACCTGTTTTGCGGTGAGGCAGGACACGTTTACTTCTTGTGTTTCTTTTGTGATAAGAGGGTTGAAAAGTTGACCTGTATATGTATATTTATATAAAGTATATAAAAAAAACCCTCTTTAGTTAAACTGTTCAAAACAGTGGTGACAAGGCATCATTGCCTCTTTTCGCAGGCCAAAGTGTGGGAATTGCATCTTCTCTCTAAATGTGTTCCACTGAAGACTAAATTAAGATCTAATTTTGCAATTTAACAGCTTTTAGTCGTCTGCTCAAATGAAAAATGCACCACACGATTAGCCAGATTGCTTGGGCTGGAAACTTTGTACTTCTTCGCTCCAACATACTGCAGGCGACATGAAAACAAGTCAAAGTTACTGCCTGACTGCAGATATGTAAGCAGAGACCAAAGCCTCTCACATATATATGCAATGTTTCCAAAATGGGAGTTTGAGTAGCACCCAGCTTTCCTGTTGTCACTTAAAGCCCAACATCCCCAGCCATGATGAGCGGAAAAAAAGGTCTGGGTAAGGAAAATATTATTACCTTTTATATCTTTGAGGAGGCAGGCATCCAATCCAGACACCTACCCTTGAGATATCGTACAGGCTGGTTGTTTATGTGGCCTCTGTGTGTCACCACCAAAGTGACAGTGCAAAGGGATCCACAGGCATGACAATGAACTGTGCGCTTCTCCAGAGAGAGGGGTAAAGAGAGGCAATTTCTGAAATGATGGGTGCCGGAGATGATGCCCAATATGCTTCAGCTCTTTAGAATTTACAGCCTCTGCAGCACTGTGTAAACAGCTGGGGAGCAAAACAGGGTGCTCTGCAATCCCCCCCCCCCTTTCCATTTTTTTCTCTTTTTTTTTTATTTTTTATGCTCGGTCGGCAATGTCCTTCATAGAACATAATTTTAGATTTCTCTGGAGAAATACTTAACTGTAGTGCCGAGCCTATTGTTTGGATGCCAATATGGCAGTTTTTACCTGTGCATCTATCACTGGTGACAGAGCAGAATTGTTGTGCTAAATGTTTACAGGAGGGCATTGTTGCCTGTATAAGCATGCAGGGGTTAAGACTGCTGTTATGAGCAGGTGTTTTATGGATAGTTGTGGATATGACAACAAGAATTCACTGCTATCTTGATGGAAGGCCATTATTGTGAATCTTTTTTACGACGCTTGTCGGCTGAAAGAGTTCTTTCATAGATAAAGACTCTGCTTTCCAAAGAATATAGTGCGTGAAATATATAAAATATTAGCACCAACTTCATAATGTTGGAGCTGTCCAGTCCATATTTCAGGCTTCACAACTGAAGGAAGCTCATTGGTTATCTCTCTAAATCATGAATTGGATGCTATCCCGTTACATTATTTCTTCACTGTAGGTTTTTGTTTAACTGACTTTTTTCATAAATGTGTAAGATTCTTAAAGTTATCGTCTGAAAGGTTTGTGTTAAAAAGAAGCAAATGTAGCCTGCACATGAAAAGTGAGAAGAATGTAATTCAGTGGAGCCCCTGAGGAAAGATAGAGAGAGCATTGCAAAATTAAGGAAAAAAGTGTTTTCTTGTGCTTTCTCACAAAACATTTGTATCGTCTTGCAAAAGGCTTTGCCCTCTCTCAACAATGCCCAAATGAACAGGAAGCACATTGACCTCGGTTTTTATACTTCTTTTGCACTTTTGCAGGAAAAGTTTAGTTTTCCCTGGAAACTTCTTGTTGAAAATGCAAAAAGCAGGTATACATCACATATTTTTCTCCACCACTCTTCAGGGGTTTGTGTAATTCTGCTTAATGTATAGCCTTGTGGTCCAGATCTGTTGGACATGTCATGTGGGTCAAGCATCTCCACAATAGTTCTGGCCAAAAAACGAACAAAAAATCTTTTCTACTGGTACAAATTCTATATGTACTGAGTTTCTGCTGATACAAACCTTCCAGGAAACAGTCGACCAAACGAAAAGTCTGACATGACAAAAGCTTTTGTGATCTTCAGCCTACTCCGCTTTTCCGTTACCAAACTAACTCCCAGTCGTATAGATGGATGCATTTCAACCGGCAGACATTACAGACAGTTCATGTCTGAACTCGACTCGGTTGCTGCTGATACCGGCTCACTGCCCTCGACAATTCATGTACGTTCTGCAGCTCGTACGCAGAAGAATACCAAAGAGAGCATGTGAGTCTCATTATCCGGTTAGTATGTGAATACAATTCCTGCTGCCTGCAGACTTCGGAGAGACTCACTGCTGCGGCTTGGTTGATAGTTACACAACTTTTAGTCTGTGGTAGTGTAAATAATTGTCTTGGATTTTGATTTAAATACTCCTTTTTTGTGTCCAGTTCTTTTCATATTTCTGCTACTGTCATGATACAACAAAAAAAGAGTTTTGTATATTGACTGTAAAACTAAAAACACCTGTCACATTAATGGAATTAGCACAGCAAGTTAAGTAAAACACTTCTTGTTTTCATCATTTATCAGATTTATATGGCCTACGGCTTCATATTTAGGAAGAATAATAGAGCGTATTGCTTTACTTCCATTCAATACCTTGACATATCATATTAATGCGCCCTGTACTTGTGGCCTTGAAGTATGCAATATCAAATACTCAAAAACTTGAAATAGTCGATACATTTAGAGGCCCAGACTTGGATATACTAAGACAACCGATACTCAAACCTCCTGCCGTTTCTCACTAAGGGAAAGCTGTTGTTTGACTAATGAATTGTAAAGCGTTAATCTGAATGAATTTGCAGCTTAGATATGTAACCAAGATCAACTTAAGTAAAAAATATATAGAATAAAGTGATTGCGAAATAATAGTCTGCTGATCAATATCATCACAACGCCAGCCAATTAACTGAAACTGCAAGTTTCCAAGTTTGTCTAGTTAAAAAAAAAATGTTGAATTCAACTTGGAACACTCCTACCAGTAAAAACAGAAAAGATTTCGGATAAGAAGACAAAAATATTCTTGCATGAAGCGTAGAAACATTTTCTGTGTCTCATGCCCAGCCAGACACCTGCACCTATTCACCTGATTCAGAACTTCAAACTTTAAGTCTATGTAGAATATATTTACAAATATTTGTTTTAGAAAAGCTATTTAAATCAAGTCTATAAATTGTGGCAAAAACAACGCTGGCATGCCAATGTACCGCTTCGAGGACATGTTTATATCAGAAAGTTTTACTTTTGTGAATATCTATTTTCTTTTCTATTTATAAGTGTTGTGGATATTACTTTACTCAGGGGTTTGCACACATGCCAGAGGCTGAAAGAATTCACACCATCCCAAGCCTTGTAGGTCAATTTCCTGTTGGCAACAGAGAGAAAGCTTGTGCCAAACATCTTGAGCGCTGACCTCGAGAGAAATCTGTCGCTCACTCTGGCCTGCTCATCTGACTGGAAACTTTTTCAGACCCTCGATGCAGATCTATATCAGTAGCTGCGGGGGTCCTCGCCTGCTGGTGCTGTATCTTATGTCTCGGGGCTAAACAACAACACCACACACAATGAAGGCAGACTGGGAGTGTGAGCTGTGGGTTTGCTCTGAAGTAGCCCTGTTGTTGCTGTGAGTTTGTGACTGCCAGTGCACTGCCTGTACCCTACGCAGTGCAGAGAGGCATTATGCAAGGAAGCGTGGATAAGGAAGTGGTTCTGTCCACCCACAGGGACGGATCTCAAGAGTGTGTGCATGCGGGCAAGTTGTGTGTGTGCAGGGAGGGAATGAAATGAGATGGTATATCTTTTTGTTTTGTCTGCTGCTATAAAGGCTCTTGCACATTTCTGCCCAGCGCACAGCAAACGTCCACTCAATGACCCTGACCTTTCATGTAATGCACAATAAAATGTTAAAGTGGCAGACCAGCACCAGTGAACTCTGGAGAAATTGCCTCATATTTTCTGCAGAGCACCCCATCCTTTAAGATAACATTCAAGACTACGGTATAATAGAGAACCCACACGATTAAAAAATATATTTAGTTATGGTGTAAACAAAACTTTAGCATCCTTAACATATTGTCATTACTTTATTTATATCTCCAAACACTGTTTATTATGTGTTTTGTTTCCTTATTCTAAGTATAGGATCTCGCTTTGGAAATGAATCCCACACAGATAAATGTCTATGTTTCACCCCCGTTCCTTCACTTCACTTTTTGCTTCAAGCACCTTCACATGAGAGAGGGAGTGAGTGGAAAAAAAAAATAATGGAAAACATTATGCATATTTCAGCCCGAGAAGCGAATGTGATGGAAATGCACAATGATAATGATTCATGCATATAATGGATCTGGCGTCCCAAATGAATGACTCCGTTGCGCAACCCTTCAAACTCATGTTGATATACAGCATCAAACTGCCACACATGGCTTTTAATTTCACATATAGCCCTGAGCCATGTCAGGAAATTGCTTGCATCCAATACACCTAGAAATTTAACACACACACAAAAAAAAAAGAACTAGTGAACTAGCTTTTTTTTTCAGCCGAACGTTTTCTGTTGTAAAAGCTATCTTTAGCCGGCTGCTTTGTACAAGACGCACAAGAATGGGCATGCTATGGGATTTGCAAATGTGCTATGGGGCCATTAAAAAATGTTTTTAGAAAGATATTTTTTTAATTACAGCTTTGAAAATACTTATTTATAATTTACCTGTGCTGAATAAATTCAGAGCGAACACTGAACCAAACTGCCCATAATCCTAAATGCTTGTTCAAAGGTGGCATGGGGGTGATGAAACACAGTATTTTCTGGTTAGTGTGAATTATATATTTTTAGAAAACAGGGGGGTGGGAGGGTGGCAGGTGGGTTGTTAGGAAAGTGCACCACTGTTCAAATTAAAACTGTAATTCACTGCAGTGAAATAAACAAGGCATAGAAAAGGTGCAGCCATGCGGTGTGTATGAATCCATGTACATCTCGGCCTTGGGATTCCCTGCAAGTGAACACTGAATGCCTTCAAACACACACACACACACACACACACACACACACACACACACACACACACACACACACACACACACACACACACACACACACACACACACACACACACACACACACACACACACACACACACACACACACACACACACACACACACACACACACACACACACACACACTTTGTCTGCTCGCAGAAAGATTATCATTATAAACATGTCTCCTGGGGAAGGGTAAGTAACAGAGGAAGATAGACACACAGTATTGGATCCTTCCCAGGTTTGCAGAGCATGTACTTCAGTATCATTTCATATTCATATCACACACAGCAGCAGCTACGATTCACTGCTACTTTAATTTCATTTAAAAAATAAAACTATATGGAGAGATTTTCAATAAAAGGAGATGTTTAAGCAGCACAAAATGGGAACATTTGTCTGAGACAAATAGATATATGTGATGCATACAAACTAACTGAGTGTCTTAGTAAGGTGCTGGGCCACCACGAGCCACTGGAGTAGTTTCAGTGCTGCTTGTCATTGATTCTAAAAGGCTGAGCATATTGCTTAATTGTAGCATGCAGTGCACATGTTTCTCTGTTTATGTTCCTGCACTTACTTATTAAGGTTTTTCCTTTAATTTGTCCCATACCTGTATATAATAAACTATCCACACATATTTTACATTCTAACTAAGGGTGATATAAACAGCTTGAATTATTGAAAACAGTTGCAGGAGGGAATGTGTGATTAGTCTGACACAACAGGACAAAGGGAGACTATTTTTGGAAGCTGTTTATGTATTTACAACGCCAGTTGTGGCTGCATTTGGCAGAATTGCTGGGGTAAATGATGCACAAGTGAAAGTGCAAGATTAATAAGCAGTTTATCCCAGAAGGGGTAACATCTCCTGCATCTTAATGTCTTCACTCTCTTCCTTTTGTGAAAATATATGCACGCATACACGCACAAAAAAACTACCACCAAAACAAAAAGCATACACAAGTTACATAAAACTACGCTCTCCTTTTAAGAAAAATCTTCTTATCTTTGAGTAGCAGATTACATATTTGATGTGTACATACATAAAATTGGGTCTCATTATATATTTAGCACAAAGTCGCAGGAGTGGATTGTTTTAAACTCATTTTTCACATGAATTTGATTTCCCATTCTAGTTGTTTCTACAGGAAGACACTTTTCACTGCAGTTTACAGTAAATGAGGTCCTTTTACAAGTAGAAAAGCTTAAAAAATGCTTCCGGTAAAAGAAAGTGAAGAAAAATTGCGAGAAAATGCAAATGAGCTGCTGATTATGCAGTCCCTTAATATAATTGAAAAAAAAGGGAAACAAAACAGCAATTACCAGAAACAATGTCCTAGTTACTCAGGATAATACACAGACCTCAACATCAATAGTTTTCATATATGGGATATTTCGTCAGTGAAGAAGAAGCTCCAGTGGAAACTGGAGGTCTGTGGATTAACAGGGACCTTTTTTCTGAAAAGACATGCTACTGAGTCTTTCAAATGTAATTTTTGAATGCTGCCTCCACAAACCGGAGGCAGCAGAGGTGGATATCTCAAAAGCAGAGCAGATAAAAACCAAAGCTATCTGAATGGCTAGATACCACTAATGCCAAGTGAGCAAAACCAAGAGAAATTCCTTCTTTTTTTTTTTTTCATTTAAAACATGTTCTCTGCAGAGCAAACAACATACAGTCACTAAAAATAGGATTGTATCTCACAAACGCACTCATTTATGTTTAACAGGCTAAAGATTCTCCACAAGGAGGAGATGTTCACTCATTATCTAATTATCTATCTAATCTGCGTAACCTGAAGGAAAGCAAAGTAACAGAAGATTAGACCTGCAGCTGTAGATAGGTCCACATGGCCGCTGTAGCTGCTGACATTTTAAGACTTCGGCCACCTGCTGGCAATGAGTGTTAACATCTATAGCTTTTCTTGTTTCTTTTTTAGGGCAATGTTTTCTTTGGGTGTACGTGCTTTTGATTTTTTGCATGCCTTTAACATTTTAACCATCTTGTTAAAAGACCTGTTAGCAAAACCCTAATTGTTGATAAAAATAAAAATCTAGTTTCATCTTCTAAAGAAGTTGTAATCTCCTTTTTCATGTATTTTTCTGAATGAACATCTATGATTTAAATTTAAAGGATTCAATTAGTTCTTTCCACTGACTCCTGTGATAACTAGCTATGCAGAAATATTTCATATTATTTAGTGAGCATTGATATTTGTCTTTGTTTCATTTTCCCCTCTGCCACCCACCCCCTAACACACCCTGAAAAAATTGGGTGGGGGATAGATGTGAAAAGCGAGGGGTAAATACATCCAAGATGGACTGAAATCCAAGAATCCAGAATCTAGCCAGATGTAGGGACGACCCTGATTTGCATGTATGGGACAAGACAGTTTGCAATCAGATTTGTGATCTGGCCGACGGTGATCCATATACATAACCGCTGTATGTAGTTAAGTGTAAATGAAAGTGTCTTAAATCTTACCTGGATTTAATCCAGATATGAGACATTTGAAATGACAAGTGCAAATGGGACATTTGCTTACCGGTAGCAGCATGTCTTCCTCTGCAGTTCTAAATGTCTGCTGTTGTAATTTCACTTGCCAATAGCTGGCTTGTGTTGGATTGTAACTGCAGGTCAGATACTGCTGCCACTGCTGCTCTGCAATCCAGTGATCCTGTCTGGGCCTGCTTTTGGGAGGTTTGCATCAATGGCACTGTGTGTCCTTGTTATTTTGTGATCATTTTAGGGGCCTTCCTCCATGTAATTTGTATTTTTAGCAACTAAAATTATTCAACTCAGCAACTGCTTGAATTTATGTGATCTTTGTCCAAGAAAACTGCTTGATGTTGAGATTGGGTTTTGGTAGAAATTTGCAAAAGGCTCTGAATGAATATTTCCACCATGTTTGGGAGGGGGCAATGCTGCATGGCAGTGCCAGCAGCCACCAACTGTGCCCTCTTTGAAAATGTCCTGGAAAAGACGGCCCTTAGTGCAGTCTTTTTTCCTCTAAAGACGAACAGTAACACAGAGGGAATACTCATCTTATGTTACTTCCCAGCTCTAAAATATCAAACTTCCTCTGTGACTCATTCCACACATGGTGAGTGCACCCAGAGGCATGTGTGTGTTAGTGTGTGTCACTGATTTGTTCATCACCACTGACTATTCCTGTTTGAAGATAATTTAACATGCTTCCACAACACCTAACTTGTTCTGCCTCAGCACTGAAATCAATTTTCCCCTCACTCTCCACTGTAGATCCCACTCCAAGCTTCAGATCCCCCGCTGCCAGACTGCTCAGCTGTCCATCATGTGGCAGCCGTTTGCATCCAACACAGTAATTGGATGGGTGCTACACACAGGCAGGCTCCTTCATTTACATTATGCTGTGAATATCTAAACAGACGATAAGGAGAAGTTGTGTGATACGGTTAGATGTCTACATTAACATATCCACCACTATAGGTGGAATTTTCAAAGTAAATGCTCATTTAGATCACTCTTAACAGGAAGAGCTGTCTCGGCAGAGAAATGAATCGTGGGAAGGGAAGAGAAGGAACGGAAAAGTTAGGGGAAAAGAGAAGAGAAGAAAAGAGTGACCACTTGCCTAACAACTTTCTCCGCTCGTTAGCTAAGGTGACCGTAATCGGAAGGAGGCATAGGGGTGAAGCTCAATTCAGCGGCTCACAAGAAATGAGAAAAAGATTGCACAGAAAGTGAATCATGCTCTAAATCAGCTTTGGTTATTGGCCCAGAGCCTCTTCTCAAGCTGTCAGGTGGTGCACAGGTCCAAAAGAACTTGGGTGGCACTTCCATCAGAGATGTGGCTGAGTCAAATGCAGCAGCATGAGTAGTTTTATGCCCATGCTTACATGCATCAAATGTTCAATTTATTTCACACATCTGTTGTTTATGCTTCACATGAGAGCCAGTGCTGGAGTGAGACATCAATTGGCATGCCTGCTATCTTCCATTTACAGCATGCTGCAATACTGACCTTGATACCAAAATACTTCCTGTCTCTGTTTGACTTAATGCTCAAACACACCCTTTTGACAGTAACACTAAAGAATCCACTGCCCCTCTCCCAGTGTAAGATATAATTATTTATTGCCCACAAAGCAGTCACTTCATTATTTTGGCATTAGTTATGAAGCTGACAAAGATTTTAGGACCGTTAAAATCACTCTATCATGAAATATTTACCACCGCCTAATTATTTGAGCCTTGGCAGCCATTTTCAAAAGCACCTCAGTGAACGAGCCAATTTTCAAATGAAAAAATTCATGTGAAGTTAGCCATGGCCCCTATTAATATTCCTCTATGCAAATGCCAGATGATCTTCCCACGCATTTAATGGCTGGGCTATCTGCAGCTCACTTAATGACTCACAGCCCAAAAGAAAGTGTCTCTATCGATGGCTGAACCTGAATTCAGAAACTTCTGAATCTTTACAGTATAGAGCTGAGGCATGGGAAAATGTGGTGGAAACACACTCAAGGCTGTAGTTGCAAAATATTAAAGAGTCTAAAGTTCATCCTCATCCTAAAACTGTTTGAGACGAGATATTTCTTTGATAGACCGCGTTGCATTTGCTCCGAACTGCAGGGAAGGAAAGTGCCGTTACCCCACTCTAAATGTTCCTTTTTGCTTTTGTTGTTTCTGATGTGAGTGACAGGTAGATAGTCAAGTTAGTGCTCAAAAATGTCAAAAAAACATTCAGTGACCAGAACGCCAACAACCTGGTTGGAGTTAAGTGACAAGAATTGTTTAGTTTGACTGAAATTGTTGGTCTTCGAGAGAACTATAAACAAGCACTTTCAAAGGCAACACTCACAAGACTTGGGATCTCAGTAAATGCTTGGTTTTGAATTAACACCGATGTCTGATATCATACAAATGTAATCAAAGAGCAATTGAGATCAAAATAAGAGCAAACAACTTTTATCCTTAATTCCAGATTCCCTCTTTAGAGGCATTTGATCATCTCTAAACTTCTAACATTTGATCTGACCAAGAGTAACAACTGGCTGATCTTACTAAGAAGAGCCCTTGGAGGAAATATGAACAAAAACACAAAAATAGAACATCTACAGTTCTGTGAGTACTGAATAGAACATAGAGCATACTTAAGGCAGGGCACTGAATGGCCACTTTGATGCCATTTGATCCTCTCTCCACCATCCCAGCCTCCTTATGTGCTAAATTTTCACTGTGGTTGACGTAACAATGGTTATTGTTAATATATTTGTTTATCAATGAAAGATTAGTTCTCCAAGCAGAATCCTCATTGCTGCTTGGATTCTTCAACATTTCCCTGAAAGAACAAGTCAGCAAGTGGACACAGTAATTATAGAAACACAGTCAAATTTGCAGAATTTGTCTTAAAGTGACGGTGTGTAACTTTCTTTTTGATGTAGGAAGTACTTTCTTCCCATCAGAAGGGTAGGTTTCGGCCCTCAGTGAGCCGTCTACCTTGAGACAGCATCTTGCCTTAGGCTGAAGAAACTGGCATTCAGAAAGCTACTACAGGCTTCAAAGAAGCAGATGGCAAGCACAGGCAAGCTGCCATAAACAAGGCAATACTGATCCTCACCCATATTTTTGAACTTGTCTTGTCCATGCATTTAGCTTGACTGCTCATTTATTTCTTACTGGTTCTGCTCAACTGATTTATGTCGCTATGTCTTTCCTGTGCTGAAAAACCCTTGTTACCACTTCATAATTCAGTGAATATGCACCATCTTACGTGAACAACTACACATTTAAGAGACATTTGTGACCAGAAAGACAAAGGGTTTCCACTAAAAGGTTTGATGCAAAGGTCAAGGATATATTTAAAAGGATACATGGGTTTCATTGATTTAACATTTAGTTGTATGAGGGACCCGCCAACTACATGGCAACAGTGACAACATGATGTATCTCGAGTAGCTCCGCAATACAATCTTTATCAAAACTTAATCAAACACCAAATCTAAATCTTAAACCTAAATTTTACTTTTTTTTTTTCTTTTTTTATCCATAACCCAATGATGACCTAACTGTAGGATTTTGCATTGCTTTTTGGATGGCTATGGTGGTCTGTTGTTGGGTCGGTCAGTCCACAACTTCAGTCAAGCTTGAAATATCTTAACAAATATAGCATAGACTGCCAAGAAATTTGATTCAGACATACATGATCCCCAAAGGATGGATCTTAAATACTCTGATACTGCAGCACCAGCAGGTCAAACTTATTAATTAATTTGTGAAATATCTCAACATCTACTTGATAAATTGGCACAAAAATGGAATTCACAAATTGGCATTCATGATTCCAAGCTGATGTATCCTGTTGACTCTGGTGATCCCCTAACTTCCCCTGACCTCTACATCCACCATGAAGTCAACATTTATGGTTTTGAGTGAAATGCCTCCTCAGCTATTGGTTGGATTGCCATGAAACTATGAATGTGACATTCATGCCCCTTCAGAATGAATGTAATACCTTTGGTGACCCCTTAACTTCAGGTAGCACCATGATCAGGTCAAAATTTTATCTGGTCGAATACTTTGGTCAACTCAGTTAATGAATATAGAATTACACATAACACATGCTAAATGTCAGCGTGTTAGCATTTAGTTCAAAGCACTGCTGTGCCTACAGTGTAAGTACAGACTCACAAAGCCGCTAGGCATGACTGTTGTTTTGTCTTTGTGTTTTCATGGTGGTGGAGACACTAAATCAAAGTCCCTTGGTGAGAATAAAGGGAGATACAGCCTCTACACACAAGCTCCCTACTGTAAATGCTGATTGGAGCAATGACACTGGCAATGACTTAAAACCATAAAACAAATCCAATGGTAAGCACCCAAAGTTGCATGCAGACAGGAACACAGTTAAAAACACATTTTGTCTATCCACCTCCGCCAAAGAGTCTCCCGAGAACCTCTGAGGCCCTGTTCCCGTGACGACAGGATTTGGCATCCAGCTCCGGTGTCACGCCTGTGATACAATGCCGGGGGTCGTTAGCCAGCCAATCAGAGCTCGGTTCCACATTGTTCCATACTTTGTGATGTCTCGCTCCACAGCTCAGGGAGGGGATGAAGGTCTCCCTGGCAACTGGACAGATGCTGTGCAGTAGACATTACTGTTCTGTTCCTCAGACACAGACAGACACACATACTACTATTTGTGATGTTCACCATTCACTTTAACCCTGGGGAGGACCAGTGGACCACGGAGGCTTCTGTGTTTCATGCACTGTTAGGTTGGCTAGGCGCTCTTTATAGCTGACTCCTGCCAGTCCTTCACAGAGTCCATGAGTGGATAACCCTACTGTTGCATGGAGATCCAAAGCTTCCCATGGGATTGTGATGGAAAATGATGCCCAAACCAGCTGATACTATATCACCAAAGGGAGCTGGCTTACTGTTCTCAATGCAGATTTAAAGTGATTGCATCTAAGCGCGTTTTTGGAAAGAAAGGAGAGGCAGTCATGGTAATTCTCTGCTGCGCTCTTTGTATTTGACATACCTCTGTGAGAACTGAGTTGATGGAGCAGAAAAACAAACAAGCGGTGAAGTTTTTTTGCATTCTGAACACTTGTGCATCACCATGCTGACAGCTTGCCTTGTAGCCCCAGAGAGCAGGAAGGGGTTTGGAAATGAACCGGTCCAGATTGAGATTTCCATTATCTCATGCTTGATCACCTCTCAAATTGCAATATTTCGCCAAGACAAATCTGTTCCTTCATGCTTTGCGAGTTTTAGGTTGGATTGTTTCATTCTGTGCCTAAGCGAAAAAGTCATTTTATGGGTTGTTTTAGTAAATCGTGTTATTCAGAAATGAGCCATTACTTACACTAATATGACACAAAGCTCATTCTGACCAAAGGCCTCATATTTCCCAGCCTCATTGAAGCAAGTCATATTTACATGATAAAGACGTATTCATCTACCAGACCTACTTATATCTACAGTCCCCTTCGAGCCTTTTATCAGTTAGAATATAATGTCGTGCTGCTGTGCCCCCCTCTCTCTATGCAATGTTCCTCATATCCAAGACACTACTGGCAGGGCACGATCATCCTATTACGCCAACTACTGAATTTTTAATGGGTCATTACAGTCAGCCATTTTCCAGCAGCGGTTCTGTCAGTGCAAACAGGTGGAATAGGGTTCTCTCAGGTCAACGTCTGCACAGGCAAAATATCTCCAATGATCCCCCGACTACATCCTGTCTGCCAAATTAAAAAAAAAAACGACTGGGAATAAAAGCCTGCTGCTGCCGTATCAGAGCCAGATCTTGACCCCTAATGTCCTTGCGGAGTGGCGGCGAGACGGACGGTACCTTTCAAAAGCTATCAATTTATTTCAGGGTGAAGCCAAAGCTAATTTCAACAGCCCTCAAAGGATTTGCTGATATAATAGATTAGGCAGAGCAGCATTATAGCCCCACTGTGCTCCTATATGCCATTACACTTGTTTGTACTGCATTACTGATTCAATTTTATTTAAATGTACTCTGGTAATTAGGCCCTACAGTAATTACAGGGAATGATTGTATTAATGCAAACTTCAAAATTGAGAATTGATAAATGCAGGGTTATTAATTGACTTCCAAACTCACCTCATATTTATTCATGTTTTTTTCATGGTGGTTCGCTGTACATCAGAGAGACAAGCACCAGCGATAGAGACCGAGCGCCAAGAGCAAGAGACCATTAAGTCTTAAGAGACTCGCAGTAGATGTCGGTATAGAGAGAAAAAAAAAAGGGGGGGGGGGTGTAGGCGAAAGACAGAGTGCAGAGTTCGATCAATATTCAAACTGCAAAATGAATTTGACTGGAGCGAGAACTTCTCATCAAATGGGAAAAGAAATTGGATATGAAAGATGACCTGCCATAAAATCCGATATCCCACAATGCCATCTGTCAGACAGCGGCCGGGGAATAATGGCAACGGCTAATGAAAGTTGAGCCCTGGTTCGGCGGTGGTTTAAATCAGCTCCTCACAGCGGTCGCCTGCCTCTGCCTCGTTGTCTGTCCAACCCAGCTGGATGCCAAAGGACAAAAGAGGGGGACACCCTTGACATTCTCCCAAACTGTTTCAAACATGACCAAACGAGGGATCAGGTAGTTTGTGATATTACTCATGTCCTGAAAGAGGTCTCCGACTAACAGAGAGGTCAAAGGTCTGGTCAGCTACAGGACCACCCTTCATGGAGCTGGTGGAAATGAATGATGCTTGAGCAGTGTAGAAGCTTGTTGTCATGGAGGCTTCAACTGGGGCCTTCCAGTTGATGGACAGTCTGAGCTCTCACTCCACCACCCTGCTGCCCAGAAAGGGTAAAGTACTTGATGTGCCAGGTGAAATATTACGTCTGATTGATGTCAGGTCCAAACTTTTTTTCTTCTTTTCATGTGTGCAGTTTTTCAGATTTTCAGATCTTTAATTAATATATAATTCCAGTCCTAGTTCTGATAATGCACAGTTCCTTACCTTGTGCAACATGGAACAATTTGTATTTCTCAAACTTAAAGGATAAGGCTGGTGATCTATATTTTATATCTTATAGTCAACGTAGAATTGTTCCTACATTATTCTCCGAAAACACTGATGAGCCACACTGTTGAACACAGCACATTCTTTTTAAGTTGATCCCATATACTGCACTCCATACACCCCTTCGACTAAGTTTTTCTAAAACTACATTGCCAAGCTGTTTTAGGAAATTACTTTTTTTTTTTTTTTAAATTGAATATACATACTTGTGACCCATTTTTAAAGATTTACATCTTCAGTACAAACAAATAGGCTCTGGGCTGTATGCCACAGGGGAAGGAGGTTGTAAAGTACAGAGAAATGGATTAACACATTGTTGGTTTTGGTCTTTTTATGGAATTTGTTCACAGTAAGAAACATATAGACTAACACCAGCCTTATCATTTAGGGCCACAATTTTACTCAAAGCTCTGAACCTTGCATTTGCTTTGAAAAATAGACAGTATATGTATGAGCCATTAAAACATAACTCCAACCCTTGAAAAAAAAAAAAGGAGTGGTTAGGCGTTAAGCGATAATGAGAACAGAGAAGTGTGATATTCATGAAATTATTATCATTAGTTTCCTGTTTTACAATTGTTCTTCTGAAACATGACCTGCAATCTGAAAATGCAAAAAAGTGTAAAAACTTGTAAAGGTTGCCCGTCTCTACAAATGTGTTCTTTGTGTAATATAATTACACATGCTGTATCAAACAATTTTTTTTCTTTAAATGCTGGGGATTGAAATATGAGGTTATAACTGCAAAAGAGAAATAAATGCCAAAGTGCAATTATCTCTGAGATATATATATATATATATATATTAACACACACACACATACTGGCGTATTTTTTCTCTGTTAGGCCTTTTTTAAACAGGATCTCCGACTTATATGTCTGAGCACACACAATTATTAAAGTAAACAAAGGGCAATTGTTGAGATGTTGGACGGACTTTAAGCTGTTCTTTGGCTTTGTCCCTCCACTTTATCTTCATGACACAAAACAATACACAGAATATGATTAATGTACGGTTTCTTATTGATTTACAGTACGAAGTGCCTCCATAAGACCAACATGAAATTCAAAAAGGTCAAGCTGTCAGCCTCTCAGTATTTCTTCCAGTTCTATAAGCAGAGAAATATGAGATATTACCAGCAACGCCAAGCTCCCCTTTTTGAAATGATCTGCCAATAAATGTTTTTATTAGTCAAGTAGTCACCTGGTATCTTTTCAGCATCATGGATGCCAGGAAAGCCAGAGCCTTGGGGGCTTGAATTGCAATGCATGTGTATGCCTTTTTCAAAGCAGCGTATGTAAAGGTAATAGCCTCTTAAATAAACTGTCAAATTGTGCCACCGCCTGTTCTTTACGCACCGGAGCGCACAGATCCTCTGTTTTCTCCAGCCATGAAAGATATTACCCTTCACAGGAAAAGCTTCTCTCTCCTTCCCCTTTCCTCCTCTTCCCACCCACCTCGACTCCATCTTCTGTCAAACAGCGGATTTAATAATTGATCCCATTTGATCCTGTCGATTTCCATTTTCATCGACACCTACAACCCTCAGATGGAGGTGGGGAGGAGCAGTTGTGACGGAAAATCTCAGGAAGCAATGAAGCTGTATCAGATAGACGATAAGGGTGCAAGGTGACTAATGTCAGGAGAAGGGGGTCTTATATCTTACTGTCTCATTCAAATATATACTCTGCTGTTGGGCTGTCAGCCTAAATCATGGCGCACTGTTTTCTCTGGGCCAAAAGGGGAATTAGCAATATTGAATCCGCAGTCGAATATTGAACAGCTCATAGTTTCTCTCTTGTCTGACCTCACGGCAACTTTGGAACAGCAATTAATTCAGAACAAAAAAAGTGTGGAGAAAGGAAAAACAGAGCAGGTTTCAGCCTCTCCATTGGGTGTATGAGGAGTGTATGGAAGATTACCCCTGGAGGGTAGATGGGTGGCTTGTTATTTGCCTCAGTCTCACCAGGTAGACATTTAGACCAGGTGTGCCCCGCTTTATTTTTTTTTTGCCTGCGAGAATCTAAAAGCTGTTTCCTTGTTAAATATTCATGCTGCCCTTCTCTTTCAGGCAGGCTAAGATTTTTTTGAAGTGCATAAGTGCTGTATTGGTGTTTCAATGGTGGGGCTTAAATGGAGCGTGAGGACTTCGGCAGATGTGCAGCCCAGGTTTCAGCTGAAAACAGCCGTGTCCGTTACATGAAGGTAGAACACGGAGGCACGTATCTGACGACAGCAATGAGATGTCTACTTTTGTTTGTGTGGGGGAGAGCATGAGAGACGGGGAGAGGGAGGCGAAGGAGGATAGGAGAGAAACGAGGTGGTCTGACTCTTCAGAGACCAGCCCTCGATAGAAGAGTTATGTAACGCAGTAAGTATGAAATACTTTTTCTGAGTCCCCCCTTTTGTGTCCTTGCACTAACCCACCCAGCAGCCCCTTACTTGAAAGCCAGAACTTGCATGTCCTTGAGAATAACCTGCTTGTAATGAGTGCTATGTAATCTTCTGTAGGACTTACTTTTAATTGACAAAAGAACCATCAAAGGCAACTTCATAGCTGGGACTAAGCGTAAATCATGTTTTAATTAAGAAGGATATAAGGATTCCTTTCTTCCCTCAGCGAGAAAGCTTTCCCAGCGGACTGCCTTCAAATTCCACAGTAACGTTCTTCCAAATAGCTTAACTAGATGCTAATTGGAGGCTGTGCTAGCCAAGGGGAGGCCACATTCTTTTTTAATAAATCTTTTAGGCTAAAGGGCTTCAGTGGTGCTTTTTTCTTTTAAATGAGCCAAGTCTA
This sequence comes from Seriola aureovittata, assembly GCF_021018895.1. Taxonomy (NCBI): domain Eukaryota; kingdom Metazoa; phylum Chordata; class Actinopteri; order Carangiformes; family Carangidae; genus Seriola; species Seriola aureovittata. The sequence goes on from NC_079385.1 coordinate 9,217,558, forward strand.
CTGCCCCAAAACAACGCTTCTTTTTAAGCGAGAGATTTTGCAAACATGACAGAACAAGAAAGGTAGGAGTACAGTGTCAGCAAACTGTTTGTGGTTTTGCTCTTTGATTTCCTCTCTCAGAGCTTCCATTCGAATAACAACTATGAAAAAGAATTCCATTTGCCGTGCAATGTTAATGAAATATAAGGTACATGAAATGACCAAACTATACTTTTCTCAGGATAAAGACGGAGAGCTCCTGAAAGCAATATAGACATGTGGATGACATAATGAACATTGATCAGAAAATCCCAAAGTCTGACAGAAGAAAAAAATCTAAAACGACTTCAAAGTACTTCTTGATTTTCGTTGAAGCAGCTCACAGTCAGAGGTATGATTCAGAGATAACCTTGAGGTATGAATGGACCCAACAAATCAGCGCCCACAGAAGCCATTATCAGCGTATGAGTCATTAACATGTCATTTATGTATATTGGGGCGTGGGGGAGGGGACAATAGGCCATCAGAGGGCCAGGTGGAGGAATTAAACTCGCAAATCACTTAGGATCTGCCATTTCTACAGGCAACACCGTTAGCAATAAACACAAACTCATTATTGCAGCGCACTCCTTGGCCTATAAATGTCTCCAGTGCTGAGACAGGTAATAGTGATGAGTAAAGCCTTACATCACTGTTTGGTCTGATAGGCCAGAAGGGAACACACCCAGCATCTGTGAGTATTCCACCGAAATGGCTGAAATGGCAGCTGCAATGGCCTGCGAGTTATTTGATTAGGGCTCCCTGTGGACCAATCAGGCTGCTACAGAGAAGAGAGAGAGAGAGAGAGAGAGAGATTGCTGTTGATGTGAATAAACTACCGAAAGCAAATCATATTTATTAAAAGGAACAGCTCCGCATTATGGGAAATTCGCTTTTTCATTTCATTTCTTGCCAAGAGTTTTGAGAGGGAATTTTTTTGCATTCCATATGACTCTACAGCCATGAGGCGGTTAGCTTAGCTTTGCATTAAGACTGGAAACAAGGGGAGAGAGATAAAAGGTAATAAAGTAGAGTAAAGGTAACAAAATTTACCTCTAAGATATAAATCTCATTTGTTCAGTCCATACAAAAAGTGAAGTGCAAAAATTTGTTTTTTAAAGGATGTTGTGTGTTGGATTAGGCTAACGGCTGCTGGCAGCAGATTCATATTTAGCATACAGACATCCAATTCTCAGAAAGCATTTGCCAATATGTCTAACTATTAAACTATTCCTTTAATTTCCAACAGTCATCAAGACATCAAGTCCCACATTTCCTAGTGGTTCACTGTCAGATGTATAAGACATGCATCTCACAGTGGTTTCACAACAAAGCCCACTATGTGATTATTATACTAAAGGGGATAAAAAGTTAATTTTTTTCCCCCTCTCAAGCTTCAAATGCAAAGTGTCCCATCAATTGGCAAACAATCTCATGGTGTCGAGCCTTTAACCTTGAAAGCTGGCATCAAATGCAAAGGCAAGTTTTATGATTCAAGGCCGGAAAGTGGAGGAAAACAGTGAGTCACTGTTCATTTACATCTGTAGCAGCATGCCCTCTGGTGATCTGTAAGTAAGTGACTATCCCTAAGTCTGGACTCTCTCAGATCAGTAACACAGAGGCCAAAAGCAGGCATTACTGTACCCGTGCTTCGACACAGAGACCTCATGCACACACCGACTTAAAGCACACTCACCACATCAGAAAAACACTCACATTTCACCAGCCCACCCAAGCACACATCACACACAGTCGCTAATGAATGGCAGCGCTAATTAGCCTTCTTTTCTTTCTTCAGCCTCCCACTCCCTTAACACAGGATCACAGAGTGTGGGTCGGTCGTTCTCACTGTGGAGGGCAGACTATTCACTAGAGAGCCCTTTACTGCCGAAATCACCAAGATGCCGGTGAGCAGCTTGTCTGATTAGCACTGATTACTCTCTAATTGGAGTTCTCCAAAACACGATGACCTCTGCTTTGTTTACTGATGGGATTAATCACAGTCTGGCAGAATTAGAAATCCCAACTGAATTCATTGCTTCCTCATTATTTGGAGGCTGTATAGCTCAGCCTCCCTGCCCCTCACCACCCCGCCTCTCTTCTTGTTGGATGCTGAGCGCCCAGCAAATTATTTCAGTCCAAGCGAGGCATGAGATCCAGGGTGAACCTTGGCCCACCCTGCTTCCGACCTTCTTGGCTTTCTTTAACTCTGAGTCAGAACGGTTGACTCTGGTTTTTACACTTTAGCTTCTGCCTTTCAGCAGGATCTGTCACTGCTGGTGTCAATGGCTTTGATGCATTTTAATTTATACAAAATATTGCACATTAAACTGTATAACCATTTTTGACAGAAATTAAAATTTCAGTACGGCAGGTAATATACTGTACTTACACAAACCTCTCATTGGTCTTTAGATGCTTCTGTGGTTGCAGCCCTGCCAAACTATAATTTAGGTAGAAATTAGTAAACTGCTTGAATTAACACTTCTTAACGAATAATTAATATCTTGTAAGTGGGAATGTCATGAAAAGACTGATGAACAAGAGGCCAGTAATTGCAACGCTTGGCCTTTTCAAGGTGATCATGACCCCTCGATTTCACACCAGAGTCTTTTACAAATTGCAAAGGCTCGTTTGGTAAAAATGATAGTTCACTTTACAAAACCAATGATTTACTATCTGCTACAAAGCTACAATTAGGGAGATTTCTGCAGTTTTCTTGAATGACTACTTCACTGATTTTCAATCTTCTCTTAATGTTGTTGTTTATATACTCCATTAAACCTATCAATACTCTCTGTATAACATAGGCAGGCTCTATTCACCACCACAGAACTTGGCGCAGTCACAGGCTGGGCAAGAAAAACTGCAGTTTTTCAGATTTTTTACAGCCTCTCTGTTGTATCTGGTGAAAAGGATAATTACAAGATCTTTGAGATGAAACTGACTTTTTCTTGCTACTCCCTTGCTGCTAGTCCCATGATTGCATCATCAGGATTTGAAGGATTTGTGGATGAGCCTTTTACCACATTCAGATACTGTAGAATTGACAAAAAAGTTGAATATAGGCATGCGAGCCATCAACAGATTTACAGGGAAGGTTTGAAAATGGGCAAAGTATTTGTTAAAGGTATCAGTAACGTACTGTAGCCGATGATAAAGAGAAGCACAGAGTGTGCAGGTAAGGGGTGGCAGTGATGAAACCAACAACCTTGGTGATCAGCAAAGTGTGAGTGGCCATTTCAGACAAGGAAACTAACTGATGACATAACAGTAATCCTCAGTTGTGGAGAGAGATGGGGTGGATGGGTGGGGTGGTGCGATTCAGACAGAGATACAGACAGTGAGAGAGACACCAACAGAGAGCACTAAGGACAGGAACAGTTACATATGTAGACAGGTACAAAGACAGAAACACAGATGCATGTAGATAGCTCTGGTGTGACAGGCAGAAACCAGCCAGCAAGTGAGAGGACAGAACAGATGCTCTGGGACGGGACTGGGCTCGCATCCGTCACAACCACAGAGTGTGTTGTCAGTGCAGAGAGGTTGATGGCAACATCACAGATCCCTCTTAAGAGCCTGCTCAGGAGCGTCAGCCGACCCGTGGGGACTGAGACAGGCAGCCGGCGCTGCCGTGTGGCTGGCACCGGCGGGAAATGACCAGGTTTCTGATGATCTCACTGACATCTGTCATCCTCTGACCTCTTGCTCAGCTGTACCACTTGGCCGGCACTGTTAAAAAATGTCCAGCCAACAGTATTGAGTGATTAAGTTGTATGTTATTGAAATGGCATTCTTTCACAACCTCTAGAAACTGTTTAAGGAATAGTTTGACATTTCTGCAAATACACTTAATCGCTACATTGCCATGGGTTAGATGAGAGGACTCTGTTCAATATGAAGCTAGAGCCTGTAGGTGATTTGTCTAGTTTAGCACTGGGAGCAGGTGGAGAAACGTAGCCTGGATTGCTTTTCATAGTTCAAAAATGCACCTACTAACGCCTCTAAAGCTTGATAAGTTTGTGGTTTTACAGGAAATTACATGCTGTAACTATTTGTTGACAAACAGGAGCAGAGTAAAGGCATACTAAAGCAATTTTGTTGTTTTAAGATTATTACTATTTTTAGTTACTTTTTTATTTAATCAGAACTAAATATATCAATATCAACAAATACAGTGCAGATCATTCACCGTTAACACCATGGACAGATTTAAATTGGAGAGCATGCCACAAAAAGCTGATATAAATACAGTTTAGAGAGCTTAATGGAACACGTTCCTCCTGCTGCCTGATCTGAGGACATTACCCATTAGGCTAATTACGAAAGAGCAAATTTTAAAATGCCACAGAATAGTTAAAGCTTATGGGTCTTTGCCACTATAACTTGAGTCCCCGCCATCTAAAAAAGTGTTGATCTCTCGACACTCTTGCGTGCAACACGAGAGTGCTAAGCACTTCCCCCCACAGATATAGCCAAGGACAATGATGCAGAACTGTTACATTTACTCATTTAGATTCTACTTAGAAAAAAAGTACTTTAAAATGCAAGAATAAGGATCCATACGGAGTGAAAGGGAATACAAAGGGCTTTTACATGACCTGATGTGCAAATCTTTCTTCATCCCTCTCCGTGCCGCCTGGGATCCTTGGGTTGAAAAGATCTCCCATCAGTAAAAGTGAGCCTGACAATTTCTGATGACTGAACAGTGTGCTGTCATTTGAACGCCCTCAAAGATGCATCCACCCTGAATGGTTAAAGAAAGGACAGCTCCCTCACTTCACACAAGCCCCCGCTGAACACACTTTTAGCTTCTTGTAGCCTGAACCAAATTGCCTTATCTTGTATAGAAATTGACACAGCCACTATTACCAACGGGGATACTAAAACATTTAACTGACAGCTTCCAATTACACACCTATTGATTATAGTAGATTTCTCTATCACTCCCACACCTATACTTTTCTCTATCTTTCTTTAGCCTCCCTCAGATGACAAGATAGTGAGACTGAACTGACTCGCAGATCAAAATTTCTTGTCCTGTTTTGGAGAGTAAAAAAAATTACACTTTGTGTATGCACCAGAACCGAAGAGTGTCTTACCCAAAGAGCCTGGCTGACATTAATTGTAACAAAGACTGGTAATGGCTCACAATTGCACTTGTACACTCTGTACCCTGTGATCAAACAGGCTCTGAAGGCTGTAGACATTTTTACAGTAGTGTTCAACTGCAGCGCGCACGCACACACACACACACACACACACACACACACACGCCTTTTTGTAGCTTTTTCAAGGGGGCAGAAATGCATGAGATTGCATGTCAATGTCTTTTGTTTCCACAGGCTGTTCAGATTGGCTTTTCCAAACCTGTGTTTGATGAAATAGCTTAATTCTCTCTAATCTTCCTCATCACAAAAATTAAAAATTAAACTAAAACAAGAGCAGCACAAAAATCATTATTCACTCCGGCCTGCTCTGTCCGAATGACCCTAATATTGCACTTCCACAAATACACCACAGCCGACTGGGCTGCCCCTGACAGAACTGTGCTTACAAGCGGAATGCAAGCAACATAATTGGCTATGTAAAACTCCTGCTCTATTAGACGAGGGGAGCATGGTGCCTGATAGCCTTCATCACCACTAAAGCTCTTCATTAATCTCCATCCACAAGGTCAAGGATTTGCCCTGTACAAGACAAATGAATTAAAGCTCCGCCATGAAGAAATGAACCCTGTGCGACCAAATGACAGGGGTGGCTCGCAGATTTTGTCGGAGACCTTGTTATCTTGGTAAGCTGCAATGTTTCCATTATTTTATTAGAAAAGTGGTGATCATGAAATCAGTGAAATCAGCATGTCTTTATGTGGTGCGCAGAGGTCTTTTTTTCTTGCTTTGAAGACACTTAAAGCGTCAAACCCCCAAGAAAACTCAACTGCGTCTTCCCAATGCAGTCAACAACAACTCTGGGCATTACCAGTGCTTTTATGTGCACAGCATCTGATCCTGAAATAAGGTTAGCCTCCAAGCCAACATTTAATGTAGAGGAAAAATATTGCGTGCCTACACAAATAAATCAAAATGCATTTAGGACTGTCCTGCACTCATTCATAACCCCCTGAAGCACATTGCACACACACACATCTCCCTCCTATGAGAACTGTAAGCAGCGACCACTAAGGCTGTGTTGATCCTACCAGAAATTAAAGCTTTCATCACCTTTCATATCCTCGGAGGTCTCCTTCGCATGTGGGTGTGAACCTGCAGGTATGTGCCCTTTTCCTACCGTTTTTTTAAATTAAGATTTGCTAATGGCAGATGAAATGAAGACATTCCTGTGGAAAATCCTCTAGTTTATCAGTAGGTCCAGGTCAGCTGCAGGGTACCCACCCTTCTCAATGATACTTATTAAGACCTGTAATCAAAAGTGCTTAGGAAGATGATAAGATGAGGTTATATTCATGAAATACGCCCCTTTAATAAATTCTCTCCCATCTGCCTAAATAGATGTTTTTGAGCTATAACACCTTGTCCTCCGAGGACAAGGGGAATCAAAATCTTAATGGAGCTGGATTATGGTGCCTATTGTCAGGTGGGTTTAATGACGGACATTTTGCTGGAATGACCAGGGAAAACCTGCTGACACTTGACTGGAGAACAAGGCTGAGAAACAAGTGCTCTGACCTCAATTACATGTGAGCCCCTCCAGCGGTGGCTTTGCTCGAGTTTGTGCCGCACCTGTAGATATACATTTGCATAGGTTCTTATTCACACACGAACGCAGGTCCTCTCACCATGCATGCATGTTGGTGCACATGCACCACCAGACACGTGCACATGCACACACTTGCACACACTTGCAGAATGAATGATTATTAAATCGAGGAATATCAGAGCAGTTTGGTGAACATTGTGTCTCTGCGAGTTAACAGTTGTATTTTTCATTCCTTAGCTTTCCTTAGCTTTCTCTTAAATTAGATTTTTTGATGGTTCGCCTGAAGAGAAAATACTCTGTTATGTGATTTAGGTGAATTTGACAAAGTTCTTTTTATGTTTTGTTGCTCATTATATGATGATTTAAAGGCGCCCAGTAGTGGCTTCTTATAAAGTTCTGTTTCACTTTCATTCATTACTCACCAAAATGCACTATGTGTATCATTAAGGTCTAACAAATGTGTTGAGTGCATTTTCTTCCACTTGTAACATTTGCAAAGCTGTTGTTTTTAAACATATACAGTACTGTGCAAAAGTTTCTGGCAACCCCAAACATATAGCCGAGAGTCATAAAGAACTATCAACAGATGGAATATGGCCGCCACACAGCCCTAATCTCAACATCATGGAGTCAGTGTGGGGTTACATGAAGAGACAGAGACAGCCTAAATCCACAGAGGAACTGTGGCGACTTCTCTAAGATGCTGCAACAACCTACCTGCCAAATACCTTGAAAAATGTGTACACAAGTGCATGGAGGAGAGTTGGTGCTGTTTCAAAGGCAAAGGGTGGTTACATCAAATGATTTACATTTTGTAGTGTATTTATCAATTGATTTTTTTTTATTTATAAACAATTCATGGCATTGTACAGTATTTGAAAGTATCTTCACTTGCACAGTGCTGTATTCATTTTCAAGTTTGAGAATATAACCCTGACGATGTCACGGGAGATTACAAGCTTTTGACAGAAAGCCTAAATTAAATTTGGGGCTTGTATTTTGAAAGATGTGTGTGTCAGGCACGGAGAGTCTAATAAAAAGACATTCAACATTTGCATAATGGGAAGTGTAGGAGGTGGCATTTTTTGGAGCTTGGCCTTTGTTAGTGACAAAAAGCCAGAATATCTCGTCCTCTTTAGCTTCAATTTTGACCATTCTCCTTCTAAACTGTCCCCCAACTTTATCGAAACGCAGTACTAAACTGTGAGTGCTCATTTAACCATCTTGCCTGAATAATTCTGATTAAAAAAAAGCATGTAAACATAAGTGTAGAGGTGCCTGTCTGTGTGGTAGGTCCCCAAGGGAGGAAATCTTTATGCTATGCCGGCAGCTATTCCATCTTACACATTCACTTCGGGTCACACAAGTACCAACATACACTGCACATACTCCTCGTTCATGCACACATATATAAAAAGGTAGGAGCAATAATGGAGGTGAAAAACTGGTCAAGGTCAGTTGGGAGACTTCTCTCCCTCACACACATGAATGGAACGGCTGCGCTGTTCTGTTCACTAGTCGATATCAGTGAGATCACATTATACACTAACATATACTTCCACAAGCACACATGTGCCTCAGTCAAGCAGCACTTACACATGCACCTCGCCATAATAAGTCAAGCTCTGTGTAGCACATGCTGTATCACTGTGCTGCCCTTCGCGCGCACTGAATGAGCAACATCATTTGTTCTATGGTGCAGCCGCTAGTGGTGCGCGTGAAGCTCGGCTCCCCATAGCTAAAAATCATTACAAGTCTGTATGTGTGTGTTACTGCCCAGTGGGAGGGACAAAGATGCATGGTTGCCCCGAGCACTTCTAAGACTAGTAGCTGTTGCATTACATGCACACATCAAAGAAAAATATCAGTTGTTGCAGTATGGTACTGTCTGCAAAGCAACAAAACTTGGTTACAAAAAGGGGTTTGATTTTAGACACAATGAGACTCACCTTAGATCATGGTCTTATAGGCATAAGCACTTAAGATTTGGTGTTTAAACCACTTATATGTACCTATATGAACTTGTATATCTTGATTGGTTTCTTTGTATAACCTACTGCTGCATTATTGTGCCTTTTAAAACAGTTTCCTTGAGCTACAGAGCATTTACTCACCTACACATTATGCTAAACAAAAAACACTTCAAATTCAATAATTTTGATTAAGATGACTATGATGTTGATAAATATTGACTCACAGCTCAAACTGAATAATTTTCTACTCCTATTTTTATTACCTTTTAAATTACAGCACTGCCTCTTGACATTTGCGATGACTCGAGCTCAGTGGGTAAAAGCTCCTGTAGAACACCTGGCAACCCTGGTTTATTGTCCCAACAATTGCCAGTAATGTCACACCTCAATGTGTAGCTTAGCCTTGACACCTCACGCACTGGCTTGGTGCCCTGCGGTGGTTTAAGAACACCACTGGGCCTAGTTACCGTGTCCTGGTGAATGACACTCACGAGTAAGGTGACTCAGTGCTTGCCCCGCTGTAAATGGCACTACTTCACATCAGATTGATAGCGGCGGCGTTTCAATATGAGTGTGTGCGTCTGCTCCGGTCCTTACCTGCAACAGGCTCTCTCTCTCTCTCTCTCTCTCCCTCTCTCCGTCTCCCTCTCTCTGGTTAATTGGTTAATGGGACGCATGACATCAGCCTGAGGAGGAAGAGGACAGTGACAAAAATAACTGTACTGCGCTGTATTCATTGCTCGTCACAGCAAATGAGCGCTTCGGTGAGGTCGATCACATGAGACAAGGAAAGTAAACGCTGCTCTCTCAAGTACACAAAAGGTGCTTCTTTAATTTGTGTGATGAATAAACAGGAAGAGCAGTTAAGACAATTAGCATATCTTCTTTAATTTGTGTGCCATTTAAAAAACATCTCACTGAATGAAACACAAATTGTGAAATTTTACTTGGCTGAAATGCGACATTTGTGCGAGCTAGTGAGTCCGTTGCTTAGCTTGCACGGCACACTCCTCTCACTGAAACACAACGCGCCTTTTTAATCTCAGCCGTTTATTTAGATGTCCGCGCACTCCTCTTCTACCCTTTTGTACCACCAGACGCCAAACACTAATGCTGTACATCTATTCCTCTATCTACTGCATGAAAGTTGGATGACTGACATTTCATTCTCACTCAGCTACGTTTTCTCCACTTCTCACCTGTGACATAACAGGTTCAGCCACTCACAACAAGTGATGTCACGTGGCAACCACTACGTGCAACAACGGTGGCGGATCACCTTTGACAAAGCCCATAAAAGTGCACTCACATATTGGCACTCTAGACCCACTTAGCAGTGAAATGAGAACACTTGTTCTTATAAAAGATACACTCCACAAAAGGTGTGCATGCAGCCTATAGGCTCTGACAGCAGGGGGTTTAACTATTTACACGGTGAGAAAACTCAACAGCTGTTGGTTTGCAACAGCCTCGGCCTCTGTGGATTTTATCATTATGTTCATCGTGGGGCTGGTCTACTCTTCCCTCTGTGCACTGGCACAAGTTACCACTAACTGCCAAAATAGGCACGGGTAATATCAAAGTGTCTCTGCTCAAATTCCCTGAAACACAGTCAAACAGTCCGGCCATTATCTTGTTCTTTTTCGTGATGCAGTTACTGAAAGTTACTGAAATAAATTTGCGTTTTTTTCATTACATGCTCTATGTACAGTACAAGTGCTTTAATATTATCTTATACACACACAAAGTGAATTTAGATGCATTTACTACACTATAAAAGTCATTTTGATAGCTCAACATATTGTCTGTTATGGTGAACAATGAATCTTCACCATTAAAGAAAAACAAAAAAAGTCAGGAAAAAACAGTCCTTGAAAGCTCTCAGTATCCCATTATTAGTGCCACGGGTGCTCAGCTCCGAGGCACTCCTCTACAGCTAGAATAGCTGAGAGGAAAAAACATCACAGAATATGAGATATTTCCCACATAATACATGATTGAGGGATGTGACATTGTTTTATATCAGAGTCTTTTATATCAAGACATTTCTCAAAACCAGAATATGATCAGGGTGACTTTTGAACACTGGAAATAAATCATGTACTCATCCCGGCAGTAGCCCCCGTGGCACTCAAAATTTCCCTGGAATTTTCTAGTTATCATTATTATTATTATATACTGTTTTGATGGAGACAATTTGGTTTCATACGCTCATCTTTTTTTTTTCTTTTTTTACCTCCCCTGTTTTTGGTGTTTCTGTGTAGAAGTAAGATATATTGTTGCATGGGTCTGCTTGTGCAATCAGGTGAAATCATTTGTGTAATCAAGGATGACAAAAAAAATGTTCTCTTACATTTTTCCTCTTGCGATGACAGTAAGAGGTAAGCAATAAATAAATAGAAATTGCGACGCTGTAAATGTAGCCATGCTGTACAGATGATCACTCACACCCGAGAACACACACACACACACACACACACACACACACACACACACACACACACACACACACAAAAGAACACAGCCTTTATCTGGTAGATAAAAACAGCTCTATTTGGGCATTGGCTCAGAGCACTAGAAGATAACACTGGAAATTAGAGCGTATAAAAGCTTCCCCACTGGGAGCACCATCAATGTGTTTACTGGCAAATTTTACACAGTGTGTGTGTGCTCATGTGTGTCCGTGTGTGTTTATGCAGTATGCATGTGTTGTGCATACAGTATGTACTCGTGTGTGCTTGAACAGGTGCACACATGATGTGCGAGTGTGTGTGTGGCTTGTTTCTAAGTGGGAGAGTGAAAGCATCTGGGGAATTATTCTGAAGTCCCCCCCCACCCCACCCGCTCCCTCCACCACGCCACCCCTTCCTCTCTGCATCTCTCTCTTCTTCTTCTCACTCCCGTTCACTCTGTCGTTCTTTCTCATGGCTTGATTTGAGGCAGAACTCAATTCCTCAATTCTACACCCTGAGTGCTGTTGATAAGGGCCCCGCTCGCTGCAGTCGGGCCCCAGAGAGGGACACTGTGTGCCCGCAGAATGGCAGAAAATCGAATTCTTCAAGACAATGAGGTCCATTTGTAGAGTTAAGCCGGATGAAAGGCCCATATTTAGCCAGCCGATGTTTCAGCCACCATCTCCCTGTTTCCCATTGTCAGCCAGAGAAAAATAAAAGCTTATTTAAGAGAAAGAAAAGTTGTGAAAAAGTGTTTTGGCCCCATTAATTAGCATGGAAGCCGGCTGGACTGCTGATGTTTTATTCCACGTTTTCAATTTCTATTTTCACATATTCATGCAATTTATTCTCTGGATGATTGACATATACTTTGTGTTTTTTCTTCATAATACACTGATAGAAAATGACAAAAAACTAATCATATATTACAGAGAGCATAAAATCAGGATTACTGTTTATGTGAAGCTCAATGCATTGACTGAATGGATCATGAATTGTTAAAACTGAAAGAGGGATGATGCATTCTTTTTAAATGTATGATACTGTATGAGTATTTTCCTGCATAAGTGTCAATCAACTGTTTATTTAAAGTTTCACATTTAGCTAGCAGCAACAATTTAGCTTACAGTATGACAAAACATAATATTATACACCACATTACAGTTTTTAATTTATTATAGTGTTGCAATCTCTAAAGAGCAACATAATCAGACTGTAAATATAATAAAAGTACATTGTTAATTGATAACACGAACAGCTTAATGCAGGATGATAAGCGTAAATGGGATGTTACATTCAGGAACTGGCCCATGTGTGTTCACTGGAGCAGACAACCATTAGTTCCAGTTATTCCTCATTAACTAAACGTCCCATTGATTCCTCCAATGGTGCGGTAAATGGAACAGACCTCAGTCAATGATCTGCCTGCGACTCTCTGTGACTGAGAAGTGACATCATCTGCAACACAATGCAAGGTCTTGAATTTAGCTCTGCTTCACACAGGCTTTGGGCTCTGGAGCCACGTAAGTCAATTTGCACGTTTGTTCTCAGGACAAGTCCATTGTGAGGCGCAGAGAGTACAACAGGGACCCATCTGTCTCTCCACTTGTCTGTACAACAAACACTGTCATACTTCTTCTTCTGCCCCCCGAGTGTCGGAGGGTTCCTCCCAGTACTGAAGTGCTACTATGCATCAGATGAGCAACCTCTTCAAAAGGTGTTGCTGCCACAACGCCAGCAGGCGGCAGAGCCATCACTGTTGTGTTCCACTCCAGAAGAGCAGAGACATGAATGCCATGTTCCCCCTTTTCACTCAGGTAACCATCATGTGCTTGTCTTGAGCTACCACTGGGTTTGAGATTTTTCTAGTTGTCATGAAGTTCAGACTCCCAGCATCAACCTCCTGCATAACGGCTGATCATCTATTCTCTGGTAAGACCCTGTAGACCTAGAACATTGGTCTGTGTTCACTCAGACGCCTGGAATCTCCACACAACAGTTCTCTGTTGCCTGTTCTGCTCTCAATAATATCCATAACCAACCATCCAAAAAACAAGCAAAACAACTAGAACAGTGTGCATCACCACTTTGAAAAGGTAAAATCTGGTGTGGTTATATGCTGGTTTAAATATATTTTGTGCAATAGACCAATAGATTTCTGTATTCCATCATCAGGATTTCTTACATAGCAAGCTTACAATCTAATAAATATATTTTCAAGCAGGCTAAGTTTACAGAAATCCAGAAGAACACATGGAGAATGTAAAATGAGCATGAGGCGCTTTTATGTTTAGAGAGTATGAAGAGTGGGTGTTACTGATGTGAGGTTAACAAAAAGAAGAAAAAAAATGTTTTCCTACTGAATGGAACAAAATAAATCAAATCAGAGAAGTGACCAAAATTTCCACCTTGAATTAAGAAAAAAAAAAAAATCACCACTGAACAAAATATGCCCAGAAGAGGTTATTGGTACAGTGTTGATTTACTTTCGCAGTAAAATGGCAATGAATGTGATGCAGGGAGAAGAAAAATGAGGCAAAGACAAATGAAGAAACAAAGAGAGGAAGGATGACCAAAAAAAGAGAAAGAACAACCCTCCATTTCCTTGTCACTGTGTAAATGGTTTCCTAGAGTGCGAAGCCTGGGCAAGATGGTCCTTCCAATCAGCTCCTCCCTCATCATCCTCCTCCTTCAACCATTTCCTCCCATAAGAACCGCAGCTGAGAGAACCCTATAATGATGCGTTTTAATGGCCCTTAGACCTGCTGCGATCTACACAGGCCTCTACATGCACTGCTGCCATTTCCCTTTCATGCACGCTCGCTGCCTTTCTGACAGCTTCCCACAAAGCGACGGGAGGAAGGGAAGAAGAAACAGAGATGGACACAACAGACAGATAGAAGACTTACTGCCTGTCTTAACACGAAAGCGATTCAAAAGCAGAGACAATCAAGAAATGCTCGTTTTATATTTCATGTGAACCATGGTGTCAACTTTCCTCTCCATTTCCTTCCTCTGCTGTTTATTTGTTGCACTGGGATGCTTTGAGATGAGATAGAGGGAGGTGAAGAGGAGCAAACACAGACTTGATGAGTTATGTGTTTTAGGCATGGCCAATAGGTGGAAGGGGTGCAGTTTTATTGGCATTGATTTGAGCATTATACTGTGCATTGTTGCAAGATTATTACATTAACTGGGCTGACTTAATCACATTAGGAATGCGAGAGAAGAGAATGGAGTATGTCATATCCTTGCAGATACACACATCATAGCCTCGGCCTTTCTGCTCAGTTGGTTTATTTGGCGGGGGGCCAGGCAGCTACAAGAACTGTGGGAAGTTTGCTGACTTCACTGACAAATGGACTTTTATTTCTTGAAAGGGGAAGGCAACTTTTTGGGTGATGATTTATGTTGTGTTTCTGTCCTTGATGACTACCCACCCGGAGTCCCTTGGATTTTAGATTCAACCTATTGTTCGGATCGCTTGGTGATGACATGCCTTTGTTCTCTAAAGCAATGAAAATAGATCAGTTGAAAATGCAATTTCTGTGGTAAACTCTAACTTTTTTTGCTGCTGGTGAAGTTCCTGCTAAAGTTCTCACAACACCTGACCCCGCTAAAGGAAGTGTTGCTGAGAGAAAGTGGCGTGCCAGGCCAAAATGAGAACCGTTTTTTTGTTGCAATGCCTTCTACGCCTCATTGCCCCATTACCCGCTTTATGCAAGCACCCTCGCAGTTGGAGGAGACAAACTGTGCCTCGTCAGTATCTATAAAAACCAGTGTTCCTTAGAGCCCTGATCGGGCCGCTCTAGAGGTTAATTGACCCCAGGCAGTCTACTTCCCTTCACCCTTGTCAGGGGACCACTCATTCTGGGTACTAAAGCTCTCAAAGCTGGCCTCTCTGTAGGATTTTGTCCCTTTCCTATTTCCTCCTGGACCACAGGCTTTTAACTGTGCTGTCTCACTGTTTTTGTCCTTTTTCCTCTCTAACTCAAGTCTCAATCTGAGCCTGTACTTCTCTCAGTTTATCTGTACATTCCTCTAAACGCATGATGAGACACTTCACACCTCCAAGAGACGTGCTGAGGTCTGCTGCCAGGATCCCACCTGTTCACCAGGGGACCATGCACCTCCTAGCTGCCCTCATTAGTGCCCGTGTGAATACTGATGCCCTGCATGTGTCTGTCTCCATGTTGATCACATCCAGCGTACACTGGGTGTCAATTACAGCTGCATACAGATGATACAAATCGGACTCAACCTGTTAGTAGGTAAGTGATGGGCAGGCCCTGCAACAATCTTGAACACATCCCAGAGATGAAACAGCTGTATGAAAATGGGTTTTGCAGGATAAAATAAACAACTTTGCAACACAATAACAAACCCTTAAAAATTCTCTTCAACTTCTTGTGCAGATGGAGTAATTCTTTGGAGGATAAACAACTCACAATGCATAAACCTCACAAAACCCTCTACAGGTTTGGTAAGCATCACCATGGCCACTATCACAAAGCCCCCTAGCTTGCCCAAACTGATAAATATACATTCTCACAAACACACACACACACACACACACACACACTGAGGACCCATGGTTTTCTCTTCAGCAGTCAGAGAATTTCAAAAAGCCTCATTCTCTGCTGTGATAATTACCCATGCTGCTCTCCGATGGCACATTTGCATAATCATCATCAGCCATTCACAGAGGACACACAAAGGATTATAATGAGGCAACAGAGAAACAAGAAGCATTTCAGGGAGCCACTGAAGACTCGCACTGAGAGGGCAGTCATTGTCGCGCGATTCTGCACACACAATGCCACCAAGCTGGAAGAGAGAGAGAGAGAGAGTGAGAGAGAGAGAGAGAGAGAGATGTAGCGATCATCTGTTTAAAGGAAAAGGAAGTCGCAAAATGCTTTGGTCAATGTGTCCCCGAGTATTCAGGTTGCATAACTCGGCGCACTTATGCTGCTGTATTTGTGGAGAGTTGGTGGAGAGGTGAGCCAGAGAGTGGGAAGTGGGGAAAAAAAAAAAAAAAGAATCCTCTTATCCTTAACAAACTTGCTCTTGCAACACTCACAGTAGGTGGAAGCAGCAGGAGCTGTCAGATATACCTGCCTTTAAAGCCACGGTTATATCTCCAAACTTTGTTCTACTCGCTAAAGCATGACAGTCTGTGGAAAGCAGCTGAGATCAGGTACATTTTCCTTTTGCGGCACAATGTACTGTAGTTAAGCATGATGTGATCTATATGTTTTACGTTTAACAGATCTGATGATAATTTTATTATTTTCTTATGCACAAGATATGACATTTCAGAAATAAACCACTTTAATAATGAAATAAAATAAATGAGCCATTTCCAGGTCCCAGGAGAGCGGTGGGCATTTTGTTAAAGATGTTTTTCCACATTCAACAGCTGTGTGCAGGGGCTCAGGTGTGTTCCAACCTCTCTCGAGGCTATTGGATCTTATACAGCCTTTTCATGAAAGGTTCAACACGACAGCTTTATATTCCGCTCAGTTTGATGATGGGAAAAGTGGGAGGTACTGCAACAATATTAAATATTCAGTTTGTGTTTAGATGAGGATTTCTGATCACTTTCGGAAGATTTTAAGAGAATCAGCGAAGAGAACAAAGCTTTTGATGCCAGGATTAGACTGGTCGATAATATTTGTCTTTCGAGATGGACACTGTTAGACTAAACTTTTGACCATCGTCATTTTTTTTTTTTTAGAACTGTGTGAGGTACATAAGTGATTGGAAAGGGGACGGTAGAGGCTGAGGCCACTGTTTGCCTGACAGCAGCAATCACATCATCCCTCTTTTGCTTCACAGTGTTTAAAGCACTCGCTGTCACATAACATGTCGCTGAACCTGTCAAATTAGGTGAAAAGGGACAAAAAAGATTCTAGCACGCAAATCCTTTGGTCAGGACATGTCAGGTTATGCTGCGATGGTTTCTGTGACTATCACCCTCTATAAGGGAAAAAATGAGCAGTTGATGTGCCCATCGCTCACTGTGGAAAATAAGGTTGGCATTGTACATAAATCGTGCTGTGCAGATTTGTAATTCCTAGAGATACTGGGCTGACCAACAACAACATCATTCCTCTTTCCCTCCAGAGGAGCTCCTATGGGTCCATTTCATGAACACCTCATAGTTGTTGTCAAAGTGTGTGAGAGAAGGAAGAGAAAAAAATCTGACATGCTAATTTTCTGCCTCTATGACACACAACACTGGGGAAAAAAATAAGCAGTTGTTGCTGCTCATTTTCGTTGCTGATGCCAAACACCTGTCAGGTTGGTTCACTGTTCTTCTGATTCCAATTTAACAGCGTGACCTGTATTACCTGCTTGACTCTGTTCTTGAGGTACAGTAGGATTTCTGCTATGGTTGCTGGACACACGGCGTCACAACCTCTTTTACAATGACCTGTTTTTTGGCCAGTGGGTCCTAGTAACTTCACTCAGAAAAGCATTACTTTTGCAACTCCCCAAATCCTCAGGGCAAACTGTCTCATGAAAAGAGTGGTGGTAAAACTATTTTTGTTGGTCTCAATGGGGGGGGAAGAAATCATTGATCCAGCTATGCGGTGTCTTAGGGACAAACAAACCTTCTGTAGAGCTTTTTTTTTTTTTTCACAGCCAGGGAGTACTCAACTAGAAAATGTATGTGCTCTCATCAAAGAGAATGGCATGAGCACTGATCAACAGGCCTTACAGCCTTCCACCAGGAATTGTTCAAAATGAATGCATCTCTACTTTGAAGTGAAAGTGCTTTATTTATTGGATGTTGGGACAGGGAACTGAAAAATTGGTAGAAATGTGTAAGAAAGATCAAGGACGGGCAAAATGTTCTACTATCCAATCCAGTAAAAGTCTTATCAAGGCTACATACAGTACTGATTTAAACATGGATGTTAAACTAACAACAGAGCACTGCGAATCAATAATTCAGGTAGAGAAGATCATGTATGCCTGGTGAGTTCGCTGTATGAAAACATTAGCCTTACATGCAAATACCACACACAAACGCAGCCATGAACCAAGCAGAAAAAACTGCGAGTTGTGAGGCAAATGCACACAGCTCTGTAAAAGCTGCCTTTGTCTCCCTGACTCAATGAATTCATGTTGCATAAAGCTGCGTGCCCTTCAACTGACGGGTAAGATTTGGTTTATGTAAACAACAAGCAAATTATGCATTCAGCCATCGAGCTGGATGTGAGCAACATCTGCCCACAGCGCTGTGCAGTCGGCTAGCTCATTTGAGGAGCGCTCGCAGAACAACCAACCTGTGGTGAGAAGTGCAGGAGTTTCATCCCTGAGCCGTTTCTCCTTAACACACATCCTGCATGGCTGCTGGTGTCCCCTTCTTCCCCATCTCTCTCCTTCTCTCTTTCTCCCTTTCTGCAGCTCCTTCACTTCACAAAACTCCCCAATGACGGGACTTGTCATCTGTACACCTCCTCCGTGTCATGTTCTCCCTTCCCCCTCCTCTTCCCGCTCCCTCCCTACTCCCTGTAACTTTCACTTGCTCTGCCTCGTCTTCCCTGGAGCCTGTCCATAGTGACAGTGCTGCCTCTTCCTCTGGATGCTGCTGGGTTGACAGGGAGAGGGGAGACCCAGAAAGCACAGAGATACCTGCTTGCACACTGGAAAAAAAAAAAGAAAAAAGAAAAGATACGAGCAGTGCAATAGGAGAGACATGTATGGAGACAGAAAGTAGGAAGGGCAGGGAAGTTGAAAAGAATTAGAGGCACGGATGGAGGAAAACTGCAGAGGGAGAAAAAAGTCAGGTTAAAGTCAAAGAGTCAAAGCAGGAGAGAAAACGGGGGGATATGGTAAGATGGAGTGAAAAGACTCGTGATTAAGAAAGAGAGATAAAGAAGGAAGCAGAGAGCAGAGACTGTGGAGACAGGGCTGTGGGGATATGAAACATCCTCAGGCAATATTCCTCAGCCTCAGCTCTCTCACGGTGAAAAGACAAAAACTTAGCTTTTATGCTGTAAACTTTGCTGCATTGTAGACAGGGCTTAGGAGTAAGTGCAGCAGGGTAAGGATGATGAGGAATACAAATGTTAACGCTCCTTTGACTGCAAAACATGGGGATTATGGTAGGGCATTAAGTTGTTACTTGTGAGGTGTGATCTTTTTGACAAGGGCATTGTTGCAACCACTGTGGGCTGCCAGAGAAGCTGAGTGGAATAAACTCGTGGCCAAGTTGACCTGCTGACACAGACTCCATCCTTCATTACAGTGCAGCAACCCTTGGAAATACAGCTGCTTTTTTTCCACTTTGATGTTTATAGCAGAGGACAGTTACGTTTTAACAGGTGAGATTAATTAACACTTTGCTTATTCCCTACCTGAGCAACGACTATCCAATCATAGCTGAGCAACTGTAACTAAAGTAACTTCCAGGGCCAAGAGTTAGCGTGTCATCAGCTAACTAATGCTGCATTAGAGTTAAAGGTTACATTAAAAAAAAAAACCCATTCACAAGCAGCACAATCACAGGATAGTATTTCCCCACTGTGTGTGAGCCGCTCCTTGAATGCAGTTGTATCAGATTTTGGCACGATCTGATTTATTGGGTTGTTTGGAAGTTTACACTCGGGTAACCCCAGCCAGTGTTACCTGTGATACCGTTAGTGCTAAGCTTGCCAAACATATCAGTTAGCCTTCATCCTGAAAGGCTTCTATCATGTAAGGTGACCAGTGAAACATATTGTTTTGAAAATATAGACAAATATAACTTTATGTTAACATCTTGAACTTTTCCTCTTCATACTAATAAAACTATGACTATTATACTACTACCTAACTACTATTATACTACTAACTAGGACTTTATTTCCTTGTCCTCAAGCTAGATAAATCATCTGGTGAGACTGCTGACTATTTGCCCGGGACATGTAGCTTTAGTCTGTCTTTCTGCGCAATATGCAGCCATTAAGTGCATTTTTAAAAACTATTAAGAATGTGGTTTGACAACAATTCAGCTGGAAACATTAAAAAAAGTCAACCAGGAATCCTCAGTTTTCAGCAATTACGAAGCTAACATTAGCTTAATTAGCCAGCTAGCTAAAGTTGATAAAATCTGCCTGTTTTTTCAGCTAGAAATGTGAAGCCTGCTTTTGTCTGAAGCTAATCAATACCCATAGTTACAAAAAATAAGAAAGAATTCTGAGTGGTAAATAAAAAATGTGCCAGGTGAGAATAAAAAGCTCAGCAGGCATAGAAACAGTAACCAAGGGGGCGGGGCTTAGGCCAATTGGCAGTGAAATGGACATCATAAATGAGTTTTTGAAGAAGCTGTCTGTCTTCAGTTTTCAAATCTCCTGCATATTGATCACCACTTGAAGTACTCTCCAGGTTTTTTTTTGACCACACTTGGAGATCGTGCTTCAGGCTGTGAGGTGTATGTGTGCGTGTATGTGTGTGCGCGCATGTGTGTAGGAGGTTCAGAGAGGTGTGTGGGCGCAACTGAGGCATTTTGACTGCTTTAGAAAGAACAAGGTCTGTAGAGATAACGTGACGCCCCCCCCCCCCACACACACACTCTTTTGCTCCCTGTCACTCTCTCTTCTTCTGTCATGAAGTAAATTGGCTTGCCACACAACAGCCAGATAGTCTTTTAATGTGAAGTAGGTCATCATATACTGTGACATAATGACTCACTCAAGATCCTGCGTGCTGACTCCAAGCATTTGTCCATTTTATCATTAGATATCTCTATTTGCGTGTATACTACGAACACGATGCAAACTGGTAAAGGGTAGAGTTCCTCTCTATGGGAGATAAAGTAAATGAGCCTATTTTTCTACCCACAAGATGATTTTTTTAATTTCCAACATTCAAGGTTGCTATTTGTGGGGATATTCTTATATCATCCATCACACAAGTATAATTATCAGGAAGAAAATACAATTTCCTCTCACATGTTTGTAAAGGGAACTAGGTTAAATTTAATCACACACAGCATGATACAGAAAAGAGAAAAATTACAACAAAACAGGCCCAAGATGCATTTATATATTTTTTCCCTTTTTATTCTTGGCACACGCAAAACAAACATCAGGAGACTAAAGAGTATAATGAGAATTTTGAAACCTGTATTTTGGAGTCTGCCAATGTCTTGGTTTGTCATTTCTTTGGGGCTTTAACCAAATCACAGGCTGACTGATCTGTCTTATACACATAGCTGCTTTGAGTACAAACCTGCACTGTGAGTCTTAACTATTATTTAAGGAAGCACCCATGAGGGCTAATGTTTGACGTCATTGCTATTGTGGTGGGTGTGATTAGCTAGAAATAGATTGAAATCAGAGCTAAGAATGGCAACTTCAAGGGAATGCGACTAAAACGCCTACAGCACTGAAGAATATTGATAAATTATAACTGAATGTTGCAATATTTCTATTCAGATTTCCATTTTCCTACCTTTCACTGCTGATTGTAATAACAGAAGACAGAAGTGGCTCAATGGTATATCAAGCTTTCACAATTGCTCCTCTAAATAACTGGTGTTTGACAGGTTTTTCTCAGAGAAAGATCTCTGCATAGTTTGCTTCATAAAGAAAACCCTAGGTAGAGAGCATACACAGCAACCGCCTCAATGGTTAAACAGAGAAAGGAAACAGTGCCCATGACAGAAACTCAAACCTCAAAATAAAATACAAGCTGTCACAGTTGTGACCACACAGGTAATCTCTGTCAGGTTCAGTACAAGTGTGACAAAACACTGATGCTAATTGCATCAAAGATTTTATCAAATGTAAAAACAAAAATCTAGAAAATGAGGCTGAAGGTCAACAGATGCAAAACGTTTAATAGACTAGTCATTCATAAAGCATTGTTTCATTTGTGTGTCACTATACTTATCTTGTTTTTCACAGTGGTAGAAAGTAAACCTACCCAAGTACTGTACTTAAGTAGAGTTATGAGGTACATGTACTTTACACGTCTACTTCACAACATGTGAGAGCGAAATATGAGTATAGTACTTTTTACTCTACTACATTTATCTGAGAGCTATTTCCAAAATATCATGACAGTCCATCCAATAGTTGTTGAGATAGTCTGGAAAGAATATCATGGGCATACAACGCACAGTGCAGTTTAAACCAGTTTAAACATTTAAATCGTCCATTTAGTGCACGGTTTGATAAATCAGACTTATGGAAATATTTGCAAATACAACAAAGTAGTTTGGGGACTTTACTCAGGCAACTGCCAAGAGAGGACAATATGGTACAGCTCTATTTTAAATTACCTAAAAGTAATAATTCAGCTTCAGATAAGAGCTAATGCAATATATGATAACTGTGAGAAGCCAAGTCTTATCTGGTAGAGGGATTTGAATTTAAACATTGATAAGGACTCTTGAGTAAAAATAATATCCAGTGCAGGTTGGTTTACAAGAAAAGCTTGGGGAAAATTTACACACTATAAGACACCTCATTGATCCTATTTTACATCCATCTGTCTGCATAAAGTGGGTTTACCAGAAAAAGAATATGTGCTGGAAATGTTAAAGACATGAAGGTACCTTTATTCATGCAAAGTGGGCTATTCCTGTAGTTTTTCCTTGTGAGAGAGAAGTAATGAAAAGAATGGGTAGGTATACCTCTGCCTGAATCAATTCAACTTTGTCTCTTAGGGGACAGATCATGTTTACCTCATCATACCCATTATGTTTTCCAAATCAGCATTTTCCCTAAAAGGCTTTATTTAAGCTGCTAGGGTTATCCTTCATAACTGGAAAAGCCAAGTTAACCCTGACTTTAGAGACTGGGTTAAGTTCATGACAGAGAACGCATTAATATAGCTGAAGACAGCCAACCTGCACAACTGTAAAGAATCATATTTGCTTCTATGGTATCAGTTTTTGTCTTTCATAAAAGGAGAAAATGTGCCTTAGGAGTGCAACATCACACTCTTGACGTAATTTAATTGCTTTTCTGAGTTTCATTTACATTCATTCATTTTGCAGACACTTTTATCCACAGCGACTTACAAGCAAGGGACAACACTAAAGCTTCAGTGCAGTAGGAGATCTTGATGGAAGTACTGAGTACAAAATCTATTCAATAAGTGCAAGATCATCAGGTAAGGAGGTGCACAGAAAGTGCATAGTATGTAGTAAGTGCTAGTTAGGCATGTTAGGGTGGTAGAGGTGTTAGGAGAGGAGGCGCTCTCAGAAGAGATGAGTCTTCAAGAGATTCTTGAGATAGAGAAGGATGCTCCTGCTCTGATAACGTCTGGTAGCTTGTTCCACCATCGGGGAAGCACAGACGAGAACAGTCTGGACTGAGATCGTCTTGTATGCAGGGATGGCAACGCCAGACGAAATTCCTTGGAGGAACGCAGTGGCCGAGAAGGAGTATAAAACTGTACGATTTGAGTTGAAGTAGATGGGTGCAGACCATGAAGTCACACTGAAGGCAAGCAATAGTGACTTGAATTTGATTCAGGCGGCCATGAGTAGCCAGTGTAGGTCAATGAGCAGCGGAGTGACATGTGGCCTTTTAGGTTGATCAAAGACCAGACGGCCTGGCGCATTCTGGACCATCTGTAAGGGTTTCACTGTGAGTCACCGTGTGAAGGGAGGCCTGCCAGAAGGGCATTGTAGTAGTCAAAGCGAAAAGATAACCACAGCCTGGGCTAAGAACTTGGAGGCGTACTGAGTCAAGGTAAGGCCCAACTTTTTCTTTTCTTTATTCTTGGTTCCCAACCTTCTTGGCTTGTGAAAAAAAATCCAAAAAACTGTTTCTACTCAGGACACCATGTCACGCTTCAGATGTTTATGAATGATTTGCGGGCAGTTCCACCTAAGAGTCATTTTCCTTTATACTTTTCAGATGGTTTCATTTAAATAATTGTTTGAAGCCCAAAGAAAATTCTTCAATATTTCATACTAAAAATAGAGATTAGAGAAAATAGAAATGTTAATTTGTTTAGCTGTTTCTGTCCAAATACCATCTGAGGATTTAGAGTGGAGGGGCCCAACCTTTAGGTTGGGAACCCCTGGACTAAAAAAAACTACCAAACAGTATATAAAATATACTTTGATACTCTAAGTACATTTTACTGATGACTTAACTAAGTGAGATGTGGAATGCAGGGCTTGTTATGATTTGTAATTGTAATGAGGTATTTTGTCAGTGTGGTATACATGGTTTTCACTTAAAGGATCTAAGTTGAGATATTTTACTTATCATTCCAGTGAGACAAAACCTGTGAAAGACAACCTGCTGGAAATATTCTCTTCAATCTCTGCCTTTGAAGAAAAAAAAAAAAAAAGGTGTTATCTGTCTGATTCACATACTTTGTCACTTTGGACTATCTCACCTCACTGGTAAGTTGTTTATTTGCTAAAATAAGTTTCCAAGTTTTCAGAAAAGTAAAAAATTCAATCTTCATTCTTGATGAAATTGCTTGATTTATGAACAGTTGATTTTTGTGGTGTGCAATACAGCTGTATTTTTCATAACGCAGCACTCTGAGAAAAGACATTAAAGCCTTGAGGTGGTTTTGTGAGGGATATGTATTGTTTGAGTAACACTGCGCCACATAGACAGTGGTCTCTTTGTGTACAGCTTTTCTCTAGAGACGATAATTCTTCTGGAGATCTCGCCATACAATGTCTTCTGTAAAGAATGGGAGTGAGGTTTTTTACAAAACATACAAGACCAATAGTGAACATAGCTCGAACTATATACAGACATGCAAATGCAGGCTGTTTATGCAGTGCCTGAGGAGAATGAACATATTGCTTGGAGACCGAATGTATGTGGTGCCTAAGGTTTTCAGAGGAAGAAACTATTCAGGTGTCTTAAATACTTTGCTTTCATCTTTGATTCTTTGCACAATATTTATCAAAAGCAAATAGTCTATTGAATGAAACTTTATTTAATACAAGTGCCATGACTGCTGGCAGTACACATAACAAGTTTACAGATCTCCACCGCCTCAGCAGTGAACAGATCATTTTCTTTATGTCACTTGTAAAAGGCCCATTTATAACTGTGAAATTCAGTCAATAAATTCTACTGCCCTCTACGGCCTTTTCTCCCTCTGCGGAACACATCACAAAATGTCACCATGAAACGCCCTCAGAATATTCCCCAAACTCCGCATTAAACAAGAATGAGCGAGAGCATAACTCACACTGTAAACACCTCAGGCCTTTTCACAGGACGCTCCCCTCCCCAAAATAATGTTTTATAGTATTAAATTTGATGCATATTTTTCATGGCAGGGTGATATCCAGTTTTTTGTCTGAAAAATCCTAGCTCCTCCCTGACACTGCCAGGCTGGGGTTTTATGATGCTCTGAGTGCACCCTTCACTGGCTTCATGAGGTGTGAAGTCACCACGGTCAACTTGTACAATAAAGGTCTGAGGCAGAGAGGGCTAGAAGGCAAAAATGCAGACTCAGGTCTGGGTATAGAGCCATCGGTGCCTTTCATCCGAGAGAGTATAGTCTGTTTTAGAGGTTTTGTTCTTTGTAAGTATGGAAAAGTAGAACATACCAATTTTTTTGGCTATCCTTAAAAATAACGATGATAATGACCTCTCAAAAAAATGACGGTTTATTATTTCAGCTACATTTTGTCATAATGCACAGCATTAAACTAAACTCTGTTTTCAGGAACAGTAAAGCCAGACCTTGATACTTTAAATATTCACAGCGTATTTTTCAAGCATTGCAGAATCTTGTGTAAGACAGGATTCACTGTGTAGAAGGTTAAATACACAGACAGCCCACATGATAAAGTGTTTTTCCATGTCTTTGCCACTACCTGTAGTCCACACTTGAATACACATCTCAAGCAATTTTCAGCTGTGCAAAACTTGTACTAATGTTACACGCGTACATAATCACCTTCAAAACGTAAGGATGTTAAAGACACCTATAAATTAGAGTTGCATGTATAAAATTGTCAAGGCCAATTCAGATTTTTTAATAAGTCTGGCGAGCTGATTCTGATTTTGGCTGACTCCAATTTTAAGAACATGGCTGAGCTGAAGCAGCTGTAAAAGAAAGAATGGTCCAAAATTCCTGAACATTGTGCAGGTCTGATCTGCAGCTACGGAAAGCACTTGTTTGAGGTTATTGCTGCCAAAGGAGGTTTGATCAGTTATTAAATCCAAGGGTTATGACCAATCAATGCAGAAAACAAAATCATTTCAAAGGGTTCACTGACTCTTTCTTGCCGTGTGCATAAAAAAAAGAAAAAAAAATTAACTATTATATTAGGCTTCATCTTAAAACTATAAAATGTCATTCTTGCTAATGAGACCTGAGTTTCATGAAGTCAGGAATAATAATATCATAGTCTTCTCACCTAGTAATGAATCAAAGAATCAACTGATGGGACAGGGATAGGGACCAAAATCCATCCATTAACTAGTTATCCTCAAAAGATAAGCAGGTGGGCTGGAGCCAATCCGAACCGACATTGAGCATGAGGCGAGATACAGGTCGCCAGTCTATCACAGGGCTATTTAGAGTCGCCAGTTAACCACATGAAAAAAATGTTATGTCTACCAGGGTTTGTTAGTACTCTGTAATTTAAATAGGGTTTCATTTCCTTTATGAAATGTTATAATAACAAATCACATTTGCTTAGGTCAGGGGCTTCAGTCCGTATACACAATAGTGTGATAAATATATAAAAACACACACACACACACACACACACACAAAATACTTTCTGTCACTTTCAGAAGCCAAACATTGCCCAAAATCTAACGCACCTATCATCATATTTAAACAGTATCGTGTCAGACAGACACACCCAGATTTTCAATCCTCCGTCTACTAGAAATTTATGTTCATAGACTACTTAACTGCTTTTCCAGTTACATTGTGGTGGCAACATAATTGCTGGCTGGATTTCATTCAGAGGAAGCGCTACATTTATGAATGGCAGTGGAGTCACCACAGGGGTGGTTGGCGTAGATAGTGGACATATACGAAGCACATGAATGTCACACCAGAGATTGGAGCTCACATCCATCCCGTCCTGTCTGTGGTTAATATTCGTTATGGGGATGAAAAGCTGGCTGTTAAAGAACAAGGCAAGCTATGTTTAAATAGGGCGATAATGGTGTACAATTTGGGACAATCTTTGGTGGATTTAGAGGTGGAGACTTCCTCCTCTTTAACTGGGAAAAGAAAACTGCAGTTTTATCATTTTAAAATCTGGATTCTGTGTGTGCGTTTATAACAAAAATACTGATGAAAACAAATGTGTCACCCTGTCAGGTAGCCTGTCATCCTGTTAGTGAAGCTGTCAGACAGCCGGTACAATAAATGTGTAAAGCACGGACATTTCAGCTTAGCCACGTACTTGTTCTCAAACATTTCTCGATTCAGATAATCATGGTGTGAATAACAGAATTATATTTCACTACATCAGCCAAATGTGGTTCAACCTGACCACATTGTATACCAACATATTGAAAATGAGAACAGACAAACTGTAGCTACTCTCCGTGCTATTGCTACTGTAACTGAACTGAATTAAAACAGCTTTCTGGTCGTGTTACTATCATTACACATTGCTGGGCTCTCTTGAAAAGGCCATTTGTCCTATTATCACAGACAGGGGGGTAAGGCTGGCAAATCCCGCACAAATCTTAACTAGCATTATGATAAATGCAGAATAAGCAAAGGAAAGGGAAAACATGGGAAGTATTAGAAAAATTGCATAATTACTCTAGTTTGAGTGAGCAGCACCTGGGGCATGGCAGGATCCTCTGCATCCAATTAAAGGAAACTGTCTAAATATTCTCATGGCATTATATTTATTCATAAAGGTCATCCATTTATGAGTAAACTTTCAAAATAAATAATTTGGGCAATTTACATGAAATTTGAATAATTTCTACTGGAGATTCGAAAGAGAACTTATAGTGATAATGACCCAGCAAAACTCCCATATGTCCCTGAGGCTTTACAGAAATGTGAGTGACACCAAACACAGTAGATAAAAGAACATCATGTACGGGAAGGTTGTATATATTAAAACTTAAACCTGGTGAAATCAGACACAGGTGGTGTTAAAACATCCTGCTGTAGTACAGTCTTTGGATCAGAACCCTTTGGGCTGACAGATGAGGTATGTCTCTTTCTCCGAGGCTGCGGATAACCCTTCTCGACCTCCAGGACCATCAGTTTGTAGAACATTGTGTTAGAAATCCTCCTGGGATCCGAGTCGGGAGCTCTGGAGCTAATAGGTACAGATATCCATTTTCTTCCCTGCCTGCCGCCTTCTTCCTCATAGCCCTGCACTGCAAAAAATGTCCATCTCAAATGTACTCGCACACCAAAAGTGGCAGCTGCTGGCCAGGCACAGTTTGCGCTGATTTTAAACTCCAACCACTGCAGAAAGAACCACAGCAGCAGTGCACTTGTGCTGACGCGATTAGTAAATCTGCCAAGAAGTGGTGGCAAATCAAAATATGATATTCAATTCAATTGCTTTACATAACGTTTCTGTTAAAATAAAAAAATAAGTCAAACAGGACAATATAGTAGAAAATGGATAAAATAACTTTGTCATAAAAAATATGAACACATCTGTAGTTAAAGTAAGATTACAGTGTACTGCAGGTGATAAACACACAAGATGACGGCAGCATTATGTGTTTATGAGTGCGTTTCATTAAAGTCCTCCGCACAAAAATGTTCTGCTTATTGTGATGTCGTTTCGGGGTTTGTCCTTCGCTCTGCAGAATGATGTATGTGCAGAGTTTGACCCTCACAAGCTGTTTCACATTCATTCGCCGAAGGAGGAAAGGTTTCCCTGCCTTCACCTTAAATCTTGACTCAACACGTTCACACGCACATGTACGAGCAGCACTTTGTGACATCACAGCTAATTTGGAAGTCAGCCATGGTCGAATATGCAGCTTACATAAGTGTAATGATGAAACTTAAAACCTCCAAACACTGAGAATTTACAGTGAAGTTAGGGAAGTCTTATGTTTAGTAGTTAAACTTTTAGAATGAAAAATATTTGCACATAAAGAGGGAGAGAGAGTACATGTAAATTAAGTTAATGTAAATTATGCACTTTTATATTTCTTACAGCATGTCTAACTTTGGACACAGTCATTTCCTTTCTTTATATAACTGAATCTGTGCAGTCGATGCTAAAACATCAACAGATTTAGCTTGACTCTGAAAGACAGCTAGCTTCTCTGCAATGAGCGGTTTTACTTTTAATACTTTGAATTACGTTTTTCTAATTGCTAAAAATGTCAATGCAGGACTTACACTTTTGATGGAGTATTTTTTTTTTTTTTTTTTACAGTGTAGTATTGTTACTTCTATTTCTGTAAAAGATACATCTCCCATCACGGCTCCTGTATCACTTGGAACAGTCTTTAATGTTTTGTTGCAGCGTGTCAGGCTGCAGTGACATCTGTGTTTACATTAATGGATTCTGTGTGATTGGATGACATGTTGCATGACTACAGGCTCTAATAGCACATCCCCAAGCATTAAGTAACTAATTAGCAAAATTAAGTATCATCATGTGTAGTAAGACTGTAGTTGTGACGTTGGTGTAACCTGATTTTCTCCCAGGTCTAGAGTCCACTAGGTAACAGGGGTGAACTTGCTACACTCAGACATGAGTTTCCACATTGCAAGGGTTAATTATGGAGTATTTTGTGAGTCAAACTGAGCAACTGGCCAGTGTCGGGGTCAGACATCATGCCTGGTGCTGTCTAGTGGGCACCAGGACTTAGGAAGTGAAAGAGCCCTACAGTGCAGATAAACATC
This sequence comes from Seriola aureovittata, assembly GCF_021018895.1. Taxonomy (NCBI): domain Eukaryota; kingdom Metazoa; phylum Chordata; class Actinopteri; order Carangiformes; family Carangidae; genus Seriola; species Seriola aureovittata. The sequence goes on from NC_079385.1 coordinate 9,247,526, forward strand.
TTCAACCTATTACATTGAACTGACATCATTTGGATGTCAGTGGAGCGCCTTTATTTATTCATTTATTTAAATATTAAGACTTTAATATGTTAAAACTGCTTATCTTATCCACTTGTATTTGTGTTTCTTACTTTAAACACTATTTTACGACTCATGACTAGGCTGACTGACTTGTTAATATGGATATTTTTTGCAGCGTGCCTCACCACCAAGAGAAGAAGACATAGATGAGAACAGGCTTCTGGGATATGACTGACGGCTCCTCTCAGCCAACCAGAGCAGGGATGCTGCGAGCACCTCGCCTGCTTCTCTGACGCTATTGGCTGTCCTCTGGAGAGTCAGGGTTTGTTCTGATATTAATGACTGCTGAGGAGACGGCGGCGCATCTATGTGGTCCGCCTGACACTTGATCGAGGGGAGAGATGCGCCCTTAACAGACGCTGTGAAGACGGGAAGGGAAGGGCACGGGGAACACATGAATCTCTCTCCACACTCTGGCCAGCCTGCTTTTGGACTTCGCCGTTTGGCTTTGCCCTCCCCTCACGCAGAAGCCGTGTATTTTGCAGTGGAAGAGAGTCTAGAACTGATTTCTCATCAACTGCGTGAAAATAAGAAGACCACACATTGTTGACTGGCTTTATGTGGCGCGCTGGGGCTCTCTCGTCACTGAAGCGGCGTACTTGATGGGAATATAGACAACACATACTGTTCTGAGGACTATGATGGTTAAATCGGGTAAGTTTACTCTGTTTACTCCTCAAATATGTTTCTGTCATTTGATACATATCGCATGGTTGCTTCTGCGCAACGCATTTTCCAAGTTAATGAAAAACGCCTGGATTCAGTGATTCGGGGATTTTTTACTAGACATACCGACTCGCCGTTGAATTAACACGTCATTTCGCCTCACACATACTAATGTCCCGCGCGTGATTGCAGAAATTAGGGGAAATTTTGTAAGATAATTCTGCTGATGACTGGCCTCGAACCCTCACTTGACGTGGAGTCGCGCTTTTGCGCAACTATGCAGGATGCGCCTCAAAGAGACCGGATTCTCAAAGGACTCTGTTCAGGGCAAAAAGACATATTACAAAACGGACACGTGCGCGCGCGTCTGTGTGTTTGTGAGTGCGTGTGCATGGAGTGATGGACTGGTAGTTTCATGTCCCCCGGTCCTGCTTAGTGAGCGCTCACCAGACACGTCTCGAAGAAATCTACAGAATGCCCCCCACCCTCCCGTTAAACCTTCCTGTTGCAAACAGAAAAGTCGTTACCTACACATGCCACCAAAGTACGTTACACATCCTCGGGCTTAAAAAAAAAAAAAAAAACAAACAAAAAAAAAAACCATAACACTATCACACACTCCCTGGTGAAGAGGGGTGTCTTTGCTTTCAACGCCATATCGGCACGTTGCATCCACGGCTTTTGCGTAATTAACAAAATCACCGAGAGGCATGTACGAACGCATTCGCCATCATCACTTCACCTGCTTCTGCCTCTACACCCACACATCCAGGGATCCGGCTACGGGGGGGTGGGGGTGGGGGGTTGGGGGGTATTCACTAATCCCATAACTGCAGTGGGGCGTCTCTCTACCCTCTCTTTCTCTCCTTCACCCCTCCCATTTTATCTCTCACACCCTCTCTTCTCTGTCCAAAATGTATGTCATCCAGCAGATGTATTACTCATGAATATTTCACAGGCAGATAAACAGATAATGGCTGATAATGACAAATGTGATTTTCACCAAGGGGGCTATTGAATCTGACTGCTGTAATCTTCTGTGCAGACATGTTTGGTGTATGCATGCGCGAGTGTGTGTGTGTGTGTCCGCTTGCTTGTTTCCGGTGATGGATACAATAGATTTTGGCCTCCACAGTGCAAATGACTCACCCAAGGCAGCTGCTCAATACGAAACACAGTCAAATGCCACATGAGAGCCATCATGCCCTCACATCAGACACCATGCCACGCTGAGAAAACCTCAGCCTACATGCTACGTATTGTTCCCACTTAGACTGAACCAAGGTTGTTTATATCTTATATTCAGCCACCAGCTTTTCAAAAGTGAGCCTGCAGCTGAGATTCCATGTTGTGCAAAATACAGTCCCAAATATCTGTGAAGCTCAAACACAAGTATATGCTTGCATCATAACATTACAGCCACGTTACAGTTTCTCCCCATGGTGATAAGAACAATAAAGCAAAGGAGTAATGGGCTTCTTCATTAATTTGGGCACATTTGTTCAAAACAAATCAATATTACATGTCCACAACAAGTCATACGCTTAAAGTGAGTGGCTTTGCGAATTGCCTATTGATCTGTGTGTGAAACGGTAAGAAGCAGGTGGGAAGGGGGGGTGGAAGTGGTATTGTGCCTGCAGTGGCCTTGTCGAGGTTTGGAGAGAATGATAGGCAGCACAGTGTGGGGGTTCCATATTAATTTCTCTATAGGCAGAGGACGACAGGTTCCTGTGAGGTGAGAGGATGCATGGGTGCCAAATGCTACTATTTGTTCAAAGTGGTGTTCAGGAAGCCTACAATTGCGCCATCGAAATCAAATTAATCACAAGATTCTTTTTTCCCCATAATGGTGGTAACAAGATGCCCAAGGATCTATCAGGGCTCCTGAGTGAAATGCATGTAAACATATTCACAAGACGGCTGCAGGGGATCAGCCTGTGCAGCCAAGCATAGGCTCGCTGATAGCATCCTGCTCCCAAACAAACACAGGCACCCATTAAAATGGAATAAGCACAGACAGAGGGCAAAAGGAGCAGGGGGGAAGAGAGTGGTGTGCTTGTTTGTTTTTGGATCTAGTGGATGGACTGTAGCAGACCCAAATTATATGAGAAGAGACAAAAGAAAGAGAGAAAGGGGAAACAAAAACAAAAAGGATCAAAACATGGTTTGATGGCAGCATCCATGACATTTTGGTGTTTTTTTCATTTCATATCAAATGTCAAAATGGGATGTGACACTTCCTTTGTATCCAGTGACATTTGCTTTTACGTTTGTTTTTGGTGTTTAGCTAGCACACGCTTCCAAAGTGTGTGGGTAAAGTCTTTCATGCCAGAACAGCACTTGAACAAAAAGGTTTATTGAAACTTATTATGAATAATTATAGATAAATGTCAGGTATTTGGAAAACAAAAACCAAAACTGATATTGTTGCTCACAAAAAGAAAATCAAAGCTATTAATTGGTAATTAGTCTGCTATTCTGCAGATTCATATCAGAGATGGACATGATAGGGACATATGTCCATATTGCAATTTCAAACATGAGCAGAGAAGAAGGAGAGGACATCTGAGGGCTACTGCTGTGCCGCCCATCTGTTCTACATTCAGGCTGATACATATAGGCCCTCAGTGCACTAATGAAAAGCTGAGTGAATGAGTGATACTGTATCAGGAGACCAAAGTCTTCATGCACTAATGAAACTGCAGTGACTGATGCATGGGAATATGCATACATGTACAGGCACATACATGTATACTATAGATGGATGCATGCTTGTACACATGTATAGAGGTATGCGCTTAACTTACTTATATTACAAAGCAATTACCGCCGCCGAATTTCATTGTACTGCTAAGCCTCTGGAAAGATACGAAGCCATTGTGCCATTCGAAAACACCATATCTTTCATCTGTTTTAGCTGAGGAAGAGTAGCCGAGAATGAAAAGAGAAAGAGAAAGCCCATATCAAACCCCATGAAATCATAATAAAGAGGTCCAAGCCAGCGATAAATGCATTTCAGTGGCATATAATGATTGATTCCGTCTGCCGTAGGAGCTTATTCCCTGCAGGCTTGTGGCCCCTTGACCAGCCATATATTATTCATATAAATATAGATAGCTGCGCATCTTAGAGGCAGCACACATGCCACATTTGCACCTGCAGATTCAATTTGGCTCTGACTTTGAGGGATATGCCTCTGGCTCCATTCCCCCTGCCCGTCCCCCCCACCCCCACCACCAGTCCTCACACCTCCCTCTTTCATTCTGGCTACCAGCTATACATGGAACATTATGCAGATTTTTGTCAAGAGTGAGTGCGATTATGTTGGGGGAGAAATGAGTGTTGGAATGTTCGCTACGCCTTTGACCTTATCAGCTGCAGCCTTAAGCTGGATACCTTCGCTTAATTTTAATAGATGCAGCACTATGTGAATTAGACAAGGAGACCAAGCTGTGCTCTTTCACTGTGTGGTGCGTTATGCATGCATTATGCGAATGAGCGGGTGCATGTTTGTTTTTTTTATGTTCTCTGTGAGGAGACAGTTGGCTAAATTATGTGTGCAGGCTCGTGTCTGCAAAATGCATGGATCCTTTCTGTGTGTTTGCATGTGTTCCTGTCCACTGTGTGTGCGTGTGTGTGTGCGTGCGTGTGTGTGTGTGTGTGTGTGTGTGTGTGTGTGTGTGGATGAGTGCAGGTGGGCGTGCTATAGCGTTCGATACTGCAGCATGTGTGTTCTCCCTCACTCAGCCCAAGGGTAAGTCCTGTCCAGAAAAGAGCTGAAAAACCAGAGTTGAGGGTCCTGTGGTTAATTTGGATCATTGATTTTACATTAACAGTTGACTTGCCACTGATTCATGGCCATACAAGTGCAGATGTAAGGGGAAAGGTTTTCATCCGCTTCCCACACGCACGTGCACACATCCAGATGCACATACATACTGAAAGCTTCATTATACATACACACTGCATAGAAGGTTCCCTTTAATGGACTCTCCCTTACCTTGGAGAAAGTATAATAGCAAATCAATGAGGTGAAGGGCAAAAGGAGGGACAGTAAAGCCTTCCAGAGGCACCCACCTACTAAGGGGCTTACCCAGGATGTGTGATGGAAGTGGCTTGGTTGTGTCACGGCTTTGTTACATGTCCACCACAGTGTCAACCAGAAATGTTGCAGAGGTTCCATGTCTTCAAGCGTTTGTCCTTGCTAATAATTCACTCTGAAAAGAAAAGTACCCACTACAAAAAGATTGGCAACACAAAAACTATTTTTCTGCTTTGTGACAATTCTGTTTTTCATATTATCCAATTGGTTTTTAATGGTTTATTTATACTTTAAAATTAAGAGAATTTTCTGGACTCAAATCAAAATCACTAAAATTGGAGATATGTGTTTGCAAAGCAACTGCCTGTAATATAAAGAAATCAAAATAAAAGTAGTATGTTATGTGCAGTCTGAAATTAGTTACACTCATTATCCTACCATGGCATGTATTAACAATATTTTATTTTATTTCAGCCGTAAATGAAAATGGATTTACAGTATTTACGTTGACAAGTGATGTCAGAGGCGCAAACTGGAGTAGGGAGAAGAGCGGCACCTGAACTGCAAGTGAGGCTCACAGCTCATGTGTCTGATGGAAATTGAAGCTCTAGGTGGAAAATGATCAGCTCTGGTAACTGAAATGCAACCAGAACCCAACGCAAGCACATTCGGTGGGGATAAGGGGTTCCCAAAAACTCGTTGGCAGTAAGAAAATAGGAGGACGGTCAGACAGGATAGACAGACAGATGTGGCACAGCAGGGGTGACAAGCATTGAAAAGGCAATTAGGCCGACAGAAAAGGAGATATGCAGGGAGACAAACTGAAATGCCTGCTCTCTCTCTAGCCCATTGCTTGGGTGGATCGCGATACTAATGGAGAACATAAGGAGGAATGTTCGTCATAAGGGTTTGAAGAGCAGAGAGAAATGTGAGAAAACTGGATGAAAAGGACAAGGTTTATAAAAAGATATGTGGGGGTTGCAATATCATGAGAAAAAGTGAATGAGAGACCGAACACTGAGGAAAAAGAAAGAGCCAGAAAGGGGAGGGGGGGCTTGAAGAAGAAAGCCTTGTGAGGCTTATTACCAGTGGATCAAAATTCCCACTGAACCACTTCTACAATACACAGGCTATTCTCCTGAAAGAGGAGGCAATCTGGCTGCGCCCTACTTTCCACTTACGTCTGACCTTTATGTCTTCCACCCAGTTTTACCACAGAGAGTGTAATGTCTACCTCTCAGCAAATGCAATACTGCCTTGTTACCACTTAAACTGTGCAGGCCTCATAATCATCTCCCAAAGGGCCAATATGCTCCCACAAAACCTACATTGAAACTTATTCCACAGCACAGATCTCACAAATTTTCCTTTTATGCGCACCATAATCCTTACAGAACATGTATTTTGTATAATAAATAGTTTTACTTTTACATGAACTGTAGGTCAACCTGTAGCCACACAGGGCATCGATGGGCATCCAACTTGCAACAAAGTAATCATCTCTAGCTCCCCCACTCTGCAAAACTCCATCCAAGCCCTGTGAAGCGATGGGGAGGATTTATAACTCATTTCAATAAACAGCATAAAATAAACAGTTCTGCCTGGCTGTTTGGCTGCCCGGCCGATTTGAGTCAGGGTTGCCTGAATTAGCAGTGCAGAGCCACGAGGAGCAACGCTTTGTGCCTCTACTGTGCACACTCATTAATTTAAAGTGGTCATATCTCACTGGTCTCTAATCAAACTGCATTTGTGCCATTACTGTCCGCAACAGCCACGGTGTTAGTATAATGGAGGTGGCCCGGTGGGAAATAAGTGTGGGGTGTTGCCAAGATGCTGAATAGAAAGGCTTTTCACCTTGACAGTGGGTGAAACTCTTAAACGTAGCCATGTAGACGTGTCCCAATTCAGGTATATCATGATTAGTGTGGCAAACCTTCCCGGGGACAAATAATCTCCAAATAGTATATTTGGAGAACATAAGTCATGAAATCCACTCAACACATGAAGTATGTGCCTGTGTAAAATTAAGACAACAGAATAAAAAAATAAAAAAAAGAAAGAAAATTATGCAGGTAAGACTGCCTAAATGTGCTGATTTTAATGAGGACAGATTTCAAGGCATCCACTATAGTCAAATGTCATACTAATTAAGAGTGAAATCTGTGACTAACAAGACAAGACATACCAGTTTATAATGGTGATGCAATGACACTGTCATTTCCAAATCGCTTCTTAGTTGGAATAAGCCTATAAATACACATATATTGTTGCTCCCAACTGTTAATGGTGATGGAGGGACACTGCCACAATGTATATAAAACTTAGTTTTTGAATACATGCGTGAAAATCTATATGACATTGGCCTACAGTACAGATACTTTTCTTAAAAGCGGTTATAATTAATATTTTTTTAAATGTAATGCATCAATTGACTATGTGTAATTTGCCATAGGTCCCTTGTAATGACAAACCCACAGATAATAATCAGATATAATAAATTGACCAGACCTCACAAATCCAGTTATCAGTAAGGTTCTAATAATAATCACCTGAATCTGTAGCTCTCCTCAGCCCTATGGAGCATTATAACGTCTTTCAGCTCGCAGTGTCATTTTCAACCTTAGAAGGCAGATGTTCAGCCTGAACCCACTGTTCAGTCTGCCCAGCATCACTGAGGAGAGAGACTGAGCTAGCTGGTGAACATAGTGGAGCATTTAGCAGCTAAAGAGCCACAGATTTCCTTCAGTTGTTGGTGGAGACCAAAACAGAGCTAAGAGAGTTTACGTTGGACTTACAGAGTCACAAATAAATGCTAATGTTTCTCTATATCTGCGTGATATGTAAATACGCAATATGCTGCCAAGCTCTTCGTATGAACATAAAATATCAGCGTTGTGTTTACAGCTTGTGTCTGTGGCCCCCATGTGGCAAACAAAAAAAGATATCTGAACCCGACAGGTTTAACCAGCGGCCGTATTTCACACAGTTAAGGCAGAAGCCAGATACCAGGAACTTGTTTGCTGTAATGTTCACATTCTGGATTAAAACTGGCGAAAGTGAAAAGCCCATAGGCTAGACTGTCAGCCTGCTACTGTAATGGAGGTGCTTTGGAGATTGTTGCTTGAATGTTCCCCCCCACCACCACCTCTTCTTCCTGTACACCTGGGAACTCGTGTTAGCTCCATGAGTGAACACCTTGGACTGACCTATAAAAGACTTCCACTGGCTCCCTGAGCAAATGTCAAAGTGTAGGCTTAATGTGCTATTGCAGGTAGACATTAGTTTACAGGAGATCCCATTTCAGGCCCTATAGGTTACATTACCAGTTGTTGATTATGTATCGCCCCGGTCTAGATTTCCACACGTTTTTCCAGGCACAGATTACAATCATCCATCTTTGAATTGTATTTGCCCCAGCCATATTAAACCACATTCCTCTTTGTCCAACAGTTACGCAGCCGCTTAATGCCAAATACACATCTTCTCTTGCTTGGAAGTCTGTGTTGTCTCCGAATCTTTTCTGGGCTTTTGGCTGATTCTTCTCCTTCATGGTCTTTCTACGGTTAATATTTCCTGCAATGACAGCATTTTCAGGGTCACCAGAGGTTAATACACCACTACTGATACTATAACAAGTTCTTCCTCTGGCAAGTCATTTTGTCCTCCAGATCTCTTCTCTCCCTTTTCCCTCCACTCGCGCTCCACCTCAATTACCAGAAACTGAGCAACGGATTGTGGGAAATTAGCTCTATATAGAAGCTCTGCGTGTGTGTGTGGGTGTGTGCGTGTGTCTGTGTGTGTGTGTGTGTGTGTGTGTGAGAGATGCAGTGCTGGGTAGCTCGACTGGACCTCTTACTAATAGGTTAGTGCAAGCGGTGTGTGGACTACATAGTTACAGCAGTCACGGTGCAAGGCCCCGAGAATACAGACTGCCTCTTCTCTGGGCTTCACATAATGCAAACGCACAATACCAATTTGCCTGTTCAACTGCCTGTAGCTGATTAGTATAGTTCACTTAAAATGATGTAGTTTGGTGGGAAAGTATACTGCAGTATTTCAATTTTAAGTGTGATGAAATGCAGTAGTAAGCTGTACCCTTAACAAGCCCAATATCTGCAGCAAAACAAGCTTTCTAAAGGGTGGCTGTGTTGCTGAGAGCTTTTCAGTTTTGCTGATGTGTTAACACACCTTGATTAGGTGTATTGAGCTACGTCGATGTTCCGCTTGTCATTTACATTTGCCAAAAGAAAGAATGAAAGAAAGCATTGTATTAAACATTTTCTAGGTGTACTACATAGCTGTCGTATCTCAATTGTATCTATTCTAAACTGTTTTATTATGTAACCAAGTCATTGACTCAACACTACTCCACTCAGGCAGTAAGCATGCCTGAAGTCTTGGTACATTTGCCACATCAGACACATTGCCACACAAGATGTCACCTCTGATTCAGTCAGCTCCTTTTTACAAGTGACTCTTAATGTTTTACTTCAACAGCCCTTCACTGGGACCTGAGCGGAAATTCTGGAGACTGTAAATTAAACCAGATTTAAATAGATCTGTCTACAATGTTAATACAGTAACTTTAAAACATAGTCAATATTTGATCTGGTCTTGCTCTCATATTCAATATGATGATATACACAGTGTTAAGTGGCAACATACATTTGAAAACAGCATTGATAAATAATAAAATTATAATAATAATAAAATTATAATAATAATAATAATAATGATTTGAGAAAAAATATCAATTTTAAATGTATTGACTTAGTTCACATGACTCATCGTCAACGCTAGAGCTAATGTTGAAGTCTTTTTAATTTCTAGAGATTCAAAACACAAAATCTCAACAATTTTAATGGTTTTATTAAAGCAACGCTTTGACTCTGTGTGTAATGTGATACCGTTTTCTAGTGGGATTAAGGCCATTTTACTTCAGACTGAAAGCTTGATATATGAACTAGCTGAAACTAGTTTTGGTTATTGGAAAATGTATCTGCTGTACACTGTTTTGATAATTGCATAATTGGTGTTTTAGAAGCAAAAAGGCCATTAGTGTACTGTACTTGTTCCAGCTTCTCAAATGTCAATATTTCCTGTTTTTTTTTTGTGTTTTTAATAGTTGATAATGTTTGCATTTTGGATTGCTGGTCAGACAAAATAGACAATTTTATTTAATCAACTTGAGGTCTAGGAAATTGTGATAGGCATTTCTCAATATTTTCCTTTTATATGCATCTTATAGACCAAGTTATATAGATTTATGATTAATTGATAATCCAAAAAATAATCAGAAGATTATATAAGGAAAATAAAAAATTACATCCATTCCAAACATTTGCAGGAACTGTTAATTTACTGACAAAATGTAGTGTGATGCTTGGGAAATAACTACTGGCCACAACCACATCTGAAATCTTGATTTTTATGAACCAAGAGTTGGATTATTAACAGAATTTTATCCTCATTAATAAGCAGGGAAATATGTTGTGTTTTCTGGCCACACCACTTTGCCAATTCTCTGGTAATGCCTTACTAATCCTATCCTAAATTTTCATCAATGTGGGACACATTAAACTAAAATAATGTTAGTCAATCTGTCTCTTCTAACCCTTCTTAGGATCCCAAACCATCACCAAACCTAGCCAAAATCGATGAAGTAATACCTGATTTAATGTGTTGCAACATTATTTCTTATTCCACACCAACACTGCCAATACGGACGCTCTGCTTTGGAGTGCTGCAAAGTCTCAAACAGAAAATATTGATCCCGAAAATGGAAGTCCAAATATATCCACACTGACACAATTAACACAGCGGTTAAAACACACAACAGCACACCTTGTTAGAGCCTCCAGCAGTGATTGCACAATAAAGCTATGCAATAACAGTTAACCTGACCACATTACACTGGTGGTAATTGTGATTAGTAAAGAGGAAAGCCATAGCGAGGAGAGACGAGATCCAAATGCTGTGGGTTAAATTACAGAATCTGGCCCTGTTTCCAGGGTGCGGATCAACTACATAGCCCACAATGAAGAGCCAGTGCTGAGGGAGAGAATTTAAACCCTGTTTATCAGAATGCTCTGGGTGTTGCAGCTTATTAAAGTGCAAGGTGCTTTTGAAAAATAATACCCGCTCTCTTTCTCTCTCACTCTCCTTCTACTAGCTCCATGTCTGCCTCCCCTCCACCCTCCCCCGTCCAAACCAGGCTCCAGCCCCTGCTGGAGCAGAGGTTGAAAAATGAACCCATGGCTTGGCTTCGCCAGTGGGGCAAACTGCAGCGTTTCTGCTGCCTTCAGAAGTTTTTACTTATTTATTTCATTTTATTTTTTCCCCCACATGTCCCCTGTGGCCACTGAGGTGGAAACAGTGAGGGTGATGAAATTAAACCATTTCTTTCTGTTCTTGTTCTCACTTTCCAGGCGCCGTCATACATCTCCTTTTGATTCTTTCCATTTCATCCCTCGTCTCTCTTGACTTTTCATATGATGTGGTGCGTGCTCTTATACGCCAAAAATATCTCAAGCACCATCAACCCTATCTGTTCAGTAAGAGGCAGTTACATATATTGCACACTTCAACAGTGGAGCTTCTGTCATAGCAGGAAATAGAGGACACTAATAACATGATGCTAGAACAGACACTACATAAAAAACAAGATTTTTCAATCAATATCTGTTACTGAAAGAACTGTATCACCATTTGCCAAACCATAAATGGTAGATAAAAAAGTAAAATGTGGTCACTTGGTGGATTTGCTGGCCTTACAACGCTTAAGCATTTACTGTTAAATGTGCCCTATTTCATAAAAGGGCTAAAAACTGAGTTATAATGTGCCAAAAATTCCCACACTCACTAGGTACTGCTGGTCAACAGTTTCTGGCTCTTAATTCATTGACAGTGAAATAAAACGCATTTTACCATCCTAAATAAACTACTTACAAATATTAAGTTTATTGAATATTATTGACAAACTTGATATTAAATATCAAGTTGTTACCTAAAAACACAATGAGCGGAGTTACTATACCATTTTATTTGATTGTATGAATTCTGAGCAGGAAATGTATGCACTACTTTATATAGTGCAGTCAGTGGCATGTCCACTACTTTCTGTGAGCAGTCTCAGTTTTCACAGATATATTTCGAGAGATATTTCAGAGACAGCTATGGTTTCATTTTGATGATGATTTTGTCATTTAGCAAAACCATAGATTTGATTTGTAGTAATTTCTTTCTTCTCTCCAAGACCATGGCAGTATAATTATGCATTTTCTCCCTTTAGACTAGTCATATCATCCTGACCTGACCATCCATCTTCTGAAATCTCCCTCCATCGCCATGTGTGCGTTTGTTTGTCTATGCGTGTGTGTGTGCGCTCACGTATGTGTGTACACCTTTAGTTAGGTGTTAGTGATGTGTGGCCACTGACTAGCTGCATGATCTGCATTTCCCAAAAATGTAAAATCCTCTTAATGTGCAGATTTGTTGATTGCAGAAAAATTTATTATGTCAACACATTAATGCATTTTTATGGTCGCTGCATCTTGTAATAAACAGGTACAAACTGCATTTGGGTCGATTGTTTGATTTCATATATTATATAAGCCTAGCTGTCTCACTATGGTGTGTGTTATTGGCTGCCCGTTTACTTGTTGCTATAGTGACTGACATATTCCAGTGTTTTTAAGCAGCTTGTCCTAAAGGCTAAGCTTAAGCCCTAGGATGTCTGCCATTTAAGAATCTTAATAAAGCCTTCTCTTTAACCAATAATAGACTAACACTGCTAACATCAGGATTGAATGCCATATTGTAGGGGCACATGCAGTATGTCCCCAGAATGAAGTCTAGAAGGTCAAGCAGATATAAATCCATGGTTCTGTGTCTTGAAGGGAGCGTGTATAAATGTCAACATGCATCAGTGTGCCCATAACAAATGTCAATATGCCCAAATCCTTCTTTTACTACATTCCCTGATGACCTCTATTATCATGTAATACTCACACCACTTCTCTCTGTCCTGTTTTTCTTACACAGGTAGGAATGGACTGGGCTGTGGACTCTGGAAGCTAGTAACGACAATCAATGAGGACATCCATCTTTGCCATCAGCAGAGTCTTCATAGACGACTATAAATGTGCTCAATATAAGTCCTTTGAGATATAATATCAGTCAGTCCTTTTTTCTTTTCTCCCCTGCCCATCTTCTTGGGTCTGCCTGCCTGAAACTTTGGCCCTGAACTCCGACACCAGCAGACAACATTGAGTGATTGGTCATTACATCCAAGGGCGTCTACACAGCAAGACAAAAAAATCCCTTGGGAACCCCACTGCAGCTGGTAGTGGTGGTGGTGGCAGGGGCGGTGAGTCAATCGCCTCAGCAGCTACAGCAAATGATTCATTATTTGTGAAGTTAACAGCTCAGACCACTTAATCTACAAGGACCAATTTCTTACTGGAGGGAATCGGTCCAATATGAAGGACGTGTCATTTGTGGATCGTCTCTTTGTCGGCTTGGCCATGGCCTCTTTTGTTGTGGCCACTGAGGAGAGGCCTGATTGCCCAAAGCTCTGTGTATGCGAGATTAGACCCTGGTTTTCTCCCAGTTCCGTGTACATGGAGGCACAGACAGTTGACTGTAATGACTTGGGACTCTTCAGCCTGCCGGAAAAATTACCAGTGGGCACACAGGTACTATTACTGCAAACAAACAATGTTGCCAAGATTGACAAACCCTTGGATTACCTGGCCAACATCACAGAGATTGATTTATCACAAAACAACTTATCCTCTATCAGTGACGTCCATCTGGGGAACCTTCCACAGCTGCTGTCTCTTCACATGGAGGAGAATTGGATACGAGAGTTGCCTGAGCGATGTCTGGCAGAGGTTGCTAACCTTCAGGAGCTCTACATGAATCACAACCTCATCTCCTCCATTTCCCCGATGTCTTTCCAGGGTCTCAGCAACCTTGTACGGCTCCACCTCAATTCAAACAAGCTGAAGACCATTAAAAGAGAGTGGTTCGAACCCATGCCAAATCTGGAGATCCTGATGATTGGTGAGAATCCAGTTCTTTCTATTGATGATATGAACTTCAAACCTCTCAGTAACCTCCGCAGTCTTGTACTTACCAGAATGAACTTGTCTCAGCTTCCTGATGAGGCACTGGCTGGTCTTGATAACTTAGAGAGCATCTCTTTCTATGATAATATTTTCCCTGAGGTGCCTCATTCAGCCCTAAGAAATGTAAAAAATCTTAAATTTTTGGATCTAAATAAAAACCCAATTGCAAGAATACAGAGAGGGGACTTTGTGGATATGCTCCATCTGAAAGAACTGGGGATTAATAGCATGCCAGAGCTAGTTTCAATTGACAGCTTTGCTCTCAATAACCTCCCTGAGCTGACCAAAATAGAAGCCACCAACAATCCTAAACTCTCCTATATCCATCCTAATGCTTTCTACAAACTACCGCGCCTAGAAACCCTAATGCTAAATGGCAATGCGCTCAGTGCCCTCCACAGGATTACTGTCGAGTCCCTCCCAAATCTTAGAGAAGTTAGTATGCACAGCAACCCTATCCGCTGTGACTGTGTAGTCCGCTGGATGAACATGAACAAGACCAACATTCGCTTCATGGAGCCCGATTCTCTCTACTGTGTGGAGCCTCCAGAGTATGAAGGGCAGCATGTTCGACAGGTGCACTTCAGGGAGATGATGGAGATTTGTCTGCCACTCATCTCTCCCGAAAGCATGCCTGGGCATATTAAAGCACAGAATGGGAGCTCAGTGTCACTCCACTGTCGGGCCTTCGCTGAACCAGAGCCGGACATCTATTGGATCACCCCATCTGGTACCAGAGTCCTGCCAAACACAGTGTCTGACAAGTTCTACATGCACCCAGAGGGAACGTTTGACATCTATGATGTAACAGAAAATGAAGCTGGTCTTTACACTTGTGTTGCCCATAATCTGGTTGGAGCTGATCTTAAATCGGTTTCAGTAGAGGTGAATGGATATTTTCCCCAACCTGCCAATGGTTCTCTGAATATCGCGGTCAAATCAGTGGAGACAAACTCCATCCTGGTTTCCTGGAAAACCGGCCCTGGCACCCTGGCTCCCAACATTAAATGGTACACTCTGTCAGATGTCAACTATCCCACCACAGCGTTTACCACCAGAGTTCCTTCTGACATCCAGGTCTACAACCTCACCCACCTAAGCCCTGCCACTCACTACAAAGTATGTGTGGATGTCCGCAACATCCACTACAACCATGACACCAAATGTGTCAATGTCACCACTAAGGGATTAGAGCTGGCAGCCAAGGACACAGAAAAATGGGACGCAGCAGTAATCACTGTCTTTGGTGTGCTCTTGGCTGTGATTTCAGCGGCCTGCCTGCTTATTTATGTGTCTCTGAGGAACCACCACCTTTATGGGGATATAAGGAAATGCGACTCCAAAGCTTTGCTGACACCAGTGGAAGCTACCGGTATGCACTCTCCTTTCTTTACAAAGCTGTGGGTTTCGGGTAAGGGACTGCCAAGTGGAGTGGAAGTGAAAGCCACAGTCATAAATGTATCTGACAATGCTTTTTAAGAAGCGCAGCTTTGTGGAACACCACACACCAACTACACTGAATGGACAAGGCCATGGGCAGGGGTGGAGGAATCTGTAATACTGTTTCTAAGGCATACCCATTGCTGGTCCCTGTCTCAGATACACTGGCAAAACTATTACTGGACTGGGATGGAACTGTTTAAAATAGACTACATGCTCTCCCAGTTTCAACCGTAGCTGGTGGCTTTGTAACCGTTACATCAAACCAAGCTAACATCAACAGGAAGGGGCATTTACTGCAAAAAGATACATTTCAGTACCATTCATACAGAAATGCAGGCAGTGAAAAGGAAGTGAAGATGATGATGATGATGATGATGATGATGATGATGGTCAACTCTCTTGTAATTGACTGTTAAATGTGTTCAGAGTTGTGGAACTGTCTGTGTGGTCCCAAGCAATACCGTCTATGCTTTGTCAAACATCCATAGACGAGTTAGAGATACAGTAATAACACCTGTCTATTATGGGAAGGGAGATTTAGTAGAGTAGACAAATAACAGTGACTATGGTGTAAGCCTTTTGATGAAATATACCCCCCCCACCCTTTTTCTATTTAAAAATGGATTCTTGATTTTTCATGGAAATACTGTTAGATATTCTATTATGTTGATGTAATGACAAATCCTCTGTATCTGAACGGTTTCAATGGGTTTTAAATTAAGGCAAGGAGCAGACTACTTTTGATTACAATGTCACATTAAGCTTAATGAAATTCAGTTACAAAATGGGCATCTAGAGAGGACATTTTCCAAATGGCTGTTTATGCTGTGTAGTTCTCATTGCAATGGTGACTGGGAAAAATGTGAATATGTTGGACTAAAAGAGATATAACAGGTTGATAAAAAAAAAAACAAAAAAAAAACTGAGGTGACTGATGCATTATTGCCGCTAGAAGCAGTCCGTTTTGCCCTGGTAAGTGCCTACAACAAGAACTACATGAGGTAAACAGAAGAAACTGAAGAAACATGTCAGTCACAGCAAAACATGGCCATGTCATCATTGCAAAATCACAAGCTATTCTCCAGTAATTTTAGTGGAAATACCTTCTCAGTATTTTTAGCATACATATTTTAAGAAAACATTTCGTTGTTGCTTTGGGTGTAAAGTTAAAAAGCCATTTTTTTATTAACTGTATTATATGTGTTTAATGGGCACAACAGACTAATTAACAAAAGTGCTGAGAAAAAAAATAAATGTCATTGTTTCTTTTACAAACATTTGCCTACTTTCTCTCTTTTGCTTTTTTTTTTTTTCTCATATTAGTCATAATACATCTGGTTCATATTTGTTTTCTCCATCATTCAGCCATGGGTTAATGTGTAGTGTCTAATAACTTATGTGACATTTCAATTACAAGTATGTAAAACTAAATATTGATAATATCCAAGTGGTACAGAACAAAAAACTGCCTTTTGAGTCAGTCCACAGGGAAAAAGTCAGGAGACTTTAGCTGAATGGTTGAATGGTCGTCCTTACCCAGAATAAAAAAAAACAAAAAAAAAACAGCAACAAAAGAACAGAACTCATTAGCCGCCTCATTAAGAACATGTTCGTCCTTCAGCTGGTCTGAATATAGTCACTGTGTTTCAGCTACAGCTGCTGCTGCTCCTGTTTAGAGAGGGACACAGCGTCCCTACGACAGAGAGATAAAGTGCAGTACTGAAAAGTCAACGGAGGGTTGGATAGAGCCGAGTCTAAGCTTTAGGACTCACATTTTATTTGTTTTACTGAATTACCCAGCACACAGAACATTTCACATGAGAAAGCCAAGCATGATGAATGGTTGTCAGAGGCAGAGTGACATGGCGGATTTATCAAACAGAGCCTTACGCTCATACATCAGACCAGCCTTCAGCACCATGGACAGAGGCTTTTAGTGCCAAGGCATCTGTCAAAGACAAAGGAGTTAAAATATAACATGGTGCGCTCCTCAGGTAATGCTCAGGTCAGACTGAGTCTGTCTCTTTGCAAAAACAGGCACAAGTACAGATGTACAAACAAGCCTGGCAGAGCTAAAATCTACTTACATTTATAGAAAAACATGCAAAGGTACATGCAAACATGAATTCAAGGTCATCGATTGACACAAAGAGTTACGTATAGAAGCTGACAAAAATAGAACAAAATAGTCAAGGGCACACTTGATATACACACACACACGCAAGCATGCGCACACACACACACACACGCACACACACACACACACAAACCTTTCATACCCAGAGGTTTAGCAGCTTCAGTCTCTCTTAGTCTGCGTGCTTGGAGAAACACAACATAACAGCCAAAGAAGCCACTAAATGAGTTGACTGACCAAACATGTTCTATGAAATTAAAGCAGCTCATGGATATTAGCCTTATTGTTGTTGTTGTTCTTTTTTTATTTTTTATTTTTACAACTCATGATTTGATTACATACTTGAGTGAATAAGCTTAATGTTATCTGGAAACTCATCTCTCCTGCTTTCTATCCCAATCTTATGCATTTCCACAATCTCTCTTTCCTCTGGCTTAGTCTCCCTCTCTCTCCCGTCACCGTCGACACTCTCCCTCCACTGGCAGGCATATGACCTTTTTTTTTTGTCTGAATTTGAACATTCAAAGCAACCTATATTAGACAAATACCCTCTGGATTTAAGTTAAATCCCATATGAAAAGAACCAGTGAGCTGTCACCATTTAATCCACAGTGTTTCTTGCTGAATCGTCAAATATTTCAAATATTTCAACTATTTCAAATATTAAAACCTCCTTGTTCCTTTCAAAAAAGCCATCTGCACTGAGGCAGATATTAAAGCGTGCTCAGTGAAAGCTTAGAGTTGGGTGTTCCTACTGGTTACATATTCATTTTAATTTTCTGAGGATCATTGTCACACAGCCTGAGATTTGATGGTGCAATCCAACAGTGGTGGGTGCAAGTTCAATAGTCTATTTATTTATTTAAACACAAGGCAATCATTAAGTCAGAGACTGGCAGGTAATTTCCTTTCTACATTACTAGATGGAATAAATGTGGAAAAATGTAATACTGGAAATGTGAATCCGTGAGCCTGTTTAATATTGCTGAGTTGATTCAGACCTGCTATTACAACAGAGCACACGTGGGAACACTACTACAATTTCCTAGAGTGCGTACAATGGTACTATTTAAACACAATGTACTTAATAGTTCTCCAAGTACCTCACATTCATTATAGTTTTATTCAGACAACAGCCTGATTTCATAATAAATGTTTTTTTTCTTTTTTGAAAGCTGCAATTAAATATTTAATTTACCCTCTATCTGAGATGAGATAAAAAATTCCTACAGCACTGCAAGGGCTGCAGAAAGCAAACAATGTTCACGCTGCTATAGGCACTTTTATATGTTTGAATTATCAGGCTATTAAAGTTACAAACTTCCACGTAGGTCAGCCAGTGTAGCTACAGGCAGCCACATTCCAATGAAAAGTGAAATGTCAACATGCATTTACAGTCCTGCTGCTAGCACTATGTTTAATGCCACTGCTTGCTTTTAAGAGGCCTTTATAGCCAGCTATTGGAAAAACAACCGGATGACCTATGGACTGCAATAACAAGGCACTGATTTCTTTCATGACAGAATAAAAATGTATTTGCCTCTTGGACCCTGTATTAATTAAAGCAACAGTTTTGCTGCAGCAGTGTAAATTGTTTTGTGTCTCATCACTTGTAGCTGATGTTAGTGCCGATGACAGGTGAATTTTTTCATGTATCATCAGTGAGCCAGTGCATTGCAATTCTGAACATGCATTTCTGTGTATTTCCTGAAAAGTAGAGACAGAATGTCACATCAGATTTGGTATGGCTCATCAAAGAGCAACCAGTCAAAAGCCATTTGTGTGTGTGCATTTCTGCTCCGTCTGGCCTCTTCCTGTCTCTATTTCCATAACCATCACTCCCAACGTGTGCAGCTAAAAATGATGTTCTTTTCTTCCAGTCTAGGCAGTGCGTGGTTAGAATAGCATGAACATGCACACACATCCACGTGTGGAACTCCATTTATATACAGTGCAATACCAAAACACACAGCTACTTTATGTGAAGTAATTTCGAGTTTGAACTAACATGAGATTAGAATTGCTTTCATATTTACAATTTGCATGACATCAATGAATTTCCACATATAAAGAGGAGGGAGCCCACTGATTCAGACAGCCATGCAAATTAGAGGTTTCTCAGCGTAAGTAACCCAACATATTGACAAATACCCGGCCATAACTCTTGTTTAGGTCAGTGAAAAATCAACCTGGATTGAATGTGGGAACGATATGACTCCACAGAGGGCTTTTCCGCTAATTGGAATACCCATTGTCAAACTGATGATTGGTTTCCTGGGCTACTGATTGATTGCTGCCTCCCTTTGTCTCGCTGCAGTTGCCTCTATGAAGTGGGGATGCAGCCTGTGCCCGGATCAGATCGATGCAGAGACTAATGAGTTATTCACGTACATGTGCTCACATTAATAATGGATTGGGATTGGGGGGAAGAAAAAAAAAAAATGGGTAAGAAGGGTCCTAACAGGCAAACATGTAAGTACATGCAGGAGCCCTCTTTTCTTAGTAGGTTTAACAAAGTATTGTCAGCCTTGCGGCGCACAGGCACTGTCGCCTCCATCAGATTCATTAGCGCTATTAGACCATCGACATTCACGGCAGCCGGCATTAATCATCAGTGAACATTAAATTCCTGTTGTGAAATGGTTGAAGAGGCACCTATAGTTATAGTCTCTGTGTAAGTACCACCTTTTTACTGCAGGCTTGCTCACCTAATGCTTCACTCAGAACCGTCTGTAAAAATACCGGCTGCAGACTTTTCTCTCCATTAGGATGATGGAAGGCTTCAAGAAGAGATAGGTAATACTTGTTCAATGGAGCTTTGAGGTAAAGTAGACCTGTCTCCAGGACGTTTGAGATTTAAATAATGAATGCCTATAAAACTAATATTTGCAAACACATGCATAAATGCTAATTTACTCACTGGTAATTATGCACTGGCCAAAGTGAT
Organism: Seriola aureovittata; assembly: GCF_021018895.1. Lineage (NCBI taxonomy): Eukaryota > Metazoa > Chordata > Actinopteri > Carangiformes > Carangidae > Seriola > Seriola aureovittata. The sequence goes on from NC_079385.1 coordinate 9,267,970, forward strand.
AGAGCATCTGTGCCAACTGTCACAATTTTTCAAATAACCAGGGGAGCATGTGAGGGAAAAAAACGGAAAATGATGGGGAAACTATAACCTTATGGAATTTATGTTTAATTTAAGCCAACAAATAGAAGAGGTTGTGTGAAATTGTTAGTTTAAGATGTGTTATGTTAAAAGGTGTAGTAGTCATTTATCAAGATCCTTTGGTTAAAGATACAGAAATGTACAGGAAAAAGAAACCTAAATATAATTGTTTTGGGTGTCTCATTAAAACCACTTCGGTACCATTTTCCTTGACTTGCTTTTTTTTTTTCTCAGGCTTACTTTTTGCAGCAATTACAAGGCCATAAATTGCAGCTTTTCTGAGAGGCGAAAACTAAATGAAGCAATGAACATCAACAACAAAATAGTCTAGGCATAGAGAGCATGACAAGGAAAAGACATCAATGTTGCTCAGATGCACAAAAATAAAAAGAGATGTACAGTTTTGGTTTGAGATTGCTGGCACATCTAAATGACTTTGTGTTTCTGTTGACTGGTTAGTGAAGTGTCGACACAGACTGGCAGAAATAAATACAAAAAAAAATGAGAGAACTCACGTTGAAATGAAAATAGGCCTATAACCTCCTACTGTATTAATGCTTGTCATATGGCTTGGACCTCATTCCTCAAACATGGCTTAACTAATCCAGGCTAACATGATATTAGTCACCTAAAATGATCCTGTTAGTTGTCATTCATCTAGTTTGGTTCCTCTTGGTGCCGCTAAAGGTTTGATTTGTTAATCCTGGATGAAATGATCTGGAATAACCTTTTCAAACAAAGGCAACATGAATAGAAAGCTAAAACAATCAACGCTCATATAACTGGCTCATTATATGATTGTACCTATGCGATGTGCTGGTATGGCAACACGGACACATACTGCCTATTTTCTTTGCAGCTGTACAGTAGTGAATTTACAGCTGATGACCAACATCAAACATATTGTAACAATGAAAAGAAATCTGGAAAACTCATGAGGCATTTTCAAATTCAGTGCATGAATGTGTGTGTAAGCACATTTGATACATTTTAGAGGTAAAGAAAGCTCCTGTGATAACATAATTAGACTTAATGATATCATTTACTTCCATTCTTTCACTCTTCAGTTATATTTTCCTTATTTGTATACTTTGTCTCTTCTCAATCTAATGTGGTCAGTTTTCTAAAAATGAATTTTAGCGGCAGCCTTCCTCTAAGCTCCAGAGAATTTGTGTGCTACAGGAATACAGCAGCAAAGGGGCCTGTCCCAAATAAAATGGCTCTGATTTTCTCTTTCATCATAACGGGTGGCCTTATTCTTTGATGTAATGATGGCAGAGTTGGATGGAGAGAGGGGTGGGTTTTATTGGATGGGGGGTCGAGGCTCATGATGACCATTCAGTGCAGGAACACCCGCGGTGCTGGCAATGTGTTGCGCTTCTTACTCGCGGACGTTTCAAATTACTGCCCGTGCCTGAACACGGTGATTGCACCGCAAACACACAATTCTCATCACTTTTGTCTGTTGCTCAGGCCTTAATGCTAATCAAATTAGGGGAAGGGCAGAAAAAGACGTCTTTGTGTGCGGCTCCCTGCTGTCTGTCAGGGTTGTTTACATCGATATTTTAAACTTGCTCCCAAAATGAACACACAAATGGCTGCGCTCTTCTATCAATCATCCTCCCAACCCCGCGGTACACATGGATGGCAGCTCTGTGTGATTCCATACACTGTGGAGCAGCATGTGGCTCACAGTAAGGTTATACAAAACACCCATATTCCTTCAGTTCATTACACGCTTCCCTGGAAACTAGAATAACAATAAGCAAGGCCTTGTGTTTGATCTTCATTATCTTTTTGATAGATTCCCTCTCTCTGTCCTTTCTCTGTGTTGATATTTGTGTTTTTCTCTCCTCTCTTGCATCTCCTGTTTCCTCTCATCTCCAGATAAGACAAATCCACCAGTTTAGATTAGATCACAACAAAATTGAATGACCGTTTCATATTGATGATAGTTGTGTTTTACATAAATTATCTATCTAAATTATTTGCAACTGAAATGAAGGGAGCGGGGTAGTTAACAGTCTGGCAATCTGCTCTCCTCCATAATGTACGCATTCAGAATGATGTTACTACTGACTGAAAGCTGTTCATCTATGAAATAAAAGAAATTGAGTGACCTATTAAGTTGTATTATGTTAATGCTGGAATTAGTAGCAGACTGTGGAATACCACCACATTCATTATTGTCCCAGTAACAAATTATTCTCTCTTGAGGCCATGTTGAAATATTTTGCTCTCACTAGGAAATGAAAAGCTACCGCATAGCTTTGTGAGAGCCTACTACTGAATATGTTGAGATCAGTAAAGAAAAAGTGTCAAGAAAAAGACTCAAAAATATATGAATATGAGAAAAAGGGTACATACTCTCTGTGTGACTCGCTGTAGAGATTAATGCCATTTGTAAACCCTGTCTCAATTCTGTCAAAAGAGAAAGCTTTCCTCATTCCTCTGAAGTGCGTCCAAAAGAACATGGGTGATAACGAGGGCCTGGCTCTTCTCTCTTAGTCCTGCAGGCCATTAGTGGGAAAGGCTCTTCGCTGGGTCTCCATTCTAAGAAACGACCATTTCTGTCTTGATTGGCTTTCAATTTAGAGCCGGAAGGCGCTTGTTGCCACCGCTGGCTTCAAACAGAGGGTGTAAAGATTGAGCAAGTGCCATTGTTTGCAACTCTGGCAAAGGTTTAGCAAGGTGAGAAAATGTGAGAGGGGTTGTTGAGCCTGATCAGAATCAAAAGGGAACTAAGGTAATGAGGGGGATTCAATCAAAGGAATGTGACTCTGCTTAGAACAAAGAGGTCTTAAGCCCACAGCAGTCAGGAAACTGATATACACTGATATAACTCAACCAAAGCCACATTAGTGTGGGATTGAGTTAGGCAGCCAAAGGGATGGATACCCTTTATTTTTAAAGGTAAGATATAACGGCACACTGATTCCACTGACAGATCTTTATTTTCTTTATATCAAACCATCATGTTGTTCTTTCCTACTTCTGATGAAAAATAATCACATTGCAACATACATCTGAATTGTTTTACCCCAAACCACTCCTTTTACTCATCACTCACACAGCTGGTTGATTTCTTGTCATCTCCCTCCCCTGCTCATGCAGTGTATTTTCATAGTTCAATAGTCCAAATTGGATATTGTTTATGATGCATGATATTGAAAGCAGACTCCAGAGGGACCGGCGACAGTCTCGTCGACTGACTGAACAAGCTAACAAACAGATCCAAGTGATTTTTGTTGATGCTCCGAGACATGTCGATCCCCAAGCACAACAAAGGGACATTCATTCTATATTTATGCCACCACTGAAGTGTCAGAAATATTGATGACCCTGGGCAGAAATTAGCCTGCTTGTCAAAATAGAATAGTGCAAATGCAAGGTTTTCTTTTGATCCAGTGTAGCGCTTGCAGTCTCTCATCAAGTAACCAGAAATTGTGACTGAACAAGCACAAAGCCCTGACACACTGGATCATTGTCAGTCTAAATTTCAGCTACACGTATCTGTCACTTTGTGTCACTGATGCACAAAAATGCTCCAAGGTTATGGAAGTTACCTGCTTAACTGAAATGAGAAAACTTGTTTTCTGTTATTGCCATTAGGGAGTGTATATCTGTGACTAAATGGAAATGTAGAAATAAGTGAGCGTGAATTAACGTTTTTAACCGTGGCACAGGCAAACAAATTGTTCTGGGGATGGCACACCCTCTTTTGTTTAAGTTTACTTTGCTAACCGAGTTAGAGAACTCTTATCCAAAATCACTTTTCAAAGGCCCAGACTTGTAAGTAACAGATGAAAGCATTGATTCTTGTCTTAGATCGATTCCTTTATTTCCTTGACTCAAAGTTCACCACCAAACTCTTAACCGCAAACAGCATGGCAAGGCGGAGAAAACAATCAAAAAATAACAACGAAAAACATCAGCGCACAAAAAAAGACAATGGCAATTGATCAGGCATTCGGCGAGAGAGGTGGCATCTCTCCTATCAGATTCATTAGTTTTCCGGCCGCTCTGACATTTCCATTTGCACACTCCAATTGACAAAATAAAATACCTGTCTGGCTCTCATCCCTCAGCTCTACACCGGGTAATCACTCCTCCACTGCACCATACACTCTCAACCCCCTCTGTTCCCCATCCCTCCATCCCTTAGAGTGCAGCCTCATCATGACGGAGTATAAAACATAAACAGAATGTACAACTTCTTCCACAGGAGTCGGAGGAGTGTGCATGCCACTGAGCATCCCTTCAATCTGGGGTCACTTGTACAAATCACCTCAGGGAAGGGCACACTTCAACTGTTCATTTTCTTCCCATCACCACCTCTCTTGTCTCTTGCTCTGTCTCCCTCCCTTGCTCTCCCTGCATACCTAAACAACTCCTCCAAAGTGCAGCCATCCCCTAGAATCATCATCAGCATCTCCCTGCCAGGCTATTGACTGGCCACACACTCGCAAAGAGTCTCTCAGCCATCCATTTCATTTAGACGCAACTTTTTGACTCCTCCACATTAGGGGTCAAACAGGCTCTTTTCAAAAGAGACTCTGAACAGAGGTAAATTATACAAATTGAGTGGCAGGAGGGAAGGGAGCGTGGCTGAGCCTCGGTGGCTCTGTGAACCCAGACGACCTCGGGTTTCCTTAATGATGTCTTTGCCAAGCCAGACGGAGACACATTGGATGATTATGCTGCAGATCAGGGCAGAATTCTCTCAGTCTCGCTTTTTCTTTCTACACCCCTCCATCGCCACCCCATCCTCCCTACAATCCATCACCTTGCTGCTTTGCTCTTTCCCTTCCATTCTCCTATGTCTCCTCTTTTCCATCTTTCTCCATTCCACAATACATTCATCCTCCTCCTCTCCCTCCGTCTCTCCCTCTCCATCCATTTATCTTCCCACTTGCAGACTTTCTCAGAACTCCACCCATCTGAAGCAGTGGCAACACGCTGAGAGACTTTGGTCAAATCTGATGATGTTCCCTTCCAACAGTGGCATTTAATCAATCGAAATCTTATTTTGGGGATGAGCAGAGAGGAAGTTGTTTTTTTCATGAGCTGCTCTATAATAGAATAACTCTGCCAGAAGGCCAGGTCCCTCATCACCGGGGAGACAATAGATTGAGGTGATCGAGTTGTTTGAAGATACATTTTGAATACTGCCTACGCCGCCTGGCAGGCTGTGCTCTACTGTAACTCACTTGAAATTTAGTAATAACATATAACAATGTCAATTAAAAATGGAAACTAGAACGAAAAAAAAAGAAGTTCATTTATCTTTGAAGCTTGCTTCATTTGCTAAAACATTTATAATTATAAGGGCTTGTTTTTTTTTTAGCTAGTAACAGTATTTCATATGCACTAGTTTCTCTTTCGCATATATATATCTTTCGTATTTGGCATCAGAGATTTGTCTTTTCAGAATAAAATATTGATTCTTGTACTCTGGCATCACTTTTTCTTTTGAAGCTGTTTCCTCTGGAATGAAATATATACAGTAAATGTGCTCTCCAAAACTGTTACTGAATTTTGTGGCACTATATGAATTAGGAATGTGCGCAATTAATAAACAACAGGATTAAACATTGCAACCCTTGCTAGTCGGCACCAGAAATACTAGTCAGTTAAATTAATTATTAACATTAATAATGAAAAATTCTGGTTAACTGTTGTGTCTAAGATGTGATAGAGTCACTAGCCGGAGCTCTCCACATTAATGGCAGACTGTTGTAAACAAGCAAGGTGGAAGGTGGTGCATATGACATCTCGTAGTAATTTGATCTAGAAAATGAAAATAAGGTTGTAACTGACATACAATCACTCAACTGGAGTAGTGTGTACAACATTAAGTGTGTACCACATTAAGCACAGGCATGTGGATGTTTACCTGGAAGGTAAGAATACTGCTGGTGTTGCTAACATCAGCCACACTAGGCAACTTCATAGCACTCATGTCAGTGATATTTTTATGTAAATACAAATCTGTTTGTAGGACTAATTGCTCACTGACAACACACAATATCGATTCAGCCCACATACAGTTAATTAAAGCTTTGACATTTGTTGTTTTAAAACATGCAATCAGCCTGCTTATACCTCTGGCATGGAAGACGGTTAAACAATAAACAATATAAAGCAACATTTTTATAGAATATTTATTTAATATGTATAGATTGAACGCCAGGCTTCGTTTTAGAAAATAAAATATTTCAATTTATTCCAAACATAGAAAAGTCAGTGTAGAACAGACATACCCTTCAGTATTATGTACTATTTGATTCCTTCAGCTTCCCATGTGTAATACATAGATGCATTCGGGGACTAGTGTGTAATGTGTAGACCTGAAAAAACAAAAAACCAAAGTAAAATGTTGATAATGAATGTGTCTGCAAAGCCTTTGTTGTCCAATGTCATCTTTATTCCCTACATTGTAAGGAAAGATAAGGTTAGAAATATAATGTTTTTGGTTACATATTGAGGCATTAGGCAGGATGCATCGGTTATAATCACAATATTTCCCTAATTTTGTTTTAGTAACCAAACAATAACCATACCTGGGACAGAGGACACAAACATCAGTTCCCAGCATATTCGTTATAAGGGAATAATCCTGCCACTGCCCTTGACTAAGACACTGAGCTCAGAAAAAGAGCTGGTCCCCAGCTGGGTCACAAGGCAGAGAGAGCAAATTTCCTCATGAGGTTTAATAAAGAATAACCTGAGACACACAGACACACACACACACACACACACACACACACACACACACACACAGACACACACAGACACAGACACAGACACAGACACAGACACACACACACACACACACACACACACACACACACACACACACACACACACACACACACACACACACACACACACACACACACACACACACACACACCAGACAACAGACTTGATGTGCAACCATGCACGTATTTCACAGGAAGCTATGCGCCGTTATCAGGCACACACACACAAACGCACAGATTCACACAGAGATTGATGCAGGTTTGAATGATGGTGATGATGATGACATGGCACTTGGCAGGTCACACACACAGATGGTGGACACCTAGCGATTCCACTGGCTTGCTGCAGCGTGTTAGATTTGGAGCTGAAGCCTGACATACGTGCTGCGTCCTCAGGAACTGCAAGTTCAGAGGGAAAAGTGTATGAGTGTATGTGTGTGTGTGTGTATGTGTGGGGGGGGTGTTTGACAGATGTTCTCACCTCCTCCATCACTGGCAGCGAAACGCATGACCAAAAATGACTGCAGAGAAAAGTTAGTTTAAGTTTGGATTTGACTGACAGCCGTACAATGCCTGCAACTACTCTGTGATTGTGTGAATCAGACGGAGCCTTTATCTAGATACAGCTCCTTTGAATTCTGGGTCTCAATTTAGCAGCACTCACTCTCAGCAGGGATCTTTCAGACTGGCAGAAACCCACTTAATAAATACCAAACCATTATTCTGCTATCATGCTTGTTCCGCCATTTATTGCATCAAAATAAGAAAAAGAAATATGTGCATGTCATTAGCCCTAAGAGATGTGTGTCCTCTTTCCACTGATGTGATGCCTCAGAGGTGGTGTTTATAATGCGTGTTTTCTTGAGACAGAGTGCTTTACAGTAGACACAGAGAACAGGCTTGGCTATGATTGGAATAGCCATGTCCTTTGTTATATTGATTTTGGCTAGGGTTGCTCTAGGACAGGGTCAGACACATGCTTGGTGTGTGTCTGCGTGTGGCCATAATGCCCCAATTAGGGTGTGCACTGACAGACAGGAAGAGCTGCTCAGGAGACAGTGACAGAGGGAGACACAATGTACTAATACAGTATATACAGTATATGTTGTGCAATACACACAGCACAGTCTTTTTTTGGCCACTTGTCCGAGCTGCTGAGAATTTCAAAATGTTTTGCTTACAAATTACCACTTCTATTTACAGAGCACATGCTGTACTCTCTTTGTATCATTCCATCATCCAACCATCCATGACTATCTAGGAATCCATCCATCCATCCATCATTCCAATTATTCCATCCAATTATCCATCCATCTTTTCAAGCATCCATTCAGCCAAGTATCCATCCATCAATTCAATATAATTCCATCCATCCTTCCATCCGAGGTTCCATGCATCTACCCATCAATATCCCCATCCGAGTGGCCCTTCATGTATTCCTCCACATATTCATCTCAGAATCCGTCCATCCATCCAAGTATTCATCCTTCCAAGTATCCATCCAGTTATCTATCCATCCTCCATCCATCTATCATCCATCCATTCGTCCAAGTATCCTTTCATTAATCCTTCGATTTACCTATTCAGTATCAATCCATCAATCTGTCCATCAATCCACGCATCCATCCATCCATTATCTATCTATCAAACCACCTATTTAGCTACTCGTCTCTAAGATCTACCCATCTGCTCATCTTTCCATCTACCTGTCTATTTATCTATCTTACACACTAAAGATGACTTGATACAATAAGATAAATAAATCATAATGACTATGAAAATGAGCGAGACCCGTGGGAGAACAAAGAAACATTTTAGTGCAAATTAAGAGTCAATAAAACCCATTACACTGTTCTATGATTATGCTGTTAGTTTGTATTGTCAGTAATGGTGCTAAACAAGACATTACCTTGAAATGTCAACACATACTGTAAAATAATGATTCAACATCCCAGTGACCCAAATAGATGCGCTGTAATAACACAGAGGCCAAAATTAGGCTAAATGTGTTGAGACTGGAGAATATAATGTTCAAAGTGATGTCTTCTGAAATAAATTTACTGTGTGAGCAAGAACGCAAGAGGAAAGAGGGAGAAGTCAGGAGGGGGGCCTTTAATGGGCTTCTCAGATGACTAACTAAAGATCCCAGGCGCTAGGCTGCTAATTAGTTTGATAGTTTGATAGTTTCACCAGCCATGCTTAAAGCATTGTGGTTTGTTGTTTTGCTATTATTATTTCCTATCTTATGTTGGCGTCCACTTAGTGTGCCATCTGAGGCCTTATGGAGAGGAAAGCTGGAGAGGGGCCCACCCTGGAGTCACGAGAAGACATTGTTGTTTTCTTTTCTCTTCTCTATGGTGTAAAAAGATTTCAGAAACCAGAGTAGCTTGAAATTAACTTTACTGTAAGATGGAGGAAAAAGTTAAGTGAAATAAAGGGAGTAAACACAGTGCAGGAATTGCCAGCGGAGTCTTTAGAGAAGCAGGGTGTTGCAGTACAATCTCCTCATAAAGGACATTTTCAATGCACAGGCTCTTTGTCCTCAAGGCTCAGTGTGATAGCAGCGGTCAAATGGCAACAAAAAATGTTCAAAGGAGGAAGGGGTGGGGGGTGAGGTTGCAGGGGGTTAGAGTGAAAGATTAAAACTATAATTTACCTTAAAAGCTGGAAACTGAAGTTCCGCCATGTGAACAGGTTCAATAGAATTCATCACCTTTGTCTAAAAGCAGCCTGGAAAAATCAATGGAGTTTGGGCTCTAGGAGACTGGTAGTGGTTAAATACTCTGGTAATCAATAAAGTAATAACCTTCACAGGGGTATGTAACCACAATGAATGTTGAGCACTCTAAGCCCTGCCTTTACATTGGTGTGACATGCAATATTGTGGCTGTCGGACAAGGTGTCTGAAAACAATAGATTTGGAAGATATACACAATACAATAATCTGGACATTGTCTATTTTTAAAACCTGCTATCAAATACTTTTACTTGTATTAATATTGCCTTTTCTTCAAAGCTGCAGTATTTTTAGATGAACAATGGATTAAATGACTGCATAATGTGAAAAGAATTGCTGATCGTGACAAAACCCAAAGAACACAACTCTGCAGTTCCTCTCAGCTCTACACATCATATTAGTATTTTTAAATTCATTGTTTTGGTTTTACATCCAACAACTTTACTGTTTCGGTTCATGGCTCTCGTCGGCTTTGATTCGTCGGGTTCATTGCTGCTGGTTTAAAACGCAGTCTTCCACACTGTTACTAGTGAGTAAAAAGTTAATTTGTTATTTAAAGTGGTGCTCTGTAACTTCTCCAAATTTCTGGGACATAAAAGATGGATTAGAAGTGCTGCATCTGTAAAAATGTAATTCAGTCTATGCTGAGTAAATGCCCTTTCAGAAGGAGTGATGCTACAAATTTATAGTAACTTAACATAAGTAATGGAAGTGTTGCCATCATGTCTTGTTCAAGAATTCTCACAAATGCAGTAAACATGGGCATTCACTTATATTTGTGACATCCCAAATTACAAAATTACATCACATGTACACCCAAGACAGATTAATAAAATCTATGTTACATATGCTGCTATCACTGAGTCCATTTGTTTAGTGTGGCTATTTATTTGCTGATTTTTCAATTGATTGTGACACAAAGAGCAACCACGTCAAAGTTAAACTTTGCTGAATGCCGTTTCTTTTGAATCAAAACTTTTGAAATGTGTTGGATGTTAAAGGTGCATAGTAAACACATCATTTTCTAAAAATTTATTTATTTTTACTGTTTTGCTGACTTTGGAATTTAACTTCCATTAGCAACTCACTTGCAGAGAAAAAAAAATGCTTGGTTAGCTTGCCAGCACAATGACAACACCCTAACTGAAGTCAGCGCCTGTGTTAGCCCCGAGCCCATCTTTACCAACAAGAAAATATTAGAAATGGAATTCTGATGATTTGACATTCGGATTAAAAAAAAATGCAGCTCACGTCTCCGGCAATGATGAGTGCCTCAGAAATATGTACTGTATAGAGCCTCGCAGGTGATGTACTGACTGCTGCGGGGCAATAAGCAACACATTCAGAAGAGCTGCTGCCTCTGCATATGTTTTCAGTATTCTGCAGGAGTGGAGTTGAGTTAAAAACAGATGTGCCACCTGCCCGTGAAAAGGAAGTTTCAGTCAGTCAAAGTTGTGAGGGAAGGAGCGCGTGTGTGTCCTGTGTGCACAATTGTTTCATTGAACGCTGAACTCTACGAGTCTGGAGGAAAGAGGAAGAATTCAAAGCCTACAGTTTGATGCAGTCTCTGCAGAACAGCTTGTATGCATTAATTATACACAAAACCTTAAATGAAAGACTGGCGCCTTTTCTTCCTTCATCAGTTGTGTGGGGAAAGACCCAGAATTGCAGCTGATGAAGAGAAAGATTGTGACTGATGAGAAGACTATTAGTGAGTGACAAGATGAGTGATCATGGATGAAGTGAGTGTATTTCACAAAAGCAGTGTAATGGAACATGCAGCACAGTCATGGCAGATGGCTGCACAGATCAGCAGGTGACAGCACCGGTTGGACAGATTTTAATGTTGTCTAAATGAGGGATGATATGATGTCGAACAGTGCAGAACTCCTTGAGCAATACGAATGGTTGCACTACTTCGGAGTTAGAGCTATAAATGGAATTACTGTTATTAGTATTGCAAATATTTAGTTCTAATTTGAGGCATCACAGTAAGCTACACTCAAGCTACCAAACAAGTAAATGCTTAGCAAATGGCAACCTGTTTTCTTCTGTGAATTTCTTTTCAACTCTCCCAACACTTCTACCTGTCCTAGCCTCCCAGGCAGCCATTAATGAATGATATTTCACCACTGCCTCCTTTTTTCTTTGCTACCCACCTTTTACCCTCTCCCCTCGCCAAGACCCCCGCTCATCAGTCGGCTGGTAAAGGGGAAGCTCATCTGTCTTTTGCTTATCTTCACTCACCACTCACCGCAGTCATATCATCCTGACCTGACCATCCATCTTCTGAAATCTCCCTCCATCGCCATGTGTGCGTTTGTTTGTCTGTGTGTCTGTGTATGTGTGTGTGTGTGTGTGTTGGACCTTGAGCTGCCTGGTTGCGTTGTATTTTGCAGCCTGATAGTGTCCACGTTTCCCCTCCAACAGACCCTGAAAACTCCTCTGCTCGCTGTCTGCGGCGGCTGAGATCTCTTGCTGTTTGGTGTTGCGTAAGAGAAACGAAGCGAGCAAGAGCGGCAAGAGGTCTGCCTCGCTTTCAGCTCAGTTTATTGCGGGTGATGTATCTGAAGACAACTGCTGACAGCTTTGCAACCCTTTGAACCTCACATCAAAGGATGACTAAATGGTGGGCACTGTGCGGCAATTTGATTGGTTGAAATGAGCTACTGCCATCAGACGTGGATGATCACTGATTTGAAATTCAAAAAAAAAAAAAATAGAATAAAATAAAAAGTTTGTGGAGAGCCTGTTTACCCATAACTACTGAAGATCAAATCACTGAAAAACAAACTATTCTCTGACAACACTCAAAAACAGCGTATTCTTCTCTGGCCAGTGACCTGTCCTGATTCAAAGAATACATTTTCTCAACTGGCACAAAAATCAACACCACATTTGCATGATGCCAAGCTGTCCTACTTATCAGCCGCTGCACGAACTGCTGGATCTTAACTTTAATGGTTTTAAACCTACCGCACACATGCGATAAAAATTATTTCGGGATCCCACTATGAAATAGTGTGCCTAAACACTGTGGGGTAAATAAACAGGTGCCAGAGATATGACTTTCTGGCATTTGTTAGTTGCACAGCAATCTATTGCAAACATTTACAGAGCACAGAAGAGGTGCTTTCAAGCTGCGGCTAAACAATCATTTGCTTCAACACACTCAGAGGGAAAGGAAGAATTATGCACTGCCAATTTTACATCACGTTTGGAAAAAAAGCAGCCATTAAAGGCAAGATTTCAATATTCTTACATATGACATTTTTGCGTATATGATGAAAACCAACTACGAGAGAGAAGGAAGTGAAGCTAAATGCAGCACCGTGATCAAAATAAATCTTTTTCAAGTGGCAGATTTGATTCTGAAGAGTGACTTTTGCAAACTACATTGCTTTTGTAAGGATGAATGGAAATTTGGAAATTACAATCTGCTTCCTCTCCATGCAGGTTATGACACAGACCCAAATAAAAGACTAGGCAATCATATATTCACATGATCAATATCTCGATACTGGCTCGTACAGAGAGTGTGGTTTTGTGGGTTGTTCTCAGTCTTAATGTTGGTAGACTTGCAAGTTTGTAATGAAACTTTTAGTTAGTTTTAGTTAGTCTGCCTTCAAAGTTTTTTAATTTATAGGAGATCCTAACAGCTCATATATGGCGTTTTGCATACGAGTGTATGCGTCTCAGAGACAAGTCTTCCAAATGTAGGATTTATATTATGCTTTAATGGATGTATTTTGCGTTTCAGTTTTACAGTTTGGTCTAACAGGCTTTAGTCTTCTGTATCACGTGCAGGTTCTATCGCAAATGTCACTATACTGCTGTATGTATGAAAGCCAAAAAAACATCACTTTAACAGATCACTTGTTTTCCTTTTGTCTTTCTGTCCGTGAACTACATCTCATTAATCGCATACATTACTGTGAAGACAGCCTAGAAAGTGGCTTGAGACTAAATGAATGCAAATTGCGATCTAAAATTCTGCCCCACACAGCTTCTGCTGAGCATACTAGCATACTTAAACACCAGCACGCCACATCATATATCATTTCTTTGACGACGAATTTGAGATAAGCATACCAACCAGTAAACCAAATGGTAATGCCTGCAGTGGGATGGCCGCCAGCTATATCAATTTGTGTTTTCCTACGGTACATTCCAAGTAGCTGAAGAGGAGATAATTAAGAGGATACACTGTCTCCATGTTCATAGACACGTCTCTGTTATTTTGTTTATGTGCTGGATGTGTGTGCGCATCTGTCCCAGGGGATATGTTCTCTATCTTTCTTGTGGGTAATTATGGGTAATGTAGGATGACAGAGGAGCACAGTCACATAAATAGCAAAGGGACTACTACACTGACTTACAGCACCCCAATGATACAGATGTGGAAGAGTCTAGAAGTACGCACATATTCTCAGAAAAGCAAGCACACACACTGTATAAAGAGAGAAAACGACACAACCGGCTCACATGGATGCAAAAGCTCAGCAGATAAGAGGTGTGTATTACATTGTGGCCTCTGTTTACCCAAATTCTGCTCGTCAAGCATGTTCTATGGCACAACATCTCATCAGCTGTGATCAGTGTGAGACCATTGGATTGTGTCAGTCAATAGAAATTAGCAGGGAAGTGTGAAATTAGATACTGCACAGCATGTATGTTTACCTCTGTATGCACATACTTTATGTATGTTTGCATGAATGTGTGTTGCCTCTCTGCATGACGTACCAGTGCCATCTCAGTGTGACCATGTGTTTGTATTTCTATCCAGCCAAGGGAGGCAATTTACCCAGCTTGATGCATAGCATTTATACAACAGCAAATACAGAGAGAAAACAACAATGGAACAACAGAGTGTGGATGTCTTTTGTCATTTGGAAAATGGATCACCAAGGTTATTATTATTATTTTTTTTTTATTCTAACAAGGTAGACAGATCTCTTTCCATCCATGGTGACGATACAGAAATAATATATCCTATATTCACCCTTATAGAATCTGTATGCGTGTTGTGTGACATGTGCAACATAGCATTCAGCTGTGACTTTCTTGGCTTAAATCTCACACAGGACACCCCCCCCCCCCCTTACCAATATTTTCTGTTGGAGGAATAGACATTTTGATGAGCTGCAAAATAAAAACCACTAAGATAAAGATGGGTCTAGCTATTGACCCATCCTCACCTCTTACCTTAGCTAATAAAGCTAAGAGACCATATGTTGCATCCCTGGTGTGCATCATTTAGACTTAATATTTATTTCACTTCACAGAAACTCTGCAGCACGTTCAACATGATGTGTGTTTGATCAGGTCATATAATGGTTATGAGCACTGCTGTGGGGATTGTAGGAGCCCTACATTGCAAAAACAACCATCTTCATGAATCATTTTAAATCCTGGCACTTGAAAAAGGGAAACTATTTCATTCCTTTGGCAAATTTTCACTTGTTTTATCTGGCTTTAAACATTTTTTTTTTCCAGTCTCTAAGCTCCATATACCTACCATACAGGCTGATGATAATCCCCTGCCTTCCCTCCCCCCCTCCTCCTCTGCCTCTCAGGTTAGGGAATCAGTAGGCAGCCTCACCAGGAGACACAGAGCTCCCCAGGCATAAATCACACACCCACACTACTTTCCATCCTGACTCCCCCTTCTTTATCCTTTTTTCTCCATTCCCCCTGCTTTCCTCTCACTGTCCACCCCCCTCCCCCATCTGCTTTGCTGTTCTGGCTTTGCTTCTCTATTCCTGTTTTCTTCATGTTGCCACAACTGCCTCGCTATTGCTCCTTGTGCCTCTACATTTTGCTATTTTTCTGTTTCCTTCTCCTACTTTGTTTCCACTGTTGTCTCCCGCCCCCCTCCTTTTGTTTCTCTCTCGGTCTCCCGCCTCCTCCTCCAAATTTACATCACACCGTCCTTTGTCTCAAACTGTGAGCGGACGAGTTGCCACCTGCCGAGTACAGCATGGGTGTTAGAATTATACTGAAATTATTATTCATTGTTAATAAGATTTTGAAGCAAAGAGGTCAAAAGGGGAGATATAATGGAGAGAAAGAAGTGGGAAAAGGATGGATAACTACAACTTGCTTTTTATTGCTGCTTTTCATCATGCTGCGTGTGTTTGCATGCCGTGTATGGGTGCAAGTGTATGTGGGAGTACTTTTTTGTGCACGTACAGGGCCTTAATTCCAGCCCCAACATCTAATTACTTAAATTGTGCTTACAGGTCTCATTGTACTGTACACTTTCCCTTGGAGAGCTATACCCTGTCTTCCTGCTTGCCTGCTGCATTAGCAGTAGAAATAAGCACATTAGGCAATTTTGTGCTCCATAATAACTACTGCACCTGAGGGATGTTTTTGAGTAAAAATGTCTGGACAGAAAGGAAAAACAGCTTTCTAGCCCAACCGCACTCTGTCCTTCTTTTCCCCTCGCTATTTGTTCCGTTCTCTTCTGTCCCTGACTGCTCGCACCAGGAGAGATGAGTTTCTCCACAGAGAAGCCCATCTTTTTGTGCCCACCATCCCTCACTGCTGATTGCTGTGTGGTTTTACAATTAGTAGATAGGTCAGTTCGCCACTCCAGGAAATCGTTGCTCTCAGCATTTTTCGCCAATCAACAGGTCAGATTGCTTCACGTCACCTAAAACAACAGCACTTAAAGGAATGCTACGCAATCTCGGAGGCCCATCTCTATTTTATACTCACCACACATATACTTGTGTAAAGACAGGCTTTATTTTGACAGTCATCCAACCTTTTCTTCACACTGGACCTACAAATTAGAGGTTGACCAATAGTGGATTTTTAAAGGCTGATATAGTAGTGATTTGGAGCAGGAAAAAGCTGATAGCCGATTACGGTAATTGATATCAGTCGATATCACTCCTCAAGAAACAAGAAAAATTTGTATCAATTAGTTCAATATGACTACTAGCTAAAAATACATTTAATATATCAAATAGATAAAAGAGCTATTTTAAGTATTAGCTATATTTTGAATTTTAACATTTATGTCTTAAATATCTATTAAAATCTACATGAATGATTTAAGTTGCACTTCAATATGAGGGAAAATGATACTGCAGTTATCTTAAGATTGTTGCTGCAATAAAACCAGATAAAATGAAGTTTTGTTCTGTTACCACAGAAGCTTTCTGTATAGGCCTACATTTGGGGGAAAATCCAAAAACACTATATAATTCAGCAGACACAACTCAAGTAGCATCAACAAAGCTACCATAATTAATCATATGTAATAAAAAAGTGAATTACCCCTTTATTTGAGAGAGTTTGTGTTATCATGCATAACATCATGCTTTATTTCTGCAGTTGACTAGCTGGAAACTGCACCTTTCTTAATGAACCACTTCTTTTGCGCTCTGAATTTAATCATTAATGAGAGATTATGCTGAAATGTGATTCTATGGATTGCATCGATGGAATGTTGTATTTACAATGGGCGATGCACATTGTTCTCTGCCCATCAGTGAATTGTTAGGTGGCATAATTATTTGTTAGAACGCTAAACAGGTAAGTAATGTAAGAGTTGAATAGTTTCTTTTCCTCCATGTCTTCCTGTATCATGTTGTGGAAAAAGAGCCGATAGTGTTGTGTCACATAATCGAGAGATAACTTCTTGAGTGGGGAGAAATAAACTGAACTGGTATCACATGAATGACACTTGTTAGCCTTGCTGTAAAATCAGCTTTTATCACCAGAATAATGTAAGTTTTTTTCATGGAGTGGAGAAGTGCTTCTGAAAAAGTAATCTCTGTAGTCGACTGCATAACATAATTACATAACATAATCAAACATGATTAAAGTCTGTTGTGCGTTAATGGCACTGCACTCAGAATAATTTCTATTTTCACTAACAATATTTAAGTTTAGACTCTATAGGCTTTTTTTTGACAGCTGAAAATGATGATTAGTGCTGCCTAAAAACGAGGTGCCTTAAAATGTTCTACACGGCTTTTTTGTGTCTATAACAAAACAGCAGGGAGAGGATGAGATTTGATAATAGATTTGTTAGCATTGGAGCATAGCAAATTTGACAGCGGGAAACCAGATCTGAAATGACTCCAGTTATTGAAACCCAACCCTTGACAGGAATGACTTCCAAAAAAAAAAAAATAAATAAATATGATCTCCTTTTCCAACTGAGTAGTCACTCGCATACAAATACAATGCACCAGACACATACACTTTATCAGCCTGGAATTCTGTGATCCCTTTGCTCTGCAAAATCATTGCCAATGAGCTGAGTTGTAAATGCAGAAAAGGAAGGAAATAAATAAAACAGCTGATGAAAGCAGCACACAGGGCCTGCAGCTGTATTGCTTTCAGGAAGTATCAAGTCATTTAGGAGAGAAATTCCTTCGGTGATTACCTACAAATTAGCAGTGGTTTGCACAATTCCTTATTCATTCATTTATTTACATAAAGCAGCGTTGGTTTTAAATGGCACTGTCAAAGTAAAAAGGATTATCCTGGTAGCTTCGGCTCAATAAGAGCATTATGATGTGAAATATCTCACTCACACCTCTTGTAATTACTGAGAGCAGAGCAAATCATTCAAAGACCCCGGAACACCCACACTCAGAACTGGAGACACATGCAATATGTAGAAACATGTTCAAGGGCCACAACATGAGTAGGGGACTTCCATGTCATTAACTTTAGTGAGGGCCCGTTTGGGTGGGTTGTAGCAGGATGCGGTGCTCCCACATGTGTGCACATCTAATGAGGCAAGATGGCAGGATAGTGAAAATGTGAAGAGTGTTTTTGCAACACAATCACCAGTGCCCAGGTAATGACAAAAACAAAAGAGAGCGTCTGATGGAGAGAAAGCAGCCATGTGTGTGAGGTTTGTGTATTTAGAGTACTCCACATGTTCTTACTCATATTTGTTTCAACATAAGTGTGATATAGCCTCAGTGAATTTCTGGAAGAGGCAGATATGGAATGTAAGTGTGATACTGTCAAGTGTTCTATCTTCAAAGCTGCTTAATGGGAAATTTAAGGGGAACAAGTGGTTAAAACAACCTTCAGCTTTCATTTTCAAAGTTCCAGTCTCTTAGAATAAAATCATCCTACAGAATATGAAACTGTGTGCGGCAGCTGAAGACTGAAATATAGGACAGAGATGCCTCTTTCATAAAAACTGCAGTTTGTCTGTGTGTGAGCAGAGTACAAAATCTGGCGTCGCCTGAATAAAATATTTCCCAGGGGCCTTTCCACTTGGCGCTTTGCTGGGGGAAAGCCTGGAGCATCTTTTCAATATCACCCCGAGAGAGAAGAAGAGCATTCATGGTGCGATTAAATGAATTGTCACCCTTCTTCCTCTCCGTCTTCGCTACCGATAAGGGGCTCACGAGGGGCTCTGCGGGTGAAATGCACTGTAGGTGCCGGGCCAAAGGTTTGGACGGGATGATGTGATGAGATGTGGGTGACTGTGTGGTAATGTTTAATGCTGGTTTAACTGAATCTGGAATTATGCCGCCGGGCAAGATTTCATCAAGCAAACTACAGTAGACTGCTTTGAAACGTCTCAGTTTGGTTCTCCACGATACTAAACTAAACCTCCACCCCTGTGAGAAACATCACAAGGCTGCCTGTGCCCAGTGTAAACAGCAAGAAACATGATGGTAAACCAAAATAGGCTTCAGTTGTGCGTGTTGTGTTCAATCTAAAATCGTACAGAATTACATTTTATAAATGCGCTTAAAACGATTCTCCTCCACTTCATCCTCAAATCATCATCTCCCAGCTGTGCACATTAGAAAGATCAAAGGTATGATAGAAGAATGTCAAAAATCAAAGGGAGAAATGCAACATTTCCTAAGGGCATGTTAAAAATCTTTTCCTCCTGATCTTGTAACTTCTTTGCTAAAACACCATCAAATCAATATGTAGCAAAAAAAGAGGAAGTGTTGAAAAGGTGCTGCACGTCACTCAGCCATCTCAACCTAACATACATGACATGGACCTCTACTGATAAATCAATAAAACAAAATCAAGTTGGATTTTTTGCAGATGTCTAATCAAGATGTTTCACTCAAAACCACCACCAAAGCCATTACGATTCAGCCTATGACGATCAGAAATAAGTGTACAGAATTTCATGCTATTGCATCCTATCTTCGCTAAGAATTTTCAGTCACCAAAGTGGTGGAATGATTAACGATGCCATCCATTGAGCCATGCTCTCACGATGGTCGAAAGGTAATTGTACTGCAATAGCATCAATTATAGTGTATTTACATTGCCGCTATTATCCTCCTTTAAATGGTACCAGTTGAGACTTTTTCCATAAATTACACAAAATGGAGACTTGTGTTAGAAAGTGTCAGTACAAACTGAAGCGCATTTGAAGCCGTTGCAACAAAGCAAGACATGAAATGATGTTTCAAATTACATGTAGTGTCTCCCAAATTAAAAAAAAAAAAGAAGGAACAGATGGTTTTTGTCTTGAAGCTAGAAGCCTGCTCTTTCAAAGCAGAGTTGAAAGTTGGATGCTGAGCCACTCCCTGTTGCGTGGTTAATTACAACATGATACAAAAGACCGAGGCCTGCTGATGACATGAGGAGGAGGAGGAGGAGCACGAGCACGAGGAGGAGGAAGGGAGGCAGCAATAACGTTGGCTGTAAAGCTATCAAAGCTGCAGTAAATGTTGACTGAGTGTCCTTGAGTTCACGGCGGAAGACAAAGGAGTGTGCCTCCGTGTGTGTTCGTAACAGACAGTGTGATTTCATGTGTGCATGTATAAGTCAACATGTGCCTACATGCATTTGAGTGCACGTGAGGATCGTAATATGGATGGATGGATGGATGAGTGAATGCTGGTGAGAGTGCGTATGAATCCAAGTGTGGAAATGACAGGTTGAAGAGGAATAAGTGGCCAAAGACAGAAGAAGACAAGTGTGATTTAGATAATGAGGCCTTACAGCTTTGCAGATGACCCTTTTGTCTTCTGAAGCTTAGCAAGAGTTCATTCAGGAAGACTATCTCCTTGCGCATGCCTTCTATGTCACAAGCATCATTTCCCACTATCTATGAGCTCCACCCACTTATTCACATCTGCACCCAATCACAACCTTACACGGTGGCCTTCAGGCAATCGCTCGTAAGCTGTCAAACTTGAAAACTGTTCTCTCTCTCCGCTGTCATTCAGCTGTCATCCCAGCACTGTGAAGAATCTGCGACCCACCTCCAGCTCTTTTCCACCTCAACCGTGGACTCCAGCCCATCTCCAATTAGACCATCCAATCAAGTTTCCCCTCAAAGACATTCCCATCCTTGAGCTCCATTCCTCATAGCCACCACCAGAGTCTAGACTCCGGGGGAAGATTCCTCTTATTGGAATGACCTTAACCTTATGGATCGTTTCCATGGTGATCCACTTCCTGCCGGGGTCTGAGCGCAAAAGTCTTTCTGTTCACAATAAATTTAAATTTAAATTCTCATACTCTCTTGTTCCTCTTATTAGTGTCTCCTGATTGAAATACATGATACTGTCATAATCTAAGGGATTGTGTCCATATGAATGGAACAGTTATTAGTGTCCAGCTCTCTTGCATTACCTGTTAATCCCTCATTGATTTAACTAATCAAACATCATTTGCGTTGAAAATTATCAAAATAAAAGTATTTTCAAATGAAATGTCATTTCTCTCTCTCAATTCAAGTTCATCTGTGAATGAGAACTCCCACTGTACCTCACTGTATCCAGTTGAAGTAAATAATCAGTGTTTGTACAGAAAACAATACAGTTCAAATGTGAATAAAAACAGCAAATAACAAAATGCTTCCTCTTAGTTGTTCTCACTTTCTCACTCACGCACACAAGCCTGCAGGGTGTGAATACTGTAAGCAACTAACTAATCAGGCAGTCAGCACATGTGCAAATGCAGATAAATGAGCATCAGCGTATGTGCACAACTTTCACGGCTCTCTCAGCTGATCACCACCTTGCATCTGTCCCATAGTACCCAGCAGCAGAACCCACAATGTGTGTGTGCGTATGTGCGTGTGTATATGGTGACAGGAGCCTGCCACTGTTTATCCTATAATCCGCCCTCTAAGGGCGAGTGTGCTAAACACAGATTGCACTCCCCATGTAATCTACAAGGGCATTGTCGCCAGCATACATGCAGACACATGTGCAAGCACACAGCAAACATGAGCAAACACACACACACACACACACACACAGACGCTGGGTGGCCTTCAGCACCAGCATCTGACAACAATAAATCTACTGTATGTTCATTTATACAAACACACATGGGTCAGAAAGACACAAAAAAAACAAATAAAAAATTATGAGAACAAACAGAAACACCTGTCTCCTTGTAAACATGCAAACAGACACACACACACACAGAAATACTGGGTGGCCTTCAGCAGCATCTGATAATTCCATTCATCCAATCAATGCTCATCAGCCCACAGGCTGCGGGTATGTAGTGAAGGCTCTTAGAGAACATGTGCTTCTGACAAGAGCACGCACGCACACACACACGTGCGCGCACGCACGCACGCGCACACACACACACACACACACACACACACACACACACACACACACACACACACACACACACACACACACACACCCCCCGACCTCATGCACTTACTGACTGTATTGCTCAGTTACACCCATGCATGCAAACACACACACACGTGCGCGCACACACCCCTCACCTCAAAGAACAGGGATAATGAGGGATTTATATGCAACTTCCTCTCTATGCAAAATTCCGCTTAGAGTAATACAGAGAAAAACAAAACACAAGGACACTCAGGGAACCTGGCTATAAGCCTTCTTTTGCCTCATTTTCAGCTCAATTTCAGCTGCTAAGAATTTATTTTTTCATTGTTCTTACTCATGTTTCTTTCAGCATTCAGAAATCTGTCATGTTTGGTTTTACATCATAATACTCCAACCTAAAATTACTATTCTTCTGGGCACAGCAGGCTACAATGGTAGCAGATCAGTGTAAATGGAGAAGAACACAACCATCACATTACAACAGTATGAAACACTAAAGCAAAACTACATCACAGGAGAGCTCCTATACATGCATGTGCCACATAGGACATCCTGTGAGATTAATGAAAGAACTTAACTCTCCTCTTGCTCATGCTATGAGCTGTGTTCTGACACACACACACACACACACACACACACACACACACACACACACACACACACACACACACACACACACACACACACACACACACACACACACACACACACACACACACAAAGCATTCCTGCTCATTAGAGTATCTCTATCCTCAGGTTTTACAGCCACAGGACAAATGAGCTGAGGGTAATGGGAAGTCTCATTCCATCTCCCTTCATCTTTTTGGCTTCATCTTTGCTCTTTCACAACCTTAAAAGCTGAGTTCGTCTCTCTCACACTGCCTTTTCCCATCCATGTTTCTCTTTCACGTTTTTTGTTTGTTTCTCTTTCTCCCTCATTGCGCTTCCTTCACCATCCCTCCTCCTGTCTTGACATAAACCCTCTGTTTTCGTGTACAATGCATCAGAGCAGCCTCTTTCTTTTCTTTGTCTAAAGCTTCTCATCTCCATCTTCACCTGTCGGCCTCTGTATTCCTACAATGACTCAAACATTTAAAAGGCCCCACTATTCCTAATTAGGCTAAAGAGATTATTGAAAAAACACAAGGGGAATGCTTTTATTTCTACCGTCCATAAGGAGGACAGCGTTTCCCCCAGGACTGTTTTTCAGCAGTGGTGGATTTGGCCCAGGGGAGCACACCTATGACAGGCACGCGCTCAAGGTTGTGGCTCATTTAGAAGATGTATAAGCACTGTTCAAACAGTGGCAAGTTTACAAACATCAGTCAACTATGACAGCCCATATGATCAAATGTTAGACTGACTTTAGGAAAAGTTTCATCATGCTCAGACTACTACAAGCAAGCTTTCTTTTCCATCAGCACAAGCTGTCCAAGTTTCTTTGCAAATGCAGCACAAAGAAAGACACCATCAGAAGAGTGAATGATGAATGAAAGGATCTTTTGCTGCCTTTTATCTTTAGTATTTGACGACAGTTAGGTAGAAAAAAAAAAAGAAAGAAAAAAAAATGAATTCAGTGTACCAGCAGCTACAAGAAACTTTTAAGGTGGAATGTTTTCTTGCATGTTACTCAATGCATGAGTTGACCTCATCATTAATTCACCTTAAATGTCAACATGACAACTTTGACAGTTCAATTTGTTTTTATTGGCTCTCTTGCAGTGACATACACTTTAGTGGTGATTGGATCTTCAAGTGCTTAAAAAGATGTAACTGAACCAAGTTGTGCCAACTGTGAATATTCCGTTTCTTCTCTGGGAGAAAAAAAGGGCCTGAGCGTTGTTCCAGTGGCAGCCCACCGGGATTTGTAGTAATACACCCGTACAACCCCAACTTCGTTTTTACACCTTAGTTTTTTATTCCATTATTAGCGTGCTTTAGAAGTGTTAGCTGTGCTAGCTGTTCCTAGCTTGCTAAACTAAGCTAACAATCTCCTGGCTGTAGCTTCATATCCAACATGCAGTTATCTACGTCAGTGGTTCTCAAACTTTTTCACATCAAGGACCCCTGAACTAATTAGACCTCAGACCCCCATTTGTTAAGATTTTGTTCCAGGAACCCTCTCAAGGACCCCTTGGGATCCCTGGACCCCACTTTGAGAACCACTGATCTACATGGTAATGATCTCATCTCACTCTCAGCAGTAAACAAGCAACTTTTAAGCATCTGTTGGTTTAATATACATCATCTCTGAACAATTTTTGCTTAAGTGTTCACAGTAAAAAAGAAAATTGGAGAAAAAAAATCTCCAAAAGCTGCTGTTCCAAAAAACTCTTCTACAGCAGACATCACTACAAAAACACCAAAAGCTACTACTGTACACATCTTAACTATATGTTATATGATATGAAGAAGAAAGACAGTCAGCTGAGTACTACCTCACAGCCCATGTTGTATTTTCCTCTGATTATATTATCAATCACTCGCTCTCACTGGGGGCAGAGAATGCCTCATACGTTCCTTCAGAGGACAAGACAAGCTTTCAAAAGGCTCCCTCTCGCTCCCCAAAAGCTCTTCCAAGGATAAGGATATTTAATATGAGGAAGAGAGGAAGTCAAACGGTCCGATGAATCAACCCCAGCCCTGCCCTGTTATATCATGTTCCACAGAACATAAAACTCAATGTGTCCCTGTAATGTGCATAAAACCTGAGGCCTTCAGCAATGTATAGTGCTTGATGAGGTACAAAAAGGTACGTAAATTACTGCACTGTGTCAGTCTTTTGTCTGCCTGCGAAAGTAGATACTTTTCTGGGGCTTGACAGGTCCCCCCTCCTACCTACTTGGATGGAAAATCTATGGTAGAGATATGGTTTTCTGATGCTCCTTCACTAAAATAAAAGAGGTTTGTCATCAATTACTATGGCTTTCCACTTACAAGCACCTGCCTTTGAATGCTGAATGTTATTGATAATGAGTCAAGCTTAGTCTGAGGCATGCATAACAAAGTCACTTATTTGGCATGTATAATTAACTCCTGACATCAAGCGCTGCTTCAGTATTCAAATTAGCCTGATACACCTGCATGGCTGCAACTGCACCTGCTTCTTTTCTAAACTGTGTCAACCACTTATGCAACTGTTTTAGATACACAATTGAAATAGATACAGGGATAAAAACAACTCAAATAAAACGGACATGGACATTCAAGGCCTAATTTGGATACCTGTGCCAAAAAAATAACAAAACACACAAACTACGCTGTGCAGTGCATCACTCTGTCTTGTACAGTAGTTGATTTATTTAGACCAAATCATATAGCATCAACCAGTGCCAAAGCCAGAATCTAAATGCAGGAAAGGCAAAGTGAACTCAGTTACACCCCAACGTGGGAGGTTATACAAGAACCTTATCGCACTTCCATTTCTATTATCCGGTGGAGAATGCAAGGCAAGCTGGCAGCAGCTCCCACTCTTGTTTATTTGCCTTTATAGATTTTTTTCCTCTCTCCCTCTTTTTTTTCCTAATGGAACCCAGCACTGTGCCACCTGCCAAATTGTGGTGGTAGAGAGAGAGAAGAGCAAAATAAATACTGTGTGTGTGTGTGTGTGTGTGTGTGTGTGTGTGTGTGTGTGTGTGTGTGTGTGTGTTTGTTCGTTCAGGTATGTTGGGGTTTGTGGGAAACCAAAAGACAAAGTGTGTGTGTATGTGTGAATGAGGGAGAATGTTGTGGACTTTAGCAGCCTGTTATTTGTTTGCTGCCGTCAAATGAGCTCACTGTACAAAAAAAAAAAAGAGGGAGCAATCAGCAGGCTGTGGCATCGGAGGCCGTCTGGCAAATCAAAACACAAAACAGAGTCTTATTGAATTGTCTTGTCGTGTCGCCTAGGCCTAGTGTTTTAAAAAGCAACCCAGTGTGGCTGAATCAAGGTCAAATGGGCCATCACAATCAATTAAGTGCTTTTGGGTCTGTCTGCTTGTTTGCTAAGCCAAATGGGGACTACAATCCTCCATGGTCAATATGGGGGGAAAAAAGGATGATATTTGCAGAGAGAAGGAAAGGGAATAGAAGTGGAGAGAGATGTGCAGATTACAGTTTTAGAGACCTGAGAAGCTCAACGGCCGACATGCAGAAAATCACAAGCCTTCAAAACAAATCTCTTCAGTTTGCCACTCCATATGGCTCTCATGGTCTACTATTATAATGAGTGCTTCTGTGGCCATCACCTTTTAAAAGTGACTCGCATCCTGATGACCACTGCAAACTGGATTGCCACTTCATTGAAGTAGGGTAAATAGAGGGACGAGTTATTTTATTTATTCTTTCTAACATCAGCAGCTACTGAACAAAACCCAATGTGATAGTCTGACTTGCATTTTAAATACATCATTTATTCATCAATTTACAAAATATTGTCACAGGCGTTTCCGTTTTCGTGCCATATTTTTATTGCAGAGGCTTTGAAAGGGATTTGTGTTTTGATGATGCATTCACTTACCCACATCAGCATTGTTAAGCCCTAAATTATCTTCGTGATGGTGAGTTTTCCTTCAAGCCTGTGAGGAAATCTTCTGTCATTGGCTGAATTTGTAGTGTTTTTAAGTAGAATGAATTGCGCAATCAAATTACATTGTGGTTCCTCATTTTACTTATTGTCACTTCATATGAGCACGGAAAGTGAGCAGTCTATTCAAAACTGTGATTGTCGAATGTTGAATGCTCGTTGAATTTTGCATGCTCGTTGAATTTTGCCTCATTCAAGGCAAAGCGGCGACATAATGTAGGCTCATTACATCGCACCTGAGATGAAGGAGTTGTGAATACATTGTCATTTGCTATGTCTATGTGTGTGTTTTGTGTATGAAAGAGAAATTGAATGATGTGTGTGGGATGGTGCATTAGCGGCGTGCTCCTTCTGCTTTATAGATTTCTCTGCAAATGTTGTGTGAATTGAAATACAAGGCTACAAATTGCACTATTAGTCAGGTTCCGGCAAATGCAACGTAGCTATATTGAAACAGGCAATAGAGGGGATAATGGAAACTGTCATCAGATGTTCTTTTATTTATTTTTTCAAATAACCTACTCATTAGTAACTATTTTCTGCACTTGCCATTTTTCATCTTGAGTGACTTTACGTGTATATTTAATATGTCTTGTAGACTGTTGAGAGATTGTGTTTTATTGCTTTTCTGAACTTCACTTTCCCACAGTTTAGCTGTTTAGCTTACATGATTGCTGCACTGTTTGTAGGTTTCCTTCTTAATAATGCAGAGATAAACGCTTTTTGTGTTCAGACTAACTGACGTGTTTGGCAAAAGAAATGCTATTTTGGACTTTGGCTCGACGAGCCTCCACACAAAGGGGAAAAACACCACAATGAATGTGCTCTTACCTCAGACCCATGCACTCTGCTTCAACATGCAGAGAGCGCTTGATGGGCCTGTGATGCCTAGTTATGGTTGTTAAGGATGACTGGACAATCGCTGTTAGGACCTGGTGTTTAATAATTGAACTATTATTGTCTTCACTTTCACTTTTTTACAGATTAAATAAGATATAGCATGTTAATTAGTGAGCTTTAGAGGTGGTGGTAGGTGGATTTTCTTTAAACTATAGCCAGGATAAGGCAGTGTGACAGACAAGTGAGTGAGTGGTATCAACGTTGTCATCTAACTCTTGGCAAGAAAGACAATCAGCTTATTTCCCAAAGTTTTGAACTATTTCTCAAAGTGTGATCCTATTTTCTTATCATGCACACGTGGAGCTGCAAACACACACACACACACATCGCAAATGAGACGTTCAGATAGGTAAAAAATAAAAATAAATAAATAAAAAACAAAAAGATGAAAGACACAGACGGAGCACTTGATTTCCCTTAAACCACCACAGGTGTTGATAGATGGAGACAAAAAAAAAAAGAAGAGTGGAGGGGAGTAGCATCTCCTTTACCAGTCAGACAGATCATATCAGATTGTTTGCTTGCTTTGGGCCCTCCGGTGCCATCAGATAGCATTTGATAAGAGCGTGACAAGCTAAGGCAGTAGAGGTCAGGACGTGAAGGCAACAACAGCCTTAGTCACTGTGCTGGGGAGTCAGATTGTTGAGGTTTGGGTCAAAGATGAAGTGATCAACTCAAGGCAAACGATGTAACTGCTTTAGGAGATTTACTGCTTCTGAGGCTTTTTTTTTTTTTTTTGGTCAAGTCTCTTGGCCAGTTCAGTTGTACAAATGCACAGGGAATGGAAAAGTAAGCATGCGTTTGAAGGACAGGTTTTGTAATGCAACATGACAGTGTTTAGCATCTGAGAATCGTGGAAGCCATTTAAATACTCACAGGATTTATGTAGGATTGGGGCTCCTAGTGTCATTGGAGGGCAAGTCCTTATAATTCAAGGCTGCATTTGATTTGTCTTCAATTGCCCTTTTCCACATAATCTTGATGTCACACATTGCAAGGTCTAGGGAGTTGCACTTTTAAGCCAATCCGAACAGAGCCTGTGTCTCTGCCAAGCCGATTCTAGCAATCCCCATTACGCACACATTGTCATGCGTCGCTGCTCAGCTCGAATGAGCTACAAAGGAAGCAGGGAGAGGAAACATTAGCAGCAGTTGGATGGACTGGATGCATAAAAATATTAGAGAGTGATTTATGGCCCGTGTCGATAGCCAGTTCCAAGCAAACAGCGCTGTGTAAGCAAAAGCCTTTCTGGTATCTCTATCCACCATTGTGGTACAATGGGTGACAGAGAAAGACTGAAGCCATAATCTTTCATCATCAATCAAACAGAAAGTGTACCTGGGAGATACTGCCAGTCATGCACCTACTGCCATTGCAAACTTCAATCCCAGTGCTAGTCGTATCCATATCCTTTGCTCCAAAGTGGCTAAACAACTAGAAAAACCTAGATTAGATTAAACCTGAACACACCCACAAGAGTAAGATAAGGAAGAAAAACAATATTAGAGTTGTCCCTGAATGATGTGTCTTGGAGCTGCAACAAAACCCAAGTAGGGTTTATTGCAATGTTTTCTAGTAAATGTTCAGATAGAAAATTAGTGACTGCCAATGAGTACAAGCAGGTGTTTATAGGACGATTTCATGTATGTTCAATGTTTATTTCCATGTTAATTAGTTTAATTGCAATGTTTGTTTCACTGAGGACAATTATACAAAAAAGACGAGAGGTTTCCAACCTGCAGTTAACTACTACGCAATTATATATCATTTGTAAAATTTCTTTGTACTTAATTGAAACACAGCAACAACCTACACATTAGTTAGGATGTTGTTCCGGTTGTTGACAATCTCAGTCAGTGACTGTGGGCATGGCTGTCAAATTAGATATGAGGTATTTGGCAACTGCGCTGTGGGTGTGCATTCTTCAATCTAAACTAAGCACATTATACTATACCCTGTTTCCTTTTCCCCTGTATTGGAGGCAACTGTTTTTCATTTATATGGTGGCTGAAGTTAAACCAGAAATGACCAACTTGAGGTTTTGTGTGCTGCACATCCACTTTTTAGGGTGAGGCTGCACTGTATCACTGCATAAATTAAATACTGTGACATTAACTCGACTGCCACAGCACTGGTGGCAACAGGTGCAATTATTCAAGACAGCATAGTTCAACTTGCATATTCTTGACCTCATACTGAACACACACAGCACAACAAAGTAAAAATTCTAACACTCGGGGAAGATCTAATGAAAGATGCTATTGAGTTCCATTGTGAGAGGTGCAGGATCAGTTTTACTCATTCTTTTTGTCTGTTTCTTGAGAGTCCCCTGACTTTATGGAAGTGCAACACTATAACCCATTTAGTAAGGCGCACAAAATTAGCAGCCGTGCTTTATGTGTAGCAGCAGAACTTGTCATATTCACAGGAAAAACGATTGTTTATATCAATCTCAGTTATAAATGGGCAGTCCATGCCATGCAAAATAAATCGTTACAGGGGTGTTCCAGGTTAGTTTACACAGGGAGTGCAGGTGCCCTGTTTCAGCACTATCCTACAGTAGGTGGCTGTTGGCCATTCACACAAAAGCTTTTGCACAGTCTGATGGCTGTTGGCACAACAGAGTGCCTAAAGCACTTCATGTTGCACCTTGGGGGTAAAAGCCAGAGGCTGGAGGTGCTCTGTTGATGACATCAGCTCACAGTAGAGGGGATGGATGGTTTTTTGTAGGACAGTTTACAGTTTAGTCTGCGCCCTATGCCCTGCTACTGCCTTCAGGCTGTAGCAGCCATCCTTTTTTTTCCAAACCAGTTTGTTTATTCTGTTTGCCTCCCACATCTCAGTGCTGCCTCACTTGCACTACTGTGAAGAACAACACACTGGCTGCAACTGATTCAATAGCGGCATATGAGTTTCTTAGACCAGTCAGGGTCTTTGCAGGCATGTTTGATTGGGTACTTGTGAGACTGCGCCATGCACTGCACTTCACCTCAATGCTGTGCTCAGTGTCTGTATCTTCTTCCTTCTGAAGTTAGTCACTAGTTTCTTCACCTTGCTGACATGGAGATGCAGACAGAGGCATCAAAAGAGAAGGTGCACCGAGTGCTATGAGAGAGCAAAAAGACAAAAGTTCCTACCAAACCACCAAATATAACACTGTCTGGTCAGCCTTACTGCAGTAGTAACAGGTAGTAGTATTATTATTAGTGCCACGGGTGCTCAGCTCCGAGGCACTCCTCTCAGCTATATTAGCTGTAGAGGAGTGCCTCGGGGCGGAGCCATCTATTAATCTTCTGTTTCGGGTTTATTATTCTTCCGCCAAATTTCGGCGCGTAACTCGTCCCGCAGCTTTGAGAAAACCCCGGTAATATATACATCAAAACGTGCGTCTTGATCCCGAAAGGGGTGCTATGACTTTTGGTGTTAAAATTCCAATTTTTCCCAAAGTTATTCCCAAAAAACTGGCAATAAATAATGCATTAGAAATGCATTGGAATTTTCTTTAGAAACCCACCTTTTTTCTACAAAATTGCACCTTTTTTCTGAGTCACCCAGCTCTCTCATACCTGCACGTAGAAATGTGATTCAAACTATAAAACGGAGGAAAACTTCTGCTCTCTCAAAAAGACAGGAACTGTTTTTACATAACATGTAAACTTTTCAAACTGTGAGCACTCAAAGGAGGAGTGCAAATCACTTTTTCTTCAAAGTTAGAGTGAAAGCGTCAGTTGGCTAGAGTGCTTGAAGAAGTAAAAAATAACCTTTATTTTTATTTTTAACTCGAGCTCGCGGCCAAACCGTAAAAAGGAGACAAATAATTCTTTCTGAAAATGTAGACATAGTTGTTGGGATTCATAAAATGTAACTTTGACAGGCAGGGTCTGCACAAAATTTAAACGGGGGTGCCGAGTCCGGCAGCAATACCTGTCTCACTCTCATTGACACCTAATGTAATTGTCTTTTTTTTTTCAAAAGAATCTCACTCTGTCTTCGCACTGAGCTTACTCACTCATTTTAAGGAATATCTGAATAAAATAGAGACTGTAGAAACTTCTGGCTTCAGTGTCTGGCACGGTCTTTTCGGTTTATGAAAAGAAGTAACGGTTTTCTCATAATTTGCAGTTGTTTGAAGCCATGTAGAAGCCAAATTCTGGGCAGATTTTCACATTGCCATGGCAACGGCAGCGCCTGACCTG
Source organism: Seriola aureovittata (assembly GCF_021018895.1). Classification (NCBI taxonomy): domain Eukaryota; kingdom Metazoa; phylum Chordata; class Actinopteri; order Carangiformes; family Carangidae; genus Seriola; species Seriola aureovittata. The sequence continues at coordinate 9,299,781 of NC_079385.1, forward strand.
TGTGCGTGCGTGCGTGCGCCTAGCAACCAGATAACCAACTCTCCAAGCTCCGCTAGCTTTACATTAGCCGCTTGTTAGGTCTTAAATTACATTTAGTTAGGTCTTAAATATGTAAGTCCATTTACTGCTTCCTTCGTTGCTTTTTTTTTTTGTTTTGTTAAATGAGTGAATGAAGTTGTGACGGTCTCCGCTGAGACAGAGGAGAGGAGAAGCTACTAGCCCTCTCTCGCTGTCACTTCTAGTCGCATTGCTCTCCTCCCCAGTAATGTTAAATTTAGCACAGAAAAAAACATAATAGTGGTAATTTAAATAGCGGTTCATGGGATTTATTAACCCTCAGGGGTCCCTCTGTCCTTTTTTGGACATTTTCTTCACTTTTCTTTTTTGATTTGCTGATCATTTTGGCTGTGTTACAGCTGAAGGTATGGATTTCTGCAAGAAAGTGTCTTTTTTGACATATTTTTAAAATCTAATGTCAGTTACTGTTACAGGTCTATTATACACTGGTAACACATTTTGTACCCTCTGGGGTTCCTCTCGTCCAAAAAAGGACACACAAAGAAAATGCTATAAAATCATAATATATCAATATTTTTTTCTGCTTTTTTTGCATAAATCTCTTAAACCACTTCAGTTCTGCTCAAACCTACCAAATGTTTATTAGTTTTCAGGATTTTAACCCTTTAAATGCCAGTTTGAAGACATGTTGCCTCTTGTTTTATCAAAAAAAACAACACAGAATATGAGATATTTCCCACATAATACATGATGGAGGGATGTGACATTGTTTTATATCAGAGTCTTTTATATCAAGACATTTCTCAAAAGCAGAATATGATCAGGGTGACTTTTGAACACTAGAAATAAATCATGTACTCATCCCGGCAGTAGCCCCCCTGGCACTCAAAATTTCCCTGGAATTTTGAGTGCCAGGGTGTGCATTAAGCATTTGTTAAATGCATTCATGACACACACCACATTAACTGTAAAGTTATTTTACCATCTATCTACAGGGACCATAAACTGTATGTTGCTTATCACAACTTGTCATCACTTCTGCGTTACTATGGCAACATTCTGTAGTGAGCCCTTACATGCAGTACTGTATGCTCTGACCCTATCTCCTGGCAGATCCAGCAATGTAATCGTCCATCCCCAGCAGCCCAGGATGAATCTTGGAGAGGATTTGCTGCAGGATCACCAGCCACTCAAAACAACTGTCACTCATTTTACTCTGCAGCCTTGGGCCTTGGATATCTTTCTACAAGCTCACACACACGCCTACATCATGCACCAGAACCTAAAGTACATACAAACACACATGCATACACGCACATGTTTACTCATTGGTGGATATCTAGTCAAGAATAGAACTTGGATGTTCTGGGGAAGCAACGAGTTTAGAGGAGACATTTCAAGCTCAGTCTTACCACAAGGTCACAGCCTGCAGGCAGCAGCAGTAGCAGCAATAACGGTTCTCCATCTCCCAGCCCCATTTAACTGACTGATGCTTTTTGACATGTCGGAGCAATCGAGCCAGTTAGCCTCTGGGAGGCTTCAATTAGGACCAGGACTTAATGCAGCAGAGAACTTTGCAAAGCCCTGATACGAGGTTACAGCCAGACTCAAATCAATAAGGAGAACATGGTTAAAGGCAGCCATACAGCACCCCACGCTCACAGAACTGCACGGGAACTCTGAGATGAATGAAAGCCGATTGGGACAAGGGTAATGCAGCAGTTTTCTGTTGGTAGCAGATGTGTATCTTAGTGAGGCTGAACAGTCCCCAGGTTGTCTTCTGAGAAAGAAGTTAAATCCTCTTAGGCAATTAGATAATTCTGAGAGAAGTGGTAGTGGGAGGCAAACAGGTGTATGGCTGCTCATGTCAAACACACGTTTGAATCTTAAAAACACACAAATTGGAAATTGTTTCAGCTGCACCTGTTGCCTTCATGGTGCAATACACTATCACACACATTTTGTTCCAGTATGATAATGAAATAAAGCAGCAGAGCTGTGAGTGACGCAGCTGCCGCACTATTTCACAGCCCTTCCGACAGGTCCATTTCCTTGCAGCAGGCATGTGATTCAGCTGAGGCGTCGATATAACTGCCACTGTCACCTTGCATCGGCCCCACGAACCTGATTTATGGATAAGATGCGTGTGGTTATATGCTCTCTCAGGGACCAAGCCCATTTGATTTTGTCAGGGGCAATTAAACAGTCCACGATGGGCCGTGGTGGAAAGTAACGAAGTACATTTACTCAAGAACTGTATTTAAGTAAAATTTTGAGATACTTGCACTTTGAAATGTCATGGTGGAAGTATAAAAGTTGTATAAGAAATGAAATACTCAGAGGCCAATATTGTACTTTCCACTCCACTACATTCATTTCACAACTTTAGTTATTAGTTACTTTTAAAATGAAGATTTTATACAACTGATAATATAACCTAGTTTTAAAATACAGGACATTATAGATTAGAGCACTTTTTGGCTTCTGACGAAAAGCAGTGGGTAGCCAGGGTCACATTCAGAGGTCTCTTGAGTTGAACAGATGAACAGTTGATCCAATATCTCCACAAAAAACGCTTCAAGAAAAAGTGCAAAAACTGGAAACAGGCCTGAGTACCTGAACTTTGTTTTCCTCCCCCATTAATCATCCCACGACCCCTCAGATTTATCTGGTGTCCCTGTAAATAAAACCGTGTATAAAGTAGCTCAGACTAGCTCCGACTCCAGTAGGTACAACAGTAACATGCTGCAGACACACTGATATATCTTTATCAGTCAAGGGGACCAAACCAGTACTTTTACTTTTATTCTTTCACTTATTGCCACTAATACTGTACTTAGTAGTAGTGGGATTTTTGATGCAGGACCTTTACTTGTAATGGAGTATTTTTACATTGCTGTATTGGTACTTTTACTAAGGATCTGAACACTTCCACCACTGATGCTAATGATGGGGCTTGCAAACTGGAATACAATGAACTACGAAGATGATGGATTTATTTTTAGGGTTTGTGATAATTAAGCAAAAGAAAGAAACTAAAACTGGGAATTATTTTTAGATGTGTATTGCACATGTTCCACATATTTGAGTCAGCCAGATTTAATAGCAAATATAAATCTAAAGTTTTGTTAGATTTCTTCTCAAATCCCGATTACACATTACATCGCTAAAATCTTTTTTTTCCCCTTGTTTTTTCATCAAAGCAGTGAGGGGTATTCTGTGCCAACAAGAGCCGGTTTGATGGAGCAGTGGAAAAACAACTTTGAGGCAGGCAGACCTTGAGGTTGGCTGTATATCATTTTCCCTCAACAGTGTGAGTGCATCATTGTCTGGGCTGTAGCAGTCAGAAATGACAACAGAGGATGACACTGAAAGGTCCCAGAGTTCAGCTGCCTGAAAATGTCACTGGGCTGGCTCTGACAGAATGCCACACAGAGAGAGAGGAGGAGATATGACAAAACAACAACCTTAAAGTGCTGCAGATCTCTCACACACATTTATACAGTCATGGAAATGTGATGTGCACTCTCTCTTCCTACTACATCCCACACACACACACACACACACACAAAGAGTCTCCCTTTTTGTGTAATTTAATCAAACGCATACAGACAGGAGGGTGCAAAAACATTTCATTGATACTTAAACAATTTGAGGGAAAAAACAAACAAAAAAAATCATTGATTACTTGTGGAAGTTACTCATCCAGCTTACAGCTTTTCAAATGTGAGGATTTTCTTCTCTCTTTTTTCATACATCAAACATAATATTTTGTGAGTTTGGTTTGTTTTGGAAAATTGTGATGAGAATTTTACAAAAAAATCTAAAATCTTAAGCAATTATTATATTTAGCAGAAAAATACTCAAGAAATTAACTGACAAATCTTTAGTTGCAGCCCCTGCACCATTTACTGTTTACTAATGTACTTTCAATTTCTAGTGAAAGTTATACATTCAGTATATTTACATTTCGTGATTACCTCTCCATACAGTAGTTTTTTGCATCGTTTTGACCTGGTAACCCTCCTCCCAGTGGAAGGACAAGAAGCGTGTTATGTCACTAATAACAGCCTTAATGATTACTGTTCACTCTCCTATCCGAGCTGTTTGTTGTTTCCTTCTGTTGCTGATTTACATTAAAGGCAATCAGCCATTTATTGTGAAGGACCCACAGGAAATACATGTTTTCAGTTGATCAGTTAAGTATTGGAACAAGGACGAACAGTCAGTGTTAGCTGAAGTTTAACATGACAGACGGCACACCTCTCGCTCCTCAGCAGGGTAACAGACCTTACTCTGCCCTGTTGTGTGGAAAACCTCTCACAATGTGTGTACAGCATGAAATCAGCTCATGTTCCCAATTATTATTGCCCAATTCCTGCATTACAACATCAGTTTGTTTTGCTGCACTACAGACAGGTACACCAATTGCTCTTCTGTTGTATTTCTGACCAAGTGGCTGGTCAAGGAGTGCTTGCTGTAGTACTAAACCACACTTGCTGTTACCATGGTAACCATGAGCGTCACCTACTGAACTGGGGTTGAAATGTAAAGGATTATAACTTTAATTTTACTGACATAACAGTCACCCATTTGTGCAAACCAACATACTGTAGATACTGAGTGAATTTTTGGAACTAAAGTCAGAATGCCAAATATGTACTGACGTACTGGGGATGTGACAGTCCCTCTCATAGGAGACAGCATGTTTCTCTGAGTGTGTGAGCTAAAGTGCACACGCAGTACTGTGTGTACTGGAAGTGTGTAAGGTGTGGATTCATCACGGCTTTCAATCCTCTGATAAGTGACTGAGGGGAGGAGAGGGTAAAGCAGAACTGTCTCTCCTCATTAGACCTGACTCCCCCTCTCCTCTGCCACTGACAGAGAGACTCATATCCTACCTCCACCAGTCGGCTCTCTCGGTATGGCATCAGCCCATCCGCATGAGTAACTGCGGCTCTTCCCTCAAGTCAAAATCAGTGCATCCGCTTGAGCCGATTGGCCACGCACGTCAGCATCACCTTGTGTGAACAGGGAAGATAAAGAAGAATGGTTCACCATCTGAAGCCTGGCCAAGTCCTACAGCTTTGCTGTCACAACATTAATGTAAAGTAGATTTCCTCTGGGTGACAACTTATTATTTCAGCTACAATTCTTTCCATGCTGTCAACCTTGTTTGTTTTGTCCATGTAGTTCTTTCTGATTCACTGTACCAATATGACTAAAAACAGCATGAAGGATAAGACCCACCTGTAGAAAACACGGAAGTATGGAAATCTCCGCAAAATCTTCCAGTGAGGTATTGGACCATTTCAGACTTTGCAAGACCTTAAAGGAAAATTACACTTTATTACAACTTGGTCTTATTTTCATTAGTTTCACCATTATTTCTTTAGTTTCTGGCCAATCAGACTTATTTTTGGCAATGTTGCCAAGTTGCAGGATTTTAGCAATCAACCTACAGTGTATAAAATAAGACCCACATTGTGATAAACCATAATTTTCCATATATACATAAATATATATATTCACTCAACTAAGAAACAATATATTCTGAAACTAAGATGTAGGTGTAATTTGTGATATTAATCAGATCAGGCATATTTATAGAGTACAATGACAGAGGACCTGCTACTGAAATGTGTGATAAAAATATTTCCTGGCACCCTAATATACTCCAACACTTTTATTTTCTCTTTAACATTTTGTGTATTTTACATTTTTAGCCAAGGCTTTAATTTTGGAGGAACTTAATAATAAAAAGGAGATTCAGAGACAGTCAGGACCATCCACAGAGGAAATATTTATATAAGTCAGAAGAGTACAAGAGAGAACACTATGTGAATCAAACAACCAGCAGTTTTCAGCACTTTTCTGCAACCTGCCTGGAACAGATGACTTAACCTTGTTTGAAGGACAGGAAGCATGTCAGAAAAACAACTAAGACTATTATAACGTATTGCACATTGGGGAAAGAAAAAAAAAAAAATTGAAAGCGAATTTAAACGAGCCAGCATGCACAATACCAGGACCCGGAAACTAAAGTAGTTGAATGGAATCCGGCTAGCATTAATTTACCCCCTGTAACATGTCAAAATGTCCTCTGTGAAAAAGGTCCATTATGACGCTCTTTGTGTTAACGCAGACACACGACAGTTAGTGATCATATCATTTTCCATCTACTAGACCTGTAATCCCTCCCGACCCTGCCTCACACTACTGGTGGGCAGAGGGTATATGAATATATAAGTCACAGCCATATATCCATGGTTACATAAAAACTCATGGATGAGCCAGCTGTGTATGTGTATAATTATACGAGTACAAATAGACAAACACATTCAAACACACACACACACAGACCTAAGAGGTTTCCCTGGTAACCAAAGGCCAAGAAAGGGCTTGTACCGAGCAACCGTTTGCCAACACATTGAATTGTTCTTCTGCTCTTGGAGGAACTGATCCTTTATCCAAAACATTGGTCATTTTAGTGATAGACATTTGTGAAAGGATAACAATTCCCAAAATTCTTCTAAGACTCTTAAAATACAGAGTTCATTCCTAACAGCTTGGGTGGTTTCTTTTATGGATTACAGAGTCTATGATAAGGACACTTCCACAGATGTTATCGCACTGCATTGCTAAGCAGATGACTCTTAAAGCATGTGCAGAGTTTTCAGGTATCCATTTCCATAAAGTCACATTATGTTGAAAGTGTTGAACAATCATTTGCACCCAAAAGCGCAGCAGTGTTAATTGGAAGAGCTGTTGTTTATCCTCCACTCATAACTCAGTGGTTAGAAGAAATAAGTGCCAAAACTATTAGCTTTCAGAAACTGCACATGATCACGCGATAGTTGCTAAATTATCAGCTACAAGGCAGAGCATGTGTCAAAGCGTGTGAGTGAGTGTGAGGTTACAAGGAATGAAAATTTGCATAGCTTGGATCTAGCTCAGGTTAATTTAAAACTATCAAGTTGGCTAATTGGTTTTAAATGAAGCCCCCTCTCCCTCTCTCTTGCATGCATATCCAATTAGCGGAGCGTTAAGCTTCGGGATGGAGTCTCTTCCTGTCAGCATTTTCCAAATGTGACAGCTTAGCAGAAGTCATGAGCTGTCAATTCAATCAGAAACTCTCCGTCAGTCTGTCTCCCTCTCGCAGTGAGGCAGGGGATATGGCCTCTCGGGGGATCTTATACGTTATGGTGGTTGGTAGTTTTACAGAGAGTGGAGAAGAAGTGGAGAAAGGAGGTATATTGTTGAGTTGTAAATTCAGACACAGTAAATATGAGCATGTAAAGATGGCTTTACCCCAGAGATCTGCATCCTTTGCAAAAGAGAAAAATACATGAGCAACAAATAGCCGTATGAATCAGAAAATGCTATGGACGTTATTGCGATCACATGTAAACACTGTTCATACATAATGCATTCAAGATTTTCAGAGTGCCTTCTTGAAGCTCATAAGTGATGCTCTTTTATGAGACTACCCTCCACAAACAAATGGGACATTCTCCCACCTCCTAAACAGCAGGTATTCACAGCATCAAACACACCCCAGCTGCATGTGAGCTTTAACATGCTTTCATCAAAGGGCAAACATAAACAATGAGCAAAGGGAAAATTTTATTTTTTTCCCCCCTTCATGAAAATGTGATCGCATCATTTATTTAAAGATATTTTAATGTTGATAAAATTAAAAACAAATATGCCAGTATGTCCCTTGAGAGAATTATGACCTTTTTTCTCCTCACAACCTTGTGACTGGTGAGCATGAAAATCAAAGCATGCATTCCTGATAAAGCTCATCACGTCTGTAGACATGAGGCACGGTAAGAGGTTGGGCTGATAGTGTCATCATATGAGGATGTTGGAAAAGTAAGCTTACATACAGTATCTGAAGATTGTGAGGAGGGAAAAAAACATGTGTTTTTGCAATGGAAGAACCAGCAAGGAGGGGCTTTTGACAGCGTACCAGTGTAATGCTGGGAGCTGCAGTCGCTCCAATAAGTGTGCCTCTCTGTGGGATGAATGTCTTGATCAGTGAGAGGGGAGGAACAGGAGGCTGGGACAACAGCTTGTACAGCCGGTATTATCAGCCCCAGCTTTGGCACAGAGTGGCAGTGCTTTATTACTTGTCTAAGTAAATGTATAATTGAACCAGTCACTTCATCCACTGATGCGCTAGACTGTACGCTGAACACTGGCAAGACGCAGACAAATTTATTTGGACTAAAATCTGGAGCTGACTGACGTGCTTCAGGAAGGCTCAGGATACGGGGATTCTTACAACCTTAACACATGTTGGAGTTGTTGTGGATGGAGCGAAGCAGTTCCAGTCAGATTTAAATCAAACTTCCAAAAATCCTGGAAATGGCAGATAATATTGTGCTTGGCTTCCCTGGGGATGGTATTAAATGAAAACACTGAGATCAAACATTCCCTGCACTTTCAATTAGATGTCATTCCACTTGAGCCCACTTGATCCCTCATGTAAAAAGCCATGTGTTGCAAATATTTCAAATTTAATTTATTTTATTCAAACTTTGCCTGGAGGTTGTGAGGAAAGGGAGCACATTGATGTTCATCCTGATATCCTACATAGAAGTCAAATAATAAAATCTTTAAACTAAACCTTTGAGCTGCAAGCTGACATAAAGCAAGATGCCTGAAATTCATTAACACAAAACAGTATGATAATAGGATAATACTAATACAGAGCTGACAGTTTCCAACTGATACATGAAGAAAAAAAAAAAACCTGTACAACAAAAGAACTTACTCTCCACAGAGCCTTCATCATAAACACAGAGCACCTCAACATTATGTAAAGAGGAACAGAAGGGGTTTAATTTCCACAGTGCTTTCTACATCATTAACAATGGCTTTGATTAATGGTTTACTTCTACCCAAAGCCCCACCTGTGAGAATCGCAATAAAGATGATCTCGTCAGGCAGCGTCCACCTTCGACTCTCACACAAAAGGAACAGGGAAGTGAAGACGCAGGGGGTTAATTTTCACTTGCACCTGTACTAGAGTCACCACTGGTGTAAATATTGTGACTTTATAATCAGCAATTTCGGTGCCAGTGCAGAAGGGGCACACAGTGGGCATGTTCAATAGGGAAAATAGCCTTGCATCAGTTCTCCCTGTTTTCTGCCGACCTCTTCGCTGTTTGCAATGCACCCATGTAATCCATCATGGAGACATTAATTATGTACTAGGCTCTTCCAGGACAAAGACTCTAATGAAGGGCCTGTCAACACAGGCCTTTCCTGAAAACAGTGCAGTCATGGAGGTGGGAGGGAAGCTTGTGCTGAGACCCACTTGGATCTTATCTTGAAGAGAAAAGCGAAAACAGTTCAACTGCATTTTCAGCACCTGCATTTTGATTATGCTTGCTCAGTGCAAACCTGGAAATGCAAACTCTAATAGGTACCCATGGGCCACTGAGGTTTAGCTAACTTGATAGCAATGCTACTTTACCTGATTCATAGTGTTAAGGTGGCGGAGAAAGCTCCTTTTTCCAAATGTGTCACAATTTGTGAAAGTATTACAATTATTTTGTAAACATTTCACACAACATTATTAATGTACGAGTTGTCATTGGAAAGATAAAGTATCTTAAACAACTTGTAAAGCTGCTGGAAACTGATTCACACTAACGGCCATTCTTGTGATTGTAGCCAGGGAGCTAGCAAGCTATGTAGGAGGATGACAGGCTTAAAAGGCTGATCCAATCTATGTAGCAGTTTTTAAACAGAATTCACACTCAAACATTGCTTGTGCAACTTCTCAAATTTTTTTCTTTACAGTTGTAAGATCACACTGAGAGGCAGTTCAACATGGCTTCTTCAAATGGTGTAATTTTGTTACATCAAAAGTTTGTGTGGTAGTGAAAAGTACCAGCTTTGTGCTTTAACAGCACTTAAATTACATCTTCAACCAGCGAATTCACCTCAAGACTCGACAATTGCTGTTTACCATAATACCCCTCCTTTAAATGATATTACTTCTCATCATTTTTGCTCTCTGCTGTCTGCAGACAGAGAACAAAAATCCTCACATGGATTTAGTCAAGCTCAAACATATCTTCAGAATGAAACAAACAAACAAAAAATCTCCATATCCTGGCATGCAACTTTTACATAAATGTTAAATTTGATTAAAAATGAATTTGGTAGGCCTATGCACTTTTGAACAGTCACTCCTCACAAAATGATAGTTTCCCTCCAAATACCAGCATCTCTAACGCTCACTAATTAACATGTATCTCCTTTTCTGATCCGTTCACAAACAAGAATGTAAAAACAAGTGATTTTACGGGGCGACAGGCTATGTGGTTCTATCTCTATACCTAGTGTACAAACATGAGAATAGTATCAATCTTTTCATCCATCCCTCTCCAAGACAGGGAAACATTCTGCCTCAAATTACAGTCAAATAACAGAGCATGCCGTGTTGGTGGAGTTGTTTCACCAGTGAAGCTGCTTCCGTGACTATAGCGGGATCCATAGTCATGTGCCCCAGACGGACATGACAAGTCAGCCAGACAAAGCACCTCCCTGCCAACCAGCCAGACTGAGACAGAAGTGTGTAGGCGGCGTGATGGATTTGAAAACGACTGTTTCAGCTGGACACCTCGCAGCAGTCCCGGCCCTCGCTGAGCTCTGAGCCTCGAAGGCACAGAGAGATGGCTCAAGGTGTGAAACTCAAGCCATAACGGAGCCGATTGGGCTTTTGTTTCATGGCTAATTACCGCTGACTCCTGGCTCTCATCCCCTTAACTGCACCCCCCCGGCTCCCCAACCCCTTTGCTTCGTCTTCCCTCCATCACCCCTCTGCCTGCACCGTCTTGCTGTTCACCAGTGGAAAAAGGTATTACTAATGACAGAAGAAGGTTACCCAATTTATCTTCGAGCAAAACCTTTCAGAGCTACCTCACCTTGCGTCCCTGTAGAGCACAGATTGCCAAAGTAAAAAATAAAACACACACACACACACACACACACACACACACACACACACACACACACACACACACACACACACACACACACACACACACACACACACTCAGTTTGAAGAGGGCAGTTTGAAGCTTTGGTGGTTTTGACCTTCTAATGCAGTTTGATTTGAGAAAGTCCTTTTGGCATTGTGACTAATCGGCAGTTGAATAAAAAAATTAAAAAAATTATAAAATCTTGGTGCTTCCTCAGAATGTACTGCTCAAACATCCTTGAGTATCTTGCTTAACCCCACCTAATCTGTTAATGGCCATCAGTAAAATACTGGCTGTAAAGTCACAGCTGTGACTGCATACATGGCAAATGTTGAAGAGCAGGGAAAAGTCTTTTTTCCCCCCACTACTTTTGAGGTGACTCAAGGTAAAAGCCTTTATTCACAAGGATTTTTAAGATTTGAGGCAACTCAGATGAGAATCATTAAAACAAGGGCTACAAGTCACTATAAGAAAGATGATCATGATTTAGTAAATATAAGCTTTTTTTTCTAAGAGTTAGGTGAAAAGATTGATTCCACTCTCATGTCTGTACATTAAGTAGAAGTAAAAAATCTGATCTGGAAAGAAGCTGGCTAGCTGCTTCACCCAGCTTCCAGATTTTATGCTAAGCTAATCGCCTCTAAAGTTCAAAAACACACCTACTAACTTACTTGCTGTAGCTATTTAGCTATAGCTTTAAGTAAACAACAGTTTAAAGACACGGGACACAGACTGTTAATTAGCGACTTTCAGAGGTACTAGTAGGCTTACATTGTTTTTGAACTTTCGGCAGCGCCAAACTATCTCTCCTTGCAGTCTTTCTGCTAAATTGAGCTAATCTACTCTTTTCTCCAGCTCCATAGTTAATGCCAAGACATGAGAGTGGTGTCAATCTTCTCATCTTTCTCTCGGCAAGAAAGCGAACAGTACTTTCCAAAATGTTGAACTGTTTCATTAATACTTTGCACATGTATGACTATAAGGCAAGGTGCTGCTAGAGAACCAGTTTATATATTTAGTTTTTCCTAGTATAATTTAAGTGATAACAGATAGCTTTGAGTTAGGGAGAGAACAAAAAAAAAAAAAAAAAAAAGACTGAAAGAGAAAAGAAGACAAGGGTGAAATGCAAGGAGGGTGTGACTGACGTGCCTTTGCTAAATAAATGAGGAGCAGGATGTCCACAGCTGTTAACGACTAAACCCTGATTAAACAGTTATTAATCAGCTGAGGCCGAAAGAGTCACTCCAACATTCATCAGGTTTTATCTGCTCTGCAAAGGCCAAAGACGTACAACCACTAACACGGTAAAATTAGAAAAGGCAGACCAAGAGGTAATAGTGTTAGAGATTATTTCAACATGCATGTCCAAGGTCTTGACAGTGAACACGATAAAGTAAGAGATACTCAGTTTCACCTGTTCTAAAAAGCAGCATTTTACCACACGAGGATGTTACGTAAAGGAGGGATACCAGAGGTGGTGTTTTAAGGCTGATCCTCTGCTGTCATCACCTCCTCCATCATCCCTGCGCCTGTCCTGCTTCATGTCTGCCACCTCAAAGTCCTGATTATAGAAATGCCAAACTATTCAGCAACGCAATTTATCGTGACACTCTCCGTGTTGTCTGTGGCGACTGTGCCTCCTTTGTCACTGCACCAGGGTAAGCTGTCAGTTTGAAACCCACCTCCTGTTTTAGACCTTTGAGATATTCATCCCATTAATTTTTCCTCCCTATTCCTTTTGAAGGTGCACAAACAGCTGTCAATTACCTCTGCGGTGGACACAAAGACATAAAAAAAATAAATAAATAAAAAATACAGTGAAAGATTTAGAGCAACAATTCCACCTCAGCTGAAAATGCTGATTGACTGATATGACAAATAACAGAGCCTGCAAACTGCTGTAAAAGGCATGAAAGACTGATGTGTGGGAATAAACAGTCGCCATTCAGTGTTGGTGGTTTTACAAGGGTTTCAGTCATGTGTGAATGATCTATGAAATATGACCTGGCCAATATGGATCTATCCATAAAAAACATACTGAGTGAAATTCCTTTATGTAAATGATGGGTGAAGGTAAAGTTTAGGGTCCCTCGAGACATGGTATTTCATTAATATTTTTTTCCTGCGCTCTGACATAATTGTGGAGTCTAAATCTATGATCGGCTTGTGCGAGTGCAAGACCCGCAGTGGCGCTTGACATTTATGGAGGTACAACTCCTGTGAAGAAGTGGGGATGAGGGGGGAAAAAAAGAAATCTAATTTTGACCTGCTGAAGAAAGCTGGCAAAAGATTAGCCTGAGCGCATGAAATGTACAGAAAATTACAGGTTGAAGTGTATGAGCATATGAAACTGAAGGAGCGTTTAATTAGAAGCTTTGCTATTGATTAAACTGGGCAGAGGTGGGTTTTTCATGAGCTTCTTGGGCTTTTGTGGAGCAATTTATTTTCTAGCCAGCAGCAGGCAGAGAGGATTCATCCTGCAGAAAAATGAAGCTGTTGGATGAAGAAATTTAAGGTGAGAGAGGAAAATGCAAGGAAGAGGAGGAGACATGGAATGGAGACAGACAGATATAGATTTTTTTTTTTTTTTTTTTTTTTTTAAATTGATGGAGCAGGGGAGTTAGCTCTAACTTAAATTGACAGCCTGGTGAAGGGTTAAATACTTGCAATGGGAAGTTGGAGAATTAACTGTATCTACAAACACAGAAACAGTATGAAGCAGAGGCAGCAAGGAGCAGAACAACAAGCTGAAAACAAAGGATGGTGCAAGAGATCAGCATAGCAGACTGTAAGACTGTGTGGAGTGTGTTTGTGGTGAGTGGGGGATACGATCATCTTGGCAGAGCAGTCTCAACAGCTGTAGTGTCTGCGAGCAGAAGCAGCAGCATCAGCAGCAGTGGCTGCAACATCTGTCTCTGCTGCTGTGCCCTTTAGTCAGTTGCAGATTTGCAAACCCTCCACCACAAGAGTCCCTCTGATAAGCTGAAATGTGATCTGTATTCAAAAACAAACACTGCCATTTAAATGTGAGCAGTGTAATGGGATGGGCTGAGGCTGCAGTGCTGTTTAGATCCTTTAAATTCAATGGGACTTAATGTATTTAGTTTTAAGCAAGTTGGTGATTTGTGAATGAATATTTGAATCCATTTTTGGAACTGTGTTGGGTTAATATGCTAAAATGGACATGAGCCAATAAGGTAGACAATAATGAAGTTTCTTTTTGTGAGTGAAAACCACAGCAAAGCGTGTAGAAATAAAGTTTCATTGCTGCCGATTTGTCTGCTAAAGTATTATGTATATATATAATAATATTCCTACATGCTAAATTTTAATATGAGTGGAAAATAACAACACAAACATGAGTGCATACACACACACTGCCAGACTGATATATAAAACTACAAATTACTGTCACATTATGAACGCATCTCTTGACAAGGTTGCAAATGCTCGTCAACTTCCTATGCTATTAAATAAGCACTGCATTCAAATAAACAACTTCAGAGGAAGACCATTGTTCTCACAGTTCTCACATATTGTTCTAATAATAGGGAGATTGTGTTATTTAAAGTGGTAACAATTATTTTATCAAAAACAATACATATCAAGAGCCAGTCACAGTGTTAGATGCTTTCTCACTGTACTACGCGGCCTTGGCCCTAGCCTGCTTTGCATAGATATGAGGAGTTTAAAATGCCAGTGTGAAATGAAGCCACCTCATGAACTCATCCCAGGTTAGCAACGAGTCCATTAAGTTTATTAAGCAGTGAGCATCGGCCACCGCTCGAGGTTAGGCATGTGACACACGTCGGCTTGCATCTGGCAGAGAGCCAAACGTATACGATTCGCAGATATTTGGATATGCATGTGTGGCATATACACAGACATGTGGACACAGACAAATGAGCGTGAAAGCTTGTTTGCAGACACAAATAATCACATTTGTGCATAAGTTTTCAATAAATTCACAAATGGATTCATCAGATTAACAGAAGTGGATTTCTTTTTTTAAATACCATCAATCCATCACATTAAACCTGCATATTCATAATTGCACATCTGGCAAAATGGTTCATTTGTGCATTCATGGATGTTCACTGCTAATACTGCGTTTCCTTGAGATAAAGAATGTGGTACATCCCAATAGATGGAAATTATTTATTATTTAAGGCATCTGGAACTTGCAAAGCATCATTAAACAGATTAACGCCACTTGATTATCATACAGTTCTGTCATTTGAACAGCCCCATGCGTTAGTCTAAATCACAGAATGTGGACAGCGCGTATAAACCACCCACTGGCAAAATATTGCAATTTAGTTCTTCCTGCTTTCCCTCTCTGCTCTCCATGGCTCCATTTATTTAAGTCCCCATCTTTATCGTCTCCATGAGCAGGGGTGGAAATGGGTCAGGACTCACCCCAAAAGAGTTCCAGCAGTTAAATTTGAGCAGGAACAGAGCCCAGTTAAGGGACTAGCTCAGTGAAGGGATTTGAGCCTCTCAGGCAGCGCTAACTCACAGGTTAGGATTATGGCCATTGTCGGGGCTTTTGGGTCTGCCAATCTTAGTGGTAGGGTGGGAGAAAGTGCTGCCTGGGAGGCTCAGCCCATGTCAGCAATTCTCCTTTTATGGAGTTTCACCTTTTTTTAACACCTTTGGCAGTAAAGCTGGATTACCCTGCTTGGTAGTGTAAGGAAATGCAGGTTGATGATTGCACCAACTAAAAGTTTGTTGGTCTACTCTTTGTCACCCTTGAAATCCAACTTGATAGCTCAGAAGCTAAATGAAATTGCCAATATTAGCTAAATGATTTGTAACGATAAACTGCACTCTTACGAATGGGTAGGTTAACCCAAAATATGCTCATTGCTTTCTTTTTCATTTTTGGAAAAGGAACCTTTCAACTAGCACATTTGCTACAGAGCAGAAGGGTGCAACTACAAAGAGTCAAAGAACAGGCTAAAAATGAGCTTATCACATGTAATTCTTTGTATTCTCAAGGGTTTCTCAGCTTCGCATTTACAGATCTCTAAATTCTTAAGAGTAGTGGCATGTAAACTGAACCAAGTTTAAGAGTCTACAGCTACACTAGCAGCTCTGTGAGGCTGTACTGAGGAACAGTGGTGCTTTAAGCTAAATGCAGTGTTGCCAAATTGGGCCGACAATAAGATGAGTGCCAAGAACCCACCCAAATGTCCAAAAGTAGCCCAATTAGTTATTTTTGGAAAGAGTTTTTTTTTTAGATGTTATATTAAACATCAAGCTTTTATAAGACCTCTATCACACAACTACGACAGAATAATTGGAAAAAGAAAAAAGTTGTGATATCCCGAAATGACATTTGGTTTTGATGGGCATCATGCAGTTTCTCTGTGTCAAGAGCAGTGGAGGTTTGTTGGAGCAAAGCCAGACTTTTTGTTAGAGGAAACCACTCAAATGGTACAAAATATAACCCACATTATCATAACCTGCCCAAAACAATTTCTACCTCCCCAGTTAAATAACAAGTAGCTCAACTGGGCAGGAAGCCTAATATTCTGGCAACAATGGCTGAATTCTAACATCAGCAAACCAACATGCTCACAAAGATAACACTAACACGCTAATGGTAATACAAGCAGGTTGTAGCAGGTTTAATTTTTTTACCAGTCTCACCAACAGAGTTTAGCACATTAGCATGTTAATAATCGCTAATTAGCACATTAATACAAACTACTGAATAAATTGAAATTTTGACAGAAAAGTTGACCAAATTATTTGACCAAAACTGAAATCTCTAGAGCTGCTAGCTTGGCCGACAACAACACAGTTATTGGCTTTTTATTCTTAAAATATAGCCAAAAATCACACCGCACCCTTTGACAAAATCACCAAACACATAAGTTAAAGACAGACGATGTAACACTTATAAAATCAGGATTTTATTAGGCAGAGCAGCAATGTAGTCTTAATGGGCAACGTTTCACTCACTATTTCAAACTTGAAGCTGAAAAACATAAATGACAAGTATTCTTAGGGATTCAGCTGTATTAAAATACTGCAAGTGTGCACAGTGAGAAGGAGTGAATAGGATATGATGATGTCAGTTGTTTAAAGCCATTCTTCAACAGTTTTCAACTACGTCCTCAAATTCAAACGTTGACCATATGCGGTCCAGCTATACACTAGGTTTTGACCTAGTCTTGTTTATCAGCATAATTGCAGATGTATAGGTGTGTGGAGAGCTTGCATTTAGATTTAGACGAGGGGTGATCAAGCAGTAGGCCAAATTATGGACCAGAAATCCTACTTCAGTAATAAAACTGCTCTTAAGATACACAGTATACACAAAAATCATTTGACTTATTTACAGTTTAATCATTTTCAGACTACTACAAGCATATTTTGCAAGGACACATTAACTTAGAGTTTTGCCCCATCCTTGAAGATTCTGACCGGATTAAGAGACATACACTCATGCAATAATTGCTCTTATAACAGAATCCAGCTAAAAATTTCCTTCTGTGCTGGCAAAGTGTGGAGACTGTGCTCTGCCAAAACGTCCCGTTTTATCTTCAAATATGTCCAATTATGGAAGCGAGACACTTTCAAAACTGCCATTACTTTGTGACTTCAACCACCTCCAAAAATTGCCTGAGTAACTCCAGCTGGAGCTAGGTCCACCATGTGATCTCGATCACAACATCAGTGTTACAGGGTGTCATGCAGGCAGACTCAAAACAACTATAACTTCCTCTCTGGAGTCTCATTTAAAGTCTCACAGTCCTGAGCTCAATACCATAACAGACATCTGTGCCACAGACAGAATCAAATAAAAAGTGTGCTGATGACATGGATGAAGGGTCGTACTTCTTCAAGAGTGAGTAACATTTTTTTAAAACTTGCTCTATGGTTCCACACAGAAGACTTCCAGTCAGCCAACGACACACACAAACAATCTGGATTGATGTGCATGATGGAGTGCTGGAGGTAGTGAGTAAACATCACTGCCACGAAGCTTCAAAAAACAGAGACAGAATTTGATACAGTCTGGACATCGACAGCACGACACTCAGAGACAGTGAGAGCTTCTGTGACAAAGTGAGAGTACAGTGTGTGGCTGGTGGTGTAGCATGCACTAGCAAGATGTAGTAGAAAGAAAGACTACAAGACAAGCAGAGAACAACTGCAGTTGGAAAGTAAGAAATGCTTGGCTGGTTTATGACTGTTCGCCCACTCCGAGGGATGGCCACGGTGTTTGATCTCACGAGGAACTTCACACGGCAAAGATAATTCCACAACACATCTCAGTAGGGCTCTTCACTCTCCTACAACCACCGTGCATCTGTCTCTCCCCTCAACTGTGTGCGAGAGGGACTGATACAAACAGAGGAGAGGGAGATGAAGGTGGGGAGAGGATGAACAAATGGTAAAGTATGATTTATGAACACTTCTCCTGCCCATGTTTTCTCTCTCCCTCCCTGCCTTCCTGTCGGGGGGTAAACAAAGCGGATTCCTCTGAGGGAATGTGTGTATAGTCCGTCTTTCACTCTGTCTCTCTCTGTGATGTATTCAAACAGAGAGAGAGAGAGTATAGCCCTCCTCTGTATATACCTTACCCCTCCCTCTTCTCCCTCTCTTGTCTTTAAGCCGGGAGATCTATTTGTGCTGACTTCTTAAAAGGCCTTCTGGGTGTCACTTGGACAGAGTGGATGGGCCTAATTGCATTTAGCAAAGTGGAAGCAGATCTGTACAAGCGTAAATGGATTGAATGTTTTTTTCTCACTTTATTCAATCGTTCCTGTTATGCACCTCTGTCGCTTTGTGTGCTTTCAACATTTCCCTCTATTTAGTCTAGTTTAACATGTATCATATTGACTAGTAAACGCTGACACTTAAATAATCCTCTCAGGCTATTAAGGGAGCGCAGTAAACTCTCTGAACTCTGCAAATTAGCAGCTAGCAACAGCATTTTCACATTTTCTATTTAATGAGTTGGACCTTCATTCATTTCACAGCAAGAGGTAAATCCTTATGCCTCCCTAATGTCTTTACTTCCACAATCACAGTGTGGGATTGTGTGCGGAGCAGCAGACTCCCACTCATGCGAATCTTGTTTAGTGCTTTTCATCACAGAAATCAATGCACTTGATGATCATGAACTGTATTTGATGATCATATAATGTCATCTCTATAGCTATTCAAACCTAATCAACTCTCAAACCGAAGCTCTTTGTTCTCATAGTTCAATATCAAATGTATGGTTCGTGGCAGTGGTCCCGTGTGGCCCAGTCTATCAGCTATTTACAATGTATTGAGGGGTTATCTGTTCAATATGCACTTTGCATTTCCCTACTACACTCTTCCTGACAGAGCAAAAGCTGCTCCATCCGCCTCTTGTGTTTATTTCCTCCAGTTGATCTGATTAAGCTGTAGTGTAAGGGTGTAGGACAAAGCTACTATCTGTATCTATCACAAAAATATAAGTGTATATAGTATCTAATCAGATTTATACCAGAAGTAGTTAGAAATAGAGAACCAAAGTGAAACCAGAGCCTCCCAGCTCTGTACCATAAGTACAGAAACCTCATTTGTTACTGTTGTAATGACTAAAAATCCGGCCTCGGAACAGAGCCTCTCACAACAGTGTGTTATCTGGCTCGCTTTGTAAATTTAGTGAAGGATGGTAGTTTTTAAAAAGTTATTTTAATATTGGTATCTGGTATTTCTGTTTTTACTGGAAAAAAACAACTGTCCAGTGTAATAAGTCTCATATGAGTTGAAATTGCAATGGCAGTCAGAAAAAAAAATATCCAGGGCACTCCGATTGTAGATGTGAAACTAAAAATCCTTTATTAATATATGGATATGCCAACACATGGATGCCCTAATGAAGACACACTGGACAGTTGGTTTTTTTTCCAGTTTATCTGACTATTTCCCATAAGCCCTAGACCACCACACATTAAATGTCTAGCACTAAAGGCTGTAGAAGGTTTTAGAAAGCAGATTAAAATTGAAAAAATTACTTTAGAAAACAGCATAGGTGAGTTTTATGGATATAGATAACACCAAGTTACGATAACCCCAATACTCTGGAAAGCACACCTCAGAAACAGGCTTCACTTTTTTAAAATGACAGATGAAGGAAATACTTAAAGATCGCGTTGATTTACAGAAGCTAGCATCTGTTCATATCCAAATAATGTATTTTTATCCAATCTATAGTGGATACTGACCTCTGTCATTCCAGACCTGTCATTCCTCACCTGCCCACCCAGGGCTCTACAGTGCGAGCATTTCACTTGCATTTGCCATTAAAAATATATGTGTGAAAACTGTAAGATGTATTTAAGAGCACTGTGTGTGAAGAAAAAGTAAGACAGACAGCCCAGAGGTTGATAAAATAACAGTAACGATGAAACTGGGGGCTTCGCCCAACTGAACCTTTTTCATATCACATCAGTAAATTTTATAAACTATTTTTCTGAACCATGACCTTCATCATGAACATCGTGATGACTGTCATAATTACATCATTATTAATTAAAGAAAGATATTACAAATCTACTGCACTTTGTGTTCAAATAAATGAAATCATTTAGCTTGTTAATGTCACCTCCTGTCCCCTTATTGAGGAAGAACACATTATTCGATTAATTTTCATTGTGCCCTAAAGTCCTTGATGCACTCCTAAATTTTTCAACTTAGGAGCCCAAATGCTCTTTCTGAAAAGAGTGAGCATAGAGCCCTGCCACTTATCGTCACTATTCAGTTTCCCGCCTCAGCTCATCACCTGCACACCCAGCTGCTTCTCGTGAGCAATTAACCTCTGTATATATACATGACAGATGTTTTGATGACCATCTGCCATCCTTAGCCCTCTGGATTCATTTCCTTGTCTGGCTACTGTGTCATTCACAACAGCAATCGCTCATTTCTGACCTACAAAGACCGTTTTAAGTTCACCTGTTTTGCCTCACGAGACCGCTTTTGGGAACCGGCTCTGTGATTCAGTGTCCTCGCCCTGTCTACCTCCCTCTGTCCCCCCTCCTGCATGACCTTTCAATAGTGAGTCTTGGCAGTCTCCATCTTGGGGGGATGCCATGCCTCCTTGTGAGGGTGATAATGACTGTTATCATGAATGTGAGGAGGCAGAAGCAGACGGTGGGCATATATTATGGAGCGACGCGAATAAGGGGAGGGACAGGAGATGAGAGGAACAGCATGCCTTAACAGCACAGATGCAGGTACACAGAGAAAGAATGCTGTATATAAATATAAGTGTCAGCATGTGGTATTTTAAAAACTTCCTAATGTCTAGTCCTGCTTTACCAGTTATCGACAGGCAGCTCTTCATACAATGACTAGCAGGGTTTGACAGCATCTGTTCCAATATCTAGCATTTAATGGAACTCTGCTTTTAAAGTATGTTCAGAGTGTTAAAAGGTGTTCATTCACTCAAGTATTAGTAGTGGTATTATGTCGGTGGGAACAAGATGAAATCCAGAGGAAAGTTCTGTCAAACAATATGTGCGATGATGGTCTAAATAAAGCTTTAAATGAGGCTGTAATACTGGTACAGAAATTCTTGGCAAACAGTCTGTTATTCTGCTCAATGCAATCCCTGTGAACCGTCTTGAATCTGTCGCTCTCTCCACGATGTCTTGAATGTCAAACCCAGTCATTGCTCTTAGATCATTAGAGTGCACCTGCAAACTCATATGAGTGACAGCCTCGTAAGTATAATTATAACAAAGAATTACTGCTCGCTCAACCTTGAATCAATACCCTTCCCTCTTGAAACACATTCATCTCCGTAAAAAGCAATTAAACACTGACAAATCAAAGACTACATTCTATGATACACCCTGCCCGCGAAGCCTGCAGTGAGAGGTCAAACACTGAGCGACATGAAAGATTAAATGTATCAATAATACATACAGGCAGAATGATTCAGTGGGGCCACCTAAATGAGGCGTCACTGCCTTGTCACATTGGGGAACAGGTGTGCCGTCACAGAAGCTCCTGTTCTGCTGTATAAGGCGTGTATATTTGGCATGTCAAATGAGCAGGTGTTGTGTATAATTCATCTTTGTTCCATATTTCATGTACAGGAGCAGGAGAGTGGGTTTTGGAGTCTGCTGGGGGGCCTTTTTGAAAAAAGGCTGCCAGCCTTCTGGCTCAGTGTGGTAAACCTCTTAGTAGGTCTCTCAGTGGGATCCAGTCTCTAGATATGTGTGTTTGTGTATGTTTTCATGTATGAGATATGTGAATATGTGTGTATCAGCATTCAGATCTCTCTCTATAATGTCAACTGACAATGGCCCAATGGTCAGGTGTTAACTAGGACATTTTTCCTCTAACTGGATTCTGCTCGTGAATAAAAGACACACTTCTCTATTAATTAACTCTCAAATGCATTTTTCATCTGATCTCAGAGGAACTGCAAAAGCCAAAAACGATGAACATGAAGTAGAATACTGGATTAATCCACAGAGGCAAGGTAACGTACGTGAACCTACTGCCAAACCCAGTTTTCAATTTATTTTACTGTTAAATCGTGATAAACCTGCACTGTCAAAAAAAGCAGTTGTGAAATGACAACAATACTGTGTTAAATTCTGCACAAGTGAGACAAGAGCCTCACTTTATTTGAATTATAGTGGATTCTATTACAACTTCGTCAGTAAAAAGTGATTCAACTGCACCACTTGAGGGAAAAAGTACTGAATCCTTTCTTCACGAGATGGGCAATGTCTCCTTTAACAGCAATACAAAAGATTCGTTGATCTGTAACACAGATGCCTAGAAGGAATTCTGGAACATAATTGTCTCAACTCAGGCTGTAATTCATGTACTGTACAGCTCACATCGGGTTTCTTCTACAGCTGTCAGTGGGTTTTGAAGAGAGCGGTCTGGCTTTGCGACAGACAGAATACAGTGATGAAACACTGGTCAAATGCATTTTTCATTTGTGTCAGAGGACTGCTAAAGCAGGATTTTGATGTTAAGTATAGTATGGTGGAATGGAAAAGGACATTGGAGGAAAAATTGATATGGTTAAAATGAATACTTTTTTTCTAAATTCTCTGAAGATTTGTTGGGTATGACCTACCTCTTTTTAGCTGTTGCTCACATAACTTCTGCTAATGGAATCAGAATCTGAAAAAAAAACCATTTAAGTCAGGAAACATATTTTAGCCATGGACTTGCTCTATAAAACTTTTTGTCGGCCCAAATTTACAGAGAGTTTATAATGATTACGTCTTATTGGCTTTGTCGACTCTGTTCTTACGGAAACCCCCAAATCTATTTTGAGAGGATATACTGTAAAATCCCTTATTATGCCACTTGTATGCCTTTATGTTGCGCAGATATCCCATCGTGATTTAAATAGGACAGTTACACAAACAACAATTAAAAGCTTGGTTAAGTTTGTTCTTCCTGATTACCAGTGAAGTTGTATCCTGCATACACAGCAGCGCCTCCACAACAAATGTCTGTTGATATGCATTTGTGATGATCAAGGCTTCATTCAAAAGCAGCCTCTATCCCTCCTTCAAAACAATACACTCTCATCCAAGGCCCTTATGAATAAGGCCAGTCACTTTGCAAAGACAGATAGTGATATTCCAGTCAGTCAGAGAATGGGAGAGCCGTGTGTTTGTAGCTCTCTGTTGCTCACTCATAACAATATATAGTCAAATGAGGTGATACATTTTGATTGGTAGACATAAAGAACATCAAAGGCCTGCCAGGAATGTAACGCATCATCTGTACAGGAACACAAACATGAGCCCTCCACCAGTCGCAGTCATCCTTCATGGTTCTGGGCAAGATGGGCACTGTGATTGCTTTGCAAGACGCTCGATGAAGACAAATGGAAAACCACAATATGTTATGGTTAGCACAGAGCAGCACACTGACTGTAACAGACATAAGTCAGTATAAATGTCAAAGATGATGGAAGGCCTATGAACAAGATATTTCCCTACGGCTGCTGGTAAGAATATACACACAAGTTTGATAAGTTGCACGTTGTTTGGGGTCATGAAATTTGACTGTTAAATTAAAAAAATCAGAAAAACTCAAACACACACACCAATACTTTATGCTAGACTTTTTCTGCTCTTAAGAAATCTAGTTTACCACCCAATGTGTATAAGACATAACATTACTACCAAGTTAAATTAACAGTTCAACATTTTTGGATTGGAGTTGCCATCTTTCCAAAAGTTAGATGAGAACATTGATGCCACTCATGACTGTGCATTCAGAACAGAACTAGAGCCTGGAGGCAATTAGCTTAGCATGAAGTTTTAAAAGGTATCCTTGCTCTGTCCAGAGGTCGGTCCACAAGATACTACTGGTCATTGAGCTTTGGGGGTACTGGAATCTGAATGTTTCAACTTTACAGAGCGTGAGACTAGCCATTTCATCATGTGACATGTTTCGTCATGTGTGATGATCATTGCATTATGATTGATTGATGACTGAACCTAGCTTCCACAACCTCACCATTCAGATGAGAAATGTTAACTTGAAGGTCACATGTCTGGTTTTCACAAGCAATCCTGCACTCTGTCAGTTCACTCGTCTTGGAACAAGACGCTGAACTCCTACCTGCTTACTCATTATAGGCAACACGGGATAAAATGTCAGCTTAATGTCTAAAATGTAAATATGCGGTGGGAGGGAAAACGGTGCAATAATCCAATAAAGGCGGTATCAATGGTTGTCATAACAACCTACATGCTACCTTTAATGTCGATGCCAAAACCCACAGCATTTATAAAATCCAATTTTAGCTAATATTTAGTATGCAGTATGCTTCGTTATTTTTGAGTGTATGATGTTTCGCACCGGTTTGTTTTAAACAAGATGAAGTCTACTCTGTGGTTGATGGTGTTGCCTGTAAAATGTTCATTAGCTCAGGCAGTGACCCTGGGCCTTGTTTGCCTATGACTCATCTGTCTGAAATCATAAACAGTAACACAACCCTTTTCCCCATGCCTCAACACAGTGAGAAGGTTTATAAAAGAAAACCCGTGAATCCTAATAAATGATTCTTTGCCGAGCCATACAATCTTCCTCAGATATTGCCCTGAATGTGCATTGTTCTCCTGTTATGTGGAAATATTGCTGACATATCATTGGAAGGCTTGGAATACTATATTAAACAAACAATGCCATCCAATTTCTCGAAATGGTACACTGATCACCTTGTGCGTGGTCAGAATTGAATTTTTCTGAAATGTGATATTTGAACTGATTATATCTCAGTGAAGGCAGAGTGAAGGAAAGAGAGCCATTCATAAATCATTCCTTGACATTGCTGCTTCATTACCCCAAACTCACTTTCTCCCAGCCTCTCTGTGTCTCATCAAAACTCCATAATCCCTGTCAAAGCTGTTTGGATTGTAGGTTAAAAGTGATTCACAAACAGGGCGAGAGAGAAAGAGAGGATGGAGGGAAAGAGGGAGGGATGAAGAGGACTATAATCTCCTATGCATGGAACCCTGTTCCACACACTCTTATGATAATTACCTCTTGCTAGCTTTCACAGGCTCCATACCTTTTATAAAAAAAAAAAAAAAAAAAGTGCAGGGAGGGTGCAAATGGAACCAGCTTGTAATTATAATGCTCCAAGTACAGAGAATTGTGCCCTCTGAGAGCACATGGGAGAGCTGATCATTGGATTTTTGAGGCTGCCATTGAGCCCCCGTTTTCACCCGAAATGTCAGCTTGATGGATTTAAGTCAAGGTCAAATTTGAAAGCTCTGATTAAAAAACAGAGTGGTGTTATGGATCAAATGTTGGGAGAGCAAAAGCAGAACAGAGTGCAGCAGAGGAGAGTATAGCACTGTTTCTAAGTACTGCAACCTCAGACCATGTAAAATAGCTTTTGGTCAGCAGTAATCTCTGTCAAGCACAGGGGTTTGGATCAAGTGGGTGGAGGACAGGAACATATATCACCTAGAGCTGATCAACTCTCAGTGCACCACAAAAACAAAACCAAGCTAAGCAAGGCACTTCTAGTTATGATAGAAATTCTAAAGTGGCGAAACAGCTAAACATATTCAATGCAAATATTCTCAGAAATAGGCATCCACAATCCACTGGCTACTGTATTATCTTCCACTTTGACTGCAAAAGTAGTTAGAATGTAAAAAGTTGAAATTTCTATAGGACTGTAGATGTTTGACTAGTGTGTGATGGGCCCCAGACATTTGTGCCCCACCACACACGTTCCCCCAACCTATATACTGAAAGTCCTGGCAACCATGCAATATCTTAATAATCTGGAATACTACCCTGCCCCTGGTTTACTGCATGCTCAGATAATTTGATTAAACCAATATTCATTTCAAGAGATGTTCAATTCAAGCACAATATAAACTTCACAATTTAAAGGGTTTAAGAAATAGTTCAATATTTGGGATATTCGCTTTCCTGTCAAAAGTTAGATCGACCACTCATGTCTGTAGGCTAAAAATTAAGCAACAGCCAGAAGATGGTTAGCTAGCTCCATATTCACCAGATAGAGAGCACTACAACTTCTTACATGTAGGAGTAGAAAGCTGTAATTTACTAATAATTTAAACAATACTGAGCTGATTTAAGGCAATGTAACTTATTCATAGTTCAGCAAAGCTGATCCTGTATCTGAATCACTATAATGGAAGATCTGCTGTATCCCAAATCACCAGTCCTCTGTAGGGGTTTGGCAGAAGTGATGAAAAATCTCACAACAGTGGAATGACTTTCTAAGGCCATGCTAAGCCTTCCATGCCTAACCACTCATGCTGTTAAAAGCAAAACCTTCACACTGCACAAAGTGAGTTTGTATCACCTAATTAAGATTGTAATTCTTCCATTGCAATGATATGTAATGTGTAGTTAGCTTAAAAGCTATAGGTAGGCAAAAGTAAGCAAGTTGTCAGACTCTGGAGTGGGAAGCTGTAGTCCATAAAGCTAACACCATCTGATCTGGTGAGGTACATACATGGTACTAGAGGCGGATTATCTGAGAAACTCAGGGAACTTTGAGAAAAATTAATTAAAAAAGTAAAAGGAAGGAACCAACCCCAGAATGTGGGACTTGAAAGCAATCCTATTATAGTGACATTTCAAACCAGTGTGCTTATCCAGCACTGGCTTTGCTGGCTTTAAGTGATTCATCTCCCGGAGATAACGACAAACAAATGCTGCCTGGAGAGATGTCTGATGGTAGCTGTCCATGGTGCTGAATTTACCCTTGGCTGCTTTCTCTCTCTCTCCCTCCCTCCCTCGCTTCCCTCTGTTGTTGTCTGTCCGTCTGTGTCCATCTGCCCTGGGTCTGTGTGTAAGCACACGTTGCCAGTGTCACTCAAGACTGTCAAAGCAAGGCTGCCGCAACAACCTCTGCTGCACAGTGGCTATAATGTCTCAGTCAGGTGAAATATAGGCAATCTGTGTGTGCACAGTGTCAGTGGTAGCAGTCAATATGTCCTTTTTACTGTTTCAATATAAGCCTTAAAAGTCAACGAGCAGAAGACGTACAACAACATAGCCATGACCCATTCAGATAGGTGTCAACTCCATTCACACAAACATCAGCCCCTCCCTATCACACACATACATCAAACCTGCTATCTTCATAGGAATGTACTGTGGTGGCTGATGTGATTGTGTGTGTGGGAAGCTGCAGACTTTGCTGTTGTGGTGGTAAAAACACAAACGGATTGACAGCCCAACAGTGTGGCAATCTGGGAGATATATTGTTTCCATCCCTTCCAACAGGGAATATTTTCCCTTGCTCCAACCAAACCATATCTAGGAAATGAAGACCAAGGCCAGCATCAAAACAAAAACTGACAGAAATACATATTTGCATACTATAATGAAATGTATAGGCACACATACACCTGTATAGACACACTCAAAAACATAATTTAAATAACAAAAAATGTTTCTTCTCTTCATAGAGCTGTAAAATGAAATGTCGAAGCACTCGCAACATTTGAAACCTGAATTGATGGAATCTTGGCTTTAAAAAATCTCTACCATACACTGTTTTTTCTCCATGATTGCATTTGCATTTTTTCTTCTTTTATAATTGAATTTTACTTACTGTGCGAATACACATACGCCGTTGATTTTATCCACAGTAATTCATTAAAGGCTTTACCCTTTTATCTTCCATGGTTCTTAGGCAAAAGAGGTCCTTTGTTATTTCTCAGGAAATAATCCTTTGTATTCATGGCATGGATGAACAATCATAGCTAATGAAGTATTACTTCATAAGAAAGAAAAGAGGGATGATTTTAATTTAGAATGTGTCAACAGTTTTGGAGACATGTCAAAATGCTGCAGCAGCTTAGAAATTAACAGTGATCTTGCTGCTTTGGGAGAGCTTTTATTCTCTGTAACAGAAGAAGTTGTCATTTTACTATTTAAGACTTCTAACTCCATGTTCTGGTGCATTTCACAAGTGTCATAGAAAACATGGATCTCTCTTTGAATGTGGTGTCTATTTAAATCTATTACTGTTTCTATTAGTAATTCAATTTCATATTGCTCTAATAAGGACATTTTATGCCTTTATATAATATTAATTTCACACATTTAAGAGGGGCCCAAGGCTCACGACTGTTTCGCTGATTCTTACTGTGGGTTTCACAGTTTAGAATTCTAATTCTCGTTTTCCAGTGGGCTAATTTAATCCTAAATGTCCCTCTGGTATATCGACATCAATTAAAGATGGCTGAAAGGGCAGTGCTCTGTGTGTTGGGTTATATGCAAGTTATGCAGATTTTAACCTAAAACTGACCCTAATGCAGGATTGTTTTGTCAAATGCATGGTTCCAGTAATACTGCTTGAGGGGATCACATATTAAATTAGACATAACATTTTGTTTATAAATTGCACTGATTATATAACATGGATGAAAAATAGGGAAAGAAAGTACTTCTCTTTCATTAGGGTTTATCTGTGCCATTAACAAATATGTTAGATGTATCTCACCTGAAGTCAACTTCAAAACTCACATTAGAATTATATTACTTTCCTTAAATTATTTTCCATTATTCTTATATTAAAAAGTGGAATTACATTTAGTGATGGATATGTAGTTTTCCTCTTAAGGTAACCGTGACAAACATCTGTTAAATCACATCTGATAAAGATTTAAATTGATCCTGTTGACAGCTTTCAGTCTCAACTTTAGCATCTGAGCTAATGCCCCCTTAGCTAATGTTATAGTTCCACAAACTGACAGCACAAGCTACTGCTCAGTTATGAATGTCTGGATATCATGATGAAGATTATTAAAATATGACTGTGATGTACTTAATGTATATGGGATTCTCACATCATACAAATTCACACACACATATATACAAATATATGTATATATGTTAATGTTATTCATCTTCTGTTGTCAATTCTTCTGTTGTCCAATATTGTTAATATTTTAACATGAATTAGGTGAAGGCTTCAAATAAGCCCATTTAGGTTTTCTGCCTCTCCTTGCACAGTACATTATTTTTTGTTATTTCTGTGTATTTTGTTTTAATTGTGCAAATAAAGAAATAAACTATTGTTTAGGCTACCATCTGCTAGCTTTAACCATTGATCAGTACTCAACTGCTAACTAGCTGGTGCACCAACAGACTCATCCACTGTCTTTGTGAATGGAAAAAAAATCCTAATTAAATTTTTAAATATTATTTTTAATATTAGCCAACCTACAAAATAAACCTTCTCAGAGCATTTCAACATACTTGAATGGAACATTTAGTATTGGTGAGGAAACGGTCAGAAGATCTCATACAAACAATAAGCTCAGAGTGCCACTCTTTTGCTGCCATACTCTCTCCCCCCTCTAAGCCTTGCATATGCCTTACATACTCCCTTTCATGAATATCCTTTGCAATAAATTGAAAAAGGCCTTTTACTGAGAATGCTTTCCTCCCCAAGTCCCTTTAGGTAACATGAGAAATCAGCAAGAAGAATGAGCTCAATTCAATTATCTTCCTCTGTACTCAGGGGTGCCAAAGAGCCTTTAACAAATTGAAGATGGCTGAAGTTGATTCAGGTAAATGGACTGAATCTCACTCAAGTATTTAGAGGGGGAAAATAAAAGAAGGAAGACCATATCTTGCTGGTGTGAAGCTGATGATATAATTTACTACTGAAAAGGGATAAAGCTTGAGAGGCCACAACAGCTTTGCGCCAACAACCGCCGTCATCAGGGAAGCAGGAGTGAGCCCAGAGTTGAATTTGTTCCACTCACGAAGCTTTCCCTTCTTTATTCACAATGCAAGATGACAGCTTAGACGTTGGGCCTTGTCTTCTTCCAGCACTCTACCTCTGACTTAAATGTAGAACCAATGCATTTGCCATGGTGACTCACTTTGTAAAGGTTGGCTTCCCTGCTCAAAACTGTTGCATCTCAACCTAAAACAGAGGAACCATAGTTTTTCATTCAAAACCCAGAAGAGACACCCCCCCCCCACTAGTTGCATGCATCTTATCTAGCATGTGCCTGGCACTCTGTTTATTCTAGTCAGAGTAGTGACCTCATTAAAACGTGTGGGTGCTGTGAGCCGCAATAGATTTTGTAGGTGACAATACATCTTTTTCTGTTATATGCCAAATCCAAAATTAATTTTTAACTTCAATGATGCATTAGTGTATAGATGAATGTATGTAATCTACTATGCATGTATGCATAGACACATTAAAGGAAAAGCTGGATAAATAGATCAAGGGATAAAATTAATGTTTGATGTGTGCAGAGATAAGTAAAAAGAACAGAGAGGCAGTAGAGCAGCTAACACTCTCTCATGTCAGATCCAGTTTGTTGCTGGTGCCCTGTTCCTGTGGGGAGCAATTTGCTTGTTTTCCTCCAGGCTCCAGCAGCAGTGGCAATGCCAACACCTCCTCCAGCCCCCAAAATGAAGAGGCTTCTTCTGGGGAAATCACCTCTCAGTTTGGCCTCTCCACTCCTAGATCCCTCATCTCCTGCGCTGTAACCTCTGAAAGCACCCACCGTGCGGCCATTACCCAGGCGCTGGGGCTTTAAGCAGGAGAAGATGGATCTAGAGGCTGTCCCCAGCCAAAGCTCCACATATTCCTTCTCTGTATTCCACACCATTACTTGTCTAGCTGCCTGCCTAGCTTTCCTGCCTCTTCTTTCTCCCTCACTGCTTTTTTTTCTCTCTTTTGTTTTGTTAGCTACTACAGTACATAGCTGTAAAAAGATATAAATATCTGGAGGCGTGAGCCACATCCAATAAAGCAAACTGATGTGAAGGGCTGTGACAGGCGATCACACCATTTGAGGAGTGTGACGGCGATTTATTCGCTCAGTTAAGGTTGGTAAGGCCTTAAAGCAGTCCACTGGAACCAGAAGACAAATGGACATAGATCTTAGTAAACCATTGTTTAGGGTGCAAATGCTACAATGGTTCCATATTTACTGTGGCATTTGAACAGTTTGCCACTTCGTTTCATATTTTGGTACAACAATCAGTGGAATGTATGTCCAAGATTGTATCAGAACATGCCAGAAAAGCAGTTCAGGATGTAATTTGTGTTTGTTTACACACTGACAGTCAGTGCTAAATGAATTCCCAGCTGTCTCATACAAGATGACTTCTGTCACTAGCTCAAGTCACTTAGCTGCTAATGCTGTCAGATCCATTCCTCGCGCATAAATACACTGCTAATTGTACGAAGCCTTCTAAAACAAAGTGTTGATGCTGTGCTTTGATCTGCCACGTGGGGCTGTGTTTGGAGGACCCAGCAGGTGGCCTGAAAAAAAAAAAACCTGAAAAGGGAATTGCTGCCCTTCCTCCCTATCACACATTCAAACCTCTGTCTCTTATCTCCTGGCCCCCACAAAACAGCCGCTCTGTGTGTGCTCAAAGTGCGACACATCAAAACACACATTTAAAAAGGCGCGCCTCTGCTGTTTTCAGGCATCTTTAAAAAAAAAAAAAAAAAAACTCAAATGACTGCATTTCACGTTGCTATTGTGCTTTACACACATTTTTAAGTAAATACAAACTAAAAGATGCTGCAAGTTGGGGATGACAAGAGTTATGTTCATTGAATCAATTATTATAACTTTAGATTGATTTATTCATTTGTTCCGTTCTTATTGTAGGATAGCTTATACTGAGCGCCCATAGGTGACTGACAAGTGTTTCATATGCACATATCTCAGTGCATATTGGCTTTTTGCCCATCTCACATCAAGGCACATGTCATTGCTGGACATTGCTAGAATTTGAATCATGCATAAGTGGACCACTGGGAATGTTTGTAATTGCCAGAGTCCAGGATTATTCAGCAACCCACACAGAGAGTGGATCAATGAAACTATAGACTATAAATGAACAGGCAAAGAGACCTGCTGTTGATTGTACAGATTTCTATTGATTTTACACAGTGATAGACTATATATACAATATACCCATTATCTCATAAGCTGCCATTTATCAGTTATTATAAAGATACCACAATGGTTCTGTACCTGATGCTTATAGTGTTGGTAAAATAGCAGAATATATAAATGTAAATGTGTAAATTAAAGTGCACAAGCATGAAACAAAGAGCTGCAACTGACTAAAAAGCGTGAATGTAGTAAGAAAAAAAAAAAAGTAAGAGTTCAAAAGTGTTCCACACGAGGCTCAAACAAAAAGGCAAAATTGATCAAATTATTATAATTCTTCCAAACAAAAAAATGTGTCTCAAGAAGTATGTTTTCACAAGATATTTGTTATATAAAAAAAAAACAAACAAAAAAAAAAAAACACTGAGAAAAACAAGCATATAAAGCAACATTAAATCAAAACCTGCCATAAAGCTGCAGCACAGAATGTCAAAATG
This sequence comes from Seriola aureovittata, assembly GCF_021018895.1. Classification (NCBI taxonomy): domain Eukaryota; kingdom Metazoa; phylum Chordata; class Actinopteri; order Carangiformes; family Carangidae; genus Seriola; species Seriola aureovittata. The sequence goes on from NC_079385.1 coordinate 9,332,664, forward strand.
TTGTCTTTGGAAAAAATCTAAATGCAGAGCATCATAAGAGAAAGTGACGATGCTAACTTGCTGTGTTTGTTTAGCAGGCAATGTTCACTAGATTAGCATTAGAGACCAAAGTTATTAGGCTGCATCATTTGAGGATCAAGTGCCAAAATGTGTGTAAAGTCAGGAAATCACCACAGTCATAGGAATGTCTAAACTAAATTTAATGGCAATCAATCCAGCAGTTTTAGAGAGGTCTATACTAAAATCCAAAATGTCAACCTCATTGTGGCCCTGAAGGAAAAGCCAGGGGATTTCCAAAGTCAGTAGAATTCATCCTCTGAGGACATGAGTGTCTGTACAACATTTCATCTTAATCTATCCGGCAGTTGTTGAGATAGTTCAGTCTAGACCAAACTGGCCGACCAACTGACAGACTAACCAGCAAGCATGCTAAAAACCCATAGCATGAGAGCTGTGACATCCTGTAGGTCGAGTGCTTGGCAAACCTAAACTACTTTCATAAGCTGAGAGTGCAAGGGAAAGGCTTGATGTATTCCTGAACATGCAGACACATCGAGGAGGCTCAAAGCTGCAGACAAAAACACTAATGAAGGAAGTCAGGTGGAAAATGTAAGCACAATAGTACTAATTGACCTGACAGACACCTCCAGTGTGTCTCACTGGAGAAAACTGGTGCCATGGCCCTCTGCGTAGCTGTAGTGTTTGTGGCACTCCTCTTTTCCATTTGGCTGTCTGAGTGTTTCAAGTCCCCCACTTTTTTCTCTTTTCATTCCCTTTCTTCCTCGCACTCTCTACATATTGCTTGCTTCTCCCTTTGTGTCTTTTTCTTTTCCCTTCATCTGTCATTCAGTGCAGCCCCACTTTCTTTTTTAAACATATTCTCAGCACACACACATAGACACACACACACACACACATACACACACGTATATATGCTCATACATCGTTCCATTTCAGAGGTTACCACTCAGATCGAATCCCAGTAGTGCTGTCCCCAAAAAGCCTCCTCCATCAGCGTAACATAGTGCATCTAAGTGCTGGAGCGGATATCACAGTGTGTTGGTTGACCCTCTAAAGTGACAAAAAGCACAGCAGCAGCACATAAAAACAACATCAGCACTATGGGCCACATTGGAGCAACTCCTCAGCACACCGCAGCAAACCCAAGAGCAAAAAGCACAGAACAACTGTAACATAGGAGCTGTTGAAGATATCCTAATTGAACGGGATTCATGTGCAAGTTTACCACATCATGCTACATTTGCTCCCTCCATTTTTACATTGCATATTGTAGGATTCCTCCTTACCACACACAGTGGCACTGGGGGATTGTGTACTTCTGCATTTGCATCAGACACCTCTCGGGGCATAGGGGCAATGAGTTGGCAGTAATTGAGTTTGATTTAATGCAGTAATGTATGCAACACAGCTGTCGTGCTAAACAAGCTTGTGCATAAAAGTACCATCTATTTACCTCTGGCGTGAATGCGTTATTACAAATGCACTGCCTCATGCTCTCAATTAAAAGCCCCAGAGTGCAGGAGTCATTTGTTTTATTTAATTCTATATCATTACCTTCCAATATTTTCATAAATGAAGTTTTAGCTGCTGTAGCTACTTAATAAATGCATTAGAAAACATGCTGTGTGATTTTGGAGAACATACTGTACCAGAGCAAAAATTCATGTGAATGTAGATTTCTTTTTTTCTTTTTTTTTTTTTTTTTTTTTTTTTTTTAATGATAACTGGAAGTGTGCTTGATGATAACCATAATAACACAATCACCAGGGAAGACATGGTAAATAAAACAATTCTCATATTTTATTAAGGTTTTCAAAATGTACTCATCTGTTTTGTTCAAACATGTAAGTTTCACAAGAAAAAACAAACTCATCTGGGAGTCACAGCAACTTCTATCTTTTCTAAATGTAGGCCACCCTTAAATTAATTGATTAATTCATCACCGACAAGAAAATTCAAATTTTTATGAAAAGGAGCATGCTGTAGGTATTTGATTAAACCAGATATGGGGCAACTTGTCAACTAGAATAACATCATCCTTGGCCATCCAATAAGTCAAAGCCCATCTGTGTCTCTCCCCTGTGAGCTGCCATGTTAAAGAAAACATGTCTCCAACGCAGCACACTGTCATGTCAAGACAGATGCTAGCATCAGATGGAGAAATGGAGCAGTGTGAGTACCCACCCACACAAATGTGTGGATGCATTCACTTTACTATTTTATCTAGCAGACCACAGGCACATGAAAAAATCATGTGATGTCATGACTTGATGTTTAATTGGTGTGGTTGGTAACACATCATACTATGTTGACCTGACCTTAACATGACAGGACACTGCACTGGTATGACTGCATGCAACACTCAGCACACATGCTAAAAGCAGCCTGCATGCACACATCAGCACACCCACATAAATGCACGAACAGGCACAAAATGCGGTATGTATTTATCCAGGTGCTCTCTGTTGGGCAGCTAAATACCTGCTCAACCTTGTAAATCAATTCATAAACAGAATTTCATTTTCATATTTCACATTTCGATCAGTCAGGTGCCCCAAAGCACAAACAGCTCCCATCTAACTCACAAAACAGGTGCATAAATCACACCATGACCTTTAAGTGGCGGAACAAGCAGAGGACAAGCAGTAGCATTTTGTTGTCCCAGGGCGTAACTTCTCACTGTGTGTGAGTATGTGCATGGCTCATGTGTTTTTACTGGACCACACACACTACAGGGGTCAACTCTCTGCATAAAGTTTCATGGAAGCAATGAAGCGTGACTGTATACAGTCAAGCTGCATATGTTTTTTTGTTGACACCGCAAGTCTGTGTTTTCCGCTCCACAGTTCACTAGCTTCCCAAAGAGTCCAGACATGCTTATAGTCAGGTGGATGGAGGGAAAGTTTATGCTGGGAAGACATTACACAAGTAATGTACAATAGTGTGGCTAAAATTTGGCCTTTAAAAAGGAAGCCTATGCACATTTAAAAGAGGAAATAATACACTTTTCCTCTTCCAAATAGAGAGTTGAATTCATTCAACTTGAAATTGCAATAAACCCCAAAATCTAATTTTGACAACACAAAATTTCTGCTCAGTAGAAGTCATTATTTAACTTTAACTGAGATGTGCAGGGCAATTAATTTCATCCAGCCCTGACAATTACAAACCCCACTTTCATCACTACATTCAATAAGCAAGTGTTAAGGTCCACGAGGGAAAACACTCTGTAGTCTGTGACTCTTCACAACTTTATGTTCATACAAAAGCAAATGTCAAATGAGATCATACATATGACAGAAACCTTTTAAAAATCTGTTATGAATAACCTTGAGGCAGCAATGAAGGCCCTATTTTCTTAATGAGCCTCTAACTATGAGTGATGAGGACCCACATGGTCACACAATATGCAAAAGTTAGAACAGCGTTGATTACTTCAAATTAAATTTCTGTATGCATATTGGTCTCTTGGCGAGCAAGGTGATGCCATGTAATTCCATGCACCAATCGGAATTTAGCAATATTGTTTCCAGGCCACTGTCAATTATATCAACTCTAAATATTGTATGTCGTTTGTAGCATGAAATAAGCAACAATCACGGTCTGTCAGAAATATACTCAAGGTTGAGAAAACCCCAATCTTCATGTACTTTACATGTATGACTTTCCACCCATGTCTCGATTGAATTTTACTGAATTTTGTACATGTGAGTTGATTGCTCACAATGTAAACAGTTAATATGTCAAATGGCATTAGCGCAAATCTGCACATTTGCTTTTCCTTTTTTACGACAAAAACTTCCACTCCATGTCGACAGTAAATATATGGTTAAAATTACATATATGCCTATTAATTATTTCGGTCATTTGGAATGTTTTCACTTGATTAACAACTCTCTTCATTATCTGTCCAATCACTTGATCAAAGCCTTTGAGAAATCAAGAGTTTATGACAATGCAACATAATTGGGGTGACGGGATGACATAAGAGCTGCTGCTCATCCACAACACAGCAATGGAAATAACTAATTCTCCCCTGCTGATTATGTGAATACCACTAGATCCCAATCTCAAAACATCATTAATCATGTCCGTATGGTTTGACTGTGTGCTATTTCAATTTCCCTGTGAAGGGCTCATTTGAGAAGCAAAGCTAATCAATTGTGTCTCATTATCATGGCATAGATCTATGTCTGTGACATTGGACACAAAATATTGACAAAAGACTGATACTTGAACAATTCAGTGCAAATTTGAGTTCACCTGTCAATGACATTGATCATTAAGGTTTTATCAAGCAACAGCTAATTATTGATATAAGGCCAACTGCAACAGTTCTTGCCAAAAGCTGATATCAGCATGCTAACATGCTCACAACGACAACGCTAATATGCTAATGTTTAGCAGGTATCATTTATCATGTTCAAAATCTAACATTGCTGAGGTTAATGGGAATAGTATTAGTTTTAAACGGTATTTGGTCTTGAACAAAACTTTGAGTTCAAGTGAAGTACTGGAGCTTCAAAAAGCTAAGGGCTGCCACATTAGCATATGATAATGTGAATAACATGCAGCATTCCTGCTTTTCATCACACACACAAACACACACCATTGACATCGATGTTACTTATTATTTGTAATTAAAGAAACCTATTTTTCCTGGTATTGTCACCATCTCTGAACAGTCAGCCTATAATACATACAGTATGTGCAGTACATAAATCATCACAGTAACAGCTAAAACTGGCTGTTTAAATTAGTCAAGGAAATAAACAGCACATTGCACCAATGCTAATGAGACTTTCACCTCTTGCTTGTGCTGGTATTTTAATTATAAATTGTTGTGCAGCATGCTTTTAATGACTCGGTTTTAATAGAAAGCACAAATTAATTGTGTACATCTTGCTGCCATGCCACATTGAAATAGTCCTGGGAACTGGAATAATGAAGAATCAATGGAGCAACATATTGGATGTAGATGTTCATCAATATGGTTGTAACCAAAGATTGGGCTTGCTGCTTGTGGATTCATGTCATGGGCAAAGAGTTGAGGACCAGGATTTTTTTCATTTAGTGTGTGTACATTACGTGTGTGTAACTTAGAAGTGTGTGCAAGCAAGCCCTTTCCAAATTAATCACATCTTTAAGAATGCGTTTTTTTTACTTTTTCTGATGCATAATAAATGACACCATTTTTAATGAAGCCGGTGACCCATGGACCCATGAAAGAAAATAAATAAATAAATCAAAAGCTGTTCAAACAACTACCCTGCTATATATTATTAGTGAAAAGTGTTCTGTAGCTTCAAAGTCATGAAGAGAGCAGCGTCTAGACACTGGCTAAGTGAGATGGAAATTATTTGCATTTTCTGTCACTCGTCCTGGCAGAAGACACATTTGGGGCTTGTCTGCCAGACATGTCTAACCTGTTCCTGGGCTCCAATTGCTTTCTGTCCACTATCTCTTGTGAGGGACAGTGATCCCATATTTGAATTAACATGCACTTTGGATTGCCTTCTATGAAAATAACATGAGAGGCGAAGATGGGGAGACAGACTAATTTAAAAGCAGGCTGGAAAAAAGCAATTGGTGACACTGATGGAGGAAGCAGGAGTTGGAGTGGAGGGTGGGGAAAAGAAGAAAGGAGAAGGGGGTCCTTTGAAAAACATGCGGCTGGTGGGAGGAGATACATCTTTGTAGTGTGTATCCATATTTGAATCATGCAAAAACAGGAAAGGCTGCTTATCAAGGTGAGCCACCCCCCTGCTTCATATTTTTCTCCCTTCCAACAGACTGACAGATCATGTTAGGAGGCATCTGCTGGGTCTCATTTCGCACCACAACCTGAGCAGCGATTGGATTTTGTGCCATTTAAAGTCAGGAAGTGGTCAGACGGTGAGACAGTAGGGAGGTCTGTAACAGTGTAGTTGTTGCTATTTAGATATGTGATGTGACAGGCGTAAGAGAAAGAAGTGTTTTTACGTGTGAATCGAGCTGCTACTGGTCAGGACGTGACAACCTGTGCACTTAACTTATGGGCGTATTATCATGCTCCTGCTTGTGACAAGGTGTGTGTTGCCCATAGCTACAGCTGCAGGGGCATGTGGCATGATGGGAGCTGGCTGACAAGCAGTGGGTAACCAAGCGTCAGGAGCAAAACTGCAGCAGCCAGTCATATCAGCTCGCAGTCAAAAGCCAAGGTCCAATCGGAGGGGGGGCATTTACCCCACCCCCCCAAGCATACTGAAACCTGTCTGTGAAGTCCTTAGGAAAGCACAGATCTAAACAGTCATGCTGAATGTGGGAAAGCTGTCAGTTATACTGAGGAGCCACTTTCACTCCCATGACAAGCTCTCATTGAATTGCTTTGGACATGCTGCTCTGGTGATAAGATGCTAGATGACACCCTCATGATAAAATGAGGTGCTTTATTGATACCACCACGAAATAGGTGAAATCACACAAATCACACGGTGTGAAAATGCTTCACTTGAGGTATAAGTGTGACACACTATTTTCATTATTAACAGACTAAAACTGAACACTGATACTAGCTGCTACATAAAGTTAATATGTCATTTTGTTATGTGCTTCTATATCAAAGTGCTATATCAAGAGAAGTAAATCAAACGCAAAAGGTTTAAGTCAGCAACTGTATTATTTTGACAAATAGTTGTCCCAAAATAAAGGTTGTGGTTTGCATGTTTGCTGATGTGCTCGTAATCCTGTTTCATGCTCTCATGGAGAAGAGTTGCACCATCATCCCCAGGCATGACAATTCCACCTACAGTAGTATATCAGCAACCTCCGCAACACCAGTATGACTGATGTGTTTACGCATTCTCTCATCATATTTACCCCTCAGTATCCTCAGCACTGACTACTACAAACCACCAAGAACAATGGTGCATTATTTGAAACTGTGGGGGCAGCTCTGCTGCTGCAACATTTTTCTTCATATAGCAGCATATTGACTATGAACCTCTATCCAGGATGTGAAGAAATAACAATAATCTAGTTTGAGGAATGTGTGGCGCAGTTTCAAATAGTCAACTTACTTCTCCCATAGTGGGCCTAAATGCTCAAGAGGAGGGAGAAGGGGAGAATTCAATCACACCTACATACTCCCATCACGGTGAAATCGAGAAATAAGTGGCAGCCTGGTAGTCATCCCTTACTTCATGATAAGTGTGACTTTCAGTGCCACTTGATAGCCCAAAAATGTACAGCAGAGGGGTCAGCCTTCAGAGAGACAAAATGATTTAGGAGATATCAGTGACAGTCGAGGTGACGCTCTCCCTCCCTCTCTGCTGATGTATGCTGTTGCTCAGGAAGAAAGAGTGGAAGACAGAAAGAAGAGGAGATGGAGGTAGGATGAGATAAAGAAGTGAAAAAAAAAGCTGTCGGTTGATACTGCTGCAAATTTTCCCCTGGCCAGCTCTGACAGAAATAGATGAATTTTATCAAGAGCCTTGGCTTTGTATCTTCCATCTCATATATCTCTCCTAACAGAGGAAGGCCATCTTTGTACTGTCATAGAAAGGGAGTGTCACACTGCTCTTATTTTGAGCGTGGGTTGTCTTTGGTTTTAAATGTAGGGAGGGGGGTGAGGGACTGCATTTGAAGTCTTTTTGTTCAGTTTAAAAGAAAATTGTTGCCATTTAGTTTCCTCAGGTGTTTGGGTTGGCAGGATTGGAATAATTTCTGAACTCAAACTTGAATTATTCATTCTGGTGTAATGAAATAAAATTCATAATGGTACTGCAGCTATTGTGCATATTTTAAAATTTTTCAAAACAGGATAAAACTATTTTGGGGGGAAAAAATGGCATGTAAGTTTCAAGTCTTGGCGTGGGCAATGGCTAACAGTTGAAGGCTAGCTTCGCTGTCAACTTGGTGCACTACTGACTGCAGTATTTTAAACTGTATATACATTGAACTTTGATTGATGCTTTTTTTCAACAAGCCCATACAGCTTTAGTTATCAACTGTGATGCATTTAAGATGTGTGTCCCAACCTCACAATGCAAGCATTCAAAGTGGGACGTCAAAAAAAAGAGAGAAAAAAAAAAAAAAAAAAGTACAATCATCATGTCCTGTCCACTGCAGTACCGCAGCCATTGGTGCTTGATCCCCTTTCCTATTCAATACACACTGTAGCAGACTATCAAGTGTTGAATGCATTAGAGTATTTTTTGGTACCAGGACAGTCTATGCCCACGGTGCCCATTCTGGCTTATTTCTGTGTTTTCTTTTATAGACAACAATGAAGATTTATGGCAATTAAGTGCCTCAGTTTCACTTTTATTTTCATCTTCTGATCAAAGCATTGGTATGTGGAAGTACTGTATTGGCGCAGCACAACTTGCACATACTCAACCATTCTCTTTCTTCCACTCAGGAATCGTAGCCTTAAATTGTTGTACTCACAGCCTGCGACCTCTGACCCAGCCCCACATCTCCTGCCTCCCTCAGGACTCTCTTGGCACAGCTTCTCTTTGTGCTATATGCTCCTTCACATCCCAATGACAGGCCCCATAAACCACTGTTGAACAAGATAGCCCACCACTCAGCTCAGTGGAAGGCCTGTGGGATTGCCATCAGAGAACGAACAAGGGGACAAGGCGGGTCTTGTGTTGATCAATAATGTACTCTCTCCACCATCACTCTGTCACCTCCATTTCTGAGAAAACAACAGAATAAATAACAGAGCCTGGATTTGTTGCTTCCAATGATAGATAATGGGTGATAACGTCGCCTTGGCAACTGTTCTGCAGTGTACACGCACACCATATGGGTCTCCAGCACTAGCTCTTCTTACTCTAAGCCTGAATGTCTATTCCCTTATTGGCAGACTGTCACTGTAAACATCTTCCTATGGCTCAAACTGACAATAGAGTAAATAAAATGCTTTATTACTCCACTACAACCTTTTTAGGTTTGTGCACATTGACAAAAGACATGCCATGTGCTGCTGCTGTCAACATGAGAGATCATTTGCAGAAAAAATAAATTAATATCTGAGGCTTTGACAGGATAAATATAATACAAGTACTTTTCTACATTCAGGTTGATTTCTGCAGCTGTTCTCTGCATGAATCAGCCTGTCGCTCTGTCCACCATCTGCTTAACAGGTGACACCTGCGCACACACAGATAAACATTTCATGTGCTTTTAGAGGACAGACACATCATGTATATTTTAAAAGTCTAAATGCAGGTTATTTTTTCCTGGTTACAGCACTTTGTGGGAATGTTATCCATGTTTACAACTGAGACACAATGCACTTCACTGTAGTGAAAAATAACCTGCGAAAGGTCATCTAAAAGCACACATCTAAAAATAATTTTTGTGTTATATCCCGGTCACCTGTGCTGTCCTGGCTTTATCTGCCTTTTAGAGGTGTAAACAACTGCTGCTAACAGCGTGAATACAAAGACAGCACATTCAAAAGACAATGTCAAACAGACGTACATCGAGAGCAAATCAAAACGGACGAGCCAAAGCAGAACATTTAGCCTCCTGTGGCTCTGCCTGCCTCAGAGAAATCAGTCACGGCCAACTACAGTAATGCTTGAGGGACTGCCTGCTGTCAGCCTGAGATGAGCACTCAGAGAGTTTCTTCCACAGGTTCCATGTGTTCTGACTCGTTGTACCCAAAATGAGCTTTTAGCTGCCTGCCTGTCAGACAGAAAAGAGTAGACCAGAACAACCTGTTTAGAGCTGACAAAATGGGCCCAGGAGCAGGAGCGGAAAATCAAAATCTTTGTGGTTATTTATCATGAGATATGTAATCATTTCCCTTGCAAAGTAGTGTATTGCAAGTGCCTTCTAAAAAGATTCTATAGGACCATTACAGCAATAACTCATGAACACTTTCTGCCACTTGGTTAAGATTTGATTAAGTTTAGGCTTCTAAAACCACTTGGTTGTTGGAAAAGAATGTGGAAGTCAATTAGCACTGAACATGTCTGTTAGTTTGGAAGGTGTTTGGTCATTAACCAAAGGTATCAACTAACTGACCCGACATTGCCAAAACGGTTAGGACACAAAATGATCCCATGTTCTAAGAATCTATAAGAATCTTCGTGCACCCAATAGACATTTTTCCACAGCACACATTCTGACTTGTCATACCAGGAAAAGCTCAGGTGGAACCAATAATAGCATGAAAATTGATGATAGCGTCATTAATAAAGTGTTCCAAAAAGCAAATCTTGTAAGCCAGCATGTGCAATACCAAACCCTAGACCTGACTCAACTAAATGGAATGCATTCTTCATTGTTGCTATTAATTAGTGCCACGGGTGCTCAGCTCCGAGGCACTCCTCTCAGCTATTCTAGCTGAGAGGAGCTGAGAATAATAAACCACAGCTATTCTAGCTGTGGTTTATTATTCTTCCGCCAAATTTCGGCGCGTAACTCGTCCCGCAGCATTGAGAAAACCCCGGGAATATATACATCAAAACGTGCGTCTTGATCCCGCAAGGGGTGCTATGACTTTTGGTGTTAAAATTCCAATTTTTCCCAAAGTTATTCCCAAAAAACTGGGAATAAATAATGCATTAGAAATGCATTGGAATTTTCTTTAGAAACCCACCTTTTTTCTACAAAATTGCACCTTTTTTCTGAGTCACCCAGCTCTCTCATACCTGCACGTAGAAATGTGATTCAAACTATAAAACGGAGGAAAACTTCTGCTCTCTCAAAAAGACAGGAACTGTTTTTACATAACATGTAAACTTTTCAAACTGTGAGCACTCAAAGGAGGAGTGCAAATCACTTTTTCTTCAAAGTTAGAGTGAAAGCGTCAGTTGGCTAGAGTGCGTAAAGCAGTAAAAAATAACCTTTATTTTTATTTTTAACTCGAGCTCACGGCCAAACCGTAAAAAGGAGACAAATTGTACAAAAGGGACATAGACCATTATCGATTACTCTGGGTGCGTGACGGTGATCGGCGGCGGATACGCGCGGCGCATCGGGAGCGAGCACATGCGAGCCTGAAGACGGCAAAGGGTGCAGAGTGGAGAGAGAGAACGGAGGCTGCCAGTCAGAGACTAATTGATTTCACCGTTATTGTGTGCGTGCGTCCGTGAGACCTGTAAGTCGTATTATTTATGTTGCTAGTTCATTATCCTTGTTTTCATAAGTTGATAATTATAGACACCTAGCTTGGAGCTGCTTGCTAACTTAAAGCATATGGTTGTTAATTGGTCAGCTAGAAGTGGATGTGTGGCTACATATTTGTTCTGTATTTAAGTTAGTGAGTTTGCTGTTTATGCTAACTAGTTGTACTACATATACAGAAAGGTGTGTTTGTTACGAATATTAAAGGTGCATATGTCATATATGTTTGTGTGTGTAATGTGGGCCAGATAATATGTTTTTTTTCTTTCCTTTGGACAGAACCATTCACACAAAGCTGTGCCCATGTTCTGTACTGTTGCCTGAACCTATTAAACAGTCAAATCAAAGAAGAGTTGTCAGCATCTGTGTTTTGACAGACACACCTGGGGCGAAGATAGAAATCAGGATCAACAAACAACAATTAATACAGTCCTTTATTACAATCCTCATTAACATTGAGGTCCTTCGAGCCGGATTCTGACCTTCACTCCAGGATAAGGATGCAACAGTACAGCAGTGGAGCCCGTCCTAAGAGGGATAGACATCCACCACGTCATCTAGAGGATTACGAACTGGACTATCCAAGGGGTAAACCACAAATTACACCTTACTCAAGCACAGTACCATACGAACATGGGCATGAAGAGGATGAGTATCATCACCAAGAGGGAGCAGCCAAGATGACCTCCCTCACTTCTTCTAACCACTCACCTTATCGCCTCCAAGGCAAGAGAGACCAGGAAAAGCAGTATAGCTCCTTTGGCTTCTATCAGGAGCTGGAGGTGATAAGGGAGGAGAACACACGGCTTCGTGAAGCTCAGTTAGCCATTCATAGGGATTTCGGGCAGCTTCACTCACTCAGAAAGGACATGAGGTCGCTCGTTGACTCAGTACGCAGCCTCCAGGAAGCACAGGCAGCTACAGTAAGTAACGCCCCCATAAGGTCCCTCGATCTACAGCCAGGTTCAGGCGAGTGGCCTGACGACGTACCCCCACCGGCTCAAGCTCTGCCTTCAGCAGGGGAACAATGTGAAGAAGAGGAATGGCCAGAACCCCCACCACCATGGCCAGAGCCCGAGGAGCAACCACAGAGGAATAAAGTGGCAGACCTCCTGGACCAGGTGATGCACGAGCTCCAGGAAATCAGGTTCAATACCCCCTCCGTTGCTAAGACCCACAACAGACCAGCAGCAGTGAGTACTCCCCCTCCAGACAGGGGTCGTCTATACCAGGTGGGTCCGCTCCCTAAACAGCTGGGTTATGGAGATCCTCAGCAGCATCCTCCACAGTCCAGCTCCACGCCAATCAAGCACCAGCCAGGCCTGCAGGCTGATACACCAGCAGCACAATGGGCCCCACCTCAACCAGCGCTTCCACCGCAAGGTGCACCTGCACCTAAGCGAAGGCCGGCAGAGCCTTCCTACGGACAGTCCTACAGTGAACCCCCTCGAGCAGAGTCATCTTACAGGGGACCCCGGCCAACTGTACCGGACTTCAGCCAGCGAGACCCAAGTCAGTTCGCTCGATTGAAGATTGCTCTAGAGAACCTGTTACCAGCTGACGCAACAGAGCTCTTCAAATATCAGATCTTAACAGACCACCTAAAGCTGGAAGAAGCGTGCCTAGTGGCGGATTCATACCTCCATTCACCCACTCCGTATTCAGACACCATGGCTGCTCTGAATGAGAAGTTTGGGCAGCCGTACCAGGTCGCATTAAAGAGGATAGACAGTGTTATGACCTCACCTGATATCTGTCGCGGTGACACCGCCGCCTTTGAGAGGTTCGCCTTACGGGTTCAGTCGCTGGTGGGAATGCTGAAGACTCTGGGTCCAGCAGGTGAGATTGAGCTGCAATGTGGATCGCATGTAGCACGTCTGCTCAGTAAGCTGCCGCTGGAAATGAGGTCAGACTTTCGGCGCTGTATGTTTCGCAGTCCAGGAACCACGTACACACTCCAGGACTTCGCAGATTGGCTCCAGTATGAGACATGGTGTCAAGACTTTGATGGCAATTCACCTAACAAAGGACAGAAAGGAAACCAGGGACGGAGGTCAGAGGGTCGTTATGTACATCGTACGACGTCTGTCTTCCATGGGGCTAAGGATGCAGAGGGAAGGGGAATCAACTCCTCCGCCCCTTCAGATAAGAGGAGGCCTAAAGCAAAGGCATACTGTCCTTACTGTGACAATGAAGCACATTACCTCAATCAGTGCTCAGCCATCCAGAAGCTCACCAAAGCCCAGATCACTGAGTGGATACGGTCCAACAACAAATGCTGGCGCTGCGGAAGGTCCCATCAGGCTGCACAGTGTACCCTTAAGAAGCTCTGTGGACTCTGCCAGGGTAAGCACTTGCAAGTACTCCATGAAGTTAACAGCAGAGCGCCTAAGGAGGAGTCAAAAGAGACAAGTTGCCTTGTAAACACATCCACCGAGGTACTCTACCTAGATCGACCAACGGACTGCAACCGTGTGCTGCTAAAGGTGATTAAGGTGATCCTGCGTAACGGTAAGCGCACCCTGGATACTTATGCCATACTGGATGATGGGTCTGAGCGCACAATGCTCCTTTCCGCCGCTGCAGAGAAGCTGGGTCTAGAGGGGACACCAGAAGATCTCGCTCTTCGAACCATCCGTCAGGACGTCCAGATCCTCCGGGGGGCTGCTGTATCATTCAGTTTATCTCCCGCCTTACAGCCCAAGAAGAGATTCTGCATCAACAGAGCCTTTACAGCTACTCGCTTGGGTTTGTCTGACCATTCCTATCCAGTGGCTAGTCTTCAGAAAAGATACAGGCACCTAGCAGGTCTCCCCCTCCAGCAGTTTGAGAACGCCAGACCACTCATCCTTATTGGTGCGGATCACCCACATCTCATTACCCCCATTGAGCCAGTGAAGTTGGGTCCCCCAGGTGGACCAGTCGCCATTCGGACTAAATTGGGTTGGACGCTGCAGGGCCCGGCACGGTTAGTGGAGCAACAACTACGGCCGCAGCAGTGTCTCCTGACGTCCACAGTCCCTGCCAACACGGAGCTCCTCAGAAACGTCGAGAAGCTGTGGCAGCTTGATACACTGCCATATAGGAAGGAGAAAGTAGTGACCCGGTCTAGACAGGACCAAGAGGCGGTAAATCTACTTGAAACGAAGACCACACGTGTGGATGTGAACGGAGTAATGCGCTATGCCACACCACTTCTCCGTAAGAGGAACATGCCACACTTCCATGCCACCAAGGAGGCAGTCATGCCAAGCCTTCGGAGCACAGAGAGGAGATTGGCCAAGGATCCAGACAGGACCACAGCTTACAAAGCTGAGATACAGAAGCTGGTCGATGCAGGCGCAGTCCTCAAACTGGAGCCTGACGCACTCAGCCAAGAAGGGGAATCGTGGTACATCCCGCACCACATGGTGACCCACAATGGGAAAAATCGCATTGTGTTTAACTGCTCATATCAGTTAAAAGGCCTGAACCTCAACGAGTCTCTCCTGCCTGGACCGACGCTAGGTGCATCACTCCTGGGGGTGCTGCTTCGTTTCAGAGAACATCCTGTGGCCATCAGCAGTGACATTAAAGGGATGTTCCACCAGGTCCGCCTCTTACCAGAAGATAAGCCTCTACTGCGCTTTTTGTGGCGTGAAATGAGAAGAGACGACCCTCCAGATGTCTTTGAGTGGCAGGTATTACCATTCGGTACCACTTGTAGTCCCTGCTGCGCGATCTATGCTGTGCAGAAGCATGTTTGGGACCACAGTGAGCCTGGAGACAGTGTTCGGTCCTCAGTGGAGCGATGTTTTTACGTGGACAACTGCCTCCAGAGTCTACCGACAGTAGTGGAGGCCAGGGAACTCGTGGACAGGCTGAGGACCCTTCTAGCCACCGGTGGTTTTGAGCTACGCCAGTGGGCCAGCAACAACCCCAGCGTCGTTGGTCACCTGCCAAAGGATGCCCGATCAGATAGCCTGGAGCTCTGGCTCACCCAAGATAGTGTAGAGGTCCCTGAATCAACGCTCGGGCTCAGTTGGCACTTCCAGTCAGACAGCCTAGGGTACAAGCAGCGGCCAGTGGAGTGTGAGGTGCCGACCATGCGGAATGTGTATAAGGTTCTGGCAAGCCAGTATGACCCTCTTGGGTACATCTTGCCTTATACAACCAGAGCCAAGGTTCTGGTCCAGCGTCTCTGGGACAAAAACAGAGAATGGGATGATCCCCTCCTCCCCCAAGAGCTTCTAAATGCCTGGAATGAGTGGGTAGAGGAACTGCAAGTCCTACCATCCATCAGCCTGCCAAGGTGCTACACCCCTGAAGCAGTGGACAGTGCCAGCGTCACTCGTGAGGTCCACATATTCTGTGATGCCTCCGAGAAGGCATATGGGGCTGTGGCATACTTGCGGACAGAGGACAATCAGGGTAATACCTACCTGGCATTCCTCATGGCAAGATCGAGAGTGGCACCCAAACGTCTTCTGTCCATGCCAAGACTGGAGTTGTGTGCAGCGGTGGTAGGAGCGCAGATAGCCACAGTGATGCAGCAGGAGCTCACATTGAAGATCGGTGGGATCACTTTGTGGACTGATTCCACAACTGTGCTGATGTGGCTACAGTCCGATTCCTGCCGCTTTAAGGTTTTCGTTGGAACAAGGGTGGCTGAAATCCAGGAACTCACAGATCTCCGGACATGGCGCTATGTGGATTCAGCAAGGAATCCTGCAGATGATATCACAAGAGGAAAGACCCTGAGAGATCTTGCAGAACCCAATCGGTGGAGTCAGGGCCCACAGTTCCTCCTCCAAGCCCGGGATGAGTGGCCAGGAAACCCTCCCCTTCCTGCTCAGGAAGAGGTATCAGAACTCCGGAAGTCGACCTTCTGCGGAGTCACATCTACAGTTGGTGAGCCCCGAATCCAAGACGCCAGCAAGTGCAGCACATGGAGGGAGCTTGTAGAGATTACTGCAAAGGCGCTTCACGGGGCGGCAGATCAGTCCAGTAGTCCTACAGTGGCAGATTACCAGGAAGCAGAGACCCTCATCTTCCAACAAGCCCAACAGGACAGCTTCCCAGATGAGATGCGCCTCTTGAAAGCCGGTAAACCTGTTCTGTCAAGTAGCCGATTACTTACCTTGTCCCCAGAGTTCGACGAGTCAGATAAAGTCATCCGGGTTGGTGGGAGATTACGGAGATCGGCGGAGCTAGACTACGCTACCCTGCATCCTATCGTCCTGGACCCCAGCCACCCCGCCGTCAAACTGCTGATACAGGACTACGACAGCCGTTTGCATCACCCTGGACCGGAGCGAGTGTTCGCCGAAATTCGGCGTACTTTGTGGATCCTCAGGGGGCGGGAAGCTATCCGTCGCCACCAGCACACGTGTGCAGAGTGCCATCGGTGGAAGTCCAGACCTGTGGTCCCCAAGATGGCTGACCTACCAGCCGCTCGCCTTCGCCTCTTCAAGCCAGCCTTCTACTCCACGGGTATGGACTGCTTTGGGTCGTTCCAGGTGAAGGTAGGCCGTCGACTTGAAAAGAGGGGGGATAATCTTTAAGTGCCTCACCACGCAGGCCGTGCACTTAGATCTCCTCACCAACATTGATGCCGACTCCTTTTTGATGGCTCTGAGGAGGTTTATTGCCCGCCGAGGGACCCCAGCAGAGTTGTTCTCAGATCAAGGAACGAACTTCAGAGGAGGCGAGAAGGAGCTACGAGAGGCGTTTGCAGCACTGTCGCCTAAACTACAACAGAGCCTCGCCAAGGAGCAGATAGCCTTTCATTTCAACCCACCTGCGGCTCCTCACTTTGGAGGAGTGTGGGAGAGGGAGATTCGCTCGGTCAAACAGGCACTCTACACGACCGTGGGGGCTCAGGCACAGGCTGAGGAGGTACTTAGGACGGTGTTAATAGAAGTGGAGGGCCTTCTGAACTCTAAGCCATTGGGCTACGTATCGTCCAGCGTTGCTGATCCAGACCCTGTGACCCCAAGTCTCTTATTGATGGGGCGGCGAGATGGGTCTCTTCCTCAGGTAGTGTATCCAGCTACTGAGCTCTTAAGCAGACGCAGATGGAGACACTCTCAGATCTTGACAGACCATTTCTGGTCAAGTTTTATCAGGTACTACCTCCCTGGTATGCAAGCTCGCCAGAAGTGGCACACCATCCGAGTCAACCTCGCTGAGGACAAGGTAGTCATGCTGGTAGATCCCCAGTTACCGAGGGCACTCTGGCCTATTGGACGGGTAATCAAGGTGCATACCAGTGCAGACGGTCATGTGAGGTCCGCCGACGTGAAGATAAAGGACAAGGTCTACACCAGGCCTGTCGCCCGCCTGGTCGTCCTCCCAGCCATACCAGATGATAAGGATCAACCCACACTCTCCTAGGATGGTTAGCCCTTTGTTGGTGCAAACAGCTATCGCTGTCTGGGGGCGGCTGTACAAAAGGGACATAGACCATTATCGATTACTCTGGGTGCGTGACGGTGATCGGCGGCGGATACGCGCGGCGCATCGGGAGCGAGCACATGCGAGCCTGAAGACGGCAAAGGGTGCAGAGTGGAGAGAGAGAACGGAGGCTGCCAGTCAGAGACTAATTGATTTCACCGTTATTGTGTGCGTGCGTCCGTGAGACCTGTAAGTCGTATTATTTATGTTGCTAGTTCATTATCCTTGTTTTCATAAGTTGATAATTATAGACACCTAGCTTGGAGCTGCTTGCTAACTTAAAGCATATGGTTGTTAATTGGTCAGCTAGAAGTGGATGTGTGGCTACATATTTGTTCTGTATTTAAGTTAGTGAGTTTGCTGTTTATGCTAACTAGTTGTACTACATATACAGAAAGGTGTGTTTGTTACGAATATTAAAGGTGCATATGTCATATATGTTTGTGTGTGTAATGTGGGCCAGATAATATGTTTTTTTTCTTTCCTTTGGACAGAACCATTCACACAAAGCTGTGCCCATGTTCTGTACTGTTGCCTGAACCTATTAAACAGTCAAATCAAAGAAGAGTTGTCAGCATCTGTGTTTTGACAGACACACCTGGGGCGAAGATAGAAATCAGGATCAACAAACAACAATTAATACAGTCCTTTATTACAATCCTCATTAACACAAATAATTCTTTCTGAAAATGTAGACATAGTTGTTGGGATTCATAAAATGTAACTTTGACAGGCAGGTTCTGCACAAAATTTAAACGGGGGTGCCAAGTCCAGCAGCAATACCTGTCCCTCTCTCATTGACACCTAATGTAATTGTCTTTTTTTTTTCAAAAGAATCTCTCTCTGACTTCGCACGGAGTTTACTCACTCATTTTAAGGAATATCTGAATAAAATAGAGACTGTAGAAACTTCTGGCTTCAGTGCCTGGCACTGTCTTTTCAGTTTTTGAAAAGAAGTAACGGTTTTCTCATAATTTGCAGTTGTTTTGAAGCCATGTAGAAGCCAAATTCTGGGCAGATTTTCGCATTGCCATGGCAACGGCAGCTCCTGACCTGTGTGCGTGCGTGCGTGCGCCTAGCAACCAGATAACCAACTCTCCAAGCTCTGCTAGCTTTACATTAGCCGCATGTTAGGTCTTAAATTACATTTAGTTAGGTCTTAAATATGTAAGTCCATTTACTGCTTCCTTCGTAGCTTTTTGTTTTGTTTTGTTAAAAGAGTGAATGAAGTTGTGACGGTCTCCGCTGAGACAGAGGAGAGGAGAAGCTACTAGCCCTCTCTCGCTGTCACTTCTAGTCGCGTTGCTCTCCTTCCCAGTAATGTTAAATTTAGCACAGAAAAAAACATAAGTGGTATTTTAAATAGCGGTTCATGGGATTTATTAACCCTCAGGGTTCCCTCTGTCCTTTTTTGGACATTTTCTTCACTTTTCTTTTTTGATTTGCTGATCATTTTGGCTGTGTTACAGCTGAAGGTATGGATTTCTGCAAGAAATTGTCTTTTTTGACATATTTTTAAAATCTAATGTCAGTTACTGTTACAGGTCTATTATACACTGGTAACACATTTTGTACCCTCTGGGGTTCCTCGCGTCCAAAAAAGGACACACAAAGAAAATGCTATAAAATCATCATATATCAATATTTTTTTCTGCTTTTTTTTGCATACATCTCTTAAACCACTTCAGTTCTGCTCAAACCTACCAAATGTTTATTAGTTTTCAGGATTTTAACCCTTTAAATGCCCGTTTGAAGACATGTTGCCTTTCGTTTTATTAAAAAAAACAACACAGAATATGAGATATTTCCCACATAATACATGGTGGAGGGATGTGACATTGTTTTATATCAGAGTCTTTTATATCAAGACATTTCTCAAAACCAGAATATGATCAGGGTGACTTTTGAACACTGGAAATAAATCATGTACTCATCCCGGCAGTAGCCCCCGTGGCACTCAAAATTTCCCTGGAATTTTCTAGTTACACCTGTGTATTTTACTTGCTTTGACATGTAAACATGTCTGTTGTGACAAAAAGGTCCATCATCCACTACAAATGACTTTTTTTTATGACCACAAGATGTCACTTGTCAGGAGAACAGCGCCTTCATTTTTTCCCCACATAGTGGCAAATAACAAATCTGAGGAAAGTGAAGGCTTTTATTATTACACCAAGAGACATCTGTGTTCTGTCGATGCCTTTGTTGTTTCTCTACAACATCTGGCCTGTCAGCATAGGTGCAATGTAACGTTATCATGATGAAGATAAGCCTGTATGGCGCTGCTGTCACCACTTCCATACCTACAAGAACAGAAAACAAGAACCCATGAAAGCACTATTGTAGGTATTAATGATAGAAATATTGTACTGTCCCTTCAGCCACAAACAAAGCTTTTCTTATTCGAAAAGATCATTTGAGCATGATCAGTAAAGCATGGATCATTGTATAAACATTTCATAAGAGGAATGAAAAACAAAAAACATTTTTCACCAGATCATCAATCTTCTGTCAGTTGATTATGTGATCTGTACAACAGTGTAACAGCCATTTTTCTATTGATAGTGAAATACAATTTTGCTGACAATTCTGCAAACAGAATTATACAAGGCCTGGTATAATTGTATAGTTTAGCAGTGCACACAACTACAGATGTGATTGCTGACACCCTAATATTTACCTGTGATCAGTAGAGATTATGTTTTCACATTCTCTGGATGGTGTGTCAAAGTGGTACAATAATTCACAGAGGTGTGGAAAAGAAATACACTTCCCAAGAATGGTTAATTCTGTTGAATTTTACCCAAGTATTTACAAAAGGAAACTAGTCAACTCAATTAAGTGAAGCAATTAAGATGTACATTCCCAAATTCAAACCTAACCCACTCCAGCGGGACCTCTACAGTAAAAACAAAAGAAGTGCTCCTCAGAATAAGAAAGATTCAACACTATTGAACTTTATTAAAAAAAAAAAACAAAAAAAAAAACATGCATATGTTTTGGAACAAGCCATTCTCAGAGTGACACAAAAGTATTTAATTATTGAATAGCTCTCTTATACATTGTTCAAACAGCTGCATTGAATTCATATAAGCATAAGACAATGTCTTCTCAGACATTTCCATTATTTTAAATCGGAACCTCTTCAAATTAATTAGCAAAGATTAAAAACAATGAAGGCAGAAGCGGGGACTGGACCCCTGTTGTTTTTAATAAAAGCAAAGTTGTACAGAATTCATTCTAATGAAGGCAAAGGGACAAGCGTCTGCTCTCTTTGTGATACGCATGAAAATGGCTTGCATACTTCTAACAAATGTCTGGCATATAATTAAAGACAAAAAATGTACTGCCCTTTTCCCCCCCCTTTCATGCCAGTTGAAACATTTTATAGAAGTATTGGTAATGAGCTCTAAATGGCCAATGAGGCCATTTGGAGTTGAAGGGAAAAAAAAGGCACCATCATGGCCAGTCATTGCTGCCAGGTAAAAGCCTCGAGGACCAATTACTGAGCCGGTCACCTCACAGCAAGACACACACACACACACACACACACACACACACACACACACACACACACACACACACACAAAAGGAGGATAGTCACACCCAGGAGTAGGAGAACACCCTGCTAGTAGCTTAGGGGGGCATTAGTTTCTTTGAGCTGCTGTGTGGCCAAAGCGCCAGAAACTGTTTCTGCAGGCAATAATGTGCTGCACTTAGATCTGGTTTGAACAAGCATTATGGAGCCAAGCGGCCACCCAAAATATCTTCAAAACCTCCGACAACAGTAGGCTAGATGATAAGGAGGCTTTGGATTTCAGTGTAGAGAGAATATGTATGCTCCCTGATTGGGCTGTGGTGGTTGAATTCACATTTTGCGGATTGCCTTTAATTTCTCCCTGCCTCACACTTCATAGAGTGTTTTCCTAAAAACTCCTTCTTAATGGTGTATCCTTTCTGAGGCTCATATGACCCCCCCCCCCTTCCTTCTGCTCAAGGACAGCTGGGAATATGATAAAGCAGGGCACAAAAAAAGGACCGAAACAATGATGGTATGAAAACCAAAGGGTAGAAGGGGGCTCAGAGGAAGAAATGAAAAATGTAGAGAGTTAATAGAGGTTGAGAGGAGGGATTAGGAAAGAACAGAAGAGAACAAATGAATTCCACACTGTCCATTATACCAGCTGCTATGTGGTGTAGTGCCACAAGCCAAATGCCCTATTTATTCCAGGCATAATTACACAGCAATGAGGCCCTGCTGATGCCCAATGCGAGGTTAAGTCGATAGGTGACCCAGATTTAAAGCAGCCGTGTCCTGTAATGGCATCTACAGTCAAAAAGCCTTGCCTGGATTCCAATAACCCATCTCATCTGTCATAATAAAAATTTAGCTTGCAATTTGTGCTGCCCCCCCCCCACCCCCCCACCCCCCATTCCACATCTCTCTGTCTGACTCTCACTTTGTCCCCCACCTGCATGCACAGACACACACAGTGGTTCAGTGGTAATACTTTATGTCACTGGGCTCTTATCGATTCCGGAACAGTATCCACCGATTTAATTACCCATGCTGCATATAAAATACCACACCAACCGATAATTACGCTCTAAGCAACATGAGCCAGTGAGGCCTGAGGTATCTTGCCTAACAATCCTGTTAAAGCATAAAGCTTTTAGTGCTTTTGACCACACTCCAGAACGACTAAATCCTTGACCCCTCTGTCTTTTTTCTAACCATTCCTCCTTTTTCCGTGTCCATCCTCCTATTCCAATACCCAGCTCTCTCTCTCTCTCTGACCAAGTTTTTTTCCCCATCTGTTCAAATGTGACTGTTAGGCTCAATAACACTTGATTAAAAAAAAGAAAAAAAAAAACGCTTTTTGGCAAACCTACAGGGGCACTCCACCGATTCTACCCATAAACATGAGTTTACTTATCATGAGGAGTACAACTCAACCTGTGAAAACAGCTGAATATGTACTGAGGCTGAGTTGAGCTACTGAGTTGCATTATGGGAATTGTCGAATCTGGTGTTTTTTTGGAGCTTAAGCTCTACTAGGAGGGAGTACAACTCAGGATATCTTGGCATCTGCTGCATCAGTTCCCCAAAATTGCAATGCTAAAAACACATGAATTACCCTTTAAATTTGCAATTGGAGAGCAGTGAAGACTTAAAGTGACACATCTCCCAAAGTCTACACAATGTAGACTTGAAAGGAGGCTCTTAAACACACTGCAGTAGTGACAAGTTTTTACAGCTGGAAAAATGATAAATGCAATCATAGAAACTTAATCAAGTTTATCCGCTGTTGTCCAGCTGTATGTTTGTTTGGATGTTTTGATTCTTTTGTATTCAAAAATAGATTTTTGGGTGGAATGTAACATTAAGTTGTGACAAGTTGAAAGGCTGCCAAAGTGAACATGTTGATCTAGCACATTACATACAATATTCTTCCCTGCCTTTACTTTCCATTGTGACTAGATGGAGCAAAAAATAAAATAAAAAGCTTTAAAGACCAAAAAAACGTAGCTGTCAGTGGGAAATTATGTTAGAAAGAGAGGTCCAGGTCCAAGTCTTATGCATCTGTCTACTCTCTGTAATAGTACAGTAATTGAAAAGTTGAGGTAATCATTTTGTTCGCAAATGTCAAACATTACCTAAATTGCAAGAAATAACCAACTGCCTTCTATTGTGTATATTTTCCTGACACGGTGACTTCATCCCTCAGGTGATGTCATCCCTCAGGTGATGTCTGTGCAATATGTCAGCATGTTTGAGATGAAAGTCAAAGGAAAGTGATATTTGTGCTGGTGATTGTCATTTTTGTGTAATAGGTTGCCCCCTCTTTCTTGAAATATTATGTGGAGGCTGTTTCTGTACAGAGCCAGAGACAGGGTGTAAGCAATGTGCATTGAAATTAATTCGTCATTATGCAACTGTCACAGCAATGAGATTAGCTGCTATCTGGGTATTTTGGTTGTCATATTGCAATTGAAAAAAAAACAAAAAAAAACAAATCAATTTTGCCTCTCAAACTAATGACTATGTCACCATCACTGACTGATCATTAAAATATACACAAATTATGTCTCTGTAAGGCTTGAGAGCCATTTTAGAGACTTTCCACCTGACTTCTTTAATATGAAACCTTCATATTCCCTGAGATGTTACATACATTTTGTGACTGAAATGTTCACGTTACTGTAACAAATGGCATTAAGAAGAATCACTTTTACTTTAAATCCAGCTTTTGTTCAGGCCGCTATATTTGCCAGATTACAATGATCCACTTTTTTAATAAAACATACTGTATGCCATTTTGTAATGACACACTGTACTTAGGACTGAATTATTTATAACATTAATACTCCATATTTTAATTTGCAGAAATAGCTATGAAGTCCCAAAAAGATACGTCAGATGAAGTCAAAGCTAAATCAACATTTGTATTTCAACAGTGATTCAAATTACTATTTGTAATGTGAAAGAGGTAGATTTTGTAGTTCCCCCCCAGTTCTACACAGTGTCTCAGTATCTTTTCACTGATTGTATTCATAATCTGGCCTGTGTCTTTGCTGTTATGGTTCAGTCTAACTGCTCTCATTACCACTGTTTCCAGATGTTTTCAGGAATTTAAAAAAAAAAAAAAAAGACTACTTGCCCAGCACCAAATGGCACACAGACAAAGTAAGCAACTTGCTGCTAAATGCTCCATTGTGCTCTTCAGCTAAAGTGGAGTTAGACCAGACCGAGGCTAAAAGGAGACAACACGCAATTCCAAATGAATGTTAATGGTGGGTGTGCAGATTGGCAACAGTTTGGTAGCAAGTTCCCTGTATCAACTTAAAATGTGACATCAATGTAATATTTGTGGCTTGTTTCCACTTCTCCTTAGTCAACAGGAAATTGCTCAAGAGTTTGACTTTTAACCATTTGGAGCATGATAACCTTTCTCTGTGAGCACAGAACTCATGCGTTTCATTGGACTTGCTGATATTGTAATATTCCAACAGGTACCAGTTCTGCTCGTGGCAAGGGGCACTTAGCTTCAGTAGCCCATTTATTGTTATTTGACATCTGACAGCCATGGTCATCTCAGTCAGGCTTAGATGCAAAGTCATCACTGGCTAATGATGCAAACACTGCGAATGGCAAGAAAGCCCATTATGGTCCATTGTGAAATGTGGACAGTCCACACAGACTAAGCCAAGCTGTGTTTGCGAAACCATTCACATCCATCTCTCCTAAAACTCTGCACTTCTCATTTTCTCTCTCACCGGTGCAATCGTTACAGCCATTAAAACAAAGGAGGTCTGAGATTTTGTCTAATTAACATTTAACCTGGATACGATCAACTGGAGGTGGAGAATGAGGGCGGAGGAATGCGAAGTGGATTACCCTCACTCTGGATTCCTGCCTTCAGAGGCTGGTATTAATGAAGGATGTTAACTTTATAGTGATTCAACTGAGAAATTGTTGATGCCCAACACAGCTTTTATCCTATGAGTGAGGACGTATGAGCTGTTACAGCTGCAATGCACTGCTAGATGAAGCCTAGACTTAAGAACGGATGTCAACAAGACAGACAACAACCTGACAATCAAAAGTGAAGAATAATTTCTTCCCCCCCCCCCCGTCTCTCTCTCAGCAGTAAGCCGACTCTATCAGTACTCATGTAGTGCAGGAGAAGTCTTTGTTTGTGCCCATTATAAAAGTTCAGGCCCTTACTAAAGGAGTCAGATAAACAAGGCTTCTCAAGCTTGACAGCAAATCTTTACTAAAAGCATATAATAGGAAACTTTTTCCTGCACAAATGCCAACATTATGCCCAATGCATTGGTAATGGTGGTATATTGCAGAGCCTGTCACTCTACGCTTTGATCAAATATATATTAAAAAATGGTTGCCAAAGTAACAGAATGCCTGATTGTGGCATGCTGAATGATGAATAGGGCAGTGTGGTCCCTTAAAAATACAGGTTAATTGGCCGGTCAGACCCCAGTGTTGACTTGCTCATTAACTTTCTGCTGACTAATGCCAGCCGAAAATGGAAGCATTTAGTCCATTTGCAATGAAATCTTTAAAAACTAAAATTATTTAAAGACTATGGGTGTTTATTGTCATTATAGCATGATTCTTTTTTTTCCAAATCTAAAACAAATACTCCTGCAGTCAGTTCTTGACAAAGCAAGCCACTTCACCCCACTCATCCTTCTCTGCCTATTCAGCAAGTGAGGAGGGGGGATGACAATAAATCAAATTCCCCTTCCTGCTGTAGTGCTCCACAGGTCCAGGAGGACAGTGTCCACTTCCTTACATTAATCTTTTAATGGACTCTCCTCCCTTCTCTTTGGCAGCTGCACTTCCCCCAACAGGTCAGCAACGATTGCCGGGGTCATTAGTCCTCTGATAGGCTGAACGATAAGATCAGCAACAATGGGGACAAGGTGTGGGAGAGACAGCGCTGAGCTAGCTACACAGCTCAGGGTTAAAGAGGAGAGTCAGCTTCGCAAGGTCACACACACACACACACACACACACACACACACACACACACACACACACACACGCACACACAGACAGCTGGAGTCAATTTAGCACAGGAATTGTGTTTGCGGTTGTGTTGCAGTGCTGGTACTTGGACAGTTTCTCTGCAAACACTGTATTGCCATAATAGCAGCATGGCAGTTGTGATATTCTGCCTTCAGTAACAAACGCATTAAATTAGCTTGCTGTTGTGATTCATCTTCAGTGAGAGCCTTGTTTCAATGTACTGGCTTTTACTCTCTAAAATATTAAAGTTTTTAAAATGACTGATTTGATTTGAAGCCTTTTAGTGTGTGGCAGAATACTTAATTTTTGGAATAACTTCTCAAATGTTTTTTGTACAGTGCTGGCCTGCAGATCAAGGTTGACTTTGAATTGTATGACTGAGTTCTCTAGTTCAGATCACAGCAGATAAGGCTGCAAAAAGCCAGATTTTCTCTTTATGAGCCTAGGGGAGAGTATTTCATAAAACAAAAGGACAAGATAAGAAGGAGGATGTTTGTTCTCCAGGAAAAGCTTTTGACTTTTTCACAGCCGGCCGCATCCCAGTTAAAATTAACTACAGACAAAAACAGTTCAATCCATATCGTCTAAAGGGGAACAAATGGGCTCTGGTAGAAGGGATGATGGTGGGAAAATGTATTTCTTAATCTACACTGGGGTTTAAGGGTAACTGGGTAAATGCGGCCCACTACTCACAACAAGTCCCTTGAGAGATTATACCAATTGCCATTTCAGAAATGAATTCAGTGACCTACAGTAATGTGAAATTCATTTGCACACTGTTTGCCACCAGAGTATTGTGGGTTTGCATGCATGCATGTGTGATGCTCTTCCACTCATCGTCACAATTGCAGTTGAAAAATAATTCAACAATGATTATTAATTAGTTATTAATCATGGACTTTTACTTGTAATGGAGTATATTTCACATATTGGTATTTCTTCTTTTAGTCGAGTTAAGGTTTACAATATTTCTTCCACCATAGCATATGGGCTTCTTGCCACAAATTGCACAACCTCCAGTTTAAAAGACAAATCATGCAATATCACCCAATGCAGATCTTGTATTTCCCCTCTTTTAAAACCCCTTTGCACTATACAGCTTTTACTTAGCTTCTGTTTAGTTTGCTTGCCTCCAACTCCTGAGTGTATCAACCCAGTAACTGTAACAATAAGATTGGGAAAGAAGCAGCATGCAACCACCACAATCCATGTCTTTTTATCCAACACAACATTTATGAAGATAAATTATCAGAGGAATCCTACATGCCTTCTTTTACTAAGTATTTATATTCTAGCCACTAATCAAATTAGGGTATGGTTTGCATAACAGCAAACCCACAAACATGCACACACAAAAAAAACGAAACACGCAAGTCAAATTAAGTAAGCAGCGTGGGTTGTTGAACCCTCACTTAGCGCAACAGCTTTCTCTCATATTATTATTTTAGAAGACATAAAAACACTTGGACTGATTAGTTCTGGGAATAAATGATCTCTAATTAGGCTAAGTGCTTCAGAGGGAATATTTTAGAAGAGGAGAAGTGAATGGCTACACACAAAAACAGGAGCTAAAACATAAAAATATGTTCCGTTTCTTCTGATAGCAAGAGGCAGAGAGACGAACAAAGACAGAGATAGGCTGGGTGGGTGATGTGGTTTCTGTAGTACTCAGTAGTATCAATCCCTCCCATAGTTCACTTGTTAAACCATGAACTGCTACACAAAAAAAAAAAAAAAAAAAAACAGATCACTGAAAAGAGAATGTTTGAAAATGTGACCATCAGAAATTGCGTAATCTGACGTCAGTAAACTCCATCCAGCTCATGTTTACTAGATTATCAAAAGGCGTAAGAGGTAAATGATATTATGCTAGGAGACCAGCTTTCTGCGGCCAGACCGGTTAAACATTTCTGTTTATGAAACAATTTGTATTTCATTCATAGAATAATTGTGTGATATAATTATGGACTGTTGTAAATGTACGGCCTGTGGCTATTGATTGTTAAGTAGAAATAGAAACTGCACAGAACATGCTTTTTAGACTTTTAGCTTGATTTGGTTTTACATCCACTTATGTACTGTATGGTTGAGTCTCAGATGCTCTCAGCAACTCCATGTAAGCAGCCATTTGATGCAAACAACCTCTGATAACCCTGATGTACAAAGCAGACAAAGTTAGCAACTAGTGAACAAGCTCAAGTCTACAGTCAACTCTGAGGTGCTACTTAGGCTTTCTGCTAAATGCTAAACATGTTAGCATGCTAACATTTGGTAATGACAACTGATATGATTGATTCAGCTTTAATTTCAACATTAACAAAACTGACATTAAACACTAACATTTAATTAACAAAAAGCTATTACAGCTATATCTGCTTCCAGCCAAAGATCAACACAAAACAGTCATTGTTTTAGATTTGGCTTGCAATTTGATGAGAAACATATATCCAAGACCAAAATTAGATTTTCTGGCAAGTAACTAAACCAGAAGGCCTTGATTGAAGAATGAGGCATTTTTGTAAGATACTCTTCTCTTTGTAATTTGTGCTGACCAAAGTCAATATTAATCTACTCAAGATGTATATACTTAACCGAACTGCTTGCATCATCACTAATTTAAATGACTTTACTGAGGGTCTTTTACAAAAGCTAAAAAAAAAAAAAAAAAAATTGTGTTCTTGCATAACAATTTCATACACAGCTCATATTTTGCCCTGATGTTCCCCCATGTATATGCAACAACCGCAAATTATAAAATGTCACTAACACAACTGTTGGTGACTTTAGGAAAATGAGTTCAGTATGTTTTTAATTCATGCTATTCATTGAAGTTGTGTTATTAACCAAGCTGCATTACTGTGAAGGTTGTCGGTATTACTACTTGTTGAATACAAATGCAGCTGTTAAGACTTGAATGTCTTTGCAAACAGCTTTTACTTTGAGTGCAATGATTGCTTTTCTCAAGGACTAATGTGAGAAACTGTTCCGATAGAAAAGAATGCAAAAACTGAATTAATATATTAATCATAACTATATAGGTATTTACTTAATCAAGTCCTCATGAAAAGGAGGATTTTAACCAAGACTGACTGAGCTGAAGGGTCAGGGGTTCTGCTATAGAACAAAACCTGTGTATTATAAGATTTCAGCTTCTTACTCAAGGATACTGCAGAGTGAGTGTCTGCCGTCACAATCTTCACGCCCTAGCCTTTCAGTAGAACTGCCCTTCTAAATACAGACCGCATCAGCATTCTGCAATAAAGTGCCATGCATTGGCTAACCTTGTTTGAATGCTGTGAGAGAAAAAGGATCCAGTGTTTTTGTCCCTATGAAAACCCTGAAATTCTATTCAAATCTTATATTGCAGGATACTCACTAAGACTCCTTTTAGACTGATTGGATCATAAAAGAGTTTGAAACTTGGATATAATTGCACAGTTGCATCTCACTATACTGAAAACACCACAAAGCTTTCCCTGCTGGGCTTCCTGCTATAGGACATGGTGTAAATAGCCGTCTCAGCGAGGCCAGTCTTTGCCAGCCTGCGATTTCTAAGGAAGGCTCCATTACACATCAAAGCAAGTGAGGGTGGTTTATTTATCTTGTAAACACATGCACATTACTAATTACACTGCATATCACCTTAAAAGAATTCCACCTCAATCAAAGTCACGACTGTTCGATAGAGAACGATTTTTCCCTCTTTTCTTCTATTCTCTTGCCAGGACGGGATTAAAAGCTGGTTATCGTTCAATTCCTTTAATGTCGCCTCCCTCCCTGCTGCCGTTTCAAGCTAATTAAATTTCTTCCGGGGCAATGCTGTATTGGCTGGCTGACAGGTAACATTATAAAGCGTGACCTTCCTTGCGTTGTTTTCCGACAGCTCAGAAATTCTGTTCATGGGGAGCTGTGGGATGAAGACAGGACAGTCCCCAACTTTTCATGCAATAGATACACTTGTCAAGTCACGTCAAGTCAAACTTCATTAGTCGCAAATTTCATATTCAAATATAATTGTTGTGCTCTACATAAAATTGACTAAACAAGTATTCCTATTTTAATGTACAGTCTCTTTACATAAACATAACGCAACAAAACATAAATCTTGATATAATATGGATGGAAAATCCCATCGGCAATGAGGTATTTCTAGACTGTAGAGCAGTGACAGAAACCTAAGGTTGACTCATCTCCTTGAGTAGGAACAGAGAGGATCTGCAGCTTGCACACAGCAGCCAGATGTGTGTTTGTGTGCGTCTGTGTGTGTGTGTTCCTGTCTTCGGTAGAGGATGGGTTCCCAGTGAGATCAAAGTTTTTAATGAGTTTGTTTTTATTATAATTATGAATCCGTTTTGGGTAAAAATTACCCAAAGTATATTCCTCTGTGTTAAAGAGCACTTTAAACCAAAGAATAAAACTTATATGTAACACATTATGAACATTACCTTCACCCTTGCCTGTGGGTTTGCACAGCGATCTTTCTTTCCCTGCCTTGTCTGTGAGGGTTTTGTTATTCTTGCTTGTGTGTGTGTGTGTGTGTGTGTGTGTGTGTGTGTGTGTGTGTGTGTGAGAGAGAGTACAATGTGTGAGGACAAGCAAGCAGTATGTTCAATTGTCCGTTCACTGAGCTCAGCAGGGTGTGAGGGCCCTCTGGCCAGACAGTCCAATGCTCTGACTGGCTGTCAGGCTTCATTTCAGATTCCCAAATTATGTCTTCTTGAGCTGCTGTGGCTACAATGGAGCAGCATTTTAACAATCACATGAAGACATTATTATTTGGATATGAAATATTTATAGGCAAGACGCATAAAAACAAGACTTCTAACATGAAACTAAGCTGTTATGGAATATCATCTAAATTATGCTAAACTATATTCCTGCTTTATACATCTGCACAATATGGGATTTAATGTATATGAGAGACATCATACAGTATCATTTTTCCTCCATAAAGTATAAAACTTACTGAATACTTGGTCGAGAAATTGCCTCTGAATTTAATTTTAAGTACTAACTGAACTAAAAACTAAGATAAGACTTCTCGGCAACACTCAGTTGTCCTTACGTCTTGCTCAATGAAGGTATGCATGCTGTGCCAGCTGTGCGAACAGTGTGTACAATCATGGATAGATCTGAGCCTGATCTCGTGTGTGCAAAATCACAAGTAAACATTACACTGAAACCATAAATCATTAGCCAAAATTCAACATTTGTATCGACTTGAGCAAAGAAAAGAAATCCAGAGTTTGAAATGAATGGAGTGTGCTTCTGCAACTACAATCTGCACATTTCAGTGCATTTCACTTGGCCTATTTATCTATCATAGGATGGACAATTGTGAAGTGTTATCTACTTAGAATGTGTGGCTGGTTCAAGGTACCGTGCACGGCATGGGACTCCCTGGTTGTCAGAGGGCATTACACACACTGCTGTGACCTACTTTAATAAAAATAAAAAAAATCAGTTGGTTGTATTGTTGATGGGGGCATGATAGGGAGAGAGAGAGAGGGAGAGAAATACAATGCAGCACAGACTGCATCCACTTCGAGGTATTTACCACAAAAACAGCCTATAAAGTTGTAGAATTATAATTATTTTGCTTTTATGGGGAATCATACCAGACCTGTATCAAATGTTTTGTGGCTAAGTACTGTTCTGTGCCCTGAGGTTTGGGAACTTTCTAATGTACAGTGTAAAAGATCCAATCCTTTCTCCTAGGGATTACATTCAGTCGTGCATACAGTCTGCTTCTCTCCGCCCGCTTAAAACAGGACTCTAACCTCTTCACCTCTACCACTATCCCCAAACACAGAGTGACCCACACAATCAGCCCGCCGGTTCATCTGGCCAAATGAACCAGGTTGTCCGACGCAGAACTACCACCGACAGAACCCAGAGTCTCTCTCTCTCCTGTGTCAGCCTGACCTCAGATCTGCCCTGACTCTTGTGTGTGCAAGTGTTTTCCTATCAGTCCTTGAAGTTCCCAAGAACTATAAGAGCAACTTATAGTTTGCTGATTAGTATTGTCCACTACACGGGCTACATATGTGGTGTTGCCTGCACAAAAAAAAAAAAAAAAAAATCTAACTAATTCGAATAAATGCATTTGCAACAAAATTACAACCAGATTACATTTTCTATTAACTTAACGAGGAAATGTTAATTTACATCAACAAAAATGTCAATACAGAACATATCAGTAAAATATCATATAACATATCAACATGTAGTGACTACAGCATTAAACGTTTTTATGGATTATGGCACATTGCCCTGTTAAAGTTAAGGAAAGCTTGCGATCTGGTTTATTCATAAAATGTCCAGTGATTCCAGACGTTATCTGATTTTTAACATTTAATGACAATCACATTATTTCCCTAAAATTAATAAAAGTGCTTTTGTTGCCTTAACCTAGCCACAGACAGGACTGTGGATACGAACTTCTCCACCACTGTGGTGTGACAGTTGTACGCCCGCCATTCACCCCAACCACCTCCCGTCATCGCTGCTGCTGATAAAAATGTAGCGCGTGTTACCTGTGACGAACATAATCGAGCCAGTGATTGCATTGGCAAAAAAGATTAGTAGCATATGAACGTAAATTCTAGGAGACAGCGTAGAAGACCACTGGCAGTTAGCACTTCAATGATAAATATATATAAGATAAATAAAGAAGCTAAACATTTTTTGCACAATTTGCAGGTGCACTGGTACAGATTTATCTAATCTATTTAGAGGAAAAATTGCAAGTAATTGCCACACTTATGCATAGAATGTCATCCATAACATCTCTGATAGCAGCAGCAGCATTTTATTTAAATTAAATACCACATTTCTCAAAAGGAAAAGATGGCTTGGTATTTGGAACAGTTTGATTACTTGATTGATCTGGGAAGTGCAATGTAGAGAAAATGTCAGCAAAATTTAAAAGCTGCAAGGACTAACTGGATTATTCATTTGGTATGCTGCCTTTTTGAAAGAAAGTTTTGGATATGCTTTGGAGGTATAGATGTCCTACTGGCCAAAATGAAAGAGAATCAGTGTGTGCTGCCCTCAATAACATCAGAGTAAAGGAGCTCCTGCTGAAGTTTTTGAACTCATACAAGCTATCAGAATCCATCAAAGCAATCAAGTCACTTTAAAGGAGTTTCTGCACCTCCTAACTGTGTGACAGCAGGATGGAGAAATGAGCAAGAGAAACATGCATAATGACGCAAAGATGTGGAGAAAAAATAGAAAGGAAGAGGCTGAAAAGCATTTTAATATAACTTCGCCAGGATTGTTTTCCCACTAACCATTTGTGCCTGTGAACACATCCGAAACAGAATGTGCCAAGAGCTTTTCAGCCAACCTCTCTAGGCTGGCAGAGAGAAATGTAGTTGGAAATATGAAATTGTCTTCATGCTAAATTGCACATGGTTTCTCAAATCTCACCAGCCATACTGCCTTAAGAATGACTTAACCAGGCATATTTCTAATGATTTCTCAGCTGTTATGAGAACATATTCAACATTTTAGGTCACTAATGAGTTTTAGAAGTCTATTCTTTTAAAATGATCAACAGACCAAAATTAAAACAAATCATGGTTTCCAAAGAATAAGAAGCAACTTAAACCCTCTGATAGCTTTTAGTGACCTTTGCTTCATTAAAATAGGACATGTTCCAAATATTTTTGTACACTTGAGTATGAGTGGTGTTGAAGGAGCTCATGTCCTACAACAGCCAATAAAGCACTCAACCGATTTATAGGATCATTCTGCCTGACCCTAAATACAAAACATGGAATAACTGACCTTGACCTTTTTGAGCTACTGATTTTTAGATGTAGCTGTAACATTTCAGCGCTACACACCACTGACTGGTGTTATGTTATTGGCAGCTGAAAGAGATTCCCCAGCTCACTTGACTTTATCAGAAAAATAAATAAATACAGTGACCTTGGCCAGCAGCAACACCTACTTTAGGAAAAAAAAATTAGCAACCAACTAATATTTTTTGTGTTTGTGGTGGACCTTAAAGCCGCAATAATCAACCTTTACTTTTTTCTATTAACAATAGAAGAAATTGCTTCATGTGATGGGTAACAGGTTGCTCCTAGTGATGAAGGAACAGAATTATCACCATCTCTGCAGTTCCCCTCGGCAATACACAACGTTCATGTAATTGTTTTGGTTTTACAACCCACAGCCTTATTGTTTTGGTTCAAACTAACCACTCATAAACCCTGTTTTCAGGAGCAGCAGGCAGCTGTTTTCAGTGAAAAAGCTCTGGCAACCTGAGGGTAGGAGAGCACTAAATGACAGATAGATAAAGTTAGCAACTAGCTGGTGATCATAGTGCTCTTTTAGCAGCTAAAGAGCCAGAGTTAGTGGAATCCAAAACAGAGCCAAAAAGGAAGGAGACCAACATTGACCAAGAAGAGAGAAACACGACTAAATAAAATCCACTTTTGCTCCTGGATGTGTAAATAGGCAACCGTGGTCAAGTGTTTGCTAACATTTTAACTTTATGAGTTGATAATGTGCCAATTGGTTGTTGCCAGAAGTTACCCAATTTTCTCTTCCTGTAAAACATTCTGCGCTAGAGGGTCTATATGTAAAATTATAAAACCCATTGTAATTTGGGGCACATGAGCTAGCTTTCAGGTTGTAATAGGTAACGCACACATTGTATTAGCTTGCTTGTGGGTCATATTAGGTAGTTTGTAGCTTGGGGGGGGTATTAGCTAGCAGGGGGCTGGCATGGTTTAGAGGTCTAAGTTTCGATATCATTTGCCAAAAAACTCTTTACATTTCCAAAGGAACATTGAGGTCTAATCAATTATTTTCTTCCTCTGATCCTGTTATTGATTTAACAATACTGGTGAAGGAGATGTGGGTGGAGATATATCAAATTAGTTGGGCTCTCCATGTTTAAGTCATGCTCACTTTATAGAAATTATAGCCCACTTGAAAATGAAGTTGCATTCTAGAACTGTGACTTCAGTTCAAATAGCACTGTGAATTATTGTATGCATGAGCCATACTTACAACTGCTGTTAAACAGAAGCAGCATTGTGCTGTATGTGGTAGACCAAACTATGAATAGTCTTTCTTGTAGTGTGGGATCCATGAGTGGAAACATTTTCAAGTCATATTTGTCATAGTAGTGCTGTCTTGAAGCATTATGACTACTTTGCTAAATATCAGCATGGGTGGGAAGAACATATTGTAATACTGTGCACTCTCAGCTCATCCACTCTGGAGATTTCTGTATTTGAAGGAGGAGCATGCCGAGGCTGTGTTTTTGTTGTTGTTTTTGATCTTGCCCGCTGTGGCGCTTGGTAACCCCAACAGACTTGGCTTTCACTTGTAGCCCTCTGTAAACTTCTAAACTTGGCATGATGTTTGCTAATTAAACAGATAGGTAACACTGGCTTGAAAACTGATACGCTAGAAGGAGTCCTCAGTACAGGACTGCCCCCCCCCCATGCTCGCTGTAGTCTGTCCTCTGAAAGTTGCATGAGGAAGCAATAACAGCTAAATAAACAATATTTGGAATCATTAAAAAAAGAAGACAGATTTCAAGTATGTATGTGTATGATATGCAGGTTACACTACATCCCCTAAACTTCGAGATATGACTTATGTGTGCTACTCCCTTGAAATCAGAGTGAGTTATCGAGTTAGATTTTCAGTACAATTAACATCCCAGGATACAGTCGGGGGAAACACATTCAGCAGTACATGATTTGCTGTAGATAAATACACAAATAATACCACAGACAGTGCAGTGCTTGCCTCTCTTCTATTTGACCATCATATATAGAGGCACTTCAACTGACCTCACAGACATACACATGAAAATTCAACCCACCTCACTATTTTGCACATAATGCTGTGCTCTAAAACCCACGGAAAATCATCACCTTAGGGGTCTTACTATTTATAGTTGACTCTCTAACCCTTCCACTAACGCCCCCCCCTGCCATTCTTACAATACATAGTTCAGTGTTTTGCCCGCTGCTCTGCTCCTTCCCCTCCTTTTCCTCTCGCTCTATCTGGATGATGGAAACATATTTTTGGCAGTGAGGTCCTGAAACACAATTCCTCCCCTGTCGATACCCTGCTGCCTCCCTCACACCTCGATCCATCTGTCTCTCTCCTTCTCTCAGTCTCTCTCCCTGCCTGCATCTTTTACCCATCTCCCCAGGCTCCCTCTCGTGTCCTGTCCAACACTCGTCCTCCTGGCTGACTGATCTGTGGCCAAGACTCCCTGCATCCTGCAGAGTGCAGCCCCCACCCCTCCTCTTAACGCCACCATCACCACCTTAC
Source organism: Seriola aureovittata (assembly GCF_021018895.1). Taxonomy (NCBI): domain Eukaryota; kingdom Metazoa; phylum Chordata; class Actinopteri; order Carangiformes; family Carangidae; genus Seriola; species Seriola aureovittata. The sequence goes on from NC_079385.1 coordinate 9,369,115, forward strand.
CCTTCCGGTCCATCTTAATTCTGGGCAATTTCCTTCGCTCTCTGCAGGGAGGGTCTCTAATACTGTTTGTAGTGTGAATTGCTCTCACCTCACACACCCCTCCCCTGCCTCTCCTCCCCTTACACATGTCACTACATCCCTTCTTTCAGTGTGCCGCTTTTCTGCCTTTTTTTTTTTTTTTTTTTTTTTTAAAAAGACCATCTCATTCTGTCAGTTGGGGACAGAGTCTTAAAATCTCTAACAAGGATGCTGTTTTCATTAGGTATTAAAAATGGAAGTCTAAACACACTCACTCGTAGACACACTCACACATGCCATACACTCTTGGGCGACACCACACAACACGCACCCAAAAGCTATTGACTGGTGACAATGGCAATAATCACCTACACTAATCCATTTAGAGCCTTTGTCATTGATGCTAGCATGGAAGGGGGATTGAGTGGGATTGCGCTGGCTCTCCTCAATGTGATGAATTCTCAGCGGACAAGGCGAAATGTGTCAAAGTCAGCCTTAGAAACGTTGTTAAACAAAGCTAATCTGGCTACGGATTGATCTGAAGCAAGGCGACACAAACTGAGAGGTAAACACAAACGCCCTCTAAAAACACAAGCATGACCTGACCTTCTCCTGCCAAACCAGCTTGATGTCAAGTGTGTCCTTCAAGATTCAGATCAGAATGGTCTAGTGTAATTGTAGATTCTAACAATCTGTAATGCTGAAGCATGCCAATACACTAGTTTGAGTGGAAATGTTCATGGAAAACTTACAGGTCTTTTTTCTTGATCATTTTTAATGCAGCAGGGCCAAAATAAAAATGCTGTTCCCATAGTTGGTGCTTGGTTGAATGCTTTCAATTTTGACGACACTTTGCAATCAATAGAGTTAGATGAGCAGATTGATACCATTCTCAGGTCTGTCTGTTCATTAAGGAGCGGGAGCCAGCAGGTGGTAGTACAAAGAAAAGTTGATTGATTAATCCGCTTCCTGGAGTCTTGTTGTCACTGTGATGACAAGATGATGCCGTGATGTAACTGGCCAAGAAACATTCCCACATAGAACCTCCCTTACAGTAAAGGTAAAGTTTTACACTTTTGTTTTTGTAACAAAAAAAATGTAAAGTTAATTAGATTCATCAGCTTCAGCGTTACTCAGAGTGAAGTGAACCCCATTTCCAGTCCTTTCCTTTATGCTCAGCTAAGCAGCTGCTGGTTCAAGCTACTTGTTAAATGGAGTTTAATGGAGAGTGGTATCGCTCATCTGTTCTAACACTGCAAGAAAAGAAATGAGCATATATCCCAAAAGTTCTGATTCCGTTTATTTTTTGATTCTTTACGGTGATGCAATTCTGTTACATTAAGATTTGTTTGTTGAGATTATATTTGTGATTTCTGATTACAAACTGGACAACAAAAATCAGTGATAAATCCTGATACTCTAGATCATTAAATATATTTTTAGTTTGAAAACTACCTTGTCCTTTTTAAAGTTATTTGTTTTAAGACCTTTGAACATAGCAAAAACAACATTTGTGAAGCAGCACACATGCAGGGTAAAAACACTGAAAAAAAAAATTCTCTTACTTGCTAATACTTACCCGATATGCACCTACAGCCTCACACATGTAAACCAACTGGCATGCAGCTAGTTTGATTAGCTAGCTAGTTGCTCCTTATGTACACCTCTATGCAGTTAGTAATAGCCAATACGACTGGTACTTTCTGTATTTACTTTCAGTCAAACTCAGACAAACATTTAAAAATAATTTCTGTAAAACTGAAATTCAGTCAGAAACCTCGAGGGCTTACGCTGGTTCCTCCTATGTATGTGTTTCTAATATGTCTAAAAGTTGGCAGTGAAAAGTTAGCATGACCCACAGTAACAATGGCCAGTTATGAGAAGATGAACCAGTTAATATTTTTACCATCTGTAGGATGTGGATGGCATTAATGAAATTTATGATGCATACAACACTAGTGACACTAGGCTTCACTAAGAATACTATAATACTGGTCTACAAGTTCTAATCCAAATATTAATTCCCCACTGGTCCTTCAACCCCATCACTTCTCAATGTTATCTCTGTAAACCTGATCAATAGGCTGCCACCAGCTTTTTATCCATCAACAAATAACTATGCAAATAAAAATCAATGGTCCAACAACAGAAAATCATTGGCTCACCAATTAAAAGCCTACTATGGCCCCCAGGCGCTTTCAGAAAGGTGCCATGAACTGCAATAAAGGGTGACAAGTCTCGCAGTGCTGGCAAATGATAGCTTTAGTATTCATTATCAAGCACACATGACCTTTTTTCTTGTGTATTGAAACCCTGATCATAACATCATGATGATTTCAAGTAATAGAATAGCAACTTTCAAGGAATCAGAGCAGAAAGACTACATGATTTTTCTGCAGGTAAAATGTGAGGCAGTTCTCTGTGCGGACAGGCTGATCTTGGCAGCTTTTAGGAAGCCCTTATCTGTCAGCACGATCATTATCCTCATAATCCAAACACACTCAGTCATCGACCTTCTTATTCAATTGGTTTACTGTTTGAACAAATTATACAGCTCATACCCTTTCAAGAGGTTTTGAGCCCTCAAATAATAATACAGTTACAGTTGTGCAGACAAGCGGTGGACAGCAAACACACACGCACGCACACACGCAGTTGAGAGCACGTCTTTGATTCAACCTGTTACCCTAGCAACCACATGAAAAATGGCCACCAAGGCCTGTCATTTACAAAGCCCTCTGAAAGGTATTATGACTGAAAGACTGCGGTGACAAACAGTTACTCAGATCTGCAGAATCCCAGACAAAATGCAACTCTAAACATTTAATGTAAGCTCATATTTAGTCTGTACACATTGAGTTACATCTAAAAAACAGACAATGTTTCTTTAGAAAATGTATAATGTACTAGCTGATCCCAGTGACAAATAGCAGTAAAAAAAAAAAAACAGTACTTGATAAGCAAAATTGGTTAAATGGAGCAATGAACAAAGTAGCAGACTCTGTAAATGTGATACACAGACAATTTACAAAAAATAATTTATCCACATATCCAATACTGCTATTATCACCACTGAAAACATGAACCTTGCAAGGTGGTTTCTGGTATTTCACTGAACTCTGCTAGCAAAGGTATTGTGACATGTTGTAGATTACAGCAACACAAATGCAAAAACAGCAATAAACCGAGACTAAAATAGCAGTGCTTCTCGCCAGCTTGAGCCTCACATCAGGCTGGAGGTTTGAGATGGGCCAACAGCATAGTCTCAACCTCCCTCTTGCATTAATCACTGTAAAGATCATCTCATACAGGAGACTGCGGGTCGAGGCTAGGGAATGGGGGAAGGCTGAAGGTGAGGGCTATGGGGCCAAGATGATGGAAGTTTGGGGGGATGCTGCCGAGAGGAACAAGAGGAGGAGGTAGGTGTGGGCTTTGCCACTGAAGTATCTGTTGAGGTGATAGGTAATGAGGATTGGGGGCAAGATGGTTTAGAGGGTTGGGGCCCATGCTGCTCTGGGCCTAAGGGTCCTTGACCTATTTTTTAGTAAGAAATAGGAACAGGTCAGGGGCATGCACACAAGAAACAGGGAGTGAACTATAGATTTCAGTATGTGTTCTCTTTCCACTTAATGAATCATTCACCCTGTGACCTACACACTATTGTTTTAATATAAAACATGTCAGGCGCTCAATCTTTTGTTAATAAAAGTAGTTAATTCCTAACTTATAGCACAAGGAAAGCAGAGATCAAATGTATCTACCATTTAAAAGAAAAAGGTCACCACCACTTGAAAAAAGAGAAAACCAGCTTGGCATTAGTAAACAAAGTTGGATACCAAAAACAGAACTAAAAGGACAGGGAATATTAGACTTATTATCAGCTAGTAGCCAGAAACTGAACTCCAAATGAATGTTAATGTTGCTCTATAACTGAAACCGTTTGCTGACAAGTTCTCAAATGAACTAAAAAGGTGATAACATGTCTGTAGCAACAGCAGTTATTACAGGTTCAGTGACAAAAAAACAAAACATTTGGTAACTTAATTTTTGTGCATCTACACCAGGGGTGTCCAAACTTTTTGCAAAGAGAGCCAGATTTGGTAAGGTGAAAATGTGTGGGGGCCAACCATTCAGCCCGACATTCTTTGAACCATTAACATTAAATACAAATGAATTATTTTATGAAATTTTTATTGCAAATGGCATACTTCATTTTTTTTTTTTCATTTTCAAGTTTTTGCCAAAATTACTGCCTTTCATATTGGAAGACCACATAAAATTAAGAAAAAGTCTGTCTGGAAAAAAAACTTTTGGGAAGATGAAACATATTTAGGTTCATTTGAAACATTACATATTATTCACTATTAAATGCTCACTGTAAACTTCTAAATTCAATTAACAGTGGTCCGTGCATATTCAAAACTGTGGTTTTGATCATCACGAAAAAATCAATTCACTGAGATTTTAGAATTTATTCACCTCAGAGGACTAAACGCATATCTTGCCTGCACTAATGTGAAGGGTGATACTGAGATCTCGACTGCAGTACATAGTCCAGGTCTGGCTCAAAAACAGTGGTTTTGATGCGCAAGACGTCACGCAGGTGAGAGTCACTTAGTCTCGTCCTCACGCGGCTCTTGTTAATGTTCATAACCGAGAATGTCTTCTCGCACAAGTATGTCGAGCCAAACAAGCTCAGCATTTTCTTAGCAAATGTTCGTAATTCTTGGAACCTGCCTTCATCCAGCTGGCGGTAGAAGTCGACAAGAGGGAGCTGTTGGTGCCGACTGCTTCGTAATTCAGCGAAAAAATACTCCAATTTCAATCCACAGGTCACCTGTGTGCACAGGTAAAATGTAAAATAGCTTTTTTTGTACACTTGTATTTTATACTGTGGTCAACAGTGCTGGCGGGCCGCATATTATTGATTTTATGACAGAGGCTGCAGGCCGGTGAAAATTTGAACACAGGCCGCAATTGGCCCCCGGGCCGGACTTTGGACATGCCTGATCCACACCATCAGGTACACTGATAACTGCTCAGTTTGAGATGATGACTAATGTATTACAGTAACAAAAGAATAACAAGGGAAACACTACAGGGACAAATATGATGAGTGAAAGCAACTGTCAATGGTAACATGGGTATGATTGCAGCCTGAAGGTATATACACACACACTTATGGTTTATAAATGCTTTCCAAAAAAGATGTGTCTAGGAATACAAGTCCTCAATTTAAGCTATTCCATTATGACCATTAAAAAGCAATGACTGGATTGAAAATTCATTTTACTGAGCTCTTTCTTTTCATGAGTGTCTACATATAAGTAAGAAAAGAGGCAGCAAAGACAAGCAGTAAAAAGAACTCAAAGTAAATGTGTCCAGCAACTCTTAAAAGTGAATGAGTTCTAGTTACTACAAAAGCTCCACAGTAGATCTGTTGGCTTGGCCTCTGGGTAACACACACACACACACACCATGGGCTGGGTCATATTTCATAGCTTTAATGAATAGCTGCGGCCACAACTGACAATCCCCCCCAGTGCAGAGAGAGAATAATAAGCTCTGCATAATAACTGTCCCTCATCAGTGTTCACTCATCATAACACTGTACAGCACACTCGCTCCCTTCTTTCCTCCTCATCTCCCCCTTCACACATATGTGAAGGAGGGGGTTAGTAAAGCAGAACGAGGCGAGCAACAAGGCTCCCATGGGAGCTGGCTACACGATAGAACCATTATGGGGAAATAGGCTCGCGCATTTCAGGGGCCAAACGGGGGCATGCTTAAGTAAAGAATCCCCACTATTCACAGCAGAGATGCAGCCACAGAGCTCTGTGATGTCTTAGACAGTGTCTCATGCACTTAAAAAACACACACTCGTGTATGCACTCATATAGGACATTCAAATCAATGATGAGGGTAGCCTGCACAAGCAGGCAAATTCATATGTACACTCACACATTCTAATTTAAGCAGGACAAAATAGAGCTGCAATACATGCCTATCTGTTTTACAGCCAGTAGCTACCTTTCTTCAGTGGCAAATTCAAAGTACCATCATGTATTCTACTGCCATTGCACATTTCTCTGCTGTTTAAGGAGTGAATGGATCTGTTGGGTAAAGGCATTTTCATTATTCAATGCTGTTGCAGATTCAGAAAATGCTCCTGTGAGAATATTATAATGGCATCGCTGCCCCATTCTTGCTCTCAAACTGCATCGCTCTCAAGACCTATTGCCAACATAGAAGGTTTGTTGTATTTCAAAATGAGGATTAAGATTGAATAATTTATACAAATGCCTCAGCAGCTCTTTACAACAGCCCAAACCCGTATACAACTCGGTTCAACACGGTCTCTCTTTCTCGGCTTACTGTTCCACTCACTGGCTGCCATCTCTATCCCAAATTAATGCTACTTTACAGTTCACCATGTTAAATTGGAACCACATATAATCACACATTTACTCTGACATGATGGGCAATAAAGTCGTGATCTACTGGGAGTAATGAGGTGCACTGAGGGTAGCCACAGTTCGCTGAGTTCATTACTAAATAACCTGATGATATGCAGGCGACATTCTAGCTGTAAACATGTGGTGTGTATTTACTGTGACTGTACCCAAATACAGCCAATATACTGTATGATGGTTCTGACCATATGCATAGTTTATACAGTATTAGTATATACCACAGTTTTCCCAGTCCATAGATTGGCAAATCAAGACATTTTTATAGATTTATAAAGACTATTTACAACTTGATCCATTTTAGATCCCTTGTGAATTTTAATCCATTGCTAAATGCCTGGTGTGTCCATCCTACCTGTGATGGTTCCACACTACGATTCATCTGCACAAAGATATTTTTATATTCCCCCCCCTCTTGTGTGAAAACAAATCTATGCAGCTGTGAAATGCCAAAACATGACCCAGTCTACTCATTTAAAAGCAGCATATTGACATAGTAGCAGCACCTTCTAAAGTTCAAGTGTTAGCAAAAATTGCCTATTTACACATCTAGCAGACATGGAAAACCATTAGCATTTATTTGAAGTCAAGTTTCGGGCCACCTGAAAAATGCAAGTTCAACCTTCACTCTTCTCTTGGTGCCGTTTTAGTCTTCAGTAACAAATGGCTTTTTAGTTGGGTTAGGGTAAATGGGGTTAGGGTTACTGGGCATCATACATTTGGTTTATCACCTTTAAAAAAAAAAAAAAAAAAAAAAAAAAAAAAAATCTCAATATCAAAGACTCAATATCAGCAGATATGACCCATGTGTGCAACTGCATTTACGTAGTAAGTAGTAGTAAAGGCAAAATACTATGATGATGATCGTGTTAGGGTTTTCTCTCTCTCTCTCTCTCTCTCTCTCTCTCTCTCTCTCTCTCTCTCTCTCTCTCTCGAGAGAGAGAGAGAGAGAGAGAGAGAGAGAGAGATGGAATGGGAAAGAAAGAAAAGATGCAAATCAAATTTTCCTTTTCAGAGGAAGAAGGCCTATTTTTATCTTTCCGTCTTGTTCTATGAACCCACAGAGAGTTCAGCAGTTCTTCCTTGATCCAGGCAGGGTGGTGGGTTTAAAGGGATTCCTGTCCTTTTCCATAGGAACTTAATGCCAACTTCAGGGTAAGGTTGCCATTGCACTTCATGTGTTCTCTAAAAACTGGTCTCTAGGATGTACAATGCTATCTCCAGCTCTGTCTCTTTCAATATGTTTCTCTTTCTTTCTCTAGTCTCCTTTTATAGCGTTCTCCTTCTTCCCAGCACAATTGCATTTAGTCACCTTTTTTGGCAAGTGAATTGTACAGCATTTCCAAATCCCAAAATATGTCCTTATTGATAAGGACCGCAGTCTCCAGATATACTGAAAGAAAAGGGGCGGATGCAACTTGGCATCAATAGATTTAAAGAAGGCTTTTGTACAAGCATTACAATACCAAAATACTACTTCTGGGCCAAAAAAGCCCATCCACTGAACCTTAATATGCCATCTTTCAACACTATTCTGTATTCACAAAAGGATTGAGTTCACTTTCTCAACTCCCTTCAGTAGTTCTCTATTCCCATTTCTCTTGTCCCCCGTCTCTCTCTCTCTCTCAGTTCTCCCTAAGCTCCAGGGTGTATTGTTTCTTTGAGACTGGAATCATACTGGAGATTTAGAACTTGCTGGATTAGAAGAGGCAGTGTTGTCCCTGGTGGCTATTCCCTTTTGTAGAGCAGACCCAAAAATAAAGGTCCAAAACCGCCAGAGGATAAAGGAAACAATCCATCATACAAGTTGAAAAACCGCACTTGCGGTCAGTTAAAATGATAGTGTACTATTGCTGTGTACACTATGTGTCGGTGTTCAAGTGTGCGAGCATACACCCATAATCTCACTCGGCACAAAAAAAAAGTCTTGGCATTTTATGCAATACTATATGCATCTCAGAGGATTTTCTGTAACATAGTCCTGGATCCTATGAAAATCAGAGTGAAATTCTGCCTTATGAATCAATAAGATCCACACTACTGGGATTATGCTAACAAAAACTGGGTTTTCCTTGCTATGATCTTAATTCAACTCTTGTTTTTTTTCCCCAAATAGTAAAACCAGGGCAACACAATTCATAAGACTGACAATAATGTCCCTATTTTCATGAGTGGTAAATGTAGGAACCACTTTTCAATATTTAACCAAATTTCTCAGGTTGGTATACTGTCCACATAGTTGAAATGTGTATGTTTCATACATGTATGCCAATTCTAGATGAGAAGTTCATCATACTTCATGGACAATGGCTACTTAAAAAAAAAAAAAAAAAAAAAAAAAGATATTCATTAATAAAAAGCAAAATATAAAAAGGCTTTATTAAGACAGTCAGTACCACAGTTCATAAATTTGTTTACCGTCATAAAATGTCAAGGTCACAGATTCACCTTGCAGAGATCTATGCTTGTATGTCACAGTACAGAAATCTTATTCTTCCAAGGTTTGAAGTGTATGCAAGTTGATATTTGTTTCCATTTTTGTTTAGCAGTAGCCATATTACAACATGTGACACATGGGATGTAAAATAAAAGCTACTCACCATTCCATCTGCCCACATATCAAAACATCACACATCGTGTTTTCAAAATGAAAACAGTAACAGCACCCTTATTATTATATGGCTTATTACCCTTATATATTGGGCCAATATTTTATTTGCCTTTAATTGCCTTTAATTAATACAAAGTTATATATGACCTATATCATGACAAAAGAGAACAATCAACAGCTAGCACATGGAAATTTTATATTACTTTGTAATTATTGCTCAGGAATTGATGCTGAATTTCCAAGCTATTTTCAACTTCACCCTGTTATAACCATTTGAAGAGTTACACACATCACAGCCAAAGGCTGCTTACAGTAACCAGAGTCATCTCCTGTCTCCTGCAACTAAGCAGCTTTTCTGTGGCAGTCAAGGATTAAGCACCTTGCTTAAGGCCACTTCAACATATGATTTCTATGGTTATTACTCAGTGAGCAGACAGCATTACTCATTTACTTTCCTGACTGGTCTGAGGATTCAAACTGGCAACCTTCCAGTATCCTGCCAACTTCTTTACGCTGTTAACATTTATATATACGCACGGACAAGAGGGCTGAAATGTTTAGTGTGAAAACACTTTCAGACACACTAGCAGCATGGCTTTAAGGATGTCTGTCTGCTGGTTTATCCACCACTTTGCTCCAGACTGAAATATCTCAACTGCTGGATAGTCTGCTACAACATTATTGGTACAGGCATTAACAGCACCCACAGGATGAATCCTAATAGCTCTGGTGATCTCCTGACTTTTCCTCCAGCAGATTTGACATTTGTGAAATGTCTCCGCAACTGTTGGATGTATTACCACGTAACTCAGTGTCAATGTTCATGGTCTTTTCATCTAGCGCCATCAGCAGGTCAAAATGTGTCCAATATTTAGTAACCCACTTAGAAGACTCCAATTCCCAATTTAAATGTCAGATTTGTCGAACAAATATTTCATAGATCAAAATGATTTTATACTAAGATTTTATGTGTGTTACTGTGCAGTAACTGCAGCTTGGGCTCAAATCTCTTGAAGACTATTTTTCCCAAAACCATACACAACCAAGCACTCTTAGACATCACCACATACTGAGAGTTGTAGACAAATATGCAAATAAACACAGGTGAAACCGACTTCAGGTGGCAGACAGCACACCACAGGAAATGAAAGCACTATACAGAGGGGACAGTGTCATTCAAAGCATGAATTTAAAGAGAACAAAGTTGTTCCCCTGAAGATTCATGCAGCTCTGCAGACATCACCACACCCATGCTTCCCACTGATGCACACACCCGGCACGTGAGGAAAAACCCATAGAACGCTGCTGAAAATTTGGTTTGTAGCAGCATGGGAATGAGTAATGCATGTTGAAGGCTGTCTTTGGAAGCCCTTGGAAGGATGGATGTGCGGCAGCTTGAGGCCTGGTGATCTGTCTTCCATTGTCAAGACTTATAAATACTTGAGACCTGACAGGGGGGACAGCTCCTAGATACAGACAATGCCCATGTACCACAAAGAATGCATGTGCACATTAACGCAAACAAGAACACACTTGTGCTCACACACACCTCAACACATATGCACGCACTCACGCACACAAAAGTGTAAATACATACAAGAAACACCCCCCCCACCCCATCACCCACAAAGCCGGAGAGACACTCTGCTCAAAAGCAATTTTTATTTTAAGACCACATGCTTTAAGCCAATTTTTCAGAGGAGATAGGGTTCAGTCATTGCAAATTGACTGATCAATCTTCATAACTGCCCTTGGTACAAAAACAGATGTTTTCCCTTCTCTCCACAGGGCAGCTGTTAAAATAAGTCCAACCTTATTCTTCACCAGCTGCACTCAAAATTATACACAGTCTCATTTCCTGTTTGTTTCATTTCTTCTGTTCGTTTAAAGTTAAGTTTGTGTCAGAACAGTCGGCCTCTTCTAATGGTGTCTTCTAACAGTCTTTTCCAAAAGGCGCTAATGTGAAATCATCAGTTGACCTAAACTAATGATGTGGCACAAATTAAGAGTAATTATTGCACTTTTTTTGCTCTCAATATGTCAAAGCAGTGGCCTAGTTGCCTCATCAGTGTCATTGCCAATGTCAGTGTGATGGAGGCTGTCCTTAAGTGTTTAAGTGTGAGAGCATGAGGGGGTTGGAGAGGGAGAAAGAGAGTGCTAAAATAGGCTTTCAAACATCTTTCAGATCAGTCACTGACCAAACTGTGCCCAAACATTCAGCATACCGTCAGGCTGCAGCCATGCAGACTCTGATTCACATTATTGGCAGCAACAACATACTGTGGGTTGACAGGTTGAGTGGTTGGATGAATACATTTAAATGCAGGAGAAAATTTGTGTAAAATATATTTAAGACCAAAAATAACTCTTGATCTTCAGCAATTTAACAAATATCAGCATTGAGCCAGATGAATAACTTAAAAAATTGACACTACAAGAAGTTCGAAGCAGCACAGAAAGCAGCCCAACCACATATCACATTTCAGACAGCCTTCTTCTGTTTTGTCTCATGCTTCCACAGTAGAATGTGTGGTCGGCTGCTGCTTCCCATTGGTTCTATTCTTACCAGAAGCTGTCTAAAGTCAAATAATCATTCCAACGCTGCACATACCGCTGTGTACACGTTTTCTGCCCCAGAACTGTACTAAAGAGAGACTAGGACTAAAAAGTTTAACAGGAAATAAAAAATTGACTGAGCACACTCAAGTACAAATTATGTTTTTTGTGCAATTAGAAGTATAGCATATGGATCATATCATATCAGATCTCAAATCCAAAAAACAAGCCTGAATGTATAAATGTAGCACAACCACAACCAGTGTAGCACTCCTAAGAGACTGTTGTTCATTACATCCAAGAAACCTAAAGACCTTGAGAGAACAAACAGTTGATGGACAATTTTAGCTACACAGGGGGTCAATCTTCCAATCCAAACACGGTGGGGCATTCATTCCGATAGCAGTTCCATAAGATGGCTTCTGAAATTGAAGCAGTGCTTCGGTTTTCTCTTAGCTGCTCATCAAAATGTGTGACTAGAGACAGCAGACAGACACTGACTGAACAGTTACTATTCTTGACCCAAATCCTCAGCATGACCCCTTGACACCATTGTGTCTGTCAAATATTTAAGGTGTCGCAGAATAAGATATAAATGGAAAGGACTTAGATTGTGCTTTTTCATGATGAATATGAAGCTACAGCCAAGACAGTTAGCTTAACTTAAAGGGGACATATTATGCTCCTTTTCAACAAGTTTGAATAAGTCTCAGACGTCCCCAAAGCATGTATTTGAAGCTTTTTGCTAAAAAATCCACTCCGATCCTATATTTCAGCATGCCTGTAAACCCCTCTGTTTCAGCCCTGTTCAGAACAGGCTGTTTCTGTGTCTGTAGCTTTAAATGCAATGAGCTGTGCCTGACCACGCCCCTCTCTGGAACGGGATGCCGTTCGGGCTTCTGGCACCGTGCTCTAATGTTTACGGTGACCATGACCGGCGACCTGCCGTCGGTAGCGATTTAGTTCAACCACACAACTTTTATCCAGAATCTGAGCCAGAGGGAGAGGCTGCTGAAGAAGTTCAAACTCTACAACTGCAGCAGGACGTTTCTGAATGGTTGGTAACCAATTTTGTGTATTTTGACATTTCATTTTCAGTTTGTTGATGAGAGCTGGCACACAGTTACTAACATGTAGCTAGGTAGCTAATGCTAACTGTTACTGTCTCGTCATTACTGGGAGCTCTTTTGGTAAATAAGCACTAATGTGAATTGTGTAATGTAGTTATCTGTCATGCCTCCTTAGATATACTTTTACAGTGTGAAAATGTTTGTTGTATGTGGACTGCTACAGGTGTTCAATGTCAGTATTAGTCAGATATTTTAATAGGTGCTGACAAAGTAAATCATTTTTCTCCATGTTTTGAGCAGTGATGCTCATCATGACATCTTCCTTTATGTAGTAAATTTATTTTGTGTATTACAATGAAAGCTGTAAATCAGCATAAACATGTCTGACAGCAACAGTAATCTTTAGTCAAAGACTGAACTGTGCAGTTTTCTACACTACACTGTTGTCAAGCTCCACATTATATGCAATAAGTGACATGTTATAAGTTACCTATGTTATATGCGCTTGATATGTAGCCAAGCTTACTTCTTACCCACCTTAGCTCCACTGTCTGTCAGTGTTTGAATTTCACAAGCTTTATATTTTGGTGAATGTTTCCATTTTTCTCTATATTTTGGACAGGTGCTCCTGTGGAAACTGTGGAACCATGCCCACAGAAGCTGAGAACATCTGCTGCTTGGAGATACCACAGGTAACATTCTCACTGGACAAACTAATCACTAATTTGTTTTGATTACACTACATTTATAATCAACCATAGCATTTACCATTTGCAATTCACTGTAGGTTACCAGACGGCTATGGGAGATCGTGGAAGATTTACCATGTATGGTAGACCGTCCTGGGTTGGAGCCGCTCTGCCTCAATGTGTTCTGCCTGCAACATGTACCGCACTGACTATGGTCCTTTACGGTTGAGAGGAATACACCAGTACGTTTTGATTCTTTGTAAAAACATAGTTTCAATCTAAATAAAAGATGTTAGACAGTCTTGTTTTACTTCAGTGCACATAATTTTACAATGGTAATAACACACCACAAATAGAGTAACACACACTCAAATAAATTAGTTTAGCTGCTCTTTGATTTGTAAAGTTCTTCTATCAGCAGATAGTGTGCATATAATATATGAATTCAGAGGAGTCATTTCTTTAGTAATAATCAAGCATTTATTTACATCAAATGAGGCAGTTATAATCAGTGATGATAAAAAAACACTAGGATTCACTGGATCCATAAAAAAAAATTGTGAGACACAACATAGATATATGTTTGCAAGACTAAATGCCCTGTCCAGTTGTTTTAGTCAGTACAGGTATCTAGCCTATAGGAGCTTTGTGAGCTGGTGCTTCCTTGGTCGCAGAATCTGAGTCGTCATTCCAGCCTGCGTGGTCCTACGCATCCATGCCGTGTTTCCAGACGCCACAGGCCGGTACGTGGGTTTTAGACTGGCCCATGATAGAACCGGGACACAGAGCTGGATATGACCTCCTCCTCCTTCTCAGGCCGCTCGAACTGTGCAGTGAGGTCCTCTGGGATGGGGATGGCCAAAGCAGCTTCTGTGTATGGTCCCAGGTCAACAAAGACTTTTTCAAATATGAGGTCCACCACATTCCCTGTTTGATAAAACACAAAAGATTTTTTTTACATTTTTCACTTTTTTTTTTTACAAAACAATGATTGAAAGTTTGTTTCTAACTACCTCCTGACATTTTCTTTACTGTATTTTGTTGTTGATGGAACTGTCATAACATTATATGTGCAATATTTAATACAATGTGTACAAAACATTTTTTGGTTGAAGAATAAAATAATATAACACTTATAGAATGTCGCCTCAGTCTTAATTGGTTTAGCTCTGCATTCTCCCTTCATGGCTTTTGGAAATTGGACCTTGAACAGTGGTTCACCTTCTTTTGTTTGGGCTTGTGGTCGGTCAGCATTTTCATTGTACTACATGGCAGCCAGGTGACAGATGATGACAGAAACCTTAGCCTACACACTCTCACAAATTCTAAGTAACCACAGCTTCATTTACCTGCACATTATTCCAAGACTGATAAATGACTGTTAGGTTTATCAAAAGTAGATGCACTTCAGATGGCTACAGACCTGTACTTCTGATGTGAGGCTGAAGATCTTCAAGGATAACTGTGTGCCTGCAGTGGGTCAGTCTGGCATGCAACATCCCTTGTTGCAGGAAGCTGTATAGATGCACTGGATGTGCTGGCCTGAACAAAGGAAACAGAGGTTACACCAACATCTTTCCAAATGTGTCCTATGGCAACAGCTGCAAGCAGTGCAATAAATAGCCTACTACATGCATAAAATGCTAAAAATGTATATTATAGCCTATCCCCTTTCACATAGTCCCTGTAACTATGCGCTTATCTAGATATTCCCTGAAGGTAATGTATGTGTAAAGATTATATCACGTTAAGACAACATCATAAAGAGTGACTCCTCATACTAACTTTCACAGCACTAATAAACAAGCCCGGACACCTATGCTAATCACTACAGAGCCGATATTTAGTCCGAATTTTACCTGCTTGACTTTACAGACAGCTAAAACGCCTTTAAAGTATAATACATTTAACAGGGTGGCTCTAAGCAATGTCACACAGCGATACGAAGCAGAAGAATTACATACAATCTGTACCCCGCTATACCCGGCTGCGTGTCGACGACGCTAAACGTTAGCCGCGTTAGCTGGCATGCTAACAACACACGCAACAGGCTCTCGTGAACAAACAGTAAAGCAACATAAAATGGTAAAACTTACAGCTCCCACGTTCAAAGTTGGGTCACGGAAAGTCGGTACTGATCCAGGCTTTATCTTCAGACTTGTAGGAAATCCTGCGTTGTCCTGGCCCTCGTTGAGAAAGCAGTCCGAGGTGAAATGGTTAGCACACACGTACAACACTTTCGGAGTTGGAGCGGGAACATTTCCATCAAAAATAAAATTAATCCACTGGGTCTTCAGATCCTCGGGCGGAGGGATTAAAAAAA
This sequence comes from Seriola aureovittata, assembly GCF_021018895.1. Classification (NCBI taxonomy): domain Eukaryota; kingdom Metazoa; phylum Chordata; class Actinopteri; order Carangiformes; family Carangidae; genus Seriola; species Seriola aureovittata. The sequence continues at coordinate 9,384,852 of NC_079385.1, forward strand.
GACTTCTGTGTTGGTTTGTGCAGCCAACAACAAAGCAACTACTGTGTTTCGCTCGTACCTTCGACATTGTTCTACCGAAGCCGGTGTTCGCGAGGGAAGTAACGATACCGTCTGTAACACGGACTCAGGGGGCGGAACACACACCTAGCTCGGGGAGCGTCACCCACCCGGGGGGAGGGGCATCGCCCTTCTTGACGTCACCAGGGGCGAATCTCCAATCCGCTCGTTTGAGCACACATTTCTTGAAAGGTGGAGAAAGCAAAAGAACGAGAGGATGGACTTTTCTCATGTTTGGGGGGTCCGTAGACATGCCAGGGACACATACTACCGATAGAAAACCATGGAAAAGTGCATTTTGCATAATAGGTCCCCTTTAACATAAATACTGGAAGCAGGGGTAAACAGTTGGTTTAGATGTATCACAAGGTTGTGGTTTCATGGAGATTATGTTATCAGCCCCTGAGGAAGAAATAGTCTAGCACATCACTAGGGCTGGATAAAAAGGAAAAATATTTATTTGAATGACTCAAAATCAATTCTTAAAATCCCGAGATCAATCCTTAGGTAGTTATGTGGCTACATCAGCGACCTTATGTTTCGTAAGCTGGTAAACAAATTATTAGTCCACGTGGACCCACTGCAGTTTACATGACTGTCATGACTCAGGATGGTGAGCTGACTCTGGCCATCTCATAGCTCGTCTAGCGATCACATCTGTGAGAGGGACAGGCTGAAGAAAGACTGAGCACACTGATCCGAGGATAGTTTGTCGGTTTATAAGATATTAACTTTGGTTACAAGATGCAAGGCTGTGGAAGTCGACTGAACAGTGTGGATTCTACTTTATTCAGTCTGTCCCTGCTGGGAAGTAAATACCAGCTAACAGCTGTCTGCAGAGATCAGGCCGATATCTTGTCAACACAAATAGTGCAGATGAATTAGTCAGCAGACTTCCAGCTTCTGTCTTGTCTATACTCAAAGTTATAATTAAAGAATTGGACTAAAGAATGTCTGTACTTAGTTGAATGTAGTAATGACAGTCCATTTGTAGCTGTATGGGGTAGTACTTATTTTTTAAAATATGCCTAATCATGATGCCCTTGTAAATGGTGCATGTTTTAAAACAGGGCCTAAAATATAAATGTATCATGGTTTAGTCGTTTTGCATTTGCCAAGGAAAATAAGTCCTTGGTCCACAGCTTCATACCAAGAAAATGTTTTCACAATTTAGCCTATGATGTGCACTTTATACAATTTTATATTCATGGAAACAACAGTGTTGCTCACTTGTTAAATGTAGATGAAATTTCAGCTACTGAGATAAATTCAGAGAAGTGCTTTACACAGTATTGGTATTTATCTGATGTAACTAAATCATGAAGAATCAAGCCATTTCCCACTGCTTCTATTCTTTATGCTAAGCTTAGCTAACAGCTGCTGGCCACTTTCTTACAGATATAATCTTCCCATCTAACTCAGCAAGAAAGCAAATAAGTATTTCCCTAAATATCAAATTGTTACTTTAACCTTAGAAGACACAAAAAGCTTGTATCACATTCACCAACGCACATACCTTTCAAATAAACTTAACTGGCAGACAAGACTACCAGGGATCAAACTACCAACCCTTTATTTACAAAGAAATGGAAGAACGATAACTTCCACTTTTTTCCTAGCAAGCCTGTGCCCACTGTCCAAACTCAAAGTGCTTCCAAATTCTCCTGCAAATGTGTTGTGTCTTGTCTGCAACAACCTGCCAGAGGTCTACATTTTACAGCAAGTATACAGTGGCCTTGAGGGAGGCAGACGTTGGCAGTTTGAGTGCCATTAGAGGGTGTGTGGGTGGCAGTAGGTGGGGTGCCATTAAGGCAGCCTACTGAGCTGTGCAGTGAGTAGATGGCCTGGGGCCCTTGTGTCAAACCTGTTTAAAAACGGTTTGGCTTATTCACCCTGTCCCCTCCGCCATTTGCCCCAGCTGCTTATAGCCAAGTGATCTTTCTCCTCCCACTCCACATTTCTCCGTATCACACTGTCCCCTGCAGTTTATTTTCAATTCCAGCCCAGTAGGTGTTCTTTCTGTCCATTATCATTTTCTCTGGCTCCTTTTTCCTCTGTCCCCAGCTATGAACGCCCTCTTTTCTGTTGAGGAGGCATTAAATACTCTGTTATCCAAAACATTTTGTTTCGAAAACTCAATTACTTATGTATCAAAGTCCAGAGTTTATATAGGTGCAGTACAAAGCAGGGTTGGAGAGCATCTTTACACTCCTGGGACAAAACCGCTAAAATAAATAATGGTATTTGAAATATAACAAGGTACTTCAGATACAAACCAGCAGATGAATGTTCCGACTATTAGTTCATTGATTCAATGACTTTCTAAGCAACTACATCCACCAGCAACAACTGTGCTAGGATGTGTTGGTACTGTCAACTAGAATATTACAAAATGTAAGTAAAATTCAGACTGTCATAACACATAATGACCATACATTTGCATACCAAAAGATGTGTGTTTGTTCGTTTTGAGTGCGTGATTTCTGGAATTCAGTTTTTCCATTTTCTGGGCCTTGTGTTTTAGAAGAACTACTCTTAATTATCTGATATTTCACACCTTCATTTCATCCACCAGCTCCATTCAGCCAAAATTTTGTACAGTCAACAATTATCAGCATTTCAGTCCGCATTTCTCTCATCCATCACATAATTCTATCTTCATTTACCAACACTGCAAATGTATATACATACAAGTCTCTGCATTTATTTACAACACACACACTGTTATAGCCATTACTTGTCCATCAGATTCCTAAGCTTTCTCTCTAAAGCAACTTTAGAGAGGTAGCATTTTAACTCTGTAGCTCGATGCTTTCTAACCACTCAGACAGCAGCGCAACGTATCCACAGCAGCACTTTGATTAAACTTTGCTACTAAATTGCTTACTGTCTCTAGCCATGTGTTCTTGTTACCACTTGAAAACTCTCCAATTTTTAATATGAGTCCTTGGTTTCCTCCAAAATATCAAATGCTGACTCCTAAGTGAATGCACTTTTTTTTGCCTTATACTAGCTGATTCTGTGGCATAGAGATATACAGTCCTCTTATGAGTGGAAACAGTAGGCTGACCTCAAAAAAGGTATATTAGCAATTACTAAATGGTTTATGACACTATTTTAGCACAAAGTAGTTGTAAGCAGATAAAATGACATTTTAAAGTGTTTATTGGTGTACTCGTAAATATTGTAATTTCTCTTATAAAAGCATCCATAACTGGAGTATAGACTGTTAAGGAAGATTAACAGGAGCCTAGTTTATATAATTGCCTTTAAACACATACAGTTTTGAACCCACAAGAGTAGATTTGCTCATGGGTATAAACAATTACAAAATGCTTCCTAACAAAGATTTGTTTATGTGTGTAATTATAAAGATGTTAAAACGGTGAATGAATGATAACACTAAAATTATTAATGCATTTGTAAACTATCACTAAACACCTAAAAAGCATATTAATTCATATTTCACTATTTGTAGAGAGATTTGGAAAATGCATTTGTGTTTTACCTCTGTGTTTGCATAGTGCACAGGTATACCTCATTAAGATCCATAATCCACACACTCACAGGCATGTTATTTATGTGTCGACAGCCATGTCAAATATCAGATGAACCTTGAGATGTGAACCTGTAATATCCTACTCCAATCACAGAAATAGCATACAAACGGATCAAGATTCTTGGCATCAAGGTCCTGCATCTAAATCAGTTGAGACACACGGGCGGGGGCGCGCGCACACACACTATTGTTTCAGGGTTGAGACGAAATCTGCAATCGGCGCACACAGACCCCCTTGTACTAAATATTTCATTGACAATAAACATTGGCATGATTGATGTGAAGCTGAGTCAGTCAGGGAGGAAGGGCGAACAAGGAAAAAAGAGAAAGACAGGAAGATAAAGAGGGAAGGAGAGAGGTCTAGCTGTAGAAAAAGACATACTGTAGACACATAATGTTGCTACAGTAATAGAGGTTTAGAGGTCAATGGATGCTTGAAGTGAGAACACTTCTTTAATTTTACACATTAGGGCTCAGTCTTGTTTGCAAGTTATGAGTCACAGGTCTTCCTTACAATGTTAAGGTGGGGGTGGACATTATAGTGCTGAAAGAGATGGCCAAGCTCTCACTCCTCCACTGGGCAATCTAATTACTGCAATCAGAAGACCAAGAATTACAGAAAAGACTTCAGTTACTGCACAGTTCTTCTACATATACTGAGAAACATGGCTTTGCAAGTTTCTTAAGGGCCCCCTTCCTCAATGATCATATTATTTTCCCCTTCTCTTGCTGTCTGTGCAAGTTCTCATTCGTCCAGGTCATTGTTATCTCTTTCTCAGATTAAATCGAAGGCAACTGGACTTGTATTTGTCTGTGGAAGATATTTCGCCTCTTATCCAAGCGGCTTCATCAGTTCTTATGTATTGGTCTCTCTAGTCCGCACTAGTCTGACCAAGAAAGTGAAGTAGGACCCAGGTATTTAACCTCTTGTGGGTGGGTCCACCAAGGTACCTGTGAAAGTACTGGTTTCACCTGACCATTGTTGTGGTCTCATGTGGACGACCGTCGTTAGGGTCAGGTGACCCTGTTGTTATCCCGTGTGAACGACAGTCGTTAGGGTCAGGTGAGCCCCTGGTGGATGACGATCGTTGAGAGTCGTCTGAGGTTATGTTGTTGACTCTCCTGGGTACCGATGAAAGGGCGACATTGAGATGGGATAGATGGTGTCGCAGACCCCCTCCCCTGTTTAGCGATGGCCTCTCCACTTTTACATAGATGGCTTCCTTGACTCCCCTTTCAAACCATCTGTCCTCCCTGTCCAAGATTTTGACATTGCTGTCTTCAAAAGAGTGTGCCTTTTCCTTACATAAGAATACATAACTGATGAAGCCGCTTGGATAAGAGGCGAAACGTCTTCCACAGACAAATACAAGTCCAGTTGCCTTCGATTTAATCTGAGAAAGAGATTCTCTTGCTGTGAACAGGCCAAGAGATGGCATTTCCTCAGAGACAAAATGTTTCAGCGATCTGGGCTTTACTCCTCCCATGTTGTCATAGTCATTCTCAAACCAAGACTGAAATCCCTTTTCACTCCAAAGAATAAAGAATCACGAATAAAGGGAACAGCAGTAATAACACGAGAGCCACAACATACTGTATTAATAAACCTTAGCATTCATCTGTGACTCAGGGTCATCCTCCTAAGGCGGGTTACAACTGAAGTTTAAATGAATTCTTAAACGGTTAGCACTTTTGCTGCCTGGGGAAGAAACAAAAACTGGTAGAAACACCTTTCAAGAAGGATTAATGTTTATTATGTGTCAGAGGGGACGACACTGACCGGTGAGAGAGTGGCTGGGGTGTGTGCATTGACCATTCGCTAAGCCCCGCAATTACTGATGCTACTTCAAGCTTTTCGCTGTCACATTTTTGTAGTTCTAAAATAATAATTTGGCAGATTTTTCATTCAATCTCAGGTCTTCCAATTCATACATGGTTTAAAAAACAAACAAACAAACAAGTCTTTCATTTTTAGCCAACAACCATAGATTTTGTCAGCAGAAAAGACAATTGCCACTACAAGAGTTGATCAACTGAAGCCAGCTACTGTAAGGTAATGCTAAACACTCAGCAGTTTGGCTGGAAGATCCGTCTCTAGCGTATTGCATCTAAAATTATTCTACTAATGTAACCTTTGGATGGTTTGGACACTTAATCCTAATCATACCTGGACCAGCAACACAGTGGTTTCATTTATGCTTTAATACTCTATTATATATATATGCAAAATATATATTTTCAAACAAGATGTTTCACCGTTACAAAAGAATTGATTGGACGATGAGGACCAACAGATGATTATGGCAAATGTAACACTAATATAAGTTGGTTTTTGTGGACTTCGCCAAACAAAAAAAGAGCAAGCCAGAAACACTTGTTACTATAAACTCTGATAGTGACATCTTGGCTCCCACATTTTTGTTTTTCTCCTAACTTGTTATTGCACAAACTACAGTTAGCCAATGATATGCCCCTTGGCCACTGGAATTAACAGGTAACAACCGTAGATAGTAAGCTAGTTAGCCAGACAAGCAAGTGCTTGCAGCTTATAAAACTGCAGATAGATGCACTTCCTTACACTGGTGCTCGTGTTGCGAGACAGAATTCCCTGTATTATGTAATATTTTATGAGATTGGTTCACAAAATACACATCAACTATTCATAACTGATGTCTCTCCAGAGCTTTACTGCCCTGTAATGATGAGTATCTCCATCCATGTCCCATTCAAGGCTAACTAGCTGCAAGAGTGGCTCAAACATCCAGTTAACCTTATACCGACGTAACACAGCATATGAACTTAAGAGTACATGCACTACATTCAGTATATCGGCTGTTCAATGGTCCCTAATGACCAACCCTGTATGGAGTACAGCTCCGAACAGTGGGACTTAAACTTGGTTAAAACTAAGAGATTAAGTGAGCAGAGAACATGGTTTATACTATGACTGTATGATATATATTTGAGCAGCAATGTCATTAATATTTTATTTTCTGCTTCAGCACAAATAAATAGATAAAATGGAAGGAAATTTAACACATCATTAGTTATTCATAAACTCATTTTGTCCAGTCAAATCACACCACTTTTTTTAAAAAGGAATCTAGAACCTCTTTTTATGAAGGCTGGCATGCAGACATGTTTAACATTTCTCTATTATTATTCATGGATGAGCATTAAAACTATTTCAGGCACAGCAGGTAGGTTTGGTCAATGAAAACTGCTCTTAAGATGTGTAGTGCACAAATAAACGAGAGAAGAGCAAGGCATATCACGCAAGGTTAGGTTTGAACAGGAGCCCTAATAGCTGATCTTGTGTACCATCATCCGTCTCCATCTGCGGCTATGACAAGCCTAGTGTAAGGGCAACTGAATGTGGAAATGCGTTTGGAATCCCCCAATACACAGACAAGGGGATGAAAAGGGACCACCTCTGCTGAGTACAGCGAGTTGTAGTGTTAGGCTTCTTTTAATGGATGCTTGTTTGAGTGCATGCCAGTATGTGCAGACAATCTTCATGCATATTTGTCCACAGGTATGTGTGTGTTCCATGTGTAGTGAACACACCTGAAAGGTGAGAAAGAAGGCTCCGGGCCCGCCAGGGACCAATTTCCCCAGTCTGTTCCAATGGCCTGTTCATTACTGTGAGCAGGAGGGAACAATACTCCACAGCCCGCCAACTTCATTTGCTGCCATTTTCTCTCATTCTCTCTCCTCCTGAAACAACCGTACACCGTCCCGACTTCCCACAGTGCACCACTGCACGCCTGTGAAGCAGAGATTGGTTGCAGTGGGCTCTCCAAGGTTTCAAAGCTGTCACCGCTGCCTAGAATTTTTTCTCTCTCCATCTATTTTTCATCTGTCATGTTTCTGAGAGTGAAAATAAACCCGACATCTTGGTTTTAGTTTTTTCTTGGTATTGCATGTGGGCTCTGAGAGTTTGAAGTTGGCACTGGAGGGGAAAGAGGGAGTGAGTCAAAAGACAAAAGCACAGATACAACCTGCATTTGAAGGATGCTAATACACTAAGAAAGCAGCAAATAGAACTTGAATGAACTATCCTTGTCTTTTAAAGTTTGTTTTCCCGTTCCGCCATTGCTCATACATAAATATCTGCACATACAATACAATGAATATTTCATTTAAAAAGATGACACTAAACAAATAACAAATCCTGAAAATGTGTCTGTGGTTGGGAGCAGGACACCATGCAGTGAAGCAGAAGATGCAATTTGTATTTCCGTAGAGACATAACTAAAATTAGATGGCTGATGTACAATAATGATACTATATCATGCCAGCGAATGCAGCATATGATGGATCCATGCGGAAAATGAAATCTCATTCCACATTTCTTGCAACACTTATTCTTAGCGTGCAGGAATACAGACAAATAGAACCATCAGATGGAAATTGATCCTTTGCACGAATCAGTTTTACAGGCAGCTCACAGATGGGTGTGCTCACAGCAGCATGCCGAATAAATCAGGTTTGTAATGGTCCCTACTGTAGGCATGACAAAAAGTCAGACGTACTGAGCTCCACATGGCCTCATGAAGCGACCAGTGACGGGGTGTTTTTCTGAGTCAGATGCCGCCTCTTGAAAATGCAGGGCATTCAGTAAGTAAGGCATTTCTCTGTGGACCCAAATGTTCCCTTGAACTATTTGCTTTCAAGAGTGAATATCAATGATAAGTGAGAATTAGAATCTGCACTAGAAACAAACATGTTTGAAATTAAAATGCTGAATAAGACATTCGCTCACACTGAGACTGTGGAATGAATATGTTTCTCTTGTCTCAAAAATTGTGCGTCTGCTTTTGTGACACAGATCAAACCCCTGGTGCTCTGACTGCCAGCATTCGCAGCACTTGCAAATTGTGTCTTGTCTCACTTTTAGAAAATGTTTAACCTTCCATTAAATCAGGCTGAAAAACTGATGTGTAAATTATGTAACAGTTCATACAAGTTGTATGTCAAATAAAAATGCACATAAAACATAAGTGAAGCAAATGTAAAAGCTTTCTAGCATCTCTCTTATGCTTCAGTGTTACAGTGTATCAACCTCTGCATGGACTTGTGTACATGTTAAATGTCTGCACTGTATCATTTCATTGTCTTCACAAGCAGACATCTTGAGCTAAATCAGCTTCCGTGCTGAGTGGATACCTGCAGTTGGGTCTAGACTTGTTTTCACCTTTCTGCCAAATTATCGTCATTGTGTTGAATGGCAGATATGGGGAGCTAATACACATCAGGAGAATTAGTATGCCCCTGAAGCGCTCAGTGCACTTCGTCAGGAGGAGAGGTGATGTAAGAGGGGATAAATGTTGCAGTTTCCCCCTGACCCGGGGCTCAACATCCCCGCACAGCGACACACTGCCCCCTCTGGGCAGTGTAATGGTAATGGAGATTATACATTTTCAACAATTTAATATACGTATTTTAAAGTGATTTATCTAGGTTTGCACTGATATGGGAACTTCAAAGACCCACAAGTCTGTTGTGAACAGAACATGATGAGTGTCTTAAGCAAAGAGAGTGCCAACGTTAGAGGAACATTAGGGCACCTCCCATCACATAATCAACCCAATTAAACATCGCATGCATGATGGTTAAGTTGGATTTGTAAACTCAGGCCAGCAAACTCAAGTGAGATGAAAAACCAAACAAAAAAAAAAAAAAATTTTTTAGTGCATCTGTAATGATTAGATGATTAATCAACTATATATCAACAGAAAATTAATAGCCAACAAGTTTAAGATAACTGCTTGTTTCAGCTTCACAGATAAGAGGATTCACTGCTGTTTTATATCCCTGTATATGTAATGTGTGGGTGTTGGACTATTGTCTAACAAAACTATTAATTAGAAGTCGTCACCTGGACTCTTGGAGTTGTAGAGAGCCTTTTTAATGCAATTTTAATTTCCTTGTACATGAATCATTAGTCTACTTACTAGTTGGAGCCCTAATCATTTTTTCTTATGCTGGCTTACCTACCAAGATTTTAAGCACTCACTCACTTCTTAGCTCCAGGGCCCATGGTTCAGGTGGTAGGGCAGTTCGATCCCCCAGCCCCTCAAACCCAGGGTTGCATCAGGAAGGGCATTCGGCATAAAAACATATGCCAAATCAACTATGCGGATGGTGTTCTGCTGCGGTGACCCCTAACAGTCACTTCTACTTCCTTTGCCCAGGATTATAACCTCCTTTTAGTCCACCACTTACACAGCTAGTATGCAGGATTTTCAGCTGGGTTGTTTGAGTGCATCATACAGTACCAGCTACACTGCTTTAAGTAGCAAATAGCTCTGATTCCACAGCATGAGTCAAATTAACCCGCTGTTTACTGTGTCTGAGCCAAACAAAGCAAAAGTTAGCCCACATTAGACAAGTTAGGATTTAACAGCCACCTTTCAAGTGGAAGCAAAAGAACATCCTGTTTGAATTAATTAAATATCTGAACAACCAGGTGTCCATCCTCTCCACTCCCTCTCAGAGAATGTGGGTGCCATATTCCTCATCGGAAATGGCAAATGTCTCCCCAAAGATGACTTGCTTGTAGCCCTGAATACTTACAAGCATGAATAATCTGAGGTTCTCATATTTACAAAAAGTCCTTAATATTCAGTCCTTTCATGAGTTCATCCATTATTTTGATTTTTTGCTTTTAAAATTGTTGTTGGAAAGCCACTCAAGACTGTAAAGAGTAAAGTGCCAAACAAGCACCTGATTTGACTTTATCATTGATGTCATTATGTGAGATTAGCATGCCGTTTTCTAAGTTTTGCGTCTTGCAAGGCATCAACTTCCCCATTGTTACAAAGACTCCCTGACCTTTTGAGCAAGCATGCTGTTCAATAGTATTATTCAGGTATTAAGCATTATGATAAATGGTACCACCTACTTTTGAATGTTATATGTGGCAAATTAAAACTCTGTTTGCTCCCTTTCTGACAACCAAAGATCAAAAGTCACTCTACTACAGCTGACTTTCACAAGGTTAGGGATTCACTTCTTAAAGAGTGAAAAAGAACAGATATACTGCAGAAAGGAGGATGTGAGAAGGGTAACTGCAGCAATGTCTTTCTTGAATTACATCTGGGCCCTTGCCACAGCCTTTCTAACAAGGCAAGTATGGAGAACAGAGCAGAAAGTCAAAAAGGTTATAAGGAGCAGATGTGCTTGTTAAAGACAGTGAAATGTATTCATAAAGTGCTCTTAACACAAAAGGTTTTTCACTAAATGCATCAGTATGATCAGAGGTCATGAATAAAGATGAAAAGAGTACAAAAAACAAGGAACAAGCATTCAACAAATTTTATGCTATGGGCCAAAGCTTGTGAACATGTGTATGTGTTGCTCCAGATTCTTAGCCTAACCTAATCTTAATGTTTCTTAACTTGGCAGCTTATTACAGATATGGAACAATTATGTCTATCAGAGGTAGTGCATTATAGTTGGTCATGTTGGGCAGGAGTTTTGTTTTATGGTTGTTAATATTGTGACTTCCAGCGAACATTGAAAATCTTTGTTTTACAAATCAAGATCAACTTTATGAACCACTCAACCTGTGACTCATGTCGACTCATGCTCCAAGTTGCACCTCAGAGCACAACCTTGCCTGTTTCCAAAACACAGCAAATAAGCACACTTGTGGCTAGAGCACACAAAACAAAAAAAACGACAGATGTTTGTTTTCTTCCGCTTTCTGAACTGTTTCATACTCCCTCTGGAGAAAGGTAATTCTAACTTAATAATCAATTCACAAGTCAGGGTCTGCAAATGTTGTGGTAGGTAATGTTAGTCTGACAGTGGGCTGTTGATTTTGGCAAGCTTGGGAGTGAAGCAAGTCTGTGAGATGGTTAGCAAAAATAGTGAAAGTCCAATTTTTCAAGCGAGCAAAACATCACTTGCTCTGTCCACTGATGCATGAGATGTTTAGGACAGTTTGATTGAGAGCACTGAAGGTAATTCAATACTTGCTTGTTTGCTTGCTGGCATCATGGTATGTGTCGGAATGGGTATTGGGTGTTAAGAGATGTGTCCTACATGAGCATGTCCCGAGTTAACCTCATCTATAAATATTGGAGCTGTGAAAGCAGAGGAGTGTGAGGATATTTTCTGTTTGGAACAGGAAGAAAAATGTCCTTTGGATAAATGCTCCTAAGAATAGATCAGACCAACTGGATATCATTCATTTGAACTAGGAAGAAAGGAAAACCACTGGCTCTATGTTGTTTGGATAATGATAAGGCTGCATTGGATACCTGGGCAGACCAAGCAACAACTGCTTTGATCCAATATTTAAAACTATGTAAAATTCTGATCTTATACTCCATGCATTATGAGAAAACTAAGATGAAAGACATGTATGTATAAGAGTGTTTTTTATGTTTTGGAATACAATGGTACTCATTTTCAGCTTGTGTACAAATGCAAATCACAGTATAGTGATAGAATTCCTGCAAAAAGCACAATTTTGTGATGTTTAAAACGGTATAATACTTACACCGCATGCCCCTGTGAGCCCAAATACCAATAACCAGGTATAAAAATTGATTAAATTAATGATGAGTGAAAACTGTACCATTGCAATCTAATTACATACTGTATGCATCCATGCATGTGGGTCTTATACCTACTAAATGTAGATGAATTTACCACACCTTGGCTGATTAGCAAATTTAATACTATGTTTCCATTGCAGGGGTTTTTTCGTGCAAACTATAGATGAGGGTGCCTGCCTGCCCACTGTCTGTCCTTGTATTGCTCGACTCCGCTCACTCTGCCCTCATCCCCAGCTAAACTAGCCCCAGCTTTATGTAAGTGAGCCTAAGGGGCTTGTTTGTGGATGTGTGTTTGTGAGTGCGCATGTATGATTTGTGTGTTTGCCCTACCTGGCACAGTGTATACGATCCCTACGGACCCTTGTGTGTGTGCGCAAGTATGTGTGTGTGCTTGTACCATGCCAGCTGTCTCCTCACATCCATCCATTCTCTGATGACTGAACTTCACAGTGAAGGGCTCCTCCCAAACAGACACACATTTCAAACAATGTGTCTTGGGACTGGAGCCAAATCATGCAGTGAAAAGTGGAACTTACACATGAGTGTGTGCAGAGCAGCCGGCTGAGGAAGCTATCTTATTTAAAACAGACTGGTACTGGATGGACAGCCAGTTTCTCAGAGATCAAATGAGTGCTGCTCCTCTGATGTAGACAGCAGAAAGCAGAAAGCCTGCAGCTGATGCTAACGGACAACAACCTCTGATTTTCTGCCATTGTTCTACTCTTAAAATAAAGGCACGGCAAACTGCTCATCCACATTTCTCCAATTTCATTTATGGTACTTCTGTATCCTTTGGCCTTACTAGAAGTGGTCATTCCTGATGTTATCTGTAGCACTACCGTCACTCAAGGTACTGACAGCAGAGACAGACTTATCATTTGTAGAGCTTCAACATACGATACACAAATATCTTCCTCATAAAAAGAGCTCTATGGCCATTATTAACTCTACCTTCAAAAGCAACACAAATCACTGCCCATACTGTACACTTCACTTTTTCCAATCACAACAAAAGGCTACAAAAGAAACCTGCGAGTAAAGAATTTAACTGAAGTGATAAACGAAAAATGAACAAATACAGTCACCAAAAATGATAAACTAAAACTAATAGACAGACAGACAGACAAGACCTTTAAAAATTATCTCAGGGCAGCAACTCAACTGTTTACTATACATTTCAAGTCAGTTTTTGTGTTACTGTATTATTCCATGCCTTACTTACGGAAGAAGTATAAATAGCAACCAGACAGGCATTTTGGGCCTCTGAATTTTGGTCCTAACGTTGCAGTCCCAGGCTGTTCACATTTTCGCAATTGTCTGTGAATCAATATCCTGAATTATTGATCTGTAATGTTCTGTGTATCTTGGGGTAGCACGCTACAAATGGGTTAAAAGCATTTGAATGACTGTATTTTATTGAAGAATGGGGCTTGTGTAGGTCAGGCAATGCCAGCCTCCGACTGGGACAGGCAATTCTGTCAAAATTGTTATCCTTGAGGTACGCTTGAAACAATGTAGTTTATATAATGTGTTGTTCAAACACAACTGAAGGGAAGGGTGTTTATAGGTGCTCTCAACAGCCTCACTTGGAGGCCAGATGAAAAGCTTGCTGTCAGAGAGGGGCAAGAAGTAGTAATAATGAACACTTTCAGATAATTTTTCCTCAAAAGGCAGTCATGGTGTTACACTAGGTTGTTTACACAAAAAGCGACAGCAGTAGCTATGTGAAAACTGTAAAGAGAAGTTGAGAGAGAATTTCAAATTATGCATACTTTCTCACCTCCACACACCTGGCTAATTGCTGCCTGAAATGGTTGGACTTCATTTGAAGTACTTACTGCCCCCTTAAGTGTATCATTTTGACAGAGGACAAAGAAAAGTCATCACCAATCGTGGACGTAACTGCCTACTGATATGTAAATCCTTATTTCTGCTTTATGTATTAATTAACCACTGTTAATAGTGGAGGATAAAATATTCTCTGTAGTCCCTTTAACTCGTCCACTCAGGACATGATTTAAAACTTCACAAAATTACAGGACATGATCAGATATGATATGGATAAAGAAAAAGCCAAAAACCTCAGGGAGGCATGGGAGAGAGAAAGGGGTGGCAAAGATACTGTGAGAATTTCAGTCAAAAATTGTACTCCTTGTCAGAGTTGTAAGTCAGTCATATCTTAACACTCAATTTGACTTACACTTTCCGAGGACATCATCTCTGATGTTCAATGTGAATATACATCCATAAATCTGCTTAGAAATCAGAAACAAGACCAGCCCAAAACTAAGGAAATGTCTGGACCGCGTATGGTCAATGTCCAAAAGTGCGGACGTAACTGAAAACTCATGAAACCGCTGTAAACAACTGACATTGTGTTGTATTTGGATTCTGACTAGTTTCTGTCATTTCAGCCCTTTCCATTTCTGTCATTTACAGTGTTTAAATACAGCTGAATTCCCGAAAGCTGTTCTCATTTACAATTTTCTGTTTCTATCAGACAATGAAACAAGAATGAAATAGTGATTGAGGTGCAGCCCATCGAGACTACATGTTAACCAGCAATCACTTCCAAACCATTTCCAAGCTGCTGTTCTGCTAAAATCCTATTTTACAACACCCAATTAGACAAAAAGTAAACAAATGTAGGCTACAAAACGGGGCTGAAAAGTGAATATCTGTCGCAAACATTTGTAATGTTCTTTCCCAAATAGGTCTGTATTGGTGTTAGCATGTTTCCATCCATGGGGGGAAAAAATAAAAAATAAAAAAAAATAATTCAGATCCAAATTAAAATACAAAAATTGTCAATCAATTGGGCTTAAACAGATTTTACATCAAATACACTGCTACAATGTGTAGCACAAAGCCATTATTTCCAATGGCGAGTGCAACTGTACTCCCTTCATACGCTAACCCCCACATACAGCCACGTACAGCCAGAGGCATTCTGGCACTGGTGAAAGGACAATTTAGACATGTGGTATTTACAAATGATCTTGCACTTGGGCCTGTATGTGTAAAATTTAACTGGTGCCAATAATCAACTGTTGCACAATGTGAAGATCAAAGTCAATGTTGCAAGTTCTTCGCAAGAGTGTCCAGTTGATCTGCATATCGGTTGAACTGCCCCACCCAATCCCCCGCTGCTTCTCATGTGGCTGTGTGGATGTGTTGGTGAGAAAGTGCTATTTAATTTGACACAACTATACAACTGCTCACACATGCACACAAGTGTGAACGTGTGACTTCCCAGACCATTTAGATTATTCCTGTAAAGGAAGTGTTGACAGAGAGCTACAAGTGTGGGATCGGCAGTAAGTTAATTAACAGCCACATTTTCAGTTCCCCAAAGGGAAACAACACCTGTAAGGGGAAGGCCGGGTGTGTGAATTCAACTTAACACATAGAAAACTGGAGAAATCTCACCAATAATGATTATGCATCAAAGTACCACACAGTGCAAAAACACTGAGCAGGATCGCCGTTTAACTCCACTAGTGCCCTGTATACATGACTTCTCCATTTGTTCAAAATAAATTACAGAGTCACATCATTCATAAAGCCGTTTGTGCTTTTTAAAGTTCATTCTAATATATCTGCATCATCAAACTTTTCTGCAAACAAGAGTGTTTTGGTGTTTTAGTGTATGAATTTTGGTGCTGATGTTAATTAATTAATTTCCTAGAGGTGAACCGGGTAGGTTTAACTTATTACAGTGAAGGTAACAAGCTCCACAACAAACAGCTGCATTGACAGCATATTTGCTCACAGCCACAAACTATATTAATTGGTCACCCATGACTAGAAACCAATTCAAAGTCCATGTGGATTTGTTTCTGTGTACAAATAAAACCCCAGGCTTATATTAACAGGTTTGTGTGTCCTCATGAATTAAGAATTTGAATATTTTCAAACTTGAGATGTAGCGATAAACATAGGTGAAGGTTTTGACTTTCATTTCTGCAGTTGACTGTTCCCTCAGTGTCCTCTAATTAGAACAAACAAGCTGTTTCTCTGATGGGGTCAGTGTGCTGTGGCTCTATCGTGATGTCTGAGCCAAGAAAACAACACATCTCCAGACCTCTATTATGAAGAACCTATTCCATTTAATTGTGTTGCTCCTCTGGGCATCGAATTACTTTAATGATGTATAATTATGAATGTTCTGACACTGCTGCGTTCTCTATTTGGATGCGAAAGAACAGTTAATGTGTTGGGGTTCAAAAGATAACCATCAGTCCATTAGTCATTAACTGCTGCTCATTTTAAATAATGATGAAAAAGGTGTAGCCAAGAAAGAAACATAAAAAAGGTCAGTTTAAAGACTAAACCACTGCAAAAACAAACAAAAAACTCCCTTTTAAGTAATTTTCTGTTTGATTCCTGTTCAAGTTAATATGCTTACAGTTCATATGGCTAACAATATCAATGGTGTAAGTAAAAGGTTGCTGTTTACTCATCCAGCCGTCACATGGTGTTTGTGTTTGAGCCAACCTGCTGAATGAAAGAATCCAATTTTAACAATCTTTTGATCTGAGCAGGTAGTGTGCAGGCAGCTTATCAGCGGATTTTTGATGTGACTGATGAGACTGAATTAAAACTAATGTTGAAGGTTGTAAAACCAAAAGATTGAGCTGAAAGACACTAAAACTCTATATACACCTCAGGTTAACTGCAGTGTTTGGTGATAATTTTCTGTTTGTCACTACAAGTTACACCTTTGATATTACAGCCATTTAAAGCAGGCTTAAAACAAAAATATTGATTAGTGCGGCCAGCATTAGACTTTAGTTTCCATTGTTACTTGACAAAAGACTTGAGTTACTTTATTGAAGATTGCCATGCTGATTCTCCCATCAATTCAAAAAACACTACACCACACTACAACACATCCTGTCTTTTCGCAATCAGAGCTCCCACTTTCTGACAGCTTACTTCCCATATTTCCAAAAAAGCAACAAGGTACTGTTGTCAGAAAACAGAAACATGACATATAAACTCTAATGCAGACAGTTATTATATTGCAAATAAATATAATGCAAACAGTATGGAGATAATATAAGTATTATGCTTGAATGCATATTAATATTTGGAACTTGCACGCATTACACTGCAGACCAACAATTAACCGAAACTATAATGTTTTTTTTTTAATGTTTTCTAAAATAAATTCTTGTTTTCTTGATTTTAGAGTAAAACTTATATTAGTCTTTGTTGTTCGAAGATTTCAGGCACTCATTTCTACAAAATTCTTGAAACAAATTGATAGAGTATCTATTTGAAACAGGTTGAAATAATCTTACTACACTGGGAGCTTTTAGTACACAATATAGACAAAAAACAGTTTGATAAGACTGTTAAGTGAATAGAACACAGTAGAATAGAGTGACTCATGTACTGTGATTTTACTGTGAAGAATATTGTTTATCTGCCCCCTTTGCCAACAAAGAGAGGCTTATGAATGGGAAGAATTACAGTACGCTACATTCAAAGCAATCAGGCTTTTTTTATGAAGACACCATGCTAAATGATTAAGTTTCATTCTTTAAAGATTTCTGCTCTTCTGCCCAGATAATGAGGTTGGGGCAACGCACTGTAAAATCCGCCTTAACATCAAGATCTACAAAACCAGCACAGTAATTTATTTCCAATTTCTCTGATATTTTTTCATTCATTCAAGTCAAATAGAACAGAAAAAACAAAGTATCACAATTTATCACACATCAGTGTTTAAGTGGTGCACACTGGTAACTGCAGTTTTAAGAAATTACTCAGTCTAGTGAAATCTGACATACTGTGAAATCAACATCATTGACGATAACCGCTCACAGCATGACCCGGACACAAAGACAAATTCCATCTGATATTACCTCTAGATTGGAGTTCACCAGTCTTTAAAAAATTAAAAGGGAGATGAGCCAGGCTGTGAAGAAAAGAGGGAAAATATTCATTTCAGCACCCCACGTGGGGTGTGGTATGATATGGCTTTCATTTCTCCGCAGCAATAAAATCTGAGAGTGGAAATGGCAACAAGCATCCAAAGGCCTGCTGGTAGCAGCGTGCCTTGCAGACAAAGGCGCTGCTGGTGCCCTGCAAACGGCATGCTGCTTTCTGCAGCTCTATGATGCCGCCGCTGAATAACAGGCATAATAAATCAACTGCTGGAAGAGAGGTGGAGAGAGAAAGGGCTGGG
Source organism: Seriola aureovittata (assembly GCF_021018895.1). Taxonomy (NCBI): domain Eukaryota; kingdom Metazoa; phylum Chordata; class Actinopteri; order Carangiformes; family Carangidae; genus Seriola; species Seriola aureovittata. The sequence continues at coordinate 9,403,234 of NC_079385.1, forward strand.
GGGGGCATGGATGGCTTCTGGAGTAAAATGGGAGCAGGATTGAGAAGTGAAAGTGTAGAAATTCAGCGATTCTGACAAAAAAAGAAGGGGAAAGAAAATTGACAAAAGCATACAAAAGAGCTTTATTCTCCGTTTTAGATTTTGCTTGATTTTCTCCACATTTGCTTCTCATACTACCTACACTAAACAGCACTTCTTGGACAACTCAGCATTGCGCAACATTGCCTTGAAGCTGTCTTTAAAGTCATCCCTATGCAATATAAATCAGCCTTGCTCTATTTGAGTGGGCACAGACAGAAAGAACAGCTATATTTTGGAGGTAGGTTCTCTCCCATGATTAAAGACAGGGCACAACAATTAACATTTTAAAGGTTAGCATCTCCATTGGGAAACATGTATGTTGTCTGTAGCACATATGGCATAGTCTATTCTACTCTGCTTTGCGATGCCAGCGTTGTTTACTGCATATCTTAAGAGTTTGACACAGTTAGCATGGAACACAAGCTTAAGGTTCAGGGATAATCCCTCAGAGAGAGAGGGGGAAAAAAAGAAAGTAAGATTATGAGAAAATGATGAAAAACTGAGTAACATGCTGCAGGAAGGCAGTGTTTCGACTGTGTTTCAACATAGGTAAGGAGCAAAAAAGCAGACTTCAATCAAGAGATAACTAGAGTGGGGCCAATAATGAAAGAACAGCCTCTGCAGTGTCTGATCCAACTCTGATTGCATGCAATTGCCCTAAAAAAAAAAAAAAAAACCTAAGAAAATAATACAGCTATGCCACAAAGGCAGACAAATAGGGGCCATGCAAATTCTCAGTCTGACTAGATCCAACACAATTAGCCTCTGTTGCTTGCTGTCATAGTACCACAACCCCAGAGAAACAGTAGTGGGCTGAACAGAAGCCGACGTGCCATCTCATATCTTGTGAGAGAATGAGACCTTAGGTAGGATCTGTCTTTTGTTCTCTTCCAGGCAGAGCTGAGTATTCCCACTTTACAACACCTCTTCTCTGCTGTATATATTGCAGAACCTGCTCAGATGGTTGCAGAGGCTGCGGTTACCTCCGTGATTTCTCTATGATTCACACCCAAGTCTGTATTGACATATGCACATACAAAAATAAAATAAACACATTATCACGTCACAGCAGTCAGAATAAATACTAGTTAAATAAACACGTCTGTAAGCCATACATATATTTACAAGACTTACCACTTGCTCTAGAGTTTGGTTGATGTGCATAAAATATAAATATAGACTTGGCTACGAAATACCAAGTGCTTCATGGATCGTCATTCCATGCTATATGGCTGCCAATACCGAGTTAATTCATGCACAAGAACACAGGCGTACACCCAGCAAACGCACACACAAATCATTAAGAGAAAGCTTCAATCACATCATACTGTACCACATCCCAGTCAACAAAGCCCATGGGATCATGTTGCTTCACTATAGGATGAATGGCGCTCGAGATGGTAGGGAGGACATTTTCTTTTACTGCCCTGCCAAGAGATGTCATTGTACTATCAGTATCAATTGGACCTCTGCTGTTGTCACTCATCGCAGTTTATTGGAGCGTGACTGCCAACACTAGAGTGCATTACCCTCATTCCTTGCTATTGAAAACATCAAGACCAGACCAGCACATGAAAGAACAGCCAGCACATATATTTCATTATTTCCTGGAGCATCAAGCGTATACAATCCTGCAGAGGTATATAGTTGATGGCTTTTACCAATCACAAAGGATATACAATCTCCAGGTGAGATTAGGTAGGTGCATAGAAGGAAATACCATGTGTGCAGTTAAATACTTTGGTATGTCTGACTAAAGGATATTTTACTGTGGCTACATGGTTAATTCTATTCACATGTACTGTATATGTAGAATGTATTGAGACAAACAGAGTTATTGTCGTCTACTCTGGACTTTGGCACAACTGGCTTTTCATATAATAATCTACAAGGTAAGTCGTTTTAAATTGGCAAGGTTATTGCATAGTTTATTTTTTCAGGTCATATCTTATTGTGCTATATGCTTGTTTTTCCCCATGTTAACCATTTTATGCAGTTTTAGTCAGGTCTCTTCTGTAAAATAGTATTTCTTCTTCTACAAAGAGACTTCCTTGTTATTTAATGGCCATAGAATTCTAGTAAGACCAAGAGTCTGCAATCTTGCTAGCAGCTCTCTGAGTCTGTGCTGGTGGTGCTTTGCACTAAATGCTATACTCACAACAACAATGCCAACATGTTGGTGCTTATCAGGTATATCGTTTACCTTTTTCATCACCTTAGTATTGTGTGTTAGTATGCTAACAATTAGCAATAAACACAGTACAGTTGAGTCTGATATAAGATACAGTTTTGCTGGTATTTTGTCATAAACCAAACTATTGGACAAATTGAAATTCATCCAGTGACCCATCAGGTAGAAAGAGTTACTGCAATTCATCCTCAAACATGTCTGTGCTAAATTTCATCGCAATCAATTCAATTATTTTTGATATATTTCATGTCTGGACTAAAGTGGTGGACCAACCGTCCAACATCAACCCTAGTGCCATGCCGGTACCACAGATAAAATAAACAAATTATTTGCTTGTATGCTTTCAAGTGACATTTCCACTGCTTCTCCAGTCTGGTGAGGACACACTACTTAATCTGCATTTGCTCACATGACAGTACTCCATGGCAGTTAGAACAGGAAGGGGAGCTTGTGGGGAGGTGGAAAAGAAAATCAAAGTCACAGATCAGTACTGCACTAATCTCATTGCCATTTAGACCAAAATTGATTTCCATAGGAAGGACCCCCGGCCTCATGGCCTCCTCCGCCCAGTCTCATCATTCAGAGCCCATGGCCTTATTCAATAGGATCTAAAGGCCAGGCTGGTGTTTATAAGGGAGGTAATTAGCTTAGTGTCTCACCATGCTAAGTGGCAGCCCCTCTGAATCAATCCAGTCACTATGACCCAATCTACAGGGTCACCTGCATCTGTTACTGACTGAGCAGAGGAAGTATAAGTAGGTAGTTTGTTTTTTTTGCTCTATTTCTATGAGCAAATTGTTGCACCCAAGCAATATGTTTGTTGGGGTGGTGAGTTTTTAAGAGAAGCATTTTCTTTCTCACAGAGGAGCTGTTAATAAAACCTTCACTTTAAGAAGGATATGCAGAAGCTGTTGACCCAAGTGGCGAGTTTATACGACTATAGTGAAAGTGTGAGAGTATGGACAAATGGATGGACAGTAAGCAAAGACTACAGTTGGCAGACACACAAAGAAGAAAAAAAAAAAAAAGACATGCATGAGCCAGGATCATTAAACCAACAACTACATGGTCCATCCATTGAAAACTGTCAAAAGCCAGTGTCAAGGACCTACAACCAACTGACATGCACACCCTTTATGTACCCATGTTAACCTAAATACACCAAAATATGAGTGATGTACAGGCACATAGGCAGACAGAATAACACTAAGATTGATAAATAGGTCCAAAAAGCACAGGCTGTGGAGGGTGTTGAGAAACCTAAGGGGGTAAACAGACAGTAGGAAACCACAAGGGAAAAGAAAATTCCAGGCGCTAAGAGCTGAAAGGTCCTCTAATCTTACCGGGCAGCTTGCTGTACTGTAAATATGTCCCACTTGGTGGGAAACTGTGTAAAAGGCAGCTAGCAGCTGGTGCTTAGCAGGGTCCTGCTGGCCCAAGCCCACAGCCGCCCCAGCTCACTGATGAAGACAGATGGATTGGGCCACAGCCCCGACGCAGGAAACACACCCCCGAGCCGGCAGATTAGAGCCAAGCTTCCGATGGAGCCCGATAGCCCACTGAGGGAGAGAGAGCAGACTGGGCAGAGAGCTAATGCTCAGTACACAGGCACATCTTCACATGAACTTTTGAACCAAGAGATGATATGGAATGAGGTCGACTGAATGTCAATGATTGAGTGAAATGGTTCACAGAGGAACTGCAAATGCCAGAAATTTCAAGATCATCATCAAAAGATCATGAAACTTAAGGACAGGTAAATAAACAACATTCCCATCCATTCAACTAAGTGCAGAACAACCATTAGTGTTTTAATGACTCATCAACAACAAGGTTATTTTCAAGAGCACCCTTAAAACCCTTGGCTCTATGTTTACGCAGATGTGGTAACAGAACCTCCAGGTAGCACGTTGCAGTTCGGCTATGTTCATTGTGGCGTTCCTGACAGACAAACTGAGCGGACTAAATGGTTCAATTGTCAAGCCTGTTCATTTTTCTCATCCTTACTTCACTGATGTGTGCTACCCAACCAATGAAAGGTTAACTATGAAGGCTATAAGTTAGTGGTTACATACATTTTTCATCAAGTCATGTGTTAAAGAATGCATATTCTGCTTAATACAGGAAAGTTAATCATTTTTTTGTCATAAAAATATCAGTAAATAGGACTTAAAAAGCTGTAAATGAGCCACTTAGAAAGTGTAGGTGAGAAGTTTTTATATCTAAGATACTTAATGAACCAGTGTTTCCCTTGGGATTACTGCTAAAGAGGTAGATATTCAGAGAAATGCAATTTGTTTTGTCCACTGCTGGGTCTCAATGTTGACATAAAATATCACCTTCCTGAGATAACGTAATGTTAATCTGTGTTAAGGTTCATTATATGGGTATCTTATATAGCTAGCACACTGACAACCGACACAGTTCATTATCTTTTTAAATAAATATATATATATATATATTATATATATATATATATAATATATATATATATATATATATATATATATATATATATATATATATATATAATTTTTTTTTTTTTTTTTTTTTTTTAAATAAACCGCTGTCTTCACTGCTACCACTGCTGTTTCAACAACACTTGTGCGTGCGTGTTATACAACTGTTGTCAAACTAGAGACCTTGAAAATGTCAAATGGCAATGGAAAATCATAAAATGCCTAGCTGATAATACAATTTATCAAGCATTTAAAAACAACACTTCTGGGAAAAAGGCTTGTGAAAGCACAACACACACATCATTTCACAAATATACATCCACTATTGCATATACATTGAGGCAACATGAGTGGTGAGTGATGGCCCACTAACCATAAGATCCGTGAACCATGAGACAAGTATTCTGAGTGTGATGAGATGAATGGAAAAAAAATGTATTACAACTGAGGAACACAGGAATTGCTGTTAGCTTTCAGTATACAAAGATGTCATTAAAACCACTTCTACCAGAATAATGGCAAGATTTCCAATCAGTGCACTGAGACTAAGTGACTGATAAGGTATGGTGAGCTGGTGTGAGCTACAGAAGTCCTGGAAGGATAGTCTATTGATTGGTAAAGCCCTGCTAGCTGTGTTACAGTTGGCTCAGACGCACCTCTGATTGACTTAGTGTGATGAGAGCATAATTAAGACTGCAGCACATTAACAGATGGCCTCAGTATCACACCAAGAGAGTGAGAGAGAAGATGCCTGGTGAGCATGTTAAAGCATAACGGACTGCCTTATCAAAGTATGACGAAAGATGCTAGTTCAAGTTGCTTGACACAGTGTATGGTTGCAGTGATTGCTAAAGCTTTTTGAAGGTCATCTGGGGCAGGTCTGCTTAATGTCATTATCTGAACATTTTATCTTTTACTTAATTTTATTGCTTTAAAATCATGTCTTTTTATATTGCCTTGTATTTCTTTTATACATCTCCATGTGTTTTTCTTAAGTACTGAATTGCCTTGTTAAAGGGTGCTACACAAGTTACTTTTTGCCTTGCCTTTCACTTTCATAATAAATCAAGGTTTCTCTATGACATTCCAAAACATAATGTAACAGTAGATCCATAAAGTCAGCAAATTGACAGTAATGTCAGTTAGATTGCAATGTTCATTTATTTGCTATTAAATTCGCAGTTGTAATAGCTGGATGTCTGGTAAGATGGCGGACCAAATGGCTGAGTAGTTGTTAACGCATCCGAGTCAGTTGAAGTAATCCCACAGAAACCACTTAACTCACCACACAAATGTCAAAAATAAATCATGTAATGAGTTGGAATAACAGGCGTTAGAAGCCACAAAAAACATCAAGAAGTTACTCAAAGCACAATGGAAGGGCTCTCAGTATGCATCAAAAGCGAACTACAAGATGACTAGGAACTAGGTGAGGGTAGAACAACCATTGAAGGACCAATGGCTGTTAAATCACTGAAGAAATTGTATCAATGGTAAAACTGACACATACCTACATAGCCTATAACAAGAGTCAAGTTGACAATGACAGCAGAGATCAATAGGACTGTATGCATGTAGTAAATGTATTTCCCAAGCATTGTTCTATGTTAATGAGACTGTTGATTTGAAGTGATAAAAATATAATTGGAATAAAGGCTGTAAGGGTTAAACACCTGAGTGAACTAAATTCAGCAGTTTCATTGTTGAATGAATTCAACAATTAGTTTCTAAAAGAATTCTATTTTCAAAAATTTCAACATCAAGTAAGGACCTAGCTGCATCTCATACGTATCCCATCATGTAAACGTTTACAGCAATGAAAACAAAATGGCTAAGGATCAAAATTCATCAAATTTCCTGGAACTTTATTGAACAAGTGACTTACACGGAAGGCATGCTCACTTGTACATCTATTTTCTAATTTCATCCTAGCTTTCATTCTGCCTGCCTTTTGTTTGGTTTTGTCCCTTCCAAATAGGATAAAAAGTTAATAGGAGAGGAACCTCAGGGAACAGATGAGAAAACAGTAGTCACGATTCAAGCCACATACAATTTGATGACATGACCAGAAAAATCAATAGGAATTCATTGTGAGAAACCCCCTCAGAGCTCCACTGCCAGAACAAAAGAACAATTCAGTGCCGTCTAGCTGAAGCGGTAATAGCCCAGTAAAGTCATTCTCCTGCAAGAATCAAACCATGCATGCTCAAGCAGTGCATTATCCTTCCCATGGCTTACCCCCCGCCGCCAGCCCCCTTCATCACATACCCGGGCACCAAAGTCTGACAGTGTTGTCTTTTGAAACACCATTTACAATTTGGGGGCAGTCGAAAACAAGCAGAAAAATGAAAAGTTTGCAGTAAGGCAGAGAAACAAAAGAGTTTCTGGTGTTTGCTTGGCATCCAGTTAGCTACTTTTGTAGAAATCTACAGAGAAAGCATAACCGCTTTGTAAATTCCAGGGAGATACAAGCATGCCTTACTATGATTGATGCAAGTACCGCTTAGAGGATTATGTATACATAATGATCCAACACTGATGGGTGCCATTCTGCAATGAGTACTACTTTTGATACTTTATGAACATCTGTTACTAATAATGTTTCAATTAATAAAAAATTTTGAATTGAGGACTTTAACTTTTAATGGGCTATTTTCATGGTGCGGTATTGTCATGTTTAGCAATATTGAATACTTCTTCCACCATTAGTACACAGGCTTACTTTATCAGTATTTCTATTTATTAAACTGCCCTTCATTTATAATAACAAAAAGCTAGGGGTGAGTTCTGAAAATGTGTCCCCCCCCAAAAAAACAATGCCCAATGTCTTCCAGTTCATTTTAAACTTGTAGTCTGCAATATTACATGAAATTGCCTCAATTGTATAATTTTCCACTCAGAACAGTTCTGCTTTAAGCTTATTAAAATAGTACCATTACTCAAGCTACTCCAGTCTGAAGTAGTCTGGTTAATACTGAAACGGGCTTGCTTCTCATTGCCCTCACCGTGCCATCCTCCCTGAGCTGGTGTTTAACTCCTGAGCTAGCGTTTAACTCAACAGCTGACTCTTATGGGGACAACGCTTCAAAATTTCATCTGACTTTGTTTATTCGTGTGTAGTAGAAACAAGAAAGGCCTCTTCACAGCTGAACCAGCCAGGCAGAACTAAGGTGATCACCCAAGAGAGTGGAGATGGAGAGAGCCTAACATTTAATTTAATGTACACCCCACAGAGAATGAGGGCAGATGACAGCGAGAGGTTGGATAAGGGCAAAACAGTACCTTTTAACATGGCTGGCCTGATGCAAGTCTTGACGCAGCCTCTGGTCTTGCCATGCAGAGTACTGAACCACGATGGCTGGAGTGGAAGCCAGGATCGAGACCTCTCGATGGGCATGAAAGCTCAGTAAACAGGGTCACCATGTGCTGACCTTCAGAGGATGACTCACTGGAAAGGATAGGGGTATATGATGAGTACTGACGTAGTGTGGTTGTGTTGGATAAAAGAGTCCCAAAAGGCATGAAGCACAGCCATAGCATACAGAGATTAGTTAATACTTTTAAGTGAAATGCTTTCACAGGTTGTATAAATGTATAAATTGCCTCAAGCTTTCAGGTTTAAGTAGCTTTAAATGTATACTTTTTACATAATATCGGGAAAATCATGCCTATATATTTTTTCTATCTGTGTGATTAAGGAATGAAGAAAACCGCCTTGCTTTCAGGTTGACCACAGGTGCATTTATACATTTTTCCATTTGGATCTAAATATTAAAAAAAAAAAAAAAAAAAAAAAAAAGAATTTTACAAGTCCCAGGCCACACTAAAACACAATCTTTTAATTTGGGTTAAAAGGGTTAAATTTCAAAATGTATTGAAATTCTTGGCTCTCTATGAACCAATGCATGCAAGGTGTAATAAGTATAATCTAGGGTGAGATGTGTCTGCAATTTAAGAACAGATTTTCAAAACCTCTTGCTTTAACACCAAATTTCCCCTAAGAATTGCAGTACAGCTGTATTATAATGGGCAAAAGGTATTCAGGGGATTCAATAGCTTTTTTGAAATCCCAGTTTTCAAGTACCTTTTAACTTTTAAGCTTGGAAGGACTTGAGGTCATATTCTTCAGGGGTTTTGCACCATTTTAACCACGCTGAATATTCCACTTTTTATTTTACAGTAGCAGTTTCAATGCACATATTACCTACATTTTTGCTGTGTAAAAATTGTTTGCATAAAGATAACACTGTGGTGATGCCAGTGTGTCTGAAACTACATACAGGTATAGTTAAAACACTGACAAATGCACTGCATTTGAAAATAATGTATTCTCATCTGGGCTCTACAGAAAGCTTTTATCAAGGGGTTGTGCTTTCATTCATGTCTTCTGTGGAGAGCAACTCCAGTGCAGTGTTGACAATAATGACTATTCCTTTGTTGAATTATTGTTTCCTCTTATACATATCTGGTTGTTCATATTAATATATGTCATGGTTCTACAATTGGTTGGATTCCTGATTAATTAAGGTTCTGTGGGAAAGAAGAGAAGAGAGTTTGAAAGTCACGCTCTGGTGGTTTTAAGCCACTAAGTGTGCTAAGTGGCTGGTTATGCATATCCTGATGCTCCACAAAACATTTTAGAAGTTTTTTGTTGGGCCTACTGTTAGCACAGAGGATGAACCCCATGCTACACCTTCCTGCAATGGTTTTAGAAAACAGCACAAACCTGGAGGAATATATACAGAATGCCTCTTCTATGAATACACACTCTCACACACACACACACACACAAACAAACTTCCCTGATCTCGTTTTGCCTTGTGCTCTTCTTCAGTATTCAAAGCATTTGAAACTAGCAGTCAACTCCCCATTAAGCTGAGGCAATAGTCCTCCTCTGAGGACCGCACAAGTGAAAAAATTAAACTTCACTCATCCTGCCATTAAAAACAACCTGGAGTATCTGACGCTGTCAGGTGAAAATCCACCCATAAGCTGCTGAACACAACAGAGCAGCTATAGGAGCAGAGCAGAAAGATAAAACACGCCATCTATTCTTGAGAGTTTCTCTTTGAAACTTCTCTTCAGTGTGCCTCTGAGATGGAGGTTCTTTGCTCCCTGCAGAGCTGCTCCAGCTTCTCCTCTCCCTGGAGAGATTTGCAGAGCGAGACAAACACCTTGGGTTTCTCTGCGGCTGTGTGTTCTCCAAAATTTGCCCCGGGCAACTTTAAATTAATACCTAGCACTGCCTTTCCCCTGATAATTACGGATCATCACCAATGAATGCTATAAACGGAGGATGTTTAGTGCTTGTATAATAGGGCTAAACTATTCTGCAAAAATCGTGTGCTGGATATAATGAATGTTGCATCTTTCAGAAATGTGCTGAGCGACTCCACACTTAGAGAGAGCTCTGCAGGTTCTTTATATTTACATGTTATTACAGCTCTTTGCCTTCCAGCTATGGTTCCTTTTGTTGTAAGGAAGCTATCTGTGCCCTGTGTCACTGGCTGAGATCAGCAGAAATTTGTTGCCTGCTTAACTCTCTCCTGTCCTTTAACCAAGACAGGCTTTGTTCGCTGCCAGTACAAGCAGAACGCAGCTCTTCTCTCAATAATGGGGAGATTGACAAGCCCGTGGAGGTTTGTAACCGACAACGATTCTCCCAGGCTCGCTGAATGGTGGAGGCATGTCTTTCCTGTCACTGGAGTATGCACCCTCTGTTGCAAGGAGACTCTGCGATTAGCTGGGAATTCATTGCTGACATGAAAATTGCTGTCAAATTACAGCCAACCACCAACAATTATGATGAGGGCTGACAGGTGAAGTGTGCTCTTCCCCCCATCACAGCATGGCACAACACAGCATGTTTATGAGCGGGAGAGTGAGGGAATACACACAATTTACACACACCATGCCAATTTACAATTGTTCAAGGTCCCTTGGTCAAGCAGCACAGTTCCACCAACACACAACTGTTGTACTGATTACGAAGCGAGAACGGTCTGCAGTACATGTGCAGTGGTGGGGTAAACAAATGGTTTGTGATGAACAAGGAACTTGCCACCCTGTTTCAATGTGTATTCTGCTATCACCCACCAGTAACCCATCTACAATCTCTAAACCGCATGCATGTGCCACAGCCTTTAACACTGTGCATTGCAGTGGATGGCCAAGCTTGTGGAATTTGTGGAGAGGAGCAGATTAACAATTGAGCTATGTGTTGACATAGAACATATCTTGGTGTCAATGTAAATGCCACCATTCATAAGTAGAATATGAAACTTTTAAGAATCCATCCAACTCTAAGGCACAACTGTTTCTCAAAAAATGTGTAAACCATGATTTGTTAATTCAGTGGTACCGATGGTCCGGGCATTGGAGCAGCAATTGACAAGCAAATGTAAGTTCATACATGTCTTACATATATGCTGCAAGGGATTCCTCTTTTTGACTAGTAGACTATAATTACTTAACTGTATTTTCCTGCGTATAAAAGATAGAGAAGCATGGTAGTGTAAAATGATTTTTGGAGGTCATGAGCTAAATATTAAGGCCATTTTCCCTGTGTATGTACCTTTATGCTCTAGCTATGGACCTTCACTTTTCCTAAATCAAGTCTACAGCCATGGTAGCAACTGTGATGTCCGCTTGGATTTCCGTGTTTTAACACTTAGTACAGCGGTGACTGGTGGCAATGTAATATTTTCTACGGGTGTTTGGTCATATTACGACGTTTTGACGCAAACATTTTTTTAAAAATTGAGTGACGAAGTGGGTCAATTTGTATCTTTTTAGACGTTAGCACGTCCACAAATCATACAAATTATTTACCCATCGAACGTTTAATCAAATTTAATTTCAAATAAGGTTAAGGCTGCACGGACTCCAATGTTACCTTTACTCACGGTTTTTCACTGAAAGCTAGCCTGATATTCCTCCACATCCATCAGGAAATGTCTAGCTAGCCAGTAGTGGAGCAGCTAGGTCTACGCTAGGCTAGTGCACACGACCAGGACTAGCAAGAAGTCAAAGAGTGCAGAACAGCATAGGTATAAATTAGGCTAACCTTCTCGATTTCTAAATTTAAAAAAAAGCCATTCAAAACAGTGGGGAAACTGTGGGAACTTCAATTTCTTTTGTGTTTTTCCACCCAAGAAAAAAACAAAATATAAACTTGTTGTACCCTACTAAGCCACAACGGATAGTTTCCCAAAAAAACTTGTCTTGTCCTTGAAAACGGACCAACAGCAAAATGTCAAAATCACTTTTCATGGTTAACGGAGAAACTAATTGATCTTACCTGATCAGCAAATCAAGTCCCTCTTTAGTTTGTCCAAAGGAAATCAAAAAAAAAATTAAAGTCCAACCCACCAGAACAGAGGAGCTACAGCATTTTATCTTAGCAGGTTTGGGAACAGTAACCTGCTAAAATCTAACATTTTAAGCACTACCTTCTTCTTGTTCTTCTAAATCCAAAGGGCGAACATTTATATTTGTTAACATTTTTTCCTAGCGGTCCTTGTGGCTTTTTCATGGAGGAAATTTTGACGTGCCACAGCGACGAAAGCACAGGTGTAAATAATATTAATTAAGGCTGAATTCCATCCAGGTGCTGTGGCCTCAGTGCTAGCATTGAGCACACCGGCTCACATCTCATTACCAACACCTGTGCTTTTCAATGACGAGTCAAAATGTCTGCTGTGAAAACTGATTACATCTTCTCGTCAGTGAACTATGTGATGAAAATTGTGAAATTTCTGTTTTGAAAGTGTACGTTCTCATTTCGCATTTTATAATCAGTTAACCAACCTTGATTTGCTTTTATCCAAATTAAGAGCTGGTTTTATTTGACAAGAAATACAATTTATCTTCGTATTTATTTATTTTTTTGTCCCTTATCATTAATACCCTCAAATGTTGAATTATTAATAATTACTCAAAAAAGAAAAAAAAAATCCAAGGAACTGAATGCACCCGTGATGTTTTCTCAAAACGTTTTCATTCATGTGGCATGCACTAACCTTTTGACTGTCAGGTCACCCAGAGCTTTCTTAAAATTTGAGTGTTTCATCTACCACCCTCCTTGTTTTCACTTACATTGTGTTCCTGTTATATACCTACACACGAGATCATGCCAACTCCTAATGAAGATCTCAGATCTCAAACCTGAACCACAGCTGTTGTATCCACCTGGTAGAGTTTATATATGCAGCCACAGGATCCCTAGCTGGCCTCCCACCAGCTTAGCAAAACATCCTTAATGGTCAGTCAACCAGAATCTACCAGAGGTAGACAGGTGTTTTGTCTCTGTGAAACTTAAATACACCATAAAAGAAGACAAACTTGCATCACAAATCTCAATGCTCTCAAGGTAGAAATGTATATCAATCTGTTTGTATTACATAGGGCAGTTTATTGAACTTGTAAATGTGTTAGGTGTCATTATGCATGATCTTAGTTTTTCTACACTCACAAAACCATAAAAGTTTGAACATTTATAATAATAATTTGCTGCTTCAACATTACATTCAAAGCTGTAAATTGTTATAGCTACATTTTGTTAAAAACACAATATTTACATTAATTGTAATACACAAATTTTATATTTGGCATACTTACATTAATCTCATCATATAATTTACAGGTTCTCAAGTACTGATTAATGTGAATATTTAATCTCAAAAATTCACAACAAATCAAAAAGTAAATTAATCAATACAAAAATGAAACATACAAACAATACTAAAGCTACCCCGCCCCAAAAACTTTTTGTAGATAGATTTAGGTGAATACCTTATTCCAAAATGTCCTCTATTTCACAAAACTGTGTGAAATCTGCCTGCCACAGAACACTTACTTCACTGCAGCAATGCAATGTCATTGAACTGAGTAACCATTCATAGTGCAGTCTACTCACATCCATTTTTTAGATCGAACAGAAAGTAAATCTGAACTGTACAAATATTTGACAATGATTCGTTTGTAAATATTTCTTCAATAGAGTGTCACTCGTTGTGTGTTTTTTTTCAGGTCACTGCTGACAGATATACTTTGCTCCAATTACTGGTCTGTCAAATAGAGACTTCATTGTAACAGTACTGGTCATAAGACAGATGGAAAGTCTTGTTTGTGCTTGTCTAGAGTTACATGTGATCGGTAGATTACGGTTTAGTTAGGATGTGTGGGTACAATCATTTTAAAAACCCTTTCTTCAGAATGTCTCTTTAGCTGATCATTTCCAAACTCCGTGACTCCAGGCCCCAGTTAAAAAAAAAAAAATTTCTTTACAGCACATTGTACATTTTCCTTTGGCACAATACTTGGTAATCCCCCCCCCCTAAAGATCTGTTCATTTACATCATGCAGGAGGATTAGGGTGTGTTCACATAAATGGCAATGACCAATGGCGAATTCCAGCATCTAAGCATGCAATTGCACTTTCGTTTGCCCATGTGATTCTTCCACAATCACGAATTCATTGTTAATGGAGGCAATTCTTGAGTTGTGTGAAAGTTGAGAAGCCGATTTTAAGGTTTCAGAAAGAAAATGGCAGTAGAGTGGTTTACTAAGGTGGTAATTTACCACCAAAAAGCTGTTTTCTGATTCATGTATCAATGTGAAATTAAAAGAAGCCTAAAAATTGCCGTCATTACCGCGCTGAAGCTACCAAACTTTTAATATATTACTGCATAAAAATGACTAAATGTTCCTGGCAAAGCTGCCAAAAAAAAATACAGATATAACAGGAGTTTTTAATTCAATCAAAATACATTTCTGTTAGCATAAGTTCAACTTTTGACTTTTTTGTACCATTGATTGTGTGGATATGACTATGGGAACACACCCTTGTCTACTACACTTCACTGAAATGCATACTCGAGGCCTCTAGCACCTTTTAGCCATACAGTATACAAATGTACTGAGTTAAAAAAAAAAAAAAGAAAAAAAAAACGTGCAAGACTCACGGATAAAAGACTCTGTTTCCAATACTTAAGGCAAAAACAATTCTCATATATACCAATATACATATATTTGAGATTATTACATCTATCAAAACGGTGTTTTTCTAGAGTGTTCTGGTAAACATACGTTGCGACTGACCGTGGCGACCTACTGTACGTACTAGAGCTAAAAGTGCGGAATGACCAAGTCAAAGTCAATGCAATGCCCTCTAGTAAATACAAAAAGAAACTTTCTTTATCATTTCTTCAGTTTTTTGACTGCCTGTTAATCTATAGGCCTGTGTCTTTTATTGGAGTGTAGGTCAGGAATGCCAAACTGAAGATCACAAAAAACAAGTGAGTGCCCAGTAGAAAAGTGCAAATTACGCCAGTGTGTTTCTTCCACCTGCTTTCTCAAGCCCCAGACCTGAACCCTTAACCAGCACCTATAGCTGGGACACCTTCCTGGGCAGAGGCCTCGGTCTTGGGACTCGAGGGTCGGAGGGTCCGTCCAGCTTCATGCTGCCTGTACGGAGCTGGTGAGGCTTGGGTGGCAGGGCCGGGGGGTCCGTCTGTGGGGGGATGGAGAGACTATGGGGCAGCGGCACAGGCCTACGGGGGTTATTCCTCTCATACACACTGTAGGGAGGCGGTGTCTTGTTCTCTCTGCGGATCGGCTCGTCAGAGCTGCTGGAGACAGAGTTTGGCAGGGTGGTGGGTGGGGGCAGTGGGTGGGGCGGGTGGTCACCTGCAGGCAGCTCGGTGCCTGAAGCCTCCGATACGCTGCAGCGACTGAGGGAGGAGATGCCACTGCTGTAGCTGCCAGAGAGGACAGGAGAGTTGGAGACCAGGCTGGCAGACTGGCACTCAGTGGGCGAGGGGGTGAAAGGCGGCACTGTGGTCTAGAGGGACAGAGAGAATGAAAGGAAATCATATACTTCTTTTCTCATGTCTTGTTTCGTTCCACAAAACTAAATACTTTTTGGCTTGTGATACCTTCAAATGAAGAAAAGTATCTGATATTTCATAAGAAACAAGGAGAGAAAAGTATGAAACATCGTTTTATGTAATAGATTTTTGTTCCTAGCCTTTTCATAAAACTGTGTCATTTTGGAGCCCCTTGGGGGAGCTTGACCTTCATTTGAGTTTCTATATTTTTTTAGAATTTATCACAATATATTTATTTTACATTATGCGCTTAACATTTTGTGAGCCATTTTTGGTGGCAAGCATGTCGCCATATTGTACACATCCTCTATTCATTGTCTGCTGACACAGGCAAAAAGCAACAATAAAAACTTAGAGAATAAAAAAAAAAGGAGAGTCAGTGAACAGATTGAGAGGGCCAGGTTTTTTCACTCCATCAACCGGCCCTGTGCACTGAGATGAAAAAACACAATATGCTGCACTTCCCCCCTCAAAAATCCGATCACTCATCAAAATGTTTTTCTAAGCAATTACACCATGCTGCCATTATATCTGCTAAAATGTAATTGGATCTAGTGGAGTATACAATTGATCAGTAAGGTTGTATTGTTCATGCTACAAGGGGTATGCACAAAGAGGTATCCATTTGATATGCACAACTGGACAAACCTTTTAACCTTTTTTACATTTGGGTTAGCATGGTAAAAATCTGTATATTTAATACAGTTCTGACAAGCAGTTTAAGCTCCTGATCCAGTTTTCTAAAGAGAGGCTACTACTATATATCATTTCTACCTCTGGAGATGAGTAAGTCCAGCACTGTGAGGCTGGCACCATGAGTTTTCTTCAGGTTCACTACTGTCCTGGGGTTTGTGGTCTGGTAATGGGCCCCTGGCTGCACTGACTGATGAGTGTGTTTGGCGTGTGTGTGTACATGTGCCAGATAATGGGTCCTGTGGAGGTCCGCCGAGGACTCATGTCTGGCTGTGCTGTGATGGGCAGCTTGGAACTTCGCTCCAGGCCTCCTCACACACAAATGTGGTGGCAGGCACACACACCTAACTACACACACAAATCTGATTGACAGAGCACGCTGAGTGCCAAGCTGTCACTCACACCTTGGTTTCCAGAGTCGTTCTCTCTCTCTCTCTCTCTCTCTTTCTACCACACACACACACACACAAATAACCACATTCTTGGTAGTTGTCACATGTAAGAAGAGATCCCACCTGCAACAAAGCTGGGAGCTTAGCACTGTTGCTTGTGACAAGCCCACAAAGAAGATAACAGTTAGCAGGAGACAAGCTTTGGTTCACCAGAGTTTCAAAACAATTTTTTACCCTCATTACAAACTCACTCAGCGCTTAGTTAACCTTTCCCGGACCCCTCCTGCTTCTGCAGACTAGTATTAACTGCTAAAAGGCTCATTAACAATAAATCACGGCTTGGAGACAAAGTAAGAGTAATCAGTTATCTGTAGTTAAACATAAGAAAACACTTAAGGTCAGAGATATTAAAAACTTGTTTTTAACTCATCACAGTTGAGAGATGCTGAGGGGGACACTAAGTGCAGCACACATGTTTCTCATCACATTAATAATAAAGGCAAAAACATAATACAGTTCATGCTTTGAAATTTAAATTCAATGACAAGCAAATCTCATGAAGTTGAATAAATCCATCCGGTTTTGCATATTTTTGTCGAGCAGGCCAGACGACACCCTCTCAGAGCGTGCTTTAAACACAGCGCACAACAGTTGGTGTCTACCAGGTGTACATTTAGCTAATATGATTAATGCCCTCCAGCCATCCCATTTTGGGTCTACTTTGGGACAGTCATGTCATAAAAACTACAAAATCAGCAGCACTGGGGCAGTTAGCAGCTTCAGTGAGCAGTAATGCAAAGCTCCCTAGCCTTACGGTTGACAGAGAGTAGGATAAAGACCCTGGAGCTGGCCGGTAAGACGTTAACACTGCGGGATAAAGGCCCCGAGGCTGTCACTAAGCAAGGTCAGGCGGTCTCAGGGAAAGAAAGAGAAACTTAAAAAAAAAGCCCAAAACTGAGAAGAGACGGACAGTGGAAGTGAGTGACAGAAACATAACCAACCTTTTGCGGCGATCTGGACGTGGGGACAGGGGACTGCGACCTCATGTTTTTAGCCGAGGAGCCTGACAGCCAGAGGAGAGAGAGAGGGGGAGAGAGAGTGAGAGAGAGGAAAAGAGGGCAAATTCAAATTAGAGGAGCATTTTCCTCTATTTGCCAGGATGACACAGCATGAGTCATGCAAACATACACACATGGAGATGAGAGGGCCAGTCGCTTAAAGCATCAATGAATCAAATACGCGCTGATGTTCTGCAGGTCCTTTAGGCTGCCTAAAGCTGTCTCTACATCCAACAGCTGTTACTTCTCTATGCAATGAGGGCAGGACAAACGGGGAGACAAAATTCACTCCATCTGCTTATACTGCTGCTGGGCAGTGGAATACATCAGAAAGCAGTGGGAATAAGTCAAGTCTGTTGCATCTGTAAATACGTAAATAACTAAAACACAGTTTGAGTTGATGGTGGAGAAAACTGTTGTTTAGATGTAATGACATGCTCTCCTCTGAGGGAAGGAAAGGAAAAACTACAAATCTGGGAATTGACTGGAATTTCAATTGGGATTGATTTGAGCCCTCTCAAAGTCCTTGGAGATTTTCAGACTTGCTCTCAGCTGAACTAACACATCTCATGCCAGGAAATCTCAGCATTTCAAGTGGTTAGTTAAGAAAAATGCCGGTGTCATCACGTATGTGAGCAGAAGCAAGGAAGCAGCAGTTGAGAGCCTCAGATGGGAAAATGCTGAGAAGAGGTGGAGAAAAGCACCAGGTGTCAAAAGTCAGAGAGGAAAACTAGTACCATTCTTCACTGGGGGATTCATTGTGATAGGCCAGTTTACCTGAGTACGGTGGCCTAGGAGGTACAGGAGGGCATAGCAATTTGCCAACAGAGTCAGAGAAGGATGGAGCGCCCTCTTTGACACTGTCTAGGCTCCAGCTACTGGGTGTGGGTCTCACTTTACAGTACACAGAAACATCACAGGTCACATAACAGGTTATGGGAGTACACAAGACAACACGGAGAACACAGTGAATGCAGTGGAATCATGTGCATTTGAAATGGATGATATCATAAATGAAAACATATTAACTTGGCTGGCAGTTTGAGCACAATCAAATCTGCTCAAAACACATCCAAACGGTCCCGATGAAGTTGTTTTATAGAGTTAAACTCTTAATAAATAATACCTGAAGATGTTTTTGTTTTAAGTTTGATTGGTGATCATTTGAATGAATGTTAAATTTTAAGATTTGAAGCTCAGTTAGAAGAATTTTAGTCACACTTTAGTCATTAAATACAAAAACAAAATAAGACTAGATTTCATCAGTGGTATTTTTAGTTTATTTTTGACAAAATACACTGATTGTCCATCCACTCTTAAACAACATGAAGAGTTTTCTAATCTAACGCCCTTATTGACAGGGCGACATCATTTGTCTGTGCCTTCGAAAACTGTTTCAAATCCGTGTTCAATTCTTAATTTCCTGATCTGGCTGCGGTTAGGGTTTGGTTAGGTTTAGGGAAACATTGTGGTTTGGGTTAAAATTACTACTTCATTAAGGTTAAGAGAGCATTGTCGTCAGCAGTACTTGTAGTTACAATAAACATAAGGTTATAGATCAATTGTAGTCATGCTTGGGGAAAAAAAAACTATCTTGACTATCGGTTTGAAACAGGAAATGAACAGCAGTCTTCTGTTGACCCATCCATCCACCTCAATCTCCTCCGTATGTGGACTTCCTCCTTTGCTCTCGTCATAATTACTGTGGCCTCTAAAGGGCTTTGTCATTTGAATGTAAACATATATTGTTTTGGGGCATTTGCTCAAAATGACTGATACTGTCATTCCTGTTGGGAAGACAGTCTCATTGATGCAGTGCATACATTTGTTGATTTTTCTCCTTCCGTGAAACGACTAACTGTCAGAGACAAGACGAATGCAGGACTTTGCTCATTAGTGCAACAGGTCAAGCAACTGTGGAGCAGTGAAGGATAGTTTTTACCAATTAGGAGCACACAATGTGCGACCCCACTGATGTATGCAAGATGTTTAACAAGCTTCGTTCACATTTGCATTCATCCATTTTTCCGAAATTACTTATTTTTATTTGTTGATGAAAATGGCTTTTGTTTAAGGTGTTTTAGGTCATTTTTTATAAACCCTTAGTCTTGTTTTTGTTGTCGGCAAATGTCCATGAATAGAAACTGAAAACAGAAAAATAATGGTCTTGTTCTGCGCAATGTCACCCATGCACATCTGATGTGAAAGCAGGGTAACAGATTTCCCTTAATGTAGATCACTTATAAACCAAAGAAATAAAATAATAATAGTTTAATTGAAAACACTAGTTTTTGGTAGAAATTTCACACTGTTGTTGTCCAGTCTTTCTTTTATAGGCCAGACTCAATCAAATTTAGTTCTTATACTTGAAGTCTGGAAGGTACTTCAAGTGCAGACTTGTCTGTAAAAATAAAATGTAATCAGACACCATAATTACAGTCACAGTCAGGGTGACTGGCCAGGTCACAGTTTATTAAGTTGCCTCTGGACTCAGCCACTCAAATGACTACAAAAGGTCGTTTTATATTGTTACGTGGCAAACTAGAGTCTAATGAGCTTCATATTGTAATTAAAGTCTATATTTGGTATCTGGTTAAAGTTAAAGGTTCATGACTGAAGATGCGACAAACAACACTTTCATACAATCACAGGTTTTGTGTAAATTCTTGCACCTCTTGTCATTGTCATACGCGTAAAGGTGTGATGTCACCATATTGTGGCAGTTCATCTATCTCTCACTGCATTATTTACAGATCACACTTGAAATCACATGGAAATGTGTGTGTTTCTGTGTGAGTCACAAGAAAGCTATCACATCCCCACAATCCACTCTTTATTTTAAGATGTCCCTTCCTCATACCTCCTTAATTACTCCACGATCTGCTTTGAAAGCTGTTCTTTTTTTTGCGGCTAAGAGCAGCTCTGATGGAAGGAAAACTGCACAGGCTTTTTTTTTTTTAGAAAATGCAAGAAATGCGCATCTTGCCTTGACTATCCGGAGCAAAAATGACAAGCTGGGTGGTTAACTAAGAGATATGAATGTCACACATGTGCATTAGGACTGCAGGGATAGTACCTGCCACTTTATTAGTCTTTTAGCCTGAGGCAAGATGAAATGCTGTGATAAAGACAGCGTGTCTGGTTCGGAGTTAGAAGAAAATGTAATCCAGCATGTGTGTCATGCATGTGTCTACGTGCTTCTGTGTGTGTGTGTGTGTGTGTGTGTGTGTGTGTGTGGGTGTGTCTGTGTGTGTGTGTGTGTGTGTGTGTGTGTGTGTGTGTGTGTGTGTGTGTGTGTGTGTGTATTCTGACAAGCTCCCTGAAGCAGCTGTGTGAAGACAGATGCCTCCAGTCAGTCTGTGGTCAAACTCTCACACACACTGCATGTCTGGAAAGATGACCATCACGCTGGATAGTGGTGGTATAAGCATCATTGAGTAATAGAGAAGCTGCCTCCTACAGCTGCAGCACCACTGTATTGTTGTAATGTTGTAAGTAATTCTACAGGAATCATGGTTAATGGACACATGCTGGGGAGTTATAATGGAGAATTAATATACAACAGTAAGGAACACGGAAAACAATAAAAATAGAAAAAATATTAAAAGTCTACTTTACGATAGATTTAATAAAAAAATGTCAGCATATCTTGGCATTGTTATTCTGCTGGAGCGGCTTCCCCAGCATTTCTGGGACTGCTGGATGGGAGTCAGTGCATGAAAGTAAAACATAAAAAAAATGTGCTAAACACAGTCTTTTACCTTTATCTGGTGCTGAGAGGTTGGGGTCACTCCTTGGTAAAGTGGCATCGCCTATTTGATGAGGAGGAGCTCTCTGCACACACAGAGGAATAAGCCCAAATTACTGTCAGATACATGCAGCATGAAACAGTGTATTTGTGATATCAAACGTAGGTAAATGCCAGCTTTGAAGCATAGAGGAATAAATGAATATTGGATGGTAGAAAATAAATATCATGTGGAATTTCTCCCTAGCAAATTCAATAGAATAGGCAGTGGGAGATACAGACAACAACGGAGTCAAACAGGCAGAGAGAAAGAGTGTCGAATGCGTAATGACCTTTATGTCAAGCAGACGTGTGATATTTGTAGAAGTGGGTAAGCACCTCTGCCTCTATCCTCAAAAATATATAAATAATATGATTGTTTTTCACCTAGTTTCTCTAATTACAGTATAAATGATACAAGTAATCCATGTTTGTAATAATCAATACCCCATTAGCAGCTAACTGCCAGTACCACACTGCTGTCAGGTTGGAATAATTGTTAGGCCTCCCCAACATCAATTCATCCGTAGACTTGAGACGACTCTTCACATTCAGCACAAACAGGATAAGAAAAACAGGTGGACTGTGCCAGTAGCACTGACCGGAAGAGATGAACAGCTTTGAAAATCAAATAAATTTTCCGTTACTGTAGCTTTGTCACTGAAGATGAAGTGTGTGATTACATACTACCTTTCAGCTAGATAAGGAACTGAACTTGGCTCTTGTTATTGTGGTAACATTAGCTTGGTGTACTGGGAAAAAAAAACATCACAAACATAAAACATCACTAACATCACCTGCTCTTGAAATACTGCAATTCTCAGATACAAAAAAGCCTCATGGCTTGTGTCGTCATCCAGGAGGCACTTTTTTCAGAAGTCACACATTGAGATATATTGTACAATAGAAAGGTGACCTTGTTTCCCACCCCAGTATGTACCGTATGAGTGGCTGCGGTGCTGGATAAACATGACGGCAAGGTACACAGTGTTAAAAAATACAATTCTCATTTCGTCGTATTCCAAGTCGGGCGATCACACACTTTGATGACAGGGAACGACCAAAGGGAACAAACTATCCTGCGTTCAAATTTCAAAATTTTCTTTTAATGACATCCTCAATGCTACTTGAGAAACACAGGACTCTCCTGGTTAATGGATCAATCCAGACTGAAGAAATTGTAAAACTTTAGTGATGAATTCATCCAACAGTGACTCAAAATTAAAAAAAAAATTAAGTAAAGCTGCAGATAATTTTTTTCTGTTTCGTCAACAATGTAATCCTTAGTTTCGCCTGAAATTAGCATTGCACATAAGGCACATGGATGGCTCTGGCCAAAATGCACCATGGGAGTCGTAGTTAAGTTCTCACCTTACGTTTTTATGTACGCACACGTGGGCATTCTCTAACACAGTTCATGTTTTGTGTTGATGATTTTCATGTCCATCAGAACTCAGAGTAACCTCACATTGTCTGAAATACCTCCCCTGTAAATCCATTGTAATTCTTCAGGTATGCTAATATGGATAATAAGGACTAAAAATGACGCCAGACAAGAAATGATAAAATTTTAATTCTAATTGGCAATTTGTTTTCTTTCGTGTGTTGAATCTCACAAAACAGTTTAGATGGGCATCATGTGTTTTCATAATTGTACAGTAATTATGTGTCCTCTGTCCTTTAACATTAGGACATTGAGGTTTTGTTTTTCATTTTTCTACCACCTATAGAACTGCGTATGTGAGAGCAGGAGCACATTCTCAGACTTCCCTCCGACCCACAAACATTGGCCATGTCTTTATAACTGAAAGGTCAATGGTCTGTTTCTATTTAATTTTTTACTTTTTTTTGCATGTTTCATCCTAGAAAGGTGATCCTTAATCACTTGTTTACATGCAGAGAGCGCTGCACTTTGTTTGACTTGACAATAAAAATCCATTCACCATTTGCAATTAAAACAAAAAGGAATATCTGAATCTAAATGATAATATGATATAGAGTTGAGAAATATGGACTTTTTCCAGTACTGCATATTTTCCGTATATGTATGTATGTATACCCATATATGTGTGTGTGTGTTTTACCTGTGCAGGGTCCAGGGGGTTGGGAAAGATGGCACTGACTGGTCTCTCTCTCGGAGACAAACAGGCATTTTCTCTGGAATGCTTGTGTTTCTCTGCCATTTGGGGGGAACCTGGTACAGACAGTATGAGATGTCACAGCGTTAACACACACACAAAGGAACAGAACCCCACACAAGAGCGTGTGCAAACACATAAGGGACCAAATAACAGCAAGGTGTTAGACTATTACCCACAAATACTGGCCACAAATCAGGAAAGGCCAATCTCTCTTTCTCCCTCTAAGCCTTCACACCAAATCTTTCAGTCTCACTAGCTCCACCGCATGATAAATGGCCTGCCCACTCCCTCCCCCACACACACACAAACACACACACACACACACACACCCTGCTCACTCCCTTACCTCCCCTGTTGGACTAGACAATCACAACTAGCAGAGGCACATATAAAACCTCAACACAGAAATAAATGTAACAGGCTATCAGTGATAAACACACACGCAAACACTCGCTCACACCATTTTCATAGCACTTCCCCTCATCTGGCGTTAGCTACTGTATAGATCTCCATCCATTAGCGAATGTGATAGCACTTGGAAGGCTATCATATGAGCATGAGATACCCATCGCTGGCTCTCATTCAGATAAGACCACACTAGCAATAATTCTCCACAGGCTTTATGGGTAGACAGAGGCCACTTTTATAAGGGCGCCGCCCGCTGCCAGCTGCTTGCCAAAGGGGAGTGTATACGCTTCCATAAACGTCTTCATATTTTCTTACTTTTTATGATGTGGATCAGGCAGGAGTGCGTTTGCACATTTGAACACAGCGAGATAAGAGGGCAGACAGAAAAGGCATTAGATATTCACACTCCGCTGGAGAGGAGGGCTTGGATGGCCGAGTCCCAGCCTGGACAGGAGATTGTATTGAGGTCCAAGAGGAATTCTCCACACAGCTGCAATCATCTCTTACTCTCTCTTGCATTTTCACTGGGTCCATGTTTCTTTCAACGGCATTTGTCTCCACGTCTCAGCCCATTTCATTTTTCATCTCGGCTCATTTCGTATTCTCTCTATTTTTCAGTCTCTAACTTTCCATTCAAGTCTGCCTTCTCACTGTTCTCTCTTTTTGTTTTTTTTCTTGGCCCCATCTCCCTCTCCTACGTGTACTCCTGGCTGTCGTCTAACCTCTCTAACCTCACCAGACAGGATGCTGCGGTGGTTTGAGAGAACATCATGTCACTGAAAGGTCAAAGTTTCAGTCCTTGTGTTCGCTGTGTCCAGCTGAACCTCTGTCTGCCTCCTCTGTGTGAGTCACTCTGGACTGAAATACCAAGTAAAAGCTTACAGTGTATAACATTTCAAAATGAGTCATTATGCAGAGTGTCAGTCTCACCTCTGGCACTGGAGGGGGCTGAGCTGGTGACGTTGGGCGAGGCAGAATGGTTGGAGCTGAGGCTCGAGGTAGACGGACTGGGCTGTGGGTGGGACAGACAACCAAAACAACTGTGTTATTATCATCACAAGAATAATATATAAAAATAAATGAATGTTATTTAATTAGCTCTTGCTAACTATTATTTTGAATATTACCGATAAGAATATTGAATATTTAGCATTTGCTTTATAGATAAATTATGGCTAAAGATAACTGAAAGCCAGGCTTAAAAATATGAAATGGAGGTTAACTGTTTTATTATCATTATTATTAATATTATATTATTTAATGCAGGCTTCATCTAACTTTCCTGTTATTTTAAAACTTACTAGAAATTGTCCAAACCTTTCAGCCAAATTTCATGGGAAAACAAAAACAACAGATTTATAATTATGATTATTACTTATTGTAATTATCATTATTGTTTATTATGGTATCAATCTGATAAAGATATTAGATTTAGAAATTATAGATTATATATTATAGAAATAATATAATAATAATGTTTATTATTATAGATGTTTCCAAGGTCTATAATGAACTTTCAAGCTCAATTTCCTATTGACATAGCTATGTGAAATTCAGTAAGCTGCACATGTAACTACTAAAGGCTATGGGTGTTTATTTTAAGGGGTTAAAACCTAACTGGTCTTATAATGTCTGAGAATTTGAAGCTGTCAAAGTTATATGGACATTTATGGAGAGATTAAACTCTCAACTGCTGTGGCAATTTAAAAAAAAAAAAAAAAAAAAAAATTAAATTAAATTATGTACATTGCACAAGGTAAGGTGGGAGCTCAAGGCTTAAGGCACTTTGTAGATTGAAATATACTATAATAAAACTAATTTTCACAATCACCTTTCATTAAATGGTACTTGATCTTAGCAATGTAAATATAATATCGTAAAAGCTTCGGTCAGATCCCTTTTCCCTCACATGGTTTCCTCCTCCCTGTTATTCCAGGCCTGCCAGGTGCGGCACACAGCCTGCCAGGAGTTGTCAGCAGCTTTCTGAATTGGCCAAATTTAGTTTACATTACTGCCCAACTCCAACCAACTCCCTGGACAGACCACACAAAGCACTGTGTCCTTATTTGATATAATCATGACAATTTGCTTGGCCAGACAAAGCTACAAACAAGCAGAAAGAAAGATAGAAAGAAAGGGTCAGAGGGGAAGAGAAATGAGGGGAGAACGCAGAGAGGGTGGATTAAAAAGTATTACAAGTGAAATCTGTAGGGAGCAGGAGGGCAAATGTTGGAAAGTGGACTCAACTGGCTGCCTTAAGAGCATCTGTGTGGGTGTGTGGGAAGGCATAAGAGGCTGCATGGATGTGTGTAATGAGAAAGAGAGAGAGAGAGATTACCTGCATGTTGAAGACTTCATCCGAGCTCTCCGATTGCCCTGTGATGTTGCTGACTTCATTGGAGGCTTGAGATGACAGAGAGGATGAGGAGTAACGGTTCACCGCAGGGTAGCTGAGAGGACTGAAGGTGAGAGAAACACAGAGACAGATGGTTATGATGGCTTTCGGTAAATGGAGACAGCTTATGTTATTATGTTTCATTAGCTTTGAGAGGTTTCACTCACCGAAAATTAAGCGTGTGCCGCAGAGAGGCCGACAGAAAGTCAGGCAGGGAGGGAAAAAAGACAAACAGAGAGACAAATGGGGAGAAAATGTCAGATTAGAAGAAGATAATCGATGCTGCAATCACAGCATTTCATCAAGTGTTTGTCAGCCTAGAGGTAAGTGTAAAAGAAAGGTTAGAGAACAAACAAAAAGGGGTTTTTAAAGGAAGGTTAAAGCTGGAGTCCAAATAATAAATGTAACCTGGTTTGGTGTTGGCAGAAAAAAGAAACCAAAACTCAATAAGCAAAACACGAAATGTCACTGGGAGACTGAGGTGATGTGTGTGTCTGTATCTTTCTGTGTGGCTGTGCCCCCTGGGATCAGACTGTGGAGGCAGAATGTCGCAGGTAGACAGAGTGGCAGGGTCACTGAACACATCAACACGCACACACACACACGCACACGCACACACACGCACAGTCTGCCTGCTGGCCCGGCAGCAGCTAGCCAACAGATATATCCCTGTGGGTGCCAGCCATCCACCCCTACCTATTGTATGCCCAGATGGAGCCACACCAGTAAAGAACGAAGACGAAGGAAGAAGAGAGCAAAGGCACAGAGTGTGGTGTTCGAGGTCAGGTGGGAACACAAAAAAGTAAAAGAATGAAAGAAAAAAAAAAAACAGCTAAGGTGAAAACCCATGTTGGCAGTGAAGGGCAGCATATCAAGATAAGGGAAGGTGAGACACCATAAAGGAGAAATTTAAAAAAAAAAAGACCTTTTTGGGTGTTTTTTAACTTTAATATAAAAGTAGCATTTTCAAAAATTAAAGGAAAAGAAAGACATAACACATACATGTGTAATATTCAAGAAAATAGATAACAAAATTAATCAAAAAACAATTATCACCTCCGCCTGACAACCCCTCTCCCTCCGTCTGGGCTAATGATGTTGGGCACAGAGTTCCTGCATGGTCGTGGGCTTCCATTGGTGAAGTGCACTGGGCTTGCGCGCACATAAGCCGAAAACTCCTGGGGTTTTAAATTGGAGAAGAGGAAATGCACACGATTAAATGCTTCTTCATGCCAGCGTGAGGTATGTAAATAAAGTACACACACAAGCAGAAGGAGGAAGTGTGTTTAATGAGGGGAGGACTAAAGGCGTCATTCACTCAGAAGTCTACACACAGCGGTTGGTTTCTGTTGTCACATAAAGTGAGTGCTTCCATAAAAGACTCCACTTAATGATTTGAGGAAAATTATGTTACACAAGTGCAATTGTTTTAATCATCCTGATATATGTGTGATTGTCTGTAACTAAAATAACTTCTGTTTAACTGAGATGTTAAATCCCTCTTTCATTTACACATTAGCAACCTTTGAAATACATTCTTTAAGATGCACTGAAGCGTCAGCATGTATTGTCCTCTTGCCTACCTGTATGCCGAGACTGGATTTCATTAGATGAAACTGGTCCACTAACTTCTTATGGAGAGGTCTCATGTCCTGGGGAACAAACTTCTCATGGACAGCGAGGCCGTACTCCAGAATATGTGCCTGTGAGTCAAAAGCCGGTTAATGTCTACGAATATTACGAATCACCAAATCTCAGAGCAACCCTGGAAATAAAATGAAAGCTCATTCGCCCTACTTCATCAAGTCCGTTCACATATTTAGTGAAACATTTCCATTTCAAAACATTCAGTTGAATTGAGTTTGAATTGGGAACGTCAAGTTAGCAAGCAGAACTAATAAATTGGCTGACAACGGCTTATTGTGGATATATCAGTATCTGCTTATTTGTTGGCTGATAAGAAGCTGCTGTACAGAAATACCGAACGTATGTTTGAGGTAATCTTAAACAATGTCGGGTATATATATTTTATATATATATATATATTTTCCATTCAGTGCACATCTCGGTCAATGTTCTTTTAAAAAATTAATTTAAGAGATGCTTATCAAAATATGCATTATGGGAAAATAATGAATATTGGCCAATCAGTGCTGTTATGACACGTACAATTCTTGAGCATTAAAAAGGAATGAACCTGTCTGACCTGATTGACATTTTACCCACTTTTTTAAAAAGAAAAACAGGATTTTTTCAATACTGAACTGAATGTAAGTACTATATACACTATATATAGTACTGTAAATTGAAAAAAAACAACTCAAGGTCCACTTACTCGCTTGTTCCAGAACAAGCGAGTAAGTGGACCTTGAGTGTTTTGTCACATGCTGTTTGCAAGGTCAAGAATCAACTGTCATGCTCAAATATCACAAACATTTCGGTTTCCATGTTGGAGGACATATCATCATGTTAGATCCTGCATTTACAACACATTATGACTATATTACCTGTTCAAACATGAGTTCCCTCAGTCGCCCGATCTTCTCGCCGTCCTCAGGATGATTCATAATGTAGTCCTTCACGAAAAAGGCCTGCATGGAGACAAAATGCAGAACATCTGTTATGCACACTCCGGGAGTTGAAACAGTGAAGCTTTCAGCACTGCAGTGTTACCTAAATCCCCGCTGGGCTGACACAGTGAATTAGTGTCCACATGTTTTTTTTTGTTTTGTTTTTTGCTAAATCCTTAAAAAGCATTCATGAACAAACTGAACAAATAAGCAAACAGACTAAACAAAGATCCAGCTCAAATGGGGTGTAAGACTCCTGTCTGTGTTTTTGTGTTGTGTTATTAATATCAAGTTCAGGGACCAGAATAAAGCTACACAACTGCTAAAAATAGAAAAACACTGTGCCAAATGGATGTTAGTGGAATCAAATGACTGATTATACTTTGATTTAGGAGCAAATTTGGTCTCAGATTTAAAAAGCTTTCTTTAAGGTTTGTTCTGTGTCACTGCTTCCTGTTACAGACCATGTCTCTTCAGAAACACCATACTTCTTGATTATGGTTTACAGACGGAGCTTTCTATTCACTTTCCCAGACATTCCCTTCAAAAAGGCGGCTCAAAGGAGACACAGCTAAGATGAAAAATGCCTTGGTCTGCTTTGAATGATGATAACTGTTTTTGTTGCATCCATACATTAAAGGCCAGGTCCTTGCTGTTTACAATGCCATAACCACTTGTGATGTGTCTACAGATTATGGAAAATCCTTGTCAATCCGCATCAGAGTACACAAAGAGGAGAGAGGCGACGGGCCGATGAAAGACCCGGCTCGCAATCTGCTTTCAAATCTGCCACAGAAGGAAACACAAAAAAGGGACTGAAAGGTAAAGAGGGAGTTCGCAAAAAAGATCAGCACAGTTCCTCTGCCAAGGACACAGCTGTCTATCTCCAAAGAGACAGGGCTAGATGATACTTAAAGAGCCACAGACATGTGAGCAGACCAACACACACATGTAGATCCCTATAAATGAATGTGTGCAACTGTGGCTTGTAGACTATGAATGCTAAATAAAATTATTATTCCAGCCAAACACCCTCAGACATCAGTCTTCATTAAAATAGCATATATTAGCATGCACTGTACTTGATATCACGTTCCTCTCTTATAAAACCATGCAACATTGATGAAAAATATTTAATTACATTATTAAATTTTTTATAGCTGGTGTACTGTAGTATATATGCAATACTGTCGAGGTAGTGCGCCAAGAGAAGTGCTGCGGTTCAGCAGGAAATTCTATCCACGAACCTCCAGAAAAGGCAGTGAAAATAATCAATAATCTTCTATGAATGATGGAAATTTCTCGTCGGGCTGCGGGGAGTGAGACCTCGCCATGGAGTGGCTCAGTTAATCATTAGAAAAGTCCAATTAGAGATGCAAAGCTGAGGAGAGGGGAAATAAATCAGACAACATTCCCCCTCAAGGGTTTCAACTCAAACTCAAGCAATAAATCTAAATATTAATAACGACAATTTCGCCTTCATTTGTAGCCGAGCCAAACCGCCACAGCTGTCAATCGGCATTACGCGGAGAAATTAATAGATTTATAGGCACGTTCCATGGGGGTAACACATGTGATCCTCCGCAAAGAAAAATGAGTGTTGACATGAGTGGCAATGTGTTTGCTCCAGAAATAGCTCCATCTGTGTCCACCTCATGCTAAATAATTGAAAAATATTTCACTTTCTATTGTGTATGATTTGAAAATACAATTTAGAAACGGTCGAATGAAGTTGGTGGTCAATTTTTACCCAGAGAAAACACCATTACACACTTACATGCATAGAAATATATACATGATCATGACAGCGGGGTATAAAAGGAAAGAGCTGTTCAACAATGATATTGGAAGAAAATTATTCCATACGCTACCTTTTTTTTATCAAAATAATGGCAGTAGGGATGGAAAGCACTTCAGCGACCCTTGCCTTTCTGGCTCTATCAAGCATCCTACAAACCTTAATGGGCAACTTCTACACAGAGGCACGCTTTTCTGCACACACCCAATAAACACTCACAAACACTCACAAACACACACACACAAACACACACCCACACACATACACTATACTCCCGAACACACAAACATGCACGAACATGACCATTCACCATCACATACACGCTCCCAGTGGAAAGGGGTGGTTGCTACGCGACACAGAGCTAGCTGCTGAGTCCACTCACTTTGTTGAGGGTAAAAACCATTTCCTTGAGTACATTTTTAGTTGTCTCTTTCTTCAATTGCACTGCACTGCTGTCCTGCAATTGTCTCCCATTAGGAAGCCTTTGGAGTAGCCGTGGATGTAAGTGTGTGTCAATGACATTGACCATATTTCAGTGTTTCCCTACCAGTCTGTCTGTTACCACTTCAGAGTATAATAAAGCAGCTGCATAAACACTCCCATCTCATTCATTCAGCCATTATTAGCCATCTATCTCTCTATATTCCTTCCTCCCAGTCCTCCATCTGCCATTTTTTTGACCTGACCCCTCTTTCTCCCCACATCCATCCTTCTATCCGTGCATCCATTGGCCAAAACGCCCATCCATCCACCCACTCCACCATCACCATCCATCTAATTTCTCCCGCTTCCACCCCCTCCTGCTCTCCACTCATCTGTCCTTTTAGTCAAACCTTCACCCAGCCGTCCATGCATCCATCCATCTGTTCATCTGCTCCTCCCTCCGCAAAACGCTCTCTGTCCATACATCTCCGATAAAACCCACCTTCATGCATCATTAGGCAATCCATATGTCATCGCTGCCTCGGTCTCTAAAACCCTCCAACCTTATCCTCCACCTATCCATCCATACCTCTTGGTAGCGGGCCAGCCCCCCGTTGACAGCGGCGTCGATGACCCCGTTGAGGCACATGGTGAGGGGGTTGATGTTCTGCATCTGCCGGCTCTGACACTGGGTGATCAATGTGCGTAATTGTAAGTTCTTGTTCTCGATCACCTCGATGGCGTTCTCCAGCGGGCTTACCTCCACCTGCGAAGGGAGAGGAGGTTGGAAAAAAAACAGGTTTAACGGGACCACTTCTTCTGTTGCACTAAAAGAAACTGAAAGCAAGAAGAAAATAACCCCTGATGAATTAATCAGGTTATCTCAGTTTGGGCTTGGAGACTACACTTTACAAAAGAATGCCTGATTTAAAAGGCGGGAGTGTGGCGTTTGAAAGGAATGGGCATTTATCAGGACTGCACCGAAAACAAAAGATGCATTATGTGAAGTGTAGGATCCAATCAGGATATCTTGGCTGTGAAGCTTTGAACATTTTTTTTTTAATCTCTTGCAGGTTTCCCTTCCTTGTTGAAGTGCAATGTTGCAAACTGCTGGATTAATTTAGTGAATCGATTCTGAAAGCTTTACCTACTGAAAATTTACAAGTTCATTTTTGGAAGAAACTGTGCATGCAACAAATTGCCGATTTGTGTGTGAAAGTCTCTAAAATAGTACACATGCAAAAACTGTCTATGCATTTCTGGCAAAAACAAAAAACAAGAACAATTATATCACCTTCATTTTCAATAACCTATATTTTTCAAACGGTAGATATCTCATTAGAGAAGAAAAATTTGTAACCTATGATAACAATTTTTTGGCCACTTGGTAACATTGGAAATAGAAGCTGTAAACACAACACTGACATATCATCTTTTAAGTTGATATAGCAACCTTTGTGAGTTTTTTTTTTTTCTACACCTCCAGCAAATATTGGAAAAAATTAACATTCATTTTAAGTCTTGTTTCTGCCGCTTAATGAATACAAGGCCAATATTCACTCTCCTTTTAACACTATTTTTGGTCTCCATCAGCTCTAGAGGGAAATGTCTACCTGTTTAGCTGCGACACGTTACACCATGTTCACTAGTTAGTTGTTAACCTTGTCCATCTGCCATTTGGTGCTGGGTAGGTAGCTTTTGAGCTACTTCACTGAAAAGTGCTCCCTTGCTACTTCACTGGGAAACAATGCTGATGAGTAGCTACAGTCGGACTGAATCAAAAACACAAAAACTGCGGGCCATGAAACCAAAACAATGAGGTGCAAGATGTTCAAATTCTCTGCAGAGTTGATGGCAAATATGTAGTTGTGTGATAATTATCTGTGGTTTTATCACTACTGGCGCCACCTTTCACATACATGTAGATATTTGAGCCTTTGTTTATATGAAAATAATGATTATAGCAGCTTTTAATATCAGGCATGCACTGATAATTTACACATGATTACTTTAGGATACACTCTGACACACAAACAATCTTCACTTCATCCTGCATTTCTTCTTCTCACTTTTTCTTCCTCTGTCTCACACAAAGCTTAATCCTCTTGCTAATAAAGCTTTTGCCAGTTCTGTATTTTATATGCTATTGCTCTGCACAACCATGATAGAATAACACTGGGTTCACAAACTGCAATTTCACACCACAGTCAGCAGCTATGCACTAAAGAATATGCGCTTAGACCAACAGAGACAGGCACTGTGTTATGTTTCGCATATGGTGGACAAAACAGCATTAAAATCCTCCCACTCCTTAGAGATCTGAATGAGAAGATCCATGACCAAAAGCTTTTGAGGGGATTTACATGTAACACAGTGTGGAAATGGACTCATATCAAATATGATAGTGATTCCAGGCTAAAAACAGGGAGGAAAAATGTAAAAATTTCCCAATAGAAAAATCCATGACATAAAAAAAAAAAAAAAAAAAAAAGAGAAGAAATTGGTTGGTAATCAAAACAAAGCAATTTGACTTTCGGCACAACATCCAAGCTATCCAATGTAGGAAATGAAATGTGTCCAATAGCCCTAAACTCATGACCTAGGTCATTATTGTTGTTCAATGTAATGACCTGGATCAATACTTGGGTATTGGCTGGCAGCACTCAAAATTGCAACCTGTAAAATGAAAGTGTATTACAGTGTCCCTTGCGTGAGACGACTGTGTGTTGCAGTTGTGTTTTCATGGTTATTCCATCAAAGGCGGTCGCACTCACCAGCTCTCTCTTCTCCACCTCAAACCAGCGCGAGATGCCTGGAAGACTCTGAACCAGAGTCAGTGTCGTCCTCTCCACCCACAGGCTCTGCAGAAACACATGATGCACTTGTGAGTAACGGCCGAATAGCTTTACATGTTTAAAAAAAAAAAAAAAAAAAAATCCATAGTACCTACTTTTTCATAATGCACGCACGCACTCTATCTCTGGCAGGCGGCACACAATTTAATTACCGCTACATAGTATGAGGAAAACATGTTGAGTGCACCTACTGCCAAACACCCACTTTTAGGTGTAGGTCGGATGTCATGTCTTATATCTCATAACATCATTCATGCTCCTCCACTTCCCCTGTCAGCCAACATGCTTGTCAATATGCCAACATCCCACAAGGTCATTCTGACAGCACGTAAACTAAGGAAACTGTGGCAGTGACTGCAGGCAATTAACATAAGAGAATGCACTACAGTGGAGCAGCTACAGTAACGTTATACTGTATTGGAAACACATCAAGAAACATGAGGACTGGAAAGGAGTCAAAGGATAACTGTCATTTTTATGTACTGTACTTTTAATACCAACTTGTGATCTTTGCAGATGGTGCCAAAACAATCAATCAACAACACTTTTGATAATCAGTTAAAAGTGTGAACGATTTTAGGATTTCTTTTTACCTAAAAAATGAATCGATTAGTGGTTTCAGCTCTAAGACATTCCCTCCAACATTCACTTCAGATTCTCAAATATTAGGATCTGCTGTTCTGTTTACAATCTTTAGTAAACTGAATGACTTTGGGAACGGTTTGACAGATGCGGTAGAGGTTGTTGTGCTACATCGGGGTCTGGTATGTGTATTTTTCACAGTCTTTTGACAGATTCATTGATTTATCGAGAAAAGAGGGTGGCAACAAAAAAAATTTCTTAGCTTTTTCTTGAGCTGTTTTTGTCATTTATTCAAAAGGTCAAGAAAGTACTCTTGCACTCAATATAAAAACCTCCAACAATTTAATTGATAATGACATTAAAGACCATTTTCGTTATAGATTAAGCTGCCAATTATTTTTTTGACTGATCGATAAGCTGTTGGATCTCTAAAATGTCAGAAAATTGAGAAAACTATCTCCTAAACCCCAAGGTGATTTCGTCAGATGACTTGTTTTATCTAACCACCAGTCAAATACCTGTAGATATTCAGTTTACTATCACATGAGACAAAAAATTGCAGCAAACCCTCACAATTGATAAGCTGGAATAAGTAAATGTGAATTTCTGCTTTAAAAAGGACAAAATAGTTTATGATCAACTAATCAACTAACAGTTTTAGCTTTACTTAACTGTTGGTTGCAGCCTCATGTCTTGATCTCTGTCATAAATTATTCTAATTTCTTTATTTACTCATCTTAACACTACATCATTTATTTTATTCTAAATGAGGCTAATATGGTGAAAGGTGAAATATCATTGTATTATCGTATTGTTTGATCACTATAAGGACATTAGTTTTCTGTTGAGTGTACCTTCATTTTAGTTTGGAAGTGTCTTGCTCAAGGACACTCCAGCAGAGCAGATGAGTGCTGACGTGTTGCATTGATCCATTGTCCTAAGGTTGAAGAAGGGTCTTTTTTTCTCACTACACAACCCTGCTGCCCTTTATTGATTTTGGACTTTTTAAGGCCAATAAACCCACCTGAACACCATGAGTATTACAGTTTAAGAGCAGGAAGTTGAAAGGAAAAACTGACAGAAATAAAAGTCTTGACCTTTCTGCAAACTTTTTTTTAGCGGATAGAAACTGAATTATTTTGTATTTTGGAAACAGCTTTCTTTACTTCTTTATTATGACAACTCGTACCATATCCGTGCGGGTGCATACTCTTGTCGCCATGCAAAAGTTTATCAAGCGGATTATTCCCACCTGAGGACCAGAGATATGCAGCACTGATGGAAATGTGATATAATGATTAAAGTTGGCCAAATGGCCTTGATGGAACCGAGATGAAATGACTGTGTGTGTATATGTGTGTATTAATACTGAATATTTATGAGCCTAATAGCAGGGTATCCGTGGTGTGGGTGTGTGTGTATTATGTGTTTAGTGTGTGTGCATGCGTGTGGCTGTGAAGACTTCATTTGTGCAGAGCTGTATGCAGCACAGACTGGTACCAGAGTTTTTGAGTATAATTAGTGATTCAGGAGTCATGATGAATAAAACATTTGCTACACACAGGGTGCAGGTTCAAACTATCACTACCTACACAGGCTTAAAATCAATGAACAAGCCAGGGAAGGAAGTAAATTAAGCTGTTTCACATCGCTTTGCAGTGACAAAATACTAACGATCACAAATGTATCATTTTAATTCCTGAAATATTTCATTGCACGACATTTTGCAGCTACTCCACAAGCAGTCACCAGCCCTGAGTTCATTTTTTTAAAGGTTGAGTTTCATATCTCATAAATGAGTGATTTTTTTGGGGTGAAAAAAGGGACGAAATGATACCGATGACGGGAAACGTCTACGTGACATTGTCCTCTCCTTTGTACGTGTGCTTCAAGTGTCAGTGGCTGTCTTTATTCATCTGCCTTTCTAGTGAATTTTCTCTTTTTTTCACCCTTACCTTGAACTCATTCTCCTTGTCTTTGGTGCCCTTGTGAAAAGGCCGGTCATATCTGAACCTCCAGATGTGATTGAACTTGTAGAAGCTTTTGATGTTGTCAGGCACTCCGTCTCTCTGCAGCACATCCTGACTCTCCGGGATTGGAGTTACGGCGTAGATCTGCAGGTCTGGAAGCACCGGAAGTTAAGGAAAGAGCGAGAGAGAGTGACAAGGGAAAGCACTACAGACAAAAGCAGACAACAAGTCTTCAGTGACCTGAGAGAACATGGGAACTCGCAGATACAATTACACATATGACAGGGACAGACACACACACACACAGGCGGGGGTTTGCAGGATGGTTAAGTGTGTGTCTCTGTGCACTGCAAGATATGTATTGTGTTTGTGTGTGCACTATTAATACCTGAATACGAGAAAAACCTTACAGAAAAACAAAAAAGCAAAAAAAATAAAACAACAGACAGCGAACAAGACTTGTCAGCATGAGCAGTGGAGGAGGACAGAGCAGCAGGATCTAGTGTTTTCCTGCATTGCTTAGCCTCATCATGAGCAACTCCGGCAACTTTACCGGGGAAATACGAGTTAGGACAACTAACATACATATATTCATATGCATGAGTGTTTGCGACAAGGATATACAGATGGGTGAGCGGTCTGAGAAAGACGAGGATATACAGATGGGTGAGCGATCTGAGAAAGACGAGGATATACAGCTGGGTGAGCGATCTGAGAAAGACGAGGATATACAGCTGGGTGAGCGATCTGAGAGAGACTCTGTTGATTAGCATTATGTGAGAATAACACAGCAGTGTGCTAATTTATTCAGACAACCACTGACGTACACAAAGCAAGCACGTCACATGCACACCTAAGAGTATTATGAAAAGGACAGACAGAACAACTTAAACATGTCTCTCTGTCCTCCGTATTTCAATGTTGGTCTCAAGAGTCGTTTTGTCATTATGTCACTGAATCTCTGCCCCCTCCCCCGCCCCCCTCTATATAGGCCAACAGTTGTCTCACACATTAGTGTGAATTATTAAAAACGCTCCCATATTGTATGGATGAATTTTAAGGCTGCATGGAAATGAAGAGTACAGCTCTCCATGTGAGTCAGTGACTTGATGTATGTACAATAAGGGACAACGTTTGGTTTTAGAAATAAATAAACAAACAAAAAAAAAAAAAAAGCAAAGTGTGTGAAAGCTATTTCCCACATTTACACTTTTAAATACAGTGTATTTACATCATATCTGTCTTTGTGAATTCCATAACAATGATGGTCATACAAAAAAATTGGGAAGACTATCTAAATCACTATCATTAATGCTGTGCCTCTACTTTAAAATTATATTCTTAATTTCATATGGTAAATAATATTGTAGTAGCACTTGGATTGATATTCTATTATAGCCTGTTCAATCAAAACACATGTACATTCAAATATTGTTGTTGTTTTTTTGACCAAAAAACATACAAGGCTTAAGAGCTATTTTTGACCCTGAGTATTGTTTGCAGCAATCCACCAGTCAGAGGTGAGGGTGGCCAGTATGTAGCCTCACAGCCGAAATCCAGGTCAAAATATAATACTCACTGCTCTTTTAAAGCTTATTTCAATGTAAATACGTCAGACAACCCAGAAGTCAACACTCAGCCCTTGCGTTTAAGCATATGCATGACAATAGAGTGTTTGTGCTTTTGTTGTATGAGATTCTGTACACTGCATGTTGCCTAATATGCAGTACAATATGTTTGTGTGCATTCCTGTAAATGGGGCTTCGATAATGACAAGAGATTGTGAGAGGAAGAGCGAGGCACTGTGCGTGCCTCATTACAGGCAAGTCTGTATATGTAAACACAAAGCATGCTGCGTGTTTAAAATGTATGTTTACTGTGTTGTTATCAATTTGTATGCATTTCCACTCATTTGACTTGTAAAAGCTCATCGTGGATGCATTTCTCCACACTTGTGGGAATGAATTTTGCATTTGCCTCTTTCTATAGGATACATTGTGCATCTGCCTGGTATATGGTCTGGTCCGGCTGGTTGACGTGCTGCATGGCGATGGCGTGGGGGAACTCGTTGAGCATCCGCTGCTGGAAAGCTTCCAGCCTCTCGTAGTCATGGCCGCGGCACACAAACTCCTTATTCTGCAGAGGGGGTGGGGGGGTAGGGGGGTGGCAGAGGACAGCGCAGAGTTAGCTTGACATCTAGTGGTTGCACACTGCAACTGCAACCTCATCTGCAAACTCTACGAAGGACAGAGCCTGTTACATCATTAAATGGCAGTGAATAAGAGTTGCTGAATGTCACCTCACACTGGAGGAGTCTTATATAAGAAAAGTTAATTCTTCCTGCAGGTCTATTTCTTCAATGGAGAGGGTGAACATATTACTCTGTCCCACTTGCTATTCATGTCAAAGAGGGAATATGGAGATTACTTTACCCGTAAGAAGAAAGGGAACTTTTTTCCATAGAAACCAACTCTGAAGAATTCGGGTTCTAGCCTTTGCTGGTCCATGATCTTGTCATAGAGAGAGGCCTCCATCATCTAGCAAGGAAGACAATAGTAGGATTACATCAAAACATTATGTAACAAAACGGCTCAAAACTGCAGATTAACATGAATATAATCACGTGGTTAAAGCGAGACTCCACAACAAAAACACTCCATCTTCAGGAAGTGTCTCTGAAGTTTGTTTGTTGTTGAAAACTCACCCTCATCTTGCTCAGGTTCCTGTAGTCGTAGTAAGACTCATACTGGTCAGCCAGCTCTCTGCACAGGATGATTCCATTTTCCCAACACTGAAAACATTAAAATCACACAAACACACACTTATTCACCCTCATGTCCACAGTGTTACCAGAGACCCTTGCCCTGCATTGGCACTGCTAAAACCACTTTGGCTCCACTGGATGGCACTGGCGAGTCAACAATATAAGGAGTCAAATATGCCCCCCCCTCATGCAGGTACATGCAGCACCTAGCCATCTTGCTAATGAAATGAAAAGCTTTCCTTCCCTGCTGCCTTGTAATCGGTGTGCGGCAGCACCGGCAGATGGGATAGCTCATGAATGTGAGGGAAAATTGGACAACGAGTAACAAGGGAGCTGTTGTAATGATTCCATAGAACTATGTTATTTCATCGGGGATCTGATGTTTTTTCTGGGCAGGTAGGGGGGAGGGGGGTTGTAATTTTGGAAGGTTTCCATAATGCCACTTTTCCCTGAGAGTGTAGAACAATAGCAAAGGTAGTGACGATAAAGAGACAAAATCAGAAGAGATGAGTTGCAGGAGGAAGAAAGAAAAAATGTATTTCTTCAGTAACAGAAGCAAAACGAAGCCTGGGAACCCCCTCACGCTGCTGCATCCTGAATCACCTGAGCTCTGTTTAAAGCTGCCAAGACTCACTGTGCTTTAGTTGCTAAAACCAGCACCACCAATGCGTGTCACGCTTCGCCCGCCGGTCTTGCCGTCATCATCTCCCACAATATTTCTGAGGAAAGAATGGTGTAGGATATTGTGGGAAGATATGGTTCCTGCTTTAATTACAGCCGCCAGTGTTTCATCTGATTAAACCGAGGCGGTGTTGATGCCTCGAGCCGCCGCCACAGTTCACGACAGGTAGAAATTAAATGTCTGACCGCAAGTGACGTATTTTTTATTGCTATATGCAGCTTACAGCTCTGATCTCCTCTTTAGAGGGGATTTCATTTCATGTGAATGCCATCACGTCTCCACTAAATAAGTGGGGAACTCCAGTTCTGTCATCTTCTATCCTGCTGCGGCTGCATTTAGCTGAACTGAGCGTTAATGTTGAATAGACTTGTTCACGCTTATTATGCTGAAATCCAAGTATTTATGGATAACATGTATTTATTCTAAATGAATCATTAATTATATGGATGTGCGTCTTTTGCAATTCCATGAATTAGACATACCTCTATATTTCAACATTTTAGAATATGCATGAGTGGCTGACAAAGTAATCTCAATGAGACTGTAGCTTCAAAATGGCGTGGTACATTCCCTGGCATTAAGCAGTGTTAAGAAGCTGCTATTAGAGCTCATATGAACAGTTTTTCTGTGTTGCTATTACTAAAAACAGAGTTTGTTTAACTGGCTTTCCCCATAGAAAACGGGTCTGCATGCAACAGTCAGCATGAAAGCACCCCAGCAGTGTACAGAGATGTGTGTCGCAGCTCACCTTCCCCCTGTCAAAGTTTTGGACGATAGTGAGATGCAGATACTCCTTCCTTTGCCACTCGCTCTGCATGGGGTAGTTGAGGAACTCTCTGAGCGGCCTGTCTGACCACTCCAACAACTCATCATACAGCAACAGGGTGTAAGACGCCTCTGTGACACACACAAACACACGCAGACTAAACAGTGAGGAGATCATGTACCTCTAAATGCAGCAGTAGGTACGTTTTTAAGAAACCAGGAAGGATTCAGTGTCTCCATGAGTCATCTTTGAAGTTGTGACTCATGGGAGCAGATCAGAACAGTAACACTCACACGTACTGTATGTTCAGGTCATTTCCTTTACACATACCTGTGTAGTTTTGTGCTTTCAAGTGCAGGTCGTACAGTTTGTGAATGTAACGGATGTACATCTCCTCTTTGTTCAACTCCGTTTTGTAGAAGTTCTGACAGGAGCAGTGGGCGGTTCGAGGATGATTCAGGACAAAAAGACATCACAAGAGAGACAGAGAGAGAGAGAGAGAGAGAGAGAGAGAGAGAGAGAGAGAGAGAGAGAGAGAGAAAGGGAGAAGATTATGAAAATTATACAGGGTTTATAGATGCAAATGAGGACAAAAAGTGACAGGTTGTTCCATGGTGGAGGTGCAACAGTATATTTCAGCTGCTGATTAGCAGTGACTTCTGATCCGCCTGCCTACACACTCTCTGCTGCTCTTACAGATGGCTGCAGTTACATAAGGGAAACTTTGCAGGCAATAGGACTGACAGTAGTGGTGACAGCACACATAAAACAAAAACTGACTGAGTTTTGTCATGTCTAAGAGGGAAGGATTTGGAAAATGGAAGGATATTTTACTTAGGGAGAATAATCATGATATCCTACAAAATAATCAACTAATCAAAATGTAAAATAGTTTGAGATATGAAGTATATCATATTTCTATTTTAACAAATTCTTAATCAATAAATTAATCAA
This sequence comes from Seriola aureovittata, assembly GCF_021018895.1. Classification (NCBI taxonomy): domain Eukaryota; kingdom Metazoa; phylum Chordata; class Actinopteri; order Carangiformes; family Carangidae; genus Seriola; species Seriola aureovittata. The sequence goes on from NC_079385.1 coordinate 9,445,092, forward strand.
TAAAAATGGTTACTATAATATATTTTTGTCTCCTTAAGCCATTGCTATGTTTTAGCTAGCTTTAACTTGAAAACAAAATGCTAATATCAAAGCAAGAGACATTTTTAGAACTATGCTTATTCACTGTCTTGCCGAGTTATATTGACTAACACCACTCTCATATCTGTCTGTTAAGTATGAAGCTATAGGAGAGGGTTAGCTTAGCGTTAAAAAAAAAAAAATCAGCCAATCAGCACCTAAATGTTGTATTACACCTTGAATATCTTCCCTGGGAGCAGTCACAGAAAACCAGAGGAGACTCCAGGTTTTTACACTTCAGTCTTTATACAGATTAAACAAATGTGATTTAACATTTTATTAGTGAGCTTTAAGGATGAATGTGGAATTTTTTTTTCCCTTTTATAAACCTGTTTCCACACTTTAAGCTAAGCTAACTGTCTATTGGTACAGCTACATATTTGACACAAATGACTGTGGTATCAATCCATCTCATCAAAACCTTTTGCCCCATCATTTCATTGATTTAATCATTTTTGACACAGCTCTGCATTACACTGGACCCTAAAATTCTAGTATTAACTTTCAACTGGTCATTAAGATACGTTAAGTCAGGAATCCTGTCGAAGATCTGGTTTTAGAAAACTCTTCTAAAAAGACCACAGACACAAGGAGTAACTGCTACTCACCAGCAAACTGACCGTACATCCAATCTTTTTACCATCCACTTCTCCCAGTTTCATACAATCCCTATGACAGAAACATAAGGCATAAGACATGTGCCGTGATGAATAGGGAGAAGGCATGTATCACCGTGTGTTTTCCAAGTGTACGTGCGCACTCTCACCTATAGTCCAGCAATCTCTCCATTAAGCGAGTGACGGTAGCGATCAGAGAGATCCCACTCTCCCTCCAGGTCTCTCTCTCAATCTTCTTCAGCAGGCTGGAGGACAAATGAGGAGAGACAGAACAAGACAGAGACGTGAAGACCAAAAGAGACAGGATGTGAAAGGGAGCAAATGGGGAAGGAAAGGTGATTTGGGGAGAAAAAGAAAGAAGAAATTACTAAGAAAGAAAAGGAAGCGAAGCAAAGAGGAAATCAATCCCAGTCACACCAGGGTCACCTATGCTTGCTGGCCTGCCTGTGAAATTTAACAAAACAAAATACCCAAAAGTGGCTAAAAAATTCACAATACCTGATTGACTGTTTTGCCACTGAAAATTTTGTTTGCTTATCTCAACAGAGCTTTTAAAGAACACAAACACATCACAGCCAAAATGCTGCAGTTGATTTTTGGCTGAAGTTAACGTCCCCCCCCTGTTCCCCCCTCACACAGACGACACTAAGAGAACAAAGAGGAGAGCGTCTTACCTAGGGTACGGACCAAACAGAGGAATTCTACTCCAGGTGGGAAGCATAGGCGGAATAAATTAATATTAATACGATTAATATCAGCCCACACTCACACAGGTTAGTTTGGGGGTTAGTGGAGTTAGTAGGAGGAAAATAAATTAAGAAACTAAATTAAACTAAAACTAAGAAAAAGCAATAAATTAACTTAGCAAGAACTCATGAACTCAACTAGACTCATAAAAATAAACATAAAACTAAATTGTAATGTGTATTCAGGCTGAATTAATTATTGGCAATTTAACAATAGTGAATCTTAATGCATGATTACTTAACACTACACAATATAGATTAGTTATAGACACATAGATTTAATTATATGCAGTTACATTATTTTCTTTAATATTTCACATATAAAGATGGTGCAAAGATAATGAATGACTATGAAAGACAAAAGGGACAATTACAGTAGATGCATATTGATAAAGTACTTTGATTCACATATGTGATACTAGGGGAGACGCACAGTACGTATATCAATCAGAAACATGACTTCATTTCATGGGGTAATGTTATTAGACGCTAAGTCGAAATGTAGGAGTTCAGTTTTTTCAAGTCCAAATATAGTAGTTCACAGTGACAGGGGACATAAAAATATGAACAGGCACAGAACCACAAAAGAAGCAGAGATATACACATACACACACCAACACAAACACGCACACACGCTGGCGTTAGCACATACACTAAGCATGCTGGAGCACAGACCTGGAAACACGAGGACAGAGTGGACTGGCCATGGGGGGGGTGTGAGTGAAGATGAAGGTGACTCACTTACCTCTGATTATTATTTCATCAATCTATTCTGTGACAACACTTGGAAATAACAAGCTACCCAGGGCTTACCCTTTCATACTAATAAAAGGTCTACTTAAAGGATTTGTTCAATTTCAAAAAACACTTTCCTCATATGCAACATATTCTGTAATCAATCTAACACCTTAATACATTAAACAGTTTTTTTTTTGCTTTTTTAATTCAGGTAAAGGAGGGCTTCTCTGAGCAGTAACGCTGTCATCTGTGCTCTTTGCTTTTCAGGGTTAAAAGCCCATTTTCAAAAGCAGAATACTTGGGACACATCCACCTGCAGATAAAAAAGGCTATTTCCAGAGGCAAACGACCTGTGAGATGCAGCCCACGCAGGCATTTTCCTGATGAGGTCTTGCGTGGGTCGTATCATTTGGATCATTAAACTCCATAAACAGCTATTTTGTCTGTCAGTAGAAGTGTCCTGGTATCCTGAGCTGGCCTCCGCCCAAGCAAATTAGTTTAGGCCTCTGTTGTGATTTTATTGTTAAGCCGTTTGAGCTCCTGAGTGGCTCCATGGGCCAAATTACACGACATTCTGCCACGTGAGCCCCATCCCCTTTTAAGTAAATATGCACCCATACACCCCTCATCTCCATGTCTTCTGCCTCTACTGCTGTTCCTTTCTCTCACTCACATGCTGTTGAAGAGCTCCCTGTATGTCTCATCTCCTTTGCCCTCAGACATCAGGCTGTCCAGCTTGTCAATCAGCTTGGCCTCCACCTGTGAGAAGAAAAAGCATTTACATCTCAAAGAGGCTGCCAGTTCAAGCAACACTGATAAAAATGACTGGGAGGAAAAGGCAGCACGAATGGTGTAGGGGCTTAAAATTGAACAGTGTGTGAGATCAAATCATATCACGTCACGTCAAAGTCAGTCGTTTGTCACAAGATTCTGCCGGAGGAATAGCTTTAGACATGTTTTTTTAGTTTTATTTAATCCTGCCTCGATGGCAGAAGTCAAGGGGGTTTTTCTTATTTTCCCAAGACTGAAAGCTGATTTAATCTCGTGATTAAATATCAGTTTCGGGCTTCTAACAGCTGTGCACCTGTTTGAAATTGCCACTGCGTCTCTGCTCCCAGTCCATCATGTCATGGAAGATGGGGATCATGACATTCCTCAGATCAGGCTGAGGCACCAGCGTCACCTCCAAGAATGGACCGATCATTGCTGGGATGAAGTTCAACTTGTGTTCCCCTGAAAGAGAGACAGAGGTCCGTGCAGAGGTTAGGCTCTCACTTTATCCCTGAACACAACGTATTGTTTATGTCAGAGGCAATTTGGCCTGCTCTGGAAAGCAGCCTTCCTTTCTTCAAAAACTACAACCACAACAAAAGCTGCTCTGGTAATTTGGTTTAAGTGCGTTGCACTCTCAGCAAATTATAAAACACAGTATTTTCACAAACTAAATAATCACCTTGCATATATTTAAATTGATTACTGTGAGTGGAAAGACTTTGCCGTTCATACTGACATCAAATAAAGCAAAAAGAAAAATGAAGTGACTTCAAAATGCACTTCGAATTGTGCAAAAACCCACTTGAATACACCGGAAATTATTATGAAAATTGTATAAATCCATCACAAATGCAGAACAGAACAAAAGCATCCAAACAAAGCAGAGTGAGGCATGGAGCTGGTTGCCATGGTGACATCATTTTTGGCATTAAAAAAAAGAAGAAAGGGTGAGAGGTTTTTTTTAGTTCCCATCAGCTGAAGTTCAAAGAAACAGAGAGTTTATTTGCCTTTACGTTCTCTGATGTTTGTGTGTCACACAGATTTCAGGAACAATTTTATATCGCTAAAGGCGTAAATAAAGAAAGATTTTCCAGCTTGTTGTTATAGGCTTGTGAGAGACACCTGCTGCTGGACTGGAAGACAAGACAGTTGCTTTTACAGTACTTTGTTGGCAGCACCACTCAGAATAAGTCCGATATCACTACAGAAGTAAACTTAGGAGCAAAACAGTCCATGTGAACCACGTTTATCATCCATCCATCCATTTTCTACCGCTTATCCTCTAGTAGGGTCGCGGGGGGGGCTGGAGCCTATCCCAGCATCCTTTCGGGCGAGAGGCAGGGTACACCCTGGACAGGTCGCCAGTCCATCGCAGGGCACACAGAGACAAACAACCATTCACTCTCACATTCATACCTATGGTCAATTTTGGAGTAACCAATTAGCCTAGTCCCCATTTGCATGTCTTTGGACTGTGGGAGGAAGCCGGAGTACCCGGAGAGAACCCACACAAGCACAGGGAGAACATGCAAACTCCACACAGAAAGACCCCGCGTCCGAGCCGGGACTCGAACCCGGAACCTTCTTGCTGTGAGGCGACAGCACTAACCACTGCACCACCGTGCCGCCTCACGTTTATCATCTTACCTAAATTCTGCCACATGCTGAAGATCTCACAGCCCATCATCACCCTCATGTCTCCATACCTGCATGATCAAATATCATGGTTAGAAATATGCGCGCTGGCTGTAGTGAAGATGAACTGAACAGCACGTTAAGTAGTCATTATACTGTGTGTGACCTACAGTACACTGTGTGCGCGTGCAAGCGTGTGGCTGTTTTTAGGTTTGACAGAGAGTAGGAGCAGGATAGGATGCTTGTTGCCCTAACACGTGTGTGTATGTGTGTGTGTATGTGTGTGTGTATGTGTGTGTGTGTGCACTTACTTTTCCAGTATCTTCTTCCTCTTGGAGGGAGAGAAGGACTCCAGTTGAAGACAGGGTTGGTTGATGAATATTACTGACAGATAGAAATACGAGTCCCACACCTGAAAATGGAAGCAAAAATAGCTTCTTGTCAATCGTAACTAACTTAAGTTTTCATGAATTCAAGCAAAAGAAAAAAAAACTGGATAATTCCCCACTTGTATCCAGCATTTCAGTGTGTTGTGGTATATACTAAACAACAACTGTTACAGTAAATTATTTGTTTTGCATTCTCTAACAGCGTGTGTGTGTGTGTGTGTGTGTGTGTGTGTGTGTGTGTGTGTGTGTGTGTGTGTGTGTGTGTGTGTATGTATTGAAACTATGAATAGGAGATGTGTATCTATAGCATCACAGAGGGAAGAACAGACTAAAATTAATTAATTAACCTCTTTTTTTGTTGATGTTTCTTCTTTCTTCTGCCTCTGTCTGTTTTTTGTTCTTTGGCATTCAGCTTATTTTCTTGTCTGCCCGAAGCTTTTGACTAATGGTGTTATCTCTGTTTTATGTCTGCGTATCTGTGAAGTGTGACGTACAAAAATAATTTCTAATAAGTATCTGCCTGTGTGTCAGTATGTGTGTGAGTGTTTTTTAGAAGTGAGGTCGTTTGATACTCGGGGAGTTTTGAAGCACTGTGGCATTGTTTAGTTCTCCACACAGACAGACACATCTGCAGACTGCTAAATTTCTCCTACCTTGTAGTCAAACTTGTCATTGAGGAAGTTTTTCCTCAGAGCGTCAGAAAGGTAGAGGACAGTCGTGATGATGACACTAAAAGAGCAAGAGAAAGAAAGCGTGCAGGAGGTGGAGAGGGTTATTATGTCACCTTGGAGGAAAATGAATCACCGTGAACAATTCACGTATTATTCAAACAGCCCTCTTGAAGAGTAATGGTGCGGAGGTGAATTAGCGTTGAAGTGCCGTATTACTGAAACACATACAAACCCCAAGGGAAAACCAAAAACACAAAAAGGAGCTCCTTCGTTATGAGTTGAAGTTATTAAGCTCCAGTTTTCTGAATTTGACTATAAAGACTTAAATCTGTGATATCATCCACAGACTGGTGCTTTCCACTCAAAATACCAAGGTCTGTACGACTGTGTGGATACAAGCGTTTTCATTGACCTTTATGTATCACACTATCTATGCACCGCATTCGATGGTGTCCTCCAGAGTGGCACAGTACATTAGCCTTGGATTCACTCTCATTTTTAATGACAGCACCACATCAAAAATCCCTTTTACTTATCTGTGTTCTCATGGCTTTGTGGTCTAAAAATCATACCATGTAACAGCCCTTGTGTATTCTAACTGAAAACATTGTTTATCATTGCCCTGACTGTATTTCCACTTCTACCTGTTGTAACTTTTGTTTACTTTCTTCCTTCTCTCATCTGTGTCTGTGTGTGCTCCTTCATGTGTTTGATCTTACTTGTTGGTGACCAATCGCATGACAGTCCAGTCTTTAGAAAACATCTCTGGTCGGATTAGGATCCTGAACACTGTGAAGATCTGTAGTAGGAAGTCCTGGAACAAACACAGTCGACATGGTGTCACTGGAAACTCAAAAGCAAAAATGTCAAGTTTGTGCAGTACTTTAAATCACAGTCTTTACTGCTGTCTCTCTCCATGGTTCTGAAATATTCAATATCAAGCTCTGTGCGTGTCACTCCCTTGTTCACTATTCCTTTCATGAAAAAAACTCAATAGGGCAGAAGTTTTTAGACTCTGGACACTTGTTCATTGAAAGGTTTTGTGTTGCATACCTGTAACTCATGAGAAGAATACTATTGTGCAATATCCTGCAACAACTCAAGTACATTCTCTGGACACTACATTTCCACTGTGGGAATATTTGAGAGGACATCTGCATAAATTTTACATGTATTATTCAGACACTCAGCTTCAGTGACATTTAGCTCAGTCATCTCTCTAGTATGAACAAACTGCATGATATCAGTGTCTCAGTGGTACTGAAACAATGAAATCCATTGTCTCTCAGTCTAGATCAGTTTCAATTTAACCACACATTTAATTTAACCACACAAAGGAGATCAAATGTATCATTTTTATTCTATTTTTTCTAGTACAGTCGATCATTAAAATTACACTTACTGAATATACAAATACTTAGCTCATTGTCAGACGTAATGTGTTGCAGTGAACTTCATAACTACACTGTGTCATGTGACTAAACCACAATGTTCTCATATTCACATTTAAGAGTCAAATTATGATAGAATGAGACTGTAAAGAGCTAAACAGAACATTACAAGGAGAAACTCTGTTTCTATGAGCACTTTACAAGCCCAGTGTCAATCAGTCCAGACACTTACTTTGGACAGTTGTGTTAAAATTACTAAAATTAAACAATGAAAATTGTCCTTCTTGAATAAGTGCTCTCAAGCTAACAGGAGCACATTACCTTTCTATTGTTTCTGACATTCAGCCAATTGATATTTCTCACTGGAGGGACTTGTGACCTCATTTACTTTCTCTGTCTCTTCTTCTGTGTTCCTGTCTCTCTGCTCTTCTTCATGTACCCTGTGCACATTTGTGAATGTGCACTGGTTAGCATGCAGACACATAAGTCTACGCATACAACATACAAACATATGTGCACGCGTGTGTCTAGTGCTTTAAGCGAGTCACATTGAAGGTGGAGAGTTTTTGAAAACTGAAAGTGGATGAGAAAGAGAGACAGAGAAGCAGAGAGAGAGAGCAAACTCAAAGAGTGAAGTAGGAAGAGAAACAATAAAAATAGAGATGTTGCACACACAAATAAACAAGACAATAAAATACAAAAAAACATAGATATGGAAATTCTTCCTTCACTCATTACTCAATACTAATATGGAAAAACATATACTTATATATGTATGGGCACAGACTGTAAACACTGAAGACCTGGCTCAGACCAAGTAATGACATGTATAGTAATGTTGGCAGAAAGAGAAGTATCTGAAAAATGGTGTCAGTGTAAGCTTACCTCTGATCTTGCATTGCAATTGGCCAACAGATGCTTAAATGAACTCCGACAAATTAGTACCACTCTGCTTTATCCACATAGCAAAGGATGTCAGCTACAACATATCCAGTGTTATCAGATCCCACTGGGATAAAATTAATTATCACAATTAGCTTTTAACATACCGCTGTGTCTGTGATCAGACGTGACATAGAGGCCACATTATTGGCATTCTCCATCTATCCGTAGTCTTTCTTTTAGGTCAGATTCACACACAGACACATGGGGAGAGTGTGAGAGTGTTGCCACAGATAGATTTCGAGGGAGAGAGAGAGAGAGAGAGTTGGATGCGGCGATCTTACCCTCAGGTCGTCTTTGCTGCTGAAGGCCTGCAGCAGCTGCTGGTAGTGTCTGTCGTTCATCTGTCGCAGGAGTGCCAACAAACACGCCACAAACTCTCCCTGGTAGAACAACACACACACACACACGCATCCACGCACCCACGCACGCACGCACGCACGCACGCATGCACGCACGCACACACACACGAAAAGGGAAAGTTTGTAAGGTCATTATCATTAATGCTATGAAAAAAAAAAAAGCCATAATCTACACGATTAAAACAGTTGTCCTAAACCTAGAAATACTGCTACTAAGATGCAAATGGAATTTGTAATCATGTTAAGTTATGTATGGGTCCATGTATTATTATGGTTCAAAACATTTAAGCAGAGAGCAGTCTATTTGTAATAAAACTGTAATTAGGTTATGATATATAGTATGGTATTCACTGCAGGGGGATCAGAATAATTATCAAGCCTCTTTTCCTTTCCTTTCACGTGGATTAGAAATTAGAAAAAGTTTGGAAAAGACACATGTGATGCTTATGCATAGGATGGTCCTGTGTATCAGTTACTACAGGAAATGGAAAAGAACTTGTTTTATCAAATTAAGAGAATGCCCTTTATTAGCCTCTACTGGCAACCAGTAAGAGATGTAGAACTCGATTACAAGCGACCCTCCACCCTTCCTCCAGTCTCCATCATCCCACAATGATGATGATGTTGTCATCATTATCCACTTCACCATTCCCCTTTCATGCTGTGTTGTTTGGTAAATCTTAATTATTGCAATTAATGTTAATAATGTTTGTGGAATTATAGTCGCCACAGCAGCAACCCAATTTAAAAATCTATAATTACTCGCACACACATACAGTGACATCCTGGAACTGTAGTCTCATGGCAGTGCCAGCAGACTGGGGCCGGTTGCTAATTTCCAAGATGGTCCTCAGTAGAACTCCCAGCAGGCTCTCCACAATTAGCTCCACCTCCTCCGACACTACAGGCTCCTACAGGACGGAGAAAACACACACACACACACACACTTCACCTTCACAGCGTATTCACATATACAGAGGAAAAGAGAGATTTTGCCAAAATGTGACACTCACATGTCAGGGCGATCCTTGACATTCACACGACACATTCCTTCATTTCTTTCCTAAAGTTACACGAATGCTTCCTGAAAGCTATCTCGACTAATTAGCATTCCACTTGCATTTTTCTGGCAGCACAACCTTGAACCATGATCGACGGCTGACGTCATTCTGCCTCTGAGCCAAACTCTGCTCCTGTCACCCTATAATCTTACCTTCAATGCAGTTTTAATGAGTGTTGAAGTAGTGAGTGTGGACACTTATAAGAAGTTTCAAGGCTAAGTGCAAGATTTTCGAACTATAATATTCACATTAAAAGGGGAGAATGGAAAAGAATAAAAGGAAGTAGAATACAAAGGGTAAGAGACAGTTAAAGATTAAAAGCATCTCAAATAGAGTGGAGGATAAACTGGTGTGTGTGTGTGTGTGAGAGAGAGAGTTTGTGTGTGTGTAAGTGTGATTGTATGTGCGCATCTCCCTCTAGTCTCTACCCCTGACAAGACAGGCAGGTCTTGGACAGAGCGATAATGAGAAGGAGCTTCAGACTGGCACATTGGCTGCCACTGCTGTCACTTCCCTTTAGATGTGGTGCCACTGTGTGTGTGTGTGTGTGTGTGTGTGTGTGTGTATTGTCTGCGTGCTTGTGTCCTGCTGGATGCCTGTACCACTAGCTGCCCCTCTGGCAGAGAATAGTGCAAACCAGGCAACCTGAGCTGCTACACACACACACACACACACACACAAAAATCAGACAAACACATACACGCACAGTAGTTCGAAGTGACTGCCACTCCGACAATGCCCATTACTAAATTGATGGTTCTCATTACTGGACTGCACGGCTGCCAATGTCCCTGTTACCAAGACTAATTGACCATATACACACAACAAAACAATCTGCTGTTGCAAAGTATTGGCGAGGAAATTGCTCTAAGACTAATTCTTCAAGCTTTGACTCGCTTTAAAGTTTTTTTCTAGTCATTATGACGGCAAATCTCTAGTGAAACCAAGAATTCACATACTGTCACATGGTCATGTCATTAAGAATGAAGTGGGAGATCAATTTGTTGAAGCTGAGTTCTACTCCTAGAGCTTAAAGGCACAGATCAACTTTTTGGTAAAAACAAATCCTTTTCTTTCCAAGAGTCAAATGAGAAGTCATTTCTGGACGCTCAGGATATACAAGTTACTTGAGCTTACTGAGCTTTAGGAGGTGTTGGAACAGGGATTTTGTTATTATTGACACTGTTTCTCATCTTTGTGCAAAGCTAAGCTAACTGGCTCCTAGCAGTAGATTATTCTTTATCCTCTCATCCAACTCTTGGCAAGAAGGTGAATATGTGAATTTCCCAAAATGTCAAACTACTCTTTCGAGGCCGAGGCAGGCTGGTATAGCGGCAGCCGCTTGTTGCTGTAATACTCACTGCTGTGCCAGTCTCCTCCTTCTTGATGAGGGACAGCATGCTGGTGAGGATGCGGGCGCACATGACCAGGTCCCTCTGCTCCTGCATGTGGGCCTGGAGGACACGGAGCACCACTGGCAACAGGATGCACCGTGATTCTACAACACACACACACACACACACACGCACACGCACAGTGGGCTGTCAGGCATCAAAGACATACTGGTGTATAGAAAAACACCAAAAGGTAAAATGAAAATGAAAAAAATTTAGAAAATTTGCATTCGTTTTTTGTAATGCCATGTGTTGTTTTGCTTTCATGAGCACCCTGTGTTTCTTAAATGTAATTAAATGTAACTAAACGTAATTCTTTGTGTGAAATGAATGTGATTTGCATGAGGGATGTTTATCTTGTTACATGTAGCCTTTGGGAGAAGGCTGGAAATAAAACAGACACAGTAATTTGTCTCAGTGCACAGTCTTTATTAAGCACAATTTAATGACATGGAGTTATGTGCACTGTAGGGTAACAATTAGCCAAGGTGTGTTCTCCAATGAGTGTACTGCAGGAGTGCACATCCGTACAGTATAATGTGGATAAACAGCCTGTGTGTACAAGCTACAAGACAAACATACAAAGTATCACTGATCATTGTCTGTATTTTGTGGATGAATCTAGTTGTTCAAATCTGTTTGTTTCCCTCTGTGCTGTTTATTTTTCCTCTGTGTTCATAATCTCTACGCAAGCCTTTTTATATTGATGATATTTGTTCACAAACGTTTTTCTGTGTTGGGCTTTCAGTGTGTTCACAAGCCTCAGTTATGTGTGCATATGAAAGTGTACATAAACTGTGCATCTGTACGTGTCAGCACGTCTTTACCTGGGTTAATGTAAAGCTGGCTTTCCACAGTTTTGGCAATGCACTGGAGTTTGACAGCCTCCAGGGGGCAGTCAGTGTGGACAGTGGTGGGCAGGCTGCCCAGCGTCTCCCTGACGAAGCCAGCCACCTCCCGCACAGTGAAGATCTTCAAAAGCTCACCATAAACTGCTGGAAATGTCCGCAGGAACATCGCCTAGGCAGAGAGGGTTCACAAGTTAAAACAGGTGGACGCTAAATCAAACAGACGCAGTGAATCTATCATTGTCTTTTTTTTTCCCCTCTAAGACTGGAACTACTTTGTTGATACTCGCAAATTATGCTAAACAGGGCATTCCACAGTATGAATGAAGGATTTATATGGTCAAGCACCATATAAATCCAGTAATTTCAATACATTCTCCACTAAATCAGCATCATATTTTACTACACTATACACTATAAAGGAACCTCGTTCTCATGGTGATGTGGAGGTCCTGGGCAAAGCTCAGTAATAACAAATGGTGTTCTGTACCTTCATATTGTCAAATATATGTATTATATGTATATTTAAATATATGAGCACAGATGTTGGGAAAACAAAAGTAAATTTTTACTATTATGCTATGAATCGCTGGCCCCGGACTGGATTTGGTTGGAACCCATAGAAAGTCAGGGATTTTATGGATTAAACTAAAGGACTGCTCCAGTGGGACTGCTGTCTGTCGCTGTTTGTAGCTCTCTGTCTGATGCTCTTTCTTCCTGTCAAGTTCTGTCAGATTCTCGCTACACCACTGAAAAATGAATTTTAGTAAAATCTAAAATCTCATTTTTTATTTACCTACTCTCATTTTTCGAGGATAGAAGCTGTTTTTGACTAAAGGTTGGTTTAAATGGAGTAACAAGGAGTTTTATAGCGCTGCTACTTTTTAAAGGCTCCTGATGGAAATTGCCAATTCTGAGAGTTTCTCAACTGTTGTGGGGTCTAGACTGACAGACAGGGCCCCTAGACAGAATTCATGGTGACTGTCGCTTGACAAGAGATCCGGCTATAGAGGTTATAATACGCCCTCTGAGCAGCACTACGTCTTCAGGCCAGATTGGATGCTGCAGTGAGTCGCTATCAGACAGTGACGTAACAGGGTGGGGCTAGCTGGTTAGCACAATAACTTCAGTAGAAGAAAAGACGTGATAGAGACAAGAGTTACATTGGTGTAGCTTTCCACCTCTGGAGACAGCTCTCCAGACAAGCGAGTAAAGGAATGAAGTTTGATGCTGAACTCACAACATATCTTCTAGACTGGTAAGTAAACAGCTGTTAATGCTAACGTTAGCTATGTAGCAATTGTAAAATTTACAAATATCTCCTTTAAATATGTTCTACTTACGTGACTTATCAATAACCGTTTCAAGCTCCCTCAATCAAAAATAAAAATGTATTGAAAAGAATTTAATGGAGAAGAAAAAGTAAACTCTCTAATTGATCTGATACGTGGTGTATTTGGAAGTGAAAAACAGAGAAGTCTGAGAACTCCTGTGTTTATTGTTCATGGGGACCGGTTGTTCCCCAAGTAAAATGCAATCTGTGCAGAAATTCTTATTGACATTCAAATTATAAATTAAATAATATTCAGGGAGTGGTCTGGCAACACACAGTCTCTAGTATTGACGGGAGAACATCATCCTCATTGCTCAACACATCAGATATTAGGTCATCCTGTGATGTAAACTACAACACACCTGACATTATGATATATATATATATATATATATATATATATATGTGTGTGTCAAATTATGCGTACATGGCTTTGCTGTTTATGTGTATTTACTTGTGTGTTTTGACCAGTGTGTGCCACATGTCGCAGATTAACTGGGATTAGCATTAGCCTGACCCACGTCCTCCCACAGCTATTGTTGTGTCGAGAATACAGATTAGTCGAGATCAGAAGTCAGTGGAGGGATGACACGGAGCTTTACAGACCGCATGGAGAGGGCACCATTGAAGTAGCTAATGTAACACTAATAATCTCATTCTCATAGCTTCAAAGTGAGGTGAAATTATTACGAAGTCACTGAGAAGTGACTGGAGGGCTTCAAACAAGACTGCTGGTTTTAATAGCTCAACTCTTTCTGTTAGTCTCTTGAGGACTTTGTTATAATTGTTCAAATGAGGTGTGAAAAGAAAACCTGACGGGGTAATAAACCTGGTGAGAACTATTTTTCTTTAATTGTAGGGCAAAACAAGGTTCACATGGGGGAGGCGAACATCAAGGAAATACAGGACAGAAATTCCTGTCAAGCTTAGGTGATTTCATACACACACACACACACACACACACACACACACACACACACACACACACACACACACACACACACACACACACACACACACACACACACACACACACACACACACACACACTATACCTTTTAAGATTGCATGTTTCTAATTGATTAAAGAAAAAGAGACCAATGAAAATACAGAAGAGTCAAACAAGGAAAGGGATGAGGAAGAAGAGATGGACAAATAGGCAAAACAGAGAGATGGAAAAGGAGAAGATAATGAGATACAGCACAACACAAACAGACTCAGAGACACACACAGGTAATGTAGAGACAAAAATACAGGAATTTCTCTCAAGTGGTTTAAAAAAATAAAAATAAGACACCACAAACAACCACACAAGCAGCTGTTCCTGGTGTGTAATTAGGATTATCTTTGGCATCTTCAGCTTGTTTGTTTAGGTCTCGTTTGAAATCAGTGAAGGCGGCTGCCCTGCTGTGCACACCTCCCACCGGAAAAAGGAGAAGCTGCCACAGTAATTCCTATTCCGACTCCAGACCCTCTGGTAGCATGAAATTCAATTACAGCCAATTTCTCACCTATCACAACTACATTAACAGGAGTCCTCCAGAATGAAAACATAATGTGGTGCGAATGTGCCAACAGGCACACAGACACGCAGAGATGCATAAAAGCACAGAGGAACCGAGACATGTTTGTGCTTTCAAACACAAATACAGACACACATACCTGCGTTTGTGCGACGGGACTGGTGCCTTTGTTTTCCTGCGAGAGGAAGAAGCGGATGGACATGAAGAGCTCGTGGATGCAGACTCTGAACTCCTCCTCGTTCTGGCCTCCTGTGGCCAATGAGAAGAGCCGGCGAGATTGGATAATGTACTTGAAGATGTACTCGCTGGCCTGGAGGACAGAAGGAACAATCATTTATCAGTTGTTGGGAAATTAAAAAGCCAAGTCAGACTTCCCTTCAAGGGAAAACAGTCAAAGAACTATGTGATATTAAACTTTGCTCTGATGTATTCAATCCAAATTTTTATGACTCAATTTAACAGAGAGCTAAAAGCGGTGCACACATTTGGCCAACAACTTTGATAATCAAGTCATCGTTTGTTTTGGCGTTCAGACAAAATAAATAATCTGAAGATGTCATTTTGGGCTATTGGAGCTTGTAATGGCCATTTTATATGATTTTCTTACATTTTATTTACTATACATAGTATAAGTATTTGTAGCCCTAGTTTTTTTTTTTTTTTTTATTAAAAAAGGTAAAATAACCACTTTTTAACAAAACAATGATCAAGATCATTTAACTAAATTATATAAAGATTCACATGTTGGTTCAAAACTGAACTTGTCAAAGAAGGTGTTCAAAAAAGTCTAATAAAAGACATTCTACACAACACTTGCTGTGCATCAGTTATTTATTATTTACTACGTGACATAGGAACATTTACTTCTGCTGCAGAATCTGTTCCGTTAATGATAAATGGGAAACTGCAATACAGAAGCCTCATGTGTTTCTCTGATGGCGCATCTGCATGAGTCATTTGAATAATGTGATATGGATTCCCAACACCAGAGGCACTGCATTTCTGCTGATTAAAATTGCATGCAGCATAATAGACAGAGGAGGGGAGTAATGAATGGTGGCGTGACACACTCGCTGCTGATTAGCAGGGACGGCTGAGAGAGGCAGCACGTTTGTTTGCTTGTATTTCTGGATGCATCTGTTTTGATGGTGTAGTGGTGTGCGTGTGTGTACATCACGTGATTGTGTGTCTATACAGACAGCCGCATGTGGGAGTGTGTGGTATGAAAATATCGCTCCGTCTGCCTTTGTGTGCGTATCCTTTGTGTGTGCACACGTGTGATACCCAGTGCCTCACCTTGAGCACCTGCTGTATGTGATCCTGATGCTCTGCGTCAACAATGCGGTCCACGTACCACTTCAGCACTTTGATCAGGTCCCTAGAGGAGACGCACATATACACACACACACTATCACCATTTGGCTCTAACAACATCACACATAGTCGCTCCCACTGGATTTGGCAAATATAGATGAGGCAATGCAGCATTTTAAAATGAAATACTTTCCATCAAACACTGTCTCGATCCATTTCTGAGAAAACTCTGCCACTCATTTGCCAATATTTCAAGTATAGATGATTTAAATGTTATAATTGGGAGTAATGATCATAGGATGACTAGCAAATCCAATAAAAATCCCTTATTGCATTTTTAAAAGGAAACTCTTTAAATCTAGTCGAGGGGCATCCTTTTCATTCAGCAGTGAGCTGGTGACAGAGCCAATGTCTTCTCATTCTAATCAGGACAAGATGACGTCTTTGTTCCCTGATAAGAACTTGAGATAGTTACAATTAAGGTGTGACACTTTTAATGAAACAATATCACAGGTAAGAGAGTTGAAAGCAGATGGATGTGGCAGCAGCATCCTCAGTGTGCACAAGTACAGTAGGAGAAGAAAAAAGAGACAGCACCAGCACGGTATCTTTGCAGGTACAGAGAGTGTGAAGAAGACAGCCGGTGAGAACAGCAGGTGGTGAATTTGTGTGTATGTGTGTGTATGCGTGTGCTAGACGAGAGGAGAAAGGAGGAGTTTAAAAAAAAAAAAAACAGCACAATTTCATAGTTCACTTTTCATCCGCCAGGTGGCGCCATAACCATTTCATTCACACTTACATTGTGACTAAAATCAAAGCCCAGAGCTGAGCAGATCTGCCTCTCAGCACTGACGCAGGCTGGCCTCTATGACTGCCTCTGATCTGACACTTCATTACAATACAATTTAGGCTGCAACGTTGTGCGCTCAAGGCGCTGCCTGAGCCTTGAACAGCCACATTTGCAGAAGTGAAGGCTGAAATATCATCGTCACACACCTGTAGGACAAAGCTCCGGCAAAGTGGCTCTCGATGTAGGTGTCCATGACTGGTTTGAAGTGCTGGAATTTGCTGTCCTGGAGAAGGTTGATTATATGGACCTAGACATAAACAAAGACATATTATAACAAATAGAGAACACTACTGTCTGTGTGACCCTTTTTAACCCCATTAAATACAGTTTTTCCCCTTAAGAATCTTATGACAACACCATTTCAACAGATGGATACATTTCCTGAACGTATTTGATTCTTTGACAACTTCAGGATCTCCACTACCAATTCAAATAAAGTTCTGTGTGTTTGAACAATGTTGAGCTACACAGGTTCAACTAACCTGAGCTAGTGTAAGATTCAGATGAGATTTAATGGAGAATAAAATAAAATAAAAAAAATAGCGATATTTTTCAGATAGTTATTATTATATGAATCTTCACCTTGAAATAAATCTCTAACAGGAAATCTATGGCGAGGAAGTAAAATGTTGTCAAATTGCACTCTAAAGACACACATCATTGTGCAACACAACCAATCTGTTTACTTTGATTTCATGGCCAACAGAAAAAAGAGATAAAATATATCAAATATAAAAGATAAGAGGAAAAGTATTGAAAAATTTTGATATTTGAAAATACAGATTTATAAGAATATAACGATAATAACCAAGGTAAAAAGTGGTTGCACATATGACTCCATGTTTCCCTCGTGTATAGGTTTGTTGCACTGAATTTATCCGAACCACAGAAGATAAGTCCACTTGTCAGACTTGTTGGATTGATCTCAAAACCACAAAAAGGAAACTTGATGAGTGCACCGGCTCGCTCGACCTTTTCACCATTGATAACGCCACGCCGAGCGGAGAAAGTGTGTTCATGTTTCAGTGTCAGACTGATGGGGCGAGCAGGAGAGAGACACACACAGAGGCAGACAGAAAGAGAGAGAGGGGGAGAGAGATCGATTCCCGGCCTCGCTCTATCAGCGCAGTGCAGCATGACCGGGGTGAGATTGGTTCAGCGAGCTCTGAAGCGTTACATCACCAGATCTTTCACCAACGGTTAGTTTGTGTTTCTGTTTTTTCCGCATTTGACTCAAACAATTTGAGATTGCGCTTGACACACGACAAAAATAGGAAACAGAAAATACACAACGATGCATGGATATGAGCAGACCATTAGGACCACGTACTCACCAGTGAATCGAACACCTTCAGCCCATATCTCTGAGAGCTTTCATCCAGAATACCAAAAAGAGTGTCCAGGGTGTCCTGCAGAAACTGGTGAAGGCAGAAGGACAAAAGGGATTTTGTACAAACTGGCACAGAGCTGATGTATCAAATTAACTTTTCAAGGTTTCAGTTTTTGAATATCCTCAGCCTGTCGACATGAAATCAAAAACGTGTGGACTGAAATCAAACCAGAAACAATCAATACTATGAATGCCAGGATAGCAAGAGCAATCCAAAGCTGAGTGTGGTCCTACTTTGACAATCTCCGAGCCATCGATCTCCTTCAGCTTAGTGAGGCTGTCGTTGATCCTTTCGGGGTGGGCTCTCCACTTCAACAGGTCCAGCATATCACCTGGAGGAAGACAAAGAGAGTGCGACACAGGGATAAGCGTAGGAGATACAAAAAGCAGGAAGTGACCGACAGAAGACGTAAAGACACATCTCGTTTGTTTGTAAAGAAAAGCAGGATTATGAGAGCAATATGCACCTCAGAACACACAGCATCGCCACACCCTTCAATTATAGCCCAAAAACTCCACCGAATCCAAACAAATGATGACATTTTCAAGTGCAGCGGGATAAAGGAGATAAAAAGTCATTTTCCTGAGCCAGAGTCCCCAGACATATACATGAATAAAACATAAGCCCTGGAGAAGAAAGTCTTTTAGCTGTCTCCTCAGATTCTATTCAACCTGAAGCGTGTCTTTTTGCAACTTCACGTGTGAATTTGTGTCTGTGTGTGCATGTGTTTGTGCGTTTGTTTGTACCAATCTGTCAAATGTTTTTTTTTTTTTTCAACAAAAACTCAAGCAATACCTCTATAAACAATTCACAAAAAAAAAAAAAAATCTAATGTATTCAAGAAATTAACAGCCTGTTAATAAATTGTGCCTGTAGCTTTTATGGTTATATATTCTACCAGCTACTTAATGAAGTAAAAAACAATTCATCCCTCACAGACATACTGTAGTCTGGTAAAATATTGACACTCTGGTGAAGTTTGGGATGCATCAGTGACCCAGTAGAGAAAAACAAATGTCTCCTCTAATGTTCGCTATATTTCACTTTACATTCATCGTTGGCTAATGAAATTTTTTTCACCATGAATGAGGCCAGCTAAGAAAAAAAAAAGACTACAAGAATATTTGTAAGCGCATTTCTGAAAACACAATGTTTTGTTAGTTCATTAGTGAGATCTGCAAACTGGAGGCTATTTCTACCACCCTGCATATTCACAGGTTTATTCACACACTCTCATGGGTTGGAAATACCACTTTCTCACTTCCTCAGAACCTGTCTCTTCCTCTGTGTTTTTTTTCTTTTTCTTTTTTCCTTCAACATATGGTGTTTTACCACTTTCTTTGCCTTTTGCGAAGTGATGATCACCGTCTTTGGCAGAAATACTTCTATTCCCTACTTGCCGAACTCTACAGATGCAGAGGACGACACAGCACTAGAAAGCATCGCAAAGGCTAACTCCAATTAAAAATGTGACAAACAGTTCGAGCACCGCAGCCAAACACACCTCACCGGGCGAGTGGCCAAAATGTCAATCCCTGAGTCTAGTTTACCGTTCTGTGTGAGCTTGGTGGAGCAGAGGAAGCTGGTGATCCAGAAAGACTCCTTGGTGCCTTTCAGCGTCTGGTTGTTGGACGGGAGGCTGGGCTTAGAGAACGGCAGCTTCAGGTAGCGCGAACAGTCTGCCAAGCTGGTGTTCTCCTCACACTGGAAAGAAACAGGAAAAGGATAAGCAACACATTTTTAAAAAACTGGCACAGTGGGTTAATAGGAAAGTGCTAAAGTAATGCTGCAATCACTGTTTTAATGCCAATTTATCAATATTACACTTGCTCAAATGTGGGTGATTTCCACAAATGTCATATATTATATCACAGGGTTGGAGGCTGTATATCAATGGTGACTGAAACATGTAAAGCCATGAATCAACACAACACAACAGGATTAAAACTTAGTTTAAGGTTCAGGTTTAAAAGTTCAGCCTGTCGAGGTGATAACGCTGCAGAAGTTAATGATGAGACTTTTGGGATTTAATGTGCAGCCTTAATGCACAGCTGAGGCCGTTTGAGCTCCAAAGCTACCACACAGTTTGGAATGATTCTTCTGTGTCTATTTTGGGTCTGAGGAGAAACTAGGCCATGCCAGTTTCATTGAGCTTTTCAGCAACTTCCATCTGGCATTAGAATGCCCCCCCCCCCCCTAAACGGTGGGAACACACCAGGATACCAGAGTTTTCCTTTAAAACTGGCAGGCTCAGGTTAGGAGGGTTTTGTAAGACTAAATCTGGTGGCAATACAAGAGAACAGAGGACAATGAAAAGTGGAGGCTTTGTTTTTAAAGACAGCTCAAAGAAAGTAGTAGCTGTAGTTAACAGAAGGATAAATAATCCGACTTCTGGTCACTGTTCTGCCTCGCTGCCAATGAAATGTATGAAGGCGCTCCATGCTTTTCCGTCCTCCGCAAAGCCTCAGGTTTATGCACACACCCTTTGCCTGCAGCTGAGGACAAGCATGTAGTCTGCAATTATTCTCAATTACACCCAAGACGGTCTTGCAGAAGCTTTTAACTAGGGATGCAGGCAGTTTTATTTGCTTTAGTCTTTTGATGTGTCAAACCCAAAATGTGTGAAAAGATGACAGTGAGTCTGTTAGTGTCTATAAAATGCAGAAAATGGACATAAAGGCCAGGCTAAATACAGAGATAGAGACTTGCACAGGAGGTCTGCAACAACATCCGTCAGCTTTGCCTCAAAGGAAATGTGCATACAGCCAGTTGAGTAACAACTGTTTCTCACACCAGCACAAGCAAACAGACATACATCAACACTGACTTGCAGTTAAATTCAACCTCGCAGCTTGAAAATGTTGCATAAGTGGACATCAGTCATTGGCCCGCCAGGCTGTAATGGAGTGATGTGAGCTGGCACCAAACAGTGTGACAACAGAATGACAGGATTTTGCCATTTAGAGCAAATTATTCCCATAATAATATACAGTGTGACACAAAACAGTGAGTGGGTTCACTGACGAGAATCTACAAGCTGCAATTAACCAACTGACCGGATGATAATGGATCTCTGTTCTCTCTAATTGGGGAAATTCAAATTGCACTTTGGCTGTTAATATGGTGTTAAATAGGTAATAGAAGGGGTTAAGTGGACAGGAAAGCACAATGATAAAGGTCAAATAGCTTGAATTCTGATTAAAAAAAGCAGCTCATCCCCACGTTGTTGAGACCAAGACACTTTTTGTTACATGAGTGAAAATGCATCAAAACAGTGACATTATCTCATTCTCAATCTTGGATGGCTTTACATATCCAGATGACCATTTCTGCAGTGCGCTCTCAAAGCAGTGTACGTGCGTGCCCTGTAGAAGACACAGTCAATTCGATTCCATGTGGCTCAGTCTAAGTCTCGGCAGAGAGGGTATGCAGGCCTTACCTTATGGATAATGAGCTCATGGGTGCCATCTGGCAGAGTCCTGCCATCCTCCTGCATCAGAGGAACAAAGGAGTAGCCAAACAGTTTCTTCTCTCCCTTGTCTTTAGCTGTCAAACAACAACACATGGACATGGCACTGAGTCCAAAATACACAAGCACAGGCTGCAAGAAAACAAACATAACACAAAAGCTAATATAATGGTACCAGTTCTGCTTTTCTCATCATGCAGTTTAAAATTAGTAAAGAGTGGAACTATCTGTAAATCATCTCTAAATGTAGGTTCCTATCTTTAACCATAAGTACTGCTGACCTCATCAGGTTGGAATTTAAAGGTACTTTTGTGTGTTAGTGGTGCTATGGAGCAATGCATTAAAGATTGGGTCCTAGTTTTGTTGTATTTTGTGCTCTACTTGCATGCACACACAGAAAAGGGCATGGGTGACGAGAAGAATATTACTGCTATTGATTTCAGCAAAATCAACCAGCAAAATCCAGGGAAGAAGGGTTGAAATTATTCAAAGCAACTTCGTGAGTGTTTGAGGTGGCCAATGCATTTTTATGAGAAACACTGAATGCGAAATGTGTTAGCAAGAAAACTCTACAGGATACCTTTAACTTCGGAAGTCTGAAGTCTATTGAACCTGTAGACACACCATTTAATTGTCAGGGTGTACTGAATCCCTGCCTGAGTGTACGTCTATGCAACCTCAACCACTGACAAATACAAGGCAAAACATATTTTTTGTAGATGTTGTTAAAGGTACTCTAGGAGGGTCTGATTACCACTGCTGCTGTGTTTTTAAGTAGCTTTCTGAAAGCTCTGGGCATAATTTGCATTATGAACACATGTAATCTGATTTCTCTGCTGTTTTAGTGCTAATGTGCACACAGCGGGAAGTGAGAAGCGTGGTGCTAGGAAGGTTTCTATTTCCTTTCATTGCAGCACCGCTGATTAATTTAGCCGGCGTCTACCAGTCTTCTGTTTATGTGTGTCTCTGTGTGTCTGTGTGTGTGTCGATTTTCCCGGGAGAAGCACAAGTTTGTACTGTATTAAACTTAGAAATTGGTACTCCACACCACTGCCATTTTATTTCTGTCTTCCTTTGCCGTGATTAAGCTTTTGTACCAGGGAAGTTATTTCTCACAAAACTGTACACTTTTGCTTTTTGTCGTGTCTGGTTGCCTTTGTGGAGGTTTTCCGAATCTATAAGCCTTCACACACTTTGGCACTAGGAGATTAAGAAAGATTAAGTGGTACTGTGTGAAACCCAGGTTTAGCTGAGCATGGCAGACCAGGTAGAGATTGATGGATGTTAACATTCTGAAACCACTCTACCAAAGACACTATGCTATTATATAGTGCAATGTAATAGTTTGGGGGCTTGTTAGGAATTAAGGGTTTTAAATTGTAAACGTGGGCAGACTTCATGTTTTTAACATGTCTACTAAGAGAAAAACAAAAATCAGGTCCAGCTCCTCTGACAGCAGTAACAGTAAAGTTGGCTGACTACTGCAAATGATTTCATCAGTTTAAAATATCACAGAAGACATCTACCAACAATTAGCTATAATAAAACAAAGTATTGCACTGCTGACACTGACAGGTCCCTTTAGCATCATTTAGGAACAACACTGGACTCCTCGCAAACAAATTAACAATTACCGCTGCTGCATAATAACTACAGCAACAAGGCTGCATTTTAAAGCATATAAATAAAAATGAGCTTTCTGTTTTGAATTGAAAATGAGCGCGTCTGCAAATTATATTTCTAGAGGCAGGTCGTCTCCGAGTGTGGGAGCCCTAATAGTAAGTGTAATATGGTCTCCTCAGTTTGGTGCCTCCCAGCCTCCCAGCTTGGCATAATAATATCAGCTTGTTATGAGAGAAGAGATTTGGCCTTCTCCCCGTAGCCCAGAAAGAGGGTGGGAGAGACTGAGAGCAATATTTTGGTCATAATTAAAGCTTTGTATCATTAGGAGGTGAGAAGTTGGACAAACAGTCTCATTATGAAAATACTAAAAGCGCACACTTGTACACTGGGACATTTTCTGTTTGGGGGTAGCAGCAGCCTTGGGGCTTGAGGCTGGATGGTTGGCAGGTTGAAGTGGGTGGAAAAGTGAAGGCTTATTGTGCATTTTCTCCCTCCACAACAGCACATCTTTACCCTCTCACTCCCCTGGATAATCAAGTGAAAAGAAAAAAAGCACCTAAGGTGTTCACACCCTGGGCAGCTAGTACGTGAAACTGTGTGAAAGCCTGGAAAATTGTGTTCACTTAACCTTTCCTGGATAAATAAAGGTTGTCCACAATCTCAGTCCTACTTACTGGAGCAGTGTCGGAACTCAAACCGGACATGTGACCCCCGGAACATGTCGACAGGGATGGGAAGCTTGATCTGCTCCGCCCAGCGGGGGCTGTTGTTGTGATACAGCACCAAGGAGTGGTACTCGTCCCCACCTGGTTCACCCGAGCCGGCGGCTACGTGACTCTGAAAGACAGATAGAGGAGAGTGAGCACAGATGGAGGAGGCGAGTGATGCAGAGTAAGAACATGAAGTGAAGAGAGGAAATGAGAAGGCCAGGCTCGAAGATGAGGTAAAGAAGGACACAATGAATTAATGTAATGTATAAATACAAATGTACTGAAAATTGTAGACGTACCACCACATGCCAATAAAATGAGAATGACATGGTTCACATGTGTGTTTATGTGTGTTAGGGGGTTGCGTGCTATGTGGCGACAGAAGCAGTGGCAGCAGGGTTATATTTGAGTCTATTTTCTGTCCAAGGCCGAGGCAGCGCAGGAAACCACAGAGGCAGACTGTCACAGTGCTGCACCAAAAATGGGCAACACAGTGGAAAGACACTTAGCTCTCATCTGGGTCAGCGATATTTAAATGAAGAGCTTTGCTCCAAAATAAGACACCCACTATTAAAAAAAAAACTGAGTTAACTAAGGACTTAAATGAGGTGTTTACTATCCTTAAACATAGTGTTTAGCCCTTAAAAATTATATATTTCCCCAATGACAGTTATGGATCTTGCAAAATGGAGACATAACAACTGTGACACAAAGCTGCTAAATAAAGAAAAAAAAAAAGTGTTGTCACCTTGAGGATCTGTCCATCGATGTCCAGCACATAAACGGTGATCTCCACGTTCCTGGCGACACTCTTCCCTCCCTTCTCAAACTCTCCTTTCTCCAGTGTGATGTAAAGGTCATTCCTCATCTCTCCTGCAGGGACAGGGAGGTAAAAGAGGCAACAAGCCATTGATTATGCATACAAGCGAGAATTAATAATGATCTCTCAGCAGCTTGACGACAATGTTTAGTGTAATGCTCCATGACAGGGTTGGCCAGCACTTACATTAGTGGCTATTTAAGATATATCTCCTGCTGACATGAAATCTTAGCCTGAGTTATAACCTTTGACAATCAGAGAATACAAGACTTAAAGATCTGCTGTAGGTAGATTGTGTAGCCAATACCCATTTTCAGCAATAAAGGAGAGGCAATACACAAGCACAAACACATTACACACCTGCAGTATAACACTGTCCAACTCACAACCAACAGTTAAATAAAAAAAGGATAAAAATCGACACAGCAGAACCAGAGACGTCATCTTTTCTATTACAGACATTCTTCTTCTGTGTCCAAACATGGCACCTACATTACCCACAATGCAGCTCAACTACCAATACTTCAGTTAAAGATTCCAGGTGTTTTATCAATGATTCTGAAGAACCAGGACAAAATATTGAAGATTTCCTGCTTTTTTGATTTTGACATGAATATTTTTTGGCCTTTTACCAAACTTTACCGAATCTGTTCCAGGTGAGTTTTTTGATGAGAGCTATTTTACCAGCGACACGATGTGTGATGTGCCCGGACACTGGACAGTATATACTGTATCTTCTGCTGGGACATTTATCCATCACGACATTTGACGTGTGACTCATTGCTTCAGATGCTTTGTACATTCCCCTGTAAGTGTTGTAGACCCATCGTCTATAAACCTCAGATGTGGTCACGACAATGATCTATTATCTACACATTTACAATGAAATCCTGACTGGTCTGGGTTCTCTTTCAGTGAGACTACAACATCCCTCACTTGGTTTCATTTAGTTTGAGGGTTACATTACTGTTACTCAGTAACTCAAGTGACATCACTTAAGGCAACTTATCAGATTTTCTTTCAGCTCCCTCTGGAGCCACAAAAGGCTTCACCGAACTTTTTTCACATATGCAGTAGTACGCCCCAACACCTGTAAACAGACTGTTATGAGAATCAGTGGAGTGCCCCTTTAACTTACAGAGATCACATGGAAAAGAGCTATGTGCAACAGGTATACAGCTATTATTACTGGTTGCCCTTATTCCTACGTGCAGATGAACAACAGGTGCAGATCTGGCTCATATACAGCATAAGCTATATAGGAAGATATAGGCATCAAGTACACAAAGAATAAAAACATGTGCCAGAGATAAAGGGTGTCAGAGTTCATCCTGTAGTCACAAGGTCTCTCAACTAGTCAAAATAACTGTCAACCATAGTCAAGGACAAAACACAGACCCTTCCTTTTACATTTTATAAAAAACCTGGTCAAGTCAAGTGTGTAAACAATGAACCCAGTGTCTGGGATTCATAAAAACAAAATATATATAATTGCTGCTGAATGTGCAATGTCTGGACCACACACATTTATTTCATTCAGTAGGGGAAGTCAAAATTGTGCAAAGTGATGTAGATGAGAAAAAGGATAGGCCTGTTTCCTCTGCAGCCAAGCCGGGGTCAGACGCATTGTGAAATAGGTTCCCTATCAAACCTCTCTGTGTGTGTGTGTGTGTGTGTGTGTGTGTGTGTGTGTGTGTGTGTGTGTGTGTGTGTGTGTGTGTGCGCACTCATCATATCTCTCAGCATTGATTTTCTGCTCTTAACAACAGTAACCATGGTAACACGAGGCATTCTATACACACCCATACTGTACACTTGCAGCTCACACACAAAGACTGCGGGAAGGTGGACACACAAGGGGGCAGTTTTCTGATGTACAATGGCAAAACGGGAAGTGGAAAAGGTGGACGCTGAGCAGCTGGACGGAGAAAAGAGCGTGTTTGCATATGAAAAAGAAAATGAGTGGAAAGATACGCTCAGATACAAATTCAGAAAATGGAGGGAAAAAAAAGAAGGGGAGACAGTTTCCTTAGCCCAAGGGCAGACTTACACAGGCAGGAAGGGTGAGAGCACTCAGCATTAAGGGTTTGTAGTCAGACAAAGACAAAGAAAGAGACAGTGAACATAAATCTGTGTTAGTGAGGCGCTGGGGGACCCACAGTCCGTGGTTCCTCTTTATCTGTGTGACCAGACAGCACACCTCACTTATTTAAAAGAACAGCTCTTCTGTGAGCGAAAAAAAAAGTCCCCTGACGTCCAGCTCTCATAAAAGAATGAACAGACAAAGAGTCTGAGAGCTAATTCAGACACTTTCTCTTTTACACGTTTTCCCCTGGATATGTAAATATAAACATGTACATGTTTAGTCCCTTGTTTCATCTTGCATTCGAGTGGTTGTACATTTGTTACCAGGGCAACAAGACCCCATCTAGCTAAGCCTGAAGGTCTCTGCAGGGGTCTGTCATTTAGACAAGCAGCTATTTGAATGATGCCCATCTACCTGAAACAACCTGAATATTTAATCTTTCTGAGGGAACACTTAGGTGGAATCCAAACATCACTGTACTCACGCAATAAGTGTTACCACGGCAACTAGGAGTGGACATTATGAAGACATTATTTATTATAGTATATAAGTTTAAAGCTCAAAAGATGCCAGCTAAAAATATTACTTTATTAATACATATTATATTGTATTATTATAAATATATGAATAGATATATTTCATATAGAAGACAAATGTAAACAAATAGGGTATGTTAAAAAAGTTAATACATATATTATATATATATATAATAGTTTTATTGGTTGGATGTTTTGGAGACAGTGATTAGACTAAAAGACTTTTTCCAGTAAGAAACTGTTTTCCAGGAAGTTAAATGAAGGAAGGAAGTAAAATGAGTAGACATCCAGTAGATGAAGTCATGAGTGCTGGTGAAGTTTTTTTTGTACACACTGGAGGACGGTCAGGAGGAGGAGCTGTGGTGGTTGTGTGTGTGTGTGTCCCACCTGGCATGATGACATCAGAGAAGCCCAGTTTCCTGGTGATGGACACACCCCGGGTGAAGAGGACCATGTACTCCCGTCTCAGCTGCTCTATGTCCCCGTGGAGGAGCTGGAGAGCCACTGCCAGGCCTGAAATGAAATAATGGCAAAATTAAAAGAAATATCATATGCATCAACAACATGGGCCTTTCATTTTTCATCCTATATCCCACACTCAAAATACAGTATATCATAACCCCATTCCCAACACTTTCATGTATTGGTGAGTTCAGAAAAAGTATTGACAAGGGCATAATTCAAGCTTTATTATAGCTGCACGGCTATATCTGTTATATCTGCCAACAGCAACACTTGTGTATGGAGAGCAAACAGACACCCCCGCGCACATAAACAAAAATTGCAAACAGCCTGTGAGTCACCCCCAGCTCCTTTTTATTAAGAGGAAATCCTACATGAAGGCTGTCGTCTCAAATCAATATCCTTACGCAATAATGCAATAACTCCAAAAGTCAGGGCAACTAAATTAAAGCGCTGGCTTGTATTCAGGGCTCAAAATGCATCTCTGTGATGTGCATGCATGTTTGTGTGTGTGTGTCCATGCTGATGACATGGAAAAGCAGATACATAAAGAGCAGCAAGGGAATGTGTGAGAGATGAGTTGATGATTATTGTTGTGGATGTTTTTAGGAAAGCTGGCAGGAAGTGGTGAGATGGTTCAATAGCTGCGAGAGGTTTCAGTCACTGAGAATCACCAAGAGATGCGGCTTGTTTGCAAACCTGTTAGCAATGTGCCAAAGTACACTGCACTATAGAGGCAGAGAGCAGTAGGACGCAGTGAAGTTGAGAAAAAAGGCGTTAAAGTTTTCAGGCTTGATGCCAAATTGTGTATCAGAAAGAGTGTAATACCTTCTTTTTGTTGTGGTTGCTTCATTCACTTTTGCGGAATAACAAATTAAATTACCAAAATGTGAGGTTGCTGCAAATTTTTTTTCAAATTTTTTTTCTAAAATTATTTCTGTGGAATAATAATTTTCTCTGGCAAAACTAACTTAATTTTGACCCAAGATGTCCTCACTGCGTTTCAGCTTTCTAGTGCAGTACACAGCTTGCGCTCTACACTTCCAAGACAGACACAACAGAAAACACAGACACAGAGGGCATGGGGGGTGACTCACACAATACAGTCCATTCCTCTGATCTAAATAATTTTAAAAAATGACACACCGACCATCAACAGTTGCTCAAAGTAGCACAAAGGTCTGGTGGGGATTGAAAAGAGGGTCCCATTAAGTTCAGGGGAGATGGGTTTTTTCTACCCAGGCATTATCTCGCCAGCCCCTTAATGTGGATCAAGCCTTTGGCATTTATACACACATAAACAAACACACACACACACACACACACACAGGCACACGCACGCACGCGCGCGCGCACGCACACACACACACCACACACACACACACACACATACACAGGCTTTAAAAGCTACTGCAGGGCTACAATTAGGCAAACCAGCTTCATTACTATTCTGCCTGGAAGATGGAGCTGACGCTGACGAAAACACTCCCAACCTATGCTGCCCTCAGCCCACCCGGCCTGCCTCTTCACAATCTCAAAAAAAAAAATTTTTTTAAAAACAGACAGAGGAAAATAATATCTCAAAAACAAAACAGTCGACTTGTCGCTTCTGTCACTGCCTACGCTTGCATGTGGAGGCGGGAGCTGAATTATCTACCTGACCTGACTCATGCAGAGCCAGATTCTTATGAAATCTCTTTTATGGATTACTGGGCTTCATGTAAACAAAATCACCATCTCCTCTCATCAACTATCTCTCTCATCTTTCGAATTCGATTATCCAGAGTGGCCCCCCCAATGACCTCGAAACATACAGGTGAAAGAAAAATGAGATGATGAACAAAACAACTGTCTCTCCGTACAGACTCCCTCTCTCTCTCTCCATGTATTACCCAAACAACCCAGCTATCTTTATATTTTAAGGGGCAGTGCATTCATCTCTCCCCTGCTAATTGGCTGCTAATAAGAGACTTCTGGCACGCTGCCCGGTCTGTTTAAAAGGCGAACCACACAGTGAGACTACTGGAGACACACACACAAGGAGGCACACACTAATGGCAAAGATGAAGCACACAGACGGCACAGTGCACACATACAGTACTGTATATAAACAAGTACACATATACGCACATTACGTTATCCCACTCCACTGCACACTTGTTTTAATTGCCCCCCTGACACTAAATGTAATAAATTGTGGTCTTAAAATTATGCATGGTGTTCTATAACTCCTGTACGGACACTATCAGAGACATAGTGAAGAGGAGACGCTGACCTGCCTGCTAATTATGAAATAGTCTCCCCAGATTGCATATTTTGGTGTTGAGGCTAGACAAGTGACGTAAGTGCTATCTCGTCTTTAATGTTGCTCTGCAGCAGAATATAATGCTCTGCAAGTGATGTTGTGGCTGTTTTGAATGAAGAGGAGGCGGGAAACTGTAAAAGGTACGGGGTATTTTAGAACAGAGAAAAAAAAAAAAAAGCAAATTGCATTAGTTTACTGGAGTATTTCTGGTTGACGTCACACTTGCTGCTCAATATTTGTCTTCATAAATGTGGTCATGAACTCGGGGAAGTTACAACTTGTCACAGTCCTGTTTGAGTAAGAGCAGGTGTGTGTGTGTGTGTGTGTGTGTGTGTGTGTGTGTGTGTGTGTGTGTGTGTGTGTGTGTGTGACATGTAATTCAAGAGAGAAGAAGTTTAAAAGAGCCAATAAGAGCACAATCCTGGAAAAGTGTCAAAGCTAATAAAATTATAATTAATACATTTGGTCCAGACAGGTGAATGGTGCTCATAATACACAAATGAAAAGCTACTATCCAGCACTCCTTATCTTAAGAATTGAAATTATTACCTCTGCTCTGTGATTAAAGCATTTTTTTCTCTTTCATTTCATAAGATCAATGTCAAATTCAGTTAAGTGGTGGAAATGTAATTTTGGAACAAAGTCACTTGAATTATGCATGCCGGCATATTGTGACAAAGGACCCGCAGCTCTCCTCTAATGCACTTTGAAAGAGAAAGCACTGAGGCAAATCAGGCGTTCAGCTGGATCAATGTCTTTAGCTGACAGCTACTCAATAGCTAACATCCAAGTGTTTGTGATAAATTGCACGATGCAACCAAAGACGGAAGGGAAACTCTTTATGATAATTCACTTACATGTGTTTATGATGTGTGTGTGTGTGTGTGTGTGTGTGTGTGTGTGTGTGTGTGTGTGTGTGTGTGTGTGTGTGTGCGCGTGTGGGTGTGTTTGCATTGGGTGAGTGTGCATGATGCTGTCAAATAAGAGCCTGAAGCAAACCTGTACATGATGGATACATTTAGAGAAGATACTGTGAAGTGAGGCAAAATGCTGTCTTCTGTCAGTCATGTTGTTTTTTTGCCAAAACAGTGTGATTAATTGTTTTTGATTCGGGGAAAAAACAAAAAAATCTTAATGTCATCCAACAGGCACCAGACACTGTGCAGCTTTTACAGGAGAACCACATATCCGCAGTGTCATCAGCTAAAAGTCTTGGAAGTTTGACAGCAACAATGCACCACAATATCTGTATGTGTTATCTGTTATTAAAACGGATAACACGTGTGTACTCATGTGTTCACAGCAGTGGGTAGTGGCAACAGATAAAGCTGATATACAGTAAGAATTTGAGATTAAGATTTTGTTGGAGTTCAACATGAGATTAGAAAACAGTCAAGTAAGTGGTTGCTTAATATTCCCATTTTAGAGTTATTCCTCTGCTTTATGTTTGAACAGAAATTAGTTCAGACTTTTGCCGCTTATCAGCTCAGCAATGCAAAGCGCTTTACATCTCCTCCCATTCAACAGCAACTCTGCCGTTTCAGATTTTAGCTAGATGATGCAGTTTTGTTATGAACCAGCGCCGGGTATCGCAGACTGTGCTAAATGGCTTTGTGCCTTTCAGTGTAATTACTGCATCCCTTCACGCTTACGCAAGATTATTCATGATAATTTAACATACTGGAGTTGTATGCCTTCTCCTCAAGCAATTATTGGTCTTCTGAGGGAAGGTGGAAAGAGGAGCTGACTCAGTAGATCAGTCTCACAGATTCTTGACATTCCTATAATCTCTCCCGTTTGCATGCTGATAGTCCTCAAATCAATTATCAGCCTTTTCTATGTGTTCCTCTAAGAACACACGAGGGAGATATAAGAAGACAATGAACTGTTAACACACAAAATGAATATTTCCATTATGAAGATAAGAGCCTGCAGCAAGTTTGCAGCAACACTTCACAAACATATTTATGTAAATCAGCTGTGAGGCAAACTTCTGATGAACTCTTGCTGATTGCTTACTGTTGGTTGTACATTTGCCCCATTGATGCAAACAGCTGCAAACTAACCAGCACTGTATAATTCATGATTACAGTACATCTTCTCACTTCACACCCCGTGTGAAGTGTGTCAAGCTGCCTTTGCTGCAGATTAGAGTCTGAAGTCATAATCAGAAAGTCATCTGCGACTATCATTTTGTGCACACAAGATAATATGGTTCCTTTAACAGCAGTGATTGTGGAAAACGTTGTATAATCCACAGGAGTGATGCACAGACCTCTCTGCAGAATAAACCTCTTCATATATCTTATGACTTTTTTTTTTGACGTTTGAAGAACTGAATGTTCTGATTCTCCACCAACCTGTTGCTATGGGAAACTGCTGATGCTGTTGTTCCGTATGGTGTGAATGCAGCTATTTATAAAAATAAAAAAAATCATCTGAATGCATTTGCAACAGCGGGCTTCCTGCAAACACAACCACAGAATGACTACTAAAGAGGAACATCGCCCCAACATAAACGCTACTCAGACTGACCGGAAACTGACTATTGCATGGTAAAGAGACCGATGATGCAAGTCAGCCGCTGAGTTTGTCATCACAGCATAATTTTTGTTTAAGGTTTTGTGAAAGAAATGAACCTGATTTCCACAAGACAGTGAATTTACAGCTTTGGAAGTTCTTCCATGATTTTAAAAACATGAAACATGACAAAAAAATAACCAAAAAAACCAAATCACACACCGCCAAAGAGGCATCACTCAAACCCGTCAGTTGCAAACCAAGTACAATGTGTAGATGTGAGGAAAGCATGATGGATGAAACAGATGTGGTTCTTACCAGTGTTGGAGCCAGACAGGTTGTATCTGGAATTGGCCTTTTTGATGATGTTCTCGTGGATCTGGTACCACTCACTCTCAGTGTTACACCTGAGAAAAAAAAGAAGAGAGGAAGTAACAGAAAATAAATAAACTTTATAGATTTCCTACTTAAAAGTGCACCGACAATTAAGTGTTTCATTTCAGTGAATTTGGGCAACTCACAGGAGACAGATTTCAAGGAGAACGGTCAAAATTGATGTAGCAGAGGCAAAGATATGGTGACTTTTAGGCCATATATATAGGTCAACCTGGAAAAACAGGGTCCTATATTTCCCATGGTTCAACAAGAAGCATCCATGTCTCCAGTTTGTAACACAGGCTTTCTACTTCGCTGAGATAACAGGGGGGGGACGATAAAATACTGTTTTATCAGTAACAAATATACTGACTTCTTTTCTAAAATTGATGGAGTTGCCTTTTAAGTTATTCTTCGAGGTATTCGCTATTCTGTTGCACTGCCCCGACTGGACCACCCGGTTGCTTGTAATGTATAAAGTGTGTGTAACATGCATGATTCATCGCATGTGTTGCTCCGACTTAAAACAAAACCTATTATTTATTTTTTAAAAAGGGCATGTCAGGTAAAAACTAATTTTAATTTCCAATGAAGTCTTGTTGGAAATCAATTCTGAAAACTCCCAGCTGAGAGTTTTAATGCTAAAACACCTGAAACTTCCCACTGAAACCTCTCACTGCTAATACTACAGATATAGAGAAAGTGGTTGTATTTTCTTCTGAGCTAGGTGTATTTGGCCAGTCGGTGTGATCCAGATATAATTTAGGTCAAACTAATGTGTCAGCGGTCTTTTCTGTCCCTGGGGGCAGTGTGTAGTCTAGGTTGGACCACAGAATACTTCCTCTGAAGAAAAAAAAAAAAAAAAATGCAACAAGCCTCTGAACCACAGCGAGAAAATGTGCAGTATCTAACTCTTTGTTTGTGAAATACATCTAGTGATACTTCTGTTGTTTATTCAGACTAATAGGACGAATTGCTTTGTAGTTTCATGAAGGGGAATTCTAGCAGAAGGTTTTTGGGGTCTGATATATGATATCTGATATACTCTTTTGCAAGATGTGGTATTTGTTGGTATTTTGAATATAAATTGAACTGTGGACAGTGATTCATTCTGGGAAATATCCTTATTTGCTTTCTTGACGCTAGTGAGATAATAAGGTCTATATCATCCCATGGTTAGCTTAGCTTGGCATAAAGAACCCCTGTAAAAGCAGTGCGTGTAGTTTTCACACAGACTAAACTGTTAATTATTATCTTCAGAGATGATGGGATGCAGATTGTTTAACCCTTTTTCATTTCCTGCAAGAAAGCAAAATATTGAAGTATTCCTTCATTCTTTCATAATGGTCCATTCCCGTCCATTATGATTCAATGTTTGGATGAAAGGACTTAGAAGTGAGGTGTTGGTTGTTTGCAGTGACTTACGCATAAACCTTGAGCAGGTGGTCATCCTTAGAGTCAGCAGTGAGGAGATCAGCGATGCTGACGACAGCACAGCCAAACGGCCGTCTGTACTGTACACTGCACAGGTTCTTCTTTTCCCCTGCCCCCATCCTCCCTGCGCACACACATACACACAGACACACACAGAGAGGGATCCACAGTCAGAACAGCGGTGTTATGAAAGCCCGAGAGACTTAAAAAGCATGTAGTAGAAAAAAGAAGCAGTGTCGTTACTCCTACCTATTCTTATGATGTGTACAACGATGTAGACATCTTTTCGCAAATCACTGCTTCCCAAATCCTGACAAACAAGACAAGAAAACATTCTTTAGCATCAGATTCAATCCCTGTAAACAAGCTTCAGAGCACGGACTTAGCTTTTATTAGCTTTTAGTTTTCAGCATAATAGAACATGAGTTAGGTCAGCTTTACATAGGTTTAAATTGCTCTCAATCAATCTTTGTAAACATAAAGTCATGTTCACTCCTCACCACAAACAGCGTGCATTGTCTTTCTGTCTTCTCTGGCGACTTGGGCAACCCGCTCTTATTCAGCCTGACAAAGAACCTTTCACTGTACAAGAGGAGAAACAGAGAGAGAGAGAACACTCAATGAGATGAATGGGGTCAGGAGTGATGGCTGGGTGTCATCGTAAACAACTGCATCGAAGCCACTGCTAACAGGAGCAGAATAAAGATTAGAAACGATGTCAGAAATGTCAAATGATGAACGGTGGGCACTGGAGGACTGGCTTCAAAGTTCAAACTTCAAGCTAAAGCCGTTTGAAATCTTGAAACAGAACATGAGGCGGGAGTAAGACAGGCAGACAGGGAGCAGGGACTGAAGGATAGAGGGAGAGAAAAAGATTGAATCACTGAACCAAATCCCTAACAAGTAAGACAGCGAGTACATCCACACGTGGCTCCTCCCTGGCCGAATAAAATATTCATTGTGTTGTTGCATATTGTGGATTCTCGCTGACACTTTTTAGCCCAGATACTGGAATGTCAGCAAAAATAGTGATGAGTTACAACAAAAAATGTCCAATTTCAGTCATGTAACTGCCAAGCAAGATGTCATAAATCTTCTGGTTGTCACAGTGCTAGACTGAGACCATTGTTAGTTAGGTGAAAAGAGAGGGAAAGTGAGAAAAATTAACCTGTTAAATGCTGGTAAATGTCAAAGATACTGTACTACATGTGTAACTAAGATTATAAAATATACAGGAATAGCAATTGCACATGTAACTGCTTGGCTGGAAATGCATTTTTTTGTACATTACAAGAATAAGACTAATCAGTTGTTTTGTCTGGCATTTTTTGGCATAACAGCCATGCCAATGCTCATGCATGAAAAATAAGTCTACAAGCCATGCTAACGACTCTGGGAATTACTCACCCAGCAGTGTTAGAGTGTTAGAGATAGAAACTTGAAAAACAGACAAAATATATGACAGGAAGACAAACAGGAAGAAAGGAATAGAACATATAAATGCTGACGCACAAGCTGTATCTCTCTGTCGACAAAACTATTAGTCAGCAGCCATGCTAGCAGCTCTGTGAGGCTGCCGTTAGGCATAGTAGTGCTTTGAGTTATAGCGCCACAATGACAGTGCAATGACAAACATCCTGACTTTTAGCAAGTATAATATTTACTATTCTCTGCATTTTAGTGTTCACACCTAACACAAAGTAGAGCTGAGTATTAGTTTGGCCTCATGATAGAGCTAGTTGAAAAGTCAGAGGATCACCAAAGTCTATAGGATTCATCCTCTAGGGAACATATGTCAAAATTTCATCCATCCAATAGATGTTGAGATATTTCAGTCTGGACTTCAATGGTGGAATAGACAGACTTACATTGCCATCCCCAGAGCTATGATTCTAGCAGGCATAAAATAAGTAGCTACACTGACACAATCGGAAAAGAAAAAGGTATCTGGCTTCCTGTCTAAACAACACTGAAATATACATTGGATATTCTGAACATACACTATAGTGCAACTTTAAAATACAAAATTTAACAGCTTGACAATGCAGAATTAACTGTCTCGAAAAATAACAACTCTGTCTCAAATGCCCTGCACCCACCCCCTTCGCACAGGCGGGAAACAAAGTGCATGTCGGGCAAAAACAGAAAGGACAGACACAGATCGCCTTTTAATTCTCTTTGTACTCCGTCCTTTCCCTCTGTCTCGCGCACACACTCAAAAAGAGGCAGCGGAGGCATCCTGCTGGGCCCGTCTCATCCTGGCTGGCGAGCTGTGGGCTAATCCAGTTAGGTGACTTTCACAGTCCACCGATAAGCAGAGAGAAAACCTTGTAATGCACCAGCGCCTGACAATGAGCCAAGTCGCTGGCGCGGCTAACAGCACAAGCTACAGTAGGCCCACTCACACGAGAACAGAATTTACCCCAACAGATCCTATATGACTTGACTTCATGCTGCATGCAGCTACAATGGATTAGGATGTTTTATAATAGCCTGAGCTATTAAGAGCTCTTATTACAAGCTTAAAAGTTGTCACGTCTCTTCAGTGGTGTAAATAGGAGGCTGCTTCTTGCACTGTAATTCAGTGTTTTGTGTATGTAGGGCAGTGGGTGCTTATGTTTGAATTAATTAGGCGCCTGATTATTAATTATCCAAATGCTTATGATTTTTCATACATGTATTCCTTCAGTAAAGTTTCCCTTTTATCGACCGTATTGGAGTGAACTAGTTGAGAGCCAGTTTGATTTAAATGCGGTCGTTCCTCATTAGCTGCTCTCTGTAACTTTCCAGGCCATTTATCCGGCCATATGGAGACGGATTCCTATGCATTAGACATGAGACTTGCGCACACATTCCCGTACCCTAATTAGTGCTCTATTGTTGAAACCCCAACTACCAATTAACAGCCACTCCTGCAAACACAGACACACATACACAGTCTCTCTCCGTCTCTCACACACCCTCCCCTGCCACCGACTCTTCTCCCTCACAGCTGCAGCGTGTTGATCACCCAAGCTAAGAGGACCAGAGTCCCCCAGCGGGATCTTATCTCCCTCTATCACCACTCGCATTAACATAACATGAATGGCCGACTTCCCTCCCCTTTGGGGCCCCATGGCGCTCGCTATTCCCTTTCCTGATATCGATGATTGCATTAGGAGCCGTGCGATCACCCGGCGTGGGGGTGGAGGGGGATAGTGAGCGACTGGCACGTTAAACACTAGATAAATTAACTGCCACTGCTGCCTCCAACCCCCACCTGCAACAACCCTAATCTACCGCTAGAGGCCACGAGGAAAGGCGAGAAAATGACTTCAGAAGGAAGAAGCCAAGAAAAACTTAAGCTTAAAAGAAAGATACAAACAGACAAAGACTAGACACAGCAGAGAGATAAAGAAACAGAGAGACAAAAAAATATACAGATAGCCTCAGCTCTCCACAGACAAACACATGCATGCACATCCAATACGTCCAAGTGCAGCCATCCATGGCTGACCTTGGTAGATGTGAGCCGAGGTCAGACTTGGAGGAGGGAAGTGTAAGAAGTTGTTATAAATGTGTGTGTTTGGTCTGCAATAGCCACAAAACCTACACAGAGAGCAACAGGATCATGTGTGAGCATAGTACAGTATGTCTCTACGTGTGTGTGTGTGTGTGTATGTGTGTGTGTCTGTGTGTGTGTCCCGCTGAAGAGCCATTCAAGGAGTCTGAATTGAACACAAAGAAACTGCCATGGTGCACAAGGGCTGCTGGTGTTGGCATGGTACTGAGACAACGGGCCGGACCCCCATCTGGTCTCTGACACACACTCACACATAAACCACCGGCACTGAGGGAAGCATCGAAATGGCTCCCTGCCAGGCAGCTTGTGTAAATGTGTGTGTGTGTGTGTGTGTGTGTGTGTGTGTGTCTCTCTGTTTATGCGTGTGACCAGACAGTGAGAGACAACGTTGGCGAGCTGCCATTGCGAGATTTTCCTCGAAGACAACTGATGCGACTGCAACACACACACACACACACACACACACACACACACACACACACACACACACACACACACACACACACACACACACACACACACACACACACACACACACACACACACACACAATGGCACAATGGTTAAGGCCTTTGACTGCCTTTATCTCCCAAAACTGATAGAAAAATTGTAATTAGCTGATTTTGGAAACAAGATAAACTGTTATGAGAAAAATCGAGCTTTGTATCCGCTCATTATTATACTACATGCTGGATTCAGTTTGGATAAATGAGAATTGTGTTTGTAACGCACACTGAATGTCTGAACCTGCTGTTGTGTGACAGATGTTTTAGCTTAACAACTAAAGCCAATCTCATTATGTTTGACAGAATGTACTGTAAATCCACTTCAAATGCATGACAGAATCTAATTACTCTTACCTGGCTAAGGTACTCAATCTTTCAAAGTAGCAAGAAGATAGAGAGAGCCAGACAGCGAGAAAGAAAGAGAGAGACAGATAATGACAGTGATGGAGAGAGAAAGTGCTTCGAGTGGATCTTAATATGATACCACTGGACGCTAACTACCCACTTCAAGACAAAGTGCAGGCTCCAAATAGGAGAAAATTTCCGTTCATTATTTCAAAACCTTTTACCTTACATCAAGAGACAAGAGAGCATGTTTAAATATACTTGGCTAATTAAAAGTGCTTCTGATCCACTGATACATCCTGTGTACGTGCTTGTGTGTACACATGCAGATCTATTTGTTCAGAAAATTCCTGTTTCTCTCTCAGATAAATTGCATGATGAAAACCAAACAGCAATCGCACAATTCTTGTAAAAATAGAACCTCTGGGGCGTCGTGTAGCGTAGTGGTCTAAGCAGGCGCCCCATGTGTAGAGGCTACAGTCCTCGCTGCAGTCGGCCCCGGTTCGAATCCCGCATCGGACGGCCTTTCGCTGCATGTCATTCCCCCTCTCTGCCTCCCTGTTTCCTGTCTCTCTCCACTATACTATCAAATAAAGGCATAAAAAAAGCCCAAAAACATATACTTAAAAAAAAAAAATAGAACCTCTTTCCTTGTGTGCCATTATTCACACAGTAGGCTACTGTAGGAAACCACAGACATGAGCTAAGGAAACTTTTTTGCACAACAGTGAGATTTTCTGCCAATAACGTTGATGAATAATGAAGTGGATTTCAATGGAAGCAGAAGTGGAGTTACAGCATGCTGCACAAAATAATAAAACAACGAGTCTCATCAATGTCACCCTTGTTCTTCTGATGTGACCCTGTGGGGCGGAGAGAAGTGTCAAGCACAAGCATGACTTATCAAAAGAAGTTTCAGTGTTGCCGTGCTCATTTTTCAGCCCACTCATTTTCCTTTGCCTGACGAATCCACTTGTTTGTGACATGGAGTGGAATTTGCTTTGAACTATGAAACTGAGGAGTTTAAATACAGTCTTTTATTTGGTCGCTGCACGATCACTGGACTGTGGTGTGCGTATCTGTGTGTGTATGCGCGTGTGTTGGTGTGCGTGCATGCATGCAAGTGATGTGACTTCCAGGGTGATGGCCTCTTTCATGTGGAAAGCATGGCCTTGCCCACTTTTATGTGTCAAAGTGCACTTTAACAACCTGCTTCATTTAATAAATCTTCATGGATACAATTAGAGCTGACTCTATAAAAATGAGAAGGGGCGCTATCAGAGACATTCCCTCTCTAATGCCTGATTAGTAATCAACCCTTGTTGCATTTCTGTAGATTGAGCGCCCACATAACAGGAGCAAACACAAAAACTATGCAACCTTACAAACATACAAATAGTTTTTAGTCAAATACCATGACAGGCGGTGATAACATTTTGAATTCTGGCACTTATTCAAAAATAATTTACATTATAGAACCACAAGAATCCTGTCTCCACTTCACCAAATGTCACAATATAACCAAATTAAAACAATGGAGCTTATTTCCTTGGTAGCGTACAATAGTGATGCATTTCCAATCATTATTCATTAGAATAACAGGGGGTTATTTTCTCTACCTGAGTGGCCGGTTCTCTCGTCCATCATAAATGTGGAAGAAGACTTCAAGCTCCTCTCCCAGATTGGCGCTCATCAGGCTCTTCACATGGACAAACAAGTGATGGGTGCTAGCAGCTGCAGGGGTCTCCTTCTTACGGTGCCGATGTTCCATCTATGGAGAGGAGAGGGGAATATCAGCACTAATCTATTGGTTTTCTCGGCAAGGTTAATCTGATACAGAAATTCAAATAATCAAATGAATACAAGCGATTAAAATACACATACTGTGCTGTTGTGAGGTGGATTTGGAAAGGTTAAAAAAAAAACAGTGAAATCCATAAGCTCAAAATCCTGCAAGATCCTTAAACGCAGGATCAAAGCTTATCAAATACAGTTAATGCTAGAAAAAAAAACAACATGTGGTTACATCTCCTCTAATAAATTCAAGAGATGCTGTATTTAGTGTTGAGTTTACCAGCCAAAGATAAATAACATCCCTCTGAGACATCTCACTGTTGGGAGGAGATCTGCTGTACATTTGCATATATATTTGAAGACAGAAAAAAAACAAAAACAAAAACAAAAACAGACTATAATATAGATTTTGTTGATATAGATCGAGTTAATATAGCGTGTAATATGCCAGACTGTCGGCAGCACCAGAGGTTAAGATGTGAGAGCTCGAGATGGATTGTCTGACTGTTTCTTTGTTCCAATCTCAGTGGCAAAGAAACAAATGGGACACATGATGCTCATACTGCTGTGCATACAGATGTGGGCATAAACAAACACTTCATGCATAAATACGTGCAGATTTGTCTCTGCACTTTACAATACAAAGGCTTCCACAGAAATCGATTATAGCTCACTTACCTGGAAAAAACACATAACGTCAACATCTTACATCAACAGCTATAAAAAACAACAAGTTTGTAGTTCTCCTTATTTATTTACCTCAAGCTCAATTTATTTATTTATATTCATTTATATAAGTGGGCTGATTATTTTGTTAACACAAAAAGACAATGGCGTTGCAATTTGCATCCCTTTCAACTGGTTTCTTAATCTCTAGGAAATAGGAACAGAGGCAGTACGATTCACACTGAATATAAATGCAGAGAAATAGTCAAACAGTGCAGCACAAAGTCACATCTCAGTGTCTGATTTTACATGCTATATTAAGGACAATCTATATCAACAAGATCAATAAAGCCTCACAAAGCATGGTGCAGTGTTGTAAATACCACCCAGATCAACTCGCACATTACAGCTCTGTTTATGAGAGGTTCATCCTAATCTGCTGTCAACATCCAAAAATACAAGGACACACACACACACACACACACACACACACACACACACACACACACACACACACACACACAGAGTACCAGATGGCCAGTAATGTCACTGCCAAATTTTACTCCACATTCACTTCTGTAGTAGGATGTAAAGAGATGGGAAGAGGAGGATGAGGAGAGAGGAAAAGGAAGAGACTAAAGAAAATGCAAGGACAGAGTGCAGTACAGCATCACCACAGGAAAGCATCAGTGAGTAACAAGAGCCAAATATACAAAGGAGAAGCTGCCATCCTGCCAATCAGCTGCTACATTATATCAATAGAACAGATTATATGTATTGAAACTAAACATGATTCTTCTTTCTAGTGAAAGTTTAGTGGCCTGCATTAGTTTCACTTTGTTTGAGTGGTGCTGCTGGAACCATTTTCATTGGTTTAGTCAAAGGAATAGTTCAGCATTACACTTATTGTCATTAGTGCTGAGAGTTAGTTGAGGAGCTCGATATCATTCTCATGTCTGTATGCTAAATATGCAGCTGGAGTTAGCCACCCGGTTAGCTTAGCTTACCATAATGATTGGAAACAGGAGAGAGCAGCTAGCCTGGCTCATACGAAAATGGACAAAATCAACAACCAGCATCTCTAAAGCTCACTAATCAACAAATAAAATCTTGCTTGTTTGACCTGGAAAACAAACTAAAAATAGCAACAATTTGCTGTTCGCTGCTAAATGTTAATGTTCGGGACCATTTCTTGGCCAGGACCAGTAAGTTTTTGGAGTCTCCGCTGGTTGCCCAATTCCCAAAAATGTCAAACTATTCCTTCAAGAAACATCAGACTTTTGTTAGCTTTAGTTAGCCGCCGAAGCCCTGCATCTGA
The DNA here is from genome assembly GCF_021018895.1 of Seriola aureovittata. Lineage (NCBI taxonomy): Eukaryota > Metazoa > Chordata > Actinopteri > Carangiformes > Carangidae > Seriola > Seriola aureovittata. The sequence continues at coordinate 9,487,680 of NC_079385.1, forward strand.
ACAAGAAAGAATTTAATTTCCAGCAGCTTTTCTGGAAGAATGTTGATGTATATTCTTAATTTTTTGCGTTGACATCCAGCCATATATTCAAAACTTGTAAGACTGTGGGAAGAACCTGAGTCATTGCCATCTATTGTTGACCTTGTTGGGTTCAATAAACAACCTGGGAGCCCTGCCTCAGAAAACAACTTGGAGACAAATGAAGTCCCAGAGGCACTAATCTTTCTGCAAGGAAGTTGGACTGCTGAGGTTCAACATTGATTTTGGCTTGGGCTCATACTACCGGTTCTGAATGGAACGAACGGCTGTAGAAAACGACAGTGATTGAAAAAAGTAATGAAAATGGCTGATTGTTCCTTGAATTAAGAATATGCTGTAGCAACTGACTGTCAAGGCACTGATGTTGCTATGTACATGCTGCCAAGAGTGCATGTCTTTGGCAAGAAATAAAGGCAATAAAAGCTTAAGCTAGAGTGTCTCAGAGAAGGTTGAGTCTGAAAGTTGATTTCCATGTTGTTGTGAAGTGTGAGATAACCAGTGACCGCCTAGAGGGTAAGAAATCATTCTAAAACACATCATATGCTTTGGATAACAGTGACTGTACTGTAAATACAAACATATAAAAACACCAACATGGTCCTCTAAGACATAAACATGGTAGAACATTATAGCACAAATCATTTTACAATTGCAATATCTGTCAAAATGATGAATATGTTTTGTTTTGCCGTGACTCCTCTGCCCTATCTGAGATCCCAAAAGAAAACACTGGAGAATGATCTAACAACAAGGCACTAACACTGTTTTTTTTTTTTTACCAGATCAGTTTTTCTCTGCACAATAGGGCTGAGCTGGTTTTGACGCAGAATGACTAGGTTCTGCAAGGCCTAATTTATGCTGTGGGATTTTATTACGAGGTTATTTTCAGTGTGTCATTTCAGCTGCCCGGCGGGAGCAATGTGTGGTTATATGACAGCTTCAGCATGACTAGACACAACGGACAGACATGACAGCCTTGGAATAAGGCTGGCAGCCCTGCTGGCATCGCATAATGCTGCGGGTAACAAGGAGAGGCCAAGAGAGAGGGATAGCTGAACAGAGGGAGCATAACCATGTGTGTGCTTGCCCAACCGTCTTATCATTGCTCACTCAGTAATCTTTTCCTAAACAGCACGAAGCAGCACCAAGTGGAGGGACTGTCAAACTACAGGGAGCCGAGAAGGAGAGAGAGAGGACAAACTGAGGCCAAAGAGAAACTCTACATCCCTCTGTCAGAGTTGTCTTTCATCACTCACTTCTATATTACTATTTAAGCTTCTTTTCTTCCCTCTCTTAAGCTTGTGGGAGGGAGACCTGTGCAGGAAGGCAGGGGATGCATGTGCAGGCTTTTAAGAGTGTGTGCATCTCCTTAGTTATAAGTGAAGCCACAGAGGAAATTTTACGACAGCATGTCCAGGCCCAGGCCTCAGCTATCTATCACTGCTGTCTGATCTGTCATCGTTAATGAATCCATCGCTCTGGGATCTAAACTCTGGTCTGCTCTGCTCACGCTCAGTACTGAACTCAATCTCTAAGGAAAAAACGTGAAGTCTGAAGTTGACTTGTCTTTACACTACAGGCAACTTTGCCAACTGATCAGACTGATTTTTTTTTTTCATTACTTCAAATGATGTCTGTTTTCAGGGACCATTTTAATTCAGTCCTCAATCTCCACAGACAAAACTTCTCTGTGACTGTAACAGAAGGGAGATAATGTCCCCAGACTGTCTTCTCAGAGGCTGTCCCCAGGCTCTGTATCACCCTGTCCACGCTTGTCAACTGATCAGCTTTGAAGCTACTAAAAATTTAACAATTCTAATCAAATCAAATCAAGCTAAAGTAAACCATTTGGTTTATAGAGCTTGTGGGTAGTGCTACAGGGTAAGAAGGACTATCATTAGCTTCTCGACTAAATTCAGAGGGAAAAAGTTACAAGCTAGCTAGCTAACGGTACAGGGTAGCTGCTAGCGAGAGAAATTCCATTGTTTGAAATTAATTATTTCTCCCAAAGGAATTTAGATTATCCATAACTTTCATTACAGTAAATTTTTTTCAAAGCTACTAGCACAACACTGACATATTATCACGTTTTTAAGTTGTTATATCAAAGATGTTAGCTAACAGTGGCCTATTTATAACAAACATTATAAACCTTATCGATGCAAGTTCAATATTCACTCCCTTTTTAGCTTTGTTTTGATCTTCACCAACTCCTGTGGGAAATATCTAGATTTTGGATTGCTAATTGCACCACTATGTTCACTGGCTAGCCAGTCGCTAACTTTGTCTGTTACCGGGTGCCGGTTGTGTGTTGGTCGGGTAGTGTTCAGCGGGTTTACAGAATCAGAGCTTTTTTTTTTTTTTTTTGGAAAAGTAAAGTCAAATAGTAGACTATGAATATAATTTTGAAATCAAACTATGCCTGTATGAAATCTCTCTGACTCAATGCACTTCCCTTTTATCGTTCTCAGTATCCTCTTCATTGCTCACTGGGCAGATAGCACATAATTCCTTGACATAATGCAGCAGTCAGGCTACATTTTCCCACAGTACCACCCCACTGCCATTTCAGCACACACACAGAAACACACATACATACATACATACATACATACATACATACATACATACATACATACATACACACACACACACACATACCAGGTAATCCCCGTTTCAAGTTAATTAAGCCACAACACATCGGCACAGTGCAAGGTAGAAACAAAGAAGCTGCTCTCATAAACAAAGATCTCAATGAAAAATACTTCTGTAATTTGGGCTCGGTGTGATGGCGTGTTGTGTCTTGGTGTGAGCAAGTGTGCATGTTTTAGTATGTGGATGGCAGCAGTGCAATACCTGTCCCTTTATCTTCTCCCCTGTAAAGGGGAATTGCAGTCATTTGCTCATTTTGTACACAATTTAATAGAGGTGCATTAAGCTTTCATCCTGCTATGCCTGCTTTTGTTTTGACTAACAAAAAAAGAAACAGATGGATTAAGAGCTTCAATTACCCCTGCGAATGGAAAGCCGTCACAGCGTGTGTGTTTGTGTGTGTGTGTGTGATACAATTCTCCCCGCACTGTATCAGGGCAGAGAAGTGGTTGCCACGGTAACAGCGATTGGGGCTTGTAGTAAGCGGGAAGGACAAGCAGCGAGGGAAAGGAAGGCAAGAATGAGTGAGGGATGGAAAAAGGAGAAATTCAGACATTCAACAAACCTTTTTTTTTTTTCACGCAAGGAAAAGACACTGATGCTAGTAGTTCACTGAGTGGCTATTACTGAGACTGTTTATTCATTTTGTGAAAAGGAGCTAAAATGCTCAATAACACAAAATTACCAAATATTATAACGTTTGCCATTGAATAGTTTTAAATAGCATTAGAAAGATTTTTTAAATTTTTTGATCTCAACTTTAAAGCCAACATGGACGAGAAGGTAAAATAAAGTTGCTATTTATGCTGCAAGTGTGCACTTCCTCAAGCCCTTAAAGTGCTCAGAAAAATGGATGCTCGTGTGCCACGTGAGGCAATACAAACCTCCTGAGCTACTAAGTGGACCCTTTAGTGAGACTGTTTTGCAAAGTGCTGTTTCCAAGGTCAAGAATGAACTTTCACTCACAGCTTTTAAGCAACATGGAAGAAAAGTCATTGAGGTGCTCAGAAAAAAAAAAATTTAAAAGGAACATCTGTGATTCCATGACACCAGTGTCTTAAGATTTCCATATGTTTCTGAAACTTGAGTTGTGAAGTTACAGTAATCCCTACTTTCCACAGTTTAAGAGCCTGGTGTGCTTAGGTGGGTAAATAGGGAAGGTTTGATATGGTCTGCAGGCTCACAGCACTATCTCTGCCACCTGCCAGGTTTGAGGAAGAGGTTTCAAAGACTTCTGTCAGTGATAGATAGCTTCTCACATAACCCTTGAGGTTAGCAGGGAGAGAATACGTACTAAAGTGAACACACTGGTAAAACATCCTTCAACTGTCTGATGCGATCAGCTGAAGACGATGTTTTACAAAGCCGCTTGCCTGAAGCAAGTAGCAGCTGTAAGTCAGCGCCTGACAATTTCAGCACATATTTTTGCAACAAAATGGTAACACACTGGATTTACAGTTATAGACATTACACATCTATCCATTCATTATCTATATCATTATTCTGTGCTGGGCTTTGGGATGTTGGAGCCTATATCCTACATTTATAGAGCTGCGAAGTGGAAGGAGCCCATTCCCATTCATTTTACACAATGACAATATTATGTGACTAATAGTTGGAGCGCTCCTGGATGAATTATCATCATAAAAGATTAACAACTGCTTAAAAAAAATATCTGGCACGTAGGGAGAGAAGTCAACTACGACCTCCATGGTGAATTTCGTCTATGTCCGGTCATCAAGTTAAAATTACAAGCGTTGCTAACAGTGGACAGCTGTCCTTAATAATAATCTTTGGAAAGCTAAAGATTATGCTGTTGAGAAAACAATATTCATATTCATATTCATATCAATAGTCAACATTCAATTTAAAATAAACAATATTTGTAAATCAAATCAATTCACTTTTGGATCCTGGTTCCACTTTGGATGAATTCAGTGAAGCTGTGTTTTATGCAGAAATTCAACAATGAAGTGTACTGCGATTTGCGTTTCATACTGGAATCTCATGGGTACTGTAGTATTTAGGGCCATCTGGCATTCTACGTGTACGGACAAAACATGATTTCATAGAAACACAGTTTAAGTAATTAAACGTAACATAATATACAGCCATATGATCGCGACATTATCCAGGAGAGTCCCATGTTTCTATGTTAAGCAACGTGGGAGTTACAGTTTAAAGAAAAATCATAAATAAGAAAACAGAACCGGGAAAAACACTTCTAGAAACCAGCAGCACTGACTTTGCAATTTTACGTCTCCTATATGCTTTAGAAATTTAGAAAAAGTTTGAAATGAATTGTAATCACTTTGTAAAAACAACCAATTCTACATACAAATGGCAGAAGTACATCAGTAGTGCTTGTAATTGTTGCCAGACTAACACTGCTGGCAAATCACACACCGGTCTGTGGCATCAGTCCAAAGTAAAGCCATAAACCAAGTCTGTAACACCAATGTCCATCTTACACTGAAAGATGTCCCCAAAGAAATATTGATTTTGCCAGTTTAAAAAGTGATTGCCACTAAGAGGCAGAGATGACTTCTATTTGACTTAGCATCTGGGTCCTGTAATCACTCGCACTTCACCACCCGACTACCCAAAAAAGAGCAGATGAATATCACATGTAGGATTGTAAGACCACTCACCAGTCTGTAAAGCTCTGTGACGCTGATTTCGTCCGGGTCCACCATGCTGAACTCGCGCCTGGGGACCAGGTCCAAGCCGAGCTGTCTGTAACACAAACACACAGAGTATTCACGGTGAAGAAGTGAATTGTAAGATAGACACACATATATTACCATGATATGCAATTCATATCCTGCTCTTCGGCAGACAAAACAGACGAGGTCGAGTGAACTGAGCATCAGCAACAAAGTGAACAAACACACACTATATGAACCCACAAGTGCATACACATACACACAAACCAGTACTGTCAGATCAGCAGTGTCAGTCCACTAAATAAACTTGACAGATCATTCTCCTCTCTGAGGACCAGATGAAAGAAAAAGAAAACTCCTCTCCCTTTAGCCCCCTGCTATGCCCGCTGTCCTCTTTATCCATCTTCCTCCAGCTGCTCCACTCCAACTGTTCCTCTCCATCCATTAACCCCTTAAGTTCCTTCACATCCTCAAACGGCTCCACTTCTCACTTTCTCCCTTCTTCCTCCGTCTTTTCTTCTTCTTCTTATCCTTGTCTAGTCTGGTTCTCTCATTGGACCAAAATAGCACGACACAGTGTGTCTCCTTGTCAGCAATAAGAGAGACAGGCCTGGTCAACCATAGAACAGCCCACGAAGAGGGACTGTCCCAACCATCTCCTCAGTAAGGACAAGGTTGTGTGTATGTGTGTGTGTGTGTGTGTGTGTGCATTGAGTGTATGAGGAGGGACCGCAGCAGGGAAACAGAGGAGAGTGAAGGGTAAGAGAATGAGAATGACAGAACTTGTGAATTTTTTTTTTTTTTTTCCAATTTCACCCCCGTGGCATGGAGAGGAAAGAGAGAGGAAAGATGGAAAGAGTGCCGTCTGTGTGAGAGGGAAAGAGACTTCATTGAGTGAGGAGCGTGCCGGGGGGGGTCACAACAAAAGACAGAGGAGCAAGAAGAGAAGAAAGTCAGAGAGAGAGAGAATCTGAGAAAGAAGGAAAGACAGAAGCTCTAGGAACGGAGCTAAGAAGGCCGAATAAACAAGTAACTGAATCGCATATTCAGTTTTATTACAATAATCTATTTTTATGTGAAGAAACAGGAGATGTGACTATTTCATTTTCAAATGCAGTTTCATTCGCTTTGTTTAAATCACGTTAAACATCATTCCATTAGCAGAGATGATTGTGGTGAATTTGTAGGTTTTCTTGTAGCTCATTAACAACAGATTGTGTATGCTCCATATTATTGATAACCTTCTTCCAAAGTGTAGTCTAAGTTTTTTTTACATTGATTTCTCATCTTCCTGGCAGATGCAGTTAAAAAGATTTTAGACTTTAATCTCTCTGCAGGTAATCCCTCACAGTGAGCAGGAGGTTTGATTTATTTTATTCATTTGTTTTGTGGAAGATATACTGTCTTAATGTGGTTATGCAGGTGTGAGCAGGGAACGGAAACAATTCATGCCTTCAAAGAAAGTCAGACATCCAACATTTTAAAGTCAGTCCTGAAAGTATTTCACAGCTATGCTGTCAGAAAATCACAGATGTGTAGCTCTTTTCAGTTGCATGGCTGTGAAAACAGTGAAACCTAGGAGAAGTAGATTGAAGACAAATACTAAAATGATGGCTTTGCAATGTGTGAACCATGACAAAGTAACAACGCAAGTCACAGGTTGTTCCTTTGTAATTTCCTGTTGTACCATGTTGCAGTTAATAGATGTAAGAGACAGGCAGAGGTGGAAAGGGAGACGGAGTTGCACTGCTGCTGAATGTTTTATGCTTGTGTATTCCATCCTTTAGTACATAATCACTTTGGGGAAAAAAACTTAAAATTAAGTTTTGTTCACTCAATAGAATTTGCCTCCCTCTCTCTTTGTTTCTTGGTCACACACACGCGCACACACACACACGCACACACACACACACACCCCCCCACACACACACACACACACACCCCCCACACACACACACACACCCTCTCTCTCTCTCTCTTTTTTATACCAGTTGGAAAACCAACTGCATTTTCAACCATTGTTAAAAAGTCAATGTAAGTAACAATAAATGTCTAACTCCCATCCTAATGATGTTAGTGGCAGCCAGTGCTTGCGTGCTGTGTGTGTGAATAAAGCTGCACAGGAGTTGCCAGCTGACATGCACTAACTCTGTCACAGTAGGTCTTGTGCTATCGGAAAGTACTACCAGTCAGAGCAGGAACTTAACTGTAAGTGCCCAGGAATTGTGGCAGAGTAGCTAAATTTTTGTTCCTCCAGTCAAAACACCTCTGAGTTCCTCAAAACGTTCTTGGTTCCCTGGGAAAGTGTGTGCGGTGGAAACTGTCATCAATAAGCAAACATGGAAACATGAATTTTGTACCACTTTGTATGAAAAAGCCTGTATATTCAGCAACCAACTTGCAAATCTCTGATGTCAAACTTTAAATACATCCACCAAAAAGTGAGACTTAAAAGTCGTTCTGTTTCACAACTGCATTGCCATGCGTTAAAAAAAAAAAAAACCTTTTACAAAAACTAAGCTGACAGAATATTCTCTGTGATGAACTGCCAGTCTCAAGCAAGGTTCTAGTCACTGGCATTTGATTTTCATACAGCATTGTGAAATAAATGAATTCCGATGGTTGAGCAACGGGTAAAACAAAAATCTATCTTTTATAAATATTAAATTAGATTATCAAAAAATAAATAAAATTAGCTATTAATGAGCTAAAAGACAAACAAAAGTCAGTCATCAGTCATGTCCTTTGCTCTGCTCTTGAAGCCATATTTGGACTTTTGAAACTCACTCATTGCCCCAGTCCAATCTCGCTGTGATGTGCTGCTTGACATCCCTCATGCGGTCATGGGTGAGGTGGCCCACCAGCACCTGCCTCCTCAGGTCCAAGATTTCATTCATCACGTGCCAAAGCCGGTGGAACAAATCGCCCTCATTCTTCTGTGGAGGGAGAAAAAACGGAAAGGAGGGACGAAGAAGGAAAAAGAGAGTCAGTCGCACGCGGTGAATGAAAGGGAAACTGACAAGAAGGAGGACACAGATAACAACAAGGAGAATATACAGTTGCGTCGAACCACCCAAAACATAAGTGAAAACAAAGTGACAGAACACACATTACAGAGGCGAATCGACTTTAAGAGGAAGACGGCGACCCAGAGAGAGGAGCAGACAGCGACTGAGAAATGGATTTGTGCAAATTAGCTTCAGTGTCCTGCTGCTTTTTTGCCACAAATTTATGCACTTTGATCTGCTCGTACTCATCAGCTCAATTCAATGAGCACCCCAGATAGCTTAACAGGCCACAAACACAATCAATCCAACGAATGAATGTGTATGAAAAAGCTTTGACTGTTTGCAGCTTCTGAATTACCCAGGGCCAAATAAATTCCCTTCATGAGAAACCTGAAAATGCAGCTTCGCTTAGGAAATGCAAACTATGTGTGTTTGTGTGTGTGTGTGTGTGTGTGTGTGTGTGTGTGTGTGTGTGTGTGTGTGTGTGTGTGTATGTTTCAAGGATTCTTACCACATAGAGCTGTTTCCACATGGCACCCCAGTCTCGCAACGTTGATGTCATCTCTGTGATGACAGAGTCTTCAACAGGGATGACCGTCTCAAATTGCCTGCAAACATACACACATGCATAAGAGTTAGAGTGCAAACCTCTACCATAACCTGCACGTAAATATATACATGAAAGGAAAAACAGATTACTTACCCTTTATTCTTGACATGGGCATTTTTCAAGTGGATGTAGCTTGAAGGGAAGATCCCCTTTGGGCAGAAGATAAACAGGTAAATGAGAATCACAAACACTGCTTGAGTCATTGTCTTCCTCTACAAGTGGCATTAGCATTTAGCTATTAGCATGTGGAAATGATACACATAATCAAAACAGTGTTATGTGTGTTTGTTGGTTAAAAGAACGAGAGAGGAGCAGACAAAAAGATAAAAGCAAGTAGCAATGGGATTTAGGAAACAAAAAAAAAAAGATGAAAGTGTGTTTGTGTATGTGTATGTGTGTATATGTATGTTTGTGTGTGTGTGTGTGTGTGTGTGTGTGTTGTGTGTGTGTGTGTGTGTTTGTGTGTGTGTGTGTGTGTGTGTTTGACGCTATTAAACTGCAAGTTACTCCCTTCTGAATTGGGGAGATCAAAGCAGAACTTATGTTTAAGTAGATATGTAACAGACACACACACAGACTCTGAACACACACCAAACACTTAGCGCCGAGCTACATTTGAATTTTCACATGTTATGCACATGAGCTTTTAAAAGCCACCCCCTACGACTTTCAATCAGACTTTCAGTTGATGTCACTCGACTTCCATCTTTTATCCATGTGTGTTTTGTGCATAGGAAATGCAGCTGAGTTTGCAGAGATGACTCAGTTTGGTTTTAATTTGTGGATTTTGAGGAAGGACGGGCTTTTTATTTTCAAACGATAATCAGACAGAAACTTACTGGTATCAAATTGTTTGATTTGGGTTGTAACTTGAGTTTTAGCTTTTGTAATACAAATGATTTAGTTAATATTTCAAACTGTCAAGCTAGCTATACTTATTGAAGAACCATGTGTGTAAACAGCAACCTCACAGCTCCATAAAACCAGATCAGTTATTAGAAATAGAGCAGATAATCATGTGACAGAATCTTAAAAGCAGAAGTTTGTGGTCCAGTGTTTGGTGGAAGTAATTTAATGTCTTCTGTGATCAATGTTCTTGTAATTTTAATTCTTTAGCAGAACAAAAAGAGGATGCCTCTGTTGTTCCATCTGAGGCTTCTTCCTTTTTTCCAGTTACAGGATTTTTCAGGGGGATTTTATTTCATTTTTCATCAGAATTGAGTGTCTAAAAAAAGAGGATCGTATTTTGTAAAGTCATTTGAGGCCAACGTGTGATTTGTGATACGGTGATATGGTGTAATAAGCGTGTCGCCATAGTGTCTTTTTTCTGTGTCCCAATAAGGATAGAGAGTATGTGGAAAAGGCGCTGCAGCGTCTTTTTTCAGAGCGATTGCTTCTAGTTGAAAAACTTTTCAGTAAGGCGCTGGTGTTATCACTGTAGCTCCGTTTTAGGTAACCAATCAGATGGGGAGAGACTCATCACCCCCGTAACCAAGATAGTTTTGGCTGTATCTGTCTATCTGGACCTTTATATGTTGGATAGAAACTACCACAACAGAGACAGAAAAGCCCAATTGTCGGAGCAGATCGGCTGAACACTGAGTGGCGGTGGTGATACGCATGTTGTCAAGATATTGTTGCCATGGAAATAAAACCCACGCGCAGCGCTTTTTTGACAAAGCACTGGGATGAGGCGCTTCTCAGCGCCCTGCCAGCGCTTTTCTGCAAGAAAAAAAACACTATGTGGACACTCGCCCTGAATTGACTTGACTCTCGTTGATTATACAGCTGAATGGAGTTCAAGCATCTCTCATTTTTCACACTGTGACATTTCAGTGAAAAGTTGTTTCCATTAAAGGCCCCCTACACCCACACAGGTGTTTTAACTTAATGTGGCTGATTAGCCCTTTGCTCAGGTTGAAGTTGGTTGGCGCTACGCTGGGAATTACACAATGTCACCAACCTCCACAGAGGCCTGCTAATAAGACTAAACCTACAATTAGACCTTTTGAATTGTCAGAGTTACTAACAACATTAACAACGATCAATGGGTGCAACACAACTGACAGTGAGGGAACTGTGGGTACATGCCCACACAGTCCTGAAAAGAGCTCTAATAAAATGAAAAATGGATGGACTGTTGGCGTGTGTGGGGTTTAGCGCCAACTTAGCAGATAAAGGGAGAGCGGCTAACCACATGCAGCTGATGACACCAACATGCTGAGCACTTTTACCAGACAAAAGTCTTTAGTTTAACCAGCTGACAGAATTGAATAGTTACAGCTGATGACAGTTGTAATCCAAGCTGGTTAAACTGCCAATTGTGGCTAACAACGATGGGCCTGAGGGAGACTTTCTGTTTGAAATCACTGCTCTGTCAGTTGACACAATGTTTAATAATGAAAAGAAAATCATGAGAGAGGATGTCACGATTGAATTAGTGCACAAATTAGTTATAAGCAACCTAAAGAGAAGCAAAACATACACACACTTCAAAGAAGATGGCTCACTCACCTTGACATTAGGATTCTTCAAGATGAATCCTCGGTACCAACCTGCAGAGACAAATATTCACTGTGAATATTACACCTTTATATCTTTACTTCTGGACTGCAGAACAGAGGAGGCAGAGAAATATGGAATAATATATATTTAATAACAGGACAACTGGGTAGGAGAGAGCTGCACGCACAAAGAAGTTCTTGATAAGCCCACCAGACATTTACGTTTCCAATTCAATGCCATGAGAAAAAGGGACTGAGACATTTAAGGATCTCAGTGCACAAAGTATCTCAGCATTAACTGAATAACTCTCCACCGCCAATAAAACCACCTTAGATTTTGGTTTTATTTTTTTTAGCAGAACTCGAGAGCATCGCATTACATAAGAACTTGTTTTTCTAACAGCTTGTGTATGCAGTGACCACAGGTAAACACACAGCAGACCGAGGGCAAGAAACCTCTGACTCATAAAGCCTCTGAAAGCTCTCTCAACCTCACTGTGACTTGTCCTCACAGGTGTGAAAAAAAAAAAAAAAAACATACAGAGAAAAAAGGTGAAAAAGCTGTCACTTGCATACGCTCGCACTATTCTCACACCATTACACACTCCAATCTAAGCTCAAGCCAAATTAGTACGTGCTTGATGCTTCTGCAAATCCCAGCGCTGATAGAAACAATCTGATACATTTACATGGGAGGCTTTGAGCTGATGCTCTTTTCCAAACTGACGATATAAGCTCATTCCACTGTTGCAGTCATTGTTAAGTCCCTCCAGATAAGAGCATTTGCAAAATAGCTCAAATGTAAATGTATTAGATTATTCTAATCACTGTTGGGTTTCACCAGAGCATCTGTGACTTAGGTGGCATTTTTCTCCCTGACTTATTTCAGACATGCATGGTCAGAATAGCATTTCATAATTTGTCTGGGTCTGCACTGTGGAACATATGCTCAGTATTTCCTAGATGAGTCATTTTTTCAGTAGCAGAGGGCAAACACTGTGGCAGCTCTGTGCAAGCTTTTATGTCAGTCGAGGAGGGAAAACATCTGTAATAGATCATCAGGTTGTGATAACGGATCAATGTTTTCAATCAGTTGTTCCCAACCAGTGGTATGTATACACCAGGGGAGGCTTCTGTTTGGGAACCGCCGCTTTAAATCACAGTTTATATACTGTGCACTCAGCCTAATGTATTCACTCCTCTGAGGAACTTAAGAAAAGTTCAAGAAAGAGCCAGTGACGGGCCGAGTCTAAAATTAATTTCCGAGGGGAGTTTTCAGGCAGGAGCCGCCGCATGTCAGTAAAGACACATTCCCTCTGAAAGCTCTTGTGTTTTGAAGTGTCAACAGTATCAACATGAGGCAGAGCCATTAGTCGGTCTCCTCTGCTGTCAGCAGCCCATCTCTCAGCCTCCTCCGCTGCTGGCAGGATTTTGATTTTTGTTCCTCCCTTCTGGGCCAAGCATTCCGCTGGCTGCGCTATTGTCTACTTCCTCTGGGTCTTCTACTGCAATATCACATCCCTCTGGCTGGCTGCACGACTGGCTGCTCGACTGACTGACTGCCTGGCTGTGCTGGCTGACTCGCTCTGTGTGAGTGAGTGCGTCTGTCTCCCAACAGGAAGTGAGACAGAGTGTATCAGGAGCTCCTGAGGAGAAGGGTCTGTGTGTGTGTTGACTGCTTTGCTCTGGTCGGATGGTTTCATATTAGTATGGAAATAATAAAAACTCAAATTGGGTCCCTTTAATGTATAATGATCACCACCGCTGCCTTCTCCAAAAATGTTATATCATGTAATTTATTATCTCTGTCTTTCTTATTTTACCCTTACCCGTGGAGATAGGAGGAAAAAACATATTAACATACATAGGGAGGGACAGACAGTGAGTGAGCGAGAGAGAGAGAGAGCGTGTAAGAGAAAGAAAGTAGAGGAGAAAAACAGACTCGGCGTGGGCAGGAAGGCAGGAAGAGCAGCCAGCCCGTGGTCCAGGAAACAGTAGCAAACATGAATTTCCACAGGCATTCATCACAGGCATGATGCTGCTCATTTTGTGTGTACACTCCACCACAACATCCCTCAATAAGATATGAGAAGTGTGATGATACCCCATTGGAAGTGCATCAGAGACCAGACAACCATCTGAGCGCGTCGGTTTCGGTCTATTTCTTCTATTTCTGCTTGCATAAATCTGCGGATCAACATATGCGTGTGATTTGTGTACGAGTGTGTGGGAATGTGAGCGCTTGTGCCTATTAGTGTGACAGCTTTCATATGGATATACTTAGTCTATAAACTTTATGAAAAGAGGAAGTTTTCCTGTCATTTGTTTTCTGTGCGTGTAAATACATGTGTTCGCTTCACTACTCAATCAAAAGCAATTGCTTTCACTACTTGTGCAGCTACTTCAGTTTCTTTCCCTCACAGAAAGCTGTACACTGTACCTTCACATTTCTCCAGGATCTGCACCGTGTCTCCAATTTCCAGTGGGAGGCCATGCTGGACGGTCCCTCGGAAACTGGCCAGCACTGCAACGAAAAGAGGCACAAAACACCCACATGAGTTTTTTTTTTTTTTATCTTTGATCTTGGTTATGCAGAGTTAGAAAATAGGTCCTGAGACATGAGCAGAGTGATACAAAACACAACGCTGCTGGAAAACAACTTAAGAGAGAGGAGGTGCGATCAATAATCTGTGTCAGTGAAATAAAATCAAAAGCTTATGAAATATCCCTGCTCAACTCAAAATAGTAATACACAAATCAAACTTGCATAAGTACATTCTGAGTAACACAGAATATAAGAAACCCATTTTGAAGACAAAACCTTTCAAGCAACATAACCATAAACAGAAAAGACTGAAAAAAACATTCCCTTTTGTAAAGGTTCGTGAGGACAGTTACAGCAAGCGAAGCAACACCACCTGTTCAATCCTGAACACACAGGGGTCGTACATCACTGTGGGTGATGCAGAGATAGAAGCAGCAGCCTGCTTTGAATCATCCTGAGCTGTTTACTGTAGACAGTCACTCACTACTGAGAGACTCGCCAGCAGACAACCTCAGAGATAGATATAGGTGGAAAAATAACACCTCTGTAACTGTCTCTAGACTTACAATGACCTCTTACTGAAGCCCTGCTTATACATGCATATATATATATGTATATATACACACACGTATATATATATATATATATATATATATATATATATATATATATATACACACACGTATATATATATATATATATATATATGTATGATGTTTGTGTGTCTTCTGTATGTGTCTGTATCACACAGTTCCTTTGGTGCCCTGTTTCCAATCCCAAAGCTTCCATATATATATATACACACACGTATATATATATATTATATATATATATATATATATATATATGTATATATACACACACGTATATATATATATTATATATATATATATATATATATATATATATATATATATGTATATATATATATTATATATATATATATACACACACGTATATATATATATATTATATATATATATATATATAATATATATATATATATGGAAGCTTTGGGAGTGGAAACAGGGCACCAAAGGAACTGTGTGATACAGACACATACAGAAGACACACAAACATCATGTCTTCCGTTTCTCAGATCACTATTAAAACAGATGGACAGCAGAAGTAGGGATGGACTCTACACATGAAGCTCGGCGAACTAGTTATCAGGAGCACTACTCCTACGCCTGTGAAAACGGTGGGAGGGCAGCTTTCTAAAGTCTGAAAAATAACCTCTGGTGATGCCATCAGGTTTATGTCACACCGGGCTTGAAGACTGCAATTTTTTTGTTTTTTAACAGAAAGCCTGAAGTTTGACCCACACTAGAGACTAAAAAATAGGATATCTCTGACTCTGCAACACCAGTCTTTTCTTAATGTGTCTATTGTGAGTCCCAAAATATACTTAACAGCTGGAATTCCCCTTTAAGGAAATGTAAAAAAAAAAAAAAAAAAAAAGGCAGAAAAAGAGATCTTGCATTTTACAGATGGTGGTGTGTAGAAAGTGGCAAGTTAAACATGAGAGAATGACTATAGTGAAACAGGAAAAACTGACATTCTGCTTTGAGACGATGTCAATATATTGGGGTGAGATATAAGATTATATAGGTTTTGAATCGATGTTGAAGCAAAGCCTGAAATATAAGAGGAGAATAAGTAAGAGAGTAGAGACAGAGTGATGCTGATGGTCCATTAGCATTGAGCAGTACTTTGCGCTGTGAGAGTGTAATAGTCATCAGCAGAGTGTCAGTCGACAGCTCTTCAACCAGCTCTTTAAAAACAGAGCTATGTCCCGTTGACTCGATTGCTGCTGACACACAAACACGCACACATGATGAATTAACCCACATACTTAAACCTGCATGCGCACACAGATATGTCAACCGCTGCACACATACTTGCAGATATAGCATGCAAACAGCTGGCAGGTGACACACACAGACTGTAGAAATGTTTACACAAGTTCTTGTGCAGAATTCAAAACTCACACAAGTAGCCTATTCAAACGGCAATGTATGCAAAGCACACATGGACACACACAGACATCGCATTCACACATGGACACACACGTGCGGAGGGGGAAAAAAGACAGCTTCACTTGGATTTGCAGTGGAAACGTCTAACAAGAGTCCCTGTCATGCAGAACTGAGCGAGATCCCGGCTCAGCTGAAGTGTGTAAGAAGAATTCCACTTCTTCTGCCTGCAGGGATCGTCCTGTGTACCTGAATGAACTGTCCAAGCACAACTGAGAGAAGTTGCAGGGGGATTATATTTAATCCAACACAATTTAAGGACAGTGACCCGCACCCAGAGACCATGAGTGAAAATATGGACACTAAGAAACTGCCAAAATATTTTTAAAAAATCTGTAACTTTATTCTGGATTCTGCTGCAAATTCACATTTTCTTCCTCATTTTTCACTTCACTTCCATCAGCAGAAGCACTGACAATGTTCTTTGTTGTACGGACTTAAACTTTGGGTTAAAAATGGTTGATCCTTACAGAAAGTTAGATTATTTGTTGATAAACTTGGCAAAAACTGAAAAAGGATGAACTTTACTAATAGATTAAGATGCACTCAAAGAGAAATATCAGTTGCGAATTAGAGGCTGACTGCCAGAGGTGTTTATTCATCAGTTTTAGGTTGTTTTTTTTTTTCTGGCACAGTAGCCCACGATCCATGAGAGGATTCAGCTGAATTACCCATCCACCCACTCTCTCATGTTGACATTGAGATCAACTCTGCTGATGAAATCAAACAGCAGCTAGACCCTGTGTGCCGTCTGCAACTCTGTGCATGTGTGTGCTAGTCTGTGTCCTTCTGCATTTCACAGTGAAGCTTCGCCAACTCCTTGTTATCCCTCAAGCTGCAGAAACACTATCTTTACAAGGGATTTGTCACAAGTGCACATCTGACTTTGTAATTCATTCAAAGACCAACCACTTGCACACGCACAGAGGAACCCGAAACTTGCCTACTTTTTGTAATACATTCAAAGCCCAATCACTCACACACACACATGCACATGCAGAGGCAATCACAGCAAACACACTTCCACTCACAAAGTGTGCCCAATGCATGAATTATCCAAGTGACTTTCCCAGCTGCAGTGAACTAAATTATTCAGTTTCAAGTCGCCTTTCTTTTTCTTTTTTTCTTTTTTTTTTTTTTTTTTTTTTTACTGTGAAATGAAAGCTTCCCGCCTGTCGATCCACAAGCCAGCTGCTGTCTGTCCGTCTGTCTGTCTCAAACTCCCTGTCATCCGTCTGGGTCTGACTGTCTGTCAACTGTCTGGACCGGCTAACCGCCTAATGATGCACTAAGGTGTTCACTCTCCGGGGGAATTGATTTGTTTTTGTTTTGTCCCATTTGCTACGATTGCGGGATGTGTCCTAATGCTCCAGAAAAAGAGAACAGCGAGTACAAACGGGGAGAGAGATGCCATTCATGGCTGTTCGACCACACAGCTGCCACAGAGTACAAAAACAGGCATAGCAGGGGTAGAATCCTATAAACGGACCAATGCACACACACGCCACACACACACACACACACAAGCATGACACATCTAAGTGGATGCCACTGGTGCATGAATATCCTATTGCATAAACTGAACAAAAGCAGACCTGCTGATGCTCAGATATGACATTAACGCACACACACACATTGGCTGCCTATTGAAGCTGTTAGACCCAGTTTCCAGATGGCCTGCACTGACCAGCATTTCAGCCACCAAAAGGCAAACTCAGACTCTTTCTGTCACACACACACACACACACACACAGTCTGATTCTGTGCAACACCACTGGGTCGCGTGGAGGACGCTGCTATTCTGGACCAGACTGTCATCCCTGAACTAGACATTACACAAAGATGGCAGCCTGGAAGAGCGCACATGTACACATGGATAAACAGAAGCACACTGATGAAGAGGGAGACGGGGAGAAACAATTCATTCTGTCAATTTTCTCGGGTAAATGGATAGAGATGAGCGGATCCGGACTGACAAAAAGCAGCAAGCGTCAGAGTTGGTGGTTTGACACTGATGCGGCGTGTCACTGGGTGTTCACAGGGCTAACGTGGCAGCAAACATCTCCATCACAACTCTTGAGAATGCCACTTTGGAGATATCAGCTTGTGAGGAGGTCATACAGAGAGAGAGGCCAAGAGGATGTGAGAAAAAGGTGCCATGCTTAAAGACAAAGACCAACACACGCCATTATATGAACTGACAATGATGACGTTAAATCCTCTCAAAGATTATCAAGTCAATCAATTTTACAGACAAGCTGATTTTTTCTTCTTTTTTTTTACTTGATACTTGTAAATGCATATACATACAGTGTACACACCCACTACATACAGTGTATAATATGAGCAAATGAATCTGTTCCAAATAGGTTCCTGTTGCATTCCTGCTGGTCTCAGGTCTGTGGGGCAATAACTGTAATACTCGAGAGGTTCCTGTTTAACTCTCTATCAGCTGTAATGACGTGGTTCTTACTCTTGCAGAGGGGTGAGAAGTGCCTGGAAGAAGTGTATGTATTATCAGAACTCTTTTGACCCCAGGTAGATGTCAACAGTATCGAGGAGCAGGTGTAGTTATTTCGGATCTATTGCAGTCAGGTTCTGACTGCCCTCAGGTCCCTTTCAGGCCAGGTTTCTTTTTTTGGGAAAATTACTTCATACATTGGTTTCAGGGTGGTTTTCTACTGGCCTGTCCAAAATGCTGGACACATGAAAAACTTTAAGAGTCGACATTTGAGTGTAACTTCTGCTACATGAGCTCGTATTCCTCTGGCCTCATGTTACCTCACATAAAAATGATCCAAGGAGTTTCAGGCTGAAGAAAAAAGAATTTAATTTGGGGAAAAGAGGGCACTGGTTTTGGATCAGTACCCAGTATCCGCAGATATGCTGTTGCTTCCCTAATTGTCTGTTGCATATCTTTAGCTTTTGGAGTTTTGTTTGGACATAAGAAGTTTTCTGAAGATGACACCCTCTGCTTTTGGGAAGTTGCGATGGGAGTAGACAAATTATTATTTGAGGATTAATTATTTAAAAAACATCATCATGGCGTCATCAATAATAAAAATAATCATTAGCTGCGGCCCTAACCCAGATATCCAACCAAACAAAGTTGCACTGAAAGCAAATAATCTATTCATTAACTGACAGCGACTGTGTCCACATGGGATCTTGAAATCAGAGGTTGTATTTCGATCTCTTTAATGCACTTTCACCTCCTTTTAATCCATTAGGACTAGATCTGCGTTTGCTAGTTTGCAAGCACATTCTGCTGAGTAAGTCGAGATCCCTAGAAAGCCTGCTGGCTTGGATTAGGCTTACATGTGTTTTAGGCTGCCACTTGGAGTCAAGGCCTGTCAAACCGCGTTACATTTGGTTTGCTCGTTGCTCCGTCTAAGCTCCTTAGAAGAACAAACACTGCCACAGGCCCCAAGTAAGAAGAACACCAGTGCTCCTCCTTCAAAAACAGCCTGCGCGATTTTGAAAAAAAAAAAACACAGGCAACGTCTGAATGAGGCAGGTATACCTCCAGTGATCAAAGCTCCATGTTGTGTTGCTGCTAGACTCAAATTTACAGACACTTCACCATTTAAGTGTAAAAAGAAATAATAGAGAAGCATGAAGCAGCAACTGATTCTGTCCCTTTCTGTACTAAAGCACAAGGCAAATTTCATTCAAAGCACTTAATGTGCTTTTTAACCTAATTAGCCTGACCCTTTCTTCCCTCCAAATGATCTGACAATGATTCACATGCATAATCCACTCCCACATGTTAATTATACAGCATTTATATTATTAATATGCTAATTTGACAACACAGCAACTGATGGCGCTGCACTGGCCTCCATTGCTGCCAAATGTAAGGATCATGAATATTTCATTTGTGTGTGGGAATATATGTGTGAGCGTTATGAAACAGTCACACACACACAAACACACATTTGTAAGAGTTGATTAACGGGTTGGATTCTGAATAAGGCAAGAAGAGTGATGTCCAAAGGGGAAGCAACACCTGTTTTCAGCCTCTTTCTTACACATTTAAAAGGTGAACACTTTCAAAAGAACATAACCCACAGACCCTCTTCAGTTCCTCATGCTGAATATTCCGCATTCTGCACTCCACTGGCCAAAAGCATAATTCAGTCAGACCTGCATCTGCCAAACCAAAAGTGCCTTGTATTCCAGCAATGTGACTAAAACATTCCTACTTAAACCAAAACTAGCTCAGCTATGTTTTTCTCTTAGCCAACTTCATGCACACTGTGTTCCTAATCAAAGGCTTCAGGCGTCTATATTTCTATGTGGCAAAATGAAAAAGGGTCTAAAATGCCTCCACGTCATGCTATAATGCTGTACAGTATGTCTCCCACCACCTTGTGGATTCAAGGCAGGGAAAGGGTGAATGTGGTTAACAACACACAAGGACTTACTGACTGATTTTGTACAGTCAGAGAAGCCAAATCACAAAGATGTGTGTATGCATATATGAAGCACACTTGCAGGCTCAAACGCACATAAACTCATAAGTGTGACAGAGCAGGAGAGGTATCTGACAGCTTTAGTGCAGCATAAGACAGATTAAGTCAGTGTGTGTGTGTGTGTGTGTGTGTGTGTGTGTGTGTGTGTGTGTGTGTGTGCGCGCGCTCATGTGAATCTGTAGATTAGATTAGAGGAGATTTCACTGGTTGAGCTTGGAATGCTGGGAAGTGGCATCACACATTTAAAAGCAGGGGAATCAACAGGGGTTGTCAGCGGGAGAGGAGAGCAGGCAGATGTCTGAAAGTAGCAGCGCTGAGAAGGCCTTGAATAGGAGTCAACTTGGCACTTGTGCACA
The DNA here is from genome assembly GCF_021018895.1 of Seriola aureovittata. Lineage (NCBI taxonomy): Eukaryota > Metazoa > Chordata > Actinopteri > Carangiformes > Carangidae > Seriola > Seriola aureovittata. Next base: position 9,508,571 of record NC_079385.1, read on the forward strand.
CCAAAACAGACAAAAACACACACATGTGCAGACGTAGAGCTCTGATAGGCAGTACGGACAAAAGCCAGGCCGGCAGAATCACCCAGGAGGAACGGCTTTCATTTCGCCCTCTCCATTGCCGGCCGCCAGGTCCCTTTCGATGCCTTTGTGTGTGTGGAGATAGCAAAAGAAGCACCATCGCAAAACCGCTCGCTAGCAACAATAACCCTTCGCTCAAAATCACGCTGCCGGAGCAGAAGCTTTCAAAACAGAGTTTCGTGAGGAGTCTTATTACTTTTTTTCTTCTCTTTTTTTTTTTTTTAATTGCTGCATGACAAAAAGTGCAGCTCAGGGCTCAATAACATTTCATCATTACCTCAGAGTCTGAGACAGAATTTGAAATCTTATACCTACAGTAACTGACTTGTGAAAAAATAAATACAAACTGTGCAGGTAGGTCGCACAGCCGCTTATTAAAAAGAGAATGATTCCACAAACTACTATGGACTCCTGCTGGTCTCCCCTCCACATCACCTCCAACATGATTTTCACTGAAGAGGCTGCTGTACACGCATCCACACACTGATTTTGTCAATTTAAAACAGAAAAAAAAGGAAGCGCACTGTATTATTTTTCCATTAGCTTTTCATTAGCATAATCTCTGGCTAAGGTAACATTAGCTTCTGCCCCAGTCATAAAGTACAGGGAGAAACACAAGCAGCATTCAGTCTGTCCTACTGGCCTGAGCAGGAGGGATTCATAAATGACTCAGATTAAATAGAAATATAGGTCAGTGCGCTAAAACCTCACCTCATTCCCAGGCATTAATCTGACTCTGTGTGTGTGTGTGTGTGTGTGTGTGTGTGTGTGTGTGTGTGTGTGTGCAGTTTCAAAGCTAGCTAAGTGCATGCATTAGATAGCCCTCTGATGCTAAAGTAGAGATGAGATGATTATTATAATCCTCTTGGTAGGTTTTATCTCACCTGCATAAATTTGTCATTTTTCCCTCTTCTGTAGTAATTACCAATGGATTATGACATCACTACTCCGGTTTTTATCTCTTTAATGTCTAAATAATGAAGCAGGGAATCTTTTTTAAGTGGTTTGTACAGTTTCTCAAGCAACTGCAAAAGACTTTGGTCATATTCATACTCTTTAATCCCATCTGACTCTCCTGTAGTTCATATGTTTTGTACCTTGGAATAGCAAGTCACAGCCAGTGAGGTGCATGACAGCATAAGGGACACTTCCTGTGACTGGGTTGAATGGCATTCTTGCCAAAAAAACAAACCAGCCTGGATTTCATTGAGAACTGATCTGATGCCAGCTCTCCCTGGAGAACAAGAGGGTCACTGTTGAGTTGCCACCAGAATTCAGCTCCAGCGTTTTTATGTCTGTAAACAGACACTCCAGAGGGCTCCAAGTAAGTCAAGTGTGATTCAACATATTCACCAGTCATGTTGCATTCATTGATTTTTAGCCCAACATGCCGTAAACACAACACTGGCATATATGTTATTAAGGTGATACGGCTAATGTGTTAGCAAACACATCCAGCAGGTACGTAGCAACGTTAGCATTCATCTGGCGTCATGTTTCTGGCCACAGGGTGAAGGTAAGAACGATATTTGCTCCTCCTTTTAACTCTCTACTGTTCTCCACAAGCTAATACGTTAGATAGGTGGCTCTTTCACTGCTAAATGCTTCACTGTGTTCAACTTTGCCTGTCTACTTTTTTAGCACCGGCACATAGCACAAAGTGGGTTATCAGAGCTTTTTCACAGAATGCAGCTTCCTGGAAATGTGATCGCTGAACGCAATGAGAGTGGATCAAACATTAAAGGTGCATGCTGTGAAACCCAAACAAAGAGCTGAAAGATGCAAAGAAAGATGCTAAGTTACAGGGGAAACTGCAGACTCAGGTTCTAATTCTCTACGGGCTTGTCATCGAAAGTGACAACCTTTCACATTACACATAATCATTTCATCCATTCTTGACATGAAAATATTCATCAATGCAGCTTTAAAGAATAATACCATTTATAATAATACCATTTTGTAAACCTTTATTCCAAAACTTGGGCCCTAGCTTTGTCCACCATGTCTATCAGTTAAGAAGCCAACAGTTCAGACAGATTAACTTGAAGACTTTATCTGGGGGTGAAACTGAAAGTGAGCACACCCAAGACTTCCCGTAACACAGGAAAATTAGGAGCATGTACAACTCGGGCAAGGAGGCCTACACTAGGTCAAAGCTGAACCAGGAAGTTCCTCTGCAAACTGTGATGGCTGTTTACAACTGACAGTTTGTGTTGTAAGTGTACATTTTGTCGTGCCTGTCCAACTATCCTGGCGACTTAAAAATTGATTTCCATTCATTTTTCCTGCCTCCTTGGCTTTCTTTTTAGGGATGTTGCAGTATTCACAGATCTCAGCAAATAACTTTGTGGGGACAATGTTAACATAGAAAATATGACCTAACTTGTAATTAACCAGAACGATCCTTATTTTGTGGTCACTCGAGTTCTCTGATAAACCACAGCATCCGACTGGTAGAAGCATCCATTCTCTCGTTCTCATACTCTTAACACTCCAGATGCAAATGCCGGGAGCTGCAGCAGTTAGAGCAGCAGCTGAACTCACACCGACACTTGTGCCTACCCATCCTCCCACCCTGCAGAGAGAAGCATGGAGAGGAGAGTGGAGGAAGAAAGGCTAAAATATACAGAGTGAGAGGAGGGAAAGGAAGGGTGTGGGGGAGGCTGGTGATAAAGCAATACAAGAAAAAGATTTAGGGAGAGAAAGTGGTAGTGTAGAGAGTGATGAGGGAGAATCAGAGTGAGAGAGGTAGAGTGGAGAGTAGGCTGCTGCTCCCACTAACAGATGGAGGGACGATAGAGAAAGATGAGAGGAGAAACATCTGCTTTTTTTTTTTTTTTTCCCGTCAGGTATAACGGTTAAAAGTAGGAGTGTCAAATGAAACCAACTGCATCAATCTGTCTCTCTTTCATTCTGACTCATCTACAACCTCTCCACTTCCTTTCTATTGTACATCTACCATCCGTCAACCGCGCTCTCTCAGGAAAAGGAAGGTGCGACTGACCTCTATGTATACTTCAAGCTATCTTGAATCAAATTACAACAAATTATGCATGTTTGCTGCAGTAGCACATGTAGGCATAAACACCCCCCCCACCACCACACACACACACACACACACACACACACACACAGACACACACAGACACACACACACCCTCAAAGCTGCCAGGAAATCAAAAGGGTGAACATGCAAGTATGCGGCCTGAACAGAACACGAGCAAACCTGAGGATGTGTGACCTTTGCGGTTGCATGCAAACGCTAGACACACACACACACACACACACACACACACACACACACACACACACACACACACACACACACAGTACGTTATCTATCAATCCACAGAGATTTGTGAGGCATTTGGCAGGTTGCATGTTTAGCTGTCAGTAGCACTATTAAACAATGTCTGACATCACACCTCACTGGCATGACATCAGCAAAAGACTCCCACCACTGATAATGAAAAAAAAAACAAAAAAAAACACACACGCTCTATTTCATTGCTTCAGGCTGTAGGAACCCAAACAGCAGTCAGGTCCACACTGAGGATGATGAAAAAGTGATGAAACAAAATCCACCAGTCTGTGGTTTTATCTTGCAGCGCCACTTTTTTTCACACGATTTTTCACCACTTGCCAAAAATCAAAATCTGAGGGTGTGGTTTTCAAAAAAGGGAAAACGCTGACCCAAGGTGAAATGTAAATCAATTGGATTTCATAAGCAGAGCAGGTACAACCGCTTTGATGACTTAGTCGAGATTTTTTATGTGTCTGTCAACAGACTTCAAACTGAGAGACAGTAGTTTAGCCTACAGCCACAGCCTCAAGCCTGTATACATACAAACATAAGTGGGATTTGTGCTGACTGGGGAGCAAGAGGAGGCAGTTTGGGTAAAGACAGACAGAGACAGAGAGGCAAGGTGAAGGACAGATAAAGACACCCAAACAGTGAGACTGATAAATAAAGCAGCAGAGAGAGAGAGAGAGAGAGAGAGAGAGACAATAGAAAAGAAGAGAGATTGAAAGAGTGAGGGAGAGCGAATCAAAGAGAAAAGTAGCTCTCAGCTCTTGTCTATCTTACTTCACTTTGTTTGCCCCTGTACTGTATGTCAGCTCGAGGGGGGAGAGAGAGATCCTCCCTGTCTGCTCTCAAAACAGGTACAAGCTGACGGCAGGGCCAGTGGAAAGAGGTGTGGACGAGAGCAGAGAACTGAATACATACAACAGTCGGATCAACCACAAAGAGGAGAAAGCAGAAGAGATGGCTGCATGGTATAATATCTGATATCTGTATGAGGAAATAACTGATAATAATTGGATATGAAGTGACAATCTTGTTAGGAATAAAAGATTTTAATAAAAAAGGTGAAAGTGTAATATTTTTAAATTAATGTGGCGTTACCGAGGGTGGCTGGACAGGCTTCCCGTGCACAGATTTCAATGCGCCATTGCCTCACCTTGCTGCAGGTATAGACATTATGTACACAAAGAAATCTGAATAATTCCCCACTTACTTACTTTCATCTTTCAAAACCAGACACTTTTGTAACAGCTCCGAGACTTTTACCATGATGACAGCCTCTGGGACATGATGTGCACCAAACCGTTAAAACTTAAAGTCATAAAGAGGGAACTTGTTGCTTGATAAAAGGCATGACTTCAGTGTAGCTCTGGCAAAGAATGACATAAAAGCAGGGGGAACAGATCAGAAAAAAGCAAAGCACCCATTTGTGAAATAACAGTAAGCAGTTATATATGAAAGACCTAGAGGAAGAATAGTTTTGATATTTTTTCTTCTTTTTTTTTTTTTCTTAAATCATACCTGTATTTTTATTTTAACATTCATTAAAAATGTAGGGTATTTTTATGTTTTTTTGCGCTTCCACTTAATCCTGGTTGATTGTAAAGAGCAGGTGAACTGTAATTTTCATGCTCTCTTGAATGAATAAATTGGACCTTGAATCTTGAAGTGGGGTTTTTACAGGCCTGAGGAAAATGCCTGGTCTGTGCAGCCCAGTGTTTGAAGGATGGCTCTCATTTGTACACTCAGCGTGTGTTAGTGTGTTAATGTGCTGGTATCATACCATTCGACTCTGTCATATCATGCCGGACAGCTGGCGCTTATCACCTCATTAAAAAATATTTCTCCCACCCTGCTCTGATGAAAAGCGTGTTCTGCGCACATACAGTATCTCAGCATGCAAACATGCATGAGACTGCACAGATAGATCTGTGGAGGCGCGCACACACACACACACACACACACACACACACACAAATTCACCCACATGCTTATTGTTTGCGCGGCGAGCAGGGGGTAGTCCGGTGTCTCTGAATCTGCACTGAGCCACAAACAGCCATATGGAGGCTTTCTTCTTAGTTAAACCCGCTGGATTGTTGCACGTCAGTAGCCTGTGCACAAGTTACACTTTTTTATTACATGCAGATGGAGCCTGTTTTGAACACTGACTTGTTGTTAAGGCAACAAGGCCTGCCGCAACATCACCGCCACCACTCTCAATTGTAGGCTGCGAGCCGTGACACATAAGCCCATGGAGGACGAGCGAACTTCCAACAACTCGATAGCGCACACAAACACCTCCTCTGAGCTAAAATTAAAACTATTGTTCAGCATTCCTCACTGCAGAATGAAATCTATCCATGTTTCCAGGCGCTAAACGGGAGCGGATAAACACATATATGTACTGAAGGGGTAATTCTATCATGCATGTGTGGTAATAAAAGGGCAGCAATGCTCTCGATCTCTCTAGGGTTTAAAGCTATGGCATTATGGGCAGTGAGGAAATGAAAAGAATCTGAGCTTTACTGCTTCACTGTAAAAAAAAAAAAAAAAAAAACACAGCCTGGCTTCTTGGTATAAATACACAATTCCATACCTTGGTATCTATGTGGCATCTCACAATATGTATTTTTACATGTGTGTCCTCGGTTAAAGTGCACTTTTGTGTGAGTGCACTCATGCCAACAGAATCTAAACAAGCGACTGTGTTAACATGATCCCTGTGGGCTGGAAAGCTTCTGCCTCATCTGATTAGCAACCCTCTGCTAAAGGGACACACACACACACACACACACACACACGTATATATAGACAGGGATAAGGGAAGGATGGGGTAAAGGGTTAAACTGAGAGTGGGGAAGAGTTGGGTCAATCAGCAAGGGTCAATGGACAGGTGAGGGTGAAAGGATGAGGGAGTGATGGAAAAGAAACAAGAAGGGAAATTAAGGTGAAACGAGGTCCAATGCAACTTTGGAAGATGTGAGAAGACAGTACAATTGAAAAAAAGAGAAAATAAGTTGGGTTAAGATGCAAAAACAGGAGAGCCAAGGCAAGAAGAGTAACCCTGAATATAAATATAAATGTCAGCAGCGGGCCACGGGGTTAATATTGACTTTAACTGCTGCAGCCATTTTCATCTCATTACCACGCTGATCATAAGTCTTCCATTAGAGATGAGCCTGACCATACACGTCCCTTTGAAGCAAGATATCGGTGAGTCATGGACAAATGACCCCATGCTGCTACCGCTAAATGCTAAGCCTCACTGATGATGCAGTAACTAGAGTGCAAAGAAAAAGAGATAAAGGCAAAGAAGTAGGAGAAGAGGGAATGTTGATGATAGGGCTGAAGCCAATTATAGAGGTGAAGACTAATCACGCAATGATATTACTTGTTTCCATGTCTACATAAAGTTGGCAGTCCTGCCACTAAACAGTTCCATTTAGCCTAGTTTGTTGCAAACAAGATGAAACACAAAATAGGGAAATTAAAGCAAGCATAACAAACAAATGAGACAGAAGATCCCACTAGACTACTATCCCGAATGCTGTGTAGTCATTATGCTATACTGTATGTTCACTTCACATCCTGGCCTAGTGGCCTTCATTCAGTGCTCCTCCTGAGGAGATACAACAAAGAGCTCAGTGACAACTACAGACAAAGAGACTGTATCAGAGAAGAGAGAGCATTAAGCATCAGTGAGTGATTCGAGTCAGTGGGGAGTGTATGAAAAGCTAGAGAGTGAATGAAAGGACCACAGTGTGGGTTGTCTGAGCCGATCTGAAGCGGCCGCTCGGTGCAGGTTGTGGTGTTCGATGCGAGCTCAGATTAACTGCGTGGGGGCCGAGTCACAGGAAGAAGAAGAAATGATGCGAGCTGGACATGTATGAATACTGTGTGCTCAATGAGGAGTGCACACACACACACACACACACACACACAGACGGTGATAGCCTCAGAGCACAGCAAGGGTAATTGAAGACACTTCACAGGAAGTGACAGCATGGAGTAAATCTGAAACACACACACACACTTGTACACATAGTGGGTCCACTCAAGGACACACAGATGGCAGGTGCGACACAAATACAAGCCACTGGAGCATACCTTATTAACAGCTAAAGCAGCCAGCCAGTCAGTCACTGCTTCACAATAGAAATCTACAGTTTTGAATATGTCCAATTCTGTTAACATGGGCAAAACAGCAGCTAAGCTAACAAATTGAAAGGGAAACGGCTTTACAAACGTACCATATCAAAATGGAAATTATCTATAAAAGCCCTTTTTTTCAATCCCATGTCATCAGCACCAGCATTATTAGGAATCCGTATTATAATTATTTGCACAAAAAGTATGAAAAGGCACATTACAATGTCAAAGTCGTGGGTCTATTTTCCACAGAGCACCAAAGGGAGTCGTAAAATAGAGGTAAAAGAAGACAAGATAGAATCAATGTATAAGCAATGCAGCAGTGTCGAGTGAGGACATCAAGCACAAAAAGCAACTTGCATCAACACACTAACATCACACAACACAAAGCACAGCGCGAAACACAATTCTGTTTTATACCAAGAGAGAAGTGTGTGCATCATTGTGGTTCTTGTATATTTTACAAATCCCATTTGATACTTCTAAGAGGGAAATGTGAGGTACAACAGAGAAGTCAGTCAGTACAATCAGGACTCATTAACACTAATAAGTTCCTCATTGACATTTACTCTTGTGCTCATGACTCTGATTCGGAACAAGTTTATGCCTAAAAGTTGAGAAGTGTTGTTTTTCAACTTGACACTTCCACAGTTTGGTTTCCAATGCAATCTGCAGAGCTGTTACCAATACAGTTTAGCATCCTGAGGGCCTTCGAACAAAGAGGCATTCAACAGTGGCATTTCCAAGCACACTGTGTACCACTGGGTATCAGGCACATTCGAAGCAACTGCAAAACTCTGTAAGCTCTGCCTCGAGTCCCTCCAAGCTCAGCAGAGTAGAAAGAGCAGAGGAGGCCATTTAATGTGGAGACCACAAGGGAGCTGAACAAACAATGACAAGATAGCTACAGCGGTGAGGGGCGACTGAACCAAGAAACACGAAAAGTATGGGATCTGTCATCTCGCCCAAGCCTCAGAATAAAAATAAAATGTTTTCATGTGATATGCATTCCACTTTCCATGAGCCACAAGAGTTCGAGAATGAATGAGTGTGCGTGTGTGTGTGTGTTTCCATATCTATATTGGCACAGATTTTCATTCTTTCCTATGAAAAAGAGCCTCATACACTGAAAACGGAGGGTTGGATTGCATGGCTTGTTGGCATGCCAGTCCCACTGACATCTGCAATAACTCCGGCAGATCGATAATGGATGTCACACAGATACACAAACACGCACACACATACACAAATATGGCCATGTAGTAGGACAGATCAGGACAGAAAGTTTTGACATACAGTAGGTGCTTCACATAACACCGTTTTTCTAGAAAATACAGAACTTGTTAAACAGCTGGACATTATTCCCTCACGCACAAACTGTGTGTATAAAACTGCATCAGGGAAATCATTTGTGTTGCATTGTCTAATGGGTTTCTGCAGGAAAAGGATTTCCTTCCGTCTTGCTTTAGTCATCTCGTGTGGTGCTTGCCGTCAGGATATGGAGGCCTCACAAATATAATGTAAGAGGTGACACATTCTCCAAATTTGGTTTTAAGTTCATCCGGAGTCGAGATAAATGAGAGTAAACAAGGGCGGGGGTCTGCTTGCAACTGATTCCCAATCAGCAATCTTTAGAATGAACTGCTCTGCACTGTGCTCCACTGTGTGTTTTTAAATGTATGGCCTGTCTGTGTGTGTGTGTGTGTGTGTGTGTGTGTGTGTGTGTGTGTGTGTGTGTGTGTGTGTGTGTGTGTGTGTGCGCACGTGGTCAAGCATTCCAGCAGGGCTAAGGGGTTCAGCTGTCCTCGGGGCTATTTTCCTGTGCGCTGCATGCCATTGGTGGATCAAGGAGGATTATTCCAGGGGTCGGAGAACTTTGGGCTCGAAGAGATGGAGAAAAAACAAAAAAAGAAAGAGAAAAAGAGAGAGAACCACCATGGTTTGGAACATTTCTTTCAGGAATCAATCTCGGGCAAAAGCGACTGTGGAGCGGAGCTGTGTTTGTCAAAGCAAACCACGTAGGAAATCACACAGCCAAGAGCTACACTGAGCGAGAGACACAGAGGGAGAGAGCCACTCAAGCCATCTCACACTATAAAAATAATTAACCAATACTCAAGTGTCACACCAGTAAAAATCCCTGGTGCCTGCTTTGAATTTTGCTTTAGCTTGAGGAGTTGCTTCACACTTTGCCTTAATCTTGTCCATTACTGCAACTACATCAGTGTGAAAAAAGAGGCTGCTCTCCAATTTGTTTGTAATGGCTGTCGTTCTGTCAGGGACCCCAAATGGATGGGATTCCCAATTCCCCTACACATCCTCCAGATTAAATTGGGATGAGAGGAAGCTGTGGCCGTGTACTTCAGCTTGACGCAAGGCTAATTCAGGCTAGGCTAAATGCAGATGCAGCTGCAGAGGCAGACATCCACACAGAGAGCGCGGCTGTCAAACTGATGGCTGTGCTCAGCTAATTTGCTCGTGCCTGGGTCCACACAGACAAAATCAATGTAGTGGAGTAAGAAAGTTGGAGGGGGTGAGAAAAAAAAAATACACGTCCCAGTTTCCTGATTTAGGTCAACGGCAGTCGTGTGCACCCTCTAAAGCTGTCTGTAATTAAATAAAACTAGTTAAAAAGTCTGCAGGAGCTCCGAACTTGAAGGGGGAAGAGGGATGAGAGAAGGGGGAGGGACGAGGCTAGAGTGATTAATTTCATCTTTGTTTTTCTCCTCCCACTGTTGTGAGTGAACACCATTATACAAAGTAGAAAGGTAGCCTCATTTGCGTGCCCGTTCAACGCCTGGTGCTCCCTTGGGGGGAAGAAGGTATAAAGATTCTAATGAGCTACAGAGAGAGTTCCTGAAACACAAACGGGCAGACACAGACACACTGGGACGGTGCTCCACCAGCCTTGGCAGCTCAACTCAGAGGAGGAACTCCGTGTGGAATGTCAATTGACAGCCCATCAAACATCGCACTCTGTGTGTGTGTCTGATTCTCTCCGCCTCACTATATCTCCTGCTCCATCTCTTCCTTATCCACCTCTTGTTTCCTTTTCATATCGCTCTCTTTCTTCATGCTCTCCTCACCTCCCTCTGTGTGGTACTCGGTAACGCTTGGGATATGATGCTTGGGAGAGTAAGAGTATAAACATTATTAGTGATGCACCAGTGTATCAGCAAGCTATCGCTATCAGCCATTATCAGCTTTAATGGTCCACTTATCCAGAGCTTTAGCTCTCTGTGCTACAACTACAGATTTTAAATGTCCCATTAAAAACAAGCTGACACTGACACTGATAATAACAAGATATTCTAAGCACTTAAGTTACATAAACCTTTTCATGGTTTCATGTTGTGCACTAAATGTGACTCATCATCACAATATTTGTAAATGTGTTTTCATGATTCACATATGTTACAATATTCTAAATGCATGTAGGTACATCTTGTTAATTTTTCACTTTTTTAAATATTTTCAATACCAAACAATGAATAGATTAATCAAATAATCAGCAGATTAGTTGATAATGACAACATTCATTGGTTGCTGCCCTAAACATATGCAAAAATGACATAAACATACTGTAACTAATGCAACAAGCTGCATAAAGTAGATGAACTACATCAAACAAACACCCTTATTTTGTTAGTTTTTAATAAGAACTTGGTTGGAATCAGCACTGTGCATGAGAAAGTGAATGGATTCCCCTCAAAAAGTCAAAGCACAGTGCTTTATTAAAGTGCAACAGTTTCAAAGCCTTTACTATCGTGGCGACATGATTAGAAACAGGACCAATACATATGTACCGCACACAGGTCTTCCATAGGGTCGAAAACAATTCCCTTTCTTGTGTAATGTTTGTCTTCTCAGGCATTAGGAGCACCTGCTTTGTGTTACACCACTGTAAGATCCAAGCAGCACTTTTTCCACTTATTTCTAATTCATTGGAATCAATTAGAACAACTGAATATGTAAAACAATAACATGACAAACAATTCCACTAAAAGTCAACATGCAATCAAACTGAACTGTCAGCTCAGCCATACCTCCAAACTCAACATATAACTGACGGTAATGCCTGACAGATATCACCTATTCCCACCATGCACCACAACCAAAAAGCTTGGAGGAAGGAAGAAGCACTTATAAGTAGCCTGACAGGATGTGCTCACACTGAGGCTTAAACATTTCTTCCAACTATACTCAGCTCAGGTTATGTTACGAATGACAACTGGCAGCCTAGAATCACACCAACAAATATAACAAATATAACTATTTTAAATGTAGTTATGTTTGAGGCCTTAATTACCACTTTTTTGTCTTACCTGAAAAGTTTAAATTCTCACATTCTAAAGCATATAGGTAAAATCCAAAACATAATATAAGAGACCAAGCTCATATTCATATGTTCCTAGAATATGTATACATATGCTTTCATGTGTATATTTGTATCCATTCCCACAGCTATATGCCAGACAAACGCAGTCGCAGCCAGCCACTGCCACCCACTGCCACCCAGTCTGTATTCCTAGGTGGTGTTCAGAAGGCAGAAGGTTAGTGGTGCACTAGGATAGCTTGTGTAAAGAGGATTATGGCTGCAGTCCAGATGAGGGTCTATGGGGGGGGGGGCTTACGGGTGACGCATCACGACTGATGATGCCTGGAAACATTCCCCCCCAACAAATCAATGGCCTGGTTCCAAGCCCATTCAATCACTACCATTACCGCACTAACCTTTGAACTCAATACAACCCGGAGGAGAGGCGGCAGCTGACTGTTACGAAATGTTAAACTGGGCGCATCCTTGTACCTGTGGATATTGCAATGTAGTAAGTAGTAGCTCAAGGCTGACCATGTTACTGTCCACTGATCAAAAGCTTCTACAAAAGGAAATAGTTACACCTTTGCTTGGAAGCACAGACCAATAAGCCCTTCCTTTTCTGCCTTAGATAACCAGACAAGAGCAGCATCAGCAGCCATGCTAAAACATATGTCATATAAGTGTGCAGTGCAGCATGCTCCATTTGTGCATCAGTATTTTTAGCATCCACATACTCATTATGTCAGCATGGCACAGCAGAAGGCCCGAGCTGCTCTGAGCGAAGTGAAAGACAGACAGGAAGGAAGACAATGCACGGTTCTGCCTCGACTCGGACAGCTGCTCAGGCACGCGAGTCGCTCACATGTATCCTGGCTGTGAAGAATGTGTTTCGCTCCTCACTACTCCAATTAAGTTTATTTTGGATGGTGATGGAAAAAGAATATGCCTTGTTTCACGGCTGCGGCTGCAGACCGGTGAGCTCCCGAGGTGCTGCGTAAATAAAGTCAAGAGGATGGGATTCATGTTTCAAAGACAAGAGACATAAATCACTGATGTTAAGCTGATCTTCTCACTACTCTTTCAAGTTACGACTAATGAAACAACATGAAAGCATCTTTCTTCAAAAAGCTCAAAATGCTCAAAGCATGAAAGATGATACTGGGCTTTGCGGGGACCATCAAGGTCAAAAAGAAACCAGTGACAGGTTATTAGGCTGTAGATAAATAGGTAGGGGGATACGTGATCCAAAAAGAGATTTCCATTATTGATCCATTAAGAACAGAGATTACTTACTAAAATACTTCCTGTTGGACTGTGATGCTATTTCTAAAAATCAGATGCCTTTGGGAATGAAACAGAAACCACCACAATGTCAATGCGTTCACTGGACCAACAAAACCATTTGTAGTCAAAAGGATCTTTAGCGATAAATACCAGTGAATGAGGACATTTTCTAACTGGAGTCCAAGCTTCTGTACTATTTCCATACCAGCGTCTGTATATTTTATCTGAGGCCACCTCTCAATGCAAACTGCTTGTTAGCAAGAATAGCCGGGGGCCTCACAAGGTATGAGAAGTATCCAGTGAGAAGGAAGCCACCATAGGATCCCAGTTTGTGCTCGCGTTGTGTGCATAGCTAGCATGCATACAAACAATAAATAATCTCTGCTGTCATCTCTCCTGCTGCCCTGTACCAACAGCACAAGGTGTCCGTTCGCCGTCATCGCCCCAGACCAAGTGCTTTTACTCCCCGCACAAAGGCTCCCGCAGTGGGGGTTTTCCTTCGCATTTCCTCTCTCGCCCCCACACACAAAGGGGATCCATTTCAGCCGCTTTTAGCAGCGCCACTTTCCGCTTTTAGTTCTTCAGCCTCCCTCCCCTGAGGGTACAACTGGTGGAAGGAGGGAAATAAAGACACCAGGTGGATGCTTGGAGAGAGGTTAGACTTGTGGCAAATGGGGGCAGTCGAGTCAATCCCACTGTGGCTGGGTTTTGTCTTTTTTGGTAGTGCCAGTAGGCAGAAAAGAAACTGATCTGAGGTGCTGGGAGTGACCCTGATGCCTGGTTTAGTGCTTTGTTGCTTCATGCTATCTGAGAGCCGGTGCAACATCAGTAGAATTTTGATATTATGGAACATAAGCTTGTTCACTTCCAAAAGTTAGATGAGAAGATTGAAATCACAAGCTATAACCAGCAAACGATTAGCATAAAGACGGGAGGCAGAGGGAAACAGCTAACCTCAGTCAGTTCACTTTTTTATCAGGTTTAAACAAACAAGAGGTGAACTGAGTTACCTATGAACAAGCCAGGCAGGCTGTTACTCCCGGTTGCATTCTCTATGCTAAGCTGAGTTAAACACCTGTTCTCTACTGCCATATATTTAGCATGTAGACATGAATTGATCTTCTGATCTGTCTCCAGACAAGAAAACGAATAAGCATGTTTCCAAAAATGTCGAACTTCTCCTTTAAAAACATGATAAAACGTCTACTGCATCTCTTTGCGCTTCTTTTTTTTTTTTCTCAAATGACAGGAGAAGAAAAACCCATCCCACAGAATCAGCAGAAGGATTCTTCTATGCAACTTCTGGAAAAGGAGCACAAACAAAGCAAATCAACCCCACAATGTTCTGCGATGCCAACCTTTGGTGTTGCTGGAAGAATGCTGAAAAGTCCCCATTCAATCAACGATGAGAGGCAGGGAGCGGGAAGACACTTGGTCCTTGCTCCCCTCAGACAAACAAAACTTCAAATGCTCCAGTGGCTCAGATGTTTGGGGGGCGGGGGTGGAGGGGGTCTTATTCATTTAAGACAAGCATTTAACTAAGAAATCTGTTTCTGTCTCTGCGTGGTTTGAAAGCTTTCCTCTTAACTGGATAAACATTCCAAATAGGAACAGTCCCCACAGAGAGGTTGGGTTGAAAAGAGAAGACGTAGGAAGTGAACTGGGTCGCAGTTGGAGGTTTAGTCAACCTGATGAATTAAACAGACTCCGTGAGGCAATAACACTCTACAACATCCACACAATTAATTAGAAAATTCACAAGAATTGTTCAGCAGGGGAGAACCAGTCATAGTAATCATATTTTAGGGCTTTGTCACCGAGATTTGAGTTAATCTCGTTTCAAAGTTGTAACTCGTCTGTTCTTTTGCCCCAAAAACCGAAATGAAGAAAAACCATTTTGAGTAAATGTAGAATACTATGCATCCTATACCTTCTTCTACTATAGAATAAAGCTATTTCAATCAGCCGAGCGGTCTTCCATGCCAAAAATCAATTGCAATTGGCCTGAACACTTCAGTCTTTTCAAATTGACCGAAAAAAAAGGGAGCCGTGACGAAAGAGAGCAAGTGAGCGGCGGTGGGGTGCAATGAAAAGCCCTTTTGAAAGTCAACCTGACATCAAACTGGCTTTTCTGTGTGTGGGCACAGAGAGGAAGTGAGGGGAGCTGACAGAGGAGAGGTGAGGAGGACGGGCAGCAAGCCAGCACCGAGCATGCAGCAGGTTGACATGCAGAGGAGAGCCAGGCCATCATCTCGGTGGCACAGCGAGAGCAGGAAACAGATCGCTCGCACAAGCATGCGCGGGCCTCAAAGGGGACAAAGTGCAAATGTAGAATCACACACAGACACACGCGCACAGACACACACAACGAGCAGGTAATAAGACAGCTAACAGCAGCCAAGGCTGGAGAGGCCGCTGCCCAGAAATCAGCCAGGCAGCAGCTGATCCTCCCAGTGTGATCTTTACAGAGACAGAGAGAGCGATGGAGACGGGAAAACAGTTCAATCTCACACAAGACTGAAAGGGATCTAAACCGATCAATGCTACTGCCACAGCTCTTGAGCCCACAGTCAATATACACCACTAAAATGACATACCTGTGGTGTATGTGTGCAATCTCTCTATTTGCCAGAGAGATTTTGATGGTAATTTCTGAACTGATCATCAGTAAATCCTGCTCACAATTCACATCACTTTTTCTTTTTTTTTTTTTAAGTCATCAGCAGCAGAGCATAAAGAACAAGGATGCTTTTTATTTTGTTCACAACGTCTCCTTAATCTAACATAACATGTTTAGCAGGATGTGATGAGGAGCAGAGTAAGTAGCACAACAATAGGCTGTTTAAAATCGGCTGTAGCTACAGCTCTACTCCAAAGCCCCTATGGTGCTTTATCATCTTCAGACTCGCAGTCTACTGAGGCTGCTGCAAGCACACAACCACACATACGACATACAAACACATACACAAGCACATCTATGCAACACAGAAAAGAATTTCCTCAAATAAGCATGTATCCTTGAATACACAAACTTTAACAAACAGGAGGGAAACACACACACAGTATCTGGGGATATCTGGGACAGGTGAGTATGGATTCAGAGCAGGGGGGGGGACACATGTGAAAGAGAGATAAAGGTCGAACAGACTGCAGCACAGATAGAGGGAAGTGGGCTACAGAAAGAGAGGAACGAGAGGGGTGGAAAAAAAAAAGCCAGACAGAAAAGGAATGAGTGAGTGATAGATGAGAAAAAAAGAAGCAGAAAGTGAGATACAGGTCATCACAGTGTGACCTGCTGTCTGTGGAAACTCTTCACTCTGCAGGAATGAGCAGGAGAGTTGGAGGGGCAGAGGGAGAAAAAGACACAAATAGAGGAGGGGGAAAACCAATTCAGCACCACAGAAATACAAAAGCATTTCCATTTCACTGAGGACACGACAAAACAAAAGTGGAAGGAGAGAGGGAACAGATGAGGCCAGAGAAGTGTGAACAGCACTGAGTGAACGCCCCGTCAAGGTCGAGCAATGGCGTCCGCCAGCTTTCTGGCCGGCGACCTTTCACCCTCTGTCTATGTCTCTCTCGCTGACATTAATCCTGCCCGTTTCCCTGTTGATAAACTCCTGACAGTGTCCTCAGTGACCTGTACTGGACAGCAACGCTTTTAAGAGCAACAGAGCCGAGCTGAGCCGTATTTTTTGTTAAAAGTATCTTGGTACTTAGATGAATGTAGGGCATGTCCACAAATGCATCTTTAGTCTTCTGTTGTGGGCGTCCATCCACACTAAGCCAGTGATTTATCCTACTAACATCTGATCTTTCAGAAAACAGTTATAGAGTTTTAAAAGATGTTTTAGTGCTGCAGTGTGAGCATCAGATCTTTAATGCTCATGTATAATTCACTTTTTTTTTTCCATATACAAAAACAAGCCAAACTTTTCAAACACAGCAACATTAGATGCTGTCGTCACACAAGCAGCCACTTTCCTTAACCAAAACAGTAGGAAAGTGGCAGTAATGCAAATAAAGAAATATGAACTGTCAAAGCATTTCAATGTTCTTTGACACTCTAAACTATACACATTGCCAGAAGGGAACATCGGCCAGTCGCAGAGATCAGCACATACGTCAGCCGATAAGAATGTGGAGAACAGATATGAGAAAAGATATGACAGATATCAACAGAAAAAGCATTGACAAGTTGGATTTTAAACTTTAAAATAACCTGCTTAGTACATACATGCTGGTCACAACAAATTTCATGCTAGAGTAAAATGGATTGAGCTTTGATATCCTGCCCCTGTTTCCAGAAATGGACAAACTTTACACATCAATGACAGTACCAATATGTGTGATCAGCGTACAAATAATGAGCACAAGACTGACCAGAATACAGTTAAGTATTTAGTCCAACCACTTATTAGACAGTGGTGGTAACAAATCAAGTTTGTTGTTATCCAATCATCAGAAAACTAAAAAACAGATTTCATTTTTTTTGTTGTTGTTGTTGTTGTGGCTTTCCTGAGTGGACACAGTATCCAAACGTGTCCACATTAGCGTGGACTGCTGATAATTAGTGTCACTGCAACACCACAAAGGAGGATGTAGAGAAAAAGAAGCTGTGAGGAAAAACTGCCCCAGTACAGATTCGGACTGGACTGACAGGGGTCAACAATCCCACTGAGAAATAGATTACACTGCAAAGCAAAACAAAGGACCGGACCAAAGCAATCTGTATGAGTCTCCACTGGTTACGATTCCCCCCACTGCGACTGTGTGAATGTGGGTGTTAGAAGCCAATTCTATATTCAAGAATTAACATAGTAATTTAGGACAGACACAACCACGACCATTAGCTCTTCACTTTCTTAAGTATGCATATGTCCTTTGAGCTAGACTTGACACTTTATTAGCCATCAATAATCCATTAATGATATAAGACTTAACCCGAACAGACCATAACTACTCCTTTTTATTAGCATGTTAATAATGAATCAGGCACATTGGTTTTAGTAACTTGAGGGCGAGCAGAGGTTGCTATTGCTAAAATGAGGTTTATGGGAAATTGGAAGCCTTTGGGTCATAACGACGCACTGGGTCAGCCACACAAACTCTTGCTCAAATCAATGTACACTTCCTTTATGGTCAATACATGCGAGCCTGGATTACAGCCACGGGACACAGATAACTGATGCTGGACCAGCGCAGGCGATCATTTTTCTGCCGTGAATGAGCACCAAAAAAAACAAAAAAAAAAAAAAAAAACAAGTGTCTCTTGACGCATAAACAGCTCTTCTCAGCCGTCAATCACTGTGATTGTCACCAACAGACGCCCTTCATTTATGAAAATGGCATGTCAGTCATTTTTCCCCCCGGCCAGCACAGATGACAAAAACACACACATACACACTCTTCACTCGCCTCCACTACAGGAGTGCTACTGATCAGTTAAGCTGCTGAATTCCTAATAGGACATATCCTATTAACCTCTCTCACACAGGGATCACAAGTTGATATTGCGGAAAGGGGAACCACAGCTATAAAGTACCACACCGTATCACAGAGGCTCAGAGTATTTTTTTTTAACTATGAAGCTAGCCAACAGGGGAAAGGGTTGTTTTTTTCAGTTTTTCAAAAACAAAGAAAATGTCATTAACCAAAAACCAAAAGATCGTTTTGTTTGGCAGGTTATTTTTGTGTAGGCCGATGCATCGTGACATTTTGAGACATTTGCAAATGATATCCCGGAATTGGAGATGGACACCAAGTGATTTATCAAGCAATTAGCTGCCAGATTAATCAATAATGAAAATAACTGTTGGTTTCAGCCCTAAAAATTAGCCCACGAGACAGATATCAGAATCACCAGACAGACAAGCGAATGCCACCAATAATTCCTGTCAACCGTATGTGAAATAATGGGCATTGCAACAGCCACATGCAAACTAGAAATCAGTCAGCCATCTCAGAGTGGAAGCATGGTCTCCCTACAGCAAGCATGAAAGACTGGAGTGGAGATGCAGGAAAGCTCCCCGCTGCTTTCTGTCTCAACATCATACATGGATGCGGACAGACAATTACAGTGTATTGGTTTGTTTGTGTCACAAACTCCAACGGGATTCACTGGGGTATCCCCAGTGTGTGTGGTGAAGGAAAGCTCAAAAGGAAGTGGAGAGAGAAGGGGGTAAAATATTTTCATTTCAACAAAACATAAGTGAGGTCACACAGCCGTCTCCCTCTCCTGTGTCTAGTGTTGCCGAGTCTAAACAAGCAGACAATGTTTGTGCGGTTTCAGTGTTTTCTTCCATAATTGAGGGCTGCATAATAAATAGAGCATGATTTAATTGAATAACACAAACGAACCGGCAGTGGCGTTTCTCCAACTCTGTCCTCACGTCATGGGCCGTGTTTTTGCTAAGATGGCTATTCATGTCGGGGTGAATCAGTGGTGAATAAAATGCTCACTAAGTCCGTCATATGTCACATGTCCACGTAGATTTATTTAACCCTTGCATGATGCACACACCAGGGAACAGCTTGTGTATAGTGGTGGGCTGGGTGATTAACTCTCGCTGCTTTCATTTTTTTTTTTTTCCTGCATCTGTTCAATTCACAAGGGATCCTCCTACAGTCTCCTTCAATGCTGAATGACTGCACTGGAGTAGTATGTGTGCAAATTTGTGTGCGCACACAGAGGAAAAGGGGTGCTATCTCCGCAGATGGAGACGAGGCGGCGGGCGAGGAAGCAATTACAAGCTGGTAAGCTTCACCTCACCACGCCCCCCCACCCCAACCTTTCCCATACATCGTCCTGGGGCTTGCCGCATTAGAGAATCATGGATATAATGGTGGAATGGGCCTCAGGGCCCCCTCCAAAACAACCTGCTAATCCCCTATGGAGTGGGGGGCTAAGGAGGGGGTTGAATTTTGGGGTAACAGGGCAGGGTGGACACCCTGACAATGAGTCCACCCCAGACACGCGCCAGCATCCGCCCCCCGCTCCCCTACCCCTTCCACCCCCCCACCCCCACCCCCACCCCCACCCATCAACCACAGCGCCATCGCCTGAGGAGAGGAACCAGCAATGTCAGCCATGGGAGAGCAGTAAAAGCCCCAGGCCAACATCGGCCATCCATCGCAGCCAGGCCCTGAGCGAGAACATTCAATCAGGCCGCAGCTCCACTCTGTCTTCTATCTGGACGGAGCTGGTTGCTTTTTTTCCACTGCACTCAGAGAACAGAACAGGGTAACATACTGAATCAAGCTTCTCCGATCAACCTTTGACGGAGAATTCAACTTGAGCGCAGACAGCACGCAGATCTGAACCAGCTCGTTAAAATAGTTTAATTATGTGTCCAAATTATGATGAGCAATGACATGCTTGATTGGCTATATCAAAGGGCCTTAATGAGGAGAAAGGCCTCGCTCTGTCTGTCTACAGCATTGACTTGACGTCTACTCTCTTCAAACATGACACAATGCAGCCTCGAGTATTTTCTGTAGTCAGTGACCGAGTCCCAGTTTGTTTGTCTTCCGTGACATTTATGACAGATTACCCATCATCTACTTATGGAGAGACATTCCTGTTTCCATCCGTCATGCGAGATTCAGCGATCTCATTTCATTATCTAACTTCATGCCTCCTATTATCCTTTTTAACCTCATCTTATCATTTCTACTGGTAACCTAACCCATATTTGTGTTGAGAAATATGACTTTCATATAACAGATTCTCCCTCTTGGCTCAATCTAATGTCTCCATCTCCCAGGCCCAGCAAGTCCATTTAGGAATCAGATATTAACATCATCTCATCAATCTTCCAACCTTCTTGCTTCAGGTTAAAAACCAGTAATCACTCCACTGGTGGGCTAATGGGCGCCTTAACATCAGCTCACTGAGAGTCCATTCATATTTCATCAATAGCAGTGGCCCCCGTCCTCCCTGGGCCTCGCTTCGCTAGGAAGGCGAATCGACATCAAACGCTGCAACCTTCCAATTACGCAGCCAGACATTCTGATCTCATCTCGATTTGGCCCCAGATCAAATATTCCTGCAAGGATTCAAGGAATTCCAAGCCCTTTTCGTTAGCCTGCCTCCTCGTCAAAAGGGGATAAAAGGCACCTGGAGGAGATCACATTTAAAATGGCTGAGGTAGGGACTTACTTGTACTAATATTTAGATATCATAGCAGTTCTACAGCACGAATATTCATGGAGGAGCCAACTGGTCTGCATGGAAAAGTCAAAACACATGTGGATCAATGATGTTAATTCTACCGAGGTGTGATTTAATTCAATACCATTTCAGGTAGTGTTTTGCTATAAGTTGTGGAGACCTGTGAAGAGGTCAAAAGGTTATTTTGTCACAAGGATGAACATTTGGTTATCCAATAACCATGCTACATAAAAAAAAAGTAAAGTCTTTAATTCACGAGATTATCTAACAAATCTGAAATTATTAATGCAGGGCTAACAGGAGTGTTTTGTGCTGAAAGTCAAAGCTTGAGTATACATCATTATAAGTGTTTGACATTCACATCCACTTCATGGCATGACTGGCCAGTCTAACCACGGTTTGAAGTTCTCTCTCAAGCTCACTTCACAGCTACTTCATGTACTTCCTGTGTTGAAAACCAAGACATGATGTGCACCGTTATATTTACGATTATCACATATCAGCCATCTGTATGATGGCTGACTTTTTCACGCCATCTTAAAGCGAGGCAGTTCTGAACACTTTTGACTTACGATGGGATCAGGCAAAACATCGTACAAGCCTGCTCATTTGTAGCATAATCCAGCCCTCATGATGCCCCCTAAAGCACTCAATAGTCTCTCTAAAGTCTGCATTGAGCCACTTAAACAGAATTAATGACATCCTCTCCAGACACTGATAAGGAATGCGCAATTTACAAACAAAACCACAGATCAAAGGCACATCAACTTGTCTTAACTCCACTGTTATCATAACTAAAAACGAACCTGTGTCACCAAACAGCTTCTCCCTATACTCTTATGTGTGCATGGGTTTGTGGATTATGTAACTTGAATTTCACAACAGCAAAAAAACCCTAGTTCCTTCCTCAAAAAGGACCAGGCCACAAAGAAGTGCACCGCTGCCAAAACATGTCTTAAAAAATAAATCAGAGCCAATTAAAAGAGTCTTATTGCTGTTATTGAGGGGAAAACGGATAAAGACCCTTAATCCAATTAACAAGGCCCCCTCTAGCAGTTTGGGGACAATGGAGAGTATTTAGCCTTCAAAATAAATGTCCTCCATTTATTCAGCCAAATGAACTTTGACAGGATGGAATGGGTTTAAGTAGCTAAAGGGAATAAATCTATCCTCCCCTATCAAAATATGGAAGCTATGGGCTCCAGGGGACTCTGCCCTGGTCAGGATTAAGTGTAATATAATATACCTGCACAGTAACTGACATCAGGTATTTAGCTCTTACATAGATGGGGAAGGGAAACAAGTCTATACTAGGGTAAAATGTAGCAGAGCAGTCAAGTGACCAGACTGCGGAGTGTGACAGGGAGAGGCCAAAGGCTAGTTTCTGGTTCACTGTGCTTCGCTGATTTCAGGTCATGGAGGCAAGGTGGCACCTAGTGCATTTTTGGACAAGAGGCAGCATTTACAAGAGCCTTGGTGCCCTATTATGCAACCACACAGGATACATACAAGAAGGCAAGCAGAGACAGGGAAAAACTGTACAACTGAGATAATCTAGCACTTATCAAATCACAGTTTTTTTTGTCTTAACAGATTTTTACAGGCCACTTTTTCCTGGCATCCTTGCAAGAATTACAAAATGATTACTGGCTCGTTTTCACCAAGGCTGTGGGATCATGTAGGGACCAGAGCATCACACACAGAGCAGACCAATATCTCTAGGGAATATTATTATGAGACATTTAAGCCGCCTCTCAGCGGTCGCATCTGAATGAGCCTCTTTTTTAGCGAGTAAAGACGGGCAAAGAAGAAATTCCTACCACACCAACAGGACAAAGTCTGTGTGGGATTTTTTTCCCCCATCATTTGGCTTTGGTTGCGTTTGTTGTCGCTTGTTTGTCTCACTTCACTGTTTGATCCAGAGCCACCGACAGCCTGGAACAATGCACTGTAGGATACACACATTTCCAGGACCTCTGACGGTCCAGAGCAATCTCAATCTTATTTACATAACAGAATTAATAAAGATCTTCTCACTGCTTTTTTTTCTCTAGATTCGCCTTTCTTTCGAAGAATTAGCAGAGGTTTGGGAAAATGTACAGACATTCAGCGACTGACTAGAAAGCAGCTGATTACCCCCCACCCCCCCATTCAAACAGACACAGTGTATCAAGAGCAAATACACAGCACTTCTGAGTCAAAATAACCCACCAGCTTTTACCCTGTCAATACAAAGAGGAAATAGGGCAAAGCACCAGTAGCTAGGGGAAAAAAAATCAAAATGTGGCTGTTCATTTAGCAAACCATGGGGGGTCAGAGCGACAACCTTATGCTTTGCAATGTGGCAGTCAGATGAAATCCAAGCTCTCATCATGGGCTGTTTTGAAAGAAAGCTGATGCTGCCTTACATAAAAACAATCACTCACTAAAACACTTCGCGCTGGTGGAAATCATCCTTCGCTGAGCCAGTTCACCTCCACAAGCCCATCCACACATTAACACATGCCCTACAACTGAATGCGAGTGAATGCAGAGGACAGCAGTTTTAAAAACATAAAGGCAATAAACTTACCGACGCCGTATTTTTCATGTTCAGTAGGTATCCACATGTTTACGGTCGGTACATTTAAGTGAGTGGTCGGAATAGCAGCGAAATGCAGGGTTCTGGTGCTGGGTAACGCATTCTATTGGTGTGCTTTCCTCCGGTCTGTAGTAGGAGTCATTGTTTAGGTTACAGAGGGAGAAAGCGCTGCTGCCTCTGCTGCTGCTGCTACTCGTAGTGGTACGGAGGCATGTTGCCTTCATGTGCTGTCGGAAATGGGACAACTACGATGTCAGCGTACTTTCAGGGCCCTGTAAAATTAGATATTTTTTTCTGTGATTTCCGAGTTGCATGACTTTAGGGGCGGAGAACATGGAAACTTAACAGATGTCTTTAAAATTACGTATTTGAATATGTTTTTATATTTTTGCTGGTTCAATTAACCTTTCTTTCTCAGTTGTTTCACAGAAGCAATTAATATGTCATCTGTGAAAGTGTACTTTGGAACTATTTATAGGCTATATGTGAATTTTCATGTTGTCATTTTTGTATCATTAGCTAGACTATATTAACATTCTGTAACTGTACCTCTGATAGTCTGATGTGGTTAGCCATTCCCACTACAAACACGCAATTTAATTAATATTTGTACAGGTTAAAGAAATAACATTTTCCATTATAATGTGAAACGACACAAAAATACAGAGGAACAGTTGTAATAGATTATGGCTAAAGCGCTAGTAGCATAAAAAGCTAGTAGACAAACGAGCCTTTTTCTATAAAAGAATGAGATGAGCTATTGGCCTAAAAAAAATGCTAATTCTCTTTCTGAAAATGATACAGTTAACTAAAACATGTCTTTATACTTACCTTTCAAACATGCTAGCTTGTCTGGGCATTCTTACAGGAAAGTTTCCCATCCTCTTTTGATGGACTTCTGGTAGACTAGTCCGTTATATTGCTATTTACCTGTTTTATTTTGAACGTAGCTGAAATACACATGTAGCCTAGCTTATTCAGAAAACACAACAAGTATTTGTTTAATTTTTCCTAATGTTTGTTAAGAAATCCAGTCCAGTCCAATTTAATCACAGCTACTTCTATCCAACTGCCAGCTGAGATTTACATATGTAAAGGAGAGAATCCCGAGGAGTACGTGAACGCGACGGCATCGCCAGCGCAGCGAGAAAAGGAAAGCGACGCATTCTGGGACTTGTAGTAGCACCCCAGTGACGTCAATGAAGGCCCCGTTATCCGTAGCATCTTCACATTTGAAGGCACACAGGCTGTTCATCTGTTTGTTTTCATCTGCCTTGCTGATGTGAAAGTATTTCGCATGGCACCATGTAAAGTGATATTCATGCATTTCCACGACACTGGTCAGCAGTAGTCTTAGAGCTATTAGTTGATTTTTAAAGGAGAGAAAGACAAAAAGAACCTGATGAATGCACTGGTTTACAGTGAAGCTCTGACTGTCTCTGGAGCCACTAAACCCACCCATTACAAAGAGTTGCAAAGCAAAGATTTACATTTAGCCATTGATATGCACATTACAGTCCCCAAATATCAGGGTATTGGTGTAGAACATGACCTTGTAACAGTGGAGAGTCCTCTCTTGGACACACGGGCGATCTACTGGGACAACTAGTGCATGAAAAATACATGAGACTGTGTGAGGAAGAAGCAGAAAACTGGAGGCCAAAATGAAAGAGTTCAACACACAGCTCTCAATGTGTGTGTGTGCAGGAGAGAGTGAGTTTGTACATGTCTGTGCAGTTGAGTGCATGTACACCCAGATTCACACATTTTTTATGAGACAGACTGTCCTCTCCATCGCATACATTCATGTTATTCATACATTTTTTCCCTTTTCTTTCATTATGTACCAACTCATATCATCTGTCTGGGTGTAACTGGTGTGGATACAAAGGAGTTTTGTAAAAAAAAAAAAAAAATAATAATAATAAAAAACCCAATCCTAATGCATGCTCATTTCCCATGCTGCAAATGGTGCATTAAAATGCTTTGAAGTGTCAAATATGCCTCTCTTTTCTCTCTGTCTCATCATCACTAGTTTGCATGTCCACTTACCCACCCACCTTTGTAGTTTATATGGTGCATTATAAACGGGTGTGCCATGAAAAAGCAAGCAACCCGAGGGAACCATGCGGCTGGCTTTGTAGGTTAAAGTGCATACCATGTGCTCAGGGCATCCATGGGTCCCTTCCCCTTTTCTTATCTGCCCTGTTTCTCTCACTGTACACAGACATACAGTGTGTAGAGTAATGGCCATGTAATAATACATTTGATTAAAAAGCGGACTAGAACGTAAAGCTGGATTAATTTTATAGTGTATTTCCACATTGCACATCCTTCGATTTTTCTGATTGGAGAGGTGGGGGGTTGCGGGTACAGGGTGTGGTGGGGTGGGGTGGGAGGTTGTGGGGGATTGTCGGAATGTTCTACTCCGCATATGAATAAATCATAAGCCGGGGAGCAAAGTAAGACAGAAACCCCATGGATTCATCCCTGAGAGGACAGCAGACTGGAGCCAGTGTGCTCTTTTAGAAAGTGGAAACTAGACTATGTTCTACATCAGTGAATCAATGTGTAAACTTCAGCTGCCATCATGTTTTGGTTGCGATTGCAGTGAAAACGCGTTGGCGAGGCAAACACGAAAACAGGAATGGGATAGGTGAGCCAGACAGAGCTGAAATGGTGCGGTGGTTTATTGTCAAACCTTCACCCCAATGTAATTCATACAAAATTATATATTACTGTAGATTTTCATCAAATTTATGTGACACAAAAGCATACAATTTGTTACTTCCCTAGTAAGAAATCTTTATTTACACAGTGGTGGAATAAGTTGCTCAAGTATTGTACATTCCCAGTCCTATACTTATATTCCTATACTTCAAGGGAAATGTAGTTTTTACTTCATTACATTTATTTGGTAGCTACAGTTTTCAGATTAAGATTTCACATACAAAACATATAGTCTGTATATTAATTATGATGCATTGTTAAAAACTATAACATCAAAGTTCTGCTTAAATGTTAATGCAACAAAAATAATGATCCAGTGATATAACAACATAATACTGAAAGGGCTCATTGTGCTTAATGTGTATTTTTTACTTTTGAGTAAAATTGTGTTCTCTGTTGTTGTTGAACCTGAATAGTTCTTCCTCCACTGCATTTACAGAATGCAGTAAATGTAAAAAAGAACGTAAATTGCGTCTTTTTTATCAGTCAGTGCCTCAAGAATACACAAAACTATTGTCATATTGTCTACCAGTAGCATCTACATACATATATTTGCAGGCAAATTGACTGTCCTTTTGGTGTCTGTGAACCCATGTGTCACTGTAAGTCCACAGACTTACAAAGAATGATGAAGTGGCAACTGAGGGACTGAAGGATAAAAGGACCATATCTGTTCACTGACCACACTGTGAAAGGATTATCATGGTGGATTGAGGACAGGGTCAAGTCACCTAGCATTCTGCTCAGGTGCTCTTTCTCCTTCCCTTCATCTCCTCTTCCCTTTCCCTTTTCCTTGTGTCCATTCCCAGTGTCCCCACATTTCTTCATGTTTGCTCAGAGTTTCATCAGGGAGACACATATTTTTCCTGCAGGGTGTCGTACTTAGGGGTGTGACTGAAGATGATGGAAGGAAGATACAGTCGACCATTTCCACAAACAGTCCCACTACCCCAGATGGGCTCTGAAGATTGTTCAGCATTTCTGCCACTCATCCACCAGTCTCCTTTTCATCTCTGGCCCATGGGCACAAATAAACTCAACATCTGTGACGCATAAATCAAAATGGTCAGGGTGAAAAGAAGAGAAGAGATCTGTATACTTCGCTTTAGCCTCAGCCATGGCTCCATTGCTTTTGGAACATAAACAAGTTGCATCTAACAAAGGAGATTAAAGATGACATGGTCACTGATGCGTTTTAAAGCCACAGCCGAGCCTCAAGTCTCATTTTGGGACAACCCTGGTTTCTGTTTCATGTCCTCTCATTTTTTCTTTCCTTAGAGACCTTTTGGCTATCAAAACTACTACATGACTGCAACTGGTTTATTTGTCAAAAAGTGAGACTGCACAGGGCTCATTTAGTTTGCTGGCCAGTTGGAGCAAAAATGACACCGGCTTATCTCAAGAGAACACTGCCTATCACCTCTTCTCAGCACTTCTCAGCTTTGATTTAATTCACACCAGGAAGTGTAGGTCAGATGGGGGAAAAACATATGCCTCCCTCAGCTCATGCACAGCATGCAATATCCTCAGCTCCAGTAGAAACAGGACGCTATATATAGCTTAGAAAATAGGCTTTGCCTTACAACAAAAACACACGTCTTTGTACATTGTTC
This sequence comes from Seriola aureovittata, assembly GCF_021018895.1. Taxonomy (NCBI): domain Eukaryota; kingdom Metazoa; phylum Chordata; class Actinopteri; order Carangiformes; family Carangidae; genus Seriola; species Seriola aureovittata. The sequence goes on from NC_079385.1 coordinate 9,536,807, forward strand.
TATATGAAGACTGAATTTTACAACCCAATACCCCTGATAAAGGATCTTCAAACAGGAATGCTGGTCTTAATTACTTTGCTTTTCTTAGACAGCACATTTACAGTACTGGCACATTCACCATAGCTTAAAAAGGGATTAGTCATTTGCTCTTTCTATATATTATATATAATACCTTCCTGGGACATAATCCTCCCATATTACCCATTCATATTCAGACAAACGAGAATCTATACAGATAGACACATATTATTAGAAGTACAGAGTTCACACAAATGCAAGAAAGACCAGATTCTTCCTGTGATATGTGTGGATATTAGCAGCCCATAAAGTAGGAGCTATAAACATGACAGGCACTGTGAAAGTGTTATTTCATCCATAAAACATATAATCTAATAAATACTAATCAAAGGAGGTGAAAAAATTAAATGCCATGAGTCTACAGTGGCTTTGAGCTGAGTGCTAACATCAGTATGCTAACACACTCACAGTGGCAATGCTAACTCACCGATGTTGAGCAGGTACATGTTTCCCATCCAGTTCAGTGTGTTAGCAAGCTAAAACTTGCTAATCAGCACTTCAAGCAAAGTAAACCACAAATGTTTGCTGTCACAGTCAAGCTTATGGTGGTTCTAGAAAACTCAGGGGATCAACCAAGTCAGTAGGATTCATCTCCTGGGGACCATGAATGCTTACAAAATTTCATGGCAATTCATCTCATAGCTGTGGACCAAAGCGGTGGACTGACCAACTTACATTGCCATCCTTCGAGCTACCCCTCGGTTCATATCCTTCAAGACCAATGAAAATCTATTAATTTGTCAGAAATTTGAGCCTTACTCTTCATAGCCTCCATCTGAACACCATGAATGATGAAGCAGCATATACAGATCATAGCGACTCCGGATGAGAGGAATGTATCAGCTATCAACTTTTCCTCCTCCTCTCCGCTGGGCCTTCACTTCAAACCTTGTTTTGGCTGGATGTAAAAATAGACCTCCTCCGTCTCCCTCCTCAGCATCAGCACAGAATGCACCATGGATGATTTTTCATAGGTTTGATATGCAAAACTGCAGTCAGAAGTGATGAAACATGACTCGCTGTACAGGAATGGATCCTGTCACCTGCAAGTGTTCACCGTGGGAATCAAAAGATTGAAAAGTACAGTGTTTCCCCTCATGTTAGCTCTCATCTAGTTTAACCGCTTCTCTGATACACCCAAAACATTTACTATCAAAAAGCTCATGAGTCACTGCAGACAAGCAAGATCCATTTATTTTTCTCTCTTCAGCTAATGCTTGTTTTCAGCTGCTTTTCCCCTTTGAAAAGAGATCTCTGCTTCCTCAGTCACAAAGTGTTTTCGGTTCTCAACATATTCCCAAAAAGATCTTTGATGCCCAAGGGATCTGAGCCTCATCTTGTTTCAAGATATCAACAAATGCGGTTGAAAGGAACAGCTCAGTCCTCTTTACCAAACCTCATCTGTTATCTACTTTAGCCTATGAAGTGGTCTCCTCATTAGACAAGCACTTCAGCTGCCCACAAAATCTATCATGTGGTCATTTGCCGCCATGACAAAAATCAAGACATTTTATTTAAAAACTTGTACCACTATATGATTGTGAGTGGTCCTACAGTCCCTGAAGACCTCAGATGCTTAACTTTAAGTAGATGTTGTACAATCCCGCTGTGTATTGTCAGTTACTTTAATTCTGAGCAGAGGATCTCTTATAAGATTATCTTTTGAAAGATACAACACTTTAGTAACAGAGGTTGCAAATTATAAAGTGGTTATATTACTCATATTTGTTACAGTTTGTAATGGTTTTGGAAGACTTACAAACAATATTGTCTCTCAGATAGTGGCCCCTTTGGACGGCAAAGTAAAACAATCAGTTTCGTTTGGAAAATCACATCCTCACAAGATCCATTAAGTTGCTGTTTTGGAACTTTTGATCATATAACATGATCTTCATAATCAGATCATGTTTTTTTTTTATATATTTGAATTAAAATCTGAGATTCAAAGTTCAGATTAGATTTTGAAAAACATCATTTGAAAAAGTAATCACTGCCAGGTCCATTTCATAGCTATTTTGGAGCTTTCGATCATATCATGTGATCTTCATCAGCAGGTGGAGCTTGCCCTGTTGTTATTAGTTTCTTATTTTCATTCATTTTTATCATCTGTCTATCATGTCAAGTTTCTTTCAAAATTTCATGCTCAAATCAAATGAAGGGAATCTAACTGGCACTATAAAGGTGGGAAACATGCAGTTCCAAACAGGAGAAAATAATGCATGCTTCATGGGCTATGTAAATGGAAAAACACAAACATGGTGCATCTTTAAATATGTTCTTCCACAGATATAGAACGGATGTATAACAGGTGCTACGATGACTTTGAGTGTCCATATTGTGACAGTGAATCCCTACATTGGATACATGTGAAAAACTCTTGATTCATAATACCGAGATGAGCTGTAACCATAAAAGCCACAGTACTTCATTTCTTCAGGTATCAGTTTTTTTGGTTCATGGTAACAGCAGGCCACAGATTGGGCATTTATGAGTGTGTTTTTATGACTAACATGCTCTGCTGGGCCCCCACATCCCCCGTGCTGTTGCACATTGTGGGTGCAATATTACAGTATCCAGCCACCTGGACCCTGACACCCACCAGCGAAAACATAATTGTGCCTGCGAGTGTATGTACACACACACACACACACACACACACACACACACACACACACACACACACACACACACACACACATATATGCTGGACAGATGGTTGTCATAAATGGCTGTATCTGTTAGCAAGTTGAAAGCAATCCTTGGCAATGTGTCCCCTCCCCACACCTACCCACTGACCCACATACATGTTTCATCTCATCAGCTGACAGCACACTCATACACACGTGCATGTGCCCACACACACGCACACACACAAACACACACAAAAAGTCAAATATTGCCTTTATGCCTGGCACACAGCCTTAGACTCTTAGCTTAGTCTTTATTCATTTATTTACTTAAGATCCCCCTTTTTTTTTCAAGAGTTCCAATTTGAAAACAGTCAATTTCAACTGAAAATGTTAAAAAGTTACTACTTCACACTTATCACTATAGTGCAAGAATAGAAAGATTGAGCTTGAGGCATAGCAACAGAAACAGCAAATGGTCAGTTACAAAAGTGTTTGCACACGTCTAGATCAGAAATAACATGTTGTTCTTTCAGCAAAGACCAATGGATTTTCCCATGAGAGATCATCTAGTGGACAGGGAGTGACGACATCTTATGTGCTAAAAATGGATTACTAGGAATACAGAAGTAGAAATGGATAGTTAGCACAAGAGTCACTGAGAGAACAGTAATACCAATACAGAACCAAAACTACACTAACTAGAAAATTCAACAAAAGTCAACTATATAGAGGAATAATTAGGAGGAATGAAACTCTACTTCAGTTCCCTGATTTGATTCACTTATTCTGACAGTGTTCAAATTAAAGGGTCATCTCCAGGTTAAATAACATGTTAAGAGTGCGTGTTTAGCAGTGCGCAGACATGCAGTCTTTTGTTTTCTACGCTTAGTCATCCGTCTTAGTCATATCTGTAAAACCACAGACCAGCAATAGCCTGACCAGCTCTAAGTGCTGTTTGCTCTTTTCTGGTCGGTGTTCAGCTGTGCTATCAGCCTGTTGGTCTGTGGGTGTTGGTGTGAGGAGCACAGTGTGAGTGAGTGAGTGAGTGAGTGAGTGAGTGAGTGAGTGAGTGAGTGAGTGAGTGTACTGACTGTAACCGCCTCACCTACATACTCTAATCCCCATGAAGAAGTGGCATATAAGATCCGCTTGCGAGTGAGCTGATCATTTCTGCTTTTGTGATACATTAGGCCCTAGGTGCATAAAAAGTTTCACAAAGGGTGTGATTACCATGGGTGCATGTTTACATGGATAAATAAGATAAGAAAAAAAAACCTGCTGACACATATAACTGTTGCCTATGACACCTCTGACAACCTGGGCTGGAATGACATACTGTAACTGCTAATGCTTGGTTAAAGGTCAGCAGCTGGTTAATCTCTGGAAAAGATGTGGCTGCAGGAAGTATGACCTGGTACACAGAAATATATTTTCCATATCACCCTGTTTACATCATTGAGATTACTATGCTATGTTTGATCATAATATATGTTGTACAAAAACAGCATGTTTCTGTGCATGTTTGAATGACATGAATGAGTTCCTCCGGAGTCAAACTTATTATAACTTAACTTAACTTAAATTATGTGCAACTGGAAATCAGGGCTCATATCTGCCAGCAAGCTAAATTAATTATTTTCATTTTACTTTTTCAATGTTACAAATTTACTAATCTTACATTACCGTTCTTGATTTTATTTAACGGAAATTTGGTGGAGAGATAACCCAAGGTCAACGTACCAGTTAATTAAATTTTAGTGGTGATAAAAATCTGGGATTTCCGACATTATATGATTATCTTCTTCATTATTGTAATGGCGAGCTCACACAACAGTGGGAAGGTCTTACAGTCTCTTCTAAATCAGCTACCAAAGAAAGAAAATCTAAATTTAAACTGTTATAAAGGCTTCATTTTTGCTCAGAGTTGTCAGTAACTAGTAGTCAATTTTTCTTTTATTTACATCCAAGCTTCAAACTGTTCTTTTAAAGACCCTGCACACATAAAGGCCATTCTTAATTGCTATTGTTTTGTGTGTATAAGTGGTGTGCACGTGTGTGTGTGAGAATGGCTGAGTACCGTGGAGTGGCGTGGGCTTGTCAGGAAAACCAGAAACAGGAAAGACTGATCTGAAAAGATAAGTCAACAAAATTACAAATCACAGCAGGATATGAAACAGCCTAGATTTACTGCACTGGGAAGCTGTATCTGCCACACTCTCTCACATGTTGTATACATCTGGCCATTACAGGCCTCATAAACAATAGAGCAACATGGTGTGAATAGCACAAAATGTGTGTCTCTCATGTTTCACACAGTGATGGGATAGATTTTAGCATTACTCTCCATCTTATGTAACTACTTTACAGGCATATGTTAACATGTTAACTAAGGGAAATAATCGATGCTTATTTAACTAAGTGTGTAAATTCAGCACTATGCCAGTTCCTGTTAAAGTCTGCACCGTCAGTGTCAAGCGAACACTTTTTATTGGCTTCAAACACTCAATCCAGAACCTGATCAGTTCTCTCCGTGAGCAAACAACACTGCAATCAACACTTGTCAATAATAAATAACTGTCGCTGAAAAATCAACATTCATTAACACAGGAATAGCTGCGCGCTTGTGTTCTTGTACAATGTTTTGAGCATCAAATGCTCTTGGTTACAAGTTGGAGAAAGGGGGTAGAAAATGAATGTGACACAGTGGGAAAAGCATGGCAAATGAATATTATGTGTGTGTTTCCGTGTGTGTATGTGCTTTCACTGCATTAAGGCACAGATGAAAGCTGAGTGGAGGGAAGGTCTGTGCCTCCTGGCTCAGTGGGAGACACACCAGGCTTTACCGCGATAACCCTTTTGACAGTGAGGTGAGGGGGTCTGCGAATTGCTCCGGAGACAGCAGTGCAATACAGAGATATATCCACATGGATGCAAGAGCAATACACGCACACACACACACACACACACACACACACACACACACACACACACACACACAGGGGCTGTTTTAAGCCCACAGAAAACATAAAGAAATGTAAACAACAGAGAGCAAGTTAAAAAAAAAAAAAGAAAAGGAGAGAGCTGTGTAAAAATTATGAAACTGACAGAAACAAGGACAGACGTGCAGTGAGAGGCGGAGAGAGACAGACAGCTATGGACAGATTTGCAGCAACAGAGAGACAGAAAAACAAACACAGATCCATTCTGCCTCCCACATCAAAAAACCTTCTTTTCCAAATGTCAGGGCAGCTGGATATCAGGCCTGCCTATGCTCGCTGTGTCAGGCACATCTGCCCTCTTGGTTTGATTTGCTGCCTTTAAACCCTGACTGTCAGGATGTCTTCTGCACGCAGATCATGCACTGCAGTCTTTTTATTGTTCGCATATCTGATATGCAGCTGAAGGGGAGATGACCATTTCTCATATGATGAATTGATGTATGAGAGGTTTAGTGAGCGACAGGAAGATGGACAGACCTGGAGATATGTACAGTGGGAGAGAAGCAGCGGCTGTGTTCCCATGATTATGATTTACCACCCCAGGTAGTGTATGTTTAACCCAGATGGACCAGTCATACCTCTGTTCTCACCATTGCACATTACTCTGAGAGGGGGAAGTAAATAGACTGTGTTCAATATGCCTGACCACAATGTTGTTAGATGAGCAGGGTTTCAGTTTATCTCTGTGCTCGGCTGTTGCTTTTCACCCCCTTGAGTGAAATCGAAACCCTTTCTACACTTCAATAAAAATGACACCGCTTCACCTGAACAAATATGGATGGCAGTTCAACCTTTAATCTGGGGGATACAAAGCAACAAACTGCCATCGCCTCCATAAGACCTTCTTATTTCACTTAAACACATTTGCTTCTCTTTGTCTATGTCTATCTATCTCCCTCCCTCATCTCTGGTCTGTCAGAAAGAACCGAATCCCAGCGGGTATTCTTTTCTCCTCCAACTGTCACAAACGATGACATAACCTTTAAAAGCCCTATGGCTCGCTTTCTTACATCAGTCTGCTCTATTTCCGAACAGCAGTCTGCCATGATTGCAGCAATTTTTCACTGAACGCTCAGCCCACTCTATTATTAACCGAACATGGCATGTAGCACTCTAAAATGAAGACCAAATCAATAAAATCAGTACAATGCATTGCAGCGTCTGGAAATGGTAGAATACACATTAATAAGGGTCTGGTATTAAACTATCAACAGTGAGAAAGTAGTGCGGAACAAAATAGAGCTACAGCCTGATTTACACACATCAGTGTTTTCTAATTGCACATAGTTTGAAACACATATTAAACGATATGTTAAAGGAATGGTTCAACATTTTTGGAAATACACTTTTTTCACTTTCTTGCCAAGAGTTTTGTGTGAATATCGATGCCACTTATGGTTGTCTGTTAGATATAAAGCTACAGCCATTAGCCAGTTAGCTTCACCTAGCATAAAAAACTGGAAAGGAGGAAACAGCTAGCCTGACTGTGCAACAGCAAAATCTGTCTACCAACACTTCTAATTATTATGTTACATCTGGTTTACCTATGTAGGGAAGGGTGTTTTATGTAACCGTAGTTGAACCAGTACACACACAATCCTAACAACATATAATGTGGATCTATGCATCAAGCAAGCTGATTGGTTGATTTCTGATTGGAAATTGATTTCTGTTCCCTGATTTCTTCTCCATTTTCTTTACATTGTGATATACTTCTTTCTAGGGGAAAATATAAAGGCATAACAGAACCACATATGAATTTTTCTTAACAACAGCTGTGTATGTTCCCTTTCGTTAAGCCTGGAGAGGCAGCTCCAGGTTTATGTGTATAACCGTCAAGTTGTGGTTTTATGGGAGGATATGTGCTGGACCATGTTTTGGCAGGGGAAGCGACTTCCTGGCATCTTCGGTTTATGTACAGGTTAAGCAAAGGATATAGTTTATTGGAGAGTGTGTTAGGGGAGGATTTTGTTACCTTCCAACAGAGCCAGGATGGCTGTCTACCCTGTTTCCAGACTTTATGCTAATCAATGCTATGCTACTGCTAAGATAATCAGCTGCTGGCGGTAGCTTCATATTTTCCATACAGATATGGCATTGATCTTCTTATCTAGCTCCATGTAAGAAAACTAACAAGCTTGTTTCCCAACACATCTACCTATTTTTTTTAATACACATACAGTATAAGCATACTGTATGCAACAAAGCCATGCATTCTATCTATTTTTAGCCCTGCGGCTTGAAGCATCGTGTTATCGCGAATGGCAACATGCTATGCAAAGTTGCATTTACCTAAGGTCAGTAGTCACAAACTGGCAGGACTTTGAGGCATCGCATTCGGTGATTCACCTTCATGCTGGAGCTGTATAATGTGACTGCGTATGAAGCGGCACACATGGAGGCATCTGACATGAAGACCCGTATTCCCCGTGCCCTCTAGCCTCGGGCCTAGTCACGGTGCTTTTGAAGATACGCGTACATGCCTGTTAGCAGCTCACATACATACACGAAAGCACACACCAAAATATGATCTAGGTATCTTTGATCTCTTTGCTGGCTGCATACATTACCAGGGTGGATTTGTGGTAAAAGCACCTTGGAGGAAGAGAAAGCTGGAAAATTATGAATTCTCTGGCAATTCTCTAGAGGGAGTTCAGGCTTTATTATACATGAGGCAGGTTGGGGGGTTGATTGGATTCATGGCTGTCATTTTTCTTGAAGGATGTGTTTTTACTGTGAAAAAAAAAAGGTAACATTTAGATATTAGTTACTCCAACTCCAAAATTTAGCATGTTTAGTAAGTGTATGGATAAAATGATAAATGACAGTAACGGCTTTAAAAAAAAATCCAGATTTTCTGGTCATGTTTGTGAACCGCTTGGCCAGTTTAGTACAAGACACCTAATCAAAGCAACTAGTACAGGATAGTGTCAAAATGCTTGATATCTTGTCCCTTTCTATTGCCTAAGCAGGGGCAGGCGGGGGTCCACACAGGCAAACACAGGTAGGGTAAAACACATGCACATAAACATCATCCAGCTGCCTCAGCAGGAAGTTACAACACTCCCATGAACACTGGGTTAGTGCCGAAATCAGAATCAATAAGTGAAGGAAGGAAAACAGACACATAGGGAGAGACAGATAGTGTGAGAGCAAAACAGGGGCAACAGGAGAGATTTAAACATGCTGTAGATAAAGGCAGAAGCAGACATGCACATGCAGACAGAGACACAGGTAAGAAAAGAAAACAAAAGAAAAACAAACAAACGATGTACACATAACTGAGCTTTTTTGCAGGGAAGCCATGCTGACTCGGTGCCAGGACTGTTTTATGGAGCTTCCTTTAGCTGATAGCAGCCAGACAGCCAACAAAGTATCCAGATGGGAAAAGACAACGCTTCCTCAGCCAGCTGTTTACCCCTCCAACAAAAATAAGAGCTTCTGTTATTCAGCCTAAACACATTATGCATAAGAGCCCAAGACAGGAACAAGAGCTGTCTGCTTTATGGAGGATTTTTTTTCCTAGCTTGTAACTGAGAACAAACAATAAAAAAAATAATGATATTTTCTTATTGAACCATCATCTGTTGAAGTCCAGCTGTAGTACAGTAATTTGCAGAGTGATACAGAAAATACAGAAGTGCAGTTTAATGATATGGCAGTAAAAAGGGAAGGCTGAATATAGGTAGGGGAAATTGAAGAAACTGTAGAGATATGATTAGGAAAGAAGATGCATGAATTTCCCCTGGGGGATAAATAAAGTATCTATCTATCTATCTATTTAAAAATACCACAGAAGAAAAAAACTACATAAAACAGAAGATGAGAAGCAAAAGACAGAATTTTCAACGCTGGTGCTAGGAGACATAATTTTGCACAATGCACCTTAAAAATAACATACAATAAACAACTGAACTGAATTGCTTAAATATCATTTATCTGCTTGTGCAGAGTCATTTCAGTCCATATATGCAATGGAGATAACATTTTGGTGATTCCCATCGATATGAACCCGACACACACAATACTGCAACAGATACTATGCCTCCCCAAAATGTATGGTGTTTGATGCAGTAGGAAAACCAATGTTTTTTGTTAAGGTGGGCTACTAAATCAGGACGTCTCAGAAGGAAAAGTGAAAAATATTATTACACTACAGGGATTAAAGTAGGGGATTGACTGATATTTTTCTTTTATAAGAAACTGTTTTAAAAAAGTTCAAGTCAAATAGGAAAAAGGAAAATAATGTGCCTGATCATGTAAAATATGTGCATGCATATTGACATAATCCGTTCAGTCACAATTTGCAGATATTAACAAGCAGACACAAACATGAAAGAAACACGGACGTGTGTGCTGTTTGAGTGGCCAAAGTGTGTGTGTTGCATGTGTTGTGTGTGTAGCTGAGGGCAGCAGTATTAGTGATGGCTTTGGGAGTCTGGGGCCCAATGCCCTGCTTCTGCCCACGGCCATACTGATCTATTCTGCTCAAGATATGACACACACACACACACACACACACACACACACACACACACACACACACACACACACACACACACACACACACAAATTCAACGCTATGACAGTGTAGGATAATCACATGTTTACATATTTCCATTGGCCGTATAATGTGTTATGTATAGTTAACACTGTTAAAATTATGTGTTCAGGTTCACAATTACCATTTACGTCATTTGCAGCTCCTACTGCACCTCCAGCCAACTGATACGTGATACGATGCTGCACAACTAAACATGACTTGAACTGATAGAGACTGTTCACCACGGAGCTGACCAGTTACAAAGTAATTCATTATGTTTAAGTAAACCTTCAATATTTGATTTAACATGATGTACTCTTATATTCCAGGGTTGTCTCAATTTCTGCCTTCTTTTGTTTCGTTCTGTCTCTCTGAATTACTGACTGCCCACTGGCCTAGCAGGCAAGCAGCTCCAGTGAGCACACAGTGGTAATAATTCACAGTCAATCTGTGCACTGGACCGCCACACAGACTCATTTAAATACTGCCCACAGCCATTACTATATTTCTCTGTCTCTATCATTATCCATATCTCTCTCCTGCGTTGCTCACTTGACCTTCCAATGCTTGCTGCCATGACTATTTTATTTTGTTTTTTTTTCTTCTTTTTTTTGTTCTATCGCTCATTTCAGTATTCACTCCCTCACTCCTTCACCTCTCAATAATTATTTTATCTTAGCTTTCAATTCTCCTACACTTCCCTCATACTCTTAACATTTATCTGTTCACCCAATCCTCGGAGCTCAGGGGGTGAGTTGCCAGGATGCCAGGAAGCTCTGATTCACTTTTCTTTGTTTGTGGCCCTTGGCAATAATGTTAGAGCTCAGACAGAGAGCAGTGAGGGCTGTGTCAGTGTGGGAAATTACTATGCCATCAAGATGCCTGGGTGCACATACTGACTGAATACTGAATGAATGTGTGCAGGGTTAAATCTATAATACATCTACAGGCTAGTATCTTTTGTATGTTTTTGCACTCCTCCTCTGCACTGTATAGGATCCTGCTGTAGCTACAATAAAATAGTGTGACATTCTATGCAGATTCCATCCATCAGTTTCTGTCTATAATTTGTACTGGCTGAATGAAGCGAATCTAAAATTCAAGACACATGCTATACTGCAGCTGTAGAAATAATAAGGGAACGTTCTCTTGTGTTAAACAGGGCAAAATGATTGCCTAATATACCAGTTTACCTCAAACCTGCCCCACCCTTTGTAGCTGATTAAAGCAGCATTGCTTGGCTATTTTAACCAATTGGATGCAACAGAACAAATTGTGAACAAATTATCACCTAATGAGGTCGATATGACAAATATGTTAGCGAACAGTGCGAATTTGCACATCCAGCAGTCAGGGAGCAACATTAGTATTAGCACCGGATGGGTGAAAGTCCAGTAATCATAGTCTTTTAGCGCTGTTTGGTCCTCACCAACTCCTTCTGAAAATACATTTGATTTTGTTCAATGACTTTGCAGGGATGACAGAACTCTTACGTGTGTTGTAATTTTTCCCGGGAGACAAAAAAACCTTTTAGCAAAAGAAGAAAAACAGACCCTGAGTGTAGTGTACATTATTATAGCTGTTTGTATCATTCACTCACTCCCTGATCCATAAATATGCTATTCGGTTTCTCACGGAAAGAGCAACGTGTATGGCAGTGCACCACAGGTGTTTCCGTTTGCAGTGGTTAAAGAGTGAGTAAACGAGTGAGCCAGTGAGAGAATTGGAGCATGGTGCGGGATGCAACCTGGGAGTCACAATCATCTCCAGCTGCTGCCCACCATCTCTCCCCAGTTCTCTGTTTTTTTGTTTTTTTTCCTCCAGATTCCCTGCTCTCTCTATGCTTATTTCCCCTGTCTCTTTTTCTCTTTTCTCCCTTCTCTACCCCAGTGTTATAATCCTCCACACAGCTGCAGGGAAATCTAGCTCAGGGTACCCATGGGCTGTGTTTATCCCTGGCTTCAGGCTCTCCAGGCAGACAGGCTAGAGAGAGAAGAATCCCCCCACCAAGCCTCACCACAGGTTCACCGGAGGTTCTCATGGCTTCCCTGCATGCCACCCTGCAGTGCACAGTTGGTATTGACCTACAGAAAAGAAAACACCATCGGGGATGAGGGATAGTTTGGTTATATAGCACTGTGAATCTATAAAACCATTTATGGAGTTTATATCGGGCAAAATCTATGAGACTTTTGAGTGAATGTGAGACGCTGATAAGGTTTTCCCCAGTGGCAGGTTTGTGAAAGACAGTTAATATTGTTTGAATGAGTGGTACATGCAACCACAGAGCGTGTCGTCCAGCCCTCTTTAATACATTCCTTCTTACAATTCTGTTTTTCCAGATACTATAAAGAGAAGAAGTTGTGGGAATGGATCATTTCATTCTTTCTCCACAAACTCATCCTTGTGGTTACATAAGACGTCATGATCAGCACCACACTTCCCCCTCTTTGTGGCTACAGGGTTGCCAGGCAACTCCAAGAACGTCTGCCTGCCTGTGTCCCTGCAACCTTTTGTGGCTCTCTCACACACACACACACACACGTATACATGCACACAAACCCAATCATTTTAATGACCCTCTCTCTCCTGTAAGTGTCTTGCCTCAGAGGTAGATGAGGTTATCCAGCTCTGTTATCTGCGTTTGCTTAAGCTAAAGACGCTGCCAAAAGGAGAAGTCTGGAAAGAGAACAGAAACTTCACTGGACACCAGATGACAGCAAGTTTCCCAACTAACTTCCTGGACGCAGACAGCTAAAGGAAGTTGGACCCATATTGAGCCTGCGTCTCGGTTTGTGTCGCCCTTTGAAGTCTCCCCTCTTTGGAGCTATGTGTACTTGTCTCAGCCAACTGATTTCGTTGACACTAACAGATGAAAGTCAGCTACTGCCTTATCTATACTAGTTATAGTTAAAGGTGGATTGTGATGTGATTAGTGTCATCATTTTGTTGAATGTGCAGAAGTTGCTGGAAGAGTTCTCATCCAGTGTCTGGTCACTTTTAGTCAGACAGACGTGACTTCAACAAATATAGATTTTCTTTCCTGATGAAAGCAAAAGAAAAAAAAGAAAAAAAGAAAAAGTGAATCAGAATCATCAGGATAAAGTGGCGCTCAGACTGAATTAGCTGAGTTACACTCACAGTTAAAGGGCTTGTTGGACTTAGAAGAAGCAGATTTTGAAAAAGCATGTCCAAAATTAAGGCGGCAGAGTCTGGCAGTCTCCAAAAAACTCTCGATCCTACATTTCCCATAATGCCACTCAATGTTCCCATTCATTAGACCCTTTATGCCTTCAAAATGCCCAGCTCTTTCAAACTCAATACCCCCAGTTCATACCACAGGCTTAGCTTATATTTATTTTGCAGTTGACATGCCCAAAAAAGCGTTCATGTTGAAGTAGTAGCATTGAGTTTTTCCTGGCTTTTACAAAAAGCATACAAAACATACAATTTCCCTATATTAGCTTCCAATGTAACTGCTTTAATTAGCCAGTCTGCTTTCTGTGTTTTTATTCACCTCAATACTGCTACACTGTGATGACACTGTGATGACTTTGTTGTACTTGTTAGACTGGGGTCGCAGGCCTACGTGACGGAACAATCCACCTACTGTCCCCCCTTTAGAATGGATAATTATAGGCTTGAAAATGGATTCACACTAGTTGTCCTCTGTATGGCAAGTGTAGGAGCATAGATAAAGTGCATGCTAAACACAAGCAGCCCCCATAGCCATGTTTGCACTGAGTAAGCACTCTGTAACACCTCAACACATGTTGCAAACAAAGTTCAAACTTCTCACCTACTCACAGTCTTTCATGAATCTAAGTTTTTTTTTTATTTTGGGGAAAAAACAGAGAGAGGTCTGATATTTCTCAGCTCTGAGGGAACAGATAATACCACATGGGTCGATAAACACCTAGATATCCCACTTTTGGTGCTTCCTACAGGCACATACCCACACAGGAATACCAAAATAATAAAAACAAAACAGAGGAAGAGAGAGAGAGGGAGTAAGGAAAGAGATAGGTAGAGGAGATGTTTGTGTGTATACACATGAAAATGAAAAGAAATGATGCATAAGGCAGATACAGGGGGAAATAGATGGATAACATAACAATGAGGTGTAGTCATCCTTTGTGGCAAGCCAAAGTGTTAGAGATTCCCCAGCAGATTGTCTGCCTGGTTAATAGCCTTTGGGCATAATGTCCTCTTTAGATGGAATTCCATTGTCTGGAAAGCCGCTGCCTTCCCAGAGACAGAAAGCAGCAGCATCCGTTATTACCCACAGTAGGTGTCTTATGAATGGAGGATGTCTTATTTTGTTAATTGCTTTTTATCCCTTCTCCTCTCTTCTGAATTATGAGGCTGACAACCATAATTTAAATGAAAACTGATATAAGACATAATATATATAATAATAATAACTTAGATTGTAAGCTAACGATGACTGGGGAAGAAGATTGTCTTTTAAAATTATTCTAATAGTTTCCAGCTCATCTCTGAACAGTCTTCTAACTTCAAACGACTGGGTCAGTTAACTTCTCTGGGTGGCTGCACTGCACCTTTAGGGAGGAATGGAGAAAATAGAGGAAATTCCCATACTAGGAAAAGGGGCTTTTCTGAGGAAATGAAATTGAACAAGCTGTCTACCAGCTTGGCCCTCTATTGATTCACTGCCCAGGGCTTTTGGTCTATCAGACAGTGGAAACCTGCAAAATGGACCTCACATCCCTGGGGCTGTTCTGTTTGTTTCTACGACTCAGCCCACTACAACATAACAGAGTATATTGTACCACAAGTGCAGGTAGAAAATGGTGGCCATGCACCTCGAGAGAAGGCAGCAAGTAATGAGGACAGAGTGGAGTGTGTGAGGGTGCCATTTACCCCCCATGAAAAGCCTCCAGAGCCACAACCAGCCACTAAATGTGTTTTTAATCTACTTAATCAGGTGGCCAGATGACAATGACATTACCTTATCAGCTTTACGTGTGTGTGTGTGTGTGTGTGTGTGTGTGTGTGTGTGTGTGTGTGTGTGTGTGTGTGTGTGTGTGTGTGTGTGTGTGTGTGCTTGAGCAAGCGTGTGTGCTTGTGGGCCTTAATGGATTTTTCCCAGGACTCAGATAAGCCTATACGTGAAGTCCAAAACGCTTTCAGTGCAGATTCTTATTCAGATTCTGCAGCAAATTGATGAGCAAGAAACAAGGTAAAGCTAACCTTAAAATAACATTTACTGCAGTAAACCGAACCAACTTACTATTGCAGCATGCCCAGCACGAGAAGTTCCAGTGTAAGGTGGCTGGCTTTCAAAAAAATCAAGTATATATCTCAATATTTCATGGACTGACTAGCAAACTAATTTGCAAATAGCTATTCAAAGAGAGGTTGTGATACAGTGACTTTCTGCTCTGAGTGTGATTAGGTTTGAAGCTGAGATGAAAAGGCGGCGCAGAGTTGGGGTATACAGGTGTTTTTGGCTGACCTTCCCCCAACCTATTCGGTATTCTTCTGAACTGTCTTTGATCAATAAAAAATCCATGTTCGGGATCCTGGTAAGGGCGCGGCACACCAAAACCTCAGAACAAAGGCCTCTCCCTCTCTCTCTCTCCCTCCCTCCATCTCCCTGGAGCCCCCTTAAAAAGGTTAATGGATTGAGATTGAAGTTGCAAAATATGATCCAGTAAAACAAATGTGTGCAGGGATTGCGAGGTAATTACAATGACAGTAGCCTAGCTGTCATAGTAAGCCGTCTTATAAAGTGCTAAACCCTTCTTAGAACAAGCAAATGAGGGGAAAGAATATGGGATTCAGCCAATGGCTAACAGCCTGTAATCAAGAGCTGGATGTTCTAATGTGAGTTTCCCGAGTCCATCAACCAGCAGTGGTTTTTTATTGCTGAAAAGGATTTTTGATAAATAATATGAATTTGAATTATGGAGAGTGGTGATCAAGCCAAGTGTCACTGCCAAATAATACACTGACTTTTATTAAGTTTATTCAAAAAGTTATTTACACAAAGATACAGTAAGACAGCTATGGTAAGTAAAATATATCATGATCCCTGTACGGAAATGGAACGATTGTGGCAGTGAAAACTGACTTAGCAAAGGAAATTGGATTGTAATGGAAGATTTTGCATGACAGTAGAACTTAGAAATTTATTATGATATCATACTCAAATGAAAGCAGCAGCAGTTTTTTGGGAAATGCACTTTCTTGCCAAAGGTTGGATGAGATGATTAATACCACCACAGCCAGCAGCCAGTTAGCTTAGCTTAGCACAAAGACTGGAAAGAGGTGGACACACAGCTAGCCTAGCTCTATCTGAAGGTAACAAAATCTGCCCACCAGATCTTTTAAAGCTCAGCTTAGCATCATATGTATAATACAGACATGAGTGATATTAACCTTCTCATCTAGTTATCTGCAAGAATTAAACTACTCCTTAAACTTGAATATTTTATGTACACCTGCATACCAAGACAGTCACGCAGAGACACCTCGTTTGGTTGAAATGCTTCCTGTCAGATGTTCAGGAAGGAGTGACAAGTGAGAGCGTCTTCACCTTAAGGTCTATAGAGTCCTGTCCACAATAACTGGCCAGTAAAGGAAGAGAATGCATGCTGCAAAATTTCAAAGAGAACTGTTGAGACTCTTTGACAGATCACCTCTGCTGAGCTTTTGACGTTGCATTTCAATCGACCTACAGACCCGAGATCATTCCCTAACCCCACTCCCTCCCCAGCAGGCTTAACCCAAGCAGCCTCGCCACATTGCTCCAGGCCATGCCATTTATGAATTATTTAAAAACAGTAGCATTGCCCATGAAATTAATATTCAGGCATTTTTTTTTTTATTATTATCTGCTGTCAGCTCTCTCTGTCTTTCTCCCTGCTATCTGTTATTTTGGTAATGATCTGTATTCCTGTGGCATTAGGTTGGTCAGGGCTGGTGCCCATTGATGCAACGTGTCAGGCATGCTGAGTGAGGTTAGACTGGGCTGCTCTGTTGTTTCCTTACTCCTACTCTGGTTTACTGGCAGGTGATTTCTCTCTCACTCTCTCCTTCCACTGTGCACCAGTGCCAAGTACCTTCAAAATAACATCCTGCTTTTCTCATCACTCAGTAGATATTCTGAAATGCTACTCTTGCACTAGTCCTAACCGGTTTGGTTATGTGATATTTGCATTACATACTCCAGCCTATTAAACGTTTAAAGCAAGACACAGCTCAGCAGTGAGCACAGTTCACTGACTCTATAAATTATGCATCAAAAAAACATCTCTGGGAATTTCACTTGCTATATTGCAGTGGGAGCAAAAGACATACTTTGAATTTCATACAGAATGGCTCCCCCTAGTGCCAAAGACAGTTGTGTAGTGTGGAAGCTGAGCACATCAAGTAAATAGGTCTCATATCACAGGCAAATTATACTGCGTGTGTCTCTCTGTCTGTATCATGCAATGTTAAGCAAAATGGACAACTGTTTCATTTTAATCATTAATAACACTCACCAGCTTTTTTGATCAGCTGTAATAAAACAGTTATTTTTTTTAGTGCACTGCTCTTATTCGCAATAATTTCACAAGGAACACTCTCCTGCTTTTTCCCATACTCAACAGTTTCCGGTGAGTACATTTTGAGGTTTAGAAGCATTACTGCGTGCCATAGAAAAAACAACTCAGTGTTATTTTGTCCACTTAACACAAACCAGCTTCACACATAATGAATTATTCAAGTGCGATGCTGCAAACAGAACAGCAGTTCTGTCCATGCACTGTGCCCCTAAGGGCTACATCCAGCCTTTTCTGGACAAGAGTGCAGTCTTATGGTGGGCCAGCTTCAGGGTCAGTTGAGGCAGCACAACAAAATACAAGCTCATGTTTTCTTACTCATGCACCACTGCTATATTTCTTTTCAATTTTTGGTTCTGCAAAGGAGGATCATCTCCCATATTGTTCAGAGGATAAGCAAATAGGTAGAAATCATTTCATCTTTGCCATGACTGAGCTCTTTGGTCCTTTGGGCTCCACTGTGTCATGAAACTCTTACCCCATAATGAGGGATTTTGTGACAGACTAAGTTAGGAGCTGTCTGTGCTTTGTTTAGTCAAGATTTTAACTCTTCCAACCTGCTGCTGTTGGCTACTGAAGCAGATACTTGTGTACATGGTCCTTTTTTGTTGATCTGGAGCTTTTATGCTTGCTCTGTATTAATGTCTTGGCAGAACATTTACAGACTATCTGGTTAAGATTTAAGAAATTACTGAATGTGTTTTCAAGTTCACCCACATCTTGATAGTACTTGTGGACCAAGACATTTGCTTGCCCAAAGATAATACAATCTAAACTGACAACATGATAAAAAGCAGCTTCGTTAATGAACTAGATTTAAAAAGGAAAAACTGAAGATCATGATCAATGTGTGGGTTTGGGTGTGTGTGTGTGTGTGGTTGTGTTTGGGTAATCTCCCAATGGTTGAATGTTAGGTGCATGAAAAAATAAAACCCAGCTTTGAATTCTGCAAGCCTGTATTCTGATGTTTGTCAGGTCTGGGTTGGCAGGAGTGCTGTTGACAGTTGGGCCGTGGGAATGGCAACAAGGAGGCTGCATCTGTGAGATTTTCCACTTGTGTCAGAGAGAAGGAACTATTTTTGTCATATCAAGCAAAAGCCAGGATGACTGAAATAATAAAAGCCAGAAAAGATAATTAACTGGAGTGATTCATTCTGAGCTCTCGGCTGGGCCAAGGTTTGAGAAATGTTTATTAGGATATAAGGCAGCAGGAATAGCAGAGGCTTTTCTAGTATCAGCTGCTGTCCTGTAAAACAAGCTTTAACTGGCTGTAGACATGTGTGTGAAAAAGTCTTTTATGTTGGAAATCTCCGTGTATACAACAAAATAAACACTACATAAAGTACAAAAAATTTGACATACATACTATGTCTAGAAGGGGTCAGCAGAATTCTAATAATACCTTTATTTCAGTATAGATACAATGCGATCCAAACCTGTTGAAAAAACTGCAGCCTGCATGATAAGACAGAGCAGGAGACTATGGCTGCTGGAGTACAGATAGTAAACACGTGCCGGCTTTTACTGTCCCGGAAGCTTATGTGCCACTGATACACACTGTCCCACGTAGTTGAGGAGACGTTTCCTGTGCATCACTGAGACAGAATGCATCAGTTATCATTATCATCAACACTTACAACCCTTTGCTTTTGGAAGCAATGGTGTGACACAAACAATAATAAATAATAATAAATCTCTGTATAAATGTATATGTATCGGTCATAGGAATGGGATTGTTGCTTGTGATGAGGAGATGTCTTCTGTCTTCTACAAAACAGAATCATTCAACACGCAGCTGGTCTCTGTGACTCTGCAAGTTGGCGAAAGTACTTTGGAGCTGGGGAATGATTCTGATTTTGCCAAATAAGCACTTCAGTTTTAGACTATGGGAATCCATTGTTAACATTCTCTTTAAACTCTGTAACTTTGTTGTTGAAAGCTGTTTTGAAACTCCTGTTAATAGCTCTCCACTAGGGGGAAAACATCATTGTTTTTAGAACAATGATAGTAGAGCAACAGCAATTAAGTATTTTTATGTTCCACTGAACAATGTGTCTATCCCTTGTGTACTGCAAATTGTTACTTAGCTTAATGTACCTCATTTATGTAACTGCCTCATTGTTTTTAGTTGTTGTTTGCATGAGGTAAAGGATGACATAGACTAAAAACAGGAAAGCTATAAGGACGCATACTGTAAGAACGGTGGCCACAAGTGTACCCTGGCCGAGACTGAAATACATTTAAAAGCATATTTGCACTACAAGTCTAATCAGAAATGGTCTAAAATGGAGCTTAAAATCCACCTGCACTAAATTCATGCTTAGCTACTGCACAGAATTATTTTGTATGGTGCTCCTGTTATTTTGTCAACTCCAGTATGATTACCAAGTACAAGATGTAAACATTAGTGAATGTATTCTAGATGGTAAATAAATATCAGAGGACTATAATTACAGTATCTATGGCAATAAAGAACCATATTTTGTAAAGCATTATATAATAACAGCATACCTGCATCAGAGGGACTTGTTAAAATGATTCCATCAACTGCATCACAGAGCCCAGCAATCAGTGACAACATTATCTCAGACATCTGTCATCTGTATCGCAGAAGTCAATACTAATAATCACAGCATAATAATAGAACATTATCACATCCGCAACACTTCTAAACCTACGAGTTATGAAGTTATATAAGTTGTATAAAGTGGTGTTTCTTGCAGTTTGTATAAACACGTGTTTGGTGTTTTGATGTTACTTCTCTTCTGGATAAGAAAATGCATATCAATGTGGAGACATATGCAGCCTAAATGTTATCACTTATGATGACCGCTGATAGACACATTTGACCAAAATAACCAAAGAAGCATAGTGCCCGCGTCTACGTTCACTGCATCACGAGCGAACACACGCGACGCTTGTTCCTTTTACGGGATTGGTCAGGGATGCCGGGAAACCTCCTCGTGACATGTCTGCCGGTATAAATACCCAGAGACACTGTGTGCTTACGCAGCCCTGTTTTATGAGGGAAAATGTATCGTCTCGGCCAACAGTCTATCTCCAAGATCGCTTTCAATTCCTTTTTATCCACTGTGCCGCGGGAATATTTTCATTTTACGAGACAATATAATAAAAGCTGGTCGTGTATTGGCTGATTTTTGATAAAATTTTACATTTATCTGCACGAAAATGCCAAGGACCAAGAAGAAGAACGGCAGGGGTAAGTGTGTGAGCGAGTGGCCGCATTTCTTTGGCCTTGCTCCTTTGACTGCTCTATGCTGACGGTAGTTGTAGTTCTTTACGCGTTGTCAGTCCATTGACTGGAGTTGAATGTGTTTACTATATGGACTACAAACGTTGGAGGGTGGCCTACGTCAAAACACAAAGCTAACTAGCTGTGGTTATACAAAGCATCGCCGTCACTGTCAAAACGTGCTATTATACGACAATATTGTTTTGTTTTATGTTTATTGACACACTCGTTTAATGATTATAAACTAATTTGTACTTTACACGAGCCTTCAATCGTCGGACTTTACGAGCTAATGTCAGCTAGCTTAATGCCAACTCCACACGAGAAAGAGACAGCTTTAGTTGCTAGGTAAAGTTAATTTAAATAAATATAGGCCCACTTACTTTAACCATGATTATTGCCTCAATAGACAAATAAATAACATTTGTGGGTTTACATAACATACATAATGTTAGCTGGAACTCTGCAATGTGAGGTCGTCTTCTCTGCAGATTGACCTCAATTAAGCTTTAGCCGAATTTGTCGCTACTGGTATATCTTACGATCAAAGTTGGCAGACTTTAAACTATTATGTGAGACAGATAAACGTTCTGTATATTGGTTATTATTGTTTCCGCGACACATGGCGGACATTTTGGACTTACTGGAGCTGGGTGGAAAAGAGGCGGCGCCCGGTTCTCTGAAATCAGCTGTTGTGGGGGTTGGGGGGGTGTCCACGTCAACACACTTAGAAATCGCATCTATAACTTGGATGAAATGACCATTTTAAATAAGCTTATGTTTCCTGTAGCTTTTATCGTGGCACGAAATATTCAAGTATATCCATTCTTGGTTGTGACTTCTCTAAAGCTCGTTCAAACAGTGATAAGCTTCCACACGTTTTACAGAGGTTAGTTCAGGTCAAGGCAGAGACGCCTGTTGAGTCTGAGTCTAGTTACAATGCACAACCATAGAGTATGCAATTTCCTACACTGTGTGTGTGTGTTTTTTTTTTTTTGTTTTTTTTGTTTTTTTTTAATGTTTCTCATAACTAACAAATTAAAGCTTTGTTTAGATTTGAAAAATGAACGGACTAAAGATTTTCACACCCTGTTAGCTGCGAATTTTCACAACTCGCCAACACTCCTCTTGTTATCAGGAAGACCTTTAGCAACCAATACCAAGAATTGTGTTGTGAAATGCCTGCTAACTGCAGGTTTTCATTCCAGGTAACACTATTCTAGCTGTTTTCAATGAAGAGTTCCCCTCCTGAACTGATAATCAGTCGCACCATCTGGTGTGGACTTGGCTGGAGAGAAAACTTGCTTCCTTCCTTCCCTTCATAACATGTGGTTGCTAATGCTTGTGTTTCTGGATTGTACCAAAACTTTACATGTGTATTTTGGATAGCAAATGCTGTGGCAGAAGTGTTTCTATCATGTCGCGTCAGCTGGCTCATGTTGACCCATGTCCCTCCAGCCTGAACATAATGTTGTGTTTACAAAGTCAACAGAAGTATGGCTCGCCCCTGACCCTGTTGACGTGGTGCATTTTCATATGAGATAATGAAAGTACAGCTGGATAAGGCGAAGACCTAAAAACTGATTAGATAACAGTACCTGTGTGGAGCTGGGGTTATATAATGGAGCCACAGACCCTCTACACTGTACTAATACATTTGATTAGGCTGAATTATATTTCCTTGTTTTTCAGGGGGGCAGCATGGAAATGTGCAGCCTTTCAGTGATGAGGATGCCTCCATTGAGACCCTCAGTCATTGCAGCAGCTTCAGTGACGTCACCAGTGTAGCAGATGAAGGTAGGTTTGTGTGTACACCTGGGTATGCATTTGTTTGTCTTACATGTGCTCAAGTAGTTTAATTTTACTTGCAAGTACACATGCTGGCAATGTTGTCAGTGGGTGTGTGCATTCATCATTGAACAGGATTAGATGGATTCCTAGCTTAACTCTTGTTTTGAATTTTGCTGTAAAGTTTCTTATTAGGCAAACATTTGAGTTAACTACTAAAAACTTTTTTTTTTTTTTTTTTTTTTTTGACCTTCCCGAAGGTTGACGGACCCTATTGTGAAGAGTGCATTTCATTTGTTTTGTGTCAAGTAACTCATCTGATATTCTTAAGAGTAAAGATAAGTGTCCATTTACCACTTCTTGCTGTGTTTCTAGGTGGAGAGGCCAGTGAGGACACAGCCCAGGAGGATTTCCAGTACAAGCTGAAGGGGTTCATAGACAGCACTGTGGATAAGAGGTAAAAACTTGTGCGTTGTGATTTGTAACCGTCTAAACACGTAATCTGATCTTGGAATACAGGTTATAGCAAGTCTGAGCAGAGTTTCACTTTTACATGAGAAGTGACACTCTTTTGCAACAAAGGCTGTCCAAAAGCAAAGATGGTTGAGGGTCTAGGAAAAATATTTTAAGTTTCGGGGATTTTTAGCCCAGTGAGGTGTTAGTCAATATTTTTTGAACCATTGTTATGCTTCATACGTAATGTAACACAAATGGATGCTTTGAGTAGGAACTAATACCCTTGAAATATTGACAAGGAGCCTCCACACAACATACGTTTTTAGTGGGTGTAACAAATATGATTTTAAAAGGCTTATTTCTGGGATGGGTAGCCTGAACTTGGAGTGCCAGTGTCAATCTCAGGAGGTATCACTGAGGTTTGCAGCACAAGTTAAAAGTAGACTTCATCCCCAAAAGACTTGCCACCACTGGTTTGCTAAATGTGATGACATTGAAGTAGGGATGCACCAGTAATGCCACTTGATAGCCAATGCCATATGGGTGTTAAATTAAGCTCAAGCCTAGACCATGAACACATTAGCTCAATATTATAGCGACCTTCCAAAACATTATAGACTTGTAAGATTTTTGATGGGCCAATTTCTCCATCAGTGTTTTTTTTAATTTTTTTTTTTATGACATTTCATGTTATGCATCACTCTTTAGTCATGCTAATATCGGAAGAGACATTTAAACATTTGTGTAATAGCAATATTGAATGTTTGTATATCTGTTTCCTCAGTGCTAAGACCAGACAAGGAGCACTGGATGGGCTTAAGACTGCAATGGCCACACGGATCCTGTATGAGTTTATCTCAGAGAGAAGGATGACCATCACAGACAGCATCGAACGCTGCCTCAAGAAAGGTAATTCAAATGATTTTTGTTATTTCATCTGCTTTGGTGTTGCTGTCCAGTGGCAAAGCCCAATCAAAATTTCAACAGATGGCTGTAGAAGTAGTCTTATGATATCAATTGTTCTTAATGAAGGTCTGAAAAGTGGTAAAATGCTGGCCTGTGAAGTTTTACATTTAAGTCTGTCTCATTTAGGTCTGTTTGGTAGTTCTGAATGATGGGTGTAGTTGAATATCTCAACTTTATATTTTCAAATATTAAAGTTATGCCCACCCCTCTCACTTTCAGGCAAAGGCGAGGAGCAGCGAGCAGCAGCTTCTTTGGCCTGCCTGCTGTGTATCCAGCTGGGCTCGGGCATTGAGAGCGAGGAGGTGCTCAAAACCCTGAAACCCATCTTCAAAAACATTCTAGCCGATGGATCAGCCAACATACAAGCCAGACAGGCTGTGAGTACCTGGTTTATGTGGTGATGGTTTCCGCAGATGCCATGGAAGAATGCATTTTTGACAGATTGTGAAGCAGCAGTCACCTTAGTACCTGCTACTGTGAGGTTGTTAAAGGGGATTTTTCAGTGGAAAGCCAGCTGAGAGATTTCTCTTTGTTTCTGTAATAGGTGGCGACAAGTCTGGGCCTCTGTACTCTAGTTGCGGAAGATGACATTTTGGTAAGTTTTTGATCACTTTTTAAGTCTTTCCTATGGTTTGACACTTTTGGGCTAGAGGGCAAGTTGCAGTGAAGTCTGTTACAACCTTTTCTCAGTCATATACTTGTGCTCATTATTGGCTCTGACATTGTGCCTCATCCAGTCTTAACATTCATGATGTCAACAGCACTGGCAGCTGAATGCAAAATGCCTGAAGAAATGACTCATTAAGTCATAAACACATTATTTGTGATGACTTGTGTCACTCTTGAACACTTCCAGCCTTTTTTCACATGATCACTGCTGCTTCCTGCTCTAGGACGTGCATGCCACCATGGAGTGCTTTGAGAACCTGTTCACCCGGGCCTACGCAAGGGTGGATGGTACCTGTCCTTCGATCAATCCCCAGACAAGCCAGCTCTACACCAACGCCCTGCTGTCTTGGGCGCTGCTTCTCACCATCTGTACTGCCAGCCAGCTCAAGGACATCCTGCGCAAGTAAGACCTGCTGACAACCCTTAAAGTTTCACAGCTGGTCTTAGGTTTTTTTTTTTTTTTTTTTTTACTGCTACCCAGGTCCAGATAAGCATTGTAACAATAAATAGATGTATATATTTCTTAAATTGAAATGTTTTTGTTGCACAGATACCTACCCAAACTGCCAAGGTTGTTGGAGAGTGAGGATGTCAACATGAGAATTGCTGCAGGGGAGACCATTGCCCTGCTGTTTGAGCTGGCCAGAGACATGGACACCGTAAGTTCACATCTATTCCGTTTAATCTCCCTCTACTTGTCATTCCTGTACTGTAGTGCAGACAGCTGGACTGAAATGGGGACTAAATTACTGTTGTCGGATGCAAAAAACACTCTAATTTTAGTCTTAACTTAATTTGCATGTTTACGTGACTGAATTTGATGAACACTTTATATTTGCGTGTGTATCTGGTCACTGTGATTTCATATTTTTCCCAGACTTTTCCACTGGTCATGAATGCAGAATTTCTTTGTCTTTGTGGCCCTGCAGGACTTTGAGTTTGATGACTGGGATGAACTGTGTGATAAGCTGAACGCATTGGCCACAGACTGTAACAAGCACAGAGCCAAGACAGATAAGAGGAAGCAGAGGTCTGTGTTTAGGGATGTGCTCAAGGCTGTTGAGGTGAGTGTTCAGTGTCAGTTACCAGAAGCTTTAGTTCACAGGTTTTAGTTTACATTTTAGGTGTTTAGTTCCCAGCTCTTATCCAGAGTAGGTCAGAGATTGTATGTTTAGTCAGTTGGATTGAGGCTTTGAATTCAATAATCTGTTTTTTGGTCATGGTTATTTTTGTCACCTCCCTCTATATTCTCTCAGGAGGGTGACTTTCAGTCTGAGACCATTCGCTTTGGGACAGAGCGCATGACCATTGACAGCTGGGTCAGAAAGAGGACATATGATGCCTTCAGAGAGTTTGTGGGATCTGGGATGAACTACCACCTACAGGTATCTTGTTAATGACTTGGTAATTATTGGCAGAGTATGGCATAAATGTACAGCATGTCACTGCCAGACTCTAAATTGAAATGCGTGGTGCGAGTTGGATTGGAAGATGTGTAACATAGGCTCTTTTCTCCTGTACTGACTCTCCATTAAAACATCATGATGCTTTAGACCTGCCTGACAACACTTCCAACTTGATTTAGGATCAAGTTGTGTGCTGTAGAGAAAAAGCCATTACAGGTAGCTGGTGGGGAAGGTGTAATCTGGCCAGTAGCCAGCAATCGTGGAAAACTGCAACATTTCACAAGTAGAGATGAGACGATTGGACATGTTTCACACCACATAAAATTGTGAACAGTATCTAAGAGTAACGTGCTGCTGTTCAGAGTGTATTTTATGCTGCCTCTTAATAGAATCATTTTCTCAATGAGTTTTGTTTTTTACTTCCCAGGCAAATGAATTCATCAGAGACGTTTTTGAACTGGGACCACCTATTCTGGTTGATTCAGCCACAATGAAGGCCATGAAAATATCTCGCTTTGAAAGGGTACATTGCACTACATGCTACCAGTATTTCACTTCTTTTTTTTCTTTTTTTTTCACCTTGTCGTGTGGTGGCTTTGTTTATCCGTACAACATGAATACTTTCAGTTTTTGTTCTGTTTTGTTTCAACTTCCCCCTCCTCTCTTTTCCAGCATCTCCACAACTCGGCTGCATTCAAGGCTCGGACCAAGGCCAGGAGCAAGTTCAGGGACAAGAGGGTGGATGTGGGAGAGTTTTAATTTTGGTTTGTTTGTTTGTTTGTTTTTTTTTTTTTTTTTTTTTTTTGACTCTAACCTATTTATCAGGCGTCTCTGCTTTTTAGATGAATTGTCACAACTTTTTGTTCACATGTTCCTCTCCTGAGATCTGTCTTGTAGAGTGTCAAACACTTACCTTCTGTAAATTTGAAAAGTGGCTATATTAGACACTTTGCTCTATAATGGACAACACTTTTCAAATCTACAGGAGGTGAGTGTTTGATGGGTTTTGGGTGGAGTATAACTTAAATATTTCCACACTTAAACGGTGGTGTTGTACATATAGTGTATATTTGTTTTCTCCTTGTTAATATTCATTTTTGTGGCCTTTTCTTTCGAACACTGTTATAAGTTATATCATTTTGCTAGCATTTGTCTTGCACAGTGTAGTTCTATTTAGTTAATGATGATAATCAACTGACCTAACCCTTTGATGGATTTGCATTAAGTTGCACTACCTTGTTAACTCTTTAGCAGGTTATTTCTGTAGAACCATGGTGAATATTGTATTGTATTTTAGTATCGGGTATGTAATTAAGGGCAATGATGGTGAAATAAACACTGAAAAGCTGTAACAAATGGATCTCATGTCCTTTTTTTATGTTTATTTAACAAGATATACTGCAGTTAATCGACACAATCATGTTGATCTAGACATTAGTCACTCACTCGAAGCATCAATTCCCATCACTGGAAATGAAAATGCCAGTAGGCTTGTGGAGGTGAGTGAGTCTTGAAATCTCACTGAAAGAGGAGTTTTGAAAACTTGCAATCTCAGCTTCTCTTTCAACTCCTGGCAGATATATAAGGTCATTTCAAGCAAAGGGGCAGTGCAAATCTTATTTATTGCTACCTCAACATATCAAAGCGAAGGATCTTGCAGCCAAGGTAACAGAGGCATTACGGTGAGGGTGACTGAGCAGTACACACTGCCTGCTGTATATATTCCTTCATAGAACTGAGATGGAACCTTTTCAGGTTATTGACACAAGGCAGTGGTGAAACTATTACAGGAAGTAATAGAAGTGCAGCATACATGGTATACAGCATTTTTATTCCCCCTAGTCTGACTCAAAGGCTCCCTCTTTTATAGAGCAATAAAAATAGTCCAGAACAGCAGCGAGTGTCGCATGATAAAGGTAAACGTCACAAAGCTACAAATAGTCCTAACAGTAATGTTGGCCTGTTACACTGGAGTTTGGAGCACACACAGGCACCCTGCACTTGATTCATCCATTCAGCAGCCTAATACCTCAGGTGAAACAATGTGACCTTCAGGGGAAGCAGCAACATGGAGCATATCCTCTTCCTTGAGTCTCAACAACTATCAGACCTATCCATGATAACTTTCAGTGTAGCCTGTTCTGCTTTTATAAAGCCTATTTTATTTTTCTATATTCATTGGCTGCTGCAACTGCTCAATGGCATGCACTTATCAAATGCAGCTTTGAATGAATTATCTGATTCATCACTTGACACAAAAACAAAATGCTCATCATCAGTCATTGTCTTGTCCTGTAGTGAGCCTGACACACCGGCTCTGCCCCATCATGTGGAGCATATATACTGTGACAGTAAGATTGAAGACAAAGGAAACATCCCAGTGTCTTTGTTAATTTATAGTATCAGTGAAAATGAGGCCACATAAGAAATACAAAGTACCTGCATATAAAAACATCAGAAAACAATGACGTGTGTTTAATGGTTATATGATTCCTTTGAATGCCTCTTCCAGCACTGTAAACAATCTGGTCTATTTTGGCAATCTGTTTTCTTCGCAGTCTAATCTCCAAATGTTTATTTTATTTTTTTATTTTTTGACATTTTCTTTGATTCCTTTGAAGATTCACTTTTGATTTCCTCAGATGAGACAGATTACTAAATTTTGCAGATCTTAAATAGGTTCTTTAATTTCATCGCATCTTTACTGCTGCTGTGTTGCCTTCATTCAGATACAGTCCGGGAAATATCCACAGTCTACAGTTAATGCAAAATTGTGTTGGAAGGCTTTTAGCAACGTCTAGGAGGTGAGATTGTATGACATTGATCCTTACTGCTTGCGAGTTTGTGAGGAGATTATCACTCTCTAAAGCTTTAGATGAGGGGTCCCCAAACTTTTTCCTGTGAGGGCCACATAACTTTTCCCTTCTCTGATGGGGGGCCGGGTTCAGTTTGTAACAGAAAAAGTGTGACAATCGCAGGGGTGCCTAAACGTAAAAATGTATTGTTTTCCAGAAAGCCACACATAACCAAATAACCCTTTCCGGGTTCTTCACAGAAAAAAAAGTCAGGAAATAAATAATAACACTATTAATGAAATAAATAATAATAGTTCAGGGCCAAATGTGTCCGTATCCGGCCCGCGGGCCTTAGTTTGGGGACCACTGCTTTAGATGATCAGGTTAAATTCAGGCTCAACATGAGTCTGATTGCTGCTGGATAATTCTTTGGCATCTCACCCGATGACTGGGCTCTTGCAGTCTCTTTTTTTTGTATACAATTTTATAAACATGGATCTTTTTATTTATTTTACTTTTCTCTTCACTGTATCACTTAAAACTCTTAATTTCTCTCTTAACTGTGTCACACACACTGACACTCAGTAATCCATATCAACTCCCAGCCCTCCCTCTTCATCCAACCCTTCAATCTTTAAAGGGATATGAAGAGAGATAGTCCGTGTTAGAGGGAGTGACATTTCCCATTTCTTTCTCTCTTTTAGAGGAGACCACTGCCTCCTGCAATAAAACAGGAAGGTGTGTGTGATTTGTCAGCAACTCACTAACACCAGTGGTTTGCTACACACTTGTGGGATGAGGCCGTCTATCTCTCTATGGCCTGAGAGGAAAACTAGAGGGTTTGCAAAGCCTTCTTTGTAAAAACGTCTGTCTTAAAGTGAACGGTTTAAAGATCCGATTAAAATTTCTCTAAAATTTCGGTCCTGGCGGATTTATTCTGATCAAGAGGAAAATCCTACACTGAACAAAATTACACTGGCAGTTACTGATTATACAAAGACTCCTTCACCTCTTGAATATGTTGGTCAAATCTTTGGAATAAAGGATTTCAAGCATGGCAGAACTGTAATTTTCAGGATTTAGGGATTTGTGCTTTAAAATTTGTCTTTGCCTTTGGAGGGAGAGAAAAAGCTGTACCATACATTGTGGACTTTCGCAACAACCTGAGCAAGTGCTGTAGATATTGAGCCTGTGGATTAACATCATAAAAAGTCCAGCATTAACAAACAAATAACCAGCATTGACGGTTTTGGAGGTGGTTACCTAGGAAGTGTAGGTTGGACTGCCAGGGTGGGACAGGTTTGAATTTGACAATACAATGTCCAAAAAACGATATAAGTGTACTCCACATACATGCACCTACATTACACACAATACAAAAAGACAAAAAAATTTCATGGCAGTGTTTGGTCAGAGATACAGGTGTGTTATTCTAGCTGTGGCTAGCTGCTGGTCTGAGATAAAGAGTGGGCTACACATGTGTGGTGAGCTCACTTCTGTCAAACTCCAGACCCCCTGATTTTGTTTAATTTTCAAACTTGTAGTCATCAAAACCAACTGACTGCTTCAAGTGACATCACTCAAGGGCGGTTCTTACATTTCGCACAGCTCCCTCTGCAGCTACAAAAAGGCTTCATACAACTTTGTTCACAAGTTTGCCTTTCAGATGGTACTTGACTGCATTAAGTGATTTTCTTGCCACTCGGGGGCAGCAGAAACAAGCCGCATAACACAACACTGGCATATTATTACCTTTAAGTTGGTATGAGAAACTTGTTAGCCTGTTTACACATGGAGCAGACACAGAGCAACATTCAGTGGGTGTCATCTTTCTGGCCACATGGCTAAAGTCCCACATTCACTCTATTTAGGCAGTTTTTTTCTCCTCACCAACTAAAAAAAACCCCCCAGATCTGGCACTATAGCTGCTAAATGCTCCACTATGCTACTTGCATTCTTCCTCCATCTGCTGTTTGGTGCTGTGCAGGTAGCAGACAGTGGGTTTAATAGAGCTTTTTTTTTTTTTTTTCTTGCTGAAAGCAGCTTCCTGCAACTGGAATTGACAATGAGTGAACCAAAAGAACAAAGTTCGAAGGCTGTGTGGAGCTGAGGGAAATGATAATTCTTCTTGGGTTCATCACTGCAGCCCCTCTCATACACGCGTAATCATTTAATCAATTCTTAATATAAAAGTATTGACTGCGGCAGCTCATAAGAGTTTACATAAAAATGTAACACTTGTTATTTAACACCATATTAGTGTCAGTGTTGATTTTCTGGAGGATCAAAGACAAATTTCTCCCAGCATATATGGCTTTTCTGTAAATAAACATCATCATTTGATTAGATCCCCTCTATATCGGCTACAGACAGGCAGGTGAGAAGGAACGCGGGGGAACGCTAATCAACCACTGTTATTATTCACATTTCATCACAATCTGTTGTATGCAAAGAACAACCTTCACCATGCAATTAAGAGGGTTAATTGAGGATCAAGTGAGTAAGAGATGTGATAAGGTGTTTTCAGTTTAATCGACAATTAGTTTCGTTTGTGAGTCGTTATGCTCTCAATGCAATTTTGAAGATTGAATACTCTCACCGTTCCACTAGCTCACTGCTAAGGCGAATCCTTCTGTGCTGTTTTTTTTTTTTTTGCAGAGTGCAAGTTGAGAAAATGGCTGTGGAAGACTGCAGTGTGCTCGAGGAGATGCGGAACAAAAACAGAATAGAATATGTCACTGTGGTGGGTGGGACTGGAGAAGCAAAACAATGAGCTCGGAGGCAGCATTTAGGGAGAGGAAAATGCACTTGCAACCTCCTCTGCTGTAGAACACCTCAGCTGATGTTTGCTATTCACGGTTTAATGCGATTGTTATGGAAATGAGCGTTCCGTTTCAGCCAGTTGACCTTTCGAAGCGATTGATTTTAACTGGGATACCTTTTCTATGAATCAAGCTAATGCATTATAATGTGGCACTGAGTTTGATTAGTTGCAATACATAGACACACTGATCTGGTCGTTGCCATGGCTCGTTAGGCATCCCTTGTTGAGTGTAGTTTTCCATTCATCGTGCCTCATACTGGCAGCGAAAAAGGGCCTGAAGCCAAACCATTGAGCACACACAGACGGGCCTGTTTACACACACATACACACACACACACGCACACACACACACGCACACACACACACACACACACGCACAAACGGATGCTTTTCAATAGCTAACCATGTTAATGTATTTATATCATTTGTGTGCTTTTGGCGTCTCAGCAGCTGCTACTGTGGCACCTACTATAGATCAGCCTGTTTCTTTGCAAATGCCTGATGTTGACACTAGTGTGCCACCCACATCTACTTCTTTCTCTCCTCCTCCTCCTCCTCCTCCTCCTCTTCCATCCAACATCTCCATTTCCTTGCCATGTTTACTCCCTGGAGCAAGACGGGTACAGTAGCTATCACAGTGAAAAAATGGATAGAGAGATTAGTGGCACTTGTGGAGTATCTTGTGTTCTCTATCCCAACATGCCAAGGGGCTTGTTGGTGTGACTGATAAAATGGCCGCTGCCTTTGATGACTGCAATTATGCTGCATCCACATATCAAGAGGATGATTTATCCAGCTCTCATTCTGGGGCGTTGATGTACCACGCAGTGTCTGC
This sequence comes from Seriola aureovittata, assembly GCF_021018895.1. Classification (NCBI taxonomy): domain Eukaryota; kingdom Metazoa; phylum Chordata; class Actinopteri; order Carangiformes; family Carangidae; genus Seriola; species Seriola aureovittata. The sequence goes on from NC_079385.1 coordinate 9,569,620, forward strand.
AGTACACTGAAAAATTCCTCAAAACGACTTGTGCTTAAAATTCAGAGGGTGGAAACGTTTTTTTTTTTTTATTGAACATGAAATGACTTAACTCTTCCAGAAAACTAAATCAGCATCTTTTGCTCCCCTGCTTATCTGCTCTGTCTCTAGGGTGAACATCATCCTGTAGCAGATCAGCTGTGGAGTAATTAGGTAGCTGTGGAGGTGGAGAGACAACACACACACACACACACATGCACACACAAACAAACAAACCGACACAAATACACACACCATCTGATGGAAATCATCGCCACAGCAGGAACATGATAACCCTGCAGACAACTGCGGTATGTGTTTGAATTGACTAATGTTATGATAACAGATATTGAGCTGCAACGTCACCATACAGAGGATGGATTGTTTTTTCATTATTTACCATGTTACACACATTGCAAAGTCACCATGAAAATAAAATCACTTGTTTGTTAAGTACTTTACATGTCCGCACAAAAAAAAGTTAAGTGAAGGTAAATGAAATGTGTCTACTCAAGAAGAGAGACGTGGAGAAAATTGGCACGACTCCCAGGAAAAAGATATGAACTGCAGCATATTGAGACATAAATCATTGACCATGCACTGAGTGAATATTGGGCCTGTTTCTTAATACCAATGTCTATGCTGCAATCCATGCTTAATTCATAGAGACTCATGTTCTGTACAGTTGCTCTCATGGCCTGGGGCCTGACTTCCTTTCGGGTGAGACCCAGATCATGGCGTATTCAGGTGAGAGAATTAAAGAGAAGGGGCACGAAACCACTTTGTTATCGGAACATTTATTCTGTAAGTGTATTCTTCCGGTGCTGGTTTGCTTGATGCTCAGGCAACTCTTAGGAAACTAGCTTTCCAAATATCTATTCTCAGGAAAAATTATGGTTTCTAGTGTTGATCAAAGAGCGGTAAGGTATCTGATGCCTCAGCACTCACCACTCACTCAAGAGTTTCTCTTCATAATGAGGTATCAATAACTCAGTTTGTGTGTTTGAAATTCTAATTCTTTGATGAATCCTTCGAGGATGCTACCTGTTCAGATTACTGAAGCCACAAAGTGTCAAACATGACAAATGATTACTGATGGAGATCTTTTGCCGTGATCAGAAAACGATCTCACACCAAAACTAAGGTTGTGAGTTTTCCTATCACTGTTTTTTCGATTTCACGCTCAAATTGAAAATTCTCACAAAGGGAATGGAGCTACACACCTTTCAGCTACACCCTGTTCTATATGTGACCTCACAGTATAATTCAAATATACATGCTTTTACATTTTATTCATTTCAGCTCATTTATAAGCTGATATTATCATATTAAAATGAGAAGATCAGACAGTGCTGCAGCCTGGGTCAAATGTCTGTAACATCAGTAAGAATGGGAACTTCATGTCCCTGGCTTATTTTCTTTTTTAATAAAGAACATAACTTAACATATTTTTTATTACCTCCTACAAATTCTGTCCTTTATCTTGTGTTGACTGGGTCAATTTGACCTGACATGATTGGTTCAAACGTTTTTATTACTTGCTATCCTGGTGGATTTTCTTTTACGAAGACCTCTCTTGAAGAAAACGCCCTCACACCTGTCAGACACTTGTTATCTGTTCTAGAGAAATGTTTACCCTTAATCTAAAGATCATATATGTGACGTATTTAAATGCAAGTGTTTATGTCAATACTGGTTTAAATGTCAAGTTGTGTTCTGGGTCAAATCAACCCTGCAATTACTATTAAGAGTCCAAAAAGTGAATAACCACACAAGCCAGAGGATTTAACCTTTGTGATACTCTGTGGAATAGTTCACAATAGCTCTTTACAAAGACCTGTTATACTTCACTTGGTGTATCAACCATCTGCAAAGACATTTCTATAAGCACATACAGCAAGTATTTAACATTACAGCTTCAAAGATTTACCACAAGTGTTACCACTTATGCTCAAGTTAATATAAGGTCGGCACAGTGGCATAAAGATATTTCTAAGCACATAGTCACTATAGCTTCAGTATCACCACTTGACAAGTTGAAATCTCTCACAGAGGATTACAAATTGTGTTTACTCTCTCGTGAGTGATTGGTTGCATACAAAATAGATGTAATTACTACTTGAAAGCAGAGCCTGCACTTAGTGGATGGAGTATTGACACAATATATAAATAAATAACACATGCTATATACTGTTTAAAACATAACTTTGCTAAAGAAAAACTGTCATTTACTAGTATAAAATAGTTGACAATTGTTACTTGCTGTTTGGTGGAGAGTTTTTACTGCAGCTGCTGCTGCTGCTGCTGCTGCTGCAGTGAAATTTTTTTTTAGCTGAAGTCAGTAAAGTTTATTTATATTGCACCTTTTCTAGAGCATGGGAGGAATTTAAACACAGGCTTTGAATCATCTCTATGGTAAAGCTCTAATGCAATTATGCCCTGTGTTAATTTTGCTCACATTGCTGTTGACATCACTGATGTACACGCCATCGCAGTAATAATGATGTCAAAGTGAGTGTAATGTTAGACTTCACCAGATGGTGGCAGTTGTTCACCATTAAGCTGTGTGCTGTATCAACACTTGAATTGACAGCAATCACCTCTGCACTTGCAACTGAGCATAACTGATGTATGGATTTTGAGGTAGAGACATAAAAGATTTTGTCGGATCATACAGGAATACACATTCTGAAAAGAGATTATTTTTTTTATTTATTTCATTTATACCCACTTGATCACACAGAAGGATTCTTGCTCGTTTACCATTACATAGAAAAAAAAAAAACAAAAAAAACATTCACCCTTTGCGTGAGCTGAGTCATTCAGACAATATTTCTGTTTATACTCTGGGCTGGTCTGAATTGACGAACGCTGACTCGAGGGTGCAGGTCACAAAGCAGTATCAATAAAACAACCAATCACAATTCCTCACATCTCATTCATCTCTTAGCAAAACAAGCCGCAGTGAGCAGAGATGACACCATATGGAATGTGGTTGTAGGTTTGAAATAGAGTCAAGCAATACACATTTGTCGTGCTGGGCGCAGATGCATTGTAGCCCCCACACTGTGTGACTCATAGCTACTGTACACTCACACAAAAAGCACACTCAAACGCACAAGTGCACGTGCACAGACAAACACTTCCCTCCTCCTCCTCCTCCCTCTCGACAACCCTGCCTGCTCCTCTTCCTTTTCTCTCTCTCTCTCTCTCTCCGTTATGTGGGCCAGTGACAAGCACAGACCCCCGTCAGGGATGACAACTGTTCCCTGGATGATGCCACAGAGAGGAGGCAAGAGGCCATAGTTAAGGGGACAACACCTGCCTCTGTGTGCAGCAACGTCAGTCCCCACACATGCACGCACGAAGAAAGATCAAAAAAAGACTTTTTGACGGCATACGTTTATAGCAGTTAAGAATCCAGCCCCGCCCTCACTAACACCCCCAATTTCCCAAACAAATAGATCTAATGCACACTTGCATTTGGCATCTGAAGCCAAGTCTGCACATGGGAGGCCAAGGCTTTATCTCCTCTTCTAAAGCACTGACTCACTGCCTGAATTGCAGGCAGCACCTCGCTGACAGGAGGAAAGAGATAGCAGGGTTCCCCTCCCCTGTCAGCTCCAACTATCAGCTGCTTGGAAACGAACTACAGCCTATAGAGTCAGGAACTGGAGAACCTTGCTGGCATTTTAACCCTCAACAATCTCTGCAGAAGTGGACAATACAGCATGAAATACATACATTTCATACAATACATTTTCTTACAGCCAGGAGCTGCTTAGCTGAGCTTTAAAGGTGCTGTTAGGCAGAAATTACGCTAAGCTATGCTAAACTAGTCCAGCATATAACTCTGTAAAACTACAAATTGCCGTTTTTCAAAGATATAATAGGATAATTAGAGAGCTTTAAAGGCGCTGGTAGGTGGATTTTGTTAGCCAGGCTAGCTGTTGTCACCTGTTTTTAGTGTTTATGCTAAGCTAATCTAAAGACCGAAGAATAAAAACGACATGTTTTGGTTTTGTGGGGTTTTTTTGTGGTTAGCTAGCCAATAAAAGGATAGGTAGCTTGCTAGCTAATTGGCTGGTTTTAGCTTTGTAAATCTTCTGTAGGCTACAGGCATGAGAGTAGCATTGATTCTTGCATTTCACTTTTGCCAAGAGGGGCAAATATTTCCAAAAATGTTGAACTAGTCCTTCAAAAAAGAAGAGCAAAAGGGATGAACAGAACATGACCATATTGTGTCTTTATGCCATGAATAAATATGTATTTCTAGATTTTTGGATATTACCTAAGGTACATTCATACCTAGATTTATACCTAGATGACCTAAATATGATCTGTAGCTCAGGATGAAAGTTAATTTCAGGTGAATAAAGGGTCCAAACATATGACTTGTGAAGTAAAGATGATATGAACTGTGCATGCTGCCTCAGCTGCAGCCAGAGCTGTTTGTTTGATCCCTCAACAGCCAGTCACTCAAGTTTGAAATGGATTGGAATATACGCTGATTTTTATGCCCTGCAGTACTAGTCTCACATCTTATTTATCTACTTTGAACATGGCCACTGTGCTTACCCTGTATCTTTCAACTTATCGACTCAACGAAGCAGGTTTTCGCTGTTGTGTGGGCCAACCAAAAGTGAAGTTAAATGACCCCACAGACAACGAAATATCTGTCCTGGCTGAATCAAATAATTCGTCTGACATTGATCTTGGTCCATTCTGAAAACCCAGAGTTCCCATCAGTTATATGCTGGATTTATATTGGTTTCACTTTTGCCAGAGGGGACCTCTATCTCCCCATCAGCTGTTCTACAATCAATTTCTCCCTGACCCAACTTGGATGAATTTTCCTCTTGATCCTATTTATGCAGGCACACACACCTGTTTGTGTATTAGGTCGGCATGTGTCTCATGTTTATAGGAGATCGTAATAATGAATTCACGAGGTCATCAATTAATCTGCCACTCATGGGATGAAAGTGGCTCAGCCTTAGTCTTCAATGTACACAGTAGATCACAACAGACCTGGCAGTCTGTGTGACAGACAAGACCTGAATACAGAAGAGACGAGACAGATTTTATAGGAGACGTTACGAGCCGCACGCACACTCACTCTCGAGCAAGACTGCACAAACACACACTTTTCACACGCACAGATGCAAAGACAACCCCCCCTCATCCGCACACTCACACATCACACTACTGTTTCGCTTTGCCGGGAGGTTGTTGCCAAGGCTCAGAATGAGCGAGGTGATTGGTCGCCTCTGCTCATCACCGTAGGAACTAACCAGTTGGATTGGCTGGTTCCATAAAGGAAGCTTTTCAAGATGTTTTCCCATCTCCTCCTGTACCAACCACTGGATCTCTCATTACTCTCATTATCGCCACACACTGCTCTTTCTCTGTTTAATTAGCTCAGCTTCATGGTAGTGTTTTTTTACTGCTTTTATTGTAGTGGACAAGGTAGTGTAAGGTGAATAAAGAGGGGGGAAATTATTTTCCACATTATCATATGAAAGATCATACAAGTAAGAAATGATCAGAGTGATATATTGATTTCCTGTAGTCTTTGCCTGAGGGAGGTGAAGAGCACATGTATGTGGGCTGATATATGCAGTGGTAATATATATGCAGCACAAGGACATAATCATGTAACAGAATAAAAATCCTCTGTAGGCTGGTGAGCATAAGCAGCACACACAGACACTTTCCTTGTATGTGGTTTATATCGGTTGATAAGCACCAATGACAAAATATGTCCTCGGCCTCAGGGTGAACATGCTTGTGTTTGTTTCCATGTTGTGTGTTGTGTGCATGACTGTAAGCGTGTGTGCATGACTGTGTGTTTGCGTGCCTCTGGCTCTGTACGGCTGTGCATGTGTGAGAGCGATGTATGTGCTGAATTAAACAAGGTCACTCAGTACAGGGCTGGCTGCTCCGGCAGAGCCCCCCCCCCCCCCCCCCCAAAACACACACACACAAATACAATCACTCCGCCACCAAAGGAAGGCTGATTGTCTCCATGTATAGAGATGGTATAGTGTTTTAGATCCCAGCCTGAAGAGAAACGAGAGATACAAGGCCATATCTTTAAAAATGACAAGTGACATCCTGAAATAGGATTACTGGATGGTAAACATGTACATAAATTATCGTTTAGCAGTGGGTTTCCAACCTTTTTGGTCCGCTATTCTTTCAAAGGAATAGATCAATGTTTTGGGAAAAATGCGCTCACTTGATTTCCTGCCAAGAATTAGACAACAGAATTGATACAACTCACGCCTGTAAGATAAATATGAAGCTACAGCCAGCAGGTGATTAACTTATCATAAAGACTGGAAACGGGGGAAAAATTCCACCAACAGCATTTCTTCACTAGTCGGCATATTGTATCTTGTTCATCCGTTCATGATAAACAAGTTGTGGTTTTAAGGGATTTATGTGAACTACCTGAACCACTTCTGGGCTGGGATCATGGATTTATTAAGAGAGGTTGATATGGCGCAGCCACTCAGCCTTGCTGCCACCCTGACCCCATGGCTACTTATGGTACTGCAAAAAAAAAAAAAGAAAAAAGAAAAAAAAGCCCACAAAGCATAGCCCACCATAATAAAAGAAAGAAGACATGTAAAACTGTTGTCAGGGCAACATCAATTATCACTGCTTGTATTATGATTTTTTTTTTTAATCCATGAAGGTTTTATACGTTGAATAAAACCTTCCCAGAGACTACAAAACCTATTTTAATATGCATGATGTCCAGGGGCAGATTAAGTCATGGGTCCCTCGGCTACGCTATGTTATGTTTGTTATGTTCCCACCCCCCTCCCTCATTACTCATCATGCTTTACCAGAAAAAAAGTTACTTATTGCCATGTGTAAAGACATACACACACACACACACACACACACACACACACACACACACACACACACACACACAGACAGACATCCTTTCCTATAAATAGCAATGCTACAGAAAGAAGGCATTCACAGTGCAAACTCCTAACATCTCCGGACCTAAACCAACAGGTACAACATCTGCAGCAGTACAGAACATCCTGTTTTACTGAGGCAAAATCACCACATTCCTACAGAGACACAAATCGAACCGCTGTGCAATACTCGAATAAAACAAAGCCATAAAAATGCAATAAACGCAGCGGCAGCGCATAATAACAGCAATAATGCAACAGCAGCACAGCCATAAATACTTACTCCTACCTTTCAAAGTTTTTATTCCTTGTTTTTTGTCAGAGAAGTCTTAATGATTTCATTGGACATCAGAGACAGGTAATTCAGTCTGTTTTGGCCCATTGCAGATCTCAGTCTATTTTTAACTAGTCCCAGTTTTGAAAAGAAATGTTCCCTGCTGGCATTGGATACAAGCAAAGTCATAAATAGTCAGAGTGCTATATCAACATTTGGAAACACTGACTGTAGTTTCCTTCCTCTTATAAGATGCAGCAGTGACCTTGCTGAGGTGACCTAGTTTTCTTTAATAAATCCTCTGATTGGTCCAGTTTCATCCTCAAAAATCTTCCTCCAGATCTTCTGCATATTTCTGATGGAGATGAGCTGCTCCTGTACGAAGATCTTGTACAAAGATGGATGGAAGATTGTTCAAAAATCCAAATGTCCGCTGAGTATCCTTGTAGGAATGATATCTCCAATCCAGTTCTGCAACGAGTTGATCTATGACGGTGATAAAAACTGTTGCTTTGAACTTGTCTCGGCCTGATTGCTGACAGTCAGCTTAGGTGGATTCATCTTCTTGTTTTGTTTTTTTTTCCTCCTTTTTCTGCACCTGTGTCCACAAAACATTGGAGTATGTCGTTCCACATGTTACACATACAGGCATTCTCTAATTTCTTCATCTTTGCATATAGTGTCCAGGCTTCATCCCCAGCAGTAAGATTTTTGTTTGAGTCATCACTTAACTTTTCTAGTGACTTGTGAATTCTGGTTTACTTCTTGCGCAGTCATTTTGTTGCTTGGGTGTGCTGACTATCTAGTGTCTAGTGGCCGTAAGCCTGCTGTAATTGACTGCCAACAAGACATGGATTTGGAAGAAAAATTAAAAAAGTGTCCATATGAAATAAAAAATTTTTCTTCCATCTCAAGGCAGCAGTTAACACTGTTAACCCCGACTAAACTGAGTGCATGTGCAGCACGCACTACCCACTCGACCGAAGGGTTAATCTGTTTAATGTGTGCATGCAGGCCTCTGTAATTACCGGACATGTTGGCTGCATTATCATAACAATGGCCTCTGCAGTTACAGATATCAGCGACCATGTCTTGTAAAACACGAAGAACAGACTGGCGAAAGGACTCCTCTGAACCAAATCGCTCCATGATACCCAGTGACGCATATTGTAAAATGAATGTGAGCTGGTCTGTGTGGGTAACATCTAGAGTGGAATCACCACTTTTATCTCTGTGAGGACTTGCTCTCCCATGTGTTCAATAAATCCTAAACATGTTGATAAGAGGTATGATGACATTCCCCTGGCAGCATTGAAATACTTTTCTATGTGCTTTCAAGAAAGGACTGAACTATCTGATAATTTCCCATTATCAGGTTTCCCCTGAAAGGTAGTCCTCACTCTGCTAGAAACTTCCCCACCTCAGTCCAATATTCAGTCCCTGTCAAATAGTTGTTTTAGATCTGAATCTATATGTCCAGCATCAGCACAGCACGTAACATAAGCAACTATAGTCTTTCTATGGCTCTGCAATCCTTCATGTTCAGTGAAGCACACAGCTGCATTTTTCCAGTCACTACAATCTGCTGTGAGTGCAGACTGAAGATCGCTGCCCCCAAATAATTGATATGTAAAACAAAACACAGTGCCTTCTAAAGGGGAATAAAGCATGCCGTTCTCTTGGCACAGTTTCACCACTTTCCAGCTTTTTTTTTAAACAGGGGTTTGGAGAAGTTCCTCTTTTGGTGTTTGTGTTGTCTTTCTGAGGCAGCAACATCTGCCTCTTTGTTCTGACAAGTTTCAGGTCTCATCGCAACCCATCGCAATGTCCTCATATGTTCATCAATTTTCTAAGAGTGTACAGGATCCTAGATTTGAGGCATCTTGTGCCCTCTCTGCAGCAACAGGTGAGGCCATCGTGGAGGGGATTCATGGCGGCTGGGACATCGTGGCTAAATCCTGGGGTGTTAGAGGGACAACATACTGGAGTTTCGGGTGTCGGTTCCTCTGTCTCAGACTCCTTATCTGAGTGAGATGGTTGTGAGGCATGGTCGTGATCAGCTTGCCGGGTGTCTTTGCCATGGCTAGAGCCACACAGCTAAATGTCCAGTTGCTATTGTTTCAACCACGCCAGATGAAGATTCAGCAGCCTTGAAATATCCAGTCAATTTAGAGATATTTCTAGTAGATTTTGGTCATATTGTTCTTTCGGCCATTATGCTTTTCGCCTTTGTCCACCGCTATCATATTTTCCCACCATGGGCCAATAGTCAAGGTTTTTTTTCAGTTAAGTGAATTTAAATAATTGAAAATCTGGCCATCCACACCGGGTGATGTAATCCCGCTGTAAAGTATGAGTCTCCAAGAGAAACACTAATGTACACATACAGTCCGCCAAATGACACTGAATCAAGCATGAAAGCTAGAAAACCTTCTTAGCTTAGAGCGGGCAGTATCTGGTTTGTATAATACAATCGTGGTGTTGATGTGTTATCTATGGAACTGGTAGGATGCTGGTAGGTGGATTTTAATTTTACCTTTTGACAGAGCCAAGCTAAACGTGCTTCTAGGGGCAGACAGTTTATACTAAGCTATTCCTTCTGTATTTTTCTTATTTCTACACTTGCATTCGTAAATATCTGAAGAGTTAAAGCAATCCAGAGGAAAAACTACTCTGTAATAAGAAAACAATAAAGTGAATATGTATGTAGCAGAAAGGGCTATCATTGCAGTGCTGTGAATCATTTCGCCACCCCTTAAATTTATTTGATGAACTCTTTCACTCCACTGATTTTGAGATATTGGCTGTCTACTTGAAAATTTACACTTGATAGAATCACTTTTCATTTGAAAGGTTTACAATAAACAAAAAGTGTATTTTTTTCACTACAAATAACTATAAATGAAATGAAATAACCAACATTTTGGAGTGATGTTTTTTAGGTATCTATCTTCATTTGCAGCTGAATATGTCTGTGGACAGCTATGATGCATATAGCTGTTGTTTTAATAATACTCCTTATCCATGAACATGGTTTAATTTAAGAGACGACACCTAAATGACAAGATGTCTTACAATAAAGAACACTAAGTGGAGTGCAGCTGTGTGATGCACGTACCACCCAGTGGAACATCATTCTCTCTCTCTCTCTAACAAGCAACCTTATCTTTATCACTTTCTCCAGTAAAAAATGAACAGGGGAGCACAAGCTAAGAAGAAGCCAATTATTGTCGGTTAGCTGTACACCGTATATCTGTCACTCCTTTTACTAGGCGTTCAGGGTTCAAATGTATTTCATCGTCATTTTTTTTATTTTTATACAAGGGCCGGTGAATGCGTTGATGTTATTTATAGGCAGCTGTTTTCCTTTCCATCAGCGCTGTCACACCTCGAGTGTTTACTGCACCTCCTTGTTCACCTCTCTGGTGACAGGAAGCTGGGTTTAATAATAGGAAACATTCCACTTTTCACTCTAAGTACTTGTATTGTCAGTGTCTGTAGATCTACTTTTTTGTGTCAGTGCCAGGATGTGTAGAAAGAGATTCAATAATTCATAAAGCAAAAATAAATTTTTATATGTCGTACTGGAGAGAACAATTTTAACATGCTGGTTTAATTGACACAATAAGCCTATAGATCTCAAATATGGTTTTAAAGTAGAACGTAAATAAAAACAGACGCTACCCTTGAATTACCATATTAGAAATAACACATGCAGACACAAACATGCTAGTCACATACAAACTGACTGTTTCACACCTGATTTATTATGCTTCCTGTCCTAAGGTTTTCTGTGTGTGTATATTTCTCAGTATGTGTCACCTGAATTGATTATGTTGTGAGTGCAAAGATCCATCTAGTGTAAATGAGGCTCACAACAACATCCTTGCTGTCTAATAAAAGACAGCGATTTTGAATGTGCTAGAGCTCTACCAAAAGCCCTGTGACTGTTGTATGCAACAACTTTAAAATCTCTGAAAACATATTTTTTACTACCAGAAATGGGATCCTACATGAACACAAAAATAATCTCACGAGAGGCTTCTGCGTTTGTGTTTTTGTCTTGTTTTTTTTCACTGGTTTGAAGCGTGGGGTTCAGTTGGAAATAAATTGCATTTACATTCAAACGCTGTTGCATGTTGATCAAATATACTTGTGGTTTAAAACTGCAAGGCAGTTGAACAATGCAGGATTGATGCACTACATATACACTAGTTGCCAGACAGAAGTCACTAAATACATAGTCCCGCATCCCACAACTGTGACTGTCCAAATGTGCTGTTTCATAAGCTATCTGGAAGTTTCATGCCTCTGAACAATAACACAGTTCTTATTCAACTGAAGTAGCCTCAGTCCAACTGTGAAAGCAAGGCTGTTTTTCTGCAAAAAATGGTTTGCTTTGTATAAAAGCTAAGGACATTGGTGTTATTCAGCTGTTATAAGACCAAACACAACAGTTGACTCTTGCTATCAGATGTAGTTAAGGGGGTTTCGCAGAGGCGCAGAGGTCACTGAAAGCCTGTGTTCTGGGTAAGCCCAGTTTCTTTGTCTGTCACCTTCCATTTGCCAGTCCCAGGCAACATGTCTCTTGGCTGCCTCATAGTGTTGTGTGCAGGAGGTCACTGTCTTTGTTCACAAACTAATTTCCTCATTACAAGCACAGAGCCATTTAAAATCCCCAGACGCTTTCTCCCCTATCAGGTCTTTTCTTTGATAAAAGTGGTTAGCAAGTGATTGAAAATGAGTCACCCAGTGTTTGTCCTCAGCATTTATTGTTTGCCAGTCTCCTTTACTTGCACTCCCACTAGGCAAAACTAATAAAAATAAATCTGGTTGTTTTCCCTGACAGTGCCTTTGCTTATTGCCAAAAGCAGGAACTGTTCAAATTTCAACATTTTGGTGCTTGTTGTACAGCAAGTCCTACGGTAGGATGTGATGGGTTCATTCCAGGGCTGAAAATCAACAAGAATGATACTGAATGTTGGGAACAGAATTTATGTTACCGTTACGTAATTCAACCATGCAAGAATTGACAATAACAAGAGGTTAGAAGTTAAATGTTAGCCATTTGGTTTTGTTAAGAACAGAGCACTGATAGAATAATTATTGGGAAATAATTTGGTTTCTTGCTGAGAGCTGGATTAGAAAAGAGATGCCACGTAATGTCTGTACGGCAGATATGAAGCTACTGTTAGCAGCTGGTTAGCTTATCTTAACATAAAACAGTGACAAAAGGCTCCAGAAATCAGCAAATAACCACTTGTAAAACAACTCACTTTTACTTTAATTTTGGTCAAATTAAAACAAACTAGAACTTGTTTATTACTTTTCTTTAGAGGTGCTCCTAGGAAGTTATTTTTTACGATGCTAGAGCTAGGCTAATCTACCACTCTGTGCTTCAATTGTTTGTGCTGAGTTAAGCTGTCTCCTGGCTTTTGCTTAATTTTTACTGTACATACATAAGAATGGTGTCATTAATAATTTACCCCTGGGTAAGAGAGTGAGTGAGTGTATTTACCAAAAAGCCAAACTATTCCTCTCCTGTTCCTTTTCTAACAGTCTTTTATAACAACACAATCCAGGAGCTCAAGCTCCAACGGCTCTATGCAGGTACATTCAGATGCACACTTCACTCTCCTTTTATTTATTTAAAGGTAAAAAACCCAACTGCATATGACTTTTGATGTGATTTCCTTGTGGTGCTGTATTATTTCATGTGTTACTTTTTCACTCACATCATCTACATTCATTTACAGACAGAAATGTATATACAGAAAGGTAGATACAAATATATGTCCAGGAGTGAATGATGTTTACATGTAGAGAGTAGCAATGCTGCAATACCATGAGACAAACACAGGTATTATACTGGATATTTAAACTCTGAATCCTGTATTCATCATCATATGCCTCCATTAGCTTAGTCAAGTCATAAACACAACTTTCTCTCTGTGCCTGTGTCTCCCAGTTGTGCAGACACAGCACACATCTGATCAGAGGACAATTCTCTTGTTATTCCTAACCTTAACACCAGACTGACCACAACATTCCCAGTGAGTCAGTCACACACACACACACACACACACACACACACACACACACACACACACACACACACACACACACACACACACACACACACACACACACACACACACACACACACACGATATTGCTACACTTCATGTACAACAGTCAAGTGGATTCGCAAGAAACTGCATTGAAGGGGGATGAACTTGTATTACTTTGAATTGTAGACCAGTAATAGTTCTGGTTTCACTCATTGTAGAATATAACTTACATTTGAAAATACAGGGGCTCCCTCATGCACTGAACCATGGCTACCCTGATGTTCCCTTCTTTGTTGCTTAGCAAAAGCACATCTGTCCTGCAGTGTCAAAGTCAATATTATATTTCTGTAAATGACAAGCTAGATTACTGCATACCAAAGGGTGCATAGCAATGTACATCAATCTGATGTGTTATCAAAAAGTGCAGATGAGAACTCTTTCTGAGAACTCCTGTCAGGTTAAACTGATCAGTTTTTTAAGCGGGCCGTTTCATATCTTCCTTAGTGATGTGAAGGGCCTTTAGGATATTATCATGATAACTGAGATTTGTCCAACTTTGTTTAGATGAAATACTAGTGTTGATCCGGACACCTGTCTGTCACCTGAAGTGATGCAACAGTCCTCTAAGCAGTGAAATCTGAGAAAGCTCCTCTCAGAGATTTTGTCTCTTTAGTATCCTTGTTGTCTTGCTTTACACGTACATGTAGATTTACAGCTCGAGGGACAACACTCTGCCAACAGATGGACCAGATAACCTCATATCACACTTTTCACCTCCACAGTCATCAGTTCAGACTCTGGAAACAAATCCTTTGCTTGTGCACGGTGGAAACATTCCCCCTAGAAACTGACACCAAGAATAATTTAAGGGCTGAATGGATACTACTTCTGTTATGATAATAATCTGCTTCCTAGCTTCATTCCACTTTGTTTTTTCTTCCAAATAAGTAATAGATAATAGAGTTAAATTGCTTGCGATGTGATGTTATAAGGGCTTTTTTAATGCTGTGTCTAGAATTTCTCCAGTTATGTATTTCACACTCCCTCTGCTAATGAGAAACCAATACACAGGCAACAAAAGTAATTTCATCCAACCACCCTGACCTCCTCCCTCTGCAGACTTTGTGCCTCTGCAACTATGTCACACTATTTCCTCCTTTCCTCCAAATAGATGAGAGTCATAATTCTTTAAATAACTGATGCTGTTGTTCTTCTTGTCATGACAGTCTGCCCCAGCAGCTTAGAGATGGTGGACTAAAATGAGCAGCAGACATGAGTGTTTGGTCACATTTTTTTTTAGCTCTGTTCATATTATTCTGTTAATGATGTTGTTCAGTTGCCTAAAATCTGTTTTCCGGCCGACTCAGCTCTGTTTGCTGTTCTTCATTTAAAGGATCAGTGTAAAGAGAACTGTTTCTTAGATGCCAGCAGTATATGTCACTTACACTTTGCTATACTATACTTGATCTCTTTAGCACTTGTCTCATAGATGCTTATTCTGTCTGTCAAAATGGCCATGTTCTCTAAAAGGTTTGTGAAATGTTCATTATGTCCAGGCTGGAGTGGTCTCAGGACGTGTGTTGCTGGCTTCTTGAGCACTTCTTCGTTGTTATTCAGTCTGTGAACCGCTCCAGCTGACTTTAGAAAACCTCAGTTTCCTGGACTACCTTCCTCTTGACTTTACACAGGCACACCTCCATCTCCACAATGAAATGCGTCTTTGTCTTTGGGTTGTGATGAGGCTCTAAGAGTGGCATTTTTATAGTGAGTATCTTCGAGATCTTGATACATGTCATAGCATTATTGAAATAAAGTTAAAATGGTAAAAACTTCCACAGCAGCACTGCTAAAAGCAATAAACCATTACTCTGATGAAATTACTCATTGTCTTTATCTAAGCCAATTTCCTATTTACTCCTGATTGATTTCTATTTTTGTTTTCCTTGTCTCACAGGCTCATCAGTTATAAGATCAACATTGGTTCAGTAACTTCCTAGATAGATATCTTTGATATTGTCCAGAGCCCAGCTTGATGTCAATGATGTCATCTTACACGCTGGGTTTTTGCTATCCTCACGCGAGTCCACTTATTTATTTCACAATCAAATGCCTCCTCATTATTCTGCTGTTCTTTCACAGACACTCAGCTGTAACAGGAGAGAAAAAAAAGAGATGGAAAGATACAAAAGCTCACAGGAGACTCGACACTGACAGAATGATTTCAGATCTATTTCACTGGATGAGTTGCAAATGTGTATCTAGGCAAAAAACCTATTCACAATGTCACTGTATTGATTAATTAGGACCAGAGGTCAAACCATGTGAAAAGGTAAGGTTAAATAGTTTCTTTGCCAAAAGCTACTTGAGTACAAAAAGATGAGGAAGCAGAAGAGAAAAGGTAAGGGTCTTTTTTCTTTTTCTTTTTTTATTACATCAAAGAGTATTTTTAAAAAGTCAGTGTAGTAATGAACATGAAATTGAACTCACAGTGTTGAAGAAAATCCAGGAAACACAAAGTCTGAATTAATGTCTGATACAGAGCATAGAATTAAAAAAGTTTGATGACATTCACGCTCAGAAAAAGAATCAACTCATAAGGAGTAAATAATCAGATCAGCACACACACAAAAAGGTACAAATGGCAACATAGTTAATGTGTCACACAACACAAGGCACACTCAATCAACTCAGGGACAATGAAAAGACAACAAATGAAACTCTCCACTACACACAATAACAGATATGGTAAGAGAAATCATCACAAAGCCATGGTTCAAAAAGTACATTGAGACCGAAATTTAATTAGGGTGTGACGAAAATACAGGAAGAAGAAATTATCATAGAATTTCACGAGAGAGGTAAAGGATTTTTCCAAGTCTACCACTGAAGAATGAGACCATTTTAGCATGAGGTTAAAATGGTACAATAATGTTAAAGCTGCAATATTTTTTATATTAACGATGGATCAAATGACTGCATGTATGTGAAAATGGGTCGCTTATAATAAAGAATGCACAGAAAAGTATCACCCAACTGTGCAGTTCCTGTCAGCTGTACTGAACTTGTACGTGTCTGTCAGCTATTTATTTTGCTTATATGCCCTGCAAATGTGTTTTGATGAACTCTCCCAGCTCTCATCAGCGTCAACACACAGCAGCAACTGTTTAAAGTGAAAAAAAGCTCTAAGAAATTCACTTTGCACCAAACAACAAAGCTAGTGCTAGCTAGTTAACTAGCTAGTGGACATATTGAAGCCATTAAAGAGTTAAAGAGAATATTTCCCTCTGAAGTAAATGCTAATGTAGCTGTGTATCTGCTGGATTATAAATTAGTTAGTTTGCTAACATTTTGGCCATATTAAATCAGACGGTGATAAAATATCAATGTGCTTACAGTTTGTCTCCACCGCCCCCAAGCAGCCTACAGATCTGTTATTGCAAGTTTACATGCATCTTTGATATTGAGAGCAATTAAGGCATTCTTTCTGGAACAAAGAATTTTAGTTCAGGAAATTGTAATTAATACAGAAATGTTGACATACATGGGTTTATCAAGTAATCTAATTAGCATTACTCTTCTGTGAAAGATTTGTCTAAACATTTAAAGTAAGACGTCTTACATATGAAACGTTGCATGCATGAGCAATAAAACACGCCCATGCCCAGTTCATATTCTGTATTTTCCAGCTAGAGCGTCACGTGGTCTGGTATGACTAGTGGTACATGGTGGCTAATCTATCTAATGTTAGCAGACTGATGCTAAGAAACAAGTGGGCTAGGGTCAGTTGATAATGATAAGAATAATAATGAAAAAATCTTAAAGCGAACATAATTAAAGATACACTAAAGAAATGAACAGGAGAGCTAGGAAGGACGCAATCATGTCTCCTAGAAATTATGTTTATGTACAACTAGTTGGATGTAGGTGTCAAATTTAATGCTACACAATTTGACTGCAGCACATCGTCAATAAATATGGGGAAACTGAAGGCAGATATAGTGTTTCCATGCAAATTCATTTTTGGGGCTCTACATTTTGATGACTGGAGGCTAATAAACAGAGCAGCATATTATGACTCTCAGCACATAATTTGTACCAGGGTCAGCATTGTGTCAGTCTCAAAGATGCAAGGTAAAAGAATTTCGCAAGAATACTGTTTGCTGGTGAGAAAATAGCTGAAATAATGGATTCCAGGTGCTTGCACAAACCAGTCTAAACAAACACAGCAACAATTTAAAAAGAAATATATATAGACATTAAAAAGAAACTTAAGCAACTGGCATTGTTACAAGTAATAAACTCAGTGATATGCTTCCTGCTTTAATTTGGAACAGTATATTCACAGGAATAATTCCCAGTGAGAAATACTTTTGGGGTTGACAATGTCTTGCACTTCAATAGAAGCCTGAAGGAGAGATAAAATATGCTAATAGACAGAAGCTCACATCTGCTATAAAAAATAGGGTCAATAGTCATTATCACCACTCGTTAGACAATGATACAGAGGAAATTCATAAGACACTTTAAACCAGATGTATTGTACTAATAAGCAATGGTATCAACGTCACTTGAGCATCAGTCTATTGTAAGCTAATTACATCCATCATATAGTGATGGTTTAATGACTGTGCTAGTCAAACAGACTGATTACTGTTGTAATGCTAATTGCTTTAAAACATTTAAGTATGGTACACTGTGCTTTATATAAAAAGGTTGGCAGAATAAAATAAAAAAAACTGAAACAAGAATGGGCAGATAAGATATTTATTCTGCCCAAATATGTATTCTCTGGTCCATTTGAAGTGTATAAACATTTAATTTGCATCCAACCATTGTTCGTGTCACGCTGAGGCTTAGAGAAATATTGTGCGTAACGTTTTAAAGTGACACATTTTGAGATATGCAAAAATACACTTTGCTACCACTGCCTTTTAACTTGGTTGACACAAGAGCCCACCCACTGTATATTACTGTATAAAGACTAACAATGAAATGCTTTCAATAAAAACACATTTTAGGTTAGGTCAAGCTCTCTCTCTTTTGGCAAATAAAGCTTGGCAATATGAATCAATCCTTGCCATTATCTCAACTTTCTCTTTGGTATCACAAACTCTGAGAATCCAGAAAAGAGGAAACCCTCACACTTGAACCTGAGAGCCCTGTACCACAGCACTATAAATCCTACCCTTATAATGTAATGTGTCATAGGAAGAAAGGTTGCTAATGAATATGTTTCATCACTATTTTTGTTAATGAAATTAAAACTAGTGAACAGTACACAGGAGGATACAGCAAGACCTCAATCTTTTGACCATGCTTTTACCCTTCTACATCTGTCTAAACTCCTTAACCCAGCTTTAAACTCCTTGACCCTGTTAGCCTACTTGCTGTTTTTAGCTATGCAAGCTTCACAGAGAAAATTAAGAGAATGATTTTGCAGTAACTGCAGCTTATTTTCCTCAAACTCTTGTGAAGAATGTGAATCCTTATCCCCATTTGAACCACAAGAACTCAGAAACACGCTTCAAGAGATAAGGGTCAATTTCATATAACAGTTGTAACAGAGGTCATTGAGGGGCTGTAGCTCTCGCTGTGACTGGTAATACGAAAAATTTGGTGTGTTGGAGAATCCCAACATTCACTTCATGATATTTCATTGATTTACTGTAACTGTGAACGATGTTAAACCTTCTGTATATGTATATATGGATAAAAAACATGGCATCATAGCACCACACTGATCCATCTTCATCCCTCATTATGACAGATATTACTTTTAAACTACTCTAATCCATAGTGTAAGACTCTGTATATGTCGAATACAGAGAGAGAAATGAGGTTGAAACAAAGTTTACTCAATTGCACATCCAATTGATTTGCATTTCCCTGACTAGTACGCAAACCGAGGAGCACATTTCGTGTCTTATGCATAAATCAACAAGGATAATCACATTATGAAAATCAGGTTGATGAGGCGCTTCTCCCTCACAGCCCAAGAACCCAGGAGATTGTGCTTCCTTCAGAAAAATGTACTGCCTGACAAAATAAAAACTCAGCTGATGTGCTATTTCAGGTGCCAAGAAATGTCGGTCGCAGGATATAATCAACCGAATCATAAGTCTCTGTCACATTGCCTCATTCACTCAGTTGTGACATGTTAACCACGTCCAATGAGAGCAAGTGCTCCTATGTGTATATGTATCAACTCATTTTGCATTTCACAAGCAACCATTTCAAAAACACTGTAACTTGCAATTTCACATTTTTCTTTGAAGAAAAGCTACTGGCCAACAAAAATGAGGATGAATACGAAAACGGTGCTGTGTTTTTTTTTTTTAGGTTCATCAGTACTGGTATGTTGAACAAGATCTGCACCTGCCTTTGAAACGTCCCCGACTTTCAGTCAAATCCAGTCTTTTAATCCACTCTCTGTCTCCCACTCTTTGTTGTATTTTTTGCCATATTTCGCCCCCTTAGTCCCTGGCATTGTTTGTGAAGTAGCTAAATAAACTCCATCAATTGCGCAATTTGGATTCCTGTCACTCAGTGACTGTGTCACTGTGTGTACTGGAGAAGGGGAGGTGGAAGGGAGACAGAAGACTTAGAGGGAGCAAGCCTAAATAAGCAACTACACTTTAAAAACAAGCCCCAAAAAAACACAACCCGCGACTTCCAATATTACAGAAATGCAAACCCAACATCACTTATTATAAGTGGACTTGGCAACTGTGTCAGCCAGTCAATGGGTTGCTATGACAACCGCCCTTGACAAGGGAAATCGGGTTTGATGTCTTGAAAAAAAAACAACTCTTGGCATCAAAAGGGGGCTGCTTACTGACTGAGCCCCTCCTGGAGACGACTGTAAAGAACCCTCACCACGCTGCAGGATGATGGAGATTTTAAATGTAGTTTAGATCATCTGTTTCCATTTGTCAAAGAGAGAGAGCTTATGAATAAGAAGTCTCATTGCATATTCAGAGACAATGACCATCAGTGTCAATGGGATGTCAGTGGGATGAGCTCCCCTTCATCTATCAATCTCTGAATGGGTGGCCGTGAACCGGAGACCCCCACAACTCATTATTGATGTTTTCTAATTAGTCTTTTGGTTCTCTTTGATCCCATATCTTGTTATTCACCACCCTGGCTCCTTTGCCCTTTGGAAATAGCAAAATCATTTCTTCCCATGCTGTGATTTACAGTTATTGCGTGCCGAGGCCGGGCTAGGTAATTTGGAGATGAAAATTAGCAGGGACAGGAGGAGAGTTCAAGTCTGTAACTCATTTCCACTTTCACTTCCTCCTCCTCTTCCTTCTCCCACATTTGAAAGTAATAACTCAAGTCTTTGTGTCCTCAGCTGACTATGTAGCCTTCATTGGGACATCGCCTGCCGTGCTGGTCTCAAGGTTGTCCTCACCGACTATGAACGTCAGTAAAACTGATCCAGGCATATTTCAGTCAAAGACAGATGGCTCATGGATAAGACTTCAGCTCTTGAGGATGCCAAGCTGAGAAATTTACATATCAAAAAACAAGTTGGCAACATTTCTGCTCAGGTAAAATTACACAGCAGTGCATTTGTAGTATATTTCAGTCAGTTCTCACAATGCAGGTATTCCTCAGATGTCACTCTGCTTTGAAAACTGAATACTAAAGAAATCATACTGAAAGTAACCTACGGTGAAGATCAAATGTAATTGAACCAGGTAATGCGTCCGTTTCCTGGCACTGCACTATGAGTACACATTGTGCAGAAAGAGTAAAAGCATATTTTGTCAAATTCAACAGCATCACTGTGATAAAAGAAACGGAACACATGTAGGAGGTGTTTGTGTTCATTACTTTGCATCTTCTTTTCCGTAATCGGTGTATATAGTTACATCGCATAGCTCCACTTTGTCAGAGACTCCAATGATGCTCCAAAAGCTTTTCCTCTCCCTCTAATGATGCCACTAAATCTCTCCACAGCTACCTCCCTGAAGTGGACAGCAGCCTCAGGACCTGTAAGTAAAGCCTTAGACCTGGTGCGGTGGGGCCAGTAAACATGGATGATTTGCTCCCAAACACCTTGAAACCACCCGACCTCCTCCCCCCGGCTGCAGAGGAGAAAGAGAGAGTGTGTGTGTGTGTGTGAGAGAGCAAGAGACAAATTGAGAGGCAAGGAAGAGGTGAGCAAAGGAGGGCAAGGAGAGTGGTAGGCTGCTATGGGAAAGTTTTTTACAATTACGCATAGTGTGTTTTTGGTTGGAGTCAAGATGAGAAGAAGAAAGATGCATTTATCTATGTTGTGTGGGAAAGAAAAGGGCAGGAGGGATAGAGTGGATAGAAAGAGGCATCTACTAAACTAATACCGATTGCTCACCTGGTGTATGTTTAGTGCATGTGTGTATGTGTATGTATGTGTGTGTTTGTCATGCATGGTTTGATTAGCCAGTGAAGTGGTGCTTAATCAAATAGTAAAGGGAAAAACACCTGATCCTCTGTAATTGCATTAATTCCTGACTGGGCACGACACACACACACATGCACACACACACACACAGATACACACAAACCTGCAAGGGTCTGACACCCTAAAAAGAAAACATGACTTTAATTGCGTGACTCTTGATTGATCACAGCAATGGACAGCACAGCCTCAGACAACCTACACCACCGGTTCCCAACCTCGTTTTGTCTCATGTACCCACACAGCCCTATCAGATGAAGTGTTTATTTGAATAGATTTTAAAGTGAATGTTATCATATATGTTACATGAATTTAATTTTTTTTCCCATACAACTGAACATTTGGACTGGCAGACACCAAACATTTCAACAATGTATTTGCTACTTTTAGCTCTGAACAATTTGCCCACTATTTCTAGCTATTTCACAACTTTCTAATATGTTCTGCCAACTATTTAAAGTGTTTGTTCATTACTCAAATTGATTTAAACCACTTATCTTTTATGGTAAGCTATAATAACATACATTTATCCATTACATTTAGCAATTTCAACAATTTAGCTATTACTTTGCTACCTCTGTTTTTTCTTATACTATAGCTGTACTAACTTATAGTTATCTTATACTTTTAGCTAACTATTTAAATTAGCCTACTTTCTCCATAAAGAATTTAACCACTGGGCTACTTTTAAAAGAAATTACTAAATGTTGACGACAGTAGGTAGCTAGCCATCCATTTCAACTATTCATTCCAGTAGTTCATATTGCAAGTGGCCTGACACATCCTTTGCAAAACAGGACAATTTAGTGAAAAAATTGAATTATAATAAATATTTAAAAAAACAAATGTTTTTAAATGTTTTAAAACTAAATAACCCCTTAAGAATATTAAAAAAAACTCCTATTACTGTTGGTTTTTTCTCTCATATTTAGGTCTATCACTGTGATAAGCCACCTTTCACACACAACATAGTGTTCAGGTGTAACAGCTGAATGAGGAAATGGTGTTTACACACAAATTAGTTGAGCTTCTGCACAGTCTTTTCAAGTACCCCATGGCAACTGTCAACTGTACCTGGGGGGGTACAAGTACCCCTAGTTAGAAATCACTGACCTTCATGAGCACAAGGAGGGAGTAATGAAGAAGGTTTTTCAAAGCCACAAAAGGGAGATCCGGCTCATAGATGACTAAAAAGGGAGAGAGGCAAAAATGTCAGATAATAGATTGAAGCCAGCAATAATCTGAGAATAATCAAACTAAGAGAAAACAGCCCTCTCCTCACCTGGCTGGATCCAGTACAGTGGTAATGTCCTTATAAAAACACTGATCCATCTACAGTTGAATTACAGCCTTTGCTGTTAAACCAAATCTGGCCTGTGTATGTGTATGTGTGTGTGTGTGTGTGTGTGTGTGTGTGTGTGTGTGTGTGTGTGTGTGTGTGTGTGTGTGTGTGTATGTGTGTGTATATTGGAGAGGAGCAGCCTGCCAATACTGCCATCAATATCTGTTCATCTAATAAATGCACAATCTTGCAAAATAAAATTGAGTTTCATTCACATTCGCCAGCAAAGCCATATTGAAACCTATTGATTGCCCGTGCTTATGTTCGCCTGCGGCAGCGGCAGCCAAGAGCCCATTGGTTGTGGGATGAGATGTGATCAGTGCAGCTGCCAAACGAGTGCATCGACAGCGGCGGCATCGGGCGCACCTCAGCAGGGTTTTCGGTAGCACACGCACTGGCACTTAACCTTGAAGCTGTGTTCAACCTCGCAATGAATAATGCCCTTGGGAGGGTAAGAGGGAGGGAGTGTGGCGGGCAGGACATGAGGTGGTGTGGAGGAAGGGGGATGCAAGGTGAAAGAGAAATACAACGAGAGACACGCTGGCAGGGTGTGCATTTAAAGAACTGCAGAGACTAGGGGAAGGTTGTATAGGAGGAGTGTGTATGTGTGTACGAGGAGGAGGGAGAGGGGAGGAGGAGAGGGAGGAGTAGTGGAGGAAAGGATGCCAGAAAGGTCACTAGGCAAAAATGATGAAGTCATCTGTATTAGATTTTCTGTGGCTGCAGCCTGGATGAAAGCTGGCAGCTGGCCAGAGAGGTGAGCCGGCTGTACCTGCGGCCAGAGCTCCTCAGGCATTAGCAGCTCATCAGTTTTCTAGATTCACATAGAATTTTAATCAATATCTAGGGTTGGCTGAATTTATACTGCTTCTAAAAAGGCTCTTCCTCCAGCTTGGGTAACGTACTTGCTGAGATAACATTGAGAAAATAAATGAATGGTGACATTTTTATACATAAGTATCTTTATGTCCTGTGAAGACCTGATAAACCACCAGGAAGTATCACATTATACACCTACAGCAAAAAGCCACATCAGCGTGTTTGAAACATAGTTCTCAAAAGCCACTATTTATGGTTGGTGTTTTTCTTGGAAAAGACATTCAGTGTGTTTGCGGTCAGTAATAATCTCTCTATATAGTGACTTTTATTAGTAGTGGCATGGTCTGCCGTTCCTGTGCTGGATTCAGGTTGCCTACCTCAGCACGAGGGATTCACAGTGAGACGATGAATGTTTGTAATCATCTGTAATTTGAACTCACTGATAACAGCTTCACTGTCAACTGTTGTATTGTTTTAGACAGTGTGACAAGAAACATCTTACTGCCACTGCTTTACATTCAAAGCATACAACTAGTGACTTTTACTTTGAAGCTGCTACAGGAAATGCAATATGTTGTTATCACTGACTGCGATCCATTATTAAAAACACATCAACAAAATAAGTCAAAATTCCTTGTTGTACCTGCTTAACATGCGTTTACTGTGTTAACCTGCACGTGCTGTTACCACGGTAACTATAGGCGTCATTAATTCAACCAGGACTGAAATATTAAAGATTAAAACTTCAATGATTCATTTGAATTCAAGCCTTTTTTCCCTGGCAAATGCACATGATTTCCATTTAGCTGTCTGTTTGTGTCCATGTCTGTCTCTCATGTCCACAGAGCCACTTTGTAAAAAATCCAATAATAATTGTTCCCCAAAAGTTTGGCGAGTGTGGTTTCCCCCAGGGCCTTGCATCCACTCCCCCTGTCCGCCTCTGCGACTGCTAAACCACTGATGCAACAAATAGGCAATCCGCTCCCTGTGGCCCAGGACAGCTCTAACTCTGTAGCCTCTGCAGTGAAGTTCTTTCCCCTGCTCACAGAAACTTCCTCCGTCATGAAAAAACACAAAGTCAATACAAAGAGATCCAACATTCAACGGATATTAAAGTAGTTGAACTATTCATTTTCTCTTCTGCAAACAGACTTAAGAAACAGAACCATCCATCTTCACAATCATGCAACACATTCACAATTTGTCTAGAACCAAGTCATTTTCAGTTGGAGACCAACTTCACTGTGTGCAGATTGAAAAAAAAAAAAAAATCCATCTGAAAGTATTTTAACACTGGTGAAAAAAAGACCCAACTATTGTCAATGCAGTTTTAAATTCATGGTCCTTTGTTTGGTGGCATAGTTTTCTTATTGACTGGCCAACCGTGGACAACATGACCTGTTGTCAAAATAATTACAGTAGAGCTGCAGTCGAGGTTTAACACCTAAAATGTCAACATCAGGTTTGGCCTCGGTGCCAAACAATTGAAGTGCAATTATGTAGACAAACTATTTTGTCTCTGACCCTTAACAACCACACTGAGGGTAAATTCATTGTTACAAAGAAAGAAATACAAATTCCCCATATAACAGAAGCCTCAGAAGAAACAGTAATCTAGAAATATAGAAAGTATAATATAGAAACAAGACATGATGTGCAGATCAAGTGGCCAGGATATATATATATATATATACTGGTGCTGATGACTAATGGGGAGCAGGTTTACAGCAGGTGCCACATCAGGAGATGAGTTGGGGCTGGAAACACACTGAGAACAGTTGGTGGGCTGTAATTTATCAGATTTATCTACCCAACTCTCAATCAATCATTCACCTCTCTTTTTCAATTACTGTCACATTTGACCAAAAACATTCATTTTCTTTTATGCAAAAAAACAAATATATATATATATATATTTTTTTTTTTTATAAAAATGGCATGTTTGTGTTTGTATTTTAAAGTTATAATTTTGTTGCTGAGAGATACATGAGAAAAATACATGTTTGCATGAACAGAGTCAAGCTAATGTCAAAGTCTTCTGTTAAACAAAACTTTTTCCTCTATGGGTTTTGGCCTGTGCTCACATCTTGCCTATTTCAGTGAGAAGATGACGAGTAAAGTGCAGTGTAAGGGCAGTTTTGTCGTAATGATAGAATAGATGTTGATGACGATGCTGTTATAGGAGCTGATACAGCATAGAGCTTCACTCTACATATTTCAAAAGGGAGAGGACAATCAGCTTCTGCTTAATCACCCGCTAAACCACTCACCCTTAGCTGTGATCAAAAAGCACTATAAGGGTGTGAGCGAGAACTGCAAGTGTACTGCTTCCATCAGTGAGCTCTTTTTGGAAAATCAATGCAGTCATGCCTCAAGTGTAGCCTCAGAGGAAGATTATTTCAAAGTTTTAATAATTGGGATTCAACTGATCCCGAGCTGCCTCCCCTACAGTTCCAGCTCTTCACATTTCTAAGAGCTCTTTGCATAAGTCGCCGTGATTGGTTGTGATTTCTCAAGCAGAACCTAGAGCGTCTGACAAGCCGGTGCGACATCGTTGAAAATGTCAAGACGGGTCAATCAGCACGCTGTCAAATAAAAGCTACCAATTACCTCGCAACCAATCACGCTGCTTGCAGGTTTGCATGCAGATTAGCCAGAGTGTTTTTTTATTTATTTTTTTAAACACCAAATGTTTGGGGTTTTTTTTACAATTCATTGCTGCCATAGAAACTGTATGGGTCCTTGTAAAACGCTGCAGCCCTGCTGTCATTGGAGGGAGCAAAAGGTTTGTTTGTCTCGCTCCCATATCTAAACACAACTGTCTGGCTACTCAGACAGAAAGAGAGATAAATATTTGGCTATGTCATGCGGTTGCTCAGAATGAGAGCACCCTGTGAAAAAATATGACAGAGTGCATTATTCATCACATCACAGCACTAATTCAATGCTTTGTGCTTTGTGAAAGGAGAGTGTAGCAGAAAGAGAAGGTGAAACGTGAAGGAGGAGAAATGTGGAAATGCCTTTCACATGGAGGCCACTCCGTCATGCTGTCGTAAACCTCTATTACGAAGACTGCCCGGGATTTCTGCACATATAAATCATTTCACTAATATGACTGTAGCATGGTGGCTGACCACAGGCCCAAGCTACTAACTACTACTACTACAAAAAAAGAAGCAGCAGAAAACACTTACACGGAATCAACACCCTCCCCCATCGGGCAGTCCAGTTGTACTGACCTGAAAGGCAGAAAGCAATTTCAGCCGAGAGTACAAGCATTATTACAGGTCTTGATGGAAATGAATGGTGGGGTGGAGAGCTCGACAGGGTAATGCCTCACATTCCTTGTACTACTTTCTGGGTCAGGCGTTTCCCCAAGATTCCCCGCTGCTTGTGGCACGGGTGTACATGAGCACGAAAGACACACACACACACACACACACACACACACACACACACACACACACACACACACACACACACACACACACACACACACACACACACACACACAAGCTCACACAGTTACAAGCGCATACACACTCGGTAGCCATGGATGCACACAAATTTTTGAGTTTGTATTCAGCGAGTGAGGCCATGCGGTTGGCATCATGTGGGTCGTCTAAATTCATTATTGACTGATAATAAGGCTGCTGGCAAGGACGACTTGTTGGCAACATCTTTCCTCCTCACCATATTATACAGGAATATGATAAAGCCTCTGAATTAATTAACTACCACTATGAGACAATGGGGAATATGTTTTACAGGCCTTTAAAGAATGTCATTGATGCAGATGGTTGTGAGAGATATTTCATATTTTCTGCCTTTGGATGTGTGAAATCTGTGCATCAGTCATTAGCAAACACAGTCTCTCTGTGCAAAAGGACAATAAACACTGAGCCTGCAGTGGTATTGACTGGGCTTGAAATTAATTTGTGTTGCGCTTAACATTAATTAATCACTTTTAAGAATGGTACCTTAGCAAAACTACACAGGATGTTTTGACATTGGTAGTCCTCGGAACATCCTTGTGTCCAAAAAGCGTCCATTCAGAAATTAATTACAGTCTTGCCATGGCTGCACCATCACTGAGTGCAAGCTGTTTTAATTAGCACAGTGAGAGCTTAAGTTATTCAGTCAGTTAATTCTCTGTAATGCAGCACAAGCCAATAAATGTGCACACAGTTCACCCGCATGAAGTGTACGTACAGAGGCGTGTTTGTGCATACATGCAAACACACATTGGCCTCTACACATATACTGAATTGATGAATGCAAAGACACATGCACACACCTGCAGAGTATTGTATACACACAGTATGCGCAGCTGGAAGACACACAAAAGAGAGCAATGTCAAAAACAAGAACAAATGAGGAAGAAAACGTTGATCATTTAAGCCATTTCCTGCACTGTTAACACCCAGCTCAAAGAGGTTGATGCTCTCCACAGAGATTGCTAACACAGCCGTGTCTTTTCAGTGCCTGCGCATGTTTCCAAATCCCTTTCCCTGCTCTGAGACAATCAATAGAAAGCTTTTTCGCAGTGGACAGCCAGGAATACAAAGGACCCCTGGGTAATAAAAATCAGTCCCTGATGTCACAACTTCAATCTCTTAGCCTCTGGTAAACATCATTGATGAGTAAATAAAGAAAACATGCAGGGACCCCGGTAGCCACTTCTCTTTGCAGGTCAGGACTCGACTTTCATTCATCTTCTACTGATTATATAAAAAAAAAACAACCAATAAAAAGATGTCAGTGTCACCTCAGTAGGCATTAAACGTACATCATAGATAACAAATGTACACCTTATAATGACAAGATGAGGGGAGTACGGAAAGATTGCAACAATATTAGAAACATAAACTCTGCATTTGTGTCATTTGGGGTAAACAATATTGTTATTTTTCTTTCTGGCGAGCCTATTGCCTTTGCATTAACAAGAAATACAGACAACTGTACGTCAGAAACAACAGCTCATTGACAATTGTTTCCCTCATGAGCCGTAAGTCTTTGTTTTCCATGCACTTGTTCAGGAGGCCAAGACATTTCTGGTCATCACAGCTGGTGGTCTATCTGATTCTACCCTGCTTTGCATTAATATGGGATTTATGGCACTCCAGTGCTGCTTCTGAAAACCAATGTGCATGATAAAAGCCTCCTTGAGACTCTATTGGGGTTATATGTGGTATTACATATGGCAAAGCTACTGTATATAGCCTGAGCTTCAAATTATCTATAGCTTCTTTACCTATCTCTAATTTCATGCAGTTACAAACATGGCATATGAAGCAGTCCTCACCATGAATAAACTTTCCTTCAATGATAAACTAATATCAATAGTACATATGAAGGTCATTCTTGCATAAATCTTCATTGCACAGATGAGAACGCATTATAGGGTAGCCATTTCCATTTGCTGTTTCAGTCAATTTATTGAATATGCATCAGGTCATGATTTCTAATGCACCTCCAGTCCACGCAGAGGTAATTAAACTGAATATGATCAACGGCCGGGTGTTAAAACAGCTCAACCTGAAACAGCAGCTTGGCAACTGGAGGGGAAGCAGCAGTTATGGGAAAGAGGAGAGGAAGGCCAGCAGCAGATTAATGGTTAAAGAAGGTCATCAAAGAGACCTATCAAGAAAATAAAAAATAATAAACTGTTCATATAACAGTTTGGACCTGACGCTGTCCTTGAAGGCATCGTTAAAACTGCCAACTGGGCTGCTTCGGAGAGGTTTAATCTTCCACTGTGTTTTGAATAAGAAATGATTCAATTATTCAGACAAACTTAATTTGTATAGCACATTTCATACATTAAAATGCAATGAGGCCTTCAGGTGATGAGACAGGTTGACTGGTCTCATGCTTCATTCATGATGATCAGTGGGGCAATTAATACACATGACATTGTGAAATGCCTATTGTTTGCAGTGAAAACAGTGTTATTTAAAAAACATTCTTTTAAATGTTTATTCATTGGCAATTAAAGGTTAATTTAGAATTGTGGGAAACAAAAAGATTCCAGTCATCTGGGTGCAGAAAAAAATAGTAGAGTAGTCCATTTAGGAGAAAGAGGTTTGATTTACTAATGTTACAGTTGGAAGATTAATCTTGATTTTTCCCTAAAGGAATAGTTCTACATTTTCGGAAATATACTTATTTGAATTCTCTCCAAGAATAGGACTCTTCTGTCTGTAAGGTAGCTAAATATGAGGCAGAAATTTCTGACATCTCCGATTTAGAATTACAACTCAGAGGCTAATGTAAGCGTTTTTACCCACTTGGCTACTTATAATCATGGTCTAAATGATGTACGTGGCATTAGCTTAGCATAACGACTTGAGGTAGCAGGAAGCCAGGCTACAAAACTCTGCTTAACTGCATCGCTAAAGCTATGGGGTTTTAGCTTGTTCGTTTGATTTCTTGAACAGCCAAAGAGTATGAACAACAAATTGTGTTTTTTACAGGGAATTTCCCCCAGTTCTCAGTTTATGCTAGCTTAAGCTAATCGTATCTTTACTCTACGTACATATTTAGAATACAGATATGACAATGCTATCAATCTTTTCAGCTAAGTCTCAGCAATGAAGCAAATAAGCTTATTTTGCAAAATGTCAAACTATTCAATTAATATTTTCATTATATTCAACTGTATTTTTGCACATCTCATTCAAACCGGAATAAATTTGATTTTATATTGGATATCATGGAAACATAGACCATATTGCTCACTGTTACATTGTTACTTGCTCAATTGTTACCTACCCTTTTCTCACTCAAATAAACATAAAGAATATGCACACATTCAAGTATACATGTGTAACTGGCTTACTCAAATGCTGCACACATACAGATGAGTGACTGAGAACAGGCTTTTTCATCCAAATAGAACAGCTGGACAAGAAGCACAGCAACAGGTTCTTCTTCACCCCCCTAACACATCACCTGACAGCCAAAAACACATTGTCTTCTTTTCTGCCTCTTTGTTTCCTCTCTCATCTGTCTGTTTGTCTTGTTTCCTCTCTTCCTCACTGTCTGCTCCTCTCTCTAGCTGCTCGGCATCTCTAAACCCCCCCACCCCCTCTCTTGTTCTCTCCTTTTCTTTCTCAGTGAATTTCTCTGTCTAAGCTTTCACACTCCAGCCAAAACAGATGAGTCTGGAATGTTCCCACACTGCATACTGCAATGGATGACAGCAGTCCTCAATGGGATTGTGTGTGTTTGTTTCTTCTCTTGATATGACAGTATTTTCTCATCTATTTCGTTCTCTCTTCAGCAATTTATTTTCCTCCTTTTATGCTAACATCTATACCCACAAAACCTCATGGTCTCCAGTGTCTCCGTGTCTCTCTGTGTCTCTATTTTTCCACTGTTCAGGGACATCAAGTCATCTGCCTCTAAATTGGGCTATTCCATGCCGTTGCCCAATTACCCAACAGCATGAGGCTCTGACCGCAGCAGTTAAACTGAGCGGGGGCCTCAGCCTGCCTTTAAATCCCACAGTAAACCCGGCAATACCATCTGTGTGGCCAAACACTAAGCATCTTTCTTGCAGCACGTTATGTGTCCCTTTTGCAAAAATATATGTGGAGTACATGCAGCAATATATATATATATATATAATATATATATATATATATATATCACATATATATATATATATAATATATATATATATATGTGAGTCCCCGAGCGAAGGAGTGATACTAAACACTCTGATACACAGCCATGGGCACACCTGCATATCTCCATACACCACCCATCCATCACTATCCATCATTCCTCCTCTATATGTTTCTACCTCCTCCCTCTCTTTTTCAGCCATTCCCTCTGATTTTCTCACACTGCTCTGCTTTTCTGGCTGGTAAAAAGAAAAGCTAAAGCCATGCAAGCTGTCTTCTCTGTTTGCCACTATTAATCGGGTCATCTTTCCTTCTCACTACTCAAATCTTTGCCTCTCTCTCTCAACTTCACTCAGAGCCCGGCTGGCTAACATTGTGAGCCAGCTGTGAGGCTGCAATCAAACAAGCTCCTGCTAGACCCCCTCGGGTTCTGCTGACATTACACACACACAGAGAAGGAAATGTGTGCACATCCTTGCTTTCACATGCACGTACACAATCACAAAACCAGCAGGTGAGGAACAAGTGTATCTGAGCAATAATGCAAGCAATAATGAAGCCTTGGCCAAAATTGTGCATAATTTTGCTTCTAATTTGGCTTTGGCTCTTTTCACAAAAGGATTCCCTTATTATTCAAGGTAGACTTTCCACTCAAATCTCCTTTAGGATTTTCTCTGCCTCTGGGGAAAGGTCATGGTATAAATTGTGAATGTCTCTCCTACTGAATGGATATGAAGTAAATGTGCAAAAGGTTGCACACATTCACACACACAGACAGAGGCTACACACACAAGGGTACACCTGTACAAGACAGGCAATTGCCTATGAGCGCAGAGGTAAACACAACCCCTGATAAACATGCAGGAGAGCAAAAGACCTCTTGTAAATCTATCATCTTGTGAAGCAGCCATCCCTTAATCCCCCTTCAACCCAACCTTTCTCAATGCCTGAGCTACTCTTAAAACCAGCTGACTGCTTGTTACAAGCAGTAAACAGGTATGTCTCCAGTCAGTGCCTGAGTGCGTTGTTATGTCATGGTTGAGAAGGGACCCCCAGTGTGGCTCCATAACCCACTTACCGGCAGTCAGACAGACTGAAGATCGGAGGAGCAGGTTTACGAGAGTCATGCATCAACACTGCATTGGGTGGAGAGAAAATTTCAAAGCAGGATGGAAGTCTATAGAGAGACAGTACAGGAAGCAGGGTTAGCTTTATGTCTTATCAGTACAGTAGAATGAAAATTTTCAAAGTGTTGAAGGAATAGTTTAAAGTTTTGAGAAATATCTGTATTTGCTCTCTTGCCCAATGTCAAATGAAAATATTGATATCACCCTCATGTCTGTACAATGAATACGAAGCTGCTGCCAGAAGCCAGTTAGCTTAGCTTAGCACAAGGAGTGGAAATGGAGGAAGCAGCTAGGCTGACTGTCCAATGGTAACAAAATTCACCTTGTAGCACTCTAACCCTAACAGCACTCTAACCCAAACGTGGGCTCGAATCAGACAGTCCGCCCAGCTAGATAAAATCACTCAAATAGTTCAATCTTTCATTAGAACGCCCTACTTCACTCTTTTCAAGCTAACTAATTTTTAGGCACACACCTGTCTAAGTTGCGCGCGCTGCAGTATGAACGCGTGGGGACGAGCTTCTCTGTGCTCACCTGCCGAGCTCGCTTCTACTGATAGCTTGCATGTGAGGCATTTAGGGAACGTCGGGAAAAATTGTAGGTAAAGAAAATAACTTGAGTCTCTGCACGCATATCGGTCACAGGTTGCACCACCCTCCACCACAAGTAAATTCTCATCCAAGTTACACGTCTATATAATGCTAAGCGAGGCTAACCAGCTGCTTGCTCCAGCAGTGCAAAGAGAGTGGGAGTGCTATAAATCTTCTCATCTAACTCTTGGAAAGACAAGAAAATTGCCTTTTCCTCAAATATGTTGAATTATTCCTGTCAAGTGTGAAGAAGTTTAATGTGTGTGCAGCATTTGGTATTTTTCTCTGAAGAAATTGTTCGAATATTCAAAATAGCAAAGGTAATATTTAAAAGAGAATTGATAACTTGATTGATGTTCAACAAACAACACTAAGGAAGTCTTGGGGGGGAAAAAGTATTTCAACTTGTATAAGTGTTGCAAAATTCCAACCATCCAAATCAAGCTCCCATGGTGCCACAAAAAGATATTTCCCTCGGGCAGGAGACGCCTGCTTCGGCTGACTTTAGAAGACCCCTGGGCTCCCAGATGTGAGATCAGAATAGGAAACTCATCTGTTTCACTAGCCCAGCTCAGCCTTGCCCTGTCCCATCTCAACCCAACTGTGACAACAAAGCTAATTACCAAACCTTGGATCCCACAGCACTGACAGTCTTGTTAGCCTCCGATTTACACTTTTAATTGAATCAAGTGCATCAGCATCATCTGGCTCATACTAAGTACATTTGGCTGCTTACAAGAGCCAGTATCCAGAGAGTTTGATTAAGGATGAGATCAAAATTAGCAATCCATACTGATGACACACCTGGACAAAGGTCCATTACACCTCACATTATAAAATCAGATATCATTGGCCTTGAATGTCTTGCACATCTGGAGTTTTGATCCCAGTCTGGCTCCAGTATGTGCTGCATGCATTTACATCCAGCATTACCATGTGTTTTTTTTTTCTTAACCAGATGAGAAAGTGGAGGAAGGTTTGTATGTAAATGGGGCAGAGTTGAGAATGAGAAAAGGTGGCCAACATGCCCACCCACACAATTCCCCACACTTAATTCCTTTATCTTGCCGTAATCTTGACCTTCACTTTACAGGAACGCACGTGTAATAACTAAGGCTACAAGGTCTGTTTCACTTCACCACAACCCCCCATCTGCATCAACTTGTAAATCCTTGCCCAAAGTGACTCCAATCCTTGTACCATGAATAATCTCTTCACATCTCTGTCTTGAATTTTTGAAAATCTATAAATTCTAGCTGATATTCTTATCTTGACAGTGACTGTGAAGGGGATAAAAACTGTTGCCTTTCTGCTAAAGCAGTTCTTGACTCCTGCTGGAAAAGCTTGATATTCATATGCGCCACATGTAAAAAATAAAATAAAATAGTCAGACATTTTTTGGGGAACATGCTTATCTGCTTTCTTGCAGAGAGTGAGATGAGGAGATTAATACCACTTTTATGTCTGAACAGTAAATATTCCCTGTTTTCTCTGTTAGGTGGATCGGCTGCTGCATAATGTCATATTCACCGTACAGACATGAAAGTGGTATCAATTTTCTTATCTGACTTTACCCAAAAAATCGAATGAGTGTTGTATTCCTTGAACTAGCCACTAACATTGTTCTCCCGATACAGGTCCAAAATGGCCATATTTTCTTTTTCAACATCCCAGCAGGAAGTTAATCACGAGCAGCATCCTGCCAAATAATGTAGTGTCTGATGTAAACTATGATATCAAAATGACCATATGGTTTTCAAAGAAAGTGCGCTGTTTAAAGAGCAGCCTGAGAGCAGGGAGATTTTGGCAGCCGCTTCCAAATGATTGTCTGCATAGTAGGGAGTGTCGCACGGTTAAACAGCCACTAAACGCATCCTCAGCCCTTGTAATTTGAGATAATGGCTTTGACATTTCAATGTCGGACCTACTGCGAGCCACAGCAAGCAGGCTTCTTGAAAAGCAGGGCAAAAAAAAAAAAAAAAGTTGGAGCAGTGATGCTGCTGAATCTGTGATCTCTCATCCCATTACTCCTTCTGTTCCCAGAGAAGAAGAGAAAAGGGGACATTCAGCATTTATGCATGTGTCTTGTTCAAGTACATTTAGCTTAAAATGGATGCCTGCTGGATGTCACTGAGCTGTAGAAGTGATGGAGGATGCTTAGGTTAGAAAAGCTCCTTTTAGATTTCAAATCATAGAAAGCAAATGATTAATTATCAGATCATATCTTCCCTGCAGAGTTCAAACACCCTTTAAGATAATGATGAATATCAAATGATTAAACACAAAAACAATTGGCTCGAAACATGGTTTGAGGAAGTTAAAATGGTATTCAAGAAAAAGGCGTAAAATTGCCACCCCCACTGCGCCTTCACAGGGATTGAAATGAACAGTAAAAGAAAAACAGTTGCATTTGCTTCTCCAGTCCCAGTGCTAAGGTGCAACGTGGGTTATAAAAGCACATTTATTTCCCCAAATAAATTGCAGGCAAGCATCAGGCACATCACTTTGCCTGTATTAGAAGGTAACGCCCCATGACAGGCTGTAATTACCCAGAGACGAGAGGCTCAGTTGAAGAGAAACAGGAACAGAGAAAGGCAGCAGAGATCTGTGTTGATGTGTGTTTGAGTATGTGTGCGGCAGGCTCTGACTCAGCACATCCACATGGGCCTCAGAGGCGGCTGGCTCTTTTATTACCTAATCCAGTTTAGGAGATGAATCCGGCCCATAATCTAATATTCTCATAAATGATTCCCGCCATATACATGAATCCCTGACCTTAGCTATAACCGCAGCTTGCAGGCTGCAGCAATGAAAAGAACATCCACACAAAGCAGCGTTTATACTTTTTTTCACTAATTGCCACCATGGATACTCAACTTTTGCTCATTCCTGCTTAATGGTTTCATATTTACAGCACTTAAGCACTAAAGTCAAAGTGGTGAAAAGGTTGCTCTGGTCTCATGCCACTTTTCTCTCCTCGTTGTGTGTTAAGGATGAAAGCTGATGTGAAATGTTGCCAGCTTTCATCTTTCCAAGGTCTCCCCAAACCTTGCTCTGTGCCTAATAGTGCCCTTCAGGTATGAGCCAGGTTACAGCCCTGCGTTCCGAGACCAGCAAAATATCCAGCAGCGCCTTGGACACCTGTCCAGCCAGGCTCTGGGACTAACAAAGGTGAAAGCTCAGTGAGAAAATCCCTTAGAGATACTGTGTCATGTATTGTTTCATTTTTCCCTTTACACACTTTCTCATTTTACTCCTGCTCACAATCCTAATATTTGCCAAGCAATCCTAGAGTTTCAACAGAGCTGAGTCTGTATTTACTCAGTGTCTGTAAAGCCTGCCATGTTAAATGGGCCTGTCCGATTGTCTTACACCATTTATTACCTTCCCCTCTATTCCCATCTATTGTTTTTATTTCCATTTAATCAAACTGTTATGTATTCTCTTTATACATTCATCATAGAGCTGCACCAGACAGCAACGTTAAATCAGTTTATTATCCAAGTTTAATTGTGAAATTTGAAGTCATAACTCAGGGGAGGTCCAGCACCAGGCAAAAGTTCGGACACACTTTCCAAATGTGTGTCCAAGCTCGGTACATGCTGCACATGGGAAATTACATATAGAAAATACCACTTGAGCTCATTGAATACATCAGTGAAATACACTATTTAAGGCAGCAATCCACTCCACATTTAAGGGGGTGTTTAGGTGAGAGATCAAAGACAGCATATGGAGTAGGAAATAAAAGGATGGTCAGTATGAGTTCCTGGTCCAGTGCACGAATAAAAAGAACTTGGAACTTCTTGATTTGTTGCTTTGCATGACAAGCCGCTGTTTCACAGCATGGCACGGACAGCAGCTAGAATATTTGCATGTACTGGGTTTGTAAGGAGCAAATTACTTTTTCAAGACAAATTTATTTGTGTAAATAAACAAGATGAGGCACGATAGAGGGCCATTGTGTGGTGATGATATACTGTCTCACAGCCAATGAATCTGTCTTTTGTTCAGCGTAGAAATACATGCATATTTAAACTAAGAGATAAGGGGAGGATCTTACAGCAAGAGTGGCAGGTTGGCCTCGTGGTTTGACTTTCCTGTGACCAGAAAGGTCTGAGTTCAGCCCCACAACAGGTATTTTGTCCATCCTGTGGAAAGGCTTTAGTAAGACACTGAGCTGCTCCCGCCTCACACACTTAAATTTAAGACTGTCTGCTAAATCCTCTGAATATAAATAAGAGGCAAAGCAAGGATATATATATATATATATATATACACATACAGTGGGAGACCACTTTTCTTGTTCACTTAAAAGGGAAAATAATTCAGCAACTATTTTAAAGATGACCCCAAATCCATCTTTAAGGCACTTAAAAGGCACAATATTCTGGAAATGGCATGTGGTAACAAAAGGAAAATAATTATGCAGCCATGGCAAAATACTACCCAAAACATATAACACAAACAAAAAAACACAATTTGGTCTTTTTAACTCATACTAGAAAAAGGAACCATAATGCACTGGAATTGTGGTATCTTATTTTTGAGGTCACCTTACCCAGCATGCAACAGGTCATTTTATTTGGCATTTCACTGCCTTGTTGAGGGGGTTCAAATATAATATTAAGTTAGTGATTAGCTATGAAATACTGTATCACATTAAGCTGGAAACCCTCTGACTGAACACCTACTGTTTACACTCATGGGGTAAAATCTGCATGTATAAAGTATATAAGACTATTTTTTTCCTTTAAATAAACACCTTGTACCCAGTAACACTCTGACTTATAAAACAAAAACATCCAGAGTCAAAATGAACATTATACCTTCCCATGTCACCTATGAATGCACCAGTTTAATGCCCTGACCAGTGTCCAGTACTGCAGGTGGGAACCAAGCTAGTTTACACCTCCTGAAGCAGCGCAGACACATGCTACAAAACCAGAACAGGTTAAGACCACAGCACCAGTTGGACAGGTGGACCATGGGATATGTAACCTTGGGAAAATGGGTCTTCCAGTGCTTGGCGACATCACTTCCAGTGGGCAGGTGAAGTGTGTAGTCGCTCCAGCGTTTGGAGACACCGTAGGCGGCCGTCACAGTCCTCCCCCTTTCTGACCACTGGGTGTTGCTGTTTGGGTTGCAGTTGAACTCCACCCATTCGGAAGTGAAGTCCCCTAATAACGGGATTTCTCCAACCTCTGGATCGACCCTGGTGGCAGACAGCTCAGCCCCCTGCACAGCTATATAGATCCCCTCCACCCTGCGCACCTCCTTGACCCAGGGGAGGGAGTTCTCGGTGTCCAGGACGAGGATGAGTCGGGAGCAGTGCCCGGAGTTCTTCTCCTTCCACAACTCCAGTAAATGGCCCAGGTGTAGACTCTCACCTCCTGCAACAAAGGAGGTTAGATGGTGAGGTGGAGAAGAACAAGAGCGAAAGAAGCCGCATACAGCCACACAAATTGCACAAAGATGCTATTTTCCAGATGGCAGAGCCAAAGTACAAAGATCAGAGCTGCGCTACCTCGCCAACAGATGTACTGAACTCTTTCTGTTACCTCAATATCAATATTTATTGTAGGAAAGTACTAGGTACGTAAATTAAAGCTGAGGAGAAAAAATAACTTCTGCTGCTGGCCAAAGAACAACTTTATGAAGGACTGGTACAAACTGGGGTCCCTCCATGCCTAAAAATCTACAACAAGTGAATTTAGAGACATACTACCACAACAATTTCCAGAATCAACAGAATAAAGACAAAGTACAAAGTTTTTTCATGGATCCCTGTATAACACTAGACAACGCTCCTGCACAAAAGCTTTATAACTGTAAGAATCAGAGGAAAAAATATGCCTTTGTTTTGGCAGTTTTGGGTCTCTGCCAAAACTGCCCCACTTTTCAAAGATGTGTAGAATTATCCACTGAACACCGACTGAAAGTGTCCCTTCAGGATGGTGACACAGGGAAGTGATTATCTTTTCAATGGGGATTTTTTCCCCCCCCTGTTTGCAGCGGCACGCACAGATAATGTGTCAAGTAATCTCTGAACAGAAGAGCTGGAGCTGACACGCCGTTAACCTGCTGTGATTCTCATTTCTGTTGAGGGGAACGCTCGTGTCACAGCAGACGGTCTG
The DNA here is from genome assembly GCF_021018895.1 of Seriola aureovittata. NCBI lineage: Eukaryota > Metazoa > Chordata > Actinopteri > Carangiformes > Carangidae > Seriola > Seriola aureovittata. The sequence goes on from NC_079385.1 coordinate 9,609,019, forward strand.
CAACTTTCACAGAAATCTCTCTACTGGAACCGAACTTCTGTGACGAGTCCTTCACAGCAGTTTTAACTCTTTTTGCTTCATTGTCTGATCTGTAAATCAAATCAGCCTTCGACCGACTGAAGAGAGAGGAAAATGAAAAGAATGGAAATCAGACTGCAATGCAAACGCAGTTTGCGAGGAGAATGCCATCCCTAATGCCACTCAACACAACAGCTCTGCGGTAAATACTACTTTTGTGTTCAATTTTTGTTGTGTTCATCTGTAAATCAAGTCTTCCATAAACACTGAGTGACTTCTCTGCTTGTTTGTAAACTACTTTTCTTGCAATCTCATGTCCATGTAATGATCGAGTGTTGCAGCTGGCTCAATATGTGGAAACACTGTATATTCTAATCAAATCATAATTTATGTTTTTTAGAGTAGATGAGCTACAATCTTTCCAACTGCAGAAGTACCTCCTACAGGTACCTCTGGCAGGGAATTACTGAAATAATAGGTCAACTCTACTGGTGGAAGAAATGTAATTTGGAGGAACAGAGTGATAACCACATGGCGGTATCGGAGTCAAATGAAAAATATCAGTGTCGGCTGAAATAAGCATGAAAATTACTGGTATAAGTTTAAGATTGTATCCCTAATACATCCACAGAAATTAAAAGAATGACTGAGTAACGGAGGGCATTTAACTTTGAGGATTGATAACTTTCCAAGAAATACGAGAAAGAAAGACGAAGAAAAAACATCAAAGGTTAAAAAAAAAAAAATAATAATAATAATGATGTGGATGTGTGACTCTCACCTGCAAGAGCCCACGCCCCAGTCCCTTTGTATGTGTGCCCACTGTAGAAAATCAGATAGGTGTCATGACGGGGCCCGTCTGCAGTGCGGCGCTCCAGAAAGTCGCGCAGCTTTGTCTGCACGGCCTCCAGGGTAACGCCGCTGGTGGAGTAGTCGCAGCCGAATGTCTGGATCATGTGGTGGGAGAAGAGGCGCTGCACGCTGTTCAGCATACCTGTAGAGCGCTGGTTCAACTGCTGCACCTGCTCAGGTGGTAAGAGAGTGGGCTGGCCATCAGCGCTGGACAGAAGAGACAGAGAGAGAGATGAGAGGGTCAGAAAGAAATAAACTTTTTAAAACTACTCCGAAGGAAATTCAAGTTAGGTGACTTGTCAGAAGCAGGATTGGAAGAGAGAGACGGGGCGCGAAGCAAACGAGAGATGAATGAGTGAGAAGCTGATAGATTGACACACTGGGGTGGAGTAGCTGTCTGCATCGCCGTGGAAGAGGAGACAGAGAAGAGAGGATGAGAGGAGATGGGGAAAAGGAGATGGAAAGAATAGGAGTGGTGGATCACTGCTGCAGGAGATGACATTAGCCTCAGGGATGTGAGGGGAGTCAAGAATGAAAGGAAAGTACGAAAATGGCAAAAAAAAAAAAAAAAAAAAAATGGCGAGGGTATAGAGAAGAGAAGTGCACAGGGTGACAAGGACTGAGAGTGGGAACTGGGGTTAAAGATAGTTGAGGGCAAAGTGATTCTTTTAATTGTGTGTGGATCTGTGAGGCACAGAGCCCCAGCCTGATAATAACAAGTGGTTGATAACACAGAGAGGGCAAGCACACACTAAGTCAAGGCTAGCAGCTATTCAGTGCAGCTATACATTTTCTTTCTGTCTCTGGACTCGATGCTATTCACGGCCAAGCAGATGACAAAGTCATACTTCACTCTTATGGACATCTGCATTACTATCCATCATAGTGCGGCCTCTGCCCCTGTTCTCACCTTCAACCTCACCTTGACAAGGACAGCTGAAAGTTTATCTAAAGTGGATGAGATAGGATTGATTTTCTTGCCGGTTACAGATAAGTAGTTGTTATTTGTTGACAGCCAAAGCAGATGTATTCCTCAGGCATGCGATGTGATCACTGTTATTGATGTTGACACTACCCGTGTTAAGCTGGCTTTCCATTTTATCTTCTATTCTGCCCTTTTGTGGAATTTAATGAACTATTGTCTTCGTATTTTGAAGTAAAAACATTTTCAGCAGAACGTAAACTGCTGCTATAAAGATGTACTACGCTTGGTCAGAAAATGACATGCTGCAACCTCTGCGTGGCTTGCCTAGCTCACTGTTCAACTAAACCCATCTAATCTTTTCAGATCTCATGGCGCCTAGGGGAGTGAATGCTTGTAGTTTGAGATTCAGACCGCATCTTCCCCTGTTACACTCTCTCTTTCATCCTCAAAAAAAATCCTGTCCTTTTCTACAACAGATCTCTCATAGCTCCACCCCTCCCTCTCCTCTTTCACTATTCCTCCCCTTCCTTTGCTCTGTCTGTCCCTTTTGGCTTTTACCACCACCCTCCCTGTTACGCTGTTTACAACCTCAATCCTCTCCTTGTGTTTTCCTCCCCTTGTCTCACCCTCCCCGGTTTACACTGGGTGCCTCCCCTTCTCACCCCCATCTCTCTAATCTCCCTGTGGGGTTCTTGTCATTGTGAAAACATGATCTGCCGCCATCAAACAGCCGATTATACACTGCTGTATTCTCATCATGCTCTCGGTTCTCCCCATGGACCCTGCACATACGGCCTTGCATACAGAGCCTCCGCTGCTCCAACAGGACATGGGCTTGCATCCAAAATCACCTGAGGAGTTAAACACTAGTAAGCAAAGCACCCCCTCTGAATGCTAAAGCTAACCATCAGCAAAAAGGTTGAATATACAGAGAGTACTCATAAATACATATATACACCTGCAGAAAATCTCCAAGGGCTGATTTCCTTGACAGTTGAGGGGCTATAGAAAATCTAAACACTAACTTATAATTGATGGCTGGCTTCTGCCGTTTGGAAGGAGGGGGAGACAGGTCGGCATCATCAAAACTAACTATGCTATTTCAAAAAATGCTTGACCAACTGAAAGTGGACTGAGAGAGGCATCAGCAGCAGCTAACTAACGGGCTAACTATTACAGCTGAACAACTTAGTATGCTGTGGAGGGAGCATAGGAATGATCCCTCAAGGGCCCATACATTAGCACCATATTTATGCATAGTTATTGCCCTATTTATCCAGTTGGTTTTGTGTTAACTGAGGAGGGAGTTGAAATGAGTGATCAAGACATTTACCAAAAAAAAAAAAGCCAAACTTTTTATTCATGTCAGCTTCTCAAATGTTGAAAATTTGTTGTTGTTTTTTTTGGCATATTGGATTTTCTTTCTGTTGTTTTAGTGATTAATTAGTCAAAAACATAAACAGATCAAAAATAGTAGTCAGAATCTGATCCAAGAGTCTAAGTTTGTCTGTTAGTCTGTATACCATCATTTTATTCCTGTGTCTCTCTCTCTCGTACCTGCAGTAAGCAGTTGGTATAACCAGGGCATAGCCGACACAGGTTCCCCCCAGGCAGCTGCCCAACTCGTGGAACAAGCTGTGGGCCAGAGACTCCAGAGGCAGCACCACCAGCAGAGCGCTGAGAAAGAGACCGTTGGAGGGCTGCAAAAAAAGCCAAAGAATCAGAGTCACTTTCATTCACCACTTACAGCTTGTACCAAAGCAATCAGAGCCAGTTAATTGGTGGTGACACTTTGCAAGACAGTTATACAATACGGGAACTGACACAGTGTTATTATTGCAGAACAAAACATGACAGGACCTAACTAAATGGAGACACAATGCACTGTATGACAGCAGACTAAAAATACATCACAAGCATCCATTTAAACTGTATAATTACTGCAGTGTATGAGCCTGTACCTTCTGGGTGGCCTTCAGTGTGTACAATAAAACTATTACAATTTTGTTGTCTTGTCATCTACTTTAATTTTCTTTACTTTAAATTCTAATGTTTAAATGTCAGCTACTGAAACACTAAATTCAACTCTAGCACATAAACCAATAAACACACAGATACATAATACAATGTAGTAGCATTAAGCAGATGTGCTACAAAGCACTGTTAGGCCTTAAGTGGAATCAATTTCTTGAGTCACTGTGACAGTATGCAACGCAACTTAGCATCCTCAAAAAGCCACTTTGATTTCATAGCATGGCACTGAATGCAAATCAATACCTGCATGGTTAAGTGGAGTCACACTTGAGTTAGCAGAATATATTGAACTTCCTGTGAGATGCCTGAGAAAAATGTGTTACACTTATTCACTAAACTTTTTATGAAGTTGAATACCTCTTAAATATATAAACTATATCCTCTAGTGCCTGAATATGGTATTATGAGCAGACGAAGCACACTGCAGTGTTAGGGAGGTCTTAACATATAACGCAATCCAGTAGTGTTTCTCACAGGTGGAGAACTGATTTACAGTAGTTGACCCCAAGCTGTGGGAGTCGCAGAGTTTACCCATGAGCAGCTCTGCACTTCGCAACACTGCATTCACAAGCTGACTTCCGATTAGGGAAGTCACTTCTATACAATTGCACAAAAGCACTATTCTGCTCTACAGTAGGTCCACACTTTCAAATGGATTTTCACGCAGGCTTTTTGAAAGGAAAATATAATACATACAAAATAAAAAAATAATCTACTTGTGTTGGAAAATCTATTTGGGTGGGTCTTTCATATAAACTCAATGGAAAGCAATGAATCCAATGTAACACCACAGACTATAACCTTAATGATTTGCATAGAGTTGAATCATCACATCTCTAAATATTCTTAGTTTCAAGAAGGCTGTATTTATTGCTGACTGCATTAGCGTGCACAAACGTTGCTGTTATTTTGGTGTGTACGTGTGTATATGAGAGTTATGTGGACTTAAGTGGTTGGCCTTATATTAGTGTATTTCAACAACATGGGCAAAAAAATAACTAAAGCATCAAAAATCACTCACAACAAGCACTAAACAGTAACTTTCTCATATGTGAGTGCCAACAGCTCCTTCTTTCTCAGGCAAATATGCAACTGACATCAACAGTGTGCAGATCTCAAATTAGGACTCAGGCCCATGAGACTCTTACAAGGTAAACGTCTAATAAGGCTAAATAAGTTATTGCTGCTCTTTATGCAAGTAGATAGGGATATTAAAGTGCTAATTAAATTGGTTCCGCATGAGAACAGAAGTGCCTCACCTTGGGGAACAACTACCAACTACACACTGCCACTAGCATTTCTCTGCAGAGTTTATAACATGGGTGTATTATGTGTTTATAGAGGTATTATCATGAAACTCAAAATCCTAAAACTGTAGGAGAAGGAATTATAGCAGCAGCCTTCCCATGATGTAAGAGGTTTTATAAAAACAGGTCTTGAGATTCTGACCAAATGAATACAGCCTGGTTTTTCAACAATATGACTACTGTCTGACATGACCGTAATCTCTCTTGTGGCTCCTACCTGCCAGGACACAGCCCCCAGTATGACCGTTGACAGCAGACTAAAGAACACCAGTCTTTCTGAAATGAGGCAGAAGTGTCGGATGCCCCTGGAGGCCATGACTTGGTCCAGACTGCGGCTACTGGAACGCTGGGCTCGCCAGGCCTTCTGACACTCACTGAGCTTGGTGTGAAACCCCCAGATTGTGATCAGCAGAATTATGTGGCAGATGGACCAGAAAAGGCCAAACAGGCAGAAGCCTGGAATCACCAGGTACCAGAGCTCCAAGTGTCCCAGCTATGAAAACAAGAGAAAAGTGTAATTAAACAAATCCTTAGAATTTGTTAACTAGCTATACAAAATTCTGTACCATTATTTGAAAGACAGGTTGCAGTAGGAATAAAAGATCTGAAAAATTATTGAGTTTCTCAATCTTTGATGAGTCACACAAAACCGTAATGACTCACATAACAGAAATCTCAATTTTCTGACACAACAATTATGCTGAGTGTACCTTTAAGGCAGCCAGGACAAAAAAGGCCAGCTCAGTCACACTCAGAGGCAGCAGGGACAACCTCCTCCACACCTTCCCCAGAGAGAACACTGGCATCCAGCGGTCACTGGGCCCCAGCCCACTGAAGTACACATCCAACACGGGTTCACACAGTAGACTGCCCAGGTAGCAGCCTAAGGCATAAGGATTGGCTGTGATGCCTAAGGCCTGGAAAAACACAAGAGACGTAACCAAGGCAAAACAAACCAGATTGGGCAAAGCCAGGAGGGATTTCATCCTCAGGTCCACAATGAGTGCCCCCAGGGCCACGACCAAGCCTATAATGGCCACTGACTTGTGAAGAAGCATGGTGGTGCTGGCAATGCCAAATCCCAGGAGCTCCAGCAGTTCAGTTGATGTTAACAAAGTGGGTTTGTAACAGATGGAACTGCATATTCGCTCAGTTATGGCCCATACCACTTTCATGATTACACTGGCTAGGAGGAGATAGTTGGCAACCAGTTCTGTGACATTTGAGTCCAAGGCGGGGCTGTTAAGGAAGCACAGAAGACCAAGCAGAAAGCCAAACCATAAATGGAACAAGCTGAGACTGGCTTTCTCCATAGCAAAGTAGTAATGGAGAATACTGGCTATCCCCAGGACAAAGAGGCCCAGGATGAAGATGACCAGAATCATTGATTCATCTGTTACTTCCCAGCGTACGTACATGCCCACGCATACCGCCACAAGGAGGTTGATGCTGGACAGGTAGCCCAGGCAACGCACTGATGTAAACATGTCCACCTCCTTGGGTCCATTGACTGTCAACTCCTCTTCCTCTTCCTCCCGAGCCATGGCTGACTTAAGAACAACTTATCCAAATGTAGTTGAAGTCTCGAACACACAGTTTCCTCCAGTCACTTTCTTTTGACTGGCACAGGTTTGCAAATGGAGGACGATGCCTCTTGATGACACTGTGCAAAATCAACCCCTGTGAACAATTCAAGAAGCAGGGTTACTCAAGTTGATAAGATGTCACAATACCTTTCTGTCAGGCAAGCCAAACTAACACAATTTAGTTGCATATATCATGTTCAGAAAAACTGTCAAACTGTCATTAGTTAATGTTAGATTACTTCTTGCTCTATAACCAGTTTTGTAGTTATTAGTTTACATTATTTACATATTCCTGACCATATAAATTACTTATAGGAGGATACAAGGACTGCTATATAGGCTATAGTATCACTTGCTAGACTTGGTAATGAAAGTGCTTAACTCATATAGATTAAGACCAAAACAAAGAACAAACTGTATCTACAAACAAATGCCTCACAACATATCAACAAAATAAAACAATGAGTGCGGCCCAGCTTTCTATTTCTGACGATGTGGCACTGTAGCCGGGAAGTTTGCTAACTCCCTGCTGACTTTTCGTTCACAGTTAGCTAACTCGCTAGTCAACGTTTTAATATTGTTTCTTTAACTGTTTAAAAGGAACTAGTAGTTATTGCACAAACGTCAAAGTGAGCACTGTGAAAAATAACTGCATGTTATGTCTTTATCGTCAGAATATCGCTTACATTTTGTTTGTTTAGATGACAGCCGCTACGCTTCCGGATCCCAAACTACGGCAGCAAGCAAGTGTCAAAATGTACAGCCTTCGCTTTTTCAGGCTGGGTATGGTATCGATCTAACAACATCATATGTACGTCTGACAGAAAAGACTAAAAAAAGGCGTTACCTCGGTCCAACAGTGCCATTACATGTTTAAAGCTATATTGAATTTGGTGAATGTTTGTACATGATTAAGTTATTTAATCAAAGAATGCTGAATATAATTGCAAGAGAAAATCTTAGGCTATGAGGAAGTGCCAAAATTTACAATATAGAAACAGGCAACTGGGCATAATATAAAATAAATACAGTACACCCACAATACGGTAACCCAAACGCCCACCTTCAGTTTTCCCCTACGAATTTGTCAGTTGTTATTGCAGGAAAAGCACTAGTGGAACTAATGACAATAACGAGGGTTATGCCCTTCCTAAGTGTCCCAGTGAGCCAGCATGCACACTGTCATATCCCTGGAACTTGCATGTGAGTGTAATGCAACTATAATCAGTGTTATTAATCACACCTGTGGTTCTTCTGCTATGACATGTAGTCTGTGTTTATGGTAGAGACCCTCAAGCTTGGGAAAGATTGCATAGTACCTTTATATTGCAAAAATAAATATATAAATAAACTGAAATAAAAACCTTTTTTTAACATTGTTACTGGTGTTGATTATGATCCTTTCTGATAAAAGAAATCTCATGATTCTTTTGAACATACTTGTACAAAATAAGACCTACCAGCTGTTGGGTTACACAAGTACTTTGTCTGCACTATTGATATTTTCAGTTAGAATTATACTGTCTTAGATTTAGGTTATTGTTGAAGCTTTAAAACACATTATAATTATGAAAATATCATTGATTTATAAGTTACATTTGGATAAATCAAAATCCCTCCACAATAGTAAAATTCCTGTTTGTGAATGTTGTACATTTCTGACTATTCATACCAATGAAAAACCCTTTACTTGCTCCAATCCTGCAACTTGCACCACAAAAGTCTCTGTATCATGGGCTTTGTAGACCAAGATAAACCCATTGGCCTCTAGGATAAGAAGCCTATTTACTGCATTAGTGAGGAGAAGCCCGCTAAAAGGGTTATTTAGGATTTTCTACTGATGCAGTGTGATAAATGTAACAATCAGGGGAACATCAAGAAGCAGGCTTACTCAATACCCTTAGGCTATACTAAAGTAACCCAATGCATGCATGTGTGTGCATTTTTTATGCATGTTTTTTTCTGAGTGTGTGTGTGTGTGTGTGTGTGTGCTGCTTTGATCAGATGTTGACATAAGGCACAACTGGGAACACACAGTGCTTTAGCTCCCTCAACTGCTTACGCGCACAGCCCTCTTTTCATACAGTGTTTATGGCTGAGAGTAAGATGTAAACACTGAAATGTGCTATCATCTATTTGTCCTGAGCAATAATCTTTGAAATTTAATTGACCAGAAAATGAACTGAAATCCATTTTGAATTGAGGATCCTCGCTGAATAATGCTAACGCTGCTATAGAGTATAGTTTTTTTGACCAACAGAAAATGGGTTTCCACGATATAGTGAGAGCTTATGTACAGCAGATGAAGAGCAGTGGTGTTGTGCAAAAGCAGAACAGCAATTTCATTGTGAAATTGCTGATTTTTCTTCTGCATGTGTCTGTTATGAAATGTTTCTTCCAAAGAAATGGGTAAAGAACACCACAGTAACATTTAAGTAGTGCAGTGATGATTTTGTGTCAAAAATGTGACTTGCACCTTTGCATGATCACATCGCATTACTATGTTTTCCTGCATCTCTTTAATGTGAATATTTTAACCAGATGAAACCAACTACTCTCACCTCAAAATGGGATTTAATCTGCCCCGTTACTATAGGTTCTAGGAACTTTACAGAATATTTTTTCTGTATAATCTTTCATTTCCTGCACAACATCAGTTTCTTCTTTGAAAAAGGGCTAGGAACAGATTGATTGATCCTAATCCAATCCTTTTTAGAACTCTGCAGTAGGAACATTGCAGTGCTGTGATTGTAGATAACCTAGAAATGTAGTTCCCTTAGTCCCAAGCCTGCAAAAAAAACAAAAAAAACCAACCTAAAACAAAAAACTCTATTTGTCCAGTAACGGTATACCAGTGCTATGAATATGGGGAATATGCACCAGCAATTGCAACTTTATTCACAGAAGAAGAGGTATTTGTGTGTGTGTGTGTGTGTGTGTGTCCACTGACATATAAAGCAGGTGGATAACATCACACAAGGAGAGCTACTCACAGGAGAAGCTTTCAGTTGATGTGCTAGAGGTCATTAGAGCTTCTGTTAATTCCTTCCAACATTAATTTATTACTGCATGAAGAAGACAAATAATATAATGAAGGAGTCACCACATTTATTTAATTAAAGTCTTAACATTGCATTCATGCATAATTGAAGAATATGGTGATCAAATAATTTCCAAAAACTGTGTGTGTCTGTGTGTGTGTGCAGGATGGGTATAATGAGCCATCTCTAAGATGAAGGGTAATACTGCAGCCAACGTGATCAGAGCTCTTGGATGATACAGATATGTTATGATCTCTTGAGGGTTAAAGCAAGAGAGAGAGAGAGAGAGAGTGTTACATACAAAGTGGGGAGGGTTATGTGAGGATAGGAGTGAGAGAGAGAGGAGAGGATATAGGAGACTAAAGGAGACAGGTTTATCTGAATTATGCAGAGGCTTCCTTCATTCTAATGTCAGACACACCTCCACACCACCTGCATGTACCTGCTGCACAAGCCAGGCACACACACATGCACCATGACATACACATGCACACTTTGGGCTGGTCCGAACTATATGAATACTAATTTACACTGGTATTCTAATGCTAAGTCAGTATTCAGAAGCTGTTCACTACCATCGAATAATGCTATTAAGGTTAAGGTTAAGGAAAGATCATAATCGTGGTTAAAAAAAAGAAAAACATTAATGTTTGACTTGATATGTGATGTGAATTTTGCTCTCTGGCGTGAAGGTTGAATGCACTACACAACTTCACCATCCCGACCTCGACACCCTTAGTTTTTGCTTGATTACATAGAGGGCACACTGCTTCCACCACTGGCACTGAACGCTGGCATTGTAGGTAAATCGTGTGCTGCAGAACCATTGTCCAAGAACAAAGAGTACCGGATGAAAACATGAGCTGTGATTTGAAAAGCCTAAAAAGAGTGGAGGATATAATAAAAAATCTATTTCGACTCTGCGTCTCACTGGGAATTTTATCTATCAGACGCTGTAGTAAGCATCACTGTGCAAATGTCAGAGATGTAGCCTTTTAATTACAGACTACCTTTGTGAATCCTCCGTCTCGCACAGTTTGGTTCAGAGGAATTGAGATAGAACTAATTCCACATAAAAGAGTCATCTTTAAATATGGGTCATATAACATGTACTGGTTCGTTTGCCAGCCAGGTTATAGGGGTGCATCAAAGTCCTCCTTTATATGTTGTAACGGTGCAAGACACACATGGAGGCTCCCGGCTGCCAGGAGAGGTCTGTTCAATCAGAGTTTCATCTTCAGAGAAATCTATGTGATGGAGCGCTGCACCCAAAGTGGATGTTAGCAGAGGCAGACGGCATCACAAGCCTAAATCAAAAGCCGTCGGTGCTTAGTATATCCATCAAGGCTGAAATGAATTTTTTTTTGGGGGGGGGCTGCGACTTGATTTAGAGGGAAAGAAATGGTTAGAGAGGTTGATGAGGGAGAGGCAGAAAGATAGGAATATATGCAGATAGGGCCTCAAGACTTGTTGACTTTTGCTTCTCCTTCAGCAGAGGAAAATGTCCTTTCCTTTTAAGCAGATTCAAAGATAAAGTCTCATTGGATGGTGGTGTCAAAGACATACCCTATTATGAAGGACACAAGGAGAGAATAAGAACAAGGAGACAATGGATAAAGCTGACAAAATCTGAGAATATTACAGTAATTTTCCTTCCTCCTTTCCTTCTTCCCCAGCAGCAATATTCATAAGAGCTGTTGGGACTCAGTCATTCAATAGACCAAATGTTTCTTTGCTCCACTGGACAAAGGAATTCACACCCCACAGTTCCTCACGGTTCACACCTGGGGATGACCCTTCCCCCCCACGGACCCCACTGGCCAGCCAGTGTGGGCCAGCGTGTGACATGTGACCCCCTAAGGTGTCACAAACAAAACCAGTCTTCTAGACCCCTTCTCTCTCTCTTCCCTTCTTGGCTTGCTCTGGAGAGCAGCTCCAGCCCTCTCCTCTCGGTTCTTCAAAGGGCAACAAGGCCCCAGCCCAGGTCAGCTCTGCTACCTGAGAAACCAGCTCTCCCTCGCCGGCCTGCTCACAGCAGCCTGCAACCACTCTTCTCCTCAACAACAGCGACCTGCTTCGGATTAACTGTGAGTGAACCAAATCCTCTTCAGAATCAGCGGCTACAACACAAGGCCAGCTGATTTTCCAAGCAACAGGAGTCGTAGCAGAGTTAGCTTGGAACAGCTAACTCTGTGAGGAGAACAAAGGAGATAACGGCAAGCAACACAGCCAGACAGGACTTTATTCCACCAGGAAACCCCCCAAACTCACTGGACTTTACAAAACACTGGAAAGGACCTCTTTGCTTGTTCCAAGGATTGGGTAACGTTAACGGACTGGGCCTTACCTCTCCCAGCACAGCATAGCACCGCATAGCTAATCAGCAGAAGTCTTAACTTGTTAATGTACTCGTTGATTGATGTCTTGTTGTTGTAATGTTTGCTTAGGTTGTGGTCAGTCATACAGTTAATCGAGTACTCGTATGTTCACACACATAGCAGTACGTCTCAGTCCTAGAACCTGCATGAAGCTAACCTTCCCCCTCTAACCTGGTACCATTAGATTACATGAGCTAGGCTAACAAAGAAACTCACACCCTCCCTCTCACACACACTAGGTGGTCTCAGCGGCCATTTTAGTAGTTTCTTTGTTTACCGCCATCTTTGTAGTCTTCTTTGTTCAGGTCATGTGGTCACAGTGACCACTTTGAGTCGGCCATCTTGCCTTTGTCTGTGTCCCCACAGACACACACACACACACACACACACACACACACACACCTGTATATGCTAGATTAGACATTGTACTTTACTCTGCTCCATTGTAAATAAATGCCTTTTTAAGTATAACTACTAGTGTGTTTAATGTTGCACAAGCGTGAATATTGCCAACCTCTACTCGGTAGAATTCCAATCCTTCAACTGTAACTTACTATTGATTTGGTAATTTGGTTATAGTTAGTAAGCTAATGATTAATCAGAGTTCCAGATTAATGGTAATAAATTGAGACTAAAACCATATTGGCTATTTTGCCTATTAGTTTAGGCTGGTGCCCCGTGAACTTTAATTCATTTTAAAGTTATTCTTTAATATTAATATTTTTAATATTAATATTTTCTTAATTTGTGATAGCCAATAAATTGATAAACAACCGAAATCTAACATATTTGGTGTCCAGCTCATGAGGTAGAGTACTGTTAACATAATGGTGCCGCCCGGGTGAGGCCGAGTACTAATGATGCCCCCGTGTGAGGCCGAGTAATAATGATTTCCAGTTACTAATAGAGCTCAGACCCAACATAATGGTGCCCCGTGTGAGGCCGAGTACTGTTGGCAAATATTCATAATTGTGCAATATTAAATTCATAATTTGGCCAAAACCGCAAAGGTTGAAAAATTTTTTTAGTCCACCACAGGAGTAAACGTCCAGGTGTACTTACAAACAAGTGCACTGTGGTGAGAATTGGTTTACTAATTTTACCTTAAGTAATATTAGACGTCCTCCAGTTATTAATAGCTAACACTTAAGCCTTAGTATCAAGAGCCTGCTATTGTTGCTAACAATTCCAGTTGAGTTTATTCTGTAGGAAATGTAAGAACCTCAGTTCAGCATTTGAATACCACGTGTTCAATGCTATCTAGTAAAGCTGTCAGAATTGCTGCTCCCTTTAACATTAAACACTGTGTGCCGACAGCCCTGTGTAACACAGAGAGCTTATACCTGGCTGTTACTGCCAAGCATTTCAGCCTGAGTAAGAAATAGAGCCTGAGATAGAGCCACAGCGTGCTATCAGCCCTGTGAAACCCAAGTTCTGCACCTAGCTGTTACTGCCTTGCATTACAGCCTGAGTCGACTTGAAGAGATAATCTTTGGACTGTTACTGCCTTGCATCTCAGTCATTGCTTTTTGAAACATTTCTTAAGCAGACAGTAAACCTGCACTTGCCTTTACTGTCCTTAATCTTTATGCCCACTAGTGTAGCTGCCCCTCCTCCACAGGAAGCTACCCCCCATAGTGTAGGCCACTGCATTGTTTAGTTAGGCTAGTGTACTACCAAACTACACTACAAGGTGTCTGCCAGCGCAACACCACAGCCAACTACATTGACTTCTTGTTTTTTCTGAAAAAAAAAAACTTGTTTAACCTCCCTCTTTCCCAGACACAACAATGGAGAACTCCTGTGTAGAGCAGTTTATTTCTTCCCTAGCACAGAGCCTGAAGCCTGGCTACCTAGAATTTATCAGCAAGTTAAATTCCAGTGAGTGCAGTAAAGAAATAGACTTGCTACTCAGTGACAAAGGTGATGCTCAGACTGCATCCAAAGGCCCATTGTTAAGATGTGTACTGTTGAACTTCCACAGGCAAACCAGCATTTCACTTCAGAGCCAAGCAGCCCTAGAGGAGGAGGTAAAATCGCTTAGAGCTCAAAATGCTTTTCTCCTCCAGGAAGTTAAGGAAGCTAACAAGAAAGCCATGCGCTACTTAGGAGACCTGCAGGCAGCAGAGGTAGACCTCTGTTCACACAAGGAAGAATTGTTAAGGGTTAAATCAGAATGCTTTGCTCCACCACGATCGGTCAGTGCTTGTGATTCTGGTTTCTCTGCTTCACACTCTTCCCTTAATGACAGGTTAACTCCGCCTCCACTCAGAGGATGGGACAAATTCCCAACTGACCCTAAGTCCTGGGAAATGAAGTCAGCTCCTCAACCTCCACTGAGAGACAGAGGTTACACCCACCTGACTTCCCATCTTCCTGAAACTGACAATGAAGAGACAGGTAGTTTATCCGGTAGAGGATATTCATGTTCCCATCAGCCACTGATGCATAACAGTTTCACCTGTGCTCACCCCTCCAACAGAAGGACCAAAACTTTTCCGGACTGTTCAGCCTCCTCTCTGCACCTCCATGAGAGTGATGACCGCTGTTCAGCTCCTTCCTCTAGTCCAGCTAGCATAGTCTCGCCTTCATCAGTAGGGACCTCACAGTGCCCCCGCCTCGAAGCGCTTGAGTTATTAGCAAAGGACATTGAACATTTTGATCCAGACAGCTCTGATCAACATATTGAAAACTACTTTAGGGAGTTAGATCACAACTTAATTGATTTGCCCCATGCAACCCAAAGGGAGAAAACTAAACTTGTGTGGAAGACCAGCTCAAAAGCAGTCCACAAGTTTATGCAATCACTGCCTCCCAGTGTCAGAGATGACTACAAAGAGCTCTGTCAAGCACTGACAGAAGAATTCTCTCCTGCTGCGGATGAGATAGAATCTTTGGTTGCAGCTTCTCAAATAAAACACTCCCGCCATGAACATCCCAATGACTTTTACCAACGTTTGAGGCATGCATATTTTCAGGGTAGGAACACACCAGGCTTAGAGGAGAACTCCACCTTCAAGTCTTTGTTCCTACGAAACCTCCATCCCTGTGTACGCACTCATGTTACACTGATGACGCATCAAGGTAAGCCCACCATGCAGGAAATAAAGAAAATGACAAAAATGGCTTGGGAAACCATGGTCAATTCCAAGGCAAGGGGGAAAACAACTGAGCCTAGCAACTCAAACACCTTAGCGTCACACAGACATGTAACCTCAAAAGATCACCCTCAGAACAGATCGAAGGGGGGTGATAAAAGGCCACATATGGGTGCTGAGCGTAACCGCCACGCCCACCAAGTGCGTAGAGATAGGCACTCCCACAATAGGAGCAGGAGACGGCCTTACGCAGAAATTCTGGCTCAGACACAGGACCAGTCAACACATGGATCAGACAATGACCACGTCATCTCTGACCACGTTAACTCAGACAGTGACAATGCCTCTGAATGTTCTTCCTTCAGCTACTCAAAGTGCTACAGCTTTGTGCCACAAGTTAAGGAAAACTTAAAGCTCCGGCGCTCCAGAGTTCGCCGCACTGAGTACTGACAGTAAGTAGGCTCAGGGTACCCTACACTCTTCCAGATGGACACAATGGGTTTGTCAGCAGCAGCAGCAGCAAACTAAATTCTGAATCAAATCAGATACAAGTTTAGGACACTGCATATACATGGCACACTCACCCAGACACTCCAAATCTTGTCATTCTAGGTGCCACCCTCTATATCTCACCTTAACAAACTAACATCACTGACTTTCCTGTCCTCACTAACACCATGAGTAACTAGGAAACATGTTAGTTGTTTTACACTATTCGATCATTGTGGTTATTATCTGAACTCTGCTTTGTAACCTGATTGTTCTTGCTTAGCCAAGATAGATAGTGCTGACAAATGCCCGGATGTTACCCGTTGAATGAACTGACAAATGGACTATACATTATGCTCTCAGGATGACACGTCAGGTGGCATCCTGACAACAAAGGGGGGACTGTTGGGACTCAGTCATTCAATAGACCAAATGTTTCTTTGCTCCACTGGACAAAGGAATTCACACCCCACAGTTCCTCACGGTTCACACCTGGGGATGACCCTTCCCCCCCACGGACCCCACTGGCCAGCCAGTGTGGGCCAGCGTGTGACATGTGACCCCCTAAGGTGTCACAAACAAAACCAGTCTTCTAGACCCCTTCTCTCTCTCTTCCCTTCTTGGCTTGCTCTGGAGAGCAGCTCCAGCCCTCTCCTCTCGGTTCTTCAAAGGGCAACAAGGCCCCAGCCCAGGTCAGCTCTGCTACCTGAGAAACCAGCTCTCCCTCGCCGGCCTGCTCACAGCAGCCTGCAACCACTCTTCTCCTCAACAACAGCGACCTGCTTCGGATTAACTGTGAGTGAACCAAATCCTCTTCAGAATCAGCGGCTACAACACAAGGCCAGCTGATTTTCCAAGCAACAGGAGTCGTAGCAGAGTTAGCTTGGAACAGCTAACTCTGTGAGGAGAACAAAGGAGATAACGGCAAGCAACACAGCCAGACAGGACTTTATTCCACCAGGAAACCCCCCAAACTCACTGGACTTTACAAAACACTGGAAAGGACCTCTTTGCTTGTTCCAAGGATTGGGTAACGTTAACGGACTGGGCCTTACCTCTCCCAGCACAGCATAGCACCGCATAGCTAATCAGCAGAAGTCTTAACTTGTTAATGTACTCGTTGATTGATGTCTTGTTGTTGTAATGTTTGCTTAGGTTGTGGTCAGTCATACAGTTAATCGAGTACTCGTATGTTCACACACATAGCAGTACGTCTCAGTCCTAGAACCTGCATGAAGCTAACCTTCCCCCTCTAACCTGGTACCATTAGATTACATGAGCTAGGCTAACAAAGAAACTCACACCCTCCCTCTCACACACACTAGGTGGTCTCAGCGGCCATTTTAGTAGTTTCTTTGTTTACCGCCATCTTTGTAGTCTTCTTTGTTCAGGTCATGTGGTCACAGTGACCACTTTGAGTCGGCCATCTTGCCTTTGTCTGTGTCCCCACAGACACACACACACACACACACACACACACACACACACCTGTATATGCTAGATTAGACATTGTACTTTACTCTGCTCCATTGTAAATAAATGCCTTTTTAAGTATAACTACTAGTGTGTTTAATGTTGCACAAGCGTGAATATTGCCAACCTCTACTCGGTAGAATTCCAATCCTTCAACTGTAACTTACTATTGATTTGGTAATTTGGTTATAGTTAGTAAGCTAATGATTAATCAGAGTTCCAGATTAATGGTAATAAATTGAGACTAAAACCATATTGGCTATTTTGCCTATTAGTTTAGGCTGGTGCCCGTGAACTTTAATTCATTTTAAAGTTATTCTTTAATATTAATATTTTTAATATTAATATTTTCTTAATTTGTGATAGCCAATAAATTGATAAACAACCGAAATCTAACATATTTGGTGTCCAGCTCATGAGGTAGAGTACTGTTAACATAATGGTGCCGCCCGGGTGAGGCCGAGTACTAATGATGCCCCCGTGTGAGGCCGAGTAATAATGATTTCCAGTTACTAATAGAGCTCAGACCCAACAGAGCCTATGACTTTTTTTCCTGAGAAGACAGGAGGCACACTTGGTATTGCACAGAGAGGATGTAAAAATAAATCCTCCTTTGCTGATTAATGCTGAAAGGAAGTGAAATCCACCACTCACAGTCACTTCCTGCTCGAAAGGCAAACCATCTTCTCAGGACAAGGACAATGCCTCATCTGCCAAGACGTTCTGTCATTTCACAGGGATCAACTCAAACAGCTGTTACGCTGCTATATCCCCTGTCAACATCGCAGACATGGTGCCAGCGCTGAATATGAGACACACAGAAGACGTCCTTCATGTGGCACTTACAGTAGATGAAGAAGGAGTTGGAAAGAAACAGCATTTCAAATGTAAAAGGGATTCTGTAATAAGAGGTTTCATAAGACGGACAGTTTGTTCTTAAAAAGGAACAGAGCTCTCTATTGACATTATTTAGCTTTATATTAGCTTTCATCTGAAAAGTACAGCACTTTGATTATAACTCCCAGTTGAGGGCAATCATACATTACCAATCTAATTTAGTCCTTTGCCCGAGATCATCGAGTGAAGTGGCGATGACTTTTTAATAACCCAACCTGTTCAGTCCCACTGAGCTGTGACAATGAAAAGTCTGATTCATTAATTGTGCCGACGGAGGGGGAAAATTACAGTTCAAATAATGAATCTGTTTGTGCCATTGTGAGAAATGCTGCACACTCCCTTAAAGTCGACTGTGCACCTCCGCAGAATGGATTTTCATTCTGTGATCAACGGTGCTGATGATAATGGCATTGTTCATTAAACACACACGGTTTCACAAATGAGGGATTTGACTTCTATCTCTATTGCCGAGCTTTAATGTGCTTGTCTTGTAATTGGCCCGGATTAGTCAGCGGTTTGTCAAGTGTGAACACAGTCCAGTTGTGCTCACCTCCTTTCGGCAGATGGACCTGAGACAAAGATTTAGTCACTTGATTTCCCTCCACTCTGTTCTGCGGTACATCCACACCAGCACAAAGTGGGCTTGTAGAGGAAAATATGCCAGAGAATGGGGCAGCGTTCAGGAGTCTCACTGTGCTTTCTCAGGTTTAACAAATCAGCATCTGTTGGCCAGTCTGCCAGCCAAAAACCTACTGACTCCAACCTAGATAAAAGACAGAGAGGAAGAGAGGATGCTGAGGGCTGTGGAGAGGAATGATCATAGTGCTGATATGTTACTTGCTGAAGTGTAGACTACAGCATTAAAAAAAGGTTAGGATGCCCATTGCCTGACTATTACTCTATATATTTTGTCCTTTGGCTTCGTGGGGGTTTCTACCTACCCTATCTTGATTTATTTTTTATTCTAAGTCATACTAGCGGCTCTAGGGATTGCAATGTTGGTTGGTTCACCACTTTGGACCAGTTTGAAAATAAGTTTTGGGGGAGTTGCGTAGCGCAGTGGGTTACGCAGGCGCCCCATATATGGAGGGTACAGTCCCCGCTGCAGCTGGCCCCCGGCTCGACTCCCGCATCGGACGGCCCTTTCCTGTGTGTCATTACCTCTCTTTCTGCCTCCCCATTTCCTGTCTCTCTACTGTCCTGTCCATTAAAGGTACAAAAAGCCCCCCCCCCCCCCCCCCAAAAAAAAAAAAGTTTTGGGTGGATTGTCATGAATTTTTCATGGTCCTCAGAGGATGAATCCTATTAACTTTGGTGATTTTCTGACTTTTCTGCTAGCACCACTGTGAGATTGACATTTTTAGATTGCTTTGAAATTTACTACAGATATTTAAGGTCACAATGGAATAAATTCTGTAATGACTTTGGTGATTTGTTAACTTCTCATGTAGTGCCATCATCAGGGCCAGATGATGACACAAAACAAACTGGTGTTTACTGTTTAGTGCTAATAAGGACTGAACTGACAATGATTTCATCTATCAATTAATGTAGTAATTATTACCTCAATCAATTGTTTAGGCTATAAAATCTCAGATAAACATAATGGCCATCGCAATTTCCCAAAGCCCAATGTGACGTATTCAGACTGCTTTTTTTTCGGGCCAACAAGTCAAAACTCAAACATCCTCAGTTCACTATCACATAAGACAAAGACAAGCAGCAAATCCTCACACATGCTAGCTACAAAGAAGAAATGTTTGGTACTTAAAAAAAAAAAAGGATTAAAATGGATTAATTAATTTGCAAAATAGTTGCAGATTAATATTTTATGCCCTGACTAACTGATTAATTGACTGATCATTTCAGCAACGTAATTAGCAAATGTTAGCATGATGAAAGGCTCAACTAAAATGGTAAGCATACTAAACATCAGCATGTTAGCATTGTCACTGTGAGTATGCTAGCATGCTCAGGGTGACCAGACGTCTCCGTTTATGGTGGCCCGTCCCCAGCTGCTGCTGGAGAGAAAGACGGGCAGCAGAGAAAACAGGCAGATGTCTAGCGTTGGCCAGCGGAGGGGGCTGGCTGCTAGCTATGGCAGCTTCACAAATGAACGGCCTACTGTCCTAAAAACATCAAAATAGAGTTATCCAATAAGATTTTTCTTTTTTTGTTTGTTGTCCCTTGGCAGAAAAAAGGTTAGCTGGCTCACCCATTGGTTAGGAGTTCATACATGGGCAGTAACCTAATGAAAACAAACCATACAGGACAGTCCAGCGGTCTCCTCTTCAACCATTCCTCCTTGGTTATTTGTAATGTCATTACTAGATTGAAATATACAGCAACAACTGAAGAGGAAATTGCAACTGGCACCTGCTGAGAGCAAAGCACAAAATTATATTGAACAGCACTATGGTGATAAATGAGTGTTATTCACAGATGGTTCAAAGACCCTGAGACTGGATATACAGGAACTGCAGTTTTTATTCCATAGTGTAAGGTAGCAGTTAGGAAAAGAACCACAGATCACCTACCAGTATATGCAGTTGAGCTTGTTGCTATTTCGATAGCTGAAGAATGGTTAGACAAAAATAACGCTCTAATTATGATGGTTGGGCAGCACTCACAAGCATTAAATCATGCAGACAAGATCTTCTATTTGAAATTCCCTATCTAATATACAGACTGCACAATAAGGGTCTGATGGTTTGCTTTGTTTGGGTTCCTGCCCATGAAGGGGTGGAAGGAAATGATGCTGATATACTGACTGGCCAAACAATCACTCAAATTGCAAACAGTAAATATGACAGTAAAATATCTGTTAAGTAAATCTGAATGTAAAACAATTATAAAGAGTCAAATGCAAAAAGTATGGCAAGAATATTGAGACATAAATGACACGGGAAGCCATCTTTATAACATCCAGAAATGTGAGGCTGGGCAGGAACCGAAAGGAAGAGGCAATCATTTCTCATATCAAAATAGGACCTACTGGACTCAATAAGACACTACATAAAATAGGCACACATCCAACTCGTGTGCACTGTGGTTACCCAGAATCTGTTCAGCATGTGCTGTTGGTATGTAGGGGCTATGAGGAGGAAAGGAAGGACCTGAGATCAGCATTAAAGAAGGCTGAGAGAACCATCACCACTGGAGATGCATTAGGGGGAATGTACAGTCATCTAATTAATTATCTCAAAGAAACAGGATTGATAAACAGAATTTAGTTTTTTTCTTTCTTTCTTTCTTGCCAATCTAATGTTCTACACTTCCGTCCAGTAGGTGGTGGTAATGCGCCTGCAAGCTGGTTGCCTACCGCCAATCAAATCAAAAGAAGAAGAAGACGACCTGGGGGGTAGGTGGGGGGTACAAAGCCCCCCCCCAGACAGAACTTGAGAAAATTGTTTTCATGTTTGAAGAAGTGAAGAAGTAGTTGCCTGACCGTCTTCAGTGAACTTCACATGACAATACTCACAACTTGGAATACTACGTTTTTGATTCTTTTGCTCGGTGGACCCTTACGGACGAAAGGAATATAAATATACGAGAAACAGACAGACTTCAAAGGTAGGGATTGCCACCATCTCAGTGTCTTGCTGGTTTACAATGCTGGTAAATCTAAATTAATCTTAATTTTGTCCTCATGGTTAGCCTAGTGTAAAACGAAATTAACAGTTTAATGTGGAGACTCTATCTGAGCTAACGTTGTGTAGCATGCCAATATTGGCAAAAGTTTAAGCATTTATATCTTTATGCTTGTTGCAGGAGCTTCCTCCTGGTCACCAGCGACCAAATGGGTTTTAAATGCTCAGCCCCCTCAGTGGTATTTTCTGTTGCTCCTCTGTTCAGGCTTCATGTAGAAAAATAGCTCAACAAGAAAATTATTGGCGGAGATGCACGACCACTGAGAAGCGCATTCCCTGTTTGGGTAGCTGATCATAAAAAGACAGTCAGGCTGAGGGAGTTTTAAGAGTCTAAGATGTAATGTATATCTTCCATAGATTTGCGCTGAGTTGAGTCTCAAAAATACTAGATTTAATAGACAAAAACATTGGGTATTTTAATGATATATTGACTCAGAACTGGAAATGTCCCAGGTTTTCATTTCAGACATCTGGCAACTTAAGCATGCTGATATTAGTATTTAGCTCAAAGCACTGCTGTATCAAAGCCTGGCAGAGCAACCAGCATGGCTGTAGAAACAAACATATACCTGCTGGAATATACTGTAGTTGATCCTCAGTGTGAGTGCAGGTGAGCAGGTTCAGGCATGCTGCTCACAGTGTCAAACAAATATAGCATTTTTTTTTCAAGAATTATATAAAAAAAAAAAAAAAGCAACATAAGGTCAACAGCAGTCACAGTTGTTTAACACCCACGAGTCCTTGCGGTTACCCCCGCAGTTCTCCCCACACCAATGTTACGCAAACCAAATGCTGTTCACCCGATTGTCTGAAGTGTGATAACTGAGCAACATGAGACTCATGCTCAGAGACAGAACTGACTAAGTGTGGACACACAGGCAGCATTTGTCTTGTTGTGTGGAGGGTGTTGATGAACATGATTACTGTATGTGTCTAGCAGAAACCATAGAATCTGCAAACAGCTGACCAAAGACAAAGGACTGCCGGTTTGAGTATGAGTGCGAATGAAATGTCACGAAAATGTTGGTGTAACTGTGTCATCCGTATCTTGTGGTAACATTAGAGTGAAGGCACCTTCTGTGCACTAGCTGGTGATTCACTTCTCAAAGTGCAGCTTCATAAAAGACACTTGCAGTACACATCCTCATCTCCCTCTCTCTCACTAGTACACTCTCTCCTTCACTGTGTCAGTCTACATCTTGCTCTTCAAATCATATGCTCTCTCTCTCACCATCTTTAATACTATACACACACACACACACGATGATAAGGTGAGCGAGTTAAGCACTTTCATGCATCGTTAGAGCAGTGACCGCACAGACATAAACAGAGAGATGCCTGATTGGCCTGAAAATTACAATTACCTCAATAGATTATTCTTGGGGATATGTCATATAGGTGAGGATGTGTATGTATGGTACAAGCTTATTTGAGATATGAGAAATAGTGAGTGAGTATGAGCAGGCCTGTGTTAATTTACAGGTAATTTACCTGTGTGTGTGTGTGTATGTGCGTGTGTTTGTGTGTGTGTGTGAGAAATGTACAATTTTATCAGTTTAGCAGCCAATCTGATAAATGATATGTTGGAAGTCAGATGCAGTTTGCTGATTGTTGTGCTTTTTTTGTAAGTGGTGTTGCAGATTTCACTTTAAATTATCCATTTTAATGGCATCATGATTTATGACTTAAATTACCCTAACAACACCTAATGTTGTGCTTTGCACAGTCCAGCACACACACACACACACACACACACACACACACACACACACACACACACACACACACGTACACACATGCACAAGCTAAAACCTACTGTGGGCAGATATCACCTTGTGGACAGCACCTGTGTAATCTGCTCTGGTACAGAAATAGTCTTTTTTGCTGTAGCCATGGAACATCAAGTACCATCAAATCTGTGATAAGCCCAGCTATACAGCACGAGACACTACCACTGATGCAGTTTGCAATTACCTTGTTACATTTTTGTGTGACATCAGTGCTGGCATATGCCATAAATGTCTTCATTTGTTGACAACTGTCGCTTTTTCGATATCATCCATAAGTATGATATCGAAAAATATTGTGTAAAATGTAAAAGTAAAAAATGTAATGTAAAATTTGCGTTAAGGTATTCTGGCTGACTAGACTTCTAACCTAACGTGCAACAAAACCAACTGGAGCATCGTCTGTGCACACCCACACAGGTGTGAGAGGAGGTCTAATTGAGCAAAGTAAGTGAAAACACCTGTGTGGGTGAACTGAAGGTTTGTTGGTTCCAGTACTATGAAGATGTCACCTATATGTTGCCAAAATGTTACAGAACTGGAACTGGACAATGGAAATTTCTCAATATATACAATCACACTAACATATTTAGAGTAGAGGTTCCGAAGCAATCTGATAATAGGTAATAATCCTGAGAACATTATTTTGTGTGCCAGATTTATATTTTATATCAAAGTATTGCCTTCCTATGCACAACTGGCAGTCACATTTGCAGTATTTAATGTCAGCCTCTACTGACTGGAGGGGATGACAAATCTACACCTCTCTTACACCCTCAAACACAGGTGCAGTACATTGACAGGAATGTAATATCTAGTAAATATCAAGCTTGCATTTGAAAAACGCAGCAAATAATGGCTCATTACAAACCTATGAAGGATTAATATGTTCCATAAGCTTTAACATCAGCATTCCTCTGATCAAAAAATTAGCCTTTAAAAGGCTCTGAATTCCAGAAATGCGCTTTAATTGAACCTTGCAGCCTGACGTGCCAGCGAGCTGTTACGTTTACAATGTTAATGGTAGTTGACTTATATCAAGGGATTTCAGTCTCATTTCCTAAGTCTTAATATCCCAACACATGGGTATAGACCATCATTTTCCACTTTTTGTGTCAACTCATTATAAACATCAAGATGAAAATGCTTACTGCATCACGAAGTTTCAGAGGGAATGCTTAATAAGGTAATTAGGTTTGGCAACAGGCGACCAAGTATAATCATTTCATAAGAGGACTCACATTTTTAAGTAGCCAATTTACTAGATGTGTGTAGTCTGATGGTACGTAGGTCTATCATTTGCAGACACATCAGTGGGTTGCAATCAATGTTCTGTAGCTGTCAGTGCAATTGTCATTATCGTTGTGGCTGTAACTGATATTTTTCAGCTGTCTATATTCATGCAGGTACTGTATGCATAATTTAAAGACAACAGGCCTTTGCAGGACCCTTATGAAACCTCCTTTCTCTGAACCTTCCTGAGTCATCAGCACATCATATAATGCTCAGATGTGCTGTCGGAGCCATTTGCAGTGACACACAAAATTGTCCTGAGTCATTCTCTTTTCCGAAGCTTCGAGTGGCATTAGAACAGGAACGCCAATCATGAGAGAGAGAGAGAGAGAGAGAGAGAGAGAGAGAGAGAGAGAGAGAGAGAGAGAGAGAGAGAGAGAGAGAGAGAGAGAGAGAGAGAGAGAGAGAGAGAGAGAGAGAGAGAGAGAGAGAGAAGAGAGAGAGAGAGAGAGAGAGAGAGAGAGAGAGAGAGAGAGAGAGAGAGAGAGAGAGAGAGAGAGAGAGAGAGAGAGCTGTCGCCACGGCAACCTTCTATCATGAAAACCTTTCCTGGAACAGCTGTTGTGATCTTGTGTGATTAAGCATGTGTTTTAGTCATCGTGAGCTCTCAGCCTAATAACAAGAAATGGAGAGAGTAAAAAAAAAAAGAGGAGGAAGACAGGAGAGTGAGGAGGATGGAGAGAGGACAGAGAGGAAAGAAGAAACATTTTTTTGTGTCAACTGAGAGATCACTTCTCTTAGACTAGATTAGGAGAACACTTGAAAGGGATTTTTGCCAGTGTGTGTGTGTGTGAGAGAGAGAGAGAAAGAGAGGGATGGGGGCGTCTGGAAGAAATGAAAAGCAAAGAAATGAAAGAAAAATATATGACAAGCCCCGCAGCTATATGAGGATTTATTACAAAGTCCAACCCCAGTGAGCAAATAAGAAACCGCAGTTAAAATAGAATGCTTGGTGTATTACCTCATATACCGAAGGTACTTTGAATATTACATTCTACTGTATTGCTGAGTCGGAGCATTCGGAAAAAGGCACAAAGCAAATATGTGTCTGCATAAAAATTGCTGGGAGGGGATTCGAGGAAGAGAGGTGGCATTAACAGGCCATTGTGAAAAGTCTTATCTGGAAGGGTTAGAGGGTGAAAGATAGTAAAATCAAGCCTCTCCATTATTCATCACTGTCTCGCCTTCCTTTTTGTTTCCCTTGTTCTGTCTATCTCTCCATTTCCCGGCAGAGCTATCATGGGCATGGTTCATCTGCTGTCGAGTTTTCAGTCATAAAACAGCACAGTGTTTATTCAGACCCAGCTTTCTCACTTTTTATGTGGAGCTACCACTCCGTATAATGAACCAAAAGCAGGCTACACGTTTGCCCCCCTCCCATCCCAAAGAGAAAAAGTATTATACTGTACTATGCCTCATTGGCAAACTCTTGACTGATAAATCAGGAGTGGTGGTATGGAAACATAGGTTCATCTTGAATCTATCGATGACACTTTTTCAATTGGACACTAAATTTGTTGGCACATTTTTGAAAAAATATATATATATATATATATATATATATATATATATATATACAGACAGAAATGGGCATATCAAAAACTGTAAATTCACCAAAAATTGGCATCTGGCAACATTTCTGGCCAGATTCGTTTACTTTATGTTTCTTTGTTTAGTATTTCATGATGTAATTAATACATATTGCTATTTTCATACTGCATTTTATTTCATTAAACACAAACTTGTTGTAAACAGCATGTTAACCATTCATTCACAACACGTACAATAATTTGCCTTTCGTTCCCCCTATTACTTTGTCACTTTGACATTTTGGACTGAAGTTTTGACATCAGCACTTCCCCAAGACTCCAAAGCTGCCTTATTTAAACATTATGTCATTTTAGCTGGCTAATATTACACATTGGTTAGTTAACATTCAGGAATAACCTGATTTTGTAAATGTGAACCATACCGCTTCATTGTAAGAACAGGACTGTGTTTTGGTTTGAGGTGTGCTGCGTGCACACACTAGGGCTAAGCTAACACAGGCTACATCTGCTCTGAATACCTCTTAACAGAAGGCTGGCTCCATGTTATCATGTTTTCTATTACTGCCCGTGCTGAATACAGAAGATGTGAGGCTCAGGAACAGCCTTTTTTTAAACTAATCAAACAGATCCATCGTTAACGTTATTAGTAACACCTGTGCATTTCCATCAAACAAGTCACAATGACTGCTGTGAAATAGGCATGTTGTTTAAAGTCTACTTTGAGGAATCTGTGCTGAGTAACAAAATTAATGTGACAAGTAATGTAGCGTTAACTAATTACTTTTGATGTTGAGTTATTGGTAAAGTTTATGTAATTGCTTTTTCAATTACTAATTACACAATTTTGCCTGAAGCGTTTCAAGCCCAAATTGAAAAACATTTAAAATGAGCTACTGAGAAAAAGTATCACCTTGAACTCATGAATTACATTGGCAAAGATATAAAAAACTTTTCAAACAATACCGAGCAGTATCTGTCTACATTTGGGTACCGCTTCCTAAACTGTGACAACTCCACAATTTTCCACTGGGCCCCATCTTTTCCTGTTTGCCCTCTGTGCGTTTTCATCTTTCCCTCTGCCCTCACTCCCTCCATCATCCTTCATCCTAGTTTCTGCTCTCCCTCCCTGGCACCCATCCGCCCGTCCCTTTCCTCTTCTTCGCAGCCAGAAGGCCAGTGTTTGATAATGACATATCAATCTGTAATGTACTCTGGTCATGACTCACCCACAGATGGCTTGGAGAAATACACTTTTTCTCCCCCCGCAGTGCCCCAGTTCCCAATAAAGAACTGCACGAGGCTGTCAAACTGCACTCTTTCTTGTGGTGTGATATTGAAATTAGGTGATTCAGATGCTGTGCAGCAGGGCGCTGGCTTGCTGGCAGCTCCCTCTCATAACTTGGAATTTGGGGCCTCTGATAAGTCATGATTAAATGTAGTGCCCAGGAAAACATGCAGAGACATCGAAGAAGTTGGATTACCTGCTAGTGTGCATTAAAACTGCCATACATCAGTGCTGAAAGATGGCAGTTGAGAATTTCTTTTAATGATGACTATGGTATGTATGTTTCAGTGTTTATTCTGAATAATCAGCCCATAAAAGGGAGAGTCTCTTTGGTAAAGCAGGAAGTAAGCCTAACTTTGATGCTGACACTGACTCTTATAACTGTGAGGCAAAGGAGTGTGTGGAGGGGTTATCCGAGGGCAAATGAAGCACCATGGGAAGTGATGAGGGGCTGAGGAGACGATATAGCGATAGAAGGACTGTTAAGCCCAGGTCTAACAGCAGTAAAGAAGATAGAGTCTAAAAAGAAGAACAGGCTCACAATGGCTATAACCAGTCATGACACATTTCACTACTGGTGTGGTTATTTTATTTTAAAACTTCTGACATTTTTTCTTCGTCATTACATAAATAGTGGTGGATTACTTCAAAGCTGGGGCTCTCGCTTACAGTTGTGAGGTGCTAGAGAACAGAGGACAGGATGCCACATGGCACTGTTGAGACATTCTTCTGATCTCCTCTGCATTAGAACTGACAACTGCTAATGGTCATCTGCTCTCTGTCACTTCTGATGTAGCTGCTGCGCACATTCACACCAGATTGTTATGGTACTAATAGTATTATAATTACCTCAAAATGCCTGAAGATTGTTTACTCGCCTGTGGGTGGGCTCACACTGTGGGAGTTTAACCAAATACAGCAAAAAATTTATGCCATCCCTTGGAAGCCCCCAAGCCACCAGGCTATCACCACTACCCTACCGCTGCTGTTGCCACCACCTTTTTTTATATAGTTCTCGCATATTTGTTTTCTGCAATAAATTTGCCATCTTTTACTTTATTTCTACACATTTATTAAGATTAACCACTTCCTTTCTGTTGTGTTCATGCAAACTGTGATAAAAACACCAACTGTCCCAGTGCAGATAAAACAGCTGGTAGTCATAAACAACTCAAACTACTATGTAAGACAACGTTGCATGTCAGCTGCAAGGCAGGCTTAGGCTCAGGAGTCATCAATCAACATGGCAGAGAGGAGGGTATTATAAAAAAAAATTACCCAGCATGGTTAGATGTTTACATTCAGTGTAGGCCTACATGTTTCATTCCAACTGGAAAAAAAGTGGCATTCACTTTTAGAAATGGATTCATAACACAGATTTAATCAAAATGATGGAACTTTTTAAAGTACATTAAGCTGGGTTGACTGAGTTCTGAATGTCAGATGTAATAAATTCTACGCTTTAGGTAATATAATATTTTGGAAAAAAGCATCTTATTGCTTTCCACACCAGATTGCAGGAAGGCAGCATTGTGCCATGCCTGATAAGTGTGTTAGAGGGAAGCAGGCAGATAAGGTTTTGAACCTTTGTTTCATTTCCATATGTGATGATACATCTTCATTTAGGGGGAGGACAGGAAGTCTTGACATGATCATTAGGTGGCACAGTGAGCCATACATTAAACACATGTATGGAAATTGGCATTAGCGTGCCATGTCAAGCTCATTAATCAAATTTTAAAGAAAGATCAGCCTCACTTGACACTCTGCATTCATGTTTCTTCTGTATGTGCAGGAAATGTTGGCTAAATCCCTTTCCCAGCTGTGTATTCTTAGCTTCTAAGATTTACATAACTCAATTTTTGGATGATCTACATTGAGTAGTCTTTATTACCATAAAAAGCTGTGAGTGTTCATGTGTGTGCAATGGACTGAGAAAGGCAGAAGGGAGGAAACGATAGCGCTGGAGAGGAGCTGCATGCCTCAGACTGCAGAGGGCTGCATTAAGTTGGGCTCGGGGCAAGCACTTTGCAGTGATGTAGCTGGACCAGACTGTAGCAAGCAAACTAACAAACGTCTCCCCCGAGTGTGCAAGCCAGACCTCTTAGCTCCTATAGCCTGAAATCCTCCCATCATGGCTGGGGAAGCTCTCGTTTAGCTTCGGGAACGATGTGGACCGCATCACTGGAAGCTTTCCCAGGCTACGCTATCACGATGATGTTTTGAACTGGGGCATTCACACTGAGCACGGCTCCAGTATGGCAGCTCTTTCTTGTCACATTGTTTAAGCTGATATATTTTCTCAGCAAGCGGAAAAGGTTCACAGAGGGCGCGGGCTGGCAGCATTAACTGGTGGATACTCGTTTGTTTGTTCTGGAAGCGTCCGTGATGATAAAAGTGAATACAAAAGGGAGAGAGAGTTGTAGGAGTGGTGGACGTGGGTTGAGACGAAAGCATGTGTCGTGGTCTTTTCTGTCTGTTGACTGCGATAAGCATGTTTAGGTGGAAGACCTCAGAGCCAGCTGAAGGGAGCCTGGACATAAAGGAGGCAGTGATTCTTTTCTCTTGTGTTTTCTTCTCCCCCATAATATTGTTATGTCAAGTCTTGTTTCTCATAGTTATTGAAAAAGAGAAAAGAACCTAAATATGATTATATGTATGTGTATCCTTGTTGAAAAGCAGGCAAATGTGTATTTTTTTGTGCATGTGTTTTTTATATTGTTATACAGTATGCAAGGAAAGAGAGTTGCCTATGATTATAAAGAAGTAGGGACATTAATCACCTCTACAATGATCTCAAGGTAAAAAAACAAACAAGCATCTTTTAACCTGTGTGTGTATTCACCTGCGTAGCTGTGTGCTATCTCAGTCACATCTTGTTTTAGACTCTCTATTTGCTTTAGTGGTGGCCATTGACCCAGGGGTTGAAGGGGGGTGGTTGAGGAAATAACTCTCAGGCAAAGTTCAGCAGAACAAAAAACGTGGGTGAAAGTGACACAGTGAAATTCTGTCGGCTTCGCAGCATTATACCACCACCAGACTACAAAACCTGCAGCTCAAAGGTCAGGGCCTGCCCTTTTTTCTTTTTTTTTTTCTGAAAAGAAACCAGAAGAGGAAGAGAGAGGAAATACAGGGAGGGAAAATTTTCCTTAAGAGCTTTGAATCCATTCTTTTTTTATCCTACGGCAAAGGAGTTCATAGATGGTTCATTTCCAGAAAATCTGAATAATGGTTTTGGACAGCATCTACTGAGAGTGCACTGGAGGCCATGAGTCCACCAAACTCAATTACCAACTGTTCAGAAAATGTTCTCTATCAGTAATGGTGATAGTGGGAAACAGGATGGAAATGGTGACAAATTTGCCAGCTTTCTTTTTCAATGATTCTATGTGTGCAACATGTAGGACTGGGGCTGTGTTAATGTGTGGTGTTATACACAAGATCCTGCCAGAGATTGGAAGTGAAATCAAATTCTCATCACTCCTTTTTAACAAAGAAGATTCAATTTGCAAGCGGAAAGCAAATTGCTTAATGTGCTGGCTGTGGAGTAATGTGTTAATTAGTTCTACAGTATCATTCTGCTGCCACCTGTTTGATTGTCTTTCCAAGCAGAAACCATCATCATTGACTCCACAACTGACTTTTCTACAAAGGGGAGTAATCTGATGAGAGGTTGGATCCAGACCCATAGCGTATTTCATCTTCAGCAGCAAGTGTGTGCGTTTTTGTACGTTTGTGCATGTGTGGGTGCCTTACCATCTACATGATTTGTGCGCTATCAACCTTGTGTGTTCAAGGGGTGTTTCTTGCTGTTGCAAACATTTATTCCCCATTGCGCTTCAGCCACAATAGGGAACTGCGGTCGCAGATTGTTCCGATGAGCCTGAGGATACTGTGTTGTCTGCTGACATGCAACATTGAATGCTAATGAAGTTCCATTGCAGGAAGCTATATGTTCCTTTTGGGAAATTATTTCTGATGGTTCATCATTTGACATTTCTGAAAATACAGCCACCCTGTTTGTCAGGGCTTTAACACTGAGTCCGCTGGCTGTGAAAGTCACTGGAGTGCAGTCCAGCTGTGTCCCGATGTAAAGTATAAAGATGCAGAAAATCCAAAGATGCTGCTATATTTGGAAATAATTAATCTCAAGAAACCAGAGATATATTACATGACCATTTCAGGCATTATATTTGGATCACTTTAGGAAAAGTGACAGATTGGTCCACAGTGGTCGTGTCCTGTACCTAAAATTCTACATGAAAAGTTTCCTTGGGATACATTGCAATGTCTGCATGACTGCTGAATGAATATAGATGAATATCCTACATGTAACCCAAGTAGGAGCTGAAGGAAAAGGCCTGCAGGTAGCTCAATACCAAGGCAAGTCAGAATCTTTGACACACTGAGGTGATACATTCAGAGACCCCCAAAATACCCCAAGACCCTCTGACAATTCTGACTTAATGTCAAAATGAAAAGTCTCTAAAATCTTTTAATTATTTGGATTTTTCATGTTTTATTTAATCTACTATTATATCTTTGATTCTATGGTATTATGACCATTAAATATTATTTATTTCTCAAATAAAGTTCAGCATTGTGCTTCAAAGCCTTTTAAAAGAGTTAAAATTGAATATATTGTCAGTATTAAAATACCACCACGTGTGACTTTTTAAGTCTTAGAATGTAAACTCTCTCAGCTTTCCTGAGAGAATACTGAAGACATGACCTAAGTAGCAGCTACGGCTCCTCGCCGAGATGGTCCTGAATTAAGAAAAATCTAACCAGCCAGTGAACTATCATTTGCACACAAGGTATCGCTCCAAACCTCTGACGCAATGCTAAAATTTCAGATTTGTTCAGCAATTTATGCAAGTCTGATTCTATAAACAACTTTTTCCGTCTGAAAACATTCAACCAATCAGATATTAGCAGGAAGGATTAAGAATGAGGATGTTGTCTTCCTGTATGGCTAACTAGCATCCTGGCTATGTTCATGAAAAATAGTGAGAAGAAAAAGGGTGACAGACATGGATGACATGGGTGCTGCTGTAAGCTACAAGTTAATATAAATCAACATACAAAATAACTCGTGGACATAACTCTTTGATCAATGTAGATATCATAAAATGAATTCTTCTTAGAAATCACTAATGCAGCCTCTCTGTCACTCGCTACTGATTAGTAATGGCAAAAGATAAAAAAAAAAAACCCTTCCATTAGGAAATTGGCTAAATTGAACATAATATCAAGCTGACTGAATGAAGTGCAGCAAGTAGTTAAATGGCAAGTCATTATTGGGCTAATCTCTCATACTTGGTGTGACATAATTTCAAAATGGCTGCTGTGAGTGTATTGTTTGTGTCAGATGTCACTTCCTTCAGGTGTTGGAATAGTTAACAACATAAAGGTTTGTTTAAATGAGTAATGTGGAACACTGCAGTTCCAAAAAAGTAGGCTACATCTCTAAGCTTAAAAAAGAAAAATGTAATGGTCAGATAGATCCTTTATTGTACCATTTCGGGCTTTCAGTGTTGTCGATATCTACCTCCTCTGGTTTGGGGAATTCTGCTTCAAAAAGAGCTATATGCTTTTGAAAAACAAACCATTGCCTTAAGGTATTCTAAATCATCTTTGAGGTTATGGAAGTTGAACATCTGAAGTTACTCCTGACCTACTTTGAAGTTTTTCTTACCTGGCTGTTGGTGTGACTGCTTGCGGATTGTACCTAGATCTTACGGTGAATCGCAGCGGCTGCAGTAATTGGGACTGACATTGTTCAGAACCATTGTTTTGAATATAATTATCTTGATGATTTATGTGTCAGGCAGACCCGCATGCTTATGAACGCTCACAGAAGACTCACACAGAGGCACACACAAACACATATACATACACATGATATGATACCTGAGGGAGATGCGGGGAGGCACAAAGAATCACTTTGTGACAACTTATCCATGAATCACGTTACAGTCTGGCTCCACCTGTCACGGCATAGGAACAGCGCAGCATTACCTCCCACTTGGCTCTGGGGAGAGGGACTTACAGCAGATTGATGGGCTGATACAGGAGGGATCTGGTTCATAGGATGGGTTTCTATATGTGGGCTGAGAATATAGGTCAGTAACACATTTACACTCTTTTATAATATTGAGCTTTTACACCAAGCGCTCCAAATTACGACTCCCACTCTCCCATCACCATCACTTTGTTGCCAAGGTGATGAATCAGAGAAAGAGAAAAAAAAAAAAAAAAAGAGAAAAATCAGGGAAAACAGAACAGCAAAGCAGTTTCAGCTCAGCAGGAAAAAACGAGTTTTGATTGACTTTGTATTAAAGTTTTTCAAGACACAGGCGAGTGCAGAAAAGACACATTATGTAGCTTATTGATTATAAAACCGAAACAACAACTTTGTTTGGTTTTTCTGCTTCTTCCTCATCTGCAAGTGCTTTAGTAAAGGCGATTTTCTTTATTTTTTCTTTCTTTATTTTTTTTGTCAACAGTGTCACAATAAATCTCATCCCCTCCTCCGGTGTGCAGCAGGAGGAGGTTGTTTTGCCGGCTACTCGCTGTGGCACTTGACTTGTTTGTGCTGTACTGTGTGCTGTGCTCACAACAGAGAAAGAAGGATAACAGGGAAAAGGATACAGAGAAAGTGACAGAGATGGGGGGGTGGGCTGGGGTAGGGTGGGGATGGGGTGGGGTGGGGGGGTGTTAGAGGGTGAAAGGAGGCATGGAGGGACAGTAAAAGAGATGGAGCCATGCTGCAGTGTTCTGGCTGCTTTCCAAGGGCAGCGTTGCTTCCAGTGAACAAACAAAATACTGGTCTCAGCTAAATATAACATTTCCCTTCGTGCGCAAGCCTTCAGAGAGGTGGTGGAGGCAAGAGAGAGGGGGGGGGGGGGGGGGGGGGGAGTGTGTTCTGTCACTGTGCAATGCCCCCTGACCTGCAAGAGGCCACCTGAAGCCGAGTGTGGCGTTAATAACATGGAGGTCGGGATCAGCTCCCCTGTTGGATTACCTCTTGGGTTTTCTTCCAGCATCACACCTTTCACTTCTCGTTTCCCTTCTTGCTTCCTCTCTCACACTGTCACCTCTTCTGCTACTATCTCTGTGTTATGCTGAAATGAGCAGAAGTTCCCCCTCTCCTGTCCCCTCTTAGTTTACCTTGCATGACAAACAGCACAGATGACTCCCCCTTCCCTTAATCTCCAACCTCTTTTTTCATTAACTTCCCTTCCTCTCCCACTCTGTCTCCCTCTCTCTCTCCCTCCTTATACTTTCTTATCTCACTTTGTTTCTTTTTTCATCCGACACAAATACAGAGCTTCGAAAATGAACTACCGCTGCCGCCGATGGACATTAATAATTTACGGGGCAGCCAATGCGGCAGGAAAATGGAAATTAAACATAGGTTTTAGCCCGTGCAAGAGAGGCAGGAAGCCAACCATGCATGGCCTGACTAGTGTGTGTAAGTGTGTATGTGTGTGTGTGCGTGTGTGCAGTGTGGGATGGTGCAAAAATGAACACAGTACCCACACACACGCACGCACAGACACAGGCAGAATGTAAAATGTTTTATCATCACAGCAAAAGATATTGCAATTTAACTCCCCACAGGTATTTGTTAGAGACCAGGAGCGACGCTCGCTGTGGCTGCTTTCTCAATTGGTGATTATCTTCAATGAGGTTACTGTGGTCTGTAGACTAATGCACACAGAATATTTTCATTTTAACTTCCCCTCGAAAGCAAACCACTGCCTCAGTCCATGTGCGTGTGCGTGTGCGTGTGTGTGTGTGTGTGTGTGTGTGTGTGTGTGTGTGTGTGTGCGTGCATGGATGTTTTACATACTATATGAGCACATGTTCACAGTCTTGCCCACGCATGTTTATATGTTTCCTCAGAGCTGTTTTCTGTGTTCTTCAAAGAAAACAACAGCACGAGGAGGGAGAAAGCCTGAAGTCGGTGGCTGGAAGGCTTGAAGGCTGGGTGTCGCTCGACACAGGCAGAGGCGAGGCATTAGGGGCTCTGTCTGGCTAAAACTCAACACCAGTCTGTGTTGTACATCTCTTATCCGGTCTGACTTGTCTGGTATAGGGAAACCTTCAGGTGAAGAGCTACAAAGCTGATAAAGTTTCAGCACCATCAGCAACAGAAATCAAATACTAATTCCTCGAGGGGAAGAGAGCCAGAAACGACAAACTTACTTAGCATTGCTGCCTGTCCGGTTTCACTTTCAGCTCTGCGGCAAGTCAAGTCAATATTTCCACCCCCACTTACACATTGAAAAACCACCAAAGGAAAATAAACACGCTGGTTCCGAGGCGTTATCCAGCACAACACAGGGCTAATTTGTCACAATCGAATCATCAGATGGCATTCACGGTAAACATGTTGATCAGAGTTAAACTGAGCCCAGGAAATGTCCGTGGCAGGCTGCTGCCACAGGAAAGGCTAAATTAATCACAAGTTGGAGATTCACACCTTCTGTGTATGTCAGCCACTTCCTGTCTTTAGACAAATACGCAAGGAGACAGACAGAAGCTCCGCCACCCTCCGGCTGGGCATGACACGCTATGCAAATTGACATTTCTGCGTATATAACTGGCTTAATGATGAAATACTAATGGTATTTTGAGCTG
This sequence comes from Seriola aureovittata, assembly GCF_021018895.1. Classification (NCBI taxonomy): domain Eukaryota; kingdom Metazoa; phylum Chordata; class Actinopteri; order Carangiformes; family Carangidae; genus Seriola; species Seriola aureovittata. Next base: position 9,645,331 of record NC_079385.1, read on the forward strand.
CTGTCTCTCTTTTTGATGTGCTCTGAGTAGACAGTGCAGAACCTGTGACCTCCAGGTGTGAACGATGATATTTCGAGGGACAATGCGAACCTCCCTGAGAGTTTTTGTACCCTGGATGGAGCAGATTTTGTCTTGAAAATAAAATTCTTCTGAACACTTTGGACATACCTTAGGCGCTATCAGGCATGAAGTGACAGATGGACAGATTGTTCAAGATGAAATCCACAGATATATTTCAGTTTCACTCAGGCTGCTGTCATGTGGCGGTAGCTCATGGCTCCTGACATGTAGACTCAGTGCATCATTTTTCTTCAAATGTTATTGCAGTAAATTGGTCCCAAGGTTACTCAGCATAGGTTTGTACACCAGACACTCCTACCAATGCTCCAGCCTTGTAACCACAGACATACTCCTGACGATGCAGCTTTACATGCCATCGGTGTAACAGCGGTCAGGATGAATGCAAAGGGAAATCACTACATGCTCACATCCTCAGGGATCCATTTGTGATGTGATGCGATTTGTCTGCTTGGAGTGGCTTTCTACTGTATGACAAGCCATGTTGCAGAAAATGTCTTTTTCATTTCTCTTCATCTTGTAATATTTTTTAAACCTCTTTCTTGACCATTCCTTAACCCCCCTCCCCCTTATGCACCACATCATTCAAGCTTTGTTTTCTCGATGTGCGAAGGCGGTGTGCATGGGGTGAGACTTGGTGTCTCAATAGATTGGAGGGTTGTGTCTTTTTTTTAGGGCCTTTCTGTAACCGAAAATTCAAGCAAATTTATAAGCAGTGGATTAAGCTGTGTGCTTATCTGATCCAACATAAGCTATAGCTTATTATCTATCGTTCAGTGAGGAGAGATCAAATGGAAGTGAATAACAATTAGACTCCATCGATGTGAAGCATCTTCATTAAGACCCATGTGAAGATATGAGGTTGGACAGGGTTCCATGGAGTGTAAATGCTGGTGGTGGTGGTGGTGGAGAAGTAGAGTCTGCGGGTGGTTGATGGACAAGTTTCTCTGGATATTCCCTGGACAGACGGACAAGATTGCAATGATATTCTTTGCAGGTTTCTATACGTGTACATGTGTGTGTACAGTATGCATATGTATTGTATATGCCCACATACTGGTTTGTGTCTGTCCATGTGCATATGTGCTAGCCTTGCATACATGCATATATGTTCATTAACCCTGCACTGTTTGTCACTGGAGGTTAAAGAAAACATGTAAATTGCTTCTTGTTTATTTGTCTATGGATTAAAGAAGCCACTTATGTTCGCTTGGCTTCGTTGAGCCCATCTGTGGAAAGTGAAGACATACTCTTGTAAACACTGTACTAGTATGTTTATTGTGAAGTTTAGTAAGAATAGTTGAAATAATTTCCAATCATTTTCATATATAATATGAAATAGTATAGGGAAACTCCTGAAAGAAATTTAAATAGGGATTATCTCACTGCATTGGCAGAGCATTTTACAGATCCTGAATATGAGACTCGCTTGCTTTCTGCAGCACATAAGGCTTATCAGAGTGGCATTTTGGAGCCTGACACAACGGTTAGGTGGCGTGTGTGACATCGACGGGCGCAGGTTAGTGCACGGGTGCAGTCGACAGCTGCCCACACACTGCAGTAAAAGCCAAATGCGCTCTCTCTCTCTCTTTCTCTTTCTCTCTCTCTATCTGCCTTTCCTGTTTATTTCAGGAGCTGTGGTTGAGTTTTACATGAGGAGAGCTGCCTGACAAGGTGAGGCATCTGTACAAATTAGCGAGGTAGGAATAGGAACATAAATAGAAGGGTGCAGGTATGAATAGATAATGCCAAGTAAATGGCATTTGTTTTTTTTCCATGAAACAAGAAAAGATTTGTTGTCAATCCGTGTAGAGCCAATTTGCAGCTGTTGTGATGATGTTTTTTCCCACTGATTGTGTCGAGCAGTGTCCTGTGTGTGTGTGTGTGTGTGTGTGTGTGTGTGTGCATGTTTACAGTAGTTGTTGTGAAGGTCGGCGGATTAAACTGCTAATGTGGAACACATCATACATGACTCATGATATATTAAAATGACAGCTCCATCTTCAATATAATGTTTACTTCATGAGTTGTCTAAACATACAGTAGACAATGAATATTTCTTTAGATTTAAATGGCTTTCGCCAGCTATTTTAATTGAGTTGCTTCAGTCACAAAGCAAAGCATGCAATACCAAGTCTATTGAAATTCCATTCCACATTATAAGAGAGTCTATTAAAGTTAACAAGGACTCATAACCTTCATGCTTTCTTACTCTGGATATCTTATTGTTCAGCGGTCTCCGTAATGCCAGCCTCATTCTGTATCTCCTCAGGTCTTTGGCCTTGGCCTCTGTTGTCAGTTGTGTGGAGAATAACACGCACTTGGCTTCGTTTCATAATTCATTTTGAGAAAAACAGGTGTCTGGCCTCGTGTTCACCCTCCACAATGGGGTGGCTGCTGCCTCCAGGCAGACTCACCCGCCCTTCCATCATCTCCCTTACACACACAAAACACATGCACCAGCAGATGCACACTCACGCACAAATTGGGATCGTTGCCAAGCGCGCACGCTCATATGCAAATATGTAAACACATGCACAAAGGCATGCGTGCACATATATCTACACAAGTTGTCACAAACATATTTCGCCGTCTGGCACCCGGCCATATTTTTCTGGCAACAAAGGTTATTCCAACAGATAAACACATTTTAATTACCTGGGCTCCTGTCGCATAGCAAATAAATGTATGCAGTTATATCAGAGATATATTAGACCGTAATCAAGTTTTATAAATGTTAAGATGTGACTAGAAATATTCCCCCAGATCATATCATCTCGGTTTATATATTTTATGGCTTCAGAATAATCCATAACTGTATATCACTGCATACAATACCACACATGTCATCTAGCAAATTCCAATAGCCATGATGGGAAGCATATTTCTGTGAGACTGTAAATAACATCCCCTGTAGAGAGCCAGGCCGAGTACATGCATTTCATCACCATCCATAATTCATTACCAGATGTTGGTTTATATTGGTTTCCAGGTATCTGCAAGGACTCTGTTGAGATTGCAACATCCCTGCGGTTTTTGGTGTCATTTACTCTGCTTGTCAGTGATGTCACACAACCGCTTGGAGCACAGTATCTATTAGCTGCCAAATCACCATTGAGAACATGGTTGTTTGGACGGTTTATGATTCCCAGCGTTGGAAAAGTGCGACATTGGCGGCCTCTCTACAATCCTCTTGATCTGCTTCTCTGTCCTTTTGTTGAAAACAAAGATCAAAGTGCGAGGTAAAGCAGCGTGTGCGTGTGCAACACTGCTGGGATTAAGGAACGCTAAGGAGAAGCATCCTGGCAACACAAAAATGTCCCACAACCAGCGAGACAGTGAGGTGTTGGCATGCTGCTCTCTTGCTTTAACGAGTTTTTTGTCTTTGAGGGAAGAAATTGGGTGGGGGGTGTGGGGGGCAGAGGGAGGGTGGCACTGGCAGTGAACATGGAAGATCTGTGAAGACAAAGCTCGCGGTGACTGAGTGTGTTATTCTAGGCGAGCTTCTCCGAATCCATTTGAACGCCCACTCAGACACCTACGGGCTGGCTCATCCATAGCCAGATCAGGTCCCGCGCTCAATCCATTACCTGCTGCTTGGAATGGATGGCGGCAGATTCCTGCGCTGGGGCCGCCATTATCAAAGAGAAATGGAGGGAGAGAGGGACAGGGAGAGATGGAGGGATAAACAAAAGAGCGGCAAGGGTATAAAGGATGACAGCGAGGGAGACCAAAGGATGGAGGGCAGAAAGATGGGGGGGGGGAGATGGATTAGAGCTGGATCACAGGAGAAACTGGATTTAAAGGAGAGTGGCAAATAAATATAACAAATTCAGCTACTTACCACAGAGTTACTGTGTGTCCCGTGCACCGTATGACGGGTGGGCTTCATGGAAATACCGGAAAGGATTAGAAATTATACTGTTATGTGCTTATCCTAACCTCTAGATACCATGGCTTCAGCATCACACTTTGCTGTCTGAACACACTGAACCACTTTCCCAGACGTGATAAACCAAACTCCCACGCAGCCGCTTTGACAGAGAGAAGCTACAGTATTAGCTGTGTTCCCTTGCAGCGCTCCGCTTTAATCTGTGTTTGGCCAACTGTCTCTACAAGTTCAGGTAGTAGCTTGCCGCTGAACAAAGTTGATCAAATGAAGGGGATAAATTAAATGAATTTTTGAGGAGTACCAAAACAAGGAAAGTGCTCCTCAACTCCACTTGACTGCGTGGGGTTCCCTGCTCATCTTTTCAGGGACCTTTTTAAAGGGAGATATAAATGGGAGCATTAGCTTGGATCTGACACAAGTGTCTTTCTGCACGGAAGGGGCGGGGGAAGTCTCTCTTTCTCTTCACTTCTTTATCTTTCTCTCTCCCTCTCTTTCTCTCTCTCTCTGAGTTGCCATCCTCTGTCTTTTTCTCCGAGCCCTCCAATCCCTTCCCCTTGACTGCCCATGTCACATGGGATCACGGCCACATACACCACTGGATGTTTTTGTCGCAGTCGCTGAAGGAAAATACTCAGCTCATACTTTCTCTGGATTGCATGTTGAGGCAGCAGTTTTTGTTGTTCCTGTTTTAGAGCTGTGTGATGGGACCCTCCTGAAGCAATTATGTTGCATCATGAAAATTTCCACTTTGTGATTATAGCAGTAAGAAATAGGCCACCTGATCCATGTGCTTTGGGTATGAACAACTCTCAGTTTGCTACTAGAAATGCAGTGAAATGCTTGAATTGCGTTAATACACTGATTTGTGTCTTAGGGGAAAAGGATGAGAGAGATAGATTAATACTATAGAAATTATACAGGTGAAAGCATGTGATAGGAACTGTTATGAACTAAAGACGACTTTCAAACTCTTCTTCCTCACAAAGACTGAGGCCGCAGGAATCAAGCTAACAATTAAATCATAAAGCTGTGATGCAGCTTGCGTGCTAGACTGTGAAAAGCACATTAACAATTGTTCTCTAACAGATGCTGTCCATAGGAAAAAAAAAAAGGCCTGAATACTTCATCATGCTTTCTCCTAACGAAACACTCGCTTGTTTTCCATCTGAGCTGCCCCCCCTCTCCTCTGCACAACTACAAGTACACACTCCTCATGTACAAGTGGAAAAAAATAAACATTGCATGTGCTCGTGACGGAAAGATTGGCAAATATCTGTGAGGGGAAAGATGATGAGAAATGTTTTTTAAAAGACGTCTGTTTGTTTGCCCCAGGCTCGCTAATGCTCTAATGAAGTTGCTCTGTGTAAAAACTATAGAGGGCCATATTTATGCTGGGCCAGGTGTAAAGTACAAAATTGGCGTATCTGTGTTGCGAGCACTGGAAAACAGGATGAATACAGGCGAGGAAAGGAATAAAATAATTTGATGCAGATATACCATTATGTAGTGGCACAGGTTACAGAGTAATGTTTGATTATGGGACAAAGTGAGGTTTCATAGCCAGAGGTTTCAAGCATGCGCTGGTCCTGTATTTCTGTAATTATGTAAATGGAAATTCTTCAGTAGAGTAACCACAGTAATAGATTAAAAAAAAAGATAAATGGCATTTTTGGCTTGCCAGCAACAGATACAGAAGTTATGGAATAATGAGGCTGGAGGGAGGTGGCAGACAGGGGGATATTAATGTTGTCCTAATTAGCCTCTGTGCTTTGAATGCTTTATATTAGCGTATAACTATGTGAACTGAGAGGCACCAAAACTCTTCATCAGCAGTCCTTTAAAAAATTCTTCATGTGCAAATTTTCTATATGCGAAAGTGCCCCCCCCCCCCCCCCCCCCCCCCCCCCCCCCTTTCCCTCTTTCTTTTTCTGTCTATAATCCGGGTTCTTTATTGAAGCCTCGCTTTGTCATTGATTGCCTTGGAGTGGATAATTAGCTTGCATCTCATCATTGCCACAACGACTTATTTACCCCCAAAATAACAAGAGAAGACAGAGATGTCTTATTGAGTTTGGCTGTCCAGAGAGTCTCTAATTTATTTGCCATTTCATTTAACACAAAAATTGTACATAAATGAATAAAAGAGTTCTGGGGGTGAGTATGCTAGGCTTCTAAAAAGGTTTATTTTTCTTGCAGCACTGCAATCAGCCAGCTCGGCATTTGTCTTAAGACAGCATGCAGGGTTTTGACTAGAAGCTGGAGCACATGTGGTTTTATTTGTAAGGGTCTTACACTACAGTATCTCTAGACACATACAAATACATATGTTGGCTGCTGGCTGGGGTATAAAGTTATGAGACCTGAATATATGCTGTCAAAGGCGAAAAAGCGAAGGCCAAGCCCTGAGCTTGTACAGGCCAATTCAATTACTCCAGCCTGTTGTCTAATGGAGAATGAACTAACCAGGGAAGGGGTTACTTTGGGATGTCTCTGCTGACTACTGCCTCTTGTCTACATGATCTAATTTACTAAGACACACAGCTATTGATTGGCTTCTGCATGCCAACAGAGGAAAACCTTTTTAGATGCACTTTTGCAGTTTGCCATCTGGCAGAGGCTGAATAATAAACTATATGCTAGCAGGGATAGACATTCAAAGACGTGCACACATGCGAGCATGAGTACACTCAATGGCTTCAACTGTGAGAAAAAGAGAAGAGAAAACAGATTTGTGCATTTCTATAGCCGTAACTTCTCTTATCAGTGGCTGAATACGGGGTCAAAGGGCGAGCACTAGCAACAACACCCTATCAACACCATGCATTCACCACAATACTATTTAGCTTACCGTCTCTCTCTTCTGCACAGCACCCCCTTCCCTCCCCTCCTTCCCCTACCCATTTCTAGCTTAAAGCTGTGGACACAACAGTCTTATCTAGCGCTGCCTTGCTGTCAGCGAGAGTGGTCTATTTTGGGCTTTATCTTGAGCAGGGGCCAGGCTGGAGCCGTGGGTCTGAAGCCGAGCCGGTGCTCCAGGAGATAAGGCAGACAGGGACACTGTAACCTGCGTGTCTGCGGTCAGGGTGGGAATGGATGGAACCACAATCAAACAGCTTCCTCTTCGTGCTCGATGGATCGGATCAGGATCACACAGCTGTGGAGGCAGGCTTACAAGTCTGTTTAAAGGCAGTTTGTTTGAAAGGGCCGAGGGAAGGTCTTTTGGTGCCTTCAGGTGTAGTCAACCAGCACACTGTTGTACTATGGTGAAGCATCTGGAAGCAGGTTTAATGCCTCCTCATATATGGCTGCAGAACCTCAGCTAAAGTGCTGCATCAAAGGTTGTGCCTATATGTCCCTAGAGCAGGCTTCAGGCTTGTAGCTGAAAATGTATTCAACAAGTTCTGGTTCTGTTCTGAATGTTTTTTTTTTTAAATCAGAAATGCAGCAATTTTCACTCAATATTACTTTCAGAATTGACAGTTGGCTAAACCCTTGACCCAGACAGCTTTTTTCCAATAGCTTATCGACTGTAACAAGGCACAGTGAGTCTGTCAGGCTTATGATTTCTCTATATTCTGAAGCAGTTCACATTGATTTAGTAACTGAGCAATAATGGATATATTAAAAGTTAGGGTGTTTTGTTTTTTTTCTTAGCTCTCTCCAAATTCAAGCAGAATGGAGTACAAGTGCAAGGAGTGAATTAAACTGTGTGTTCCTTTGCTCTTACACAAACTGTGGGGTTAGGTTATGTTTAAAAAAGCGCTGTTCAGGATCGAAACCTTGACTGTGTGACATAAGCTCTTTATTGGATTTGGGAAGTTAACACTCCAGCTACCACAGCCAAACTCATTACTCAGGATAGCATCAATTTGCCAAACTGATCAGTTTTCTGGTCAGTTTTTTGCCATCGTAATACATGTGTCCTCACAATAATTTATTATAACTCTGGAATCGCCGCGTTGCTCCCCATGTCTTCTACATGGATCATCAGCTGGTGGCTGGGACATGCAGTTTTAGCCTTTTAGTGTAATATCATGAATGTAGCTGTCAAGTGCAAGACCCTTTTGAATCTCAATTTAACATGAGTCAGCCCGTGACATCAACCAAGTCACAGAGCTAAACGCTAATGTTTGCTAGCTAGCTGCATCTGCTTGAAGTCAAGGTCCCATTGTCTCAAAAATAACCAAGAATGTGAAGAAGCTAGACCTGCATGTATCACACTACATTAACAGACCATGGAGGGTAGTGAATTGCATTGTCCAAATGAAATACAGGCCAGCTTCTGGACCCAGCCTGACACTGGAGCAGCAGCTTAGCAAGAAACGAGAGAGAGAGAAAGAGAAAGAGAGGCAGAGAGAGAGAGAGAGAGAGAGAGAGAGAGAGAGAGAGGAGAGAGAGAGAGAGAGAGAGAGAGAGAGAGAGAGAGAGAGAGAGAGAGAGAGAGAGAGAGGCCAAGTCAAAAGAGAAAAGTCCACAGAGGCACCCAGGCTGCCTTCAGCTTATAGCTTGCAAAACACAATGCAGTGAGACTGCAGATGAGAATATGTCTGTCTGAGGAGGGGGGGTGGTGGTGGTGGTGGTAGGGGGTGGCAGAGAGAAAGATAGAGAGGCAGAGAAACCAGATGAGACTAGTCACAAATACTCAAGCTCTCTTCCCACTGATCGACACACTACCTCAGCCTGACAGTTTCATTTTCAAAGCCATTGTGTGCCAGTGTGCCAATACGCATTATCAGCCACTGCCTGCTTGAGTATCAACCCTGCTCTTTTAATGAAAACCCCACCAGCAAAGAAATGGCATGCCATCCCCGAAGGCTTTTGAGAATCACATATTTACACTTTTCTCCTTCCTTTAATTATCCTGTCCTGTGACAGAATTGTCACAAACATAATTCAGCTCTGCTCCACATCATGTTTTGAAAGCCAGAGTTATCACTTTGTGTGTCAACATGACATCTCCCTTTGTTCATGCTCTGTGATTGCATTCACAGTACCTTGGAGGGTTTCTTTTTTTTTCTGTTTTACTGAATTGGTCGTGTTAATTTAGTCCAGATGAGTCAATTATGCATAGGCTTTATTTTCAGTGTTCGCTCAGTGGGTTCGAATGAGGACAGATGGCTTACAATCAGAGAACATTCAATGAACTGACGGTACTGACGCCTCATTGAACCACTTCAGTGTTCCCAGAAAAGAACCAAACAGGCAAGCGGGGAAGAATTTCCCCTCGTTTACCCTTTGGTTCATTATCCATGAAGTCACTCCACAATATACAGTAAACCACAATACTAAGCACTTTCCTTCTCTTACTCACCAGCAACATGTAGAAACACAACTGGGACCTAGCTTTATAATGCAGCTGAGCCCAACTTAGTCCAGTTTAAACCAATGTTTTTGCTGATAATGAAAACAAAATGAAAAGTTAAAAGTTATTAGCCAGAATCACCATTATAATGATCCACTTCTATGCAGGACTCCTGTGATTAAACCAGAATGACTTGTGCTATTACCTTTTTGTTCACTTGTCTGTCTAGATGAAGCAATGCAGCTACAGGTACCAAGACCTGCTGTGTGAAGCAGCTGTTTCGCCGTCTGAATACTTTTCCCAGAGGGGTTCAGTTTGGTGACAACAATGGCAAAGAAATGCAGTTTTGCTGTGAAAAACCTGTCACTGAGTATGACAGCTGGGCTGGTAGTTTGCATTTGGGTTTTTTCTTGTGGACTTTTACTCCTGTCAGCTAACTGTTGTGTTGAAGATGCAGGCCATCTCAGAGAAAATAGGCAATGTTTGCTAATTTGGCCTTGATAGATTAACGACGGTTACCCAAACATTATGAAGTGACAGTGTTTAAGTTTTCCTTTGCCTTCAGCTTAGGCTGCTTTACCGAGGACATGCTTAATTTCAGCGATGCCATAGGCCGTGCTAATACATATTTATATCTGGAAGCTTCCCAGTTGAGCCGCAGCCATCTTTTATTGGCCACTGTGCAACACCACTGGGACAATTAGGTTACACATCAATGAGGAATCTGCCTTTACCACACTGACCCCTTTATCTCATGTTTGCAATGGGAGGGACGTGCTGTTGTGCATTTCCAACAGTGCGTGGTGCTTTAAAGATAAAAATATTTCAAATTTCAGCAAAAAGATGGTACGCTTCAAACTGGTTTTCAATTGTTGCTTAGCAACAACTAGAGCCAAGACCAGCACTTCATCTGTTTGAAGCTGTTAGCTTAAAAACAGGTCCCTTGTGGGCAAAAAAATCTTGGTATTGCTCAAGTGAATATAAGTTGTTAAGGGCTTAGAGACACCTGCTTCTTCACTCCAACCAGCCAGGTGTTATATTTTAAATCCATGACAACTGTGAAAAAATGATTTTTTTTTGTTTTTGTTTGCAATCGTCATATTTTCCACTGCAACGACTGAGGTTTTATCTGCAGGACACTCCTGCATTATTATGCATGTGCTAGTATCCAGTCACCTCCATGTCAGGGAACAATGAGATCAGAGCTCTGGATGAGTAGGTAATCATATCAGTGCTACACCATAGCCCTCAGCTGCCGAGCAAGCTGCTGATGGAACTGATTATATTATAACACTACATTCCCCCCAGTATTTTATGTAATGTTTTCCCATCTAATCTCATAAATACGAGTTTCATTCTCTGCCATCTTCATTTTGGCAAATTTTCACTCATCATCACACACTGCTGTTTCCCTATGTACAAATATTGGTTTGACTGCATCTGGTTTGTACCTCTTTGGGAATAAACAAGGCTGTATTTGTGTATTTGAAAGCCCTGCTAGCAACCCTTACAGGATGCTAATTCTAAAGCTAACTTGTGCAATAACCTTCTCCTACCTGACACTCTGTCGTGTGTCATTTTGATTCTATAGTTCAGTGATGTACAGTATGTGCAGTTGCTGTAGCAACCTATAGCCACGCCAAGCCAATTCCGTGTTTCCAGTTAGTGAGAAAACATCTCGCCAAAGTGTTGGACAGACCGATGAACCGACTTGCTAACAATCCCATAATTAGGCTCTGCAACACTGCAGCACACTACACATGATACTAAAGTCTCAGATGTAAATAGGAATCTGAAGTAAAGCCCATGAAAATAACAAGAAAGCATCACAATGTTCTTTGATGCATCCACACAAGGATCAGTCTTCAGCTGTCGCTCCTTTAGTTTCACCCAAATGAATGGCACGTGGGCTTTTTGCTGGCTGCTAGCCCCGATGTGACCTAGTGCTCATGGAAGTAATTGGAGTGAGTATTTAGAATTTCTGATGTAATTTATCCAGGAGGCTGCCGCACTGCTTTACTGCCATGGAGATGGCTTAGTTAATGGGCTAGGGAGAGAGCCAATAAAAGGGACTGTGCACTCGGTTTTGAAATAGTCCAGCTCTGACCACGGAGAGATTCTGCATCTGTCTTTAAACTGACAAAGACGGATTTGAGTTCATTTAGTTTTAAACACAGGGATAGAAAACAAATTCTATTTCTTAAGTGGTCATTTCCACTGTAGTTATTGAGGATATAAGAGCACAAATAAAGATAAAGCAGATCAAGGACAGCTTTAATGGCTAGATATATTTTGATGAGTAAAAATGTGCTTGAATGATTTCCCAGGAGATTGAAGACATCATGGTTCTGCTTTGATCCGAGTGAGGAGTCTTTGCTGCCTGAGATTGGCAAAATTCTCTGTGATCCATAATGTAAAATTTATGGACTCAAGTTCTTAATGCACCATTTTAAAGTAAGGAGAGATCTAAAGAGGTTGACAATTATTCATTGTCCAGACTCCAACCTCCCTGACATTATGACTCTATTAGGCTGGCAGTATGCTCAGGATGAAATTGAATTTAGTGTGTTCTCACTGGAAAAATGGAAGGTTGGCAACCAAAAAGAAGCCTTTCAGTTTATTTGCACAGATTTAGTCATTTTTAGTATTGCTCTAGTTAGTTCAAACCTTTGTCCTGTTAACAGACATTTAGTAGTGGAAAAGAGGAGACTGGTATTTGTCGGCACCCTCGTAATCAACAGTTGCTCATAGTGCTCAGTATTAAATACATAATAAGACATTATGAAATAAGTAATCATATGAATATAATTAGATCCAAACAAATTATCTGAATAACCATGAAACTGTGTAAAAAATAAAATTCTATTATTTTTAAACTCGGCTCATGAGCTGTTACTTCATTATGCCTCTTTTCACAATAAGAGCCTATTGCTAGTGATTTTGAATTCATTCCACTGGCTTACTGCTCGTTCAGATTGAAGCAAAAGCCAATCTTGGCTTGAATGATAGATAAAGACTTTGTGATGAAAAGTGGCGAATTAAACAACCATTGAGAAAAATGGCATTGTGACAAAAACAAAAGACTATTGAGAAAGGACATAAACAGCTGGAAAGAAATAACTTGTATTAAATGTTACATTATATTTTTTATCCAGATATTTATTTGCCATTTCATTACATTACACAAATGAATATTTATTTCATAGTGTCTTTTTATTTATTTATTTCATTTTGAAGACTCTGACCCTCTGTACAGCAGATGTTGAGTTGGATTTAGTTTCAAGTAAAGTGCTAGCTGAGTAAACATGAAAACTAACTGTACTGTGATTAATAAACACAAGTTAAAACTGATTGTGACACAGATGAAAGTCAACGCTGACCTCCTACCTCAGATAATGTTTGTTTTTTTTTTTTCCTTTTTTACGGTGGCAGTGTTTCGTAATAGCAACCATTACTGCATCCCCTGTGAGGAGAACAAAGCACTAGATTAAATAAAGGCCCTACATTTTAAAAAGCTAATGTAACCAATTACCACGTGGAACACATAATATGAGACACCACAGTAGCCGAGCAACAGCAGGATTGTGTGAAATCATGATGCAAGCCTGACTTGAACCTCCTCAGTCAGAAATAGAGCTGTGTGTTTACTTTGCCCTTCCTGAAATAAAAAGATAAAACAGGACTTTCATTGGTCAAGCATATCCACCCATCCAGTTATTTGATATTCAAGTTTATTATTTGAGGTGAGGGGACTGCATTCTATGACAGTATGCTGTTTCATAATGTGCTTTTGTTTATGGCGAGCTCAGCCGTGCATGCATGGCTTCGTAACATGGGTTATATAATGCATAATTACAGACCAGCAATCAGATAGTTTAAAGGTGCATTCCTGTTATGTTAAGTGGTTGCCATGTTAACTCATGTGTTAATGAGTGAAGAGTTATTTACGTGGTGAGCGGGGGAAGAAAATCCTGGCAAGAAAAGCCTTTTTACGAGTTATTTGCGAAAACATCACACAAAGTTCATCGACGTGAAACACGGGACTGGGGAGAGGAGAGAGGAGCTGGCTGGCTTGCTAGGATTTAACCAGAGCTGAACATTTGCTTCTCTCCTGAGCTCGGAGGCGATATTGTAAAGTAACATCTTCTAAGAACTAATCTTAGACTCAAGAAGCAATGAGGGAGAGATGGAGAGGTCATTTCTCCAGCTGGTCTCCCCGAATGTTAATAGTTCACAGCTCTGTGTCTACGCGAGGGAGGAAGAAAAAAAAATAAAAAACATCAAGATTCTTATATCAAGAGACCAAATATGACCCGTGTTTCTAGGAGGGATGTGGATGAGAAAAGGCTCATGTGAAACAACCCAAATTCAAGTGGATGATAGATTTGGTATAAAAACAAATCACAAGGGAGGTGACTTGCAGTTCACTGTACTTAAACCTTAACAATCATGCTGATAAATGGACGTTCATCCCGGGGCAGCAGAGGTCAGAGCAGATGACAGCTCATATCTGCCTTCATAGTGAGGATGGGATTTTAAACTTTAAGCATAGGGTTGTGGGGACTGCACTTAATCTTTTCATGGGCCACATTTACAATATAATCCAATTATAGAATGAAATCATTATGAAAACTAAAGAAGCCGGCAATGCGCGAGCAAAATATAAAGTCGAATAATACGCCTTTCATGCACAAACCACACAACCTTTTGCTGTATGTTCACTTAAATGTGCCAGCCATTACAGGCACGAGTGTGATGTAATCAATATCAGCTGAATATCAACACGAGTCTTGATTTCCTCTTCATGCATATGTCATGTAAGCTACCAAAGCAGATCCAGTACTGCTGTGATTCATTCGGGGCTGCAGGTTTTGTGCTGCATTATGTGAAGTGTCTGCGAGCATTTCGCCCACAGAGACCTGAGAGACCGAGCGGCTGGAGGAGCGGCAGCGGTGATTCAGAGGGAAACTTTCACAGCGCTGCGCTTTGAGGGGCCGTGCGCTGTTGTTGTTGATGACTGATGATGATGGCTCTCTGCTGCTTTGCTCAGGGCGCTTTTTTCTGTTTCAAGACCGTGTCCTTGCTCTCCTGACACCAATGCGAAAGAATGCTAAATGCATCTTCGCATGTTCGTGACAATTAACATGTAGATGTGGATGTCGGTTTGTAATGCAAATTGAACACACGTGACATCAAAAGGTACACAATAAACCGTGCTACAAAAACATCCACATGTACAGCTCGCACTATGTGTGGATTGGAAAAAAACATTGTGCAAATAGCAATAGAGTAATCAGTCTCTGAGAAGAAAGCTATTATATCTATATAGCAAATATAATTCTTCAAGAGGAAAATTGAATCCCTTGAACACAGAAGGTAGAAAATTACTTTTTCGCAGCGATGACAATGTTTACAGTAGAAAGAAACATTTTCTACGCAAGCTGCTGGGCAACTTTGTTCCAAAACATCACTTTAGAGCTTTGTGATTACAATGACAAAAAAAAGAAAGATGTGGGATTTAGCACAGTTTTTTTTATTTTTTTAAGACTGCTGATAAATTTAGAGATGGCACCTGCAGATATGCATCAGTAGAAAGTTAAAAGAAAAGAGTCTCAAAGGGAAGTAGATGCTCACCTAAGCTCTTTCTCTTGATCAAAATATAACTTATAAAATACATCAGTAAAATAATGAACACATTCAAAATAATGGTTTCACATTCAGCTCTTGGCTGTAGCCAAATTAAATCCTTATCCAACGCAACAAAAGTCCGTCCTTATTATTTTTTTTGTGCAGTGCAGAAAATGTTTGATTTGTTACAGCAGGTTATCTCTATAATTAGCAGAGAAAGATGAATCATTCTATTCCCACACGCAACCAACAGATAACAGAAACACTGGCTGAGTCAAATATACTCTTCTGCAGATGATATGAAGCTCACAACAAGCAGAAACGTCTATCTCGACAAGATATTTAATCCTCTATTCGGAGCCCAAACTCAGCCAGTAGGACGATGCAAGTGTTTGTTATATAATTTCATGTTTCCAAGGCAACTTCATTTAGCAGACTTTCCTGGAAGTGATCTGCCTTATTTGCGGGAAAATCTCTTCAAAGATGTGACACTGCATTGCAAACGCGGTAATTAGCTTTTTCCTCTTTGGAGTCACAGCTTATTATCATGCACAGAGCATACAAAGATCATTTAAAAAAAATAAAAAAGTACATGCAGTATATGCCTATTCAGATATGCAGACGTGCAGATAAAACAATAAATGAACAAGAAAAGTGCCGGTGAAACGACTATCAGTCAAGTCAGGTATCATCAATCAACGCTGCCATCAACGCCGCTTGACAAATTAAGATGGATGCCTAAAATGTGGTTGCATCATCACATTGATTTTGCTCCACAAATGGAGCATAAATACAGTGAGTTTTAAACTTGTCGTCTCGGGTTAGAAATTGCCGCCTGTCACCTTCTCAAGGCTTCTTTTTCAGACACTTATTACACCGGCGGTCACAAACACGTCCATCCATTACCTGTCAGCTATGTAAATACGTTGAATTAAAAGTTCACGTGGCATTAATTCTTCCCTCTCCATCTTTGTCTGAAAGAGACAAAGAGTCCGGCTCCCTCCTGCTCGTCTCTCTTCGGCTCTAATATCATAGACAGCAGAGACATGGCCGGAGAGGAGGAGGAGGAGGAGGAGGAGGAGGAGGAGGAGGAGGCGACAGCTCGCTAGACCGAGCCTTTGTGAGCTTGACGGGCCTGACTCACGAGAATGAGATGTTTCCAAAAATAAAGGAGGGAGGGAGAAAGAGAGGGACACAGAATGTGCTGAACAGGCTGGAACACAAGAAAACGAGTGGATTAACTCCCTCCACTACCCCCCACCCCCCCACCCCCCAACCCTCCCGTCTCCAAAAGCCCTTGGATTCATCACAAAACATGCCGAATTAGTGGGAACAAATCGCCTGTATAAACACCCCTAAACACTTTCCCCCAATTGCAACGACGCAAAAAATTAGATAAATAAATAAATAATAATGCCATCCTCTGAACAACATTATTAAAAGCTGAATGGGGTACGGGATCTGAGCTTTAAAGAAGATCTCTGAACGCTGTTATAAATTCTACATCAAATTCAGCTTCTACCTCCTTAAATATTTATTCTCCTTGCTCCTCTGGGGCCAGATGTGCCACGCTGTGAGCAGATGTAAGCAGTTGGTTGCGTGATGTAAATAGGCATCATATTAATGTACATGTTTGGCTTTTTCATCATGACAGATTGCCCTTCTGCAAATGCAACGCTATGAGAATATGGTAGTCTCAGCCTCCTTGCTGCGAATCATAATACTCTGAAAGCCCCCATAAGCCAGATAGCAGCTTCTGAATATTTTAGTTTGTTAGGAAAATGTTTGCGGTGCAAGCTCGTTTTGTCAGTTTTATCCTACAAGCTCGGTCTAATTTGAGCACAATAAACGTGGAATAAAGTGACTCGCCTGCTCATTGGTGGAGAGGCCTTTTACCACCAGCAGCAAAGCAAAATCATCACAACACTCAATTCAATTTTCATGTGACCCAAATATTTCTTTTCCTTTCTGCTGACTACTGTAGGTACGTCATCCAGATCTCCTCATTTCAGACTCCGGGTGCATATATGTATATGTGTGCGTGTGTGTGTGTGTGTGTAGTGTCTGGTGGATAAGATGATTATCTCAACACACTCGCACAGAGATGCAGACAGCGTTAGACCACTTGGCCTGTGATTGGTCAGCCTCCCCAAATCTGGAGTATTGAAGAATGCCCGCACAAAAGCCACCAAAATCACATTCACTATCACGCAGACAACGATAACAAATGATGACAAAGATGATGACACTGATAATTTGTCATCCGCAGCATTGATTCCCCATCAGGCCTCGGACGGCACGGCAGGGTATCATGGGACCCTTTAATCTAGCATGAAAGACATGGGTAATCCTTGTCGGAGGATTACTCCCGACCAGTACTCTCTCCTCGCATATTCCAATTTTGGCGTACATGTGCTTAAGTGCTAACCCACCACTCGTGATCTATCCGCGGCTCCATCACTCATCCTGAGTCTTAGCAGCGAAGGGGACATGTTTACTCCTGACTCGCACTGCAACAGAGAGGATTTAACAGTAAAGAAACAGAACCTATGTGAGCTTACATCCTGACCTGTGCTCCAAACAGACTGCAGCGACAGTCTCTGCGGCTCGAGCCATCCATTCAGAGCGTGATGACATTATGCTAAGACATTTACACTCCCATGAAGAAGCTCAGTCACAACACATTGTACATACTGCGCCTACAGATATCAAAGCATAAAACATTGGGGAAACAGCTGTAATAACTGCCCTTGCAGGGATAGGCATGAACATGTCTGACGTCTTCTAACCCTGGTAAAAAAAACAAAACAAAAAACAAGTGTCAAACTATTCCTTGAAAAAAAAAAAAAAAAGACAGATTTTTGCAACACAAACATCCAATCATGAGTAAAATGATGAACCTCCTACTTCCTTCATGTCTTTGAGAATTCTACTCTTAATCTACCAATTCAAAGACAGCATCACCCAAATAAACACAGGACATGCCAGCTGTAACATCTAACATAAAGAACGTATGAAGAAACCGCATCAGAGATACCTTGAGGCGAATACAGGTGTGACACCAAAGATAGAACTAAGACTAAAGTCTTCCTCCTAAAAAAAAAAAAAAAGAAAAAAAAAAAAAATTAGCTCCTAGCAGATTTCTAGAGAAATTATCCAACCACTGAATCTCACATTACAGGAGAGGAGAAAAAAAAATACTGTTTAAATATGCAGGACGGAACCTTTGAAGCTCCATCCGCAATTTAATCAGTTAATATTTAAAGCAGGGATATTCTTTATATAAGGCATTTGCATGATGGGCTGCAGGAGTTTGGAGGAGGAAAAGTTGTTGGAAGTGAAGACTGGGATATTATGTGGCGGAATTTTCGACAACTTCATCCTGCTGATCATTGGTATTCAGCGGCCTGCACTGCCTATAATAGCTTGTCTGACAATAAATGCTGTAACCCCCCCCCCCCCCCCGGGAATAGAAATCATCATTATGGTGTGTTTTATTGGATTTTCTCTCCCCCTGAATCTTTACCTAATGTCATCTTTGGTACATATTGTCAAACAACATAATGCAACTGGTGTTTTACATACATTTATATTCAAA
This sequence comes from Seriola aureovittata, assembly GCF_021018895.1. Taxonomy (NCBI): domain Eukaryota; kingdom Metazoa; phylum Chordata; class Actinopteri; order Carangiformes; family Carangidae; genus Seriola; species Seriola aureovittata. The sequence goes on from NC_079385.1 coordinate 9,663,829, forward strand.
TTCATTTAATTCTGACAATGCATCTGTCCAAATTTAAAATCCCTATGTTTGTAAAAAAAAAAAAAAAAAAAAAAAAAAAGATTTGCTGAAATTGTCCCAGATGTTTTCTTGACATGCATGGCCTCTGGTTATTATCTCCAACAGCTTTGGAAAATAACAGGCAGTCATTCAGAATAGAATTAATGGATTATGAATGGACAGAGAGCAGATTTTGATTCTAACAGCAGGCAAAAAAAAAAAAAATGAAGTTTTAGGCAACACAGTGACCCTCACATTACCATTCATCTGACCATTACTGTAGCACATTAGCCATAAGGCTGCGGCGCCATTAGAGAGAAAACTACTGCACCTCTGTGCTTTAGCAACTGTTAACCATGTACTCCACCACTGGAGAGAGGTACTGTTGTGACACACTGATAGTGGATTGACCTGCGCACAAGGACAAACATGAAAAACCTGCAGCAACAAACTCCACACACACACACACACACACACACACTGTCACAGGGGGTCACTGCCCAGGACCGCACTTTTGCAAAGGCACACACGTTTAAACAGGAACTCCATGCCGTACATTGTAATCATGTAATTTCGCAAAACAAAAATGAACGCCCCAGAGAAATTTCGCAAAGTATATTGAACCATTATATTTCCAGCTCTCGTTCTCAAGCGGTCACACAATCAAACAAATATGCAGAGCGGGGTGATGCCAAGACAGAAAGCAATTCTTCCTTTTTCCTGAGTAGCTTGTCAGAAGATTGAGTCGTCCACTCCATTCCATTCAAGGCAGCTTTCCATATTCGAGTGCTTCTCGGCATAGACCCTTACTGCACTTTAATTAAGGTTTGGCGTGCATTATACAAATAGAAAATACTTAAGAGTGCAGAAAGGCTCACATTAGATGAGCTCCCCCCACCCTTTTTTTTTTTTTTTTTTTTTTTTTTTAGAAAAAAGCTAATGTTTCTCCATCAACAAATGGTATTTACTCAAATTATAGACAGCAAATGAGGGCTAGGGTGAGATGCTTTGTTTCAGAGCCCATTGGCAGTCCATTAAAAAGCAGAAATTGTGTGCACAAATCCGCTGAGATACAAGGAGAGTGACACGGAATTAGGGATGGTTGTGTTTTTCATTGGCAGCCAAAAATCCAATGGAAAGTCTTCTGATCACTAAATGAAAAGTATCCCCAGCAAAACATTATAATTGCTTCACAGAAATGATCCGTTTTTTTCTTTCTTTTTTTTCTTTATTCCATGATCTAAACACAAGTACAAAGATCCAACCCTAGTCAGATGGTACAGTAGGCTACAGCGTCCTAATTGCTTTGCTTATGAACAATATGTTTCTCGATGTTTCTCAGGAGAGATGTTACCTTGGAGGAAAAAGAGTTCAGAGTGAGAGCTTGTCTGCCAGAGTGAACCGCTTTCAAGCCGACCACCTCTGCATGTCATCTTCTCCCAGACGTGGAGAGAAACAGAATTACTGGGGCACTCAAATGAATATGCGAGGAAATGGGCCAGCGCTCAAAATTGACACCATTTGTGATTTGCATATGCTGAATGAGGCTAAAATATACATAAGTGAGATGTTAATTCCTGCTCCAGTCTCAAGTAGCACAGTTTCAGCCCCAGTTTAAAGATTTAATCCCACAAAATGTCATGTCTTGTTTCATCAGCACTTGCATCACTCATCTACCTCTCAATCTCAAGACGCTTTGCACAGGTTTCTAATAAATACCTCACAAAATCATGGCAGCATAATGGACACAAAGCAATGACAAGAACATAATGTAAAACCACACCAGAATCTCCTGATACAGTCCCTTAAATTTCAATACGTGCTTTCACAACATCTGCCTCGGCCCGTCTGGGTCCAAACTGGGATGATCAATGTCCAAAACAAAACAGTAATTGCCAGCCTCGTCATGAAAATGGATCCCTAATAGACATTTCTCGTCAGCGGTACCTGCAGCCCAGCATGCAATTACCTGGAGTGTTTACAAGCCATTTCAGCATCATATTTTGTGTTTCCAGGCACCTCGGCTAAGGTCATTACTTAATTGAATGATTTTTAGAGGAAAATGGGACAGTAGAACACATTTTTGGTCAAAAGCAAAAAAAAAAAAAAAAAAAAAAAAAAAAAAAATCTACAATCTGAACGTCTGCATCACACAAAACTGGCAGTTATGAATGTTGTATTATTCAGTTCACACTCTACACCTGGAGATGCACATGTTAGCTTTCAGACATTATTAACATACTGCAATTACAGTCTTTTATAGAGAAATACCACTCAATTTAAGAATCAGCACGTTTTGGTCTTGTGGGCTTTATTAGCCTCATTTTTTAACGAAGCTCTAATGGCTTGATCTTTTTTTTTTTTTTTTTTTTTTTTTACATTCCGCTATTTATTTAAGGAAAAAATATTAATTCTTTATCTTTGAATAAACTGAAGAATCCTTGCATGGGAGGTATGAATAAAAAAAAAAAAAAAACGTCCTTTTAATTTGAAGCTTTTGAGCTTGCAGATTTCTTGCAAAATGGATATGCATTTCAAAGTAAATTTTAAAAAAAGAGCTTTATTTTTTCACACTTCTCGTTTCCATATCTTCCCAATTCATTTTCAGTGCTGCCTCACTTCAATGTGACCCTAAAGGAGGAGAGAATGGGACAAACCGCTATGTCATTTGTGGCTACAGGGCTCAGTGCGAGGGTATTCATTAATCCAGAGTGGTTTGCCATTATTCCATATGGGAGTCGCATATATTACATCTGAAATTCAGTGGTATTGCCCTTTAACACAGAATGAAAAACTGCAAGGGTGAGTGTGCCCAGGGATATATTCACGGAGATTATTCCCATTAAATGTCAAACTGACTTCACATTCAATGACAAGGTTTAGCATATATTCAGTTTTGACAAGGTGTCCCAAGGACTCAAAAGACAGAAAAGAGTGTGTTCGAAAAGAGACACATTTGAAAACGTTATCACTTTCTCTTATAAAAAAGACTGTTGGCATGAACAGAAATGACATATAAAATCCTTGTAGAAATACCAACCACCATTCATCATTTCAATACAAAATATGGACTATAACATTTCAGCAGTGGCTTTAAAATACTCAGCAATCATAAAGTCATAATTTTAGCCCAGTGTGGATTGTTGTGAGTGTTTCGTAATTAAGAACATACATTTTAAAGATAAAAATGTAAATCTTTGACCTGCAGCAGAGTGACGATGTTGGCAGATTCATCACCTGAACAAGCACCATTTCAAATCACTAGGGGCCTTTGCAGATGTTTTCCAGCTGTACAGTGCAGTCTCCCCCCAATGACAGGGATAAAAACAAATTTTGCAAAATGGAAACTTTTTATTTTTCAAAAAGCAACAGATTACACAGTTAACTTTCAGCAAATGCAATCCTAACTGAAACTGTACTCACATTCGGGACTTCAAAATGAAAGACTCACATACTTACACACAATCTATCTATAATATACAAAAAAGAATACATAATAAATATTAAAATGGCCACAAGAGAAAAAAGTAAGTCATTGAAAACAATCATTAGAGAGCAAATGTAGGGAAAGTAGAAACAAGACGGTGTGCCTTAAATGTCCTTTTTTTTTTTTTTTTTTTTTTTTTCTTTTACATTTTTTACAAATTGTGCAAGATTTCATACTAAGGCTCTGGTCTTGAAGTGACTGTTGTCTGATCCACACAGCACACACACTCTGAAATGCACACACATGCACCCACTGACACACACACATGCTCACGCACGCACGCACACGCACGCACACGCACGCACACGCACGCACACACACACACACACACACACACACACACACACACACACACATACACACATACACTCCCTGTGCTCTGAGCACTCTGTGGGGTGTAGCAAACTGCTGCAGAATAAAAATGGGCTGCTCAGTGTATGGCCTGTGATGCTCATGGGAGTGGACCAGCTTTTAAAAATGGACATGCACTTCACGTTGATGTGAAACAGAAATCAAACTCCCCTTGCATCTTAAAAAAAAAAAAAAAACTTTTTAGGAATGAATGAAATAAATAATAATAATAAAAAAAAATCTCCCAACAACCAAGAAACATGACAATATCATAACCATTAAGGCAAGAACACCCGGAGTGGCATCAGCAATACTGTAACAATATGATAGTGTTTAGGTACATGGATATGATGAAACATTTAACTACTTCTTCATTGTCTTTTTTAAGCACAAGGTTGTTCGTAAAAGCAACTTTTTTTTTTTTTTTTTAAATCCAAACATCATTTCATCTTTTTTTCCTCTTTTTTTTGTAAAAGGTGATAAGAAAATAACAATGCCAGACACTAGGGACATATGGATCGTAAAACTACAAGAAATCATTTCTAGGTTTAAGTTGCAACTTCAAAACCACACATTGTAAATCCCCATCGTTAAGCCCCCGCCCAGGAAATGAAAAAGGTATCACTTACATTAAAACCATTTTATCCTCTTGTGATGGTGTATTCCAACAGTCACCAAGTTTTGCTTTACTTACAGCGATTGTGTAGTCTGTTGCAAATTAAAGCATTCATTGTTTAGTTTGGAAAAAAAGAAAAAAAGAAAAAAGTTGTCCTTGCAATGCAACTGGCAACTGTTGACCAAAAAAAGCATCTTTACATCTTCTTTTTAGTGCAACTCTTAAAATGTAAAACATTTCCAGTGATTCCTTGAGAGGTATCATTTCTTTGTTTTGTGTTCTTTTTTTCTTTTTCTTTTCATATTTACGTATTTCACACCTCACAGAATAACGCATCTTCAAATTATCCAAAGCAAGAGGTTTTGTTTTCATTGTTCTGTCAAATCATTTTTCTTTTTCTTTTTTTTTTTTCAACTTTTTGCTTCTCTGCATTGGCATGGCCTTCCACAATGTCTGTTTACTAGAACATAAACACAGGAGGGGATCCAGACCTCCTGCGTATTTCCCATTCCCTTCAGCCTCCATGTTTGATACATTTCATATTCAATCACCCCGGCAGAGCCTCGTGATTGGCAGTCCACCTTCTACCTCTGAAAACAAGGGTTAGGAGAAGGAGGAACAGGAGGAAAACTGGAGGATGAAGAGAAGAGAGATAAAAAGAGAGAGTGCGCTGTACAATGGGAACAAGCCCAGATCAAGATCAATCAGGGAAATAGAGACATAGATGAGAGAAAAACCCACAGCAAAACCTTCATATAACGCAGTAGGGTTCCCTTGGTAACCTGGATTTTCTGCAGTAGAGGAGTGTGGTGCTGAAGCAGCGCCGGAGCTCCCTGTTGGAGAAGATGCAGATGAAAGGATTGACCCCAGCCTGGGCAAAGCTCATCCACACGGCTGCCGTCAGGTAGCCCCCAGGGACTACAGGGCCCCTTGCAAACACCCGCCAGTAGCAGGCGACCAGATAGGGCCCCCACAGTGCCAGGAAGAAAAACGTCATGATGTAGAACATCCTACTAATCCGCTTCTCTGTTTTGAATTCATCCAATACCAGTAGACGCCTGCGGCCCGCTGCGTTGCTGTTCTGCCGGATGCCCAGCAAAGTAGGCGGGGTGGGGCCTCGACCAAATCCAGCCAGCCAGTTGGCGGCCGCCTGCCCGCTGGCGCCCGGCCCGTGGAAGGTCCAATTCTGGCTGACAGCAGGCACGAACTGGACAGGCTTCATCTTTCGACGGTCGTGGACAAAAAAGATGAGCTTGAGGTAAACCAGCTGTGTGGCCAGGAGGATGAGCGCCAGCAGGAGCATGAAGCCCAGCGAATCATTCGCCCTGAAGGAACGGTGCTGGAATGTGCACTGGTCCTCCTCCCGGATAAAAGAGTACGTCCCTACGTCTAGCACCGGCGGGAACGCCATAGCCACTGACAACGTCCACACCATGCAGATGACAGCCAGACAGGTCCAGAAGGTCAGCCTCTTGGTGTAGAAACGGTGATGTGCGATGGCCAGGTAGCGTGTGACACTGACACAGAACAGCATGAAGGCCGTGTGGAAACAGGAGAGCACACCCAGGAAGGCGATCACTTTGCAGGTCAGCGTGCCGTAGGTCCAGGCAGATCCATTCTTGACTGAGGTGAAGACAAAGGGGAAGCAGATGGCGGAGCGCAGGATATCAGAGGCGCACAGGTCCAGCAGGAAATAGTAGGGCGCTCGGTGCAGGCTCTTGTCTTTGACCAGCAGGATGGAGATCAGGAGGTTCCCAACCACACCGACTCCAATGATGAAACCCAGAGAGGTCAGTTTGAGGAACGTGGCGAGAGGAGAGACATTCTGCAAGATGGTGTGGTCCCCTGCATGGCTATAGTTCGCCATAGATGGAGGAGGGATCATAAAGATAGCGGAATAGCTTCAGCCAAGTATCATGATCTAGAGGCGGCAGGGGGAGGCGTTAGATCCATTTGGCGGTGTGCTTTGAAGAGGTTTCCAGGCATATAGGCAACCTCTCCTCTAAGGCATCCTTTGTTCCTTTGTCTCATCACACCTAAAAAAAAAAAAATCCCTGAAAAATATCATCCACCCATCAGCATTCAATCTTACACAACAGCTGCATTGTTTTCAACTGCACTTGCACAATCTAGAATGTGATAATAATTTTCCCTCTGTCTGCCATTTATTTATTTATTTTTCCGTCTACATTTTAACATTTAGAGTGGCACAGTGCAGAGCTGTGCCTCAGCCTGAATACTTTAAGTCTACAGACAGAAACACAGACAGACAGTGATGGAGCTTGATCAGACCAAAGCATTAATCCATTTCAAGCAATATTTTCTTTTATGTGGCTTCAGGAATTTCCTGAACAAAAGCACCATCATGGCTAAAAAAAAAAAAAAGAAAAAGAAAAAAAGAGCACAGTCCAGCCTTCATTAACAAGCGACGCATTTTTTTTTTACCTGTGCTTGCGGGAAAGAAGCGTTAACGACCCCAAAAAAAGAAAAAAGAAAAAAACCCAAACCCAAGAGCAAGGGCTCGGGTTGTAAAATTCTAGACATTTTTTCCCCCCCAGCGTACTCTGAAACATTAAGAGAAATGCAGTCCAAAATAAGCTCCTCTTGATCACACCCTACACCCTGCAGAACAGAGGAAGGCTCTCTGAAAGCGGTGGGTGCCTTGAATAAACTCGCCCTGCCTTTATGCATTGTGGAAAATCGAAAAGGGTGCATCCATAATAAAGCCTCCGTGTTTTTGTCTGATTAAAGGTTAACTGGATTACGGGTCTTAACGTTAATAAGCAGTGTTCTCATTAGGGGCGTTCATTGAGCCAGCCTCCATTTTCCAAATCATCTTTTATATTGTTAAATACAGAGAGTTAAGAGACTATGCTGGATGTTAGTGACTCTATAAACCGCATTTCCACACAATTCAGCTGGTTAATGTGCGGGTGTGATTGGAATGGATGGGTAGAAGTGACAATAACAATCCGGCAATTTTACGGGTTTGTTCTATCCAATACCTATTTTTCTATTGTTCAGAGCATCTCGTACAGCCTGTGGTCGTATCTGATTTCATGAATATTAGCATTGGTGTCTACTTACGCGTTTAAATGCGTCCTCCGATTATGAGTCGAGTATTTTACGCGCGTTTGAATCCGAGGGATTTCAGTGAAAAAGCAAGGCAGGGTAAAAGAAAATCATCGTACCCGCATCCCAACCGGCTGGATGAAGCGTAACAGTGTATAGCGGATCCGCACGTCCATTAGACTAGAATAATTTCCAAGTCCCCGCTACGAATTGCCCAGAATCGCAGCCACCACACAAGACAAGGCCAGAAAAAAAAAAAAAAAAAAAAAAAGAGAGCGAGGGGGAGAGAGAGAGAGAGAGAGACGATCACAAGATCAATCAAAATCCTACCTGTTGATATTCCTATTTCGTGTCGCCTCCTGGAAGTTATTCACATCGCACAGTTCGGGGTCTTTTTTTCTGCTTTAAAAAGCCTGGTTTGTTGCCTGCTTCCCCCTTTTTTCCCTCCACGGTGAATATCCTACAGTAAACGGAGCCCAGTGCGCATGCGCCCTGCATCCCTATTTGTGATCCAAGACGCGTCTCGTCTCTTGTTGCAGCAGCAGCAGCAGCAGCAGCAGCAGCTCCGTCTCTCTCACGGCAACATCTGTTCAACGGAGCCGCTGCTGGCCGGTAACGCGTTACACCGGTACTCACCATCACCTCTGGTAACGTGAAGTGTAACGGATTACTTTTTGACTGTCAGTTTGACAGTTACAGTGTAGATGAAAGGACAACTTAATTATCCCCCTGATTGTTAGATGGATTTAGATTTGATTTCTTTCAGGCTTTTATTGAAATCAACATTTAAAAAGCTGACTGGAGTTCAGTCTGGGCTGATCACATCTTTTGTAGTACATTGTTTTATCCCTTTGCAACCAGCATCCTTACCAGATTTATGAGGCTATCAGCACAAACGCTCTCTGTCTGGCTTTCATTAGGCTCATACATGTTTCACTGCACAGAAATGTCGACCATTATGTACAAAGTGAAGGGTTAAATCAGGCAGCCTAGTTCACCTCAAGCTAGAATGACTTCCCCAGTACTGTATATGCATAATTGACAAGCACTTTGCGCACTGTTGTTCGTTCCGCCCAGGGCAGCATGATAAATTCATAGGATTTGATTTCTCAAAAATGTATGGAGAGCTGTGATGTCATGTGCAGTGTAACAGGAGAACAATGATTCAATCAGCCACATGTACACACACTTAAATGCTGCACACCTATATGAAACACAGCAGCGAGAGGCTGGCTTTGTATCTACCTGGGTTGTGAAACATGAATTAATCATAATCATACATGTAGGGAACGTGTCACTGCTGGCAACTGTCACAACTTTCACACTGGGAACTGTGAACTGTGCAGATTTCTATTTAAAAAAAAAGAAAAAGAAAAAAAAGAAATGATGCAGAGATGCTCAGTCAGCTCCTTTTCAACACATGGCCACTCCTCCATTGATAATAAATGTAGATACAGTCATGGAGGCTGACACTGATTTGGAAACTGAAACTGAAGAAATTGCCATTCAGATGAAGTTAAATTAAAGCAATAATTTTTCACTTCTGATCAGTCACTCCATTCCGCACAGACCTTTTAAATATTTTGTTGGATCATCATCTCAAGGTTAAATAATGATATTTAAGCATCAGTTATACAATGTGATTAAGTTGGACATTTACATAGCCTGTTGAAATGAGGAGTTCATTGAAAAATTTGAAATAATTTTGGTCTAGTTGATTATATTTGCTCCAATATTGGAAAGAAATGAAATACATTTACTCAAGTACTGCGAGTAGTACCGCTGTTTTCCATTTAATGCTACTTACTGCCACTCCACTGCATTTCAGAGGTAAATGTTGCATTTTTGACTCCACCACATTGATCTGGCAGCTACTTCGCACATTCAGATTTTCCATAAGAACATGGATTTAGAAAATGATGCTACATTATTAAAGATCAAGCCAGCGGGTCCCAGTCGTTTCATCTTGTGACCCCTCACTAATGTCATGTCTCAGATGTCTGTGTCATTAGGAGATCCACTGAAGAGACACCCCCCCCCTCTAAACTTATCAGATTTCTTTTTTTTTTTTTAATAACTGTGTGAGGTGCAAAGAAGTAAAATTATCCACCATTTCACAAAAACAGCAAACATCAGAGAAAGGTCCAACACTGAATTTAGTTTTGTGTAGATGGGTTTCTTTCTTTTTCTACAATATTTATCATCTCACGACCCCTTAGATTTAACATGACCCCTTGGAAGGGGAACCACCTGACTATAAATTAAAACAACAGTATTACAAATTAATCTGCAGAACAAGTGCTTTTATTTTTTATTCTTATTCTTTGTATTCTGCTGATAACACTGCTGTATTTTCAATTATGTAGGATTTTGTGGGGATTTAACTTGTAATGGAGTAGCCTACATCACATATAGGTGAGACTGCATGGAAAAGGTGTGGATGCCCCAAACTGGTGAATTATTCCACACCTGTTCATGAGAGCACTCTCCTCCACACGTCCTACGTGAAAGCGGAGCAGAGGGAACAGGATTATACAGCATATCATTTACATTTCATGACCACGAGCTGTGAAGAGCATCGGAGAAATCAATTTATTCTCACAAAGCGATAGTCTAGCAGAAAGTGCAAAAGCAGCTCCACTCTTTTTCACCTAATAACACACGTGTGATATTGTGCTTCAAACAATGGCAATGGTTGTGTTCAGCATTGCAAACATAAACACATCTGGAACTCGCAGTGATTACTTCAAGCATAGCAAATATGCGCCATATGCAATGCAAGCTTCCTTATAGGAGAATAACTGCAGCAGTCTTTACGTATAGAAGGCAACTGTGTTTGGTTCTGAATCTCAGCAGTGCAACAAGTAACAGTTCCTGGTTTTGGACTTCCTGGATGCTTCCCTCCACCTCCCCCAACAGAGTCCACATGGTTCCCGTCGAGCCCGACGCATTAATTCCAATAAGGCACGTTTCCTGTCAGCCGCTTCGACACGACCCCCTGTGCTAGAAGGTCCGCCGGAGATCTCACACACACAGGGAGGGATTAATGCGGTGGATGGTAAACAGGACAGGACTGGCGCACGATCGGAAGGGTCCCATCTCATCACAGCTGTCCGTTCCGCCTCCGTGCGTACCAGCCAAGGCAGCTGCAGAAGCCCACCACGGCCAAGACGGTGCCCAGGAGCAGGGCTAAAGCGTCGCCCGTGTCGTAAGCCTCCGCCGGGGGGATCAGACAGAGGACGAGCAGCCAGACGATCGTCGCGGCGTTTGGAATTTCAAATTTGGGGGCCATGTTGAGGTTCTCCGCTGTTGCTGTTGACTGTCCGGGAAGCTTGTTGCGCCTGCGTCAAAGTCATATGACAGCAGCAGAGCGGCTGGACTTCCCGGTGCGCTCAGCCAATTGGAGAGCCGCTTTATTCTAACCTGTTCCTTCTTTTTTTTTTTTTTTTTAATCTCTCTCTCTCTTTAAGAGTCACTTTATATTTCAGCAGCCATTTGTCACGGAAGTAATTGTATAATTCTGCTGTAGTTGATTTGTTTTTTCACAGATCATATAAAAATACAAACAGATCCTGGGCTCAGTAATTCCATCGTGAGAGGATTTGTGACATCTCTCTACTTATTAGTGACAATCGGGCAGACAGGCTGTCAGTGCTTCATGTCGCAGCCCCTCAGGCCCTGCTATAAACAAGTGAGACTATTTTACATCAGTCAGGCTCATCAACTGCTCTTGTTTGAAGCTTGATAGTCCCTCTGAAGACACGTGTTGACATGCGTAGACTATGACTGTGTGTTGCATGTGACACTTGTTGGTCAAGGTTAGATCAGGGGAAAAAAAACCCAAAACACCCATTACAGCCGCGAGACAAGTATTTTCCACATTATACTGTAGATGCTATTAGCTGCCTTAAGCTTTATGAATGTACCTGGTCCATTTTACTATTTCAATTTGGACAAGTCCAACCCGGTTGCTCTGCTTTGCCTCAGCACCCCCCGATCTCCATGTTGGATGACTGAACATGCCAACATCTCAGCTCCTGCTACAAAGTGTTTGGCTTGCAGAGCTGCGGTGGTGGTGGCTTGTTAGGTAGGTGGTTGTGGGGTTTACAGGGTTTGTATCTCTCTGTTTGCTCTCCTGGGGCGCTTTGCCTGTAATTTAATTAGACTGCACAAGCCAAAGTAAAATATTGACCTTGTAAGGCTGCCATACCTCTGTACCTGCCTGCTCCGAGCGAGGAGATGAATAGGCACGCATTTCCTCCGCTCACTCTTCTTCCCTTTCATCGCACACTCTCTCTCCTGCTCCAGCTGTCTGGTTGGCAATTTGTCTCATATACGCACACGCATACTGTGGGGTCCAAAAGTCTAAGACCCACACTGTACATACAAGTTTTCCTGAGTCCTGTCTGATCTCTGTGGCTGCCATCCGTAGACCACAGGGCAATTACAAGCTCCCGACAGAGCTTCTTATTCAGGACATAAATCATGAAGCAGCTGAATCTGCTACTCTCTGTTTAGACATTCCTTATGCATCAGTCACAAACAAATGCAAATTTTGAACGTTACTAACAACATAAAACTCAACTTAAGAGATGTTTTTAATGTGTTAAGCCATCAGAAATGCCCCCCAGATTCACATTTTGGCAACGTCCTTGGCAGATATGCACGCACACACGCACAGCAGCAGCAGCAGCAGCAGCAGCACTTACCCTGGATCTCAGCAGTGTTGGTAATTGATCAGTGGGAGGATGAGAGAATATCCAGAAATGAGAGTGTTTGTCTAACAAGCCAGGACAGTGACATTAATCTTCTCTACTTATGTGTTCTGCATCGTAATGTGCTGCTCAGCACCTCAAGGTCCTGTCCCTAAATGTGTCCACTGAAGAAACTTGCAAAGGAGTCACTCTATGTAGTATCATGTACTTTATAGGTGCACCAGTGATAAACAAGGATTTTCAAAAGTGAAATTTCTTTATGGAAATATAAAGTGTAATGATACTGCAGCTATTGTGCAGATTTATTTCATTTTTCCAAAATGGATGCATTTGTGGAAACGGCCAGCGCTGCTAAGAGGCGTCCTGTTTAGCCTCAGTTCCGCTATAGCTTCTGTAACTCAGTACAATCTCTCATTCAGCATTTCTTTCATGTGCCCTTCTGAAATACGGGAGTGTGTTCCTGGGGTTTACTTATCATATTCTAAGACAAATCATCACAGCAGTTTTTATATGAAATTGAGACCTTTTATGATGTTAATAAAGTTAAACATTTACTTTGTAAGCACAGAAAAAAAAACTAAAGCTCCCAGGAAAAAACTACAAGTGCTGCAGTGTCGGTAACAGGTCATCATAACATGGTTTTGTTCATACACTCCCTCCTGTCTTTTTTTTTTTTTTTTAAACTGTCTAATTCACTCATGGACTCGCCTCTTATGATGAGCTGTTTTGTATATCCCGTAACTGTATAGGTTTTATGGGAAATGATGTTCATTAAAAGCAATAAACTGAAAATACTGAATAAACAACATTAGATTAAACTCCTAGCCTATCTTATATAAACATATGAAATGAGCCATGCAACATAATTTTGAGAAAAGTTCTGTACCAAGCCTGGATTTTTATTTATTAGCATAGCTACAAATAGTAATGGGATTTTGAATGAGGTTTCCTTATCTCAGGAACAGAACCTCCATGTTTGATAATTACAATTTATTACAAAATAAGTCAAAACAAATTATGATAGCCCATATTTACTGACTCTGTGGCAAAAGTATATTATAATTGAGGTTTCTGTGTGTGTGTATGTGTGTGTGTGTGTGTGTGTGTGTGTGTGTATGTGTGCACATGTGTATTTCCAGTTACCCCACTTTTTTATTTATCCCTTCTCTTTTGACGTTAAGAGACAGTCCTTCCCCTCAGTGCCACTGGCTGCCAGGAAACCGAGGCTTACCTGGCAGGGAAGGCACTCTATAAATATGTCCATCTCAGGTTGTGTTTCAACCTTTATATCAAATGCAAACTCTTGTGTATGTGTGAGGGTTGATGTATGCATGGATGATGTTTACGGCGTGATGACTTTTCTGTTTATAAATTTTGAACATCAGTTGTTGTTTCCAAAAATTTTAATATTCAGTGTCTACATGAATATACCTTGCTGCAGTTATGTTCTGTATCTTATTTATTTACACAGAGGACACCATGCTGAGGTTATTCGCCATCAAATGTTTTTGGAGGTAAGACGAACTGAAAAGGCCAGTTTTCAGAGTCCTTGGTTTTGTAAGCATCATCCATTCTCAATTACTTCCCACAACAACAAATACAGAGTACCACCTTTACCAAACAGCACAAAACATCTCTCCCTGAAGATTAATTATGTTCTGAAATTGGTTTCTCAGAAAACACTGAAAAGATGACCCTTTTAAGCAATTGCTGGTTTTGTAGTGCTTCAGTGCACCATCCATAATGAATTGTACTGTGAGGGACATGACAAATTGATGTTCCTGTGTCTTTTGTGGCTGTGTGTGAGATGTTGAAATACTGAGGAGGGCCTGAATCAACATCAGAAAAAAAAGAAAAAAAAAAAAGAAAGGGCAGCGAGGTTCTGTATAGCATGCTGCTACCGGACCACACTGACTCACACACCGCCAGGGATGTGGGATGAACTGAAACACACCGAAAAACCTGCAAAAAGACGAATGACGCAGTGTAATTATCTATTCACACTGGAAGCTGTGAGGGAGTCTGTGAGGGTGGATGCTTGACAATCACGCATCTGAGTGTTACACTGACAGTTGTATAATGCTTTAAAGGGTAATCAATTCATCATTGCATTGTTGCTTTGGTTTTGCAGAGACTCAGAATTTGCTTGAGATAATTTGCAGTGAATATGTAGTCATCATTTTTTGCCAATGTAATGTTATTACCATGTGGTGCATGGTAAAAACCTCCTTTCTTTGAGTCGTATTTGATACCTGCCTGACAGATATGCATTCAGAAGCTAGTCGTCAGAAAATCAAACCCAGAATAAACCACCAATATTATATCATATATATATCATATCATATTTTTATTTTATTTTTTTGATGAATGAGGCTGAATTGAATGGTTGTACCTACAACCATGGAAAGATAAGATAAGAATTTACTCAAGAAAGTGTTTGATCAAGGACACGTTTTCAAGCATCCTTATGCAAACTGTTATTCTTTAAAATATAGTCAGTGGTAATGTTTCTGTAGATCTGTACTCAATGGGCTTAAACATGCAAGTCAATATAAGGAGAATGAATATTTCAAATCCTTTAAATTTGAAGGTATTCAGGTCACATTAGTTGAGCATTTAAAGAATCAAAGATCGTGTAACACTACATTGACATACAGTATTACCTCCTATTAACACTGATGGCATTGACAACATGTTAGCAAACAGCCTATTTAGCCCATTAAATACCCACATTAGCATTCATTTGAAGACATGTTCAGAGCTTGAAGTCAAGCTCTGTTTTGCACTCCACCAACTGGTGAGGAGAATACGTGGCTCTAAACGCTCCTCCGTGTTCACCAGCTAGCCGCTAACCTTGTCTTGTCTGCTGTTAAATGTAGGGCAGGTAACGCCCAGTAAATTTATCAGAGCAGACAGCTGTCTGCTGAGCCTGGAAACGGGGTTAATGAGAGGGGTGAGAGTGATCCAAAACAGTAAAGTTGTGGGTCATAAAACCAAAACAATAAGCTGAAAGACATTAAAATGCTCTGGAGACCTGAATAACCTGATAATTCTCTTTGGGTTTGTCACTGCAAGAATGTCCTTTTACATTATAAATGTTTTTTTCCATGTGAATATAAAAATACTGATTAGTGCACCTTTAAGTATTTACTTTTGAACTTAAAATTCAACAACCCCTGTAAGACCTATAAACAAATTCTTGAAATTTTACTGTTGCATTCCCTATCTAGTTTTTTTTTTTTTTTTAATCACTACAACACATGGTTCATTTAGTGTGGTGCATTAGTAAAATGCAATCAAATAAGGCTCAAAGCATCATCATATTACTGCAGAGCTTCAAGAGAATCACTTAATGGTTAGTCATAATAGTACAACCACTACATCTGCCTGTGATTCTCCCCACAGAGTTGCGTGCGGAAATGAGTAGAAGCAGAATCAGTCCCTGAAGGTTGTAGCGGGGTGTCAGAGTGTCTGCTTTAAGCATAACAGGGAGACATGGCAATACATTTTGAACATAAAATATCCAAAACAATCACTAGTAGCCTATCAAAGTGATTCACCACACAATATTTAAAACAAATCATAATAACAAATCACCCTGGGAGGAAACCTCACTTGTAGTTTACAAATTGATAACACTTAAGCAGGTTTGGTCTTTTAAGTTTTTCACATATCAGGTGATGAATCTCCAGTCATTTTCATTTCTGTAATGGATTTAAAGTGTTTTGGATAACTATTCAAATTTCATTTCATTAGCGTCTGTTTTACTGATGAGCTTCTCCAAAACAAAATAGATGGATGCCTGTGGAAAAAGATGGGAAATAGTACAGTACTGATTTACTCAAGGTGATCAAGCTTTCTTCAGCTGCACAATAATGTGTAGCCTGCGTCAAATATGGCTGACAGCTGTGTACATCATAGTTATTCATAGTGTGCGTGTGTGTATGTGTGTGTGTGTGTGTGTGTGTGTGTGTGGTGTGTGTGTGTGTGTGTGTGTGTGTGTGTGTGTGTATGTATGTATGTGTGTCCACATGTATATGCATGGGAGACTGATAGCGCCTCACATTCCCTGTCACGGTGTAAATGTCACCTCTGTAGCTCGCAATGATGAACACAATCATATGGTTGGTTCATCATCTGCAGTGTTCATTTCCATGGAAATGTTTGTCCAAGCATACACACACACACACATACAAAATAAAGAAGTCATGTTACAGGACAGAGGTCTAGAACGATAATGTAGTGTCGTTCACTGGCATAATGCTTGACGGTGTTTCAGATAGGTTGTATTCGGTGTGTGAGTGTGTATCTCATGGGATTTATTTTGGAAAATACATTTATTTGAATAAATGTGAACGAAAAACAAATGTAAGGTTAGCTTAGCATAGCATAGGTTACCTTAGCATAGCAAAGAAGACTGCAAGCAAGGGGAAACAGTATTACACCTGTAAAACCGTAACACTGCAGTTTTTACACGTTGGTTTTTGTGTGGATTAAATGTTTTCATGTGTGAGCTACAGAGGTGCTGGTGGGCAGACTTTTTTTTTCGTTATACCTTTGGACAGAGATATGCTTCTCACCGTCTCGAGTCTTTATGCTGAACTAAGCTAATAGCCTCCAGTTTCATTTTTAATCCACAGATATGACAGTGGTATCAATCTTCTTATCTGAATAAATACAAATGAGTGCATTTCGCAAAATGTCAAACTCTTCCTTTATTGCAGCCATTGCCGCTGTGGCGCTTTAAAACATGATGGAGGGTTCTGAGGAGGATTCCCTGCTGGAGAAAGAACATGCACATGCATACACTCACCAACAGCAAAGATGCAACAGGCATACCAACATTACCAGTACAGCAATGTGCATGGTGCAATGCAACCTCTTAACTTCTTAATATCTGTTGGATTTCTGCTCCAATCAGCAAACTAACACTTACTTGTTGTGACTGCTGACTGTTGATTGTCTCAGAAAAGACAAAAGGTTTGAAGGTTTGTTTCTACTATCATCCTATACTTGTATTTTCTCACACAGTCTATGCTAAATGAAAACGCTATGCATGAGTGCAGTGAGGCAATGAAAAGTAGCACATTTCTGGTAGCACACAGTGAATGCACTTTTATTATCTATTTTAACTTTGTGGCTTCTGATGAGTGCATTATCAAACAGGCTCATGCTCAACACCCTCGGCTGTTGCCCTTTGACAGCTGACGGAGGAACAAAAGGGAAGATCAAACTTGCTCCGCGTGATGCTGATGTTATTTTCTAGGCACATTGTCTATATAGAAACATCTTTCATCCAGAAATCCATCCATGAGACACATTTATAAATCCCAGAGGATGAATCCGACTGACTTTGGTGATCCCCTCTTTTACTTTATCCAATTATTTCAATTTGTCCAGCACTTAATGGAATGACCAAACTGCTTGGTGTTGAGTTTATGCTAATGCTAATTAATAGAAATGCTACCACATTAACTAAAATGGTGAACATGGCACACTAAATAACAGCATAATATCAGTATGTTAGCATTGTCAGTGTGAACATTGACAACTTACTTTAAAGCATAACAATGCAGCATCACAGAAGTGCCAGAGCGGCTTCAGACTCTCAACATGATAGGACAGTTACACAAAGTGTCTCAAAAAGTGTACACACATTTGTAGTTTGTGTTTACATTTCTAATACAGTAAGATCAGCCCTGGAGGGAATCGTTGCCGCAGTTCTAACTGTGTTGATGTTATGCTCTCCTCACCGCTCTGTAAGGACTCTTTTCATTTGCTTGCTACCAAAGGCCGAGGGACACAAAACAGCTGCAGTGAAAGGTCTTGGAAGATCACTCTGACATCAGGATGGAATGAAGCTAGATGGTACAGCGATATGAGGGAATTATTACCACACAGTGAAAAGAGTGGCGAAAGAAAAACCTTCAACGTGAATAGATACTGTAGCATTCATTATGATTCTAAAACATTTCTAAAGGTGCACCCACGTTGGGTACAGCCTGGTTCTGCTGAAAATACGTGCTTTATATATTTATAAATAAATGATTCCACTTGAGTTTTTCCTCTTATTCTCTATTTTAGCGCTTGCACCTGTGTCACAGTGTGGCTCGGGCTGGAGCCCTCCACCGCCTGCTCTCTCATGCATCATGTCAAATTGCTGCCGTAAACAACCTATTAAGTGACCTATTTATCTGGGCCAGTTCTGCTGGCTCACTTACCCCAATTACTTTGCTGGTGGAATGTCTATTCTGGACTGCTTCACATTGCCTCACACTTTAATCAATACCTCTGCAGAACCACAAAGTGCTTCCATGTGCTAGCCCTCTCAGCAGCACCTCTCATGGCACCTTAAACATGTTACATAAGAGGAGGGCTTTGCAGGGAGATGGTGCAGCTAAATAAGCATCTGCTGTTGTTGTTGTTATGGGGCAGGTAGAGGAATTCATACACGCTTTGTTGTTTCAATGAAATATGTCAAAGATATTCATTTGTTAGGAGGTGGTATCTTAATAGCTGCCAGACAGAGCAGAATCTTGTTGTTTAACTGTTTGTCTTCATGTGTTTGTAATAATATGCACTTCTCTGAGTGCAGCCTCCCAGGCTGAAGAATGCTTCAGGACGTCAGTTCCATTTACTTATGAAGCTGTACCAGTGCATTTTCTGCAATTGAGCCGTCAGCGGCTGTCAGTCAGGGGAAATTAACAAGTCTGCTGATTGCACTGCTGGTAATTACAGAGTGCAGCTGGAGCAGTGCTGTGTCAAGCCTGGGAGATATTTTAAGCTTACGTCTGTCTTTTCTCCCAACAGCCAGGTCAAGTAATACTCTACAGAGGTTCAGCAAAGGGCTCTTAAGTGACCACAGACGATATCTATGACCAACAGGAGTGTTTCCTGGTTAGAGACACGGTACCATAACCAGAAAGTCACAGGTGCATTTCCTGCAGCAGCTGACGTGTCTGTCAGTGTCCGTCAACAAGACACTGAACTTTAAACTGCTTGCCTACCACAAGTCATCCTGGATAACTTTTAGTGTAATGCTTATAATGATGTACAGCTGGTAATAGTGTGTTGATGTAACTGGGCAGTTTATTGATCCCTGAAGGTGAAGCTCTTTTTCTCTGGAAGTCCAGAACACAGGGTTGGCTGCAGAACAGTGTAGCTTGTGCTGACTGTCATGCTCAAGAATACTTCAGCAGGTTGTCAGGAATCAAGCAGCCTTTAAGAGGGACTACATATCTTGAGTGCTGCTCATTGAATATTTTTACTAGCTTTGCATTGTACGTGCAAAATCATCCACATCCACAGAGCATATTGTAATATTACAAGGTTACACAGTCAGTCACCTCTCTATGAATGCCTAGATTTCTAAACAGCAGCTTACTGGCTCACAATGTGTATGTGCCTTTCTTAAAGTCAGGGGTCACTTAAGGGCCGCATGAGCAATCTTCCCTGTCAGTCTGGGAACATTATTTAAAAAGTCTTTTCTCGCAGCAGTCTATAAAAGCTGTGTGTTGCAAATGACTCTGTCCCTTAGCCTCCACTGTGGCTTTTAACAGGGCTATCTTGCAGAGAGAGGCAACAAGGGGACAATGTAATTTATTAGTCCACACATGTGGATTTTACACAGTCCAGACACACATTCTGCACATCCACTGTGTCCAAAGGCCTGCGCTCACAGAGTGAATATACAGTGTATCCTAAGACTGGGAAAAGTGATTTCATTTGTATATTAGCACACTGCAATTCATATTGAAATACCAGTAGAAAATATTAGTTTGTTCATTTTGATGTTGTTACTGAAATAAATAATTTGACACTTGGGAAAGACGCTTATTAGCTTTAGTGTTGAGTGTTAGGTGAGACAGTCTATTTCCTGGAGGTTTTTGTCATCACTTTGAAGTTGCTAAGCAACCAGGACACACACACACACACACACACACACACACACACACACACACACACAGTAAGTTACTGCGATTGGCCAAGAAATAGTCTGGCACCAAACATGAGACTGGTTGTGATTTTCTCATCTTACTCTTGGCAAAAAAGTGAATAAGCATATTTCCTTTTAAACAAAGACCAAGTAAATCTCCCATGCTGTTTACTAAGCCTCTGGTCAAGGCTTAGTAAACAACATTATAAAGAAACAAAAAACATTTTGTAAAGAGCCCCAGTGCTTCTTGTCTTTTGTTGGCATATAAGAAAAATTCTGAGAATGTTGTTCTTTATAGATTACCTTAATGAATACTGGGAATTTGGGATTTTAGTTTATTAGGGAGGGTTTTTATATCCTTGATGTTGTGCTAGCATCGAAAAAGAGGAAGTTTAAACATTGTGTGTGCTTGGTTTGTGCTTGTTTGCAAGTGTGCGTGTATTCATTCATGTAGACGGTGCTAAAACGTGTCTATTATTTGTGGGTCCAAATGTCTGACAAAAAGAAATAAGCGAATGGCGAGAGTTCCACTGTCAGACGAGGAATAATTGTCTAGGAGAGAAACGCAGTTTATAGATGGGATGGGACTGCTATAGAAGCTGACAACAAATTCATAACATGATACAGCGAATAAGGTAAAGTCGTCTATTTTTTAACCATGTTAATTGAGGAGGGATATTGCTGATCCAGGCCACCACCTAATCTGCCATCTTCAAGTGTGCTTAGTGTGTTTTGGACAGTGGCTACAAGCTGTAGGTACAGTATATATTATTTATAATACGTTATTTGATCAAAAACATGCATTTTTATGACATGATAATGTTTGTGTTAGGCTTTTTTCCCGTGCTGATTCCTTGTCATTTTCTGGGGTAAAGTTACTTTCAGAGAAATAAAATCCAACTTCACTGGGGGAGAAAGTCAAATTTGAACATATTGAATTTTGGCAAAAGCAGCTTCCATCCAACAACATTGGTATTGGTCATCAAGAAAAGTTTTCCAACCGAATCATTTTCAAGACTTGTTTCACAAGTAAACCAAACATTAGCGACTTTCTTGGAAAAAGACCCGCTGGCTGAGGGTCACTGCTTCAGTTTAGCTTAAACCTTTCATCCAAGGGGCGAAGATTTACATAATTAATTCCCTCTCTATCCTCTGCTTCACATTGGACAGGCCGGGGTTGTCCAGCTGTCTGTGTCTGCATTTTGTGTTACGCTCGTGTGCGCGCTTGCATGTGGGGTTTGTGTGTTCAACAAGGCTACGCAAGGTTCCCTAAGATGGTGCCAGGAACACAGAGAGAGAAGCAATGTCAGGGACTTAATAACATAATCCCTACAACCTCATCACAACAGCAGGGGAGACGTCTTTGGAGTCTAATTTAAAAACAACATAAAAATGAAGCCACACTGTTCTTTTCCCCACTTTCTTGTGTTAATTAATTTCCCCCTGCTGCTGCCGTGCCTTCATTTGTATGGTGTTGCCATCTCTGCCTTGAAGAAATATTTACAATGCAAGGAAATAATGGCTCTTACTTTGCTTTGTCTGGTTTCTTTGTAAGCTCTTTTGCTCCAATCTATAAAAACATGATTTTGCACACAAGGCTTACATAGATTTAGTAGAGTCCTGGCATTGATTGGAGATGCAAATTGCCAACCTGTGAAATCCTTCAGGCCAATTTCCATATACTCCTTGCTCGAATAACAAACAATAAAAACAAGGAGTGGAGGGAGTGGAATAATATATTTTGACAATGCAGAGCAGGAGAAAACAGTTTGTGGACAAAAATGAAATTCACTGCATTAACCTCCTCTAAAATTAAAGGCCATAACAAAGCTATGGCTTGCTGTAGTTTCACTCTTCCTGTAGAGTTTTACGACTATACAGCTACATTTGTCTGCAAGGACTTTTCTATCAAATAATACAGAAGTACTTGTGAGGTTTAAAATTGGAATGCTATGATTAAAAGTGAAAGTAAACCTTATTAAATGTTGTCGAGCTTTCGTGTATTATGCAGACAAACACAACGTTATCACAAAAGTCATTATACAGCCTGAATTCCTGCAACCGTTTGATGGCAAGGGTTTGTATTCTGTAAAATCCCAAAGCGGGGCATTGATTCACAGAGTGGCATTTTCCTTCCAGGAGTCATCCATTTTGCACAGAACAATAACACTGTCATGCATTTCATTCTTCTCACATGTCTGGACCTCGCTTGTGTGCCAGGCGAAATGAATAGGGAACGTTCTTAGCCAACAGCTGTTGACCCTTAATTTGACCTGGGAGACTTGTGCAAACCTCTGGCACTTGGCCGAGTCAGCGCACACTCACACACACGTACACACATCCATGGGTAACACTTTTTTTTTCTATGTGGGGAGAGATATCAGCCTGACTGAACGTTATTGAGACCCAGAGGACTACATGCAGTCAGGCACACGCACACACGCACGCAAGCACGCACGCGCGCACACACACACACACACACACACACACACACACACACACACACACACACACACACACACACACAGAGGTAGCTACCAGAGTAGGACGCAACCTTGAAAAAGCTCTGCTCCCCGGGGTATTTCCCTGAATGGCCTGTTTGCAAGAGCAGAACAATTGCTCATTCACTCCATCTTTTCATCCCTTCCTCCATCCTTCCATCCATCCTGGGAAAAGAAAGAGTGAAACCTTGATTCATGAGCCATGAGCTCTGTGACAGATGTTTTCCTGAGACACTTCACAGGGACACAGGGACATATGACATTTGAGTAACAAAAAGTCAGGAAGCCATGGAGGAACAAATTGTACCGCTGGGATTAATCTTCTGTATATAATCTTAAAATGAATATTAACTATACCAAAACGCAATATTGTTTTTGAGCATCAGTGCACTGGTAGGTTATGACACACACGGGCATTCATGCTCATTTTCCAGATTCCACCCCACACCATACAGGTGTCCAAACCAACCGATACGAGTTGCTATTGCAGAGACAAGGTTATGATTCCTCACTGGCTTCCCATTCCTGAACACTTCCCATTGACTGTTCTCAATCATAGAAACCCTAACTCGGCACAGCAGACTTGACAATCTTTGGCTCTCTCCCCATGCCAAAGTGTTGTGCATGGGGCTGTAATAAAGGTGATGCAAGGCATTTAATGAGTTTAGAGAGTTTGAGTTTGAAAACTGAAAAAAAAAAAGAGCAAAAGTATGAGGAAGGAATTAAACTGTGCGTCTTATCAAACTTAAGCTGCAAATGTGAGCATGCCCAGCTAACTAGATTACTACCTGATGTAGTAACCTAGCATTATTTCCAAGATAATGAGGGTTGAGGTTGTTAACATAGCCGTAGCTATTAGAGTTTCCTGCGATTTGGTTTGAAAGTTAATACCCCAGCCAACAGATAGTGCTACACAGTGCTACACTCAACCTCCACTCCTTTTCTTTGTCTTTGAAAATATATTCAAATGTAAATCTAACCACTATGTTGCAAGTCAAAGTATGATTTTCTATAGTAAACTTTCAAACCATCCAACCATTACGTTAGAACAACTAACATGTTGATTTCATTTAATGTTGAAAATAGTATAATACTGAGGATAACTAGTTGTACCCTGCAATACAGAGGGTTTTATTTCTGTTTTCTAAATGGATCATCAGCTGGTAAGAACGTAATTTCTTGCCACGGACAATGTAGCATTAGTGTCAGTCTTTTAGCATCATGTAGGAAGCGAAAATTATGTAAGACCCCGGCCCTGGCTTCTTTTATTAAAACAAATCATCTGAAAACATTATAAAGTCAGCGGGATACAAAGTTTGCAACTAATATTAGTATTAGTTTACACTAACTAGCTACACCTGACTAAATCTATTAGCAACAGTTAAACACACCAAGTATTTTACAGACTTATCGACATGACTGCATAATACATTGACTCAGAAAACTCAAATGATGGCAAAACTTAGCAAGGAGAAAACCTGTGAGAAGGATTTTATGGTGCCTCTGTTACTTGAGGTGATGCTAACGCCCACCTGCATCTATATCATCTCTCTATTCGCTTTTTTAAGCTCCTTTGTAAAAGGTTCATCTCAAAAAGTCATGTAAGGTTATCTCCACCAAGGTACAATCCCAGCCATAATGAGGCTCAAGCACTGAGCAGAATAAGGGGTGGAAATCTAAGCTGTGGCCTCACTTGGCAGCAAATCAGCTCTTACTCCTACAATTTGCCATGTTAAGTGATGACTTGCTTAAGAGGCTTGTTTGACAATCCTCATAAGACATTGGAAGCAGATAATAAAGCTGCTGATATGAGATCTGACCAGTCAAATGTTACTGTGATTCCATATCACATAATATATCATATCTACTGTAAGCCTTTAAAGTAATGAAGGATCCTATTCTGGATTTGCCTCTGTTAGCTTTAGGATTTCCTGCATCATTTTCCTGTTTTACCTTTTCTCCATTGTCATGTTGATTTAGAACGCGTTCATGCTTCAGTTGTACTGGACCACGGCTGAATGACCAGGCCCCCCACACTCGTTCTGTGATACATTCTCTCTCTCTCTCTCTCATCCTACTCTTTCTCCCTCTATGTTGTTGGCTAAGTTCTGTCCTTGGCTCAACCTGCCCCCAAAACGAGTATACATTTGCATGCATTAGCACTCTCCCGTGGCTTGCCTGCTACCCGCTGTGCCGTCGAGTCTGATTAATGATCCGAGTGTGCCAATTCTCACAGCAGCCGAGCAGGCCGCCTGCCTGTGCTCACATCAAACATCCAAACCCAGGCAAGAATTTAGAATTTCGTTTGCTAAAACAAAAACAAAAACAACTAACCACTAATACTTATGACATATATGTAAAAGTATGTGTGCATTTTACATGATCAAATGCATTTACATGTGGACACACTCTCATGCACAGGTAGCTGTATGTCATGCAGGTACCAATAGTTTCTGTATGAATGAATACATACTCACCTACAGGGAGCGCTGCCTCGGGCCATTACATTTTAAGTATGATCACATAACTTTTTCAAAGATAACATTGCTCACCTTACCTCTATGCAGCAATTAAAACCAGACGTGGTAAAGGATAGAAGGTTTTTTGAAACAGGACCAGAGACACTTTATTCATTATGTACGATGACTGCACATGAATTCGTCCTGGTGACACTGCTTAATTAGTAAAGTAGTATCGTACTCTCACAGTAAGGGGCAACACGCAACAACAACACCACATCAAATACTCTGCAGGAGAACAGCATTGGACATGTTGTACACTGGACAGAAGCCTGTAGCCTTACATGTAATGTTATAAAAACTCATTGAGCATTAAATCTCTTTGATTCAGGATGCTTGGCATGGAGAGTGGATGCAGCTGGAGAGTGAGGGGGTGGCGACTGTCCAACAGCGCACTGGACCAGTTTGCCATGACAGTGTAACTGAGTAGAATGACATTTAAAGGACCTTTTTATCCATATTTACTTTACTTTGTCAACTGAAAACCAATTTTATTATATATACCATACATACTGTAGATCTTTTTTTTTTACATTTCTGCATGAAAATCACCATTTGATGTCAGTGATATTTAGGTCTATTCTGTAGTAGAGCCACATGCTGCATTTAAAATTTGACCAGCATGTTGTATGTTGAAAGATCAGTTAATAAAATGTTATTTGTGTAACAGGATGTTGAAGCCAGTAAGGCGTTGTTCTTCGGTGTGAACAAAAAAAAAAAGAAATACTCCACAGATCTGACATCAATCATGGGGAGTGTGTAATCTGCATGTCTGTGTGTATTTGTGCATGTGTGTTTTCCTCACGTCTGCAGCTGCGTGAGTGAATCCAGACAAATTGACCAACTATGGCGGTCATTTGGAACAGCCTCACACGCCGCTGTGTTTATTACGCCGTTTGACATTTATTCCGAGGCAGAGGAAAGGAGGATAGAAGGAAGAGAGGAAGAGAGAGAGAGAGAGAGGGAGGGAGGGAGGGAGGGAGATGGGAAGGACTGATGGGAAGGAAGGTTGGGGGTAGCCGTGGAAACCCTCCATGCGTCGGCCCATGCGTGAGCTGCCATTGGTGGAACGCTCACTGTGTTCCTGCTAAAGATGCATCGTCTGATGCATGGAAGACACCTCTCACGTTCTCTCCTTCCTTTCTCTCCTTCTCTCTCTTTTTCTTTTTTTTTTTGGCTCTCTTACTCAAGCTGTCTCCCACGAGCGATGCAGAGGTTTGCTTGTTCAAATGGAATCCCCACCCCACCCCTCTCTGTTTTTAAAACGAGGGCAGAGAGAAAGAGAGGACAAGAGAGTGAGGGAGAAAGACGGATTTGAGAACATTTATTTGTGACTCTCTCACTTGACAATCATGCGGCTGTGTTTGTGGGCCAGTCGCAGAGGTAGACGAGTGTCACGAACACAGTGGTCACATCTCATTTCCACTGTGTTTACATACAGTGCACTCAGCCTGCCAGGCTTGCGATCAGTCTCCCTCAGTGTCACAGATGCTGCCTGGCAAGCTTGGACTGAGTTGAACCCTTTGTAATGGCAGTAAAGGCTCTGTCTGTGAATTGTTGTGTGTGTGTGTGTGTGTGTGTGTGTGTGTGTGTGTGTGTGTGTGTGTGTGTGTGTGCGTGTGCGTGCGCGTGCGTGCTAGCCTGGCCAGCTATTTGGTCAACAAATATGATAGTGCCTTCTGTGTATGTGTCTAAACGTTTTATGTGTTTCTGTCATTAGGGTTTAAAGACAAAACAAGCTACTATTGCATCATCCCCACCTCCATCTGCATTTTCAAAGCAATAAACATGAACATGCAGTATTTCAGACACGACCTGCCAATCCTCGACGACCTCGAGCTGTGTTAGAGGTCGCTGCCACCTTGATATTCCTGTGTCACTATTTTGCCTATATCAGCTGCATTAAACTGGATGGTGAAAGGGTGAGGGAAAAGGTTGTGTGTGTGTGTGTGTGTGTGTGTGTGTGTGTGTGTATGTGTGTGTGTGTGTGTGTGTGTGTGTGTGTGTGTGTGTGTGTGTGTGTGTGTGTGTGTGTGTGTGTGTGTGTGTGTGTGCCTGAATGTGTACACATCACAGGCAGGAAGACAGAAAGCAACAAAGGAACAGAGAGGGAAAGAAATAAAGCCGCACTGGGAGAAAGAAATACTGGGAAGTGTGCGAAATCCAAGCATCTCTTCTTTATCGATTCAATGCAAAGACAGTCGCCATGGCAACACAGCAGTCCCATTGTAAGCGGCTTTCACTCTCCGCCCCCTCTTGCTCTTCTCACCGACAAGGTATACAGGCACCCGCCGACGCCGAGCGATTATGATATGTTTTCTCTGATGGAGTGTTGACAGGCGGGCTCCACAGCTCTCCATTCATTTATCAAACTTTGCATTCTGATGCAGCTTTTAATGCAGCCTTTAATATACTGCTGCTTTCCTGTCAGCTCAGAAAAGAGAGTCTGCCTTCTTATTAAAGTGTCCTCTTGCCTGACCTGATGCCTGGTGGGAAAACAGGAGAAATCGAATTTGTTATGAGGAGGTAAAAGTATGATTGGGGCTCAGTTGTGTTTGTGGTGTTTGTGGTGTTGGTGAAGGAGATGGAGTGTATGTGTTTGTGTGTGTGTGTGTATGTGTGTGTGTGTGTGTGTGTGTGTGTGAAAGGGCAGGAAAAGAAAGGAGGGCATGTCAGAAAGAGAGAGAGAGAGAGAGAGAGTGGAGAGGCAGTTATTCACATAAGCTGACAGCAGCAGGCTGAGGTGCTGTTTCCTCTCGCCTGTCACTCAAACTATAATCAATTGGTGTAAAAAGCAATGAGGGAAACTGGACTTAGGCAGCCTGCTCTCTCTGTCTTTCTGTCTTCCTAACACACACACACACAACAATGCATGCACCCGCCATTCCTCTTCCAACTTTCTCTCTCTCGTTCCTTTCTTTCTTCTACTGTACACTCTCACACACCCGCTTACAGTATACCACACACGCATCCTCGCACATTTCACTGGCCTTGTAGCCGGGGAACAATAACAGGCCTGTCTCTCCTTGCTCTCTCCTTGTTAGCAGCAAGAGAGAGGAAGGGAGCGAGTCAAAGAGAGAGATGTGAGAACAAAATAACTACTATACGGCTTTAGAAGAGGAAGACAACGGTGGTAGAGTCTATGTGCTCGTGCACATGTGAGTTCATGCACTTCAAGAGGAGGGATAATAGCTGCTTCCCGGAGATGTAATTTCAGCTCAGTGAAGAGAGACTTGGTACACTTGAAAACATAAATAGATAAATAAGAAAGGCTATTGCAGAAATTGTAATTCTTTTCCCTTTTTCATATACATGTCTCTTCTTCTCTTTCTATACCAGACTTTACAACCCTGCAACATTTGTTTTACAGGTCAGACACTGATCGTGGAACATGTGTTACCATGGGAACTGTAGGGTTCCCATAGTACAAATACTGCTAAATACTTGCGGAACTGCCATTAAGTTTGCTCATCATGTTAACAGAAAAGTCGTACCATACCAAGAAATAAAGAAATTATGATTAAATCACATTTTATAATATTATCAGTTTCTTCTTACAACAACAAGAAGTGATTTGTTATGTTGGGCCATTTACCTGCAAACATGTATCTGATGAATAGTCTATTGCATGTTGAGTAATATTGTTGTCGGTTTTTGTCCTGCTAACAGTGATGCCAGAGGACAGTGAAGTCAGTCGGTCTTTGTCATCAGACATTTCATCCAGGACTTTGGTCCACAGCAAGATATCTCCACAACTACAGGTCTTTACTTTTGGCAAAAATATTTATGTTATCCAGAGGATGATTTCTCGTCTTGTCATGTCACAGTCGGGTTATAACATTTCCCTTTGACCAACCCTGTGGTCCATGAAAACAGTATCTTAGCGAGACAAAAGCTGGAATTGTGCTGCTGCTACATATAGGCGAGTCTGCACAGGAGATGCTCGGAGTACGTTACGTACGTTTACGTTTGTATTATATTAATGGCCACATGACCTTTCCTCTATATCACAACTAACATTTGTAGCCTTTTCCTTTTCCTGCTATTTCTATCTATTACTCTGTTAAGTATAGGAATGTCATCAGTATGTTGTCTGTTGTGTCCAGTGCTTTCAGATAGGGTGTAGTGAGTATTTCACTTCTCTGTCCCTGCAGTGTACATGTGGGGACTTCGATGGGAGACATCTACAGTAACTGCTCTAAATGTGATATCATCAACAACCTGTGACATTTTAAAATACCATTGAGGCAAATATTTGCTTTCGAGGGAAACATGTCTGAAAATGTATTCATAACATCCAGACAAATCGCTTAGTAAATCTCGTGTTGAACCCCTGTCATTATTCTGACACAAAGAGAATTTCATTTTGACGGGGATTGTTCCTGGGTGAGATAATTACACCTCACTTTGAGAGACAACGATTCTTAGATGAGCTTAAAAAGTGCACATGACGATGAGAATTGCAGAATGCGGCTTCTCGTGGTGCTCGGAAGCACTTTAGAAAATAGGCTATGGTTTGTATCTTGAGTGCCTTTGTGCAGCCGTACACTAAATCATTTTCTCAGAAGTGAAACACAAGCTTACTTCCAACAACATCCATTGAACTGTGATGAACTGCAGTGCAAGTAGACGCAGAGAAATTGCTTTTTGAAAAATATAATTTTTAGAAAAACAGTAACTTTATTACCAATTGGTCTGTTACAGGAATCCATATTATTTTTACACACACACACACACACTAACACACTGATGGGGTAACGTATTACTATGTAGAAAATGTCCTTTCCTATTGCCTTGTTAGCACTGGAGGCAAATACATTGTTAGCAGCTCCCATGCTGTACCCTCAGTATGTGACAGCTTGTGTGTGTGTGTGTGTGTGTGTGTGTGTGTGTGTGTGTGTGTGTGTGTGTGTGTGTGGGTGTGGGTGTGTGTGTGTGTGCGTGTAAACCAAAGCAGAGCAGCACATACATGAGTGTGTGCTGTGTGAGTGATCTCCCACTGGGAGCCCTGCAGAGAGAGCATTAATCAGACCCACGGGACCCCTGGGTTCAGACGAGGCCTTCTACAAGACGCGTTTGTTGTGCTTGTGTGTGTGTGAGTGTGTGTGTATGTGTGTGTGTCTGTGTGTCTGTGTGTCTGTGATGCAGGGTGGGGGGCAGTGTTCAAGTGACTACTTTTGACAGAAAGACAGCGAGAGAGAGACACACAGCAAGGGAAGCAGGAACAGTATGTGTGTCTACTGGATACCAGTATAGTTATATAAGGGCAGTGTCATAGATTTTTTCAATATAGATAATCATGGTTCGGGTGAAGGCTTCCTTTAAGTGAGTGGCTTTAACTCTGAATGGATTGTGTATAAGAAACTAGGATTCCTGATTGTGTTTGTGTCACCGTTAACCAGCATTTCCATTCTTCCTGACAGGTAGAGGAAGTGGAGGTGATGCTTATGTGCACAGTATTTGTGCATGCGGACAGATATAGACTGTACCACAACACTGAAGACTAATGCTGGGTAACATTGACCAGGTGATTTAAGTCACACACTCTCACGCACACCAAACATACTGCCCTACAAATACACACTCGTACAAACCGACTGACACAGTCTCTCACTGATGATTTAGAGTAGCAGAGTAGTAAAAATCGATCGGTATCAGGGTCACCTCATACACAGCAGCAATGTACACATCACATCACATACCTCGATCCGTCTCACCCTCCTTTCTTTACATCCTTTAAAAATCCCTCTTTCCTGTCATCCATTTTTCAACACCCCACATCTAATTTTTTCCCCCCTGAGTCACTCCATTTCGTCTTTCCATCTTCTTTCTCATTCTTCTTTCCTTCATGTGTTTTTCAATACCTGCCTATTCTTTATCCCATGTTTCCACACAGCTTGCAGCTCCTCATAAATTATGTCTTTTCTTGCCTCCTTCTGTCATAATCCTCTCTCTCCTGCCCTCTTAATCCTTCACCTCAACCCCTGGCAGTCCGTTCCATCTGTGTCTTACTCTCATCCATTGTATGTCATTAACCTCGCATTGCATGTGTTTGTGTGCGTGTGTATTTACAGTAGGTATAGTGGTCTTGTGTGGAAAGTCAAGAGGATTACTCCTGAGCGTATCAGCGGGAGGAAAGAAAAAGGTTGGAGGGAGAAATATAGTCATTGAAGGGAGAGAGAGGCAAGGGGAGGTGAGGTAGGGACACAGACAGGATGAAAGAGAGAGGAAGTGGTCGGCAACAAGAGCATTAAAGAAGGGATGGTTGTTTGGAAAGTAAATGGGAATGGATAAAAAAAAACAACCCTTTCAATATAAGGTAATTGAACACGCTTCACACAGAAAAAGAGAAATGCTAAAAAGCCAGATGAAATGTGTTTGGATTTTTTATTGCATCAATACAATGATGTGATTCACTCCAACAAAAAAAGCCTGGAAAGATCGTTGCAGGGTGAAATGCGAGGGTAAAATTGAGTATTCGAAAAAAAAAAAAAAAAAAAAGCACCAGCAACAGACGAAAAAACACAAAGTGAAACGAGGAAAAGGAATCAAACAGAAAGACAGATCCTGCGCTATGTATGACCTTTTCCTCAAAAAGAGAGACACACAGTGAGAGAGGGAGAAGGCTCCCTGATGAAACCCATTTGTGTGAGCATGGCTGCCAACAATATGTTGGTTCTCAATATGGTGCACTCTTTGTGTAATCCTAACTACCCACACATGGCCATATAACACAGTGCACAAACACACATTCTTATGCATCTTTGAGACAAACATATTCTACACATTGTGCAGCATTTCACACGCCCATACTCTCACACGCCTACACCTCCGAAGCCATTGTTACAGGCATAGACACACATTTGAGCGCGAAGCCTCACACACATATGCACACAAGAGATGCACAAAAACACACGCATACGGTACACAGGCACGAAACATGACACAGTTTACCTTGGCTCCAGACTCACTGAGTGAATCACCCAGAAATCTGTCCCTTCTGTCCAAAACTCTTAGCTTCAAAATCCTATTCCGCTGTAAAGCACAGGCAACAAAATCAGTGGATAATGTTGCTTTGTGGCTCTTTGACTTGTCATACAGAGGACAATAGTGTTACACAACAAACGAGAAAAATGACAAATGCGTTGTGCCGTTTTAGCCGTCCGATTTGATCCTTTATTTACAGAGAAAAATGAACCAAAATCAATGTTGTTAGTGGGGTTTTGATACACCTTACAACAAGGTGCAGCAACGTACAAAAGAATGTTAACACCATTGCGGGCACTCCCCCATTCAATTCCCATTTTACTAGTCTTATGGGAGCCTCAGGGCCATCGAAATGAACAGACACCGTGAGCTGTGTCTGAGTGATTTAACCCTTTTGTAAGGCCAACATCACAGGGGGAATGAAAAAGGATCCAGAGAGGGAGAGAGAGGGAGAGTGAAAGAGAGTTATATGGTTCTGTCAAATGTTGCTCTGACATTTAGGTCAGGCCAACGCTCTAAATGGCATGCAGACAGATTTACTGAGGGCTTTCAGAGAGGCCAACTGCTTGTCTTCTGACTGTCACACACTCAGGGCCTGCCTGGTCATCATTAAAGCTTTTCTTAACCCTTTGCTTCCTTTGCCTACAAGGTAATAAAGACTAATCCTTAAAGATTATGCTTTTTAGTCCTTGACTTGAATAGCAGTTTCAATATCTAAGTATTTAAGCTTCGTATACATTTACTCTGCAGTTTTTAATGAGGTGATTTTGTTTCTCAGACAATACAATCCATTTGGCCTATTGTTCCAACACAACGCAGGAGACAATTGGGATATACTTGTTTTGCATTCAAGTTATAGGGTTCTCACAAGGTTAAGATTGTTCAGGAAATAATTTGCACAGTTGCTTTTAAATTTTCACTCAGTCTAAATATTGTGGTCTTAAATATAGGCGCTAATAACAGCAAAAGCAGAGCTAAATAGACGGTTACTTGCCTGAGATGCAGTAATTTTTACTATCAATGTACCTGCAGGGACTTACTTCAGCTTAGGGGTTGTACGTGCAGATGCGCCGATTAAAAAGGGACACACAGTTGAATGCTTTTGAGTATTTTAGTTATAATTGAGTGCAGTTGACATTTCAAACAGAGAAATGTGTCCTTGAGTTTTTCCTGTTTATTAGAATAAGCTTTGACCCCAGTTTATCAGACACCACATTAATGTTTGGTCATCAGTCATCAAATGCTGGTGACTGCAGGCCTTTTTATTGGAGATACTTCACTTGCTGCCAGCTGTAAAACATTACAACTGGAAAATAAACTTGGACTCATTCATAATGTTTCAGTTTCAAACTGTGGTCTGTGGCAGCTGGGACTGGTGGACTAACATAGCAACATAAAGTAAATGAGAGAGTGCTTTGTGTGTGTTTGTGCCCGAACACTTCTGCTGAATCAAGAATGGTTCAAGACTGGTGCTTGAGTGAAGTTGACATACCAATGGTAATGTCAGTTACATTAGTCAGTGCAACAATCTTTCACATAGCCTAAAAAAAAGGAGCAAATTAAAACTATAAAAGTTCTGTCTGTTCAAAGTGCATTGAGTTTTACATACATGGTGAATGTAATGCAACATCTTGGAGGATTAAACAAAATCTTAACAGCAAATGTCTCCTGGGAATTACCATCATTAGAATGAGCCTGTTACTTTAATAATGTGTTGCATTATGGGTTGTTTGCGCCCTTAATTTAGCTAGGTTAGCATGTGTATGCCCTGCCTGTCTAAAGTTTATCAGCTAGTGACTTAGCTTGCCCCAAATGTGTAGGAATTCCTGTTAAACCAGCAGGAGATATCTGTCAGTTCATGTTAGGTGTTTTTCTGGCATGAAGGAAATGAGTGGGAATTTTCTCCCAACTTTTAAATTATTATTATTATTATTATTATTTTTTACATTATTTCAGAAATAGACCAGACAAGATCACTTGTGAAGGGCTAATGTTAGCAGCTTGAGAAAATGTTAATGTGAGCCTCAAAATGCCTACTTCCAAGAGCCTGTCAGGACAGCCACACCACTTAAAGGTAAGATATATGCTTTATTGAAAGTATGTTAAAACCATATGTTCAGCTTGTACAAGAGACAAGATATTGACTGGTTCGGGGACCAACAGTGCTAGCTGAAAAACTTTGAAATTCCCTGATACCACAGAGTAATGCGGATTTTCTGCTGACCGAGACAGTAAACTGTGATCAAATTGGTTCTTAATGATGTGGATATTATGTCAGCCTTGGAAACTAGCAAGTATAAACTGAAGTAAACAGAGCAAGCAATGCTGTGCTGCCAGGAAGTTGTTTTAGGCTTTTTTTCATGTAAGACATTTTGACCTGTTACAGTAGGAAAAACACAGGTGTAAATAATAAATTAAAGAGCGCTGAACTCCATTTAAGTACTTTGGTTTCTGGGTCCTGGTATTGTGCGTACTGATTCACTGCCACACTGAATGAAGCCATCATTAATGTTATAAGTAGCAGCTCTGCTTTTACCTACTTTGGCAAGTGAAAATGTCTGTTGTGAAAAGACCTTTAGTAATTGAAAGTAAAAAAACAGGGGTTAGAATTGCCAAATTCAAGGCTCTCCTGAATTCCACATAGCCTTCAAGATTCAATCAAGTCTAGTAAAGTATCAAACCCATTGAACTATTTTGGCATTAAAAACTTTCAATAGTATAGTGCCAAGTAGAGAATCATGGTCCATCCTGCAATATTTCTTTGGCCATTTGGGGGCAGTGGAAACAAGCTGTGAACACAACATTAATATATCATTATCTTTTAAGTTGCCGCCAGACTAACACTGTCATCATTGTTACACATATGTTCACTAGCTAGTTGCTAACTTCGTCTGTCTGGTGCAAAGCAGCTTGCATACAGTGGTTTTTTTAGAGCTTAAAACACCTGCCTGATGAAGCCAAAAATGCTACTATTAGAACAGTGAAAGTTCAACATAATGAGCGTTGTCATCCACATTATCATATTGTTTTCACATTGTAATTTGAGACATTGTGTATGGGCTTACACAGCCCTCCTACATTGCCATAATACACAAAGCTAATTAAATTCCAATGTTAACAGTAAACTACAGTGTGCCGGTATCTCTAATGTCAAAATGAAGTAAAATGTCAGCAATGAATAACTTAGTATTGCAACAAGAATATCTGTACCACAATCAGCTGAATAATCTAAGCATACTGTATGTATAAGGATGTTTGGGTGGCTGACTGCATGTTTCCATACTGTTTGCTTTTGAGAAAAATAAAGTACACAAGTGGATTTCTGGCCTTTAAAATATAACCGGCTAGGGGCAGGGACGCTTGCATACTTGCAGAGAACAAAGAACTGCCTGGCACCATGGTTTTTCTACAAGGTTCAGAAAGGGAAAGCCAAAGGGAAATTTTCTCAGGAATGGCATGTCTCCTTGTATTAGTTGACTGAATTGCAGGACACCACAGAAAAATAGCTCATCGTGATTCACTCTGCACTGCAAAAAAAAAGAAGTCCATTTTGACAAGCCTCTTCACCTAGCACTTGAACTATTTTTCAAGTAAAATAAGGTGAAATTATTTAGGCTAAAAAAAAAACAAAAAAAAACAGTTAACCTAGAGTATTTGTCATCCACTGCTGCCATCCAAAACCTTGTGGAGGACATACAGAGCGCACACCTTTCATCACCTGTTTATCTCCCAGTGGGGTGCTTTGGGACTCTGTTTTGAAAAATGTTACATAAATACGGTTTAGTATTAGATTATTCACTTTCATCTTGACTCCTTAGTACTTTAAGGGTACCTTCTCACCCATACACTCTCTCCTTGTCATATTTTTGTGCTAAAACCGTGACTAAATCTGAGGCTCG
Source organism: Seriola aureovittata (assembly GCF_021018895.1). Taxonomy (NCBI): domain Eukaryota; kingdom Metazoa; phylum Chordata; class Actinopteri; order Carangiformes; family Carangidae; genus Seriola; species Seriola aureovittata. The sequence continues at coordinate 9,699,930 of NC_079385.1, forward strand.
TGTGAATACAGCATTCCTTATGAGTGAATTATCTGCCCCTCCTCTACCTCCTCCTCCTCCCGCTCATCTTTCTCCTCATTCTTTTTTCACACCTCCTCGTTGTGATGAAAGAAACCCAGCCGACGGCACTAAAGATGACAAACAACTCTGTCATCTCACGGTAATGGTGCAAATGAAAGCACAGGAAGTAGGGGCATTGTAATTAGCGCTATAAAAGTGTGAGATATATTGTGCAGTGTGTTTTCTAACAGTGGAATATATGTGTTTAGAATGCAGAAAACTGTAACTGATTTCAAAAATTAGATGTCAGTTTGAGAAAAGTTACTATCTGCTTCTGTTTAAAGAGGTACCTTACCTCACTGGGCAAGAAATGTATTATGTTTATATAGTTTGGGAAATGAGGTGAAACACAGAAGATGCATTGTTGTACTGGTTGATGGTGTGTGGCTCCCATCAATCAGCTGCACCGCTTATCTTTATTCTGACAGGAAACAGATAGAAACATTAAGAAAAACCTGCAGCCTTGTGGTACCACTCCACTGCTTGAATCTCAAATGAATCCTCTAGCAGTCAGTATACTGCAATTAGTGTTGAATGGGAGGTGACTGTGTCCCATGCACGCACAGCTTTCAAATGCCAAGTGGCAAAAGCCTGTCTCAGTGATGCAAGAGCCAGCGGACATCTGGGAATGTCGAGTCGCGAAGGGTAGTCACAGAAGGAGGCAAGGCTGAGGCAAGGGGGAAGGGCAGGCATGTAGGTTTGTTGAGATAGAGAGAGGCCGAGATGGCGACGGGAGGAGGTCTAGGGGAGGTGAAGCTGGCAAGGTTGAGGGTTGAGGAAGAGGAGCACAGGGCACCGACGAGGAGGCTGCGAAGGCGGAATGGAGAGATGGATGAATAAAAAGTAGTTCCCTAGACTGGGGAGACTGTGGACGATGCACTCTGTCAGGTCTCCAATCTGTCAGCAGAGTGCCTCTGGTCCCCTCAGGCTGCATAACACGGCCCTGCCTCATTTTGCACTCTCATCCACTCACATACCATGTCCTCATGCACCCTCTTGTCCCCAGCAGTGCACTTCACTGCACAAGTGATTTTGCCACAGGAAAAAATAAATAAATAAAAATAGATTGGTATGTGTTTGTTACTCTGGTTCAAACTACTTATCATGCAAAATTTCATCTTAAGTTTATGATTATGCAGATGGTGTCAAATTTTTGCTTGAGACAATCACACGATTCTATAGAATAAACCAAAACCATTAGCCAAGATTTTGGTTTCAGACCCACTGAGCATGTCATGGATTCTTTGAAAAGTGGAGCTGCATTGCCATCTGCTGGAAGAAATGTAACATTGCACCAAGTCTTTCTTTTAAACCTTGTTGTCATACCCCTTTTTTTCAAAGTGTGTATTTTTATCATTGGTAGCCTCAGCAGTCGTAGTAGTTGTACTTTAAAGCTTTTATGTATCCTTATTTCCTAATTTTCTCATTGCTATATAAGTAATTTCCCCATATTATTGCAAAACAACTGCAGGAAGCAATGATAAACACTTTAATCTCTTAAGGCTTTCATGACTGATATTGGAGAAGAGGAAGCTTGTGTCAAATACTTATACAGGAACATCGCTCACATGATATTGTGAGCCGTTTATAATTTGCCTTTCAATCCTCAAGTACACACAAACACATACCTACACACAAACTCCTGTATACACACTGCAATGTGAGGGCAGGGCAAATAAGGACAGTGTCAATTAGTGTGTGGTTCTCGTTTTAGTCAAGACACGGGTTCAGGATTCGATCCAAGTTTACTGACCCTCAGTTAACTTGTCTTCCCCTGCCCCCTCAGGCACCCTCAGCAACCTGATATAACCCAGTCGAAAAGCTATCCCAGCCTTTTCTCTGTTTTAAAAACTTTTCTATTCAAATCAAGTTTTGAGTTATAGCACACATTTTATTCTTAAAATGTGTCTGAAAAGTAGCATAAGGTTAGGCAATTTAGATTTCTGAATGTGAATGAAGAGCTTTTCACGAAGTACCTCAAAGTTCATATAGTGAAGTAAGTCTGGCATTTTTAAGGTACTGCATTACCATCTGTTTAATGTAAACTTCGGTTTTATGATATATTTTTCTGTTAATATTTTTTAATATTGCCAATCTAGGAAAAGTGAAGATAGATTAGTGACAAATTACTGTGATCACATGATTTTTGGGAGCCAGAGTTTCCAACAGCTACTGTACCTCTCACTGCCATGGATTTATAAAAAGTGCAACACTATCCCTCCTCCTAGTGCAGCAAAAATTAACTTATACTGTAATCCTTACATGTAGGCATTTGAGTCAGTCAGTAGTAACAAGTAGCCTTTCCCCCCTGGGTATTAATGAAGTACCTACCTACATACCAACTTGCGCCTCTGTACTTGTTTCTCACTTTCTTCTCGTCACTGCTACTTTTTGTCGGGGCACACTACAATAGCTGTGCCTGCTCAGAGCAGTGCCCAGTGAAGAGTAGCCTTCTGCTGTGCCAACACTGGCTTTTGGCCAGTTTGCTAAAGGTGCCAGCATGGGACCGGAGCCAGCTTACAAAAGGTCATCATACCCCAGACGGGATCAAGTGACTTCTACTGAACTGCAGTGTCACTCAAAGCGCCACTTTATCGCACACTGTCACAGAGTGAGACCTCTCTGCTTGTGGTGCTGATACAGCCTTAACAACACCGAGGCATCAGTATGAATATTATATGAATATCAGAATGAAATTTGAGACAATGTTTGTTGTCATTATTACTTGTTAAGTGCATTATAGTGTAAAATCCATTTCTGAATAGCTGAACTCTGCAAAATCTATTTTGATATAGTTTTTCTGTACCATATAACTTTGTGTGTTTTTATATTTCTTTAGGTTTAGGAATGGCAGCATGTGGCAAGTTTTCATATATCAAATGCTCATTGGACGGGTTTTCAGTACGTGGAGATGGAAGCACAGACTGGCGTGAGTACACACAACTGACAGAAATGTCTAAACACACATGGACACTTGAAATGACATAGAACTATATCCACCTGCGCCATGGTAGGAAATTATGTAAGTGCAACTGTAGGAAGTTATGTAATTTTGTCCATCACTCCAACTCAGCAGTCAAATATAATTGACTGCAATTATTGGCTTCACAATGAATAAGCACTCTAATTATACTACAGCATAGGTAAAGGGCATAGAATAAGAAATCTGAATTATTATCATCAAAGTGAACATAAATCTTCACAATCGAAAGGCTTTGTGTTACTTCAAACATTTTTCAACATTTAAATAAAAGCTTTTGATTTTGCTCAATAAATGTGACGATTATAATAATTTACCATTACATCACAAAAATTCCCTTTTACAATGCACTATTACTTGTGCACACTTGTTGAACTTGCATGATATATCTGCTCATTTGTGTTTTACTGGTTGGAGTTGAATTATTCAACATACTATGTCAGAACAGTTCTACAAAGGGTTTCCCAAAAGGTGTGTTATCAGTTTTGGAAAGGATTCTGAAAAGAGCAGGGAAGTGGAGATTGCAATGTCAAAAGGCTGAATTTTAACCTGTTGTATTATTAACCTTGTGGTAAAGTGCCTTGAGTAAGTCATGAGCCGCAGGGATGAAATGGACTATTTGCTATATGAATTTGACCTAACTCCAACTCCTGTCAGCAGGCACTAAAAACTGAAACGATAAATGACTCCTTAGAGACAGAGGCAAAGATGGCCGCATGTTCACTTTAAAGACTCACCGCTAAGGTTCAAAGGGTTTATTCATTTGATAATCAGCATGTGATACTGCTGATAAAAAATATAACATCACAGAGAAACACAGAAATGTTTGATTTTTACTTCCTTAGATTATTTCCATTTAACATCCTCAAAATTCTGATCTTTTTCTTAACATTACAGGTTCCTCTGAATCACTTAATTACCTTTATAGAACTTTTGAAATCCAGGAACAATGAACTGCTGACTGTTCCTCTGGTGAAGGGTGTCATATCAGGGTCAGTGAGTTATCATATAAATAATACTGAAGCAGTTTATGGCAGTTAAAACAGTTTATCTGCCGAGGATTATGACTTTTTTCAATTGCACCATATAAGAGGAGGCTGTAGATGATTACTGGCAGGACCATTCATATGAATGCCTAAGAATTCTTAAGACACCATTGTTGTGAAACAGTGAGGGATGTCACTTAACAAAGTTTTGACTTCTGTATATTTCGTTTTGCAGATAAGAAACACTGAGACATACATATATATGATATTAATAACCTTTTAGGCATAAACTAGAGGAGAAAAAAATGCACAATATACTGTATAAATGAATGTCAAACACAGAAATTTAACAAATTGAATTTGACAGTATCTGCATAGTCCTGAAAGTAGAAGCCAAATATTAAAAACATACTTTGAATGGATATAAAGTGGAAAATAATGCTAAAACCTAGGGATACCAAATAGAAAAAAGGTTAACATGGATACATATTGGGTTCAAATAGGATACTTTTTGCATTCATCAATTAACGTTTTCATGTGAAGCCAGTTATCCCTTGAGTACAAAATAAATATACACTTCCCTGCTGCCATTATTTCTCATGAAAGCAGCCTCAGTTTAGCAAAATATAGGATATTCTATGTAAAACAAAAATTGAGCAAAATCTTTATGTTGTGTCATTGTAAGAGACCAAAAGAAAATTGAAAATAATTTCTTTCGTCATATGAGTTTCTTTTATTGAAGGAAAACAAGGTAGGTCACTTTGTTCCATTAGGTACACTGTAAAGTAATATTGGGCCCATAAAACACAGCAAGTATACACACATCATACACATACATCTGCCTTAACTCAGACATTCAACAACCGGTGGATTTTCATATGCATTAAAAAAAGTCTTCTACTTTTATGTCAGTTTTAATTGACTAAATGTAAGTTGAGGTTATTTGAAGACATACATTTGTTTGTTGATTTGATTAACTGCACCTCTCAGTGGTTCCCAACCTGGGGGACATGATAATCACATGGGGTCACAAGACAAATTGAGAGGGCCAGGACAGGAATTTAATGAAAAAAAATGTAGTTTATTTTTCATATTTTCTTCTAATCATTTAAATGAACCAAGAAAACAAAAAATCTCACACTACACAATAAACCGGGACAAATTAGGTACACTCCCACCCTCTGAAGATGCCTGGGATTCTGCAGCCCAACATCCCCCCTCCTACTTTACTATGACAAGATAAAATATTTAGGCATTAACATTTCTCCTAAGCTGTCAGAGCTCTTCAAGCTCCCGCACACTCTCATTGGGCAAATCACTACTGTTAAAATGAGAACCTTACCTCAGAATAATTATTTGTTTTCAATGCTTCCCACCACAATGGCTGAAAGCACTCGACTCATTAGCTACTCAATTTTACTGAAAAAACACAAAACCCAGAATTTCACTTTCAGCATTACACAAAGGAAAATCACAAGGTGGCCTAAAAGCACCAAACCTCAAACAGCTATAATGTTTATTCAGATGTACCCAATAGTACAACCACAATAAGCCGTGGTTAGAATTAGGACAAAATCAGTGTAAAACCACCTCAGTTGTCAACCTTCCCTTCCTCCCACAATCAATCAAGAAACTGAATTAGTGTAAGAACAATCTATTCTCCTCAATTCCGACAGCCCGATGGGAAACCAATAATTCACTAAATCATCACTAGCACCATGTAGATTCACACCAATTCAGCACAATCCAGACTTCAGCAGCATAACAGACCTGTCTACTTTCCATCACGGCGACAAAAGGGAATCACTCGGATTAATATCCATCACCTGTCCCAAAACAACCAATTCATATCATTCAATACAGTAATCCAGAAGTACGAGGTTGGGAGAGACCATTTTCTCCACTGCCACAAATAAAATCCAGAATTAAAATAACCATCAACACACTACAAACTTCTTAGTTAAGTGATGAGATCATGGAAATCACAAACTCAAAAAAAAAAAAAAAATCTCAAAACTTAATATTCTTCTTTCCATCTCAGATAGAGTCATAACACTCCCAACTATGAAATGACTTGGCTCTCCGTCCCAACCCTGAGTTCTGGATACAAGTCTGTAAAAACATTTCTCTATGATTACTAACACAAATGTGCAACTTACACAACTGCAACATAAAACTATCCACAGAACCCACATCACCCAAGCTTAAATGCAGAAAATGGGATTGGCTGACACAGACACCTGTTCACAATGCACTTTGGGTGGCACAGAAGATTATTTTCATGCCAACTAGTTAACTCACTTTGGACAGCGTTGTCTTGAGGTGCAGAATCCCATTGTCCCTATCACTGTGTCTGCTCAGAGATATAACACAAGTTTCCCTCCCAGTTAAGAAAATAATCTTTCCAAACTGGAAATCTAGGGAATCTTGTCATTTTGCTCACTGGATCAACATACAGTGGAGTCCAAAAGTCTGAGACTACTTTCCCATTGCCAGTCTCAGACATTTGGACCCCACTGTATTTACAGAACACATTTCAAAAGAGACCATAGCGGCTTACAGAAAAAAAAAAAAAAAAATATGAGTCTATAATGAAAACTGGAATTCATTCTTAACGCTTCTAAACCCAAAACTGACCAAAGCCACATACATGACCACAGGTCCCAGCTATGGTAGCCATTTCCCAAATATCACAACACACCCAACCATGTGTACAGGCTTATATCACAAACACACACACACAATAGACAAACAGGTTTTTTTTCTTTTATCACCCTGTGTTCTTCTTTATTTCTTTACTTTCTCTTCTTTTCTTCCCCCTTTGCTGTCAACCACACTTGTTATGTAAGACTGGTCTAATTACTATTATGACTATTATTACATAGCAATATAATTTTCCGCTCTTCCTATCCCTGACAAACTCACATTTCATTTGTATTTGTATTGTTATATTGGATTTTGTCTTATTTTTGTTTTTCCATTTGTCATTGTTATTTTGTGCTGTATTGATTAGTATTATCCCTTTGTGTGAGAGAGAGGAGGAGGAGAAAAAAAGGGTACTAACCCATTAGTTTTTAGTTTTTTTTCGTCTTTCATTTTTTGGTAACTTTATTTGTTTGGAGTGGCAGGTCGGGTTGGAAGAAATGATTGGCAGACAAATCCCCAAAGTGGGAAGGGGAGAGGGGAATAAAAAAGGGTACAGAAAAGACCCCACAGATAATTAGCTCCCTCCTTGAGGGTGTGGGGGCAGTTCAGGCTGGGAGACAGGGTCTTGTCTGTATGTACTGTATGTGATGTCACTCTTTATGTGTTTGTCCTCTTTCACCAATAAAAATTTAAAGAAAAAAACAATGTTTTGCTTGAACTGTTTATAACAGGTAGACAAATACAGTGGGTCAAGTCAACAATGGTCTCTCCAGTCTGAATGTACATTATGACGATATGAAGATATGGAAGATTTGACGATTGTTGTTTAAACAGGCTACACACTGCACTCTTTAACACTTTCTCTTCTCTCTGCAAACTCATGCCCTATTCCCCTTTTCATTGTCATCCGATGGCTCTTCCATTTATAAAACCACCAGCTCAATGAAAATATGTAGAACGCAAAGAATGCTGGGAAATCATAGAGGAAAATGATGACAAAGAATCCGGCAACTAAAAGGCCGCATATTAGAAGTCTGGTGATGTGACTGAGCATGTATAATATACTCCAACATACGAGACCATCAGACTCCTTTAATTTCTCAGAGGAAGGACTCAGATGTTTGTGGGATGGGTGGACTGATCGATTGAAATTCTCCTTGTGGGCGACTACACAGTCTTCTATTTGTCTACCTGTCTCCTGACGGTTGAGTGATCTGTTTTTTATTTGAGAGCAGTTTTCCTGATCCCTCAGAGGGCTGAGAGTTTGGGCCGATTTAGTCAATGACTGCCTACTCAGAGCAGCTAAAGTGGAAGTGAGATCTTGACTGAGATGAGCACTTAAATTCAAATCTGTCTGTAATTCAGAGAGAAAGGGAGTCTGCTCTATTGTGGTGACCGACTGACTTCTTTCTTTTGGGGAGTATTCATTGCTATTTGTCATTATGGTTTCCTCTAGACCTTGACAGAGACTTAAATTTGGATCTGTTGGTAATTCTGTCAAGGAAAATATACCTGAATCAAAAGCATCACTGACGTCTTTCTCAAAAAGAAGATGGCAATCACATGTAATATCAGGTATATCTGCCAGCCCCATATCTGCCCCCACTCCATCAGTGATATTTGTGTCTCTTTTAGAGGCCTGCGCTCTCTGACCGAACACCTCTTCCCAAATGTCCCGGACCAAATCTTCCCCAAATCTCTCTATGAACATCTCCTCCACTCTCGACTCCATCACTTCAAGTGCTACAATATTTTCTGCTTTAATAGGTTCTTTTGTTCCCTCTGATGGTTTTTTATATTCAACATGTGGAAAGCTCTCACCTTCTGCTGACAACTCTTGTTCTTTCAATTCAGCTGGTGCATTCTTCCTCTCCCCCTGAGGGCCCTCCACATTACCCATCAACTCCCCAGTTGCTACTGTTTTCAGCTCTCCAATACTCACTCTCTCATCTTTGTCTCTCTGACTCATATCTGCCTCTATTCTTTCTATTGTCTCAGGTTGGTTCTGAAGTTCTGTTGAATTATCTTTCTTTGCAACGTTCTCCTTTGCAATAACTTCTCCCTGGCTTATTTCACTGACTACATCCTCTCTCTGACCCTTCATAACGTCCTGTGATGATATCCATCTCACTTCTACCACCTCTGTGGGGTTTGAATTGCATTTATCTGGTGGAAAAGGTCTGAATGTGTCATGGTCGCTTTGGAAGACCTTTGTACTTTCCCCTGATTCCACAGTGTGCGTGCTCTGTGCTGACAGGTTTATTTCATGTTGCTCTATAGATATTTTGCTATTACTCAAGCTTTTTCCTTCTTCTGTCTGATTTGAGGCTAATACATGTTCGCCTGTTTGAGTTTTCATCATGTTTTCCTCTACTTGTGTCAGTGTTGCATCCTCCTCCTCTTTCTGGACATACAGTTCTTCTCCTGTTTGTTTCCCCCATTTATTATGTATTTCTGAAATTATTGATGTGTTTCCCGATGAATTCAGTTGTAGAGCTTCGTCATTATGTCGCAATGCTTCCTCATCTAATTCACAGATAATTTCAGCTTCTGCGCCAATTAGTCTCTTTGTTTCGTTGCTTTTTTCACAATATGAATTTTCCATCTGTGTCTCCCTGGATCCTTCTTTGTTAATTGATGCCATATCTCTGTTTTCTAATTCATCCAAATTGAATTCACTTTCCATAACAAGGCTCGGTCTGAAATTCTCTTCACATGTTTGGTTTGGATTGAATTCATGTGCATGTGACTGTGCAGGTCCTATTTCATTTTCATCTCTCTTCTTCTCCTGTAATGGATTTTTACTCTTTTGGTTCAGCCTGAATTCCTCACATTGCTTTTCATCTGCATACCTCTGGGAGATTTCACACTCCTCTGTTTCATGTGGCCTAAATATCTCCTCTTCTCTAGATACTTTATTTTCTGTACAATTTGTCACGATCCCTTCCTCCGCTCTTTGTCTGGATGTGGAAAAGACAAACCTTTCCCCATCCTTTGTCCCCTGTCTGATTGTCTCCCTAAATGCCAGCGTGTCATCCATTGCATTGTGTGCTGTACCTGTAACCTCGCCTTCCCCTCTGGAAGAAAGACCCTCATCCAGCCTTGCTCCCTGTGAGATCCTATCAACAGTGCTGGCATTCTGAGACTCTGGCATTACTGTCATGTCTGTTGTCTTCGACTCCCCTGAGCTTGTTACTAAGTCAGCTGTGTGCAGCATGAAGGGCTCATCTCCTCCTATTCCTTCTGCTTCTCCTATTATTCCCTCTCTTTCTTGCTCCCAGATCGCATGCTCGTGACACTCAGCTGAACTGTCAACAGAACCCTCGGACACAGGCGTTGCCCCCTCGAGGCAAAATTCCTGCGAAGTGTCTATTACAGAGTTTGTCTGTGACCTTTGGGATGCATCTCGTGTCACTGTGTTGTCATCTCTTGGACTGCTGACACATGCCTCTGCTGGCTGGTCGTCTTCAGTGATCAAAGAGACATTAGCCAACGGTGTTTCGAGTTTGTCTGACAGCAGCTGAGATGCAGCTGACGTGTGTGCTTGTAAGGTGGTGGATGTATCCGTGCCCACCTGAAATTCTTGAAACTCTTGACTGCTTGCTGCATATTGGATTTGGGGCTCCTTGTCATTTGAGGGAGACACTGACGCTGCTGTCTGCAGCCATTCTGACTCTGGAACACCAGAATGGTCCTTACTGCTTGGCCCATTAAGAAATTCCTGCCATACATCACACACTGAGGTTTCTTTATCAGTGGTGTCATCTGTGCCATTAAGAAATGTCTCCCATATATCACTAACAGAAGGTGTATCTTCTATTTTTTCCTCTGAAGCTTTTGACAAGGTCAGCTTAGCACTTCGAGCCCAGATATCATCTGTGTCAGCAGCCCCCCGCAGCCGCGGTTTATCGTTGTTCCAGTCCAGTGTAAGCAGAGGAATCTGATGGTAGGTGAGGACCTGTGGACTCTCGTTTGGTTGTTTCTTTAGGCGGTTATAGAGACAGCTGGCAGAGTCACTCCGTGGAGCTGGCACAGGCTGAGAAACCTTCTGGCCACCGGCTGAGTCATGTGAATAAGCCTTTGGTACGTGCTGTCTCTTCTGGGAGAGGTAGTCCCGCACACGTGCCAAACGTGTTGCTCTGTGCCGGCTTTTTACACTATCCACCTGTCAGAAAGGTCAAAGGTCAAGCCAAGTATTTATGCTTGAACTACTTGAACTGTAACCAGAGGCTACCAGCACAATTTTTTGTTAGTCTTTAAGGTCATCTGTTGCTTTAAATCCGATTACTTGCTTGATGACAAAAAAAAAATGGTGTAATGGCCCATTGAATGAGTTTTCTTTAATATTTAGCATTCCTGTGATGATGCAATGAACTGCAACAATGCTGCTATCTCAGCACATAAGCCTATTTTGTTTACTTCATCAATTTTACTGCAAGTTTACACAGGTCTACTTGCAGGTTGCATTTATTATTAATAGTTTGCACGAGTGATTTCAGACATGTTCTCAAATGTCAGGTGCACTGAAGCTCCATATCCTTCTAGGACAGACTCAGCACTGAGCAGTATGACTTGCATATCTGGCCAAGTTACCATTTATACCTTTGAAAGAACACTTTCTTACTTTTGACAGTTTACATCTACAATTGCAGACAAAAAAGAGCGATGTTAGTGTGGCACATCTGACTAGCACTGGTCATGGACTGTTGACTTCAAGAAGAGTCTGTGACTCCAAAAGATATTGAATGAGCCTCACCAAAAGTTTGTGTTCTTCATGGTACAATAATGATTGTATGTCTGTGTTGTCCACTGTCTTTCTCGCAGCCTCTTCTGCTTTATGATTGGCCTTTGCTTCTGCAAAGCAAGTGTCAAATACAAGGGTCAAAGTTTGCCTGCACACTTATACACACTTTTAAATACACACACACACACACACACACACACACACACACACACACACACACACACACAGAAACATTGAGTATACACACTTGCAGAAACTGTTGCTGTGTTAAAGGCCTCCTTGGTCTGTTCCTCTGCACTTCCCCTCCTGTGGTTCAAAATTAGATGGTAACAACATTACAAAAGCTCACAGATGTGTTACAGACACTACACACTATGGCATTATATTTTGTTTCAGTATTTCTCCATCAGCTTTAAATATATTGTTTAGAGGGTTTTCATTCCAAAATGCTGAATTTATTAATTTATTTATAACAAAATAATCTAATCATTTTAGAACCTCCATTTTTTCATTTGTTTTTTTTTCATGTGTGGGTGTATATCTTCTGATATAAAAGAGTGGTGGTGTATGTGATAGTCAAACCACACCAGATTTCCAGATTAAAAGGCTATTAAAAACTCATTGGCACCTATTTTCCACTAACCACCGTGTCCCATAATGCCTCAAGGCTTGTAGTTGTTTCTTTAACTACTGTCTATTTCCCCTTTTATCTATACGACATCTCATCTGCATAAGTTTAGTGAAATGGCAGAATAAAGAGGGGGGACTTTCAGCTAGCCTATGTATGTTATCACTCCTGTACAATAACTGCATCAGCGCTGGCCCTATGATACACTGTAATAGGTGTACACAAACTAGGTGTTGTGCTTGTTTCAATGCAGTCAGCATGTGCTTGTGCCAGCAGCCTTTGAAATATGTTTGTCTGATGCATAATCACATTTCCACAACTTTTATACTGCAGCAAATCGCACCAGAACACGCATACATGAAGAACTTTTATCCCTAAAGCAGGAGAAATAATGTAGACTGGTGTCAAAGAGGATGAAGTACGAATATCTGTCTCTCTTTGCCACACTGAGACGTCATGGAAACCTGGACAGACTGCTGACCTTAAATGGGCAATATCTGCTACACAGTCCAAACATCCATTACTGAAAAGTTACATAACAGCGTACTGTAAACACACAAAAGGCCCTGCCAGCAAGCAATATTAGGTTGTGCTTCCTCCTAATGAGAGGGACAGCACAGCTTAAAGAGAAACTCGCACTGTGTGTCAATTTCAACTTTTCCAACTGACAATTATTTTGAGTCTTTCCTGTTTCTGGTTGATGTCTGCCAGGCAGTGACAGTAAAATTTTAGCTGTATTTCCATGAAAAGTTTACCCTGATGGATCCAAACAGCCTACATTTTATTTGAATATTGATGATTGTGTAATGACATCTATTGTTGAGGTATGAGGCTGACGTGACTTCCTTCAGCAGTGTCATGTTTAAAAAAAGATTCGGACTCAGACTCTCTCACCTGTTGGCTCTGAGACAGCTCCTCTTGCTCTTGTAGCTTGGACTCTCCTCTAGCACTTGAGACCCCTGCTCTTTCACTTGTCCTTTCTGGTGGAGGAACAGCACATAGTTAATGTCCTTGTTGTTAGCCCAGAAGGTGCCCACTGATGTATCATAACGCAGGCAGAACTCCAATCTGGTCCCCTGTCTCTCAAAGGGAGGAATCAGAGTGTACTTGAATGTAAACCGGTCTGTTTTCATGTCACTGGATCCGGGCACATACTCCGCCAACAGGTCAAAGTAGCTGTTCCAGCAATCCATGGTGATCCGGGCATAAACAGACTTACTGTAGCAGAGGTTGACCACCCTGATGGTGCCACGGAGTGTGGTGGTTCCTGGAAGGAGCTCGATGCTCTCCAGTTCAATCATCTGCACCTGTAGCCTCTGGTCCAGCTCCTCCGGGGATGATGGGGCTGTAAACAGGCAGGACATGTAGAATTCCTCAAGAGGATGGGTTGCCTCCATCTCAGGTGGCTGGCTGACCTCTGACTCAACTTCAACATCATCAAACTCCTTAACTGATACCAGGTTGAGGCCAAATGCATCAGCGAATGACACCTTCCTCCGAACAACTGGTGGGGGCTCTGGTTCTGAGTCCTCATCTGTTTCCTCCTCTGTGGTGGAGCCCGTGAGAGACAAGGCCTCATTTCCTCCCTTTTCGTGTTCCCCTCTTCTTCCCCGTTCCACCTCCTCCGTCATCACCCCATCTTCTTCCAAGGGTTGGATATACAGAGCATCCATAACGTGCGATGGTCTGAGAGGCCTGTCCTGCCGTCTGTCTGGCTTGGAGGGTGGCACAGACCAAAGTGCCCCTAGCCTGGCTGCAGTGATACTGTGGAAGGGAGAGCAGGGAGAGGACGTGACTTGACAGATGGAGTTTGGTTACACTTGAACATTGAGTCTGAGCCAGGCCTATTAATAGGACACATATAACTAGACCACGGCTGGCCAGTTATCCCCACAGTTATCCTCTCAAAATATGTTTGCTAGTTACAAAATAAATATGTGAAAATGTAGCTTTTGCAAGGCACTTTAACACAAAACTAACATAAAAAACGGGTCCATATCTGAACTATACTGCCTAGTTATCTTTATGTTGCTACTTCAAATATGTAAACTCTTCTCAAATTCAATCTAACAATCAGAATTTTTACTTCACTATCTTTGTGACATGGATATGAATGTTGATTGGAGTGTAATGGTAGGACACAGTGTCTTTTGGTCTGCATGGGGGCCCGCTGATAACAGAGACTGTCATGAAACCAAAAGTTTGTTTGGTATCGGCTCAGGCCATTTATATATCTGTAAACAGAAACCACCTGCGTATTGACAAATCATACATCATACGGTCACTGTATGTCTCCTTTATCTGTTACATTGTGATTGTGTGTTTTCTCTGATATATATATATATATATATAGAGAGAGAGAGAGAGAGAGAGATACAATTTTGTTCAATTGTGATCTATCCTGTGTGTGTTAATATAGCCCTACAGCTGGACAGCTTTAAGCTTGATGGAGATGAAATGGACACTAGCATCTTTAGCTCATTAGCCTTTACTGGGTATTGAATAAAAATGCAGCAGTCATTCTAATCTGACAAAGGATTTTGGTCATCCACTTCAATGAAAGATGACATCTGTTCATTAATATAAACCCTGAATGGAGTACTGCTCTGATTTAATGTAGCTTTTAAAATTAATGATTGAAAATTAAATTGTGTGTTCATGTATATTTTTTAAAATATGAAAAATGTATAGTATATTTTTTTAAAAAGCGTTTTTTGTCAAGTATGCACCCCGTTGTAAAAAAGAAACAGAATTATTTTTTTAATTTAAGTTAAATTAACTAGTGCACACTTTTGAGAGTAGCCGTCAGATGATGGATATTTTGTTTCAGAAGCTCCTCAGTTATTATGTAAGAAAACGATAAATTTAGGTTTCAGTTTCATGATCCATTGATAGCATTAACATGAAGCTGTGTCGTAGGATGCTGGAGTGTAGGTCTGCCATTGGAGGACCATAGGTCAACACTTCTGTTGGTAAGTGTCTGCTCTTCTGAAGTGCAAGACAGTGTCACTCAGAGTGCTCCAGGAGAGCTGATGCTGACCTCTGACCTCCGTGTGAAGAGTGCATGAAAAGAGAGAATTTCCCCATTGAGATCAATAATGTATCAAATTATTGTGTGTTGGTATTTTGGTATGAGTATCTACAGATCCTCATCATCGTTGCCATCAGAGACAGCCTTCATTTTTTTATGTTCACTGCATCTTGGAGCAGAAGACTGAACATTATTGTGTTCTTCTTAGCAGAATGGACTCTCTGAGTGTGTGTGTGGGGTGTGTATGTGTGTCTGTCTGTGTGTGTGTCTCAGATAGGAAGTTTAATTCAACCAATCCTTGATATGCAGTGTAACTCTACCCCCAAAATCCAGTATGTCCTGTAAATAGATTTTAGTGCTGGTTATACAATCCTTCACAGGTAGGTGAGCGGGTTTTTGTCCTCAAAAGACCCTTTGTTTTACATTTCGAAGCCAAAGAGATTCTCCTTTGACTTTTAATTGCAGCTCATTTGCAACTTTTGTAAATAAACCAGTGTTAAAAATGCTATATTACAGTTTGTAAGGGAGTTTATTCACATTTAGAAATGAGGTGAACAAAATATCAGGGCCAACTTACACAACAAATTAATTAAAAAAAAAGAAAAAAAGTCAATCAAAGAGCTGAATCAACACCTTTTTAACAGTCCTCATAAAAATGTGTTTGCTTGTGATATTTTGTCGACCTCTTGAATTCATCAGGACAAGTTGTATGTCTGATGTGTATCAGTAGATGGCACTATGTGATCAGAGTAAAATACTTCAGTCGCCCACATTTCAGTCAAATGAATTTGCATTTTCAGTTTGCACTTTTTATGTGATAATGAGTTCCAAGTGTCCAGCTACTGTTGGAGAAAAATCCTTCAATGTGGAGGGAAAGAGGGAATAAGGAAACTTCCCAAATGTTATTTACAGTCCTTTGTCTTAACTGCTACCCTGGACAGACTTCATTACCGGAGTTGATCAGTAGGTGGCAGCAAACGACCACAATTCCCCTCCCATCCTCATCAATCCTCAGATGCTGTTTCCTCCTGCTTCTATTTGATGGAATTTTTAATAGCATTTACGATTTGTAACACAAAACACAAAAATCAAGAAAACGGACGACATAGTCAAAAGGAAATCAGATAGATCTGTCCTTCCCATATTTTCAAATAGCTGAATGCTTTTTTTTCCCATCACATCATATATAACTTTGTCTGACAATTTTTCTGAAAAGCAAGGCCAATTTTAATCCATTTTGGAACGAAGGTAATGGTTCAGGATATCCAGCCTGCCCATCAGTGTGGGGAAATAGATTTACAAGCAGTATTGGGGAAGGATTAGCCTATTATATTATCAATAATAACTAATAAGGAGATGTGGACTATTTTATGCTTTTAGTGACTCCAAAGTGTTTGGCTTTATTAACGTATTTTAAATTCTTACTAACATACGGAGTAATACACACCGGCTGCAAGCTGTATTTCTTGCACCTAAAAATCATCTATACACCTCTTATCCATGTATAAATAACATTTCTCACAATAATTCATAAAATGAATAACACATATAATATAACATTTTAAAATGTTGACAGTAGAGAGAATGAGACGAGATAGACTTCTCGCGTCTCTTACATTCTGAAAAACTTGCCCCCCCCCTTTCTTTTCTTCAACTGATAATAATCTGGTCATTCATTTCTTGACCGTTAACGTCTCAGCGGTTTGAAAAAAAGGAGAAAAGAAAGACGAGGTAAATGAAAGCAACCAATTTTAACTACTGCTCAGTGTGTGACTCTCTTCGGATCTAATATTAAATGAATAAATAGGCTAAATTACCTTGTGAGGGTGTGTGACAGAATGGGTAAGAAAAATTCCTTCAACCAGTGCATCTTGTTAAATCTTTTTTTTTCTAATAAAGTCTGTATTTTTATCTGAAATTTAGAGTAAATTAATCATATTTACACGAAAATATGTAATTGCGCATTTTAATAACACTAATCATAATAATGTATAAGTTAAGATATTTACAGTCGTAGGCTTCCCTCTTTTTTTCTGTATGCACACACCCTTTAGCCAAGATGACCACAAATAAGTACATTTTTTCTCTTAACCTGTAAATTAATAATGAGCATGTAAAATGGATTTTAAAATTAAAGCTAGTTTAAAATGTGTCACCAAAAATGCTTTTGAACGTACATCTGGCATTCTAACTTTGAGGATGCTGATGCTAAAGTCTGTTTTTGTTTTACTCAGATTTGATCAAATCTGATCGTAATTTTGCCTCGATGTAATTCTACTTGAATTCCCACATTAATGATTATAGCCTAGACTTTCTTCATACAGGGTTAAGGAAGTCTTAGGATATTTGAGAGTAGTTTTCTACACAAATAGGAAAAATAAGAAAAACACACAACTTCCTATAAGAATATTCAATAAGAATATTCAATAAGAATATTAAAAGGGAAATAATAAGAATTGATGTCGGTCATGGTGGGGGAGGCTAACACTGAAAAACAAAAGTTCTTGTTGAAATATTACGAGGCACATAATGGGAAACTATACTGATTTTTTTTTTTCATATAGTTCCCACTTGCGGATGTCTTTTCAATAAAGCGACTTCTTTGCGGCTTCCGTCATGTGAACCCAAGTTTCCCAGATGCAGCAATGGGCGCACTTATCTTTGGGATAGAGGGAATGTCCCGTTACTGGAGGGTTACCGGTTCAATCCCCGACAATATCAATGTACGACTCCACGAAGCGTCTTTATAGCTACAAGACGTGTAACACTCCAATTTGAGCGGCCGCTAAGAGTGTAGTAGTACTAAACCGTGAAACGTTTGAAAAAGGGGAAACAAACTTTTAAAAACACTTTTTGTTTACATAGCAGGTGGCCCTGACGTCACACGGGGTCGCAGTACGCCCAAAAATAACAACACACCTCCGCGCACAAGCAAGTGCCTCCCCTGGGGGGGTTTCTAGTCCCAAATATACTTGCTTGCTGGGATACAGCTTGATGTGTGTTTGAATCGTAACGAAGAAAAAAACAAGCCGCTTCTTCCTCGCATTGCGCGTCATTCAAACAGGGCTAAGTGTACTGCTTTTCCCTCTGTTGCATTAGTAATAACAGCGGCGTTGACGGGAGACAGCAGGAGAGAGAGTGTGTGTGTGTCTCCGACAGCGGTGCCCAGCGGAGGAATATTGAGCTTTTTATTTACTCTGCAGCTTGTTGTTCATTTTCTCTGCGTTATGGTGAACTTGGACAGTCACGTGTGAAGATCTCTGCAAGTATAGAGGACGACAACTTCTCACCTGGTGTGTCCCTTTGACTTTACCGTGAGGGAAATATACCTGCCATTTTTTGTGGTAAGTTTTTCAGCCCAAGAGCTTATTTCTCTTCGCACTCTTTGACTTTACTTCTCTGTCCACTGCACTTGAATTAGGAAGTGGACCGCCGGCCACAAGTTTGTCCTGTGTTATCCAGCGCGTTGTGACTTGACATGCAACATTATTATTTATACGTTACGTGTGGACTTCCTGTGCTTTTTAATTACCGAGCAGCTGTTCACATATTTCACCTAGGATAGTGTTCGGCTTTTTCTTGTCAGGACCCTCAGATAGCACTGTCCAGGCTTTGCCTGGTCTGGACGCTGATCACCGACTTTTGAAAATCCGACTTATTGCTTCCTGTCTCATATTGGAATCTTTAATTCAGGTTATAAATGCGGCTTGCAAATTGTTGCCCATAAGCGACTATTTATTATTTACCACGATAAGTGCTAAATGACGTATCTGAAAACTAAATTTTAAAGCGTATACTGTTCAGAAATGAGACAAATTAGGTCATATTATTGATAATTGTCATGTTAGATTTTTATTTGATCTCTATGTGCCTTTAACAGCATATAATGTCAGACTATATCTGTATTAATGTCACTGAAAGCTATTTTACAACCTATTTAGTGTTTGCTGTCATTGGTTATTTCTATGCAGTAATAACTAAAAACAGAAGTAAACAGTGAATTCATTATACTTATTACAACTGGTTATAGGTATAGGTAATATATGTATTACATGTATATGTCATCTTAATTTTTTTATTTATGAAATAGGCAAGGATTACTTAATTATTTTAAAAATAATTGACACAAAGGGGTTGAATATAGTTTTTTCTGTTAATGTTCATGTTTTTTTAAAAACTATTGTATGAGTTTCTTAAGTTCAAGCTTATACAATAAAAAAAAATAATGCAATTCGATTATAAAGCATAGGCTGTCTGTAGTTGTTTATAATTATCAGTTATCAATGCTTTATCAGCACGATCACAATATCTACATGACCAGTATCTATGATTATCAGCAGTCAACACCTTACCGTCCTTGCTTGCTCCATTTTTATATCCCATCTTTTTTCGTTGTCCAGAAACAAGCACAGTTGCTGGAAGCATATCGGTTTTCATGGTGATAAAATTCTGACTAATTCATTTTAACACCAAAAGCTCATAGAAGCTTCTGCTGACTTCCTCTATTTCACTCTCTGTGTCTTGCCACGGTTCTCATGCAATCACTGTGGCCCAAAAATCAATAGATGGAACTTTTTTTTTTTTTTTTTTGCAAAGAAAGGCTAACAAGGTAGTGGGAGCTGCTGAACTCTTCGGGCCTGTCCTCTGATCAGCTTTCACCCCTGGATTAGCTGGATCGACCCTTCTTGTTCAAGCCGCAGGGTGCACAGGTGTTCCCTCCTCAGTTATGCAGGTGTGGGCCAGTTCCCCCCTCACTCAGCAGCTCTCACTCTTCAAAGGCCAGGCGGCAATAAATGCCCCTAGTGAAATATGTCAGCGACAGTGCACAATCAGCCCCTCTGTTGAAGTGCCCCAGTAATCATTTCTTAAAGCACGTTTAAAACAACATCTGTGCTCTCTTGTTTACTTGTTGTCAGGGTGGTGTGTGCGGTAAGTAAGGTCATTTTTGTAAAACAGGATACATTTTTTTTCCTAAGGCAATGAGAGCGATGGAGAGAGACTTGCCATTAGTCTCCCTCCAAGACTGACCGTTGTTGGGAGCAGTGCACTTATTACCCGGACTCTCCCCACTCTGCGTCCATTTTTTGATTGCTGCATTTATCATCGGGCGGTCGTGCTCTACATTATGGTAATAGGAAAATGAATGTCCTCCACAGGATTAATGTGTATACCCTGTCATACGTTTCAATCATTTATCAAAATTAAGATTCAGCTTTCAGCTCAGTGAACACTGGTTGATGCATGATTTTATCTAAGATGTGGAAATTGTTGCTTCCAGCAGAGCTGAAGTAGAAAATGCTTTGTATTTGTAATTCTCAGAGCCCCATGAAAACTTTGTGTGCATTTGCTGTGAATGCAGAAACCACTTTAACTGACAATACAGACTGTGTTCAAAATGACTCAGTGCAGTTTAGAGAAAGTCCAGAAGGTGGGTTTTATGCACTGATCACATCAATTCTGTTTTGAATCATATTACTTCCAAGGCAATGAAACACTTGCTCACTTTTGGATTAGCTTTTGAATTGCACCATCACCCATCCCCCAACACCTCTGTAATGAAACAGACTGCTCGCTCAACCCTTGAGGTGTTGCTGCGTTTGGGGGGAAAATGGGTAAGAAAATCAGGGGAGTGGAGCACCAGCGTCACTTCTCTAAACATCTTGCTGAGCCCGTCCACATAACCTACACAGTGTGTTTTCATATATGGCTATCTTGGCCCTGCTACTAAGCTTAAGGCAATTAGATGGCCAGTGTTCAGGTTTTACCCCCGTTAACTTCATAGAAATGTTTCCATGACAACCTCCATGCAAGTTAAAGCAACCAGAAGTGATCAAGTCCTTTTTTCCTCCTCCCCTTCTCCCCCTCCCTCCCACTTCAGTTCCCTCCCCCTAGTAAGAATGGAATTTGTGTTGACAGTTTTGGCCTTTAATGGCACTTTTGTGCCGCGCAAAAGTATTTGTTTACCAGGATCATATGCTGCAAGCTGTCAGCCTTGGAAAGATTGACTTCTCAAGATAAAAGAGTGTATTACATGCTTAAGAGGCCACCCTTTTGCACTATAATTATCCACATCACAGTAATGATGTTTTGTGTGCCCCAGTTACTAAGAGTCTTGAGACAGCTCAGACTTTTTTAGTTACGCTCTGGGTCACTTCTTAAGCCCGACTCGACACTGTTGTCAGCAAGGAACGTTGTGACTGTTTGGCCGGAGAAAGCTGTGCAGGGTGGGGTCAGGGGATGAGGATTAGAAAGGAGATTGCAGGCTGCCCACACAATAGCAAGTTACTGTTACCTATCTGAGAAAAGAGTCAATCAGTCATTTTTTCACACTGGCCATTTGTTTCATCTCAGTTCATAGCCACATGTAGAATTTGTTGGAGTTCATCGTTGTGGGTTTCATGTTTGCATGGCCAAGTAAAAAAAAAGAAAAGAAAAGAAAAAAAAAGAGGACATGGTTATATGTTTAGCTAGACCAAAACAATCGAATGTCAAAATATCCTGCAAAGATTGTTTTGCAAATATTAGATTTTACGTCGTCTAATCTCCTTCTAATCATTCTGAAGCCACAAACAAATGACCCAACTCTCACAAGGCAAAAAGTGTAGCTTTTGGCTGGTGCATGTAACCTCACAGTTAGTCAGAGTCTGAAATCGAGAGGGACATTCATGCAAAGTTATAAAACAAACTTTTGGTTTGTGTATGCAATGATTCTTTAAAGCTATGTAAAATAATTCATGCCTTTTCGTAAGGTTTAGCATTCACTTCTTGGCACCATAGTCTTGACCGTGACCTTGTTCTTAACAGTCTGCCGTTGAGCTGACACTCCAAACGGCCACAAGCTTGGCCTGTAACAGTAGCTGACCTATCAGTCTGTTTATCCAAATAAACTATGTACTCATTTGAATCACAGCACACCAACAGTAGCCGCAGACCTTGCATCCTTTTTCTTTTGTGTGTGTTTTTTTTTTTTTTCTTTCCTTGCTGACTTAACAATTGCATGTTTACTTGCTGGTCAGTGTGGTGTGAAGGCATGGCAGCTTTTATTCAAGTCACGGTCAGATGGACAGTGTCCTGGTGTGAAAAAATTTGTTGGTTTTGGGGTCTTGCCCTGAATTAAAG
This sequence comes from Seriola aureovittata, assembly GCF_021018895.1. Classification (NCBI taxonomy): domain Eukaryota; kingdom Metazoa; phylum Chordata; class Actinopteri; order Carangiformes; family Carangidae; genus Seriola; species Seriola aureovittata. Next base: position 9,722,124 of record NC_079385.1, read on the forward strand.
ATAGAAGGTCACTCATGGTAAAAGGCAAGGTCACTGTTGCTCAGACTGCATTCAGCCATCAGCCTGTCACTCGTAAACAGTCAAACCTGACGTGAGACAGCACCGAGGCAAACAGCGGTAGCCAGCTCAACCAATGTATGAGGGGCCTTTTATTAAGACATCTCCTGCATTGTTTAGTAATGAGATAGATATGCTGCAGATTTGACAGTAAAGTGAGGAAAAAGGTGGAGGAAGTTGCGATTCCAATCAGATTAATGTCTCTCAATTGACGACCAGAGTTCAATGAGCTGGAAAAATTATTAGTTTTTAATGTATGCATGGCTGAACTTAAGCCATAGACTGTTTATTGAAGAGTTGCATGCTGGTTAGAAACTCAAACAAACAGTTACTGCGTTCCCTGTGCCTCACATCTCCAAGGACCTTTCCACTTTACCCAGTGAGACACAGAGAGAAAAGGAGAAAAATGTTTATTTCTAACATGTTGTGAGAGGAAAAAAAAACATGGATGGGTTGGGGGGGTAGGTGGGTGTGTGTGACAGTAACAGTTTTTGACAGGCACATTAGACTGCAGAAAGAGCATCCAGCTCGGGGCTGAGGGCATATGGTGCTGCCTTCTGCCGGCGTAGCTCTAGACCAAGTTACAACACTCGCGCAGGGTCACGACTGTCTCAGGTTTGTTCCTTCTGTCTCACTCACCTAAATAAAAACAGGAGGAAAACTGGAAATGGGGGGTTGGGTGGCTGTGGCAGTGGTATGGAGTGGGCTTGGCGGGCAGGGGTGTTGTACAGTAGCTTTGTCTTTCCGTAAAGGACAAGAGGAATGTTTCCAGTCAAACCCTGTGGGTCAGGACATTATTTGGTCAAAATGTGGAGGGGAGACGTTTGACATTTTCAGAAATGCATCACTTTGTGTTTGTGTTGTTTTATAGCCACACACTCTCCACCACAATTTTTGTGTCTGGTATGGAAATACAAATTTGCATAAATCATAATAGCAGTTATCTAGTTACCCGCAAGTATAGTGTAGTGATTTTATTTTCATTCACCCTCTGAACACCTAGCTTGTGCTCTTGGATGGCAACCCCTAATCCTGCTCTAAACAATGGTAATGTTTTCACCACAGTGGCTCGACTGGGTTTTTTCTCCTCTGTAATGTGGAGAGGATGGACTTGGATAATGTGTAGGATGACGCAGGGCTCTGGTCTGAAGACAGCGGATCGGTGGGAGGGTAATTACAGGCTACTGTGCGGCTCTCTGGATTTTCCCTGGATCACAGCTATCGGCCTGGAAGCTCAGCCTCCAATGCTGTTCTCTGAGAATTAAATAAAATGGCCACAACATATGGACCCAGCAAAACAATGGTTTATTTTTATGATAATTGATGAGTGGTTTTTAATTTAGATTGTCACTTCTGGCGAGCAGCAGGGCAGATGGTGCAGTCTTGAGTGCTCATCAGAGCCTAAATACCTCCAGGCAGCTGTTGGTCATAAACTTTTTCTTTTCCTGCATGTTTTTTTTTTTTTTTTTTTCTCTCTCTGCATTTTCTCTCTTTAACGCGGCTTAGGTCAAAAGGAGTCAAACCTGTTACAGCACCTGTTTCTGCATATGCAAATCTGTTGTTTTGTCATTTCATTAGGCAAGGCAAAAAGACAAGGGTCCCTTGTGGTTGCAAATGCGACTGGCACTGGGCCCAGTTGGCATGCTACAAAGCAGAAAGATGCTTGAGGCGGGGTTAGGGGAGGGACGAGAAAGTGTTTGTAGCAAAGCGACGCAGCCATCGGATGCCTTCACATTACAGCTCAATCTGGATGTGCTCCTAAAATTCTGAGTCAAAGTTGTCTTGGATTTGTGGAGGTGGAAACCGCTCCCATTATCTATCTTTATCTTCTCTGTGAAGAGTGTCTGTAAGTGAATAACAAAGGACATGCCCGGTAGCCAAAAACTGGCACACGCGTGTCTGGCACACGCCACACACCTCCTTCCCTCAGTGTCTTCTCCTCTCTCCCCCTCCTCCTCCTCCCATCCTCATCCCTTCATCATCTGGCGCTCTCCCGCAGCGCACGCCTCTTAACCACATGTGCCAGTGCCGGGCGTGCTCTTGCTCCGGGGCTAATTGTTCACTGGTAAACTGCATGCTTGTTGGTGGGGGTCTCCCCTTCATCCAGACACACTGCTACAAAGCAGGATGGTGGCAGTGATGATGGCGGTGTGTGTGTGTGTGTGTGTGTGGGGGTGGGGGGGTGGGGGGGTGTACAGATCATGATCTCTCCATGCAGTTTATTTTCCCCGTATAAGTCTAAAGCTTGTCTGTTGTAATCCGGCCTGTGCGCTTAATGCAACAAATATACCATGAAATTAAAGGTTATTGCAGGAGCGTAATGCAAAAGCTCTGTTTGAGATTACCAAAGCTGTTTCCAGACCTGGGGAAAATCAGAAGGGGAGACAGCAGAATATGTTTATCTTTCCTGTATTTGACACTCCTAGAATCTCCCTCATCATCCATTGTCATTTTTAACAGATACTTGTTCATACTCTTTGATTCACTTGCAGCACAGTTGTATGAAAAGCCATTTAAGCTAACTTTGAAGGTGTTCAACAAAGTTGAAATTACATGTTGAATTTTTGCTGTTTGGTTTTCTTTCCTACTTTTCCAAAATAACTAACCTGTGGACGAATCTAGTTTAATCCATTGTAACTGTTTCTAATCTAGTGCCATTGTATTCTTTTTTCTGAGTGCCTCCCTCAGCCTAGACTTAGGAGATAGATGGATGAATGGAAAAACCTGGGACTAGTCCCTGTGTTGAGCTAATCTCATCTGATAACTGAGGCCTTCCTCCTCCTCCTCCTCCTCCTCCTCCTCTCTCTCCTTTCTTTTCTCCCCCTCTCTGTCCTCCTCCTCCTCCTCCTCCTCCTCCTCCTCCTCCCTTCTCTGCCGTGGCTTGGTGGGTCTGATTTGTAGTTCTGCTCCTCTCTCACCACACAGACGGCATTAAAGCCAGGCCCTACAAGCCCCCTCTGATATAGGAGAGTTCATTAGAGATGTGCCTTTGATGGGCAGCCTTTTCATGTGACTACCGGTTTTTCAAATACCTTGATGTAGAAGCTTAAGAAGGCATTGTGCAGTAAGCCCTCCTTTTGATGCGACTTATTTAGATCTGCATAGTAAATCAGGGGGGAGTAAATAACCAGCCAGCAGATGGAAGCAAGGAGATAAGGCACCAGCGAACAATCGCATTTGTATTTTGTTATGATGTTGACAGCAGCTAAAATTCACTAATCTAGAGCCACTGATCTGCATTTCAAAGAAATCTCATTTAGCAGCGGGGAGGATAAAGTTCCTCTCATTGTGTCTATTTTATTGCATTCTTCACTAATTTATCTGCCCACAGATTTAACGTGCAGGGCTTGGTGGTAGGAGCCAGCGTCCGCGCGTTGCATAGGGGGTCTTAAATACTGTGAAAGCGGTTACGTCTAGACTGTGAGCTGAGGGTAATTACACGTCTGACCATGAATAGAATGAGTTTGAAGACTCATCTTTCTTCGGGCGGGCCTGAATTGCTCGACTAACACTGATAAGGAGCATTTGGTCCCTACAGAAATATTGCCAGTGACTTTCCATAATGCCCCCCCCTTTTCCAACACCAAGGATGGTATTTACTTTTAAGATAAAGTTATTGTGTACAGTAATCTGACTTGTTAGCATAATGTCCTCTTTCATCGCAGGACCCTCCTTTTTCTGCAGTGTGGAGGTATTTGTGGTCCGGGTCTTAAATAGTTTATCTTGACTTAGTGCACGAGCGCTTTATGTAAATATCAGCCTATAGCATTATTAGGCCTTCATGAATACTTGAATACATCCGCCATATTTATAAGTTGATAGAATTTACCAATGGTTTTATATTTGGCATAAAGGTATGTGTGGTATTTGTAAATCCCCACGAATTGGAGGTCATACAGACTAATAGCATTCCTAATGCTTTTCCAGTGAATAAAATATGACATCTGCACAGCCCAGAGCTGTTGTGATATTGAAGTCTACTCACCAGCAAATAATTTGAAGTAAAGAAGCATTAACTTGAAATAATGTTTTATATCTAAATTATATTTAACACTACACTATTTATTTTTTACTTCAAGGTGAACAGCTTTAGTCATCTCATTCAGTGAGGCCTTTTCAAAATCTCATTACATTTTTTCAGACTTTTGTCTATCTGTTACTTCATTTAGGGATATACTATATTTCTCTGACGATCAGTATGTACATAAACAATACAAATGAATCATATGATTTTAGAAAGCCCCATTTGATTCTAAACTTGTCAAATCTTTTCATGTCTGTTTTCCCAGCTTACAGTTCATTGCTTGGTGCCCACCCCCACTCCTCAAACCCTCTCACCCCACTCTGAGTAAATGTTGCACAGCAATCTGTGCAACATTTTCCACAAACTCAAAACAGTGAAAAATTATAGCAGTTGGCATGTTTTGTTTTCAGCTGTGCTCTTTGAGCTGAGGGCTTTTTGTACAGTTCAGAGAGCACATTCCTTAGGATTCAGCAGTCACTGGTTGCCTGTAGGGGTCATTGGAATTCTGGGAGAATAAAAGGGAGAGAAAAAAAAAAATCTCAGAGAGGAACATCCAGACCATTTTTTGCCCTTCATGCCCCCGGCAGCAGAAATTTGCCTCCACCATGCTCCTCTATGTGGCGAATTAAATTTTTTTTCCCTAATACTTTAAATGTGATGTATGTGCAGTAAAAACGTCCAGGGCAATCTGTAGCTGCATTTGTGGTATTGTACACTCTCGCTGTAGCTGTGTGATTAACACAAAAAATCATCAATACTAATGGTCACTAAATTATATGGACGCCGTAGCATGTGTACTTAGATGCAGACAGCTCAGTGGAAGTACATGAGAAATCAATTGTGTCAGGTTAACAGTGTGATTTACTTGGCGTTGAGAGCTTGAGCCCTCCAGGCACTGCACCTTTTTAACTTGAGAGAGCGAGGAGTGTGTGTGTGTGTGTGTGTGTGTGGCTGAGGGGGTGGGTTGGGGGGTGCTGGAGGGGGTGGGGTGGGGGTGCTGGGGGGGGGGGGGGGGCTATAGCTTGTACTGCACTGTGCATTGCCTGTTTGTGCATGCACACACACACACAGGCACACACACACACACTTATGCTTCACGGCAAAATCCAGGTGCACTTTGTTGTTCCAAAGTTTATTGCTTTCACCTACAAGTCATACAGAAAATAGTTATGCAAGACACAGTCTAGCCCACACATGTTCATACCAGCACTGACTGTGCCTAGGAAACATTAAAAAAAGAGATCAGTATGTCATGAAATAGATTTGGACTAATGGTATACTCACTGTTTTGTCTTGTCTCAGATAGCTGACATCGCTGGACTCCTTCCATTCCTGTGACGGACAACAACAGCAAGTTCTCTCCCTTAGGGTGAGTATTTGAACACGGTTCCTTCATGTCTATTTGTCAAAGAATCCTTAACCTTGAGATAGATTAGAGTAGCATTACCAGTGTCTTTCTGAGGATCAGTGTTAAAATTAACAGTGACCTACAGTATATTCTCAAGCTCATTCATCTTTCAAAGTAAAACTCTTATAAGAAATGTCTTTTTGGTTTGAATAAAATTATAAAATAATTCTGTTTTTTATCAAGTCACCAAATGTGTCTCTGGTTGTGATATTACTGTACCGTTAACCCCACTGTATTTGGGTGATTGTAGTAGCTAGTGGAGGTCAAGGGGGCTCCATCCCCCCACAAATGTAACAAATCTTCATCTTGTCCACCTTGATAGAATTCCCCCTCCACTGGGCAACCTCTCAGTTGTGCCTGTTTGGTTTTCACACCCCAAGGATTTTCAATCTACTCCACCTTAGAAGTTATGATATGCATTATGGCCGACAAATGCGGGCAAGCTTGGATAAGAGGCTTTTTATTTATTTTGTTGATGTCTTGATTGAGATTTGTAGCAGAACAGAGCAGGATAAAGTGAACAGGGTTTATATTAGCTTTAACCTGATGTCAGTGTACCTTTTATGTATTACTGTATGCTGGTTATAGGTTACAGCTTTCTTCAGTGTAGTCCAAACATCTATTTTTCCATTTTTTTCCTCTTAGGATGAAATATGCACATGCACACTCTGCACCCGTAGAACAAAGAAGACGACACACACTGTAAAGTCCAAAGTGGTAAGTGAAAGTAATTTTCATTGTCCTTGCATGCCTGGTGTTGTGTTTTCTCCCAGATTATTGTGTCGACTGTAATGAGCCACATCGGTCATAACTGATGGTGGGGTTTGACTTTAGAGGAATACAGTCCTGGGTGCTGAAATGACAAAACAGCAGAGCCAGGTACTAAGACATAAAATTAAAAAAAAAAAAAAAAAAAAAAATTGATTATACGGTCTAGAAGGAAAAGAAGAGGGTGTGTTCAAGATGTTGCACGTAATTTACAATTATGGGTAATATAATGTGCTTTTATTCTACAAAGTATTTTACAAAATAGCATTTTAAATCACTATTAATTTAAAGTAGGAAAGATTGCGTTAGGACCTATAACTTTTTACATTATTTGGAGCCATTATACTTAAAATACCATAATTCCAAAAGTTATAGAGAGGGGGTCAGCGGCAAAGTTTGCACCCAGGCTCATCTCTCTCTCCTGCACCTTCACCCAGATCTCCTGCTGCTGTGCTCTGCTCCACTTTAATAAGATTACATTAAAAGTGTGAGTAACGTAACGCTAACAGCGTTATATAGTTTACACTCACATCACATCTGATTACAAGTGTGAACATTAAAATACTATTTTTTACCTAACCATCGTCATTTACGAGTCAGTAAAAGGCTTATGATAGGCTACCCGACTAGCGTCTTCTTCATCTGTTGTCTTTCTCTTCTTAGAGAAGTATCTGAACAAGCTCATCTGAAAATGCAGTCAGCAGTTAATACATAATGACGTGTAGATATTAGCTTAATGCTATCAATTAGTTTACCCAAGTTAGCGTCACTGAGTTGGCTAATAAGTCTACATTTTCTCCGGTAATTCGCTGCCTTATTCCTCACGACTACACTTCTCTGACTCTCACCTGGTGCCTGACGTGATGTCACTTTCAAGGCCGCGCTCTCGCGAGTAATTAACTCCAATAGGATCCTCCAACCAACCAACCAACCCCCCCCCCGCTGTTGCGCTCATCATCACACAGGCTGTGCTGTGAAGGTGGAGAGATGTGGCGGTGGTGCATTTGCGACAATTTAAAAAAAAAAAAAAAGAAAAGAAAATAAATTTGAAGGCGTGGCGGCTATGATTTAGCAGTGGCGGGCCGCCACTGCTAAATGAATGTAGAGGAAACACTGTCACATAATGGGAGTAACCAATTATATCTCCAGCATGACTAATGTGGCCATTCTATCGATTAGGTCTCTCATATATATAATCACGCATCCATGCTGCACGTCTGCACACGCATTTCCAAACACTTTCAGGCCGTGATAGCGAAAGAAAGAGTAAAACTTTTCATTTAGTTGGTAAAAGTTTTGCATCAAATGAGTGGTGTGTGTGAATGTTTGAATGGAATGATTTGCTACAGGTACGTTCCCTGTGCTGTCGGTCAATAATCAATCATTACAATAAGAGTTATTTAAATTGGTCTGCTTAAATATCAAAAAGGATAGTAAAATGACTTTTTTTTTAGGGTTATTCTGGGTTTGACAGTGAAAATTGCTGCCCGTTTGCTTTGAATCCATAAGTTTGTATCTATAATCTGCCCCCAACCTAAAGGGGAAAATCTATTTATCTTACTACACCGTCATGAAGTAGTGCCTTTGAGGTACAGATATGATTAAAGTGTGTGGGCAGGAGCAAAGATGCTGAGTGGCTTGGCAGGAGAACCAGGTCCACCTCCCCTAGAGTCGTATCTTTCCAGAGTGAAGCAGAGTCCAGATTTCCTTTTCCACCTAAAAGAGATTTAAATATTAGTTCTTAATTTGTCTAGTATTCAGTTAAATCTTCAAAGATGAACTCTTACTGCATATCTGCTGGCCTAAAAAAAGTCCTTCTAATCATTACAAAAAAAAGTGTAATTGCTCCAACACTGCAAGTTGTACTTCCAGTGCGGACGTATATAAAAATCTACAGCAATTAAGTGTATCTTTGGCTGCTTTAAAGAAGCTGCAGTTCAGACTGAACAGCCCTCTGCTCACATTTCCAGTTTGAAATTGATTTCTTGTCATAGATCAGAGACCTCTTGTCATTCCATTTCCAATCCTCAAATGGTTTCTCTGAGCCTGCTAACTGTCGTCCCTGTGAGTGGGCAAACAGGGGGAACCTCAATGGGTCTTTACCCTGGGCACTCAGAGCAGTCGAGGGGGTAGAGGCAGAAATCAAAGGGACTGGGATCATTCCCCATTGGCAGCCTCCATTGTCTAGCTGATTTGGGATTGGTGGAGAAGGTGAAAACTGCGGGGTGGGGACGTGGGGGTGGATGGAGATCAGGCAAGCAACCCCCTTTTTTTCTAATCTTTATCCACCATTAACCCCAGTGCCCCAGTGTGTGGCTGAGATCAGGGCCATTGGTCAATCCCCCATTCACTGCCACCCAGAATATTTTAAAGTTAAGCTCCCTCGCTTAACAAAAAAAGTCTTACTCATCAAAGGTTTACTTTTCCTCCTTTCCCTCTCTTCCTTCCTTTTGCTCTTAGTCCCAAGGATCTGCTGCCGTTCTTCATGCACCCTTCCCTCAATGGTCCACTGTTTTGTCTTCACACTTAGGCAAGGGGGAGGGAGTGAAGTTGGAAGTTTTGGAAGTTCCCCAAGTTTCCATATTTCAGTTTAATGAGGTTTGGTTTGGGGTCTGATAGTGTCGTGCTGTGAGCAAATTGGAGCAAAAGTGGATGGACCAATGACGTTCTGCCCTTTGCTGATCTCCCAGATTAGGAGCTGCCCCGTTTTTAAATAGACTCAGGAATTGTACTTACATTATTTCCGCTGAGGAAATATATTTTACACCTGATATGTATATTCCCAGTTTTTTTCCTTTGGTCCTTCTTTGCTGGTGAGAACACCCCATATGAAACCCATCACACCTCCAAAATAAAACCATAACTAGGCTGAATTCAGTCCAGATCTTCTGCTTCAAATGAACATTTCAGATTCTCTCTCTTTCTCTGTGCTATATCTTTTCTTAGCAGCTGTCAGGTATTTATCTTGCACAAGCCTGATGTGAAAGTGAGACGACTGAGGGACAGAATATAGAAAAACAAAAGAGTATCTGGAGATGCAGGGTAGGTGGGGAGGAGTGAAGAAAAGAGATTGCATGAGGAGTGTTTGTCCAGAGCGCACAGTTGCCATGAGAATGGAGGTAGAAATTGGCGAAGTGAGGTGGCTCACGATGAGTATTGCCATCATTCCTTAAGGAGAATATAAAGAGGCTCAATGAGTCTATTGATCCTCATGGCTGTCTCTGTTATTCCTCTTTCTTTCTATCTCTTTACCTCAGTCTATCTTTTATCCCGTTGTTTTTAAAATGCAAGAGCTTCATGCTATTTTGCAGAAGAATGTGTGATTTTTGAAATTATAATCAGAAAAAAAGGTACATTTGCTCTCAGCAAAGGTGGCCTCAGAATACATTGGGGCCCCTCTAGTATTTCTGTATATGTGCACCTCATATCAGAGATGACTGATACTCTGGAAATGACTGGTTGCAAATACTGCATGCACCAGCTTAATTTCTATAAACGAGCAGGGATCTAGTGTTTCACATGTTATTCTTTCCCTGCAATTTAATTGGAGAAATCTTGGGTGCAGAAGCTGGACTCGATGGCATCTCTCCAAGAGCCTGAGATTATTGTGAAACCCAACCCGAGGCAGGCATGACATCAGAGCCGCCTGACATCAGTTTGAACTCCTCATTTCAGGTGGGAAGAATTATGAGTGGCTTCATTCGCAGGTGATCGTGTCCAATGAATCAGTCGCACACAGTCGCTCATTCTTCTCCCAAGGTCTAAATGCTGGTTGTCTTGACAGACTGAACTCGTGTTTTATCACCAAACTGTCATGCAGCCTAATTTTTCGGCCTGCACTCACAGCCCTACGTTTATGTTAGCCCTTCACAGTCCAGTGTTTTATAGGGATATTGTCATTATGACTTCAACTAAATCTACACAATTTTAACCTACTGGTGAGTTGTATTTATCTCACTGCATATTACGTTGCAGTGTATATCTGTCTTGGATTGCCAACCAATCAGTGCAAAATTCTTAGTATGAGATATTTACAATATATTAATATTGTCACATCATGTCTGCTATCAGTAGAAATTCAACACTCTGTTTTTGTACTGTATCAGCCTCAGAAGAAATTGTGATTTTGGCTTCTTGTGGTGGAATAAGACTTACATTGTTTACGTAATCAGATAACAATAAGGTTTGTTTAAACGTAAATACGTCGTTAGCTCTTTTCCATGTTATGTATATAATGAGATTTTGTTTCATGTGTATTTAAATGGAATGACAACAGCATTCAAATTGTTTCACTCAGAATATATTTCTTTGCACATTTACTTTTAATTACAAGTGTGTCTAAACTACACTTCTCCATTGAATATTTTTTATCATGAAAACGACACATTTTTATTATTTTTGAATTAACATTCTTCCTGAGATTGTGCCTTCCTCCTCTGTAGCACTCTCTTTCCCTCTCCCTTTTTTTTTTTTTTTTCCCAAGTAAAAGTTTCAAATCAAACCACACGGTCACAGCCACTGAAAAGCTTTTACTCCAGAGGCAACAAGCCAAGTCCTTTGTTCATAATGATCATTTGATCGCGGCTTGAAAAGGGATACAGGCGGCAGCGGAACCCTACAAAAGCTTGGAATCTGACTTCCTCATCACAAACCGCAAGCCTAGACAGTGGCAACTGTTACTACCTGGTTGGAGGCGAAATGGGCAGAAAGCATCCGTGTGTGTGTGGAAAAACACACACACACACTCACTCACAGAGCATGCTCGATTTGGGTCATAGAGCTGACAGACAGTGGAATGTGAATGTGTGTATGTTGACAAACTCCACTGCACTCTGAATGGGGTTTGTGATTACACCTCATCATGCGTGCTGCATCGGTCCTCTTCCCTCTCTCTCTCTCTCTCTCTCTCTCTCTCCCTCTCTCTGCCATTTTCTTCCCTTTCACTCCCTCTCTCTCCCCATTTCTCCCTCTCTCACCGCAGTGCCTCTTGGGCAATCATGTGGTCACACTACCTGACTCCTTGCTGCTCAAGAGTGCAGTTGACAAAAACAGCCCGAGGCCCGTCATGTGGAAAAGATTCAGTCGGCACACAGCATACATTCTACCCCCCCACCCCCCCACCCTACAACTCCTCACTTTCTCCCACTAAGTAACTGAAGCGCCGGGGTGTTTCCTTCTTCTGCTCACCTGTGAAGGGAAATGGCATGTCTTTCCTCCTGTCTTGGTGTATGTGAATGTGTGTGTGTGTGTGTGTGAGCGGATATTTTTGTGTTTGCAACTTTGTGGCCACAGAGCGTGGATGCCGCTTTAAACAAGCCGGTGTGCACAAGTGTGTATGGGTGTCTGTGTGTGCCTTCGCCAGCCCCTCTCCCTCCCACACTCTGAGAGGTGCAGGCAGTTTCTCTTTGTCAGTTGAGTTGCACTCCTCATGTCATGTAACATAAAGCTGGAGGTCAGTGAGAGCTCTCAGCTGTCAGTCAGCCTGGTGGTCCTGGCCTGTCGAGCTGCTCACCTGTGTTTATTGGACAAGACCTGCTCCGCACTACCCAGGGAGAACACCTTGTCTCCCTTCCTTTCCCCTCTTCTCTTTCTCTCTCCCATGCTTTCTCTCTCACTTTGTTTTTGTCTGTTTCTATCATACCTTTTGTCTGTCTTGCTCACTCCTTCTCCCTGTCTCTCAACACAGTATTGCCTTTTATTTAGCTTTTCTCTTTTATTTTTTAAATCCACCACTACCTTTCCCCCCCAGTTCTTCTCCCCGCTGTCCTGTATAGTTTATTTTTCCTGGCTTTCTTCCCTACTTCTCTTTTTCTACTATCCTTTTGTTTCCCTTCTCCCTCCTCTCCTGCTGTCCGTTTTTATTTTGTATTATTTTCGGACCTCTTTGTCAGTCCTTCGGTTTAAAGCCGCGCCGTCTCTTTGGTGTTCATCTCTTCTCTGCACCTGGCTGATCACACGCACGAGCATGCACCCACCGCAGCTAGACGACTGATTGAAACTTGTGTCTCAAAGTTGCTAATGTTCACTGAAGCATTATATTGTAGATAAAGTAAATAAACTAGGTTACCATGGGAGAAATCTCTGGAATAGACTGCAGTGATTGGGGAGATGACACACATATATATACAGACACACGCGCATGTAGCCTCGCACAGAGGCTTTCTCTCTTTCACATACACACACATAAACAGACACACATGCATCAAGTGAATGGCTGAAAAGGTGTCAGTGATGTTGAGGTGCGAGCAGAGCACGGGATGGGGAGATATTTTCTATGGCTCAGGAATTTCACAAGTTTAATGTTTTTTGAGGAGCTCTATAGAAAAGTAACAGTTGGACTCAAGAGCGTGCAGTGAAGAGGCCGCTTATACACTCAGTACATAGTACACAGTCTGTACACAGTATAAGTTCATGATGCAAAAGACATGTACTTTTTTGCTTGGTTAATTTCCTGGAAGCCATAGCCATAGCCACCAGATAGCTTTTACAGATCTTCAAAAAGTTAATAACATACCTACAGCCAAAAGTAGTCATGATCATTTAAACCTCTTTTATTCACACTCTCTTCACCCTGAACTCTGTAATTCTACTTTTCTTTTCACAAGTTCTTTCAAACCATTGTCAGTCAGTTTAATTCAAGTGATTTTTTTTTGCAGGTAAGACTTATTAGCTGGGCTAGTTAGCATATTGGTTAAATGCAAGGGCTGACTCTTTGAGTTTTAAACCAGTGTCCACTGAATGATCCCTCAGTTGAGAGTGCTAGCGAGGCAGCAAAGCCACACACTGAAAGAGCCCCACATTCATAATTCCACCTGGTGTTATATAAAACTCCCTTGTATTTGCTGTGCTTCCATTCTGCGCCGTAAAGTGGTATAGGTGACATGGTAATACATTTGCATTGTGCCCAGTGATAAATACTCTACCAGGTCTTACTCACTCCGCTGCCTCTGAATGTGTCCGGACAGCGCCTGTATTGTCAAAGGCACGGGGGTCATTCAAAACTCGGTCTCCCTCCCTTCTGGCTTTTGTCAAATATTTCTGCGCGGGTGATAGTTTTCTCATTTATTTAGTGAATAGTCGGCGGATGAAGAAGAAAGAGAGTTTTACATTATGGAAATGATGGAATGGGTTATAATCTCCCACATATTCATCACGGCAGACATTGGACCCTTGTGATACAGTCCTCCATTTGGCTATTGTTCCCGTTCTCTTTCCGCGTACTGTTCCCCTCAATGGGCAAAGCAGGCTTTAATCCTGTCTCTCTTTTGGAATGACAATGTTTACTAGCTATCTTTCAATAAGGAGCCAGGAGCATGACACACATCCCTCTGTCAGTAAATGCTGTGTGAATGTGCCAGATCCAGCTACAAAAGAAAGGTATTGTTGGCCGTCTGAGGATAGGATGGAAAGGTGACTGGACGTTCGTTTGTATGTTTCGTAACCCCTAGAACCTTTCAGAACTTTTCCGCCTGACTTCCCTGTTTGGTTTGTACTTACCCTATACATCACATTTTAAATTAAAAAATAAGCCTGTACAAGCCTGTCCATAAAACAACACACTGACATGGCAGTGTTGGCTAATTATTGTATGTAAGTAGGGATTAGGGTTGTGGATGTTGACAGTGAAGAGGCTCTCGGAGCATGTGTTTAACACACCTTTGTGTGGATCAGACACATTCTTGCAAAGAGGGAAGATATCTGTACATAACCCCCCCCCCCTTCTTTTCACATTGCCCTTGTCATGTATTTACAGTTCACCAATTAATATGGGCTTATTTTTCTCACTCTCATCTCTTATTGTGAAAGGATCCAACATCAAGCTGATGAGTTTGTATATATAGACACACTGATATACTGTACCTATGAACAAGAAGAAGATGTTTGCTTTATTTTCCTCCGTTTCCTTCATCCCCACCAAATTGTTTTCCCGTCAAAGTCTTGACAGCATTAGGGATTAGTGTCATAGCTGCTAACAGTCATTAGTGTGTTTTCACTGTTGTGTCATGCACTGTTTTCTACCACCACCACCACCCCCAGCCGTACCTCCTGCGTGTGTCTCCTGCTTTCGTGTCGTGCGAGAAATGAAAAACAATCGTTACGACCTCCAGCGACCCCTCCTGACGCACAGTCAGTTAAATGGTTTGTAAGACGTTTAATTACCAAATGGTATAATCGTTATTCATCTCATCATTAGATGTATGATATTAAGTGAATTGCCTCCCCTGGGTCCCTGTGTTTCACAGATCAATAGATTTAGATGGAGCTTGGAAGGGGTGGGGGGCTGGGTGGGCAGTTAAAACACTTCTGAGGCCCCAGATATGAACACATGCATTGTTTCTGTGATGCACAGTGGTGACATTCACTCATTATTTATGCAATTAGCTTTTATATAGGTTTAATTATGCTAATTTCTATGTCTGCACCCCGGAATGGCAGTATGTCACTGTTTTAAATGGATCTACGGCTCCTGGGTTTATTTTGATGGTGAAAGGACGTGAAACAATGAACAAGGTTATGGCACCACAGACTTCCCATCGGCAGAGTGCTTGCGTTTGCACTTTGGGACACTTTGTTGGTATCAAGCATTGTTTGAAGGCATTGTGGAGATTGCTAATGCAACGTGTACACCTCTGAGGCCCAGTAGCCTGCAGCTTGATATCGCCTGTATTCCCAATGTGAATATGGCTGAGTGGTGATCAGGGACTTGCTGCACCACAAGCTGCTTTTCACTGCAGCCGGCACTACTAGCCTGAGTTAATTGTCCATTATCTACTATTATCTAAGCTTTCCCTCTCTCTCTCTTTTATTCTCTCACTCATAATTCCAGCCGTCACCACCAGTTTCACTCACTCAATATGCTGTATCCACTGCTTTTTTTCTCTGCCTACTCCTGCAGCCTTATACCAGTGTTGTAGCCAAGTCCTGGCAACTGAGTTCAAATAGTAATAATGATTCCCTTTGTTCCTGAGGTACCTCGAACAGGATTGTGAACATGAAGCCAGCCACGCAGCATGTTCATTTCTTGTCTTATCATCAGACTACTTGAGTGGGTGGGGTACTTGTGTCTAATATTTCCATCCAGAGTAAAGATTGAAGATTATTTATTTAAGATAAAATATGCACCTGTTCAGAAAACATTTGAATTACACCTTTTAAAAAGTATATTTAATAAGTTTTGGCTAACAGTAATGAGGTAAGCCTTTGACAGGGAAAAAAATCTCTCTTATTTTGGATAAATAAAAACTATTAATTAAAGTTTACCAAAGATGACTCTTCTTCTGCTGCTTCAGTTTGATGAGGTGATAGATCTAACTGCTTAGGTGTTTGAGGAATCCTCAGAAATTTCACTTGATGGCACTGTTTTCCTTTTTGCTCCAGCTGAAGCAACAGGGCATGTTTTATGTATGCTGGGCACAATGTGAAAAGCCTGGCTGTGCCACAGATATGTGTGTCTTCCCTTCTCTTCCTGTCCCTGGGCACCGAGAAACAGGCAGGAACACTGACAAACAATAAAATCATGCACTATACCATTTTTAAAAAATCATTATGCTTCAGATAAAGTGGTTGAAAAGCAAGTACACATTGGCACAGTTACTGTACAGTGCATTAATTTTCTGTGTGTTTTGGAGTATTTTCCTTTTTTTTTGCTTGATGCGTCTTTTCTTTGAAAAACGTTTGAGGGTTTCTTAAATCTCGCCTGCTTGGAAAATGTAATGTACATTTTAATGTAAATTTAAACAAAAAAAAAACAAAACAAAAATAGGAGATCTGTTACTTCCCAGTCATTTAAATTGATTAAATTGTATTCCTCCTGCGCTGCCAGGCGTCACTTTAATAACTGCATCAACAAGATGATATATACTATAAGGCCTGGAGTGTTTCTGCAGTTGATTTAAATGCACACCTTCCTCTGAACTTCTACTTGATATAGTTGGATCTCTCCCCCCAACACACACACACACACACACACACACGCACGCACAAACACGCACAAACACGCACAAACACGCACAAACACACACACACACACACACACGCACACACACACACACACACAGTCATTCATGCATTTAAAGGGCTCTCATATTGTTATAGTTTAGAGTTTAGAAATAAATAAAAAGGTATTAAAGCCTAAAATTCAATTGAAAAGGACAAATGGCTGCCCTCTGTCTATTACTCTCACTGCTGTCTAACAGGGAAGCAGGATTATACTGAGTTTAAATAGGGGTTGGATGGATGGATTGGGGGTGTTTAGGGTGGTGGGGGTCAAGATCATATTAAGTGCTCACAAAGCAAATGGTTCAGCATTAGGAAGTGTTGTTCTGGTGGCCCGCCTCATGAGCAGCCTGTAAAGGTGCAATACATCACAGTGAAAAATAACTAGAGCTTGTATTTCAGCATCGTGCGCATCATAAATAAAGGTGTGCCTTGTATAATTGAGGCTTGTGCATGGGGAACTCGGCTGGAGATGAGAAATGGAAATCTGTGTACTGGTAAATAGATAATCACACAAAAGTAATTGAGGTTTTCAAACCCCAATCTAGTCTGCCAGCATGAGCTCGTTTGCATGTTAATCACGTCAGTGATTTCCCTTCATCACAGGGAAGTCCGTGCACACTTCCATAACCAGCTTTTAATTGCATTTAAAATGTCACAGAGGTGGAACACATGTAATTTAGCCAGAACTGTGTCCAAATTAATGGGTACTACTGAGACGCTCCATTGGACAGGGTTGGAAATGAGAGAGGCTGTCCATTGTTTGGGTCTTTATTAGAGATGCTTCAGTCTTCCAGTCTCTCCATGATAACATCTCTACAGTACCTTTTGAAGTTTATATCAAGACTTCAAAATGAAATCTGACAAGCATTTTGTGAACGACTTAACACTACAATAGATGCCAACTTCTTGCAAAATAAGCCAAATGGATGGACATTAAAAAGGTGGAAAAAGAAACATCAAAGGGAGAGACCACAAAGTCAAAGTGTTGGGTTTTAATGGAGAAAAAAAGGGAGGAATAGTTTATTTTCTTTCATCACCAGGTGTTCTTTGGCGTATAAATTACTGAGATGATGTTTCCATAACACAGCTTAGGGCACTCTAGAGAGGGGAAACCTGCAAAACAGACCTATTTAATTTTTCATAGAGGTGGACCATCAGGAGCATTAAGCCAATATTCCTCTTCCCCTTTTCCAGATGCCTTCTACACCACTGTATCTTACCAAAATCCAAGCCCCTCTTACTTTTTTCCTTTTTTCAAAAAAGAAAAAGTTCTGCCGAGACCTACATGAAAGGAAGGAACTGTTGAAATGTTAATTTTACCATCTGCTGTCGAGGCCTGCTACCTTTTTTTTTTTTTTGTGTGTGTGTGTGTGTGTGTGTGTGTGTGTGTGTTTTCTTTTTTTTTCCCCTGCCTTCTTTAATTCCCAGTAGTTCTGTTCTGTTTCATGAATGTGCTGCTATTTTGGCTGTTTGAAGTCATGGGGTCTCTGCGAGCATGGCTTTGACTGGCTGGAAAATACAATGCCACATGGTGGATGGTGGAGACTGTCCCATTAGTTTCCTGTTTAGAGCCCAGTCCCTCCTAGTAACCCTGTTTCGTATACCAGTCCCAAGGTTCCAGTTACGCTCCCATGCCCACCTCCAGTACACAGTCCGTCAGTCTCTCGTGCTGAGCTGGTCTCGCCCTTGCTCTCTCTCCTTCCTGAGTCTGCACGTCTTTGGGGACCTATTTAGTCTGTTTATCTTAATGCTGAGGATTTTAATCACTCGTTTACAAGACCCCTAGCACCTTTATCTAATAAAAGTTTTTTCCTCTCAGCACACATTATTGCTAGTTTTTCTGTAAGCTCAATAAACCCCAGCAAATCCAAGATAGAAATGAAATTCTTGACAATTGTGTTTCTCCATCTTTTTTTCATCGCAAAAGTTGACACTTTTAAAAGCAAAAGTATACTGCCAAGTTTGCTGTGAAGATTTTGCCAAATGGATAGATTCCATTGTGAGATTTGATAGTTGGCAATTAGGGTGAGACATCCTGTGTGCAGAGTTGCTTAGCATTTTCCTTGGCCGGGACCAGATTGTTTAGTCTGCTCTCATTGTGAGCTGTTTCTGAGCTGCAGTTGACGGTTGTTTGCAGAGCGCTGGGGGAAAATGTGAGAGGGGCCAGTGCCTTTCTCTATTTATTTATTTTCCCCGTCCTTGGAGCTGGAATCTGATTTGTGTTCATGTTTCTCTATTCTCTCTGAGCGGTTTTTAAGTGTGGCTGCTGAAATCTAGACTCTGTATGACCTCACTGCGCGGCCTGTGTTTCATTAATGACCAGCCCTGTGGTTTGGGGAGAGGAATATTTTTCATATGACACCGCCTTGCATTAGCGTGGAGCGGCAGCTGCACAACCACAAAACCATCCAATTTTGTGGCTTTGAAAGGTGTGAAAAGTTCAGCTCCCTATAGCAAGCCTTGCATTTATAATTATATTCAGTGTATGCAAGAGTGCGTGTATAAGTGTCAAGGAGCGGAACTACTGAAGACTTGTAAAAGAAACCAAAAAAAAAAAAAGTCACCTGCTAATGAAACATTTGTCTTTCATTCTCCTTGGTAACTTGTAAAGTAAATAGTGGAGATATATTTCAGAGTAAGACGTTTACACACTTACAGATTTGACATGCTTCGCCTTAGAGAAGCCACCTAAACTAACAAGCAGAAATTCAAAGTGAAGTAGGTAGCATTTTGACAGCTTGATTCATTTGTAATAAATATTTCATTTCAACATGGTTTTAAGCTTGTTTGGACCTTTAGAGCCCCTAATACAAGCAAGTCTTTTTAATCCTTTTTTTTTTTTTTTTTTCGAGTGCCACATCTGGCATAAGAGGTATTTCTTTGCAGATTGATTGATTTCCCAGGCTTTGTTGGAAGGGACTCATGCAAGCCACACAGCAATTGACTAAGAAGCATGCAACAATTCACAGACACATGTAGCAAGCCTCTCCTCCTCACCCTCCCCTCCCAAAAAAGCCCAGACACTAGACTACTGTAACTCTGTTTGGTACCTTGCAGGATATTGAATATCCAAAAGGAAACCTCAGATTTGTCCCGTCCCAAAACAAAGAGCCCTTGTGCTGCCGCCCTCCTCGCCTCTCTCCCTCTCACTTTCAAACCATACCGGTACTGTCATCATAACACAACAAATACAACTTGTCTCTGAATACGCAAGATAGTCTGTGTATATTTCCAGATAATTCCTAGCCATTCATCACGGCCCTTTCCTATGGTTCTGGCAGCATTAAGTGTTGTGTTGTCAGCTTGAAGGCTGGAGGTGGAAGAGGGAGAGATTGAGGTTAGTCACCAAGGCTGAGGGAGAGTGAACAAAGGAGAAGATTACCTAATAGTCCTGCTATGTATTTGAAGTGGAGCCTGCTGTTTGTTTGGGGAGGTTCAGGGCTGGATGTGCAGGGAGATGTCTCACAGGCAGCTGATGGGTACTTTTAAGCTGTCAGAAACATCCCCTTCGCCATTTGTCTTCCTGAGTAGATGGCAACAGGCGACGACAGAGGCAAAAGGCAATACAGAGAGAAAGTTAATGATGTTTCCCAAGTTTGCAAAGTGTTGAACATTTTGCCTCTAAGTATAATTGGGTGCCTTTGTATAAATTAAGAGTCACCCATGATGATAGCTTGACGAATGTTTAAGCCACTGATGCACGCTCCACACACTATTTTTGGGGTCTAGTGTTATGAGATCTTTAATGAGTCTGCTCTCTACATGTATATGTTTGTAAACAACAGTCTTGCAGGTTGTCACTGAGAATAAAGTTCTGTGTTATGCTCACGCCAGAAACTAATTCATAGTCACAGCACAAACATCATCAACCTGGTGTAAACCACTTAATTACATGCCAAGACTGCATAAAACAAACTGAAACACGGATACTTGTGTGCTTCTACGAGTAATTTATTTAATTTGTTGTATAATTTTCTTCAATTAACCTCATTAAGAGAACACATTCAAACATAGTATTAGAAAGGTACACCACTTTCTGGATAAAACGTGATCCACGCAGCATACTGTGAATCTCTCACAAGATGAATCAGTTTTGTGAACAATACACTTTCCTTATTTAAATTTCTTTAAGGCAATCTTTGGACAATATAACCCAAACCACTCCATTGATAACTTTTCAAAATGGTGTGGCTGAATTTCTTCTTTTTTTTTTTTTTTAATTCTGTAAATTGCAGTCTTCCTTTCTCCTATGATTTTGAACAAACAGTTACAACCCTTGATTCTCTGAAATCCCTGCCAGCCGTGTCTGTTTTGATAAATTGTACATCTAGTCCTATTTTCAAAGTCATCAGCGATTGCTTTTTTGCCACTCAGAGCACTGAACATGGACAGCTTTTAAAGGTAGTGAGTACGTCTGATAAGTGGCTCAATCCTTGTACTAAACCATTTTTACTGGAGGTTTAATAGCTACTGTATAATGAATTATAATGTATTCTCTCCAATTGCAAATTTCCTCTAATATTGTCCTTCTGCTTTTGCAAAAAAGTCCATCTGAATATTATTGTGACCAGCTTTTTAAGAATACAAATCAATTGCATGATTTTAAGTAGTTAGAGTCATACTTTTGTTGTAAATTTCTCCCAATGCCAAATGGAATAGTGCTTGTATAACTGGAATAGCTAACCAATTTCAAAGTAGTGACATTTTTCATCCCGAAGATGATTCACAGTGTTTGTGGTACATCACGGTCAGTTCCAAGTCAACTGTATGTGTTAGTATAAAATACAACTGTTCAGCTGAACATTTCAGCCTAGTTTGAACTCATTGAAAAGCAATAGGCTTATGAATCATCTTGCTGTTCCAATTTAATGGAACATACCTTTCAGTGACAGCGTCTAGCAGCACATCATCAAAGTGAAACTTCCAAAGTTCCGCTTAACTTGTTGCTGAAATAGTTTCTCGTTTTCAGAAAATTGCGGTGCGCCAAGTCTCAAGAAGTGTATCAGGGAATCTTCCCTGAAGGAAAAATTGCCACTTGCATACTTGTCTTTGACCAAAGTGAAGCCCTCACCCACTCCAGGGGAACATCTGCTGTTTAGGAAGATATAAAGGAGTAATTTTATTACTCGGTACATCTCCCCTCAGAAGCCATTTCATTTCTCCTTTCAGCCTCCACAGAAGCCTTTATTTGATCTCATATTCCAGAGTATGACTGCCTCAAACTGGTTGGACTCCGTTTATTTTCATTTGGAAAACACATTTAGTGTCGGAGGGGTGGCACAGTATGGAAGTGGAGAGCAGGGGGTTCTGGTGTGGAAGGGACTGAGGCAAGTTTCTCTATCACATGTTAAGGTCCTCCTGCAGGGATTTTTCACTGTGCCTGATTGTGGGGAGCCAAACTTCGTATTTCCTTCTCTCAATATGATCAGAGTAATCAAGGAAAATCATTCAAATCTGTCCGCGTCTGGTCTCCTCTGCTCCTTACAAATACTTCCGTGCAAATACCTGTTAAGTTCGCGTCCGTACAGTGAAACTGATACAGCTGGATACCCTTTACTCAGTGCTTTGAAACTGCAGATCATTGGGAAACTGTGCCATTTATTAGGCAGCCCACTTAGGCAGCCCAGATGTAGCTGGTCACTTGAGAGGCAGACGTCCTCATAAACCATGAGCCTTTAGAGTGGGCACAACACCTAGCTGCAGAGGCAAAATTACCCCCACCCACCCACCCACGCACTTTCTTAACTTCCACATCTTTGGCTATTTGATAAATCCTGAACCAGTGCAGCTGTCTGGAGGAGCCAGAACCTTATGAGAAGTCCCACATTTCCTGAAAATCTTTCTCCCTCTCTCTTTTATTTATCAGTGTCCGCATCTGTCTCTCTGCCTGTGCCGTTCCTGCAGCACCTATATCCTCTCCAGCCTGTGTCTGGTGACAGCACAATGAAAACATTTTCGTGAAAGGTGTTGTTTCAGTGCTCCGGAAGTCCCTCTCACCTAAGTAGCTCCTTCTCTATGTCTTGTCTGTCTGTCTCTATTTATTTTTTATGTTTTTTTTTTCTTTTTCTTTTTTTTTTTTTAGCGGGGGATGGAGGGGAATCGTAGCCTCCAATGGGCTCAGTTCCACACAATAAATTACCTCCAGATGTAATTCCTATCCCCCGCCCTTCGCCCTCAAATTAGTGGCTAGTAAAAATTAGGTTTGAATTAGCCGCGGTGTGGAGAATAGAGGAGTTTGAAATTTCCATATAATGAGTTTATTATTCTTTGCTGGAATACCATTTTCCTGAATTAATTTGATCAGGGTTTTTTAGGTGTAATTGGTGTCTAGCTGAATGGTGTTTTAGTCATGAATGGATAGCCACTGTGTCAGCAGTAAGTCAGAAGGCCGAGGTAATCAGAGGACTCTGAAGTCCACTCTCCAGCACTAAGAAACAGAATGCTCCACGTCTCAATTGCTTCTGGAGATGATTCCACAACTTTCCCTGACATCTAATTCATGGTCAGTATTTAATATTCCTCTCATTCCAAATGGAAGTATTTTTCATTGCTACTTGCAAAAGCATTGACAGGATTCCTTGGACCTTAGATAGTGGTTGTTGCATAGCATATACAGGTGTTGTGCTCTTTTGACTGTCAGTGGAGCCTGTCTTGCCGCCACTCAACTGTGTAGCTATGGTTCTGGGAATGATAATCTCTTTGGCAGAGCTGGAGCTGTGGGATCCTCAGACACTACAGATCACTGTCATAAATGGGTTTCAGATTCATCCCTAACAGGAAATCTGAATGCATGAAAAGACTATTGTTTCTTACATTTTTTGAGCAGTTTCTTAATCTTGATGACATCTCAGTGGCCAGGAACATTAAAAGAAGAAAAAAAAACAACAACTGAGTAGCGTGTACTTTCCTCTAAGTAGGAATCTAATTTAAAGTGCAGCCGCCTTTTCTATATGATAATATCTACTACTGTGAAAAAAGGGAAGTTGTCTGCCATGCTCTGCTCTTTCATCTAATTCCAATCTGCTGTATAACAGGTAAACTGCTGTGAGCCGCACTTGCTTGTTTAAATTTACCCGGCTCAGCCGAGCCTTTGATTTCAGCAACTCGTTTAATTCAAATACGCTTTTGAAGAAAAGCTATTTTTCTTTTTTTCTTTTTTTTTTTTAGGAAGGGGGGCTGGGCATTGGAGGCAGCTGTAGTGGTGGGAAAATAAGAGGCGGCACAGGAGGGCCAATTTAACCTGGAGTGTCTGTCGCTAGTCTACAAGCTCCTTCGTTTCAAGAGGCTCGGTCAGCTTGAACTGTCTGACTTCTGTCATTTCGATCTCTTTTTATTTTTCTGCTGTAATGTATACTTTAATTCCCACCCGCCTGCCGTCTGTGTGTAGCAGCAGTGTCGGCAGAAGCAGCTGGAGGGGAGGTGCAGGTATCATTAAGCCTTGGAGAGGCACCAGCGGAACACTGCTGAGTGCTATACGTGGCTCCTTGCAGTGCGTGTTGATATTTCTGGGCCCAGTGAATGTACAGCCTAGTTTATTTTCAATAGGAACCCGAAGCCGGGCCCCCCCCCCCCCCCACAACACACTGCTTACTTGGGCTGTTGTATTGAGTCAAGCAAACACTCTCTCAGGGATGTCCTGTTGGGCACTCAGCCAAAGTCGCAAATGGAAGTCACATGTGGAGACTCCCAGAGGAAGGCAATGAGGCCTCAATTCACACCCATCGCCACAACTTTTTTTCCTTGTATAAGTTTTATTAAAAGCAACACTTATACACATATTAGTCATTTTGTATACCGAAGTATGCAGCCTTACGTTTATGTGTTACTCACTTATTAAGAAATTGAATATTTTCTATAATAACCACAATTTTCCAAACAACAAACAAAACAAAATCAACATATTTATTATTGTGATTGCAGTAATCAGACTCCCTACCTTCATTCACTAGTCAATTTTTTTTTTCAGCCAGTGAAATACATATGCAAATATATTTGGACACTGTCATTATCAGCCACTTAATAGGCATTTCATTAGGGATTTTCTGAATGCGCGGTGCAGGGCAAGTTGCCATGGATACCCTGGTGCTTAAGTACAGTATATTAAAATGGTGCTGCCTTCCAACCACTTATATAATCACCGGTCCGTAATGGTCTCTGCTCTCTGGCCATAAGCAACATATCGTGTGATCAGCATTGCCCAGGACTAAAAAGAGCCCTACCACCTCATTATGCCTTATTTGGCTCTTTCATTTATTTATTTATTTATTTATTTATTTATTCGTAGGCAGGACTAAGTGGCTCATGAATTGTGCTTGTGTGACAACTAATGAATGGTGCTGATGTGTGTGCTCTGTTTTCACATGTGTGGTGTTTGGCTCTTTGGAAACACTGGTTATCACTGTGTGGGAGTTGTTAGGGGCAGTTGAGCACATTTGAGCAGACGGTGAAATCACTTCATTTTTTTTTTTTTTTTTTTTCACTGACTGGCACTTAAATGTGAGAATGGATGAAGGAGGAGTGAAGTCAAATGGATAACTTCCCATCGAACATCATTGATGCACTTGGGCTCCAATAAATACAACCCTCACATTCACAGGAAAGCCACAAAATCTTTTCCTCTGTGCACCATCCTCTTTGTTTCTTGTGCTGATTCCACTTGTGTATATTTAAAAAGTCATTCATGTTTTTTTTTTTAAACACATGAAATGTTTTTCTTTTCTAAATTCCACTCATTTATATCATGAACATGCAGTTTTGAGGCAATAGTTTGTAAAGGGTTAATAAGGAGTGATTCACATTGTTGAAGGCTAGGCTGACACTGACTGACAAACCTTACGGCGGTGCTTGTACTTTGTGGTGGCCTGCTAGTGCTGAAGTGATGGTGGCAGGAATGACGAGGGAAACCACTGTGATGGTCGCTTGACTTTGTCTAATGCCCCAGAGGCAATGCACTTCATGGTGGTTTTAATTGAAAATGAATCTAAGTAGTAGTAGTAGTAGTAGTAGTAGTAGTAGTGTATGTGTATGTGTGTGTGTGTGTGTGTGTGTGTGTGTGTGTGTGTGTGTGTGTGTGTGTGTCTAAACTGTGGAAGTAGTGCCAGGAGATGCGAAAACCATCGCCATCGTTGTCACGGAGTTGCACTGCATCTCAGATCACTGCTCCCCCCACTGCTGCTGCAGCTCCTGCCAGGGTTGGTAACCAGCTGCTGCCACCATCACCCCTCCCCACTGTATCCACTACACATGTCTACTCCCCCCTTTCTCTCCCTTTCTCCTCTCACTGTTCCGCTGCCACCACATCAAGACGCTGGTGGGCCTGTTTGTCTCTGTTGACCTTGGCAGCAGAAAGCACTGGAAGAAGAGACATAGGGAATAAATACCTGAAGGGAGGGGGCACACAATTGTCACAGATGTGTAGAAATAGGCATAGCATTCCCCCTAGTGAAGCGAATGTTTCTAAGGCCAGAGGCCTCTTGTTTGTCTTTTCCAGTGAGGAGCTCTGAGTAGTTTATTAAAGGGGCTAAAGGAGCATTCTAGTCTGAAGCCCTCAGCACTGAAAGAGAAATGGGAGAAATTACTGGCATAATGTGGACACTTAGAGCAATTAACAGCAGTTGTTTAATGTTAGCCCCCTTTGCCTCTCTGTCGCTGTTTTTTCATTCTTGCTTGTTTTTGCACTCTTGTCATCTCTCCCTCTCTCTCTTTCTCCTGCCCTTACTCCCACTGTCTCTCTCACTCTCCCATGATTGTTTGGTGTTTACTCTCTCTGCCTCAGAGCTCAGACAGTTGACATGAAAATGCTACATCTCTTGGTCTGTGTTGGTCTCTTAATAATGATATCATACGGCTGAAATATGCTCCAGTGGAGCCGGGGAGATAATGTACTATTCAGAGCCTGTTAAATCATGCCAGTGCACCACTCAGAGCTGCGAGTTCAAGTGGTCTTTACCCCGCGCTGGGGGCTACATCTTTTCCTAAATAAATCTGTCATAGTTGCCCTGGGTGCCTCTCTTCAAAACATAAAAGTTGCACTCCCTATAACCTCAAGCTGTGGATGCCTGTGTGCCTGCACATGTGTGCGTCTTTTAATGTGACTTTAATTTTGGAGTTGCATCTCAGCCACATTTAAATGTGTGTTTGCATTGGATTTTGTTTATATGGCACAAACTTATGTAGGCACATAAAAAAATGTCCCTTCTTGTATTAAATCTCTCAGGCCCATGTGGCACATCGAGTTGGTGGCAGATGGACTGGCTTTCTGCATCTGCTGTGTGCAGACTGGGGGCTTTGTACTCCTCTCTCCTGGGGAAGACCGAGCCTTTCTTCTTGCCAGTAGATTCCTGTCTGCTGGAGCGACTAAGAAAAACATCTGTGGCATGCAAGGGAGAGAGAGAGAGAGAGAGAGAGAGAGAAAGGAAAGGAGAGAGAAAGAGGAGGGAATACAAAAAAAATGACAAAAGGATTGGCAAACACCATTAGCCCTAAATGTTTCATCTCATTGCCTGTTGTGCATTGTTTACAGTAGGAGAAACAAGTCGATACACCACATCCAGCACATGTGAGCCCAGCCCAGCTTAATTTGGCTCGCTTCAGCTTTCACGGCTTCTTTAGCAGGCGGTGGGGACTGGTGGTTTTCGCGGTTCCTGTTTGAGATACTGAAGTAATTCATTAGGAGAGACTTGTTCAAATATCTGAATCTTCATGTAAGACATCTGTACAGACACGTTTGCCTTTTATCAAGTGGCAAACCAAGCTTTTAAAAACTGTGACTGAGGGGGGAAAAGCTGTGAAATGTTAATCAGCCTCGTGTTTCACTTTTTATATATATTTTCTTTAATTTAATATCGTCCATTCCCACAGACTCACTGTGTTTAGGATGAGCTTTGAGTGTGGCCAGGCGTATTGTTTCATGCTTAAAAAGGTATTTAAAGAAAAAGCATCATTTTAGCATTTTGTCTAAGAAAAAGTGAGGGAGCATTCGGCATGTGGAAGTCTCCCCAGTTCTGAACCTTTGTGGTCTCCCTCCCCTCTCAGATTCCTCTACAAAATGCCTCTTCTGAAACCCCCCCCTGGATACACACACACACACACACACACACACACACACACACACACACACGCACACACACACACACACACACACACACACACAGAAACACCCCCCCCTCTAACACACCATTCCTTTGCCAACTCTCACCACCCTCCGCCCCCTCCTCTCCACTCCCCACGACCAGCCCCCCTACCCCACTGATCAAGCCACTGGTTTTTGTGTACTATTGGTCCTCGGGCGTCAAAACAATCCAGCGGGGCTGCCTGACTTGTTTTAATTAGGCGGCACTGAAACGGCAACTGTCTCTCAGACGTGACCAGGCAGAGGTGCTCTCCCCGCTCACTACTGTAAATACCGCTGTAAATACTTCTCTGGTGATGTCTTTGACAGTAAGCGTCAGCTAGTTTCTCTCTACTTTTTTTTTTCTTTTCCCCTTTTTTTCCACTTTTGATGCTCTTTTCTACTAGTGGCATTTCCCCCCTCTCTTCATTTTTGAAACACACTAATGCTTCCAGTCTTCTGAGAATATTTCTTCAAATGCTTCTTACCGGGGAGAGTGGATTTCTCTCTCATTGTTTAAAAGGTAGGTCATTTTATCTGTAACTCTCTCCTTCTCTCTTTTTCAGTACTTGTGGTATCGTAGCAGTGCTTTGTGATAGCGTGTTACTTGGTAATGCATGGATGTGATATGGCTAATTGTTTTTAAGAGCCCTATACACTCCCTGCCACAGCACAGTGTGGAGGCTAGCGACTGCAGCTCAGCCCTTTACTAATCCCATTCAGACTCTTTACATCTACACAGAGACACACTCACACACACACTTTGACATGCACACAATCAGAGGTGAAAAGAAAAGCACAAAAAAAAGCCAGACACACATACCTTTGCCGCGAATGCACCTCTCGTAGCGGCGTCCTCCAGCTCTGCTTCTGTCTCCGTTTCCCTCTCGTCTCAGCGAAGCCGGTTGCATAGAGCAAAGCAGAGAGCCAGTCCGGCAGGTCGTGTGTAAGTGTGTGTGTGTGTCTGTGTGTGTGTGTGTGTGTATGTGTGTATGTGCACTTGCACAGGAGAGAGAGAGAAACAGAGAGAGAGTGTTCAGAGGAGCAGATGTGCGAATAGAGCAAGAGCAGCGCGAGCTGCCTGGTAAGCATGCAGGCGAGGTGCAAGGGGAGAGGCGGCAAGCATCCTGCGAGGAGTCACGGTGCTCCCCGTGTGAAGGTCCCCTCACACTCTCTCACATACACACACTCTCTCATTCACACACAGGACCCACCCACACACACACACAGAGCACCTACACACATAGTCCCTCTTACACATTTGCACCATAACACAGATAAACAAATTTTTCTTTATACTTTCTTTTAAAAAGCAACTGATATAAATAAAAAGAATTAGATTTAAAGGTCACCCCCAGAATTAAAAGACAGTAAAATTAAGATCTAACTAAGAATTGCCATGTCTCTCATTTCCAATAAAGTGGGGAATGAAATGATAAGTAGTGTTTTCCAGTAATTGTGATATATTTCATCAGTGGCAGGCATAAGAAATGATTGTCTAATTATTTCCAGTGTGGAGAGAGAAAGAAGCTACCGTGTCTCTGTCATAAATTTCCATTTTGTACATGACCCCCCCCTTCCATTCACACTCATGCACACGCACAAATGCACTCACACACACATACTCTCTCCACTATACCCTCTCCCACTCTCTTCCTTCTCTCCCCCAACCCAAGCCTCTCCTATCGGGCCTGCATGTCCGACCCACACAGGGGGCCCCGGTCGGTAATTGCCCCGGTGACAACTGGAAATGATAGAATAATTGTCAGGAGAGGCGTCTGGGCTTTCTTTCTTTTCTTTTTTTTTCCCTTTTTTTTTTTTAATGGGGCGAGGGTGATTTAAGTATGCATGAATGGCACGGTGGTGGTGAGGCGGCGAGAGAGGGAAAGGAGAGGAGAGAAGAGGAGAGGAGAGGAGAGAGAGGTAGCGGGGGGAGCTGGGGCGGGGGCTGGATGGTGGGTGGTGGGTGGCGGGTGGCGGCGGGGGGTGTGGGGGGGTGTGGGGGGAGCTGGCTTGTTTATGATGCCATCCCCCATAAACACGGCTGAAGTGATGACACAGATAGTGTTGCCTCTC
Organism: Seriola aureovittata; assembly: GCF_021018895.1. Taxonomy (NCBI): domain Eukaryota; kingdom Metazoa; phylum Chordata; class Actinopteri; order Carangiformes; family Carangidae; genus Seriola; species Seriola aureovittata. The sequence goes on from NC_079385.1 coordinate 9,751,566, forward strand.
CACGCGGTGACACCAGTCGACTTGTGGCCGTTGCTGCTAGACACCCTCGGCAGTGGCAGAGGCAAGCACTCTGTTCTCTGGTCAAGCTCTCTGGCACTCCTCACTTTCAGGTAAAAAAAAAAAAAAAAAGTCAGGCAGACTCTGTCCATCCATCCATCTCTCCATCCATCATCCATCCATCCATCCATCCATCAATCCTCTGTCATCCGTAGTCGACTCCAGGCTCTTGGCTGTGTTTAATGGTTGTGTTTTATTGCCGGGCTGTGTCTCCTGCCTTCCCCGCTGGTCGTCCCACTGTGTAACCGTGCAGCCTTGGTCTGTGGGCTCTGTTAATCTGCTGCTTAATTAGTGCTGATGAATGGCTTAGAGTGTGTGTGTGTGTGTGTGTGTGTGTGTGTCTGTGTGTGTGTGTGTGTGTGTGTGTGAGTGTGTGTGTGTGTGTTCATGCGTACAAGTGACTGTGTGCGCCTGTGCACCGATGTGGCTTTGTGTTTGTGTGCCTGTATGAGTGAGTGCATGTGTGTTTGAACTCACTTACTCTGGTATTTCTGCTCTTCTAGTAGTTGGTCAGTGTGTTTTTTTTTGTTTTTTCAGATGTTGCTACTTGCTTGCTAAGCTAATCATTGATCATTAAAATCAAGAGGACAGTGATTCACCACTATGGTTAAACAGAATTAAAGGGCACAGCCACTGTATAACCTTTCATAAGCTAATAACAATCAAACATTAATCAGCTGCAGATATGTGTTTCGAGAGGGCAAAGCTTTTACTTGAAGTTTGACTTATTTGTTTTTCTCCCATCTCTTGGTATTGGGGGAAAAAAAACCTCTTTGGATCAGATGTTAAGTTTGGAGAGGAGAGAGGTCACAAGACTGATAATCTGTGAAGCACTAATTATCTTTATCAAAGGCGAGTGGGATAATTTGTTTACTTAAATATTGATGAGGTTGAGCAAGGCATGGTATTGGGCTATTGTGGGCATATTATTAACATTTCATAGGGCTTTGTGCAGGAATGCGAAAGGGACTCCTCTTCATAATTTAATACCCTAATGCATAATGAGCTATGTGATTAGTTCACATGGAGAATTGGCCAAACTCCATTTTGAAGGCAGATAATTTACATTGTTCTCCAGAGTCTGGCATATAATAGGTTCTTTAGCGCAATAAAATTAAATGCTACACATTTTATATTTCAGCTTACAAATCCCCCTGGCAATATTCAGTTTTGAGTCGTCTTCTTCTTTTTTTTATTTCCTCTATCCACATCTGCCTTGTTTTGTTTGAGAGGAAAAAAGGAGAAAATGAATTTTGAAATTGTTTAACTAAAACACATGTTTACCTACATGTTTTATTTAGAATGCACACTGGCCAATTAACACTGTTCATTAGCAGAGCCGCGTTATTTGTTTTGAAAGTTTAACCAATCACTTTGTTATGCTAATTGTGATGTAATTTAATTTGAGTTCCCGTAATGATGATGCCGCTATTATCCACATAAATGATGCAGTTAAGCAGCACGGCCTCATTTGCATGTGCTTGAAGGGAGAGAGGCTGAAAGGAGCCGGCTCCCGTATCACTCTGCTTTAATTTTCCACCTCTGTTCACTCCTGCCCTATGGGTCTTCCTGGCCTGTCGCTGGCTATTGATGATCAGCACTTTTATCTAGATTTTTTTTAATGACAAAGAGGCCTTTATTTGTCTGCGAACAGATTCCTGGAACTGCAGTGTAGGGAAATTAAATAATGGAAATACGAGACTATTAAAAAATGCAAATGATAATTTTTTTAGTCGATGTATCAAACATTAAGTGAACAGTTCATTTGCGTGCCCCCACCACACACACACACACACACACACACACACCTACACACAGATGCACGCCCCTTCTCATTTTTATTGGTTCTGTTTTGGATGGCTGTGGGGGGGGGGGGGGGGGGGGGGGGGGGGGAGAGAGAGAGTGGCTTCTTGAATTTAACATTTCCATATCAAAGTGGTGCTTTGTTGGCGAGGGCTTAATTTTTAATCTGTTGATTCCATCATCATCTTTGGTTTGGACATTATTCAGATGTGGCTTGAATAGTCATGTGTGTTTTTGAAATGGAAAGGTGCAGTCAAGCAGTCAGGCACTACACACTGTCAACCAGTCTCTGTATATTTTTGTTAAATCAATTTCTTAATCCTACGAGGGGCAGGAGGGATCCTTTCTTCTGAGCAGTTTTAAAGTCCCCAACCGGGCATGGAGAAAGTGTGACTAAGCCGGTGGTAAAGACTGCCCATTATCTATTTTGTCCTGGGTTAGACTTTGGTAATTTTCCTGTGGAAAGATTATTTTTTCTCCTGACCAGTCTCCCCCTGTTATGCTCCTAATTGGTTACATAAATCTTGTCTGGTATGAATGAGGAATGTTGCGGTGTTGTCAACTGCAATCTTCACCCTTATTTACCAATTCATTAAGATCTATCGATGCAGGACTGCTGAGGGGGAATGACAACATAAATCAGAGCTGGAGACATAATGGCCCTAATCAACCAGAAATAACTGGAAACGTCACAATGAGCTATGTCTCTGTAGCTGTGCCGGCCGCGGCTGGCTCCCTGCGCCTGTCCGCTGGATCTGCCGTGCTGTGGAGAGCACCGGAGACTCAGGCCAGCAACTGTCATTAGCTCCTCTGATTTTCCTCTTCTCCCCTCGACAAGAGCACCAGAGCAGTGTAAAGAATTTGTCCATTTTCTTCTTTTTGTTTCACAGCTCGCGCTCCATGTCAAAGCAGCTCGGTCCTGATCGCTTACAGAATAAACGCCTTTTCTAAGTGAAACAGGGCCACGCATGAGGTCTATAAATACAGTTAGGTCGGAAGTGCCCTGCATTCACCGGCGCACCTCCTCTACACTTGGTAAAGATGATTGGATGAGACAATGAGGCCTCCCCTCTTTATAGGTCAATTAGCCTTGATTAGGTGGGCCGAGTTAATTAATGGAATTGGCAAATATGCAAATGAGAGCCGACTGATCAGCTTTCGTCACTGTCTTGCTCACCCGCAGCGGCGGGGCTGTCTCCTGCTTCAGCAGAGTGAGGTGCCTGATGGGTAACATGTAAATGATATGGGACGAGCCTAAATGCTGGAGAAAAGAAGTTTCTCTCCTCCTCTTTCTCTGTCTGTGAGGGGTGTGCTGTGCTACACTAATACATTTAAGAAGTGTGCATTTATTGCTGCAGCACTCTTTTTTGTTGAGCAAAGGCAATTGGATAAACTCTAAAATATTTCTTTAATCTTAAATATTTTCTCCCATTTTTACTGAATGACTCATTGTTGATTTTAATTTAATGTTTTGACCCTACACCCCATTTTTGAAAATATTTTTTATCAGTAATTGGATAGTCCATGTACAATAACTGTTTTGCCATTGTCGTATTTCAGAGCTGGTTGTATTCATATAAAAAATGAATTTGTATTAACATAGTATCATGCACACTATTCATGAGTGCCTCTTGCATTTGATTCTAAGGAGACATTGTGCAGACCGCACAATTGAACATGCACTTTACACTCTTTCCTCTGGTTTTCTTCATTTTTCGTCATTTTTTTCCCCTTTCTCTTCTCCACAAACACTGACTCTTGACGCACACACACACTCCATTCAGGGACACTTACACACTGTGGCAAATAGTCTGTCTTTTATCTTATTCTGTCTCATCTCCTTATTGTAAATAGAAGAGAATTAAGTTCTGAACATTCTTGACTGAATGTCTCCTATCACAGAACTACAATTTATTGTCAGCTCAAATGAAGAATTGAAATATGACTGAGGTTTTGTCAATGTAGGGCTCATTGGACAGGAGATAACCACATTTGATTCTGTTGCTTTGAATAATGTTAATCCTGAAAAATGCAAAGTCCATTATTCATATTCATCTCTTTTCATTTGGCACCACTCCTGATTTTGTAAATATGATTTCTCCAGCCCCCTTCTTTCCAAAGCAATCTTTATTCACCGGTGAAGCACTTTTGAAATTCCTATATCTGAGAGCAGAAACCATTACCATACACAGGTTTATAAGAAGTAGTCATTAATGCTCTTTTATGGTGGCCCTTTAGTGCCAAAAAGGAAGCTTTTAATTCTAAGGCACGACAGCCTAGCTTGCCTTAGTTAATCCGGGGGACTGGGTTTTGTCGAACATAGCTTTCCAAGTGGTCGTTTTTCCATCTCCGACTCCAAACTCCCTGCTTGAAGCTGAAGGCTGTAATAAACTGCTTGTGGTGTCCCTGTGCTGTGACAACTCGCTACCAGAAAAAATGACAGTACACACCCTAGTACAAACAAACATATGATCATAATCAAAGATTTGTTGAAGGCATAAATTTATGGTCTTCCTTGTATAAATGTCTGCAAGGCTTCTGATGAAGTTATTTTAAACTTTTTTTTTTTGCCCTTCATTATTTGATCTTAGATTAAATTTATCACTTTAAAATACGGTGGTTTTAAGCACCATTTTTATAGTCAGCACATACATGGCATTTTGATTTATTAAGCAATCTGAAGTATTGAATATGTGAGCCCTTGCCCTTGCCCAGTTACTTCTTTATTTTGTATGCATAGCAACTTATGGCAATGATGAATTAATTTCACTCAAGCACAGAATCTGTGATTATTTTAAATGGTAACCATATCTTGACTTGATCAGAGAGCTGTGAGGAGTCAGCAGACTGTGAAATGTAATTTCTATTATTATTTTTTTTATTTTGATCTTACAAACCAAAAGAATTCCAGCCAGCCACCTGAAATGTGAGCTGATAATGAATGGACGTCTGGGATCATAGATTTACCGGTCACTTTTTTTCCCCCCGTTTCCTTTTTTGTCTTCCTAATGAAAATATTTTTTGCAACTCATGCATATAAGATGAGGGAATGGATCATTGTTCTAGATGGAGACACAGCGGAGAACATCCTCACGCTGAAAATGGATAGCCCAGAGACTCTGAACGAAACCAGTGTCAAGCCCGTTGTGTGTTAACAACGTATCGTGCGTGTGTGTGAGAGTGTGTGTTAAATTCCCAAGTGTTCCCTAGACAGTGTTGGAGCACAGCAGACAGCTGTGTATTCCCACTAGATGGATGGCCAGTGTCATAGTGTGTGTTTACTGCACATGATAGAGCGGGAGACAGGCCAGGTAATGAGGCTACATTAAGGGCTTTTAGAGCTCGCAAACAAAGATGGAGGGCTGCTTCTTTCCCCTTTAATGATAGGTGTGTGTTTGGTGTGTATGTGTGTGCGAGAAAGAGAGAGCGAATGTGTGTGTGTGTGTGAGAGAGGCAATGAAAGGCTCAATTCTCCTTACACCTTTGTTGTGTCATTTCTCGGAAGAAAGAGGAGAAATTCTCCCAATCTCTGGGCCAAATGCGTCGTCAGGACCCTTTCTCAGATTCCGTACCTGATGGAAGAGACAGATTTGCATAGTGTGAGATTCAAGTGTAAACATTTGCTCAAGCTGAAGAGGAATAGCAAGCAAGGGTATGGTTGCACAAGGAATGAGACAAAAGCTGGAGTTGGTCTAAAGCTTTGCAAATAAAGTGTCTGTCTGTGTCTTACTGAGCCTCCACCTGAGGAGAAATGTTGGAGCCATCAGCGACTATTGATGAGAGAGTTATCTCCGTCTCTCACCATCGTTCCACCACCCCACAACCTAAACACTTAGTATCACTATCATCTTCCTTCCCAAAGCTATACATCTAGAGAATTACCAGCGTATTACCAGGGCAATGACAGCCCTCCTCTCTGTTTCCGATCATGATAATAAGTAGTCTAGGTTCTCCCTCATTGGAAGATTGTGGCTTGAGGAAATAGCATCAAACAGCGGGTGTGTTGAAATGCAGGACGCCGGCAATTTATGGGATGTCAAACACACGTGCGGATGAGCCGGCGAGCCTCACTCATGCGGCATTAAAGCTGCCTGCACCGGCGCAGATCAGAGCCAGGGCCCCAGTTGATACTGTAGCTCAATGTGGCGTGGCTCCTTCCGACCCAGTTGGTTTAGGACAGGCTGAGCCAGGGTCAGGGCTGGTACCCCTCAGGGAGAGAGGGGACAGGGCATGGAGAACCTGTGGTAGGCACACACACACACAAATGTAGACACACACTCGCATTCAGTCACACCCTCAGGTGCTGAATATTGTCACTGTCTGTCTCTCTTGAGTATTGAGTGTGTGCATGTGTATGTATATGTGCGCGTCTTGATCTGTGACAGTTCCATCTCCCCCACAGTCAGAGCCGCAGCTCGGTCGCCGCTCATCATTGCAGCCTGGCTGTGTTTCTAATTGACATTCTAATTGGCAGATTTGAATGCCGCCTTTAGATGGCTAATTAATTTATCTCACTGCTGTCATTAAGGTTAAAGCACCATCTGATTTCTGCGAATATACTTTGCATATATCTGCATTGTCATTATGTTGCAGTTAGACATATTGCACCAGTTTTATTTAGGAGGAGGGAGGGAAGATTATAGCTAACTAAACTGGACATTCAGCTTTTATTGTTTGTCTAAGAAATTCTTATCATGCTTCTCTTTTTTTTCTTGACCTAAGTTATGTTGTCTGATTTATTTAATTTTTTTCTTACATTTTCTTTATATGATATTAATGTTTTATACATCAGTAATCACATATAAGCACATTAAAAGCAAATTTCATTGGTTTGTTAATATCAAAGTAGCAATTTTCCTTGGACTTCCACGGTAGTTTGCATTGGATTCAGATCTTATTAAAAAACCCTTATTTCCTTTTCTCATATATCTTCAAGTTTTCTGAACATCCATCGCCGGTCCAAGAAAGAAAGCAAAAAAAAAAAAAAAAAAAGGAGAGATCCAGGCTCCATTAGAATGTTCATAAAATCGTAGTAAAGGCAATCAGACAGTCTTTCTCTGAATATTTTAAACATTGGGCATGTAAAATTTATGCCTAATTTGAATACTTATTAGCCGGCTGATCTCGGCTGCAGCCTTGAGTTTCTTATGCTGAGATTCATCACCGGATTGGATGTCACATTGTGCCAGTCTCCCCCCCACCCACCCCACACACACATACACACACACACACACACACACACACACACACACACACACACACACACACACACACAACCACCACCTTCCTCCCTCCCACTCACTCTCCCTTTCTCTCTCTTTCACTCCTATTCTCTTCCTGTCTCTCTCCGCTACCCTCCACCCTCTCTGCTCTTCTCTCTCTCTCTCTCTTTCTTTCTGTCTTTTTTCTGTGTCTCTCTCCATCAGTAGTGAGCGGTGTGGTGTTAAACAGGGGCCTGTTTGTTCACAAGCACGCCTTGTCCTGGCCTCTTCCCTATTTACTTGTGTCCCAGGCAGCTGTCGCCCTGCTCTGTGTAACTGCTCAGCCCTGTTTGTTCTCCCTGCCTGGATCCTGTTTATCCTGGCTGTAGACATCCTTTAAGGCCTGTCCTGTATCTGCCCCTCGTCAAACACACACACACAAACACACACACACACACACACACACACACACACACACACACACACACACACACACACACACATACACACACACACACACACATACACACACACACAATGAAGGACATGCACACACTTCTATTAAAACTGGCCAAAGAATACACATGATACCCATGCGGGCTGGGTACAAATGTATACAACAACACACACACACACACACACACACACACACACACACACGCGCACACACACAGTCATGATCATCATCTGTCCCTCTTTTGTTGCATGTGCGTGGATTATCTTGCATTAGGGTTGCTCTTGTATATGTTTAAAAAAAATAAATTTTGTATCGTCAAAATGAAAAGTGAAAACTGCTGTTGAAATAGGAATGGAAATAACGACGTGCCTCACAGCTTCTGAAAGCAAACTTCCTCCATAAGGTCGTGATAGTAGCAGTATTTTTTTAGCATTTAAAATGTGAATGGCCTCAAATTTTTATTTTAAATAATAAAAATAATTATTTTCCTAATAGAGACAGCACAAAACCCATACTTCTGTGGTGCTTTTTGAGTTGCCGTGTGTTGGGTCTGAGTGTCTTATTTATTGTGAGAGTGTCGACTGATGTTGGTGGGGCTCCTCTCTGCCCCACCGAAGGTACAGAGCATTAAATGCAGGGGAAAATGATAAAACATTTATTACTGGAGAGAGAGGAGGTAATATGCATAATTTATGCTGTTTTTAGCACAATCATTAGTGATATTTGTGATAGATTTTTTTCCCCTTTTTCTTCCCTCCTTTTTTCTCTATCTCTCACCAGTTTTCCATATCTAATAAATACAACAGAATTAATTCCATATCGTATATTTATTTACTGTTGTTTAAAAATTTTTGCCTGGGATTCTAAATTCTCCCAGCACAAAGTTTGATGGCAGCTCAACATCTGGTTTAATTGTGTCCTGTTGAGAGCAGCAGTTGATTTTTTTTCTCCTAAATAAAACAAAATAAAAGAATATATGAGGTTTGATTAAAGAAGAAAAGGGGGGAAAAAAAGGAATCGAGGCAATAAATGACACATGAGCATCCTGCCTCTATGGAAGCCTGCGAGGCAGATTTTATTTAGCCACAGCAAAGATGACAAACCCATTATAGTGTTCATCACAAGCCCTGCACCATGTGATTTGGTGCCTCCTCCTCCTCCTCCTCTCCCCCACCCGCCCTCCCCCCATCACCAAATTTTAATTTTGCATGATTAGCTTTGCGTCATTAGGCAACTTCATACAGATGCGACACTAAAAATCTGACAGCTTCAAGACGTCAGATATTTTAGGAGTGCCCGCGCTTCTGTTTCTCTGACTGTGGTGCCTGGATGTCTGAAAGTGTAATGGAGATATTAAGAAAGCATATGCTCGTTCATGAATCACATATTTGTTCAAGCATTTTTTTTTTTTTTTTATTTCTTACAAATGTATTTTTATTAAAAAAAATAGGAATGAAAATAAAAATACAACTTTAATTTGTAAAGCCAGATGCTTTGATGATTCATGCCCAAATTTTAGTAGATAAAAACATTTGCCATATTTAGGAACCCCTCCCATTTCAAATAGCACCAGGACGTGCATCTCTTTGTATTGCTTCATTTACACAATGAATGCATAATTGCTCCTCCTGCATCCCCCCCTTCTCCTTTCCCCCCTCCCTCTTCTTTAAATGCTTTAATTTGCAGAGGGGGACTGAGGGCTTGATAATGGAAGCATAAAAAAAAAAAAAATAGGAGGGAAGAAGGGGGGAATTGTAACAAGAAGAGCCCTAACCGGTGCCTCTTAATCACTTCTAGGTTTTAAATCATGATGATGCAGGAGTCGGCCACAGAGACAATAAGCAACAGTTCAATGAGTCAAAATGGAATGAGCACCCTAAGCAGCAGCCAATTAGAGGCTGGCAGTAGAGATGGGAGATCAAGCGCTGGTGACACGAGCAGCGAAGTAAGCACAGTCGAGCTGCTGCATCTGCAACAACAGCAGGTAAGTTGTGTTTCTCCCCCGTCTCGTCTCTCTGCCGCTCTCTCACTCTCTCTCTCTCTCTCTCTCGCTCTCTCTCTCTCTCTCTCACACACACTCTGTTTTCCCCTCGCTCTCCCACTCTGCTCTGCTCTCTTCTCAGGCAGCGCTGGGGTTTTCTACATAGGCAGGAGGCACAATGAAACATTATGTTGTATTTTCTTTTTTTGTTTTGTATTTTTGTGTGTGTGTGTTGTTTAGCAGATGGAAAAAAAAACATTGTTTATATAATCGTTTATATTTTTGGTGAATTTTCTCGTTAGTTTGTTGTGCTGTCGGCACGTTTTGCCTGAAGCTGTTGCCTGCAGAGTGATGAAAATGTTTTGCAGTGACAGTTTTACTTGGTTATGGATTTTGTTGTGTTTTTTGCGTTGGCATTTCAGTTTATATTTATAGAGAGCTCGCTGCAGCCATGTGAGAGAGTTAGAAAGTGTGTATACGTGTGTGTGTGTGTGTGTGTGTGTGTGTGTGTGTGTGTGTGTGTGAGACTGTCCACAAGAGAGAGAGAGACAGAGAAAGGGAAAGAATGTGTGTGTTGGAGCATAGTACGGACGCGTTTGGGTAATGTGTGTGTGTGTGTGTGTGTGTGTCTGTCTGTCATGGCAGTGCTGTATCCACCAGAGGGCCTCCTAATTCGGCACTAGTTAGAGGCTCACACACAGACACAGATGCTCTAACCACAGACCCACCAACGACAGGAACCTTTGACCGTGTCACTTTTGAAAGACTGATTTGCACACAGTCTCTCCATCTCACTTTCTGCCCATCTAGAAAATAATTTTGATTTTTTCACCCCACTTTCATCTCTGACCAACTTGATAATATTGTTCCCTCCCTGTTGGTTAATTTTGTATTGATTGTAGTGACTTGTTCTGTTTGGAGGCACCACTAACTAACCACAAATATCTGACGCTCTGTTTTCAGTCTCTTAAACGTTTCCTTCGTCAAATTCACGTTTTGTTGTACTGACTCTATTCTCCTCAGTCCGAGCAAGTTGAGGGTGAATGAACTACGGTGGGGGCGGGGGTTGCTGGGGGGCAGGAGTTGTGAAAGTCAGTCGCCAGCAGAGTAAAGGAGTCAAGTGTCTCTCGTGTCTTTTCACGGTGAATGATGGCTTTGACAGTTTGCCAAAAGAGCAGTGGGAGATGAGGTCGGAGGGCCGCGCTTTGGGGTGGAGGGGGGACAACTCCGCGGGTTTGTAATGATGCGTGCTGTCCTCTCGGCTAGATGGGAATTTTCATGCAAGCGTATAGTTGTGTGTGTTTATGCTTGTGTGTATTTTTGGCACCAGCTGAAGCCCTGTGGTCAGTTTTTGTCAGGGCAATACAATAGATGCTGGTGTGTGTGTGTGTGCGTATGTGTGTATGCAGAGGTGGGGGTATTCAGTGTAGCAAAATGAAGCATGTCCTGCAGCCCCCCCCTGCGCCCCCACCATCACTTCTTCCATCCCCCATACCCTGATCCCCTCCCAACACCCACCCACCCTCCATCCACAGCACAGCACCAGTATGTCCTGCTGGTGGCTGAAGCGGCATCATAGTACTGTGGCCTCAACCCCCATTTATCACCACTCTGCCACACACACACACACGCGCGCACACACACGCGCGCACACACACAGACACACACACACACACACACACACACACACACACACACCCACCTGATTGGGGTCGAGTCTCTCCCTCTCTCAGTCATCACTCTTTTACATTTGAAGGTGTATCTACGCTGATACTCTGCAGATAGAGGGTAAAACAGACAGAGATAGAGAGCAGGACAAAGACACTGTTAAACTGTTGTGGCACAGAACCTCACTGTGAGTTGCTCAACAGAACATTCATACGACTGTTGTCTTCAAAACGGTTGCACAAGGAATTTGGTAAAAAATCTTTTGAGCATTTTTATTTTGGATATTGAGTAATTTTCTACACAATTTAATTTAATCTATTGTAAAGTTAAATATATATATATATATATATATATATATATATATATATATAAACAAGAAAGAGCTTTAAGACAACTGAGAAATGTTAGTTACCTTTATTTTATTGACAATTGCCTACATCTGAGCAACAGATTTAAAAAATCTAGTATGAGACTAAATTACTGAGATCAGCCTAATTGAAATATGTAGAGAAAAGCGTGTGTGTATGTCTGTGTGTGTGTGTGTGTGTTTGTCTGTGTAAATGTAAACTCAGTAAGTGATCGAAAAACAATGAAAGCACTGCCGTTTAAAAAAAAAAAAAAAAAAAAGAAGGCCACAGCACTCAGAGAGAAAAGCCATGTAAAGTGTCTAGTTAAGTCTCTGAGATGGACGTATGGCTAAGAGCCCGTGGTAGTGGTGGGTGGGGAGGGTGGGTGGGTGGGGTGTATGACAGTGTGCACCTTGTAAAGAGGCCAGCCCAAGCCTTCTCCCAACCCAGAGACAGACACATTGAAATGAGCAGTCCAGCTAACAGGTCTCTGGAGGCTTTTTAAAACAGGGGCCCTGTGCTGTTAACTTCACACACACTTCCTGCGGTGCACTCACGCCGCATCTCTTTGCAGAAAGAGTCCGAGGAAGAAGACGAAAGATTACTTTTTTTTTTTTTTTTTTTTTTTTTTTAAATACATTTGTCAGCACAGAGCTGTGCTGTTTTGCAGCTGCTTGCGTGTTCATCTGTAGAGGGTGACAGCGATGTTTGCAGGTGTGTGTAAGTGAATCACAGCTGTCATGTGTGTGTATGAAGCATATATATGGTTTGGTCATATAGGCATGCATTCATCCATGCCTGTACAATTTTTTTTTCTTTTTCTTCTTTTTTTTTGCACCTGTGTGCAGTAAAAATTTCCAGTCCATGTCTGCGCTGAGTCCATTCTGAAGGAAGGCTGTTGGGTTTAATTTTCCACCCATACTTGGAATGACATTGAGTGGTCCGGTGGGTATAGAAGCTCCAGTCTCTCATCATGCTGCTGGGGGGATGATTAATAATAAGCACTGATGAATTCTCCACTGTCCCTGTGGGTTGTGCCATTACCTAGCAGCTCCAAAATACCACCTGCAGCTATAATTAGAAAAGCAGCATCTTAAGGTCTCTTCGCCTTAGATTTGACCAGAGGCTTTTAGGACACAGATCAAGACTAAGTTACACAGGAGCAATTTTTTCCATATTCAAATATTGATAGTTAAACTAAACAAATAATGCACTTGTTTTTATTTGATCGCAATATACTGGTTATAATTTGTATCAATTCCAATGTTAAAGTCACACACTCCGCTATCCATGTATCTGAATAATAACCCTTGTGTCACAATTGAATTTCCAGCCCCTAATTTCTGTCAGGGTTTCATCACCCCATTCCCAAGGTTGTCTAAATAGACCTAATTTGATTTGAGATCACAGATTAGATACCCACTGTATCTGATTGCAATTTGCCAGCTGCAGATATGTATCAGAGCAAATGATGAATGTTGCACAACCCTAATTACTATGCTAAGATGATCACTATAAAAGCTCCCTTGTTAAATAAAAAAAAAAGAGCAAAAAAATGTGCTGAGCTTATATTACCAATCAATTTATCATTGGCCCCAGTCAGTTCTGTGTTTTAATACTATATGCTGCTATGTATGTACATGGGAGTCATGCATTGATCTTTGGATCTATACCATAATGTCCATAATGAGCCTGTTAGTTGATTACAGTGGTCTGTAGACTTAATCCTGCCAGGGTTATCAGTGGGATTGATGAGCCAATACTTGGGACTACTGCCCCTCTAAATGGGCTCACTGCTGTAGGAAGTGTATTGATATTCAGAGCAAGATGGAGACCTTGGCTTATGTATTGTGGTCAGGGCAGTTGTTTTAACCAAAGACCTTTGGATAGCTGTGGGGACAACCTTCTGTTACTGCAGCCTACTACTCATCCAAACGACTAACTCATTAAATCCAGACATATTTTTATTTTTAAAATATTGGCTTCCTGTTATTAACAAACAACAACAAAAAAAAGCCTTGTGGTTGCTTTTTATTTTTTATTTTTTTATTTGAAATTCATTCTTTCCTTGTTTGTGAGCACAAATATTTGTTTACTTTTGGACAGAAATGCAGTGTATAAGAGACTGTAGCAGAGATCTACATGTCGGTAAACTGGTTATGTGTGCATTTTAGTGTTTTCCAGATGCACATGATGCAGCAAAATGCAAACTATCCAACCCCATTTAAATGACTGCAGCATTTTGACAGGAATTACAGTTTGCGCCAAGGTGCCATCTTTCTTCTAGGCTACCCCTGTCGCTACACGGGAGCCAGGCAGTGGTCCAACTTTAGAGTGACAGCAATTAACCTGCCTTCCTAGCTGTTTAGCTGGAGGAAATATAAAGGATGAGAAATCTGACAGCAAGTGATGGGTAATATTTAGGGTTTAGGGGCAAATGAAGTTTTCCCCAAAATGAAAGTCATTAGGGAGAAAGTTACCCCACAGACAAAGGACAAAATGACAGTGTGTGTGTGTGTGTGTGTGTGTGGTGTGTGTGTGTGTGTGTGTGTGTGTGTGTGTGAATGTGTGTGTGTGCACTCATTTGAAAGACATGTGAGCTCACCTCCCTCTTATAACAACTCAAGTTTGTTGTTTAGTTTAGGTGAATACACACACTGTAAAATACTGACACACACAGTGTTCACCTCCCATCACCTCCCACAAACAAGCCTCAAGCATCTCTCTCTCTTTCTGCCCTTCACCTGCCTCTCTGTCTGTCTCTCTGCATTGGAGAACACACACACACACACACACACACACCTAAGATGCAAATCTGGGCTTTGCCCTTGAGCATAATTTAAAGGCCTAATCACCCAGACTGTCCCTTTGGATGGAAAAGGGAAGGAGGGAGGGAGGATGGTGTCTCTCATTTGCACCCTTACACAAAGAAGCTCATTAGGTTTATCTTTCAGGCCTGAGATTGCCCCACTCAACTGTGTAAATAAGACACTGGCCCTGGCCTGATGCATCAATCACCTCTCAGGACAGGAGAAAGACCTCCGTTGAAATATGAACAATTTCATAAAGGGGCCTTTTGTTAACCATCATCTGTGTGAAGATAAGGTTTTTCTGCAAAGGCTGGAGAAACATTAGGGAAGCAGCATGTACTGTATGTCTTTGTGAAATTATTTCCCCTTTCAGTGAAAAGAGCTCTTCCCTGGCAAACCTTGTGCCTGACTTATTTACAATGAAAGCCATCCTTTCTTTTTATTTCAAGCCCGGCTATCGGCAGACAGTCCCTACAGAATAGTACATACAGGCCTGTGACATATAGGCCTGTATTTCCCCCTTTGCGATGACACTAAAGATATAGGGTGTGAATGACAGCATAGCTACTGTTTGCTCACCCTTCCCCAGACAAAACACAGTATTATTCTATTATCTATCTAGACGCCACCTCTTCCTCCTCCTCTCCCTCTGTCGCCCCTTCTCCCCCCTCTTTTTTCCTCTGTCTCATTCTTCAGCTCCTTGAATCCTGGGCTGTCCATCTATGTTTAAGACACATTACATGTGGCCTCCTGGAATTTACAGTGGCGCTCTCCCAGTAACTCCATTTCGTGCAGGAGTCCCCCGAGAGCATGGCGAAATGTCAAGCTGCAAGGCTTGAAAGAGAGACGAGGAGAAAGGGACAGTAAGAGAGGGGCAGAGCGAGCGATGGAGGAAGAGAGAAGAGAGGATGAGAGGGATAGACGCAGTGAAATCTGCTGGAAATAAATGCTTATGGGTATTTTTATGCTCAATCAGTTGGGAGCTGTGGTGAAGACAGAGCGGGTCGAGGGTGACACAGGTAGAGAAACAGATACTGGTGTGTGTGTGTGTGTGTGTGTGTGTGTGTGTGTATACAGGATATCATCTACAGAGGCCACTTGCTGTGACAAGCTTTTTTGCTCTGAAGAAATCAAATATAAAGTAAAAAAGAAACCATATGTACATTAACATTTTCATACATTTTAATGGCGGTGCTACATGCATTAAATGGAAGCCACTTGGCATTTGACCTAGATTAGGCCTTTTGTTTGACTTGAAACATTTTTCTTTTCTTTTCCTTTTTTCCTGTGTAGCACATTAGCCCAGTGATAAAGGAACTGGGCCAGGGTTAACCACCTCAGTGTAAATAAGAGGCAGTCATTCAGTAGCACATACTGTGGCCAATAGTCCTGCAGTCTCCAGCCAACCTAGTGCAGGCCAGGATCAATGGCCACTTCACAACTCATTTCCTTTTACGCCTCCCTAACTGCCCCGCTCCAGCTCTGGGAAATAAATGGCACTGGATCTATAAGTCCACTCACACAAGCACAAACACATATACAGGCGTGCATGCACACTCATACAAACACACACTCAACACATACTCCGAAGGAACTGAGCAATTGCTTCAGCTCAATACCCTCCACAATAATTTATTTGCAAACTGCCTCGGTGGTGAATGGCGTATCATCTTTCTTGGCCTCACAAGCGAAAACAGGCATTCTGTCATTGTTTGTTGCCACTCCCCTGTCATTGGCTTAAACAGAGTACCAGTCATTAATATGGCTGGGTGGAGTGTTACTGTCACACACAGCCTGAATACATACATGTAAATGGCTCTGTTTTGCTCTAATGTGGAGTTAACAGGAGGATGGAGAAAACATGTGTGGTGGGGTGCTTTCCGATGCATACAAGGTAACGCATTGCTGCCTGCTTTTTCTGTAAATGCGTCCCTTCCCCCCCCAAAAAGGCAAGTAGCTTATAGTCATTTGATAGGCCACGACACCGCTATCCATTTAACAGAGCTTAAAAATCGTACATATGCATATGCCGGGGTGTCTTAAGCTGACAACCAAAAGACAGGATTTGCTAGAAGGCAGCTTTGGAGTGTTGTGAATTTAACAAGCATGTCTAGTATTACAGTTCCTCTCCGCTTTAGCCATGAATAGTAACAAATCAGACTCTGAAACGCATGCCCGATGGTTTGTTGTGTATACCCCCCTCCTCTTCTCTAACTAATATTAAAATGACTTCAAATCTGGTTAAGAAGATGACTAGCAAGACGTAGTAGCATCCTTAATGTCACTGGTGCTCTCTTTCCCTAATGCGCTCCCAGAATCTCTGCTAACAGATTCCAGGTATCATCTTTTTATGTTGCACTTGTTAACACTCTCTGCTGCTCCGATTACCTTCATCCCTGACCCATTTTTGAATATATAAATGGCTCTATCCTTCTCCCATGTTGTTTGTAGTTGTAACGCTACCAGGCTGCAAGGGGAGATGCTCTTTACGCATTGCCTCCAAACACTGTATACATATGTAAGAGAGCCAGCCGGGCTCTCAGCCCTCTCCTCTTCACAGCTTTTCATACAAATGCAGTAAATAAGCTCAGGCTGTGGGGAATTGAAGGCTCCAAACAGACGAACTGACTGACATGTCACTTAACGCTGGCTTTGGCTCTCTTCACTGCAGGCTTTAGAGCTGAAGCTGCTGGATTTTATCAGTCAAGGTCAGGTCCTGTATTTGCTGTCAAGGTGGACTGACATCTGTATCGTTTACAAGTTGATAATAATGTCAGACATATAATTTGCTATATGTCTGCAAGTAGAACAAACAGTATGGCATATATTAAGTCTGAGGAGGTGATTTAGGACAAAAAAAAACAAACACTCACAGTCAAGTGGTTTGGGAGAGTAAGTTGAATATTTGTTTTGGGCAGGTACAGAGAATAAGATGTACTCCAGTCTGAGGTTAATGATGGAAGTCACACTAGGAATGCATTGCAGCAGAGATAGACAGGGCCGCCTCTCTCCAGCCTATGTTCCCGCTCAAACAGCCTGCCATTCCTCATCAGGACCTAACCACTGCTTATTTACCCACACTCGGGGACTTAACTCGCTCGAACTGATCAGTGATAGCACTGGAAAGCTGCTTGTTCCACCCTGATAAAAGTGACGCCCATGAGCATATGCAGAACATGCTTTGTGGAACAGGCGCAGCGCTTCAAGCTTGACTAGACACTAAGCTGATACTGGTTTCACGCTTGAATCCGTGGTGCAGAATCTTCCAATGGGAACCCAGAGATTTGATTGTTTCTGCATATGCATTTATCAGACGTTTACAAGATAAATATACATTAGCCAGGTGGCTTGACCATGCGTGGTATTATTTCAGCGATGCTATTCTTCATGGATTCCTTTTCACCTGTTTGGACTTCATCATCCAATTCAGCGTGAACCCGATAATCACACTTTGCTCAAAACTTCAAATGGATTTGGAGTTTTTTTGCATCGTTAGTCTTTCCCAGAAATTCTGTCACCGTGAGGAAATACTTCTTTGTTGGCAGAAGTTTTAAATGTGTGAGGAGAGAATCCCTCTCCAAATCACTGGAAACTGCTGTTTTTTTCTCTTTTCTTTTTTTCTCTTTCCATACTCCTTGTGTCAGCTATCAGTGTGTCTACCCGCTTGTCTCTGTACAGTGACATAATTCTCAGACTCAGAAGTTGAGGTCTCTACAATATGTGTAAAACAACCCCATCCCCCTCTTGGCTTAGTCCTTGCTTAATTTTGTAATGCCTTCACCGCAGTCTTAAATGATATGTCATTTATCTTTCATACAAATTTCAACTAGAGGTTTTTTTTTTAATAACCACTGTAATTGTTCTGTCCTTGTATGGAGTGCTATGAAGGGAGTGATCATGCTTTTGGCACATTTATCAAAGCCCAAGGAAAAAAAGAAATGCGGAAAAGGAGGCCCTTTTCTCACATAGCTGGACTAAGTGTGCAACAGAGTGATAAATTTTCTTGTTAGGAGAAATTACATCCACTAACTTGAGCTACTTCAGCATGAAATTGAAAAAGAAGCATTTCTTGTGAATTTCCATTCTTGATTCAATGAAAGATGTAGATTAGCCCTTTGGAAAAGGCAGTGAATAAGAATGAAACTAAAGAAGTATGACTCTGCTCACGCTTGCTTGTTCTTAGAAGCGTGATATAGGATGCTGTTGGAAAAGCTTTTGTTTATGGAAGTAAGGCTCAGTCAGGCTGGTTGCAGATGAAAGAAGAAAAAAAAATGTTTAACATCTCTCTCCCTCTCTGAGTGCAAGTTTGTGTGTATACGTTTATGTATTCCCACACAAACCTTATGCATTTTTACATTCTTATCACAGGGACCCTCCGAGCTTCTTTGCCTACCTCACCCCAGTCACAGTCTGTGCCTATGATAGCTCCCTCTCTCTCACCAGACCCAGCTCAGTCTAGCATACTGTTCTGGTGAGGGTAGGGGTGGTGGTGGGGTGGAACACTGACTGATAGACGCTGGGTGTCAGAGTGGAAGGCAGATAACTATATCTTCTACAGCTCACTTAAAGGTCAAACACACATCGCTGTAATTGGAATATTCACAGGACAACCACCGAGGTACAATGCAGGGAGGAAGAAAGGAGGAGGAGCAGAGGAATAGATAGGTGTTACATAAGCAATGAGAATGACAGACGAGAGGGGGAGTGAATGTGATCCATGATCCTTCCACAGGCAGATGTAGTGGCTATTTATTGAGTTGATCTTTGGGGGAAGTGTGGTATTCATTGAAAGATACATCACCCTAAATGGGGCACAATCTCACTGAGGAGACTGGGGGCTAATGGCAAGATAGAGTAGTCACATAAACTCATATAACTGACCACTAAATGTCTGTCCTTACTTTCTTCAGTGGCAGAAAACAATGATTGATCAAGTTTTCTCCTCTCGTCTGATATAAGAAAGATTGAAAAAACAAACAAACATCGTGATAAAAATTGTCTGAAAAATGAATATGCATAAATACATGTATGTTGCTAAAGCTTCAGGCCAAATCCAGGCTGAGACATGCAAAGGGTGAGGAGAGGTCTTTAGGGTGCTCCCTCATCGACCCCAGAACAGGGTAACACTTAGACTCAGCACTTAACCACAGCTCTGCAGGATGAGACAGACAGACACTCATACTATTGACTTGCAACTGCAGAGCTCCCAAGACGGGGTCTTATCCACACGCACCGAGCAGGCATGCAGGTTTGGGTTGCTTGTGTCAATGCACAGGCAGACCCAAACACCATGGCTTTAAAATAACAACAGCTCCTTTTAAGCCAATTGTGGCTGGCATAAAGATGGATGACAGTCCCTCCCACTAGCTTTCCTGTTTTTCTTGATCATTGTTTTGTGTTCCTGTGTAGGTGTTGAGTGTTTGCGTGCTGTGTACCTGCTCTGTGTGTTTTTATCAGTCGTTTAATGGAGGGTAAATGCACTTAAGTGCAGTTTACCTACCCAGGATGCAGCAGCTGAGATGAGCTAGGGTTTACCCACCCTTTTATTTGCCAGTCTTTGTTTGTGCATGTGTCTTATGTACAGTGCACATATGCACACGTTTGTGTCAGCGCATTCATCTTCTCAGCAGCATCTATTGGTATTGGCTTTCTGCACAAAACTGGCGGCAGCTGCTTGCTCTCTGGTGCCACAGTCATATTACTAACTACCTCTGGCCATGTTTTTGGAGAGGGAACCTCTTAATAAGGCCTTGTCAACAAAGACAGACACAAGCGCCTTTAAAAACAGCTTCATTCTGTGTCTGATACTCAGACAAGAAAGATGAGAAAATCCTTAGTTTGCATAGACATACAGCTGTGTTCAAGTTCACTGAATAGCTACAGCAGGCATATAGTTATTTTTTATACTTATACTGTCATATTGACAGCATATTTTGGTATGTTTCTTTGGCATTTCAAACTTATTCAATTTGCAAGATTTCAGATAATTAGCTTACTACTTATAAGCAATTGGGTTTAAGCAATACAGGCCCTCTTGCAATCCCACAATTCCAGTTTTTCCACTGGCCTCTTTTCCAAATGAACTATGGCTGGCTTGAATGCAACATTTCATATCAGGTATTCATCCAGCTGTGTGACCTCCGCTCGCCTGGAACTGTGAAAAGGAGCGGGATCATAATCACTTGAAGAGGAAATCAGGCGCTTCAGTAGAGAGAGAGTGTGTGTGTAATACAGACAGGATGTGTGCGTTTGAGTTTTGTTGTGTGACCGCAGGGTTGGGGGGCTGCACAGTTGAGCACTCATACCTCATGCCAGCTTTGCTTTTGCAAAGAGAACACTTGACCTCAAACACACACACACACACACACACACTGTCTGCCTCAAAAACACACACGTGCGTATACACACACACACACACACACACACACACACACACACACACACACACACACACAAACGCACAGACACACACCTCTCTCTTCTCCCACCCACACAAATACCCTTTTCTTCTCTCTCTGTTTCTCTGTCTCTATTTTTCTTCCTCTCTGTCTCTTTGTGATAGTATATTGTGGAGGTTCTCAGCTATCGGGCACTAAAGGACTTCCCTAAGAGCAGCAGTAGATAAAGAGCATTGCTGAATGGGCCTGCTGTCACCTTATCTAAATGTAGCAGTACAGCACAGGTCAAAGTAAAGACTTGCTGAAGCCACCAGCAGAGACAGAGAGCGAGGGAGGCAGGTGCATTGTTGGGGTAAATTGAATTTCATGAGTAATGAAGCATGGAAGAGATGCACTGAGACAACGGACAGAGGAATGTCTGAAGAACACAACCAGTTATGACATTTGTGAGACTAAGACTTGGTTTTCACTTTTATGGACTTTCACACTTGATAAAACATGGTCAAAATACATGAAGGTAGCTAAAAATGATTAGCTTCTGTTGCTAGAACAGATATATCATTGTATTTGTGCAGAATATTCATGGTGATGACAGCAGGAGGTTGGATGTTAGCGAGTGTCAGCAGTTGCAGTGAACGACAGCAGGCCACGCTCTCTGTTATTGCTGGCACGGCCTCCCAGCGCCTCGGCAGACACGGTGCATATGCACTCTTCAACTCCCTCTCGCAGAAACAAACACACACACTTTGTTTGTGATGGGCAAAACAGACCCATGTTTTGTCTTCGTTAGTGGAAAAATAAGTGTGAGGTTACACAATACAGCTAGACATCCGCAAGCCCCTCCCACTACCACCACTCTTCTCTCCTTATACAAGCTTTCTTCCTGGGGAAGGAGCGAGCAAATTCATCTTGTCAATCCTCCCGGGAGGGTGTAGCTATGCAGCTCTGTTTACTGTGGCAGAAAGTTAATATAAATTTTCATCAGTGGGGGAAGTTTACACATATGATTCTATTTGTCCTTCATTATTAGCACCTGAGTCTGGGGCTGGGTAGGCATAATTGTCTACAGACACAGGCCAAATAGATGCAAGGGAAAGGCAAATAAGCACACCCCAAAATAATTTGATGCTTGTGTGTTACAATCCTCCACCCTAGGAATTTTTAATCTAGAGAATCAATAAACAAGGGGTGAGAGACGTGCGAAAGGGGGGGGTTCGGAAAGAAATGAATAATGTGATATGAGCATGTGGAGAATGGGAGAGAGGGAGGGGAGAGAAAAGAAGTTGAGTTGAATTCAAAGTGCAGCAAAAAGGTAGTAAGGAGTTGAAGAGAGCAAGAAGAGATCACAATGCAGGAGACCAACGCAACAATTGAGCACAAGACAGAGTGTTTTCTCATTTTTGGATGAAGCACCTTTATATGTAGAGCCAGGGGAAGCTGAAGTAGCTGAAAATATTGAGATAGAGATAGCAGAGTGGGACACAGAAGCCCATTGTTCTGCTGGATAGTTTTACCTCCGTCCTGAGGTCCAAGCAGATTCTCCATGGACCTCCCCCTCCCTCTCTCTCCCTCGCTTGTTCGCTGCAGACTGTTGATTTATTGAGTCATACATTCAAATGCTCATTACTCCTACATACTTTCCAAATTCTCTCTTCTTTCTTTCTCTTTAGTTTCTCTTTTTTTTCTGGTTTCTCATGAAAGCAGCATCTGAGAAGTCACCCATAGGTTTCTAACTGGTTTTGCGCCCCCCCCCCTTTTTTTTTTTTTGCCACCATCCTATAAGTTATTGGAGCCAGGTGATCCAACTTTGGTGAAATAGGGAGGGAGCCTGGGTAGAGCTGAGGCAACCTCCATGGATGATGTTTGATTTTCTTTTACACTTGTCAGTCGAGCAAATATACTTTTTTTTTTTTTGGTAGTGCACCACAAGGCACTTTCACGTTAGCTTCAACATTCAGAAGTACCACTTGAGTTTGACATACAAAAATAAATCCGATCTTGTCACGTTCTAACAGCCTTTTTCGACAACTTTTGCAGTGTTTGTTTGCATTCCTGCTTTAGCTCTGTGTCTGCAACTGCAGTCAAGTGAAGGTGACTGAATCCACATATGTATCATGCTCTATGCTGCCTTTGTGGAGGCAATAAGGGAAGGGAATCTGCAGCCATTGTTGAGGCACCAGCACATCATCACCAGTGCTGACCTTTATGAAAGGATAGGAGTCTTTCTACTCCTGTTTCATTGAATGGAATCAATAGGAACAAAAGAAGCCAACACACATCAAGCATTGGCCTGATCACTAAACAGTTGTAGTACCTGCATTAATTTACCAGTGAGTATCCAAAGGAGATCAGGAAATCATCACATGCATTTTCTTTTCCATGCACCATTTCTTTGTTGTTTGTTGTTCTGACCTACACTGGAGGAATCACTGTTGACTGCTCCACCACCATCTCAGACACAGTGTTTATAAAGCAAGCAGATGTGGAGCGCTTTTATAGACACATGCTCTATTATCAGTTGTGTGATTAAACTTCTGTTTCAGGGCAGTTTCTGTGATCTCAGCACCTCCCAGCTGCAGCCCTTCTATTCATGCATGAAGGCTGTTTAGGGCCTCTGCTGTTCCGACCACGTTCCCTGGTCGCACTTTGCTTGTTTTCACAAATTCAGGCCCCACTTTCGTATTCAGACATTGTATGGGACATCTTATCCTTCTCCCCTTCTCTTCTCATTTGTCTATCCTCTCCAGCCAGCCCCTCCAAATCCGTATCCATCCATCCATCTGCCCTGAATCCACTTATATAAGAAGATAGGGTGTAAATATTTTGGTGTGGAGTGTCAGCGCATATCTCCTTCGCCAGCGGGCCAGCAGCCTCAGTCCAATCAGCCATGTTTGTTTGTTCAGCTTAAACTGTTTGTGCCTTGTTTTTCGTGGCATGCGACTCCCTCTCAGCTTGATAAAGTGTCACACTTTTTCTTTTTTGCCTCTTTTTTTTTCCTTCCCCCCTCCTTCTTTGTCTGTGTTTCCTGGAAGCGACGATAGATAAGCCTGGCTGTGCTGTGCTGTGTATGTGTGTGCATGTGCTTATGTGCACACCAGAGTGTGTGTGTGTGTGTGTGTGTGTGTGAACGTGTAGGAGTTGTCAAAGCTGTCAGCATGACTGGAGTTGTTCTGGCCGGCAGCCTAGTGTTGAACAGCAGCCCTTTACTCCCTGTAACAAACACTCACATGCATACACACAAAACATCTGCTCTGCACACCACGGAAAGACTGTGTCATCATGACGCAACCCATTTCTTATTGATCAACAACTGATATGCCATGTTCACAGCTACTTTCTGGAGCATAGGATCATCCTGTAGAGGCCACAGTGCAGTCAAGACGTACCTGTTGAGGGCAGCGTATTTCATACCTGTGTCATCATTCCAATATCTGCTATATCCTCTAATAACAACAACTCCCAACGTGACCTGAGCCAGGAAGTGATCTGCACTGTCCAAACACAATGTCACAGCACCTCAGATATATCCAATTCCAATGTCATGGCTGCATATCGTGCAGTCTCCAGGTGGATTTGAAAAGAGTGATGTTCTTAGTGGATGGCTTATTTCTCGCTCTTGCACCCCACCTCCACCACACACAATAAGCAATCTGGAGATTTGTAATGGTCCGGCCCAGTGTTGCAGGGCCTGCTAATGTATTTCATGCTTGTTTAAGATCTTTGCATGCTCCTTACAAAGGTGCATTGTGATATGTGTTCCTTATTACCCTGTTCTGTATAGACTCTTAACACTGGGACATGGGAGAGTGGAGGATAGTCGGAGGGGGGGGGGGGGGGGGGTGAATGGATGGCTGTTTTTTTTTTTTTTTTTTTTTTTTTCAGTTTTCTCTCTCGTCCCCTCTCTGTCAGTCTCTTCTCACTCTCTCCTTTTCTCCCTCTCCAGTGATCTCTGCATGCCTATTAATGTAGCAGAGGAATGCCTGTGTAAACATTCTTGTTTCTCAGTCCGTTTCGCATAATAGTTGCCTGTATCGCCTTTCTCCTGACCTCACTATCTGAAACCAATTACACCAGATCCATTTGGGCTGAATCTTATTTTCATAAGGATCCCCGTGTCGTGGTCTCGGTCGCTCTGTGTGTTATTTTCCCTCGTCTTATTTTTTTTCCTCTTTTCCAACCTCAGTGATGGATATCAACATCAAATATGCCTCTGAGTGCCTTGTTATTTATATAGCAGGGCCTGGCTCTTTTTCTCTTTCTCTCTCTCTCTTTCTGTCTGGCTTGCTCTCTCATTCTGAAGAATGTGTCACATTGTGCTGTTTATACAATGTGTGCATTAATAGACTGGGGATGTCATTTTTTCGTGCATAGCAACCCAGGTTAAATAGACGGTGCTTCTGCACTCGTCTGTGTTTTTGTCCGCTCCAGCAGCTCTTCAGCAAACTTTTGATGACTTTCCTTGGCATTTGGTGCTTTTTGTGCTTTGAGATGGGCTTCAGCTTGCCATGTGCCTATGTGGAGTGGGAAGTGGGTGGCACAAATTGGTGCTTTTTACTGTAATGGCTGAATACTCAGAGCCAGTGAAAGTGAGGGGACAGGACTTTTTCTTTTTTTTTTTCTCCCTTACCTTTCACACTGTCACAGACTCTCAGAAAAATGGCTAACCCCACATCCACAGAAGAGGTGACAGACAGTTTCAGGCATGACAAACCACTCTAGAAAAGTTTGGCCGGTGTTGATAAGGTCTGTGTTGTTGTTGGAGAAGTACTCTTTATGCAGTCTGGGCAGACTTCTTTTCTAATAAGCCTGGTGTAGTTGATCTCTCAGCTTCACCCCTGTGTGTCGCCTCTCATACCTGCACCTCCCTCTATATTTACCTGGCATGGATATTGGAAGTGCAGTTAAAATCATCTCTTCCTTTGTACTCTTGACCGTGTGTAAGATATTGAGTGGGTCTTTTGACTTTGGGTATAACACAGCGAGTCATTATTGATTCACACATGGATAAACATTTCCTCCAGGCAGCTACCTTGGGCTGCTCTCATCAAGCAGCCTTCCCTCTAACTACAGTGTGCAGGACTCAATAAGCCTTATAATTACTTTGATTCACCAATCATGGCGAGATTAATTAGGCCCTGTGTTTTAATTAGCAAAGTGATTGGCTGCATTCAAGGAATTTGTTTTGTCTTTTGTGTTGAGTTAAAGGAAGCGAAAGTCAAGCAATGTTTGATTTCCCATCCATTTAAGAAAAAGACCACGAATGGCAAAGCTTCACGTATCTGTGTGTGTGTGTGTGTGTGTGTGTGTGTTGTGTGTGTGTGTGTGTGTGTGTGTGTGTGTGTGTGTACGTGTGCGTGTGTGTGTGTGTGTGTGTGTGTGTCTGCCGGCTGCAGGTGCTGATGTGTACTTTAGTGTGTGCTACAAGCAACTTTTTGTATGTGCTTGTGTGTGTTTTTTGAAGAAAGGCCATGGCTCAGCTTACAGATGTCACAGTACGCACACGCACACAGGCATGCACGCACACATATAAACTGGTGGCGACTAGG
Organism: Seriola aureovittata; assembly: GCF_021018895.1. NCBI lineage: Eukaryota > Metazoa > Chordata > Actinopteri > Carangiformes > Carangidae > Seriola > Seriola aureovittata. The sequence continues at coordinate 9,777,834 of NC_079385.1, forward strand.
CTCCTCTTACCAAGGAGACAGATCAATGCAGTTAGGACCCAGTGCCAGTGTAATGTTTGTTTACTTTAGTTCAGAAAGCCTGGCTCCTCCTGAGCAGCCAGACAGACAGATCCAACCCCCATCCTCCATCCATCATTCCTCCCAGCATCACCACCACCTCTCCAAGCACCCCCCCAAGCTCTGTCTTTTCATAATTGATCAGGGGGGTGGCTACGTTCCCTGAGGGGTTAAGACGTGGCAACTTTTTTTTCCTCCTCTCTCTCTCTCTCTCTTTCTCTCTCTCTCATTTTTTTACTGCCTCCCTCCCTCTCGCTCTCTCTCTCTCTCTCCTGTCTTCTCCTCCTGTTTGCTCAGGATCTCAATGTACTAGTTCAAACATTGTTCCCACCAGCTGGCAGAGCTGCGCCATATGCACGCCCTGTCAAGGCAGCTGTTGTCATGGATACTGGCAAGCACCAGAAAATAAAATGAGCACCCCTGATTCCTGAGGAAGTGTCACTCTCCATCTAGTTTTTTTTTTTTTTTTCTTATTTCTTGCTTCTCCTCCTACTCGTCCTCTTCTTTTTTCATCAAAAAAGAAACACCTGTGAAGTTGTTGTGTTGTGTTGTGTTGTGTTGTGTTGTGTGTGCTAGTGTGTGTGTGTGTGTGTCCCACTTGATGCTCGTGGGCCTGAAGAATACAAGGTATACGGCTGTGTGGAGCAGCAGCAGTAGTGCACAATGTTCTTTTCTGCCAGACTCTTTCATCCGTCTGCTCTTGAAGAATTGAAGTGAAGCTGCTAGCCCAGCTGCCACGGTACCTGTGAAGCTGGAGCTCGCTCGTCACACACATTCAGCGCACACAGCCAGGCGGGAGGAGATCTGTAATCCCATCAAACCCTAGAGAAATAAATTACGCCACATCTCCAGCCTCTCTGATTCTTATCATCTCCATGTCTGGCAAACACATCAAAGGGTGTTGATGACAAATTTTACAATTTACAAATATGATTTTTCTAATTCTTTATGCCATGTGTAAACGGCTGTGAACTAATTTCATCAGGCAGGGAAAGGTCTCTCCTTCTCTATCTATCTACCTACCCATCTTTCTATCCATCTATCACCCATCCACTGCTCATAAGCACACTTAATGCATAGTGTAAAACCTGGGCTGCTAGTTAATTCACTCTAAATGTAATCTGATGTTGATTTTGTCAACTTTAATTGCAGCTCCCAGAGACACTTCACATGGTGCTGCCTCTACTTCAAATTGATATTATGAATATGCAAATGTGGCAGTAATTTGCAGAGAGAAGTGGGTATTTCAGTTGAGCACACACTAGACAGGTCAATTCTACTGACGCTCTGCCTTTTTTTTTCAGCCCACCACCCCCTCCACCCTCTTCTTCAGGGGTACTTTAGACAAACTGTATTTATCCTTGATCACAGCTCTGTGAATTGTTACTAAAACGTATCTCCAGCGTAGTGTTAACCGCATCAGGATGTGTTGCGGAAAATACCAGGTGATATTTGACAGGGTTCTCAGTCAGAGATGACTGTTTTGTCCCTGAAAATTTGAATTATCTCTTCTGTCAGTTCCAGTGTTTCTTTTCCCTCCTTCCCTCTTCCCCATCTTTCTTTCTCTCTTTTCTCACACTGTCTTTTGTCTTGTGTTCTTTTCTTCCCAGGCCCTACAAGCAGCGAGGCAATTACTCTTGCAGCAGCCAGGCAGTGGCCTGAAATCTCCAAAGAGCCAGGACAAGCAGCGTCCACTGCAGGTAAAGCAGCTCCCCGTCTAATCTCTTAAGTCCATCCATAATACATGCTCCTCCGAAAAGAAGATTTCCTCTGTTCCACAAGTGTGTTTGATTTGCCAACGCAATCCTTGGACCTGTCATTGGAATCCTAAAGCTGGACAAGCCGGTCCCCAGGAAGCTAAGTGTCACATAGACAGAAGAAAAACACAACAGAGACAGATCTCAGAGAGCAGAGTTTTATCCACAGGCCATTTGTCCATTTTCAAGTGTACGTTTTATGGTCTAAAAACACTTGATGTCCCTCAAACTGGACAATAATTAATAGTTCAAGTGTATCCAGAGGTTATATGGTAGGACGACAAATTGGAGGACATTTCTGATCCGTATGCTTTTCTAACTAGATCCATAGTGTTGTTGACACGGAATATCCAGAGGTTATTATTTGCAAAGACATGTCAGCCTGAGTAGAGGGTTACACAGACAGCTAATTTTAACTGCCTGTCAATTCCACTCTTCGACGCTAATTTACCTTATTGATTCGTAGAGCTGTCTATTTCTATTGTCAGTGATTTGGAAAAGGTCACACTTGTACGCATATGCACACACACACACGCGGGAACAGTTGCACACCGACTACACACTCACACATATATACACATTAACACATTGCTTGCAATCCTCTTTTCTTTCTGGTGTTAAGATTTTTTTCACACCGGCGAGTCTTTTCCTTCTGCTCGTTTAAGCCAACAAGACAGTTAGTTGGTTTTCCTGCCTCACATTATGTAAGGCCCCTTGACATCTGCTCCATGTTTTTATTATTAGTATTTTTTATTCAATTTATTTTTAGCCATTTGAAATTGAAGTGTGGGAGTTGTGCCCTCCACTCTGCTAATAAGTAATATCAAGGAGCAATGGTTTACCTCATTAGAAGCTCTGTGCATTTCATTAATGACAGGAAAATTGGCGTTAACCTCACCCGTTGATATTTTCACAGTCTAACAATGGCGACACCTTGAATTGGAGTCACACCCCTGTGTACCTAATTACGCACTGGCAAAGAGATAAGGTTGGCAAAGACTCAGTCATGCTTTTGCATTTAAATAATTCAACCTCATCAAGAGTGTTAATATTATCAGTATATTCACACACAATGGCATCAGAATTATAAACATATTTTTAAAGGCTGTTTATTTGAATATATATATATTTATTTATTTAGCTGTGTGAAGAAAAAAAAAGAGGTTGTTTGTTAAACAAACGTTCTCTGCAGCTTATTGTGCTTCCTGTGTTTGAGGTTCTGTATGCCAGAGCGAATAGATTCAAACAAATGGGATCCTGATCTACAAATGCCTCCATAGTCACCAAGTACAATACATACATGGCAGGAAGAACAATATTGAATGAGAGCAGTGTGGGTGCATGATAACCGTCAGCCCATGTCCAAGCCCCTGCCTCTAATAACATCAGCAGATGGTAAATATTGAATATTTACATTTGCTTACTCCATCCTTTCCTGGCGTTGGCGATATGAATCAGTATGAATCGGAGGGCCTGCCGATGGGCCTGTCCTCAGCTCCCAACTAATCCATCTGTTGATCCAGCCTTTATTAACATCCTCACCTCTTTGTTCCAAAAAGTCTCCATGCAAAGCATCATAGGAAGAGAGGCACTACTGACTCTCCCAGTGATACACACCAACACAACCAGGGCTCGCTGCATTCTGGTTCAAAATCATTTTTACAGTGGGAATGTGCTGCCGTCTGCCCTTGAATCCACTCATTTCAAATGACATTTTAGCGGTAATACTCCATTGTGCAAATATCAGTGTAAGGCAGGAGAAACTCTTACTTGATTAAAAACCCTTGTTTTGGTATTCTTATTGTTCTATTTCTTCCTTCTTGTCAGTAGCATATTTTTTTTCTTTTATTCTTGTCTTTAGGGAGTTTACCCAATAAAGCTGCATTATTTACCTGGATTATGAGGCCACAATGGGCGCTATAGAGCATATTTTATTAGCTTCATGGCTTGATAAGAGTCAATAGCAATCAAGCTACATGTTTTCCACTGGAGGAATCACACAGATTGATCCCCTTGTATGATTAGCGCAGTAGAAAGTGGGAAAAGGATTAATATTACCATGACATCCTGCTTATGGCAGAGATACTGATAAATCCTCCGCCAGTCTTTTTTCCTCTTGTTCTCCCATCTTTCGTATTTAAGAGCAGGAAATGATCCATAGATCATGGCATGTAAATTATTTAGTACACAAGCATCTAAGTGCCTCAGCTTGCAGTTTTAATTACGCGTATTAGCGGCTAAAGGCTCTCGCCTGACTAATTCTATCCGCTCGCTCATCGCTGCTCCTCAGGAGTTGATGATGCGGAGGCAGGCAGCTCTGGCATCCACATGCACACACGCACACATGTAAAAAGAAAAAAAAAACTGTCCCACAAACACACATACAAACACACACACAAGCTGCTTCTCCACATTTGCGTAATGTGACAGGTCTATTATTACACAGTAAGCCCACGGGAGCACTCAATAAACACCTATTTCTCCCTGTAAATCCCCCAGCCTCCGCCATGCTGCTTACACGGCTCTCCCAAGGCACACAACACCCTCTCTTCCCTTCTCCATTCTCCTCTGCTTCTCTCTCCCCTCACTCTCCTCTTCTATGTGGCAATATCCCCCCTCTGAAAGGCATTTATACACTGACATTTGGAATACAAATAAAGAAACGCGGACAAGGAGAGGCGGAGAGGATTACAGAGGCCTATGAATCTGACAGTTGTTTCGCTCGCACACACACAACACGCATAATGCATCTACACACAGCCGGCACTCATACACAAGCGCAAGCACAACGACCAAGTTCTTACTTTGCCAGAAGTGACTTTGAGCAAGTGGTTTGTTAGTAGCTTTATTGATCATTATTGATAAGAAACAGGGCAGAGCTGGGCTTCACTTCAAGCAGCTTATCACTCTGTGGAAGAACAGCTCAAGATTCACTCCCAGAAAACGAACTGTAGCAGGTGATGAGATTTAGGCGACCCAAACCTCACCACATCTCCCCCTCCTCCTTTCCTTGTGACACAGCCACCAGCTCCATATGTCAGGGGGCAAGTATAGAGCGGCTAGAATGACCCCCTAACCCTGTCTCGTGAGGGCTTGACAGTGTGGAGGTACTCCCTGACCCTTCCTCCCTGCAGTTAATGTCCAATCTTTAACCATACAAAACCTGAGAGCTTACTCCGAGTGAGTGTTGCTGCTGCTGCTCTGCCCCTTGCACACTATCAAGCTGTGAATACCTTTTTACAGGGCTAATAACCTCCATCCCATCTCTGCAATGCTCCACTCTAAGTATGAATGAAAATATTTTAAGGTTTTATGGTTGGTTTATGGATGGGAAGAGCTTTAGCCCTGTTTTCTGTACACCTTCCTGTCCAGGCCGGTCGCATTGGCTGTGGGCACTGGGCCATCTTAGGAAGTGTCACACTTTTAAAGGTCAGGTCCACATGTCTCACCACTGAGCCAATATTATCTCGATAGAAGCTCTCATCTGCTTATTGGCTTTCATCCGGAACACACACACACACACACACACACACACACACACACACATACACACACGGATGCAGGGAAAAGGGCTGCAACGTTAGGCTTGAGTATAGCTTAGCTGACTCCAGCGTACGTGGCTAAAGGATGGTAGTTCACATTTACATTTATGAATATATCTTTCCACTGCATCCCCTCTGGTTGGATCTGAAAATAGAGAAAAATTATCACAGCGAAGGGAAAAAAGAGTGGGGGAAAATATTATGTTATTCATGAGGAAAACTTGTGTTGACTCTGAGAGAGAAAAAGAAAAAAAAAAAAAAAAAACGTCAGCACATTTTAAGTCAAACACCCTTGGTTACTGCTTTTGTAACCAGAAAACAAGATTTTTTTTCACTCCCCATCTCCCTCCCTACCTCTCTTTTTTCCTGCATTTACAACACCTACAGGACAAGATTGCTAAATTGCGAGGACAGAGCAGGTTCATCATTGTGATGCAAAAGAAGTTGAAATGCAACCCCAAGGCGAGGTAGCTGAGTTTGGGGGATCAAGAGAAAGTGAGAGGGAGGGAGGGATAAAGAAAAAAAAAAAGTAGCTCAGACCTTTGATGTAGCAGCAACAAATTTACCTTGTGACAGAAGATACATGGGTGCAATAAACGAGTTATACCAGCCCTTACACATGCAATCTGATGATTCTGGCCAGGGTGTTAATTGGATCCTAACCGGCAGATCTGATACGCCTGGGCCCCGGTGGTGAGGGAGAAAGCCTTTCCAAGTGATGAACTATAATTCACTGAGCTGCTTGAAGCACTTGTAATTTACTGTGTGTCACTGATGAAGAGGCTGATCCAGTGGAGGCCATATTACCTGCAACATCAGAGGGACGTGTCCCCCCCCCCTTCCACCCAAGCCACCTCTCTCACTTGTGCTCTCTCTTTCTCTCTCTCTCTCTCTCTCTCTCTCTCTCACTTTCTTTCTATTTCAGCCCTCTCTGCACTTTCTTTTTCAACTCTCTCCCTCTCTCTCACCTCCCCTGCTCCTCTCTAACTGTCGCCCCCATTTACTCTTGAAATATGTACACCTGCAGGGAGGCATCAGTCTGGAGTCTGAATTGTGCCGGTTTAATGATAAAGGTGTGACAATTTGTACCGATAATGACACAAACAATGTGCACCAGCGATGTCACACAGCTACACTGGTGTACACTACATTCGAGAGTCTTAATCAATGACTATCTGCATGTAGAGATAAATCAATATGGAAATTGTGCTAAGCCCATCTCAATCTCCTCAGGCTTTTTATTAGAGGCTTTTACATGATGGGTCTTTATGTTATGATAAATTGCACTTCCCATGCACTGCTGCCACACTGCTATGGAAATTGATTTAGGAAAACATTTAGTAATCTACTTAGCTTCAGCCCTGACAATCTAGAGTATTGATCTCCCTAAGCTGAAAACACGGCATGCATTTGAGTGAGTGTGGCTCACATGCATGCATGTGTGATTTTTACATAGTAAACACATGTACCACACACTTGAACTTCAGAGTGACGCACTTGCCAGGCCAGCTGCCCTGTAGCCTTGGTGGTCCTCGACTGGAGAGTCCCAGCTATCAATAATCGTGTGGCCGCATTTGGCAGTAATTGGCTAGTAAATGAGCAGTGTCAGCTGAAAGGGAGCTGAGAGGTCAGAAGTCCACATGCTACAAGAGGGGTCTGAGTTTGGGCCCTGTGCCCCCTGGGATGCTCAGGAGATTGAGATGAAATAGGGAGCGGGGGGGGGGGGGGGGGGGGGGGGGGGGGGATTTCTGTCTCTCTCTTTCCATGTGTAAAATGAAGCTAGTGGCTTAATTAGCAGTGACTCTCCCTGCCAAGGATCCACAGTAATTACCGACTAGGACCCTTCCATTTTTCATTGCATTTATCTGAGCTGTGTCTGTAGTGCAGCACAGTCCCATGTCCAGTGCTACAGGAACAACCTCTGTCGTTGATAACCGCCCCGTGATCGCTGCCCCCGCAATGTTTATGGCCAACATGTAATCACCAGTTCCCTCTGCTTATTACTGCTAAGTGAATTGTATGGAAAGAAATCGAATAAAAGGAATTCCTCTCTGCTGGACTTTAATTGTTTAAGTTTGAACTCTGATACACCACTTATCTCCTGCTTTAGGTAATTTGAGTTCACTCATAAAAACTCATTGCTCTAAAGATAAAGCACCACACAGTGGAGTGGGTGTAATTGCTGGAAGTGCGCTTGTCCATTGGTCCGCATAGTTGGAGGCAGACAGCTGTGTGAGCCAGCCAGTGAGCACCAGGCAGTGGAGATGTGGTGTTTTTGCATTTAATGCCAGAATGCCCAGTTAAATCAAACATAACAAGGGACCTGGGTGCCAGCTTTGCCTGGAAGAGATACCTGAGTTCTCTGCAAAAAGAGCGTGACCTTTTGCAAGGCATTGGAGAGGCTGGTTACAGGCTGCGGGTGTGACAAGAGTGGTGTAATGATCTGCTTGTTCTGGTGAGGGTCCCACCAGTGTTTTCACATCAGGAGCCAATTTAAAGGTCCTTTGTTTTGCTCTCCAACTCTGAGGGCAAACCACATGGCTTCAAAGTTCATGTCAATACAGCTCATCGTCCACTTTCAGACAAGAGATATAAACAAATAGGGGTTCAAATGGCGAGCACAGTTTAAAATAAGCACGTTTCTCACAAATGCTTGTTAAGCAAGGAGAGATATTCAAATGACTTGTCCGAAACTCATTTGGAAGCTCCTCTTTTCTATCCAAATTTGCACTATTAAAAACAGGAGAAGCACCTTTTCTGTTATTAAGGTCCCCAGTGGCCACATCAGCTGCAGTTAATTTCAAACGATTTAATAAATCCCATTAATATTTTTTGTGCACCAGCACTGGAAATATATCCTTTTGGATTACAGAGAAACAGAGGCATAGCCCAATTGGATATCATGGCTCCTCTTCTATGAAAGAGAGTCTATTCACGGTGTGTGGATGTTTATGCCACTGCCATCGTCTAGTAAATGCTCATTAATTTTATCCCTTCGTGGCAAAATCATTTCTAGGAGAGGCAATTCAGCCTCCTGTTCCTTTCAATTCACCGCACACGTCAATCAAGCCCTTCTGCAGTATCCTGCAGAATGGAGGTGTTATATTCCTGCAATTATCATGTCATATACTCGAAAATGTAAATGAACGTGTGTGTAAAATTAAATTTATGGGTTGTCAGTGAAGAATAAGAACCAGGAGAGCAATTACTTATCTGCTTTCATCTTGGACCCTCTGATACGTCAAGCAGAAAAGCATGCAGTTAAATGCTGGAATTAACATTATGCAGCACTTCACAATGGACGTGGGCCAGTGCCTTTTCTCCCTTCTCTTTCTTCCTCCTGCCTTTTCTTTCTGTTTCTTCCCCTCTTTTTGTTTGGAGCAGTCATGAAATGAAGATGATTATCAGCAATAACGTCTCTAAAAAGCTAATGAAAGTATAAGAGGAACTTCCCCATTTTTTTTCTGCTGTTGGAGCCTTGTTTGGTGTTATTCATTGTTGTTGAAATCCTGCATTATTAATTTACAGGCATCTGACTATGATATTTCACCACTGGCACAACGAAGAAACTGTTTGTAGAATTTATATTTAATTCCACTTTATCTATGGATGCGCATACATTTGTGTTAAATCCGACATGTCTAAGCTTGCATCCCTTTTACGAACCAAAACTTCTTTGAGCCAGCATCCAATTAATAGTCTTAATGAGTGTATCTCTCATGTTGTTTCTCAGCTGCACTCGTCCCATTGTCACGGCATCCAACACAAAACCAGGAGTGACTGCAGGGGTAATTACTTACCTAGCAAATGTACCTTCAAGGGTTAATAACATTGAAGGTGTAAGCACAGCATTTGCATAATTACACACAGACTGTTTAATTTGAAACTTTTGACGGCTTTTGTTCCGCACCCCGCTTATTGTGAATGCATTCTCTTTTTGCGCTCTCGCATCGAGGAGTCCGGAGAAGAAAAGAGATGTACCACAACATCCTCCTCCTCCTCCACCTCTTCCACCTTAGATGGAGTCCCTTCTCTCTAAGACCCTAATGAACAATGGAGGCAGGATTTGTTTGAATATGAATATGAATGTGCAGCGGGGCCGGCTGGAAGTTGACCTTCAGCTGTGATTTTCAGTTCATCAGGATTAGTCAAGGCGGGCGATCAGGAGCCACTAATGCATAATGACTTCTAAAATGAAAAATGTGTAGTGACCATGCAAATGTCTCGGCTAATCAAAGAGGGGGGAAAACCTGGGGTGGGGGGTAGGCGTTGAGGAGAGGAGAGCTAAACAAGGACGTGTCAAGGCCTGACAGAGAGAGAGAGAGAGAGAGAGAGAGAGAGAAGGAGGGAGGGAGAGAGAAGAGACATGCATGGAAAGTAATCAAGGCAGCTTGATTAGCTGGCGATGAGGACAGGGATGTCTTATTGGCCCCTTGACACACCATATAGGCTAGTTACTATCATGGCAGCTCCATGCCAAACACTGTAGCAATTAGCGTCAGTGAAGGTGCGACTACATGTTGACGTTTTAATTGTGTCATGGTAGCATAAAGCTTGTCCGTCAAGAATATTTGTTGACAAGATGCAGAATCCAGCCCTAAGAAAAATGTTACATTTGTACATTGTTGTGCTCGAAACATCAAACTGTTTTGCGTCTAAGCTGATTACATGACATTTTAAAGGTCATATAGGAAAGGAAGGGGTGATTGGACTCGGTCGGTCTAGTGAAGTGTGTGTATATACGTCTTATTCAGTCAATGAGAATCATCTGGTGAACCATTGTTGTTGTTGCAGCGTGTTGGATACTAAATCTTTAACTCCATGTTGATTTTATTTTGTCTAACTCACAAGTAAACAAGTAAGTTTGAAAGTATTGTGTTTTTTCTCCCTCAAAGGTTGTTCAATTTTTAAGGAACCACAAGGAGCTGAAGCTGTGTAATATGACTGTTAGCCCACTCTCCCCTGTTAAAAATGTGTGTTCACAATCAAAGACCGAAAAGAAACGTATCTTTTTCTATTGATCTGATGCCTCAGAAGTGGCTTTCGCTGCCGTCTTAGAAGAATTTGGCGGAAATATAGGATATGTGTCTTTGTTTTGTTTTGGTGAAGCTCTTCTGCTGCAGTTTGACAGCTTGTATTTTAATGATTATCACTTAAAAATGACATACATTTTTCAAAATGTCAGCAAAAAGCAAAAAAAAAAGAACTTAAGTAAGAATGTAAAACTTGAGAAACTTGTTCACAGCAGAGGGCATCCATAAAAAAAAACAAAAAACTTCCTACTACATAAGCAAATGTGTTCACATCTTTTTTTTCCCCATATTTCCCAACCTGCCAACATAAAGATATTGCTCAGGGTGAACCCCCAACCTCACAGCCACGACCCACCACATCACGCTGATTGTGCCTGCCATGTGTCCACTTCATCAGTGTAGTTTTAATCAACTTTAGAGTTGTGCATTTTCACGCTGTTTTACAATAGCAGCACTGATAGGCATGTTAAAGTGGGGGAGTTCAAGGGTCCTGCTAATTAAGGTCTACGTCTATTTAAATCCCTTACTATTCCCAGTGGGTGGAGGCAGGAAAATAAGATGAGCAACACAAAGGCACAGCACCCATCTGTCCTTCAGCATCTCCTCTAGGCTGCCAAGCGTCACGGCCATGGGAGGCCTGCTCTCCCTACCTCTCCGTCACCAATTACCACACTCCCAGTAGATCCATGCCAGTATGCCTGACGCACGTCTCTGATGCTCTATTTTTCTAACTTTCTCCCTTTTTTACTCATCTCTCCATAATTTCACTCCTCTGCTCTCATTGTTTACTCATCTCTCCTGTCCTTTCTCAATCTTCTTACCCTCTTTTCTTATACCTCTCCTTCACACCCGATCGTGACCATCACCCCACTTTCCGCCTTTTTCTTTCTTTCTCTCTCTTTTCCGTCCCTCATTCAACCCCACTTCCTCTCTCGTCCCCCCTGTCCAGGTTCCAGTGTCGGTGGCCATGATGAGTCCCCAGGTGATAACGCCGCAACAGATGCAGCAGATCCTCCAGCAGCAGGTGCTTTCCCCTCAGCAGCTCCAGGCCCTGCTCCAGCAGCAGCAGGCTGTTATGCTACAGCAGGTATGGGCACGTGCGCACACACACACACACACACACGCACACACAGACACACACACACACACACACACACACACACACACTCATACCTAAATGCATACACACCTAGACAAATATTCAGATGCAAACCCTCTGGCGAATGCAGACGCACACATGCCTAGATGCAAGTTCTCAAACGCATCGTGATCTAGATGCACAGACACAGCACAACCATATAGAAATAGTGACTGCACACATCCAAAACTAGACCCACAATCACTCTATTATTTTATTACCTTCTTATTTACACCTTTAAAGACAGCTATTTGGCATTACTGTTTGTTTTTGTGTACACACATACACAAAAACCCACACATCCACCCGTACACATCCCTGAGTCACTGCTGTGCATCACAGCCACCAGTCGCTCATGCCAACTCACCACAGCCCAGTGTCCTTGACACGCTTACCAAGAGGAATCTGAAATTGACGCACTTGTTCATGTCACCTCTAATTAACTGTCTCTGCTGTGTCGCTGGTTCAATTCCCTGACAAGCATCCATCAGGGACTGAGAGACTAGGGCACACTAGAACACTAGAAGCCGAATGATAGGTGATGGATGATGTAATATTTGGGATCAGCTTGAGAAAGCACACACTTGGCACAGTCTCGTGTCAGAGTTGAAATACATTTCTCATTCATAGATTTGATTAAGGGAAAGAGAATTGTTTAATTAAGAATGTCAGTCATCTTGATTAGCCCTCTTCATTAAGACCGCTCAGACTCTAGATTTGATTTCAGTACAATGGTGTTCCTTTGCACTCCATGTTTCAACAAAACTTCGAGGCACTTGGAATTTGAAACATGGTCAGTCTCAATGTAGCAAAGTTTATTTTAGTGAATGAGAGTCAATGAGAACTGGGGAATCACAGGATCAAAACCATTCAGCGAAGAGCAAAGTTCTGTGGTTGATGGATGTTGATGAACTGACTACATCAAGCGTCACAAAACATCTTTCAATTGCTCCTAGGGCTCCTATTCATTTTTAATATTAGTGTCTATTAAAACCTGTGGATACGTCTATGGCAGTTAGCAGAGAACTGGACCGTGTGTTCCAGTGGCGCTCTTCATGGCCTTCTCCTTTAGGCCAAACAGCCATGTGAAGTTTACATGAAATAAAAGTAAAACCATCTTTTTAATAGCTGTCACAGCCTGTGTGTTAAAATAATCAGTTCAATGAGTGAACCTGTCCCTGCGAGGGTTTATTCTGTTTGTTTCAGCCACTCCAAAGGAAGTCAGAGCGCTCTGGCAGCCAAATGCGTAGTTAATATGATGAATTGTTGCCCCCTACAGAACTGTGGGACTATTAAATGTCCATATGGAAAAGACTGTGAAAAGCAGCAGAGATACAAATGCCAAAAGCAGTAGAAGATATTATTTATAATGTGCAACAGTTTCTGCATAACTAACATGTGAAGTACAGCTGGATCTGAAGCAGTGCGGGCAGGATTAAGAGAAGATGTCTAGTTAATTGTAACGGATCTACTTTGAGGCTTTTTGCATATAAATCAATTAGAATTACTTCTACATGTGCAAAATGAAGTCTGACTTCTATCATTTAGAACATTGTAAAGAAACTGGAATCACAGCCTGTCAATACTTGTGGTGATATTAAAGAAAACTTTGTATTTTCTCTATTTCTATTTTATCTTATCTTCTACCTCTGCGTGTGTCTGTGTGTGAATGTGTGTGCGCAGCAACACCTGCAGGAGTTTTATAAGAAACAACAGGAGCAGCTTCATCTGCAGCTTCTCCAGCAGCAGCACCCTGGCAAGCAGGCTAAAGAGGTAGGTGCAGCACATACGTACGGTTTCCACACACTACCAGAGATGTAAATGACTCAAAAGTTGGACTCGTACATCAGTAGAAACAGGCGAATGGCTGTAAATGTAGAGTATGTGCATGTTTAAATTAAATTCTTAACTTTGTCAACCAACACCAAAAACAGAACGCCAACTATACTGTTGCAGCTTTTGCCTGGGAACGACTCCATTAATGAACCGTGCCAAGTGACGATCGCAAACACTATGCATACGCACATGCTCACGCACACTCACTGATTTATGGAAAAGAGACCAGAGACAAAGGGCCCTGGATCCAACTCGTTAATGAACTGTTTCTGTGGGCGTGAAAACGTGCAAAAGTTACGGTATACGATGCTCATAAATCACAATGACAGGCAGACGGTGGACGGACAAGGCTCTGTCTCGTCCTCTCTGGCTATCAGAGGAGAGGAGACGAGCATGACAGCCTTAGCCATATTTGCGTAACCGTGTTGGTGCTGAACCCTGAGAGCCTAGTCTAGAGACACATCCAGACAACACCGTACGTGTGGAAGCAGTTAAATTGATCAGAAAAAAAAAGGTATCACATAAACACACACGCTCTGTCCTTTTTTTCTCTCGCTCCATGTTGCACCTCTCAGTGTCTCCTCAAGCAGCCCATTATGCTGCCCCTACAGGAAGCCGCGACTGACCTCCCGGCGGCTTTGTTTCTGTTTGGATTTGTGAATAGAGTTTTTCAGGGCCCCCGCCATCAAATATGGAATAGAAATTGCTCCCTTATTTCTCTTGAGGCAGGGTGGAGGTAGGGAGGGCAAACCGCCTCCCTCCATCACTCCATTATGCAGCCTGTTTTCCAGTGAGCGCATCACAAGTTTTACCCACCCCCTGTGCCTCCATGCTTTTCCAGGTCCACCATGATATAAACATACAGGAACATGTGATCATGACATGCTATATGCACATACACATGTGTATGGAGAGGAGAGGAAAAATTGAAAAACATGAAAATTACAGTAAAAAAATCACCCATGCACCAACTCCCCCACCCCCCCACCCCCTTTTTAATGTGAAAGATAAAAAAGACTGAGAATACAGAACCTGAGTTTTGTGTGTTTTATCACTTAAAATAGACATTTGTAATATGGCACTGTCTCACAGCTTAGAGCCAAAGCTTCACTACCTCTCAGAGTTGTTTTGCTGCGGTGACTGAGCTTGATGTTTTTCATGTTGTTGTTGTTGTTGTTGTTGTTGTTTTGCACCAGGCTTATGCAATTGCCTGTCTGGCCCAGCCATAAACAACTCTGTGAGGCAGCGAGGAGAACAGAAAGGGGGTGAAAGAGGGGGGAGGCATTGTGCATGTGTGTCCGTGTCTGTGTCCGTGTCTGTGTCCGTGTGTGTGTGTGTGTGTGTGTGTCCGTGTTTGTTTGTGTGTGTGTGTGTGTGTGTGTGTGTGTGTGTGTGTGTGTGTGTTTATATTTGTGTCTGTGCGTTCACACGCACGTGATGCTGTAAATCTCTCATTCTGCCAGCTCCCTCTGGCCACATAAGCTGTAACAGACCATCAGTGAAGGCGAGACAATTAACTATCAGGGGTGGAGGGGGGTGTGGGATGGAGGATTATACCAGAGGCTTAGTATCATACACAATCGCAAGCCACATACACTGACAGGTTTGAGAGCTGGTATATCAGCACAGCTTTGTGCCTGTTTGTGAATGTGTTCTCATGGACACACACAAAGAGATGAGAAGGCAACAGCGCTGTGGTACAGCCCAAAAAACAGGAGGGAAGACTAAGTGAGCACAGACAGAGAGGGAGAGCGTGCACAGAGACAGAAGAAGAGGCAGAGAGGTATAGCTAAGGTCACGACAGAGGCGAGTGAGTGCAGGCTCTGTGCACACACAGTACAAACACCATCTTCTCGCTCCTCTCCCTCTCTCTCAGTTGTTAATTCGTCTGTAATTTTCCCTCCCTCCTCTCCTCTCCGCTCCTCTCTTGCTCCTCTCCTCCTCCTCCTCCTCCTCTCTATAGCAACAGCAGCAGCAGCAGCAGCTGGCCGCCCAGCAGCTCGTCTTCCAGCAGCAGCTCCTGCAGATGCAGCAGCTCCAGCAGCAGCAGCACCTGCTCAACATGCAGCGGCAGGGCCTGCTCTCGCTGCCAGGGCCCGCTCCCGGCCAAGCCGCCCTGCCCGGACAGACCCTGCCCCCGCCAGGTAAGAGGAGGAGGAGGAGGACCAAAGGAGGGGATGGGATTAAAAGTGGTAGGAGGAAGAGGGAGAAGGGAAGTGTTGGATGTGGTCATGTTGATCCTGAGCACGTGACTCGCAGCAGTAGTGGTCACATGCTTCCTGTGTTTTGTCTGCAGGTGTGTTTGACACTGTCTGGATGTCTTTCATTCTCAGTTTTCCATCCAAGCCTGTCTGTCACACTCTGTCTGTCTGTCCTGCCTGTCTTTTTTTTCTCATTGGTATGCACATATATCCCCTCTAAGTATGTTTATCTCTAAGTATGTTTGTCTCTCTGCCTTCCCCTCATTGGTATGCTCTTCTGCCATCCACTTTTTTCCTAACATTTTGTTTAGTCTTCCATTCGTCCTCTCTCTCTCTCTCTCTCTCTCTCTCTCTCTCTCTCTCTCTCTCTCTCTCTCTCTCTTGTCTGATTATGGCTTTCTTTGTCTACCTGTGTTTCTCTCTCAGCTCTGCTCTGCCTGTGTTTGTTTTTGTTGTTTTTCCATCTCTGTTTCTATTCCCCAGCTATCCAACCCCCTCCTTCCTTCCCCGGTTGTTGTTGGTGGTGGTGGTGTTGTTGTTGTTGTTGTTGTTGTTGTTGTTACTGCCTTCACTGAGAGTCAGAGGAGAGGGGAAAGAGGGGCATAAAAGGACAGACAGACAGAGAGAGAGGAGAGCAAAGCAGGCTCCATTTTCTCCTCCTGAGCCAAGTAAACACCTATGTTTGTTGTTTACCACCAAAATGGCGCATACAGAAAACAACAGCCAGGGAGATGTTAGAGGGAAATCAAAGGAGTGAATATTGCCTAATTAGTTGCCAAGCGGAAAAAAAGCAGTGGACAAAGCTTGTTTATCTCAAATGCAACATGCACACATTCACTGTAATCAATGTTTTATCGTTCCTTATTGAAAGACGACATGAGTGATCGGCTAATATCAATATCTGGGCAGAGAAGAAGAAGAACAGTGCAGACCGGTTTGATTGATCAGTTACTGATGAGTTCAAATTCAGGTGTGCTGTGAAGTAGCACAGGATGATAGTCACTGAGTGAGGGCAAGGCCTTTGGTCATGCAGCTTTATATAACTTTTCTAGCTGTTTGCAAGTTTGCAGAGTTTGGGATTCAGCTTTTGTCTCACACTGGATATTTCCACTTGCATTTAGTTGAACAGCCTTATTGATACATCAAGTTTAATTTTCCGTTTCTTCTTCTCTTTCTTCATCTCAACCTCTCCCTCCTCAACTTTTGCTTTCCTCCCCCTACTGTCCTCTCCGTCTCTTTTTCTTAATCATTTTTCTCTACCGTCTTGATTGCTCTAGCTGGCCTGAGCCCCGCAGAGCTCCAGCAGCTGTGGAAGGACGTGACCGGAGGCGGTGGTCACAGCATGGAGGACAACGGCATCAAACACAGCAACAGCGGCAACGGCAATGGCAACGGCAACGGCGGGAGTGGCGGCGGTTTAGACCTCTCCACCAACAACTCTTCTTCAACTACCTCCTCCTCCAATCCCGCCAAAGCATCACCGCCCATCTCTCACCATTCCATCGCCAACGGCCAGTCCCCCGCCCTCAACCACAGAAGAGAGAGGGAAAGGGAACGAGAAAGGGAGCGAGAGAGGTATAATAATTTAAATGTCACCCGCCCACCTTTTTGATAAGGCACCAAAGCAAAAAGGAGAGGAAAAGTTTACAGAGGCATGTTTGTTACCCATGACACAAACTTGTTGTTTTTTTTGTTTTTTGTGCCTTGATTCGATGTAGAAACACATTAGAACGCCGCACTAACATCCAGAGTATTTGTCCTTGTTTAAAATAACAGCATTGCCACTATAGGGAAAACATGATATTTTGTTTATTTGTTCAATAGTTTATTATTGTCTTGATAATATAAAAAAAATATAGCCTTGTTCTCCCAGGGGACCACGTGCGCCATTGAACGCACTTAGCTTGCACACAGATATCAAAAGCAGGGAAAGGAAACCATGCAGGCAGGCTCACTTACAACAAGCCTCTCTGGCAGGCAAGACAAGGTAACCTGCTTGTACATTAAGTATTTAGTGCTTTCGCTCTTGTTTTTTTTCTCTTTTGAAAATTACCTTCCTTGCTTACTTGTCATGTAAACAGAATACGTGATGCCTTGAGTGGCGTTTCCAGGATGTTTATCCTTGTGATGGCGTCTTTTATAAATGCACCCAGCACCAAAACACTGAGTGTTCACATATCTGCCTATCTGGCCCATGCATTATTCAAAGGCTTTTCTTGGGTGATATTATAATAAGGACTTAGGGTAGCGGTGTGTGCGTATGTGTCTGTGTGGATGCTTGGTAGAGACTCGCACTGGAGGTGGAAGTGCTGTGTAATTGGTTTAAAGTAGATGCTATCTCTCCAGTACCACTAAAAGGAGGCTTGAAAAAGATATCTTTAGAAGGAAGACAGAAAGAAAGAGAGAAGTAGGCAGGGAATGAGAAGAGGAGGAAGAAAGGGTGAAAAAAAGACTTTTTATCTGTCTGTGTCCCGGGGGGTGTGTGGTGTCTCATAATGATCGAACAAGGAGTATTGTCAGGAGCACTGCTTACTAACATGCCACAGATCGATATGGGAAACCCCCCCCCCCCCTGTAAAACATAGTGTGAGCTGCTCCAGTACTAACACACACATATTCATTGGCCACACACACAGGCATGCATGCACATAGTCATCGACCACACACAAACACGCACAGACATAACCTATAAGTAGACAAACACACGCACACACTATGCATCGCGCTCTTATTCACATTTTCACACACAGACAGACGCGCGCAGCAGTGCCAAGACTAAAGGTTAAACTGTCATCTTTAATAGGATGTGCTGTCTAGGCAGGGTCGTAACTTATTTGGGTGCCATTTGAAAAACGCCTCAGCACCCCTGCTCCCCTTGTCCTCAAAGAACATAAGTTACACACAGTATTAATCTCCTGATGAAAATTATATGGCTGTCTGGATTTTTAATGTTTACTTGAAAGCCTCCGCCCCTCCTCCCCATAATAGCTTTACAAGATGGGATGGTGGCTGCAGTGGAGACAAAGCTACAGTTCACCCTACAGTAGATTTCCATTGTGGATGTTAGAGTGAACTTACGTTCAGCTGACATGTAGCAATGTGGTTGCATGTTGTGATTATTTAGATCGAGTGTATTCCTCTTACACATGTTCTCAAGGCTTTCCTATTTTAATCAACCACTGTCAATACACCAATACAGCTTTAGTCACTGATTGTTCACCTGAACTGACCTGTTTTCATCTCTTTTCTAGCCGATAGTAACCTCACACAAGCCTTTGGAGATCCTGTGGTGAACTTGATGCTTCCCTCCCCTTCTTTCTCTCCTGACCTTCCTCTTCCTTTTGATTTTGTTGTGTTCATTTCTCTTTCTGTTTCTCTCTCTCTCTTTTTTTTCTCCGTCTCTAGTTCATTACATGAAGAAAGTGGAGGGACCCACCCCCTGTACGGTCACGGTGTGTGTAAGTGGCCCGGCTGTGAGAACATCTGCGAGGACTTCGGACAGTTTTTGAAGTAAGAACATGCATTATGACACATGCTGTCTGCTCCTTTAACACCGTGTTGGTTTGATTGTGTTTGTGTGTACAAGAAGCAAATATCCATCTTACTGTAAAACACACAAAAGTTATCCCCTGCACTACAGCACCTCCTCTCTGTGGGCACAGAGGAGCCTAACAAAGAAAACATCACTGCCTTTTCAAAGAGCACATTTTGACCTTCCAGACAGCCGGTTGACAGGGTTCAGCTCTAGCGGCACAGGATTCAAACCAACTCTGATCCATAACAAATCTCCTTCCTGGCGTGGAAGGGCCTGATAGGTTTGTGAAAAAGCGTCAAAAGCTAATGGCAACTCGCACGGCCGCACACTTACCTCCACAACAAAGGCCCCCATTCACTGTTGTCATGGTGCAGGCGCCAGAGCGAATGAACTCTTCATGCTCCATCAACAATTTAGTTAATTAGCTCATTTGTAATTGGCCGGCTTTGTTGCCAGGATGTTAGTGGGGGGACATCAAAGGAAGAAGGTGTTTGCAGCACTGCTGATTACAGGTTATCACATTGCCACTCACTGAGAGTCTCTCTCTCTCTCTCTCTCTCTCCCTCTCTCCCTCTCTCTCTCTCACTATCACTCTTTCCCTGGCTCCCTGCTCTCACACAGAGAAGAAAAGAAAGGGAAAGCTTTAATTTGAATATTCTAATTAGATTTGTAATTAACTGTGAAATAACGATCTGGCGAGTGTTTTTCATGGGCTGTAAATGTCCATGTGAATTCGCATAAACTCTTGAAATCAGGACATTGTTCCGGTGTATTTTCAAAATTATGCATTTTTCTACAGTGGTGACTGTAATAAGTTGCAGAAAGCTTAAAAAAAATTTTTTTTTTACTGATACAAGAAACTAGTTCACCCATGGGGATCTGCTGGAGGATTTAGGTCAGGCGTTTGCTAATTCTACAGCAGCTTGTGAATTAAAGCTAGAAGGTGTATGTGTAAAATGATGTGACTCTAATAAACTTGGTGTTTACCAGTCAGACAGAACGTTAGGCTCCATTTTCACACTCTGTCAAGGCATCCAATACAACCAGTGGAATCATAAGTGACAGCGATGGATTTAAATGAATCTGAGGTGAATGTATATTACAACTATAGCCTGACAAGTGTGTTTGCTTATCCCCTGTGGAAAATGTGCCACATACATGTTAATGTCAATATCAATTTTCTAGAGTGGGACAGGGCACATCCATAGGAGTCATCTTGTGTAATTTTATGAAAAGCCAGTTCGCTGTACAGTCCATTGTCCAGCCTGGACTTCATGTACGCTGGACCAGGTAGAAGAGTTTGCCTTGCAGCTTGGGAGCAGATGTGTGTGTGTGAGAAGGCAATCCTGTATCGGATTAGCAGGTTTTTCTGATATCTTGTCCTATCACCTTGGTACACTTACTTAAAGAAGACATCAGTCTATCCCTCCGCACTGTACGCTCTGTTCACACACAACACACCTAAGTCTGTGTGCTCTTAGGATACTGTGTCTTGGTAGCTTAGCTGGTTATTTAGGTGAGGGGCCAAGATACACTGTATAAAGCGCTGCGCCCGTGAATGCGGTAAGCTGGTAAACCAGTGCAAAAGGATGCACGGTTGGAAAGACAGAGTGAGAGAATGAGAGCGACAGACGGAGAGAAAACAGGTAGATTTCAAAGTTGAAAGCGAAAGCACAGGTTGGCAGACGGTTTTGTAAGAACACTTGCCAGAACATTGGCTGCTACAAAACAGAGCACTGTCTTGGTTCAACGCCCCCCCCTCCCCACTCCAACCCAACCCTCCCCGCGCACATCCCTGCAAGTCAGAGGCTGGCTCTATACTGTAACCCAGCCAGCACATGAAAACAGACACCAACAAAGAAGGCAGACTCGTCATCAGAACAAAGATGGCTGCTCTGTGGCGTGCCTTGGAGCAGTGATTGTCGGTGTCAGAGGGAGTCCTTTTATGTTTCCGGAGATGCCAGTCGACTACACACACACACGCACAGATGCACACACGCACACACACAGGCACAGTTTAAACGGGGTTACATAAAGCGGGTGTCAGATTTAGATGACAGTTTAGATGTTGGTAGTTGGGTGTGGGTTACGTGTGCGGGGAGGAGGCAGAAGAAGGGGGGTGGGGTACGCAAGTCAAGCTGGCATCTCGTAGCTCGCTGTAGGAGCTCAGCTCAGCGGCGGTGACACGTTTAGTCACCTATTGTTTTGTTGCATGAAGAAACTTGTCAAGATCAGCATTTAATAGCTCTTCAGCGTGCTTTTAAGTGTTCTCACCTGGAAAAGGTAGCCGCGAGGTGGCTGGCACCCTGAATTAGCTCTCTGAAGTTCAAAATGAAATAATATAGCTGGGAATGTTTCTTGAGTGGTGGGTGTTGGGGTTTGTGTGTGTGTGTGTGTGTGTGTATTTGTGTTAGTCACACGAGATGAGAGGGAGAAACATTACCACTATTAGTGCATGTGCTGGAGCTATTTTTGCAGGGAGGCTTTATGGTGAATATAGAAACAGAAAATCCAATAAATGCGTCTTCATATGTATAATTTGCATCGTGTCATGAGGTCATGTTTGTCTGTACAACTACTACTACACTTATTTATTTCAACCATTCCTGATCTTATACTTCTTTCAGCTCAAAATAATAAAGAAAAAAAAACTTGATTATCCTGTTTGATGTTTAGTCACCAGCATTATACATGTCTTGTCCCTCATACTTTAGCCTTTTTCCTCATATACCCTCTTTTAAATGAATGTCCTCCCACCTCAATAACATACAGTGAATCTCCACATAAACAGATACTTGCTCACACACACACAAACACACACACACACACGCAGACACACACTTAACTCTTCCGCTCTCTGTCACCACTCCACTCTCCTTATTACTGGCAGGGAAGCAGACTCCATGTTAAAATGGCAAGCTCAGCCGCTAACCTGAACGTTGGTGTCTGTAACCCGCTGCTAATTAAACCCACAAGGCAGCAGCCAAGTGTCTTCGTCTCTATATAATGCACACACACACACACACACACACACACACACACACACACACACACACACACACACACACACACACACACATACACACACTCACTGTGGAGGCAGGCAGTCAGGCAGGCCCCTGGCCCCTGGATAGCTGAGTTTCCCTCTACCCCTCCACATGTCTACTGCTCTGTGACAAGACCTTTAAAACGGAGGGCATTACTTATGCACCACCACCATGGGGAGAGTGTGTGTGTGTGTGCCTGTGTGTGCCTGTGTGTGTGTGTGTGTGTGTGTGTGTGTGTGTGTGTGTGTATATATATATGTGCTTCTTTATGCACACTAGTAGATAACGTACGCATGTAGCTTCATACAGCTGTGTTTATTTATCTTCTGTTTCTTATCTGACTGAATTGGTGTTGGTGTGTGTGTTTGTGTTTGTGTGTCAGGCGTAGACAGTTATGGGGCCTAACTTGCAGTTCTCTGCTGGGCCTTTCTAGCCCCTGATAATACACACAGACAATTAGCAGAAATGCATCGTCCATATATGCTGGCTTGAGTAGATTTATTATTTGCCCCTTAGTGGACATTGATGGCCTATACATATTCATATTTACAGCTGTGGGGAAAAACCTCTGAGATGTTTTGTTCCCTTCTCTCCAAGAAAAGAGAGAAACCGCAACATCCAGTAAAAACAAATCTTTATCTGGGGGCTGAAAAACAATATGTCTCACCTCCCTACCCCCCTCCATCTCCATTTATCAGTCTCTTTATTTGCTGTTATGTGCTTTGATTTCTCTACCTTTGCTACATCTCTCAATCTCCATCTCCATCCTTTCTTTCCCTGTTCTCACATGGCCTTCATCACGTGGGTAATTCCCTCTTCAGGGCAGAAATCAATGCGCCTCTAAAACGAGGCTCGAACAGTAAACACGAGGCCAGGCCTGACAGTGAAACATGCATCCTCCACCTCTGAGTTTAAATTGTTACACCTTGATGCTACAGTCAGCTGCTCGGACTCCTTCTTTTTGTCTCAATTTCTTCACTGTACTTCACATTTTCACCTACAGATTATTTAGGTTTGGTTATAATTAGAGGCAAACAATCAGCAGCAAAGATCAGAGCTGCAGTGTAGTGACAATTTTCTCACATGGATGAAAAAAAATAACATGAGAGAAAATGGCTTGGAAGGAAATAAGATAAGAGTAAAGGGATTTTGTGTAATTAGAGAAGACAGTTTTGTAGTTCAGAGAGGTGTGTTTTTGCCCACGTCTCAGTGAATAAGGTGTTCTTTCATTATTGTCTGCCTGTCTGTGTCTTCCCCCCTCCTCCCTTTTTTGTGGCATTATTAATGCACAGTAGGACATGCTGCCATTTGAATATTTCATAAATGCATGTAGTAATCTGCCTGTAATCACCTTGCTAACTGGCCAGCGGTGGAACGTGTGTGTATGAGAATAACTGGCTGCGGTGCTGTGGAGAGGCCTTCATGCACAAACACACACACATTGACAAAATATAAGAAAAACAAAGCTGCTTGTCGATGAGAGGCAAACTTAATAAAGATTTCTTACGCCTCTCCTTTTTTTTTTTTTGTAATGAGGTATCTTCAGGGACAGCGAGCAGCCCGCTCTGTGCTTTTGAAGCAGCTGTAATTCATGACACACGCCATACATCAAGTGCATAAGATAGCATTATGGGCAGTGAAATGAAAAGGGTATTTGCAACATTAGTTCCCTCATCCTGCGAGGGACGTGATTAAATGATTAATGAAATGCCCCCTTTTTGCATGCGCATTCTGAAACAGCAATTAGGCACAGGGCTGGAGAAATCCACCAGTTCGTCCCTCCCCTCTCCGCTGCTATCCCTCATCCGTCCCTCCCGCCGCCCCTCCTTTTTTAATGCTACCTCATTCTTGATTTATAATGAAACATTTCTGAGCATTAGACCTGAAACGGTTACAAAAGTATAAGCAGGGATGAGATGGAAGGGTTTTAAATGTGTGCAGTGTAATTGAAAGGTACAGAGCTATTGTGATTACAAATGTTCTATTCAGCTTTTGATTGGCAGGCCAAGAGAAGCCGGCTCAATGAGTTGTCTTGTTTTGCACAGTGCAGATAAACAAGAAGTGAGGGGTTTGGAAGAGAATGGGGGGAATATGTGTTGGGAGTGTGTATTTCTGTATGTTTGTGTATCTGTATGTGTGTGTATGTTTGTGATTCTGTGTGTGTGTCTGTGTGTGTGTGAGAGCGCAGTTTTTTTGTGTGCCAATCAGTGTTTGTGCAAGTTCATGATAATGTAAGTGAGTGTGTGTGTTCTTAGATAAAGTGAAAGCCATAGAGAGAGGGAGAGATTTTGTACTCCCTCTAATGCACTGGAGGCAGCGCTGTAAATGATCATTGAAGGGTCTGCAAGCTAACCTATAATTACTGGAGATAAAGTGGCAGCTCTGGCATTTCATAAGCATGCCTCCTCAAAGCTTGCTTTGTGAGTTTGTCACCAATGATCATTTAGATAGAGGCTCATTACCCAGCATCACAACACTTTAGAAACCCCTTTTCGCCCCATATTTGTGTACTGTGTTTTTGTGTGTGTGTGCTTTGGAATAAAGGTCTATCTTAATGGTGAGGCTCTTTTGTGTCCTACAGACAAAATCCAATCAAGACAAAAACCCTCATTGACTGTTATGGCTGTCTGGCTGCCTTTTTCTTCTAATGAGGCGAACACACCAGATACATTTAATATGTCTGCTGCTAGATAATGCACCTTCAGCTGAAGAGCTGCTTTTGTGTGTCAAATGTTGCTGGTGTTAAATTGTGTGTATTGTTTTCGGTAAACGAAGGAGACAAAGCCGTTCTGCTGGGCTAGCATCTTTTATTCTCCATAGAAAGCAGCGCTCAGGGTGGCACTGAAGTTAGCCATCTAAACTGGCACAGGCCTATTGTCATGTTAAACATGGCGCCACACACCGTCATGTTACTTCTAATTTCTTTTTCCTCATTTCAGAGAGGAACAATGCTCCCTAACAGGATCCTATAGATAATTGTCCCTGTATAGAAATATTATCATAAAAACAAAACAGTGGTGAAGTTGATACTGTAATTATCATCCTCCACAATTTTGATTGTTGTTAAAATAAAAATAATTCTGTCCTCTGCTAGCTGTGACATATTTGATAGATTTGCTAAGTTGGTGTGTAACCTCTCTCTCCCTCTGTCTGTCCCTCCAGGCATCTAAACAGTGAACATGCCCTCGATGATCGGAGCACAGCTCAGTGTCGAGTCCAGATGCAAGTCGTACAGCAGCTGGAAATACAAGTAAGTTTTCTTTTAGATAAAAAAAAAGAACACCTCAGTATGTAGTTGGAACAAAGCTATGTGAGTTGTTAAATTTTTTGCCATTGTCACATTTTACTTGAATGAACTCCTTTCTCATTTAAGTCACCAATCATCTAGTCAAAACTTTATTTTTTGAAAGTTGTGTGAGCGAGAGAAAGGCCGCACTGTGGTCTGCTTAATATTTCCAGACAAGCAGGACCTGCTGAATTCAACAAAGCCACTAAACAAAGGAATCCTCAGGCCTTACAACGAAAGCCATTATGGCTGTTTTAATTGAATTAAGCGTGTGCTTTATTTTCTCTGCTTTCTTTTTTTTTTCTCTTTTTCTTTCCAATTAATAGCGAGCGCATCTCTCCCGGTCTGCTGTGTTAATTAACTGCACTTTGCACCTGAAGAAAGCTCAAAAGGAGGGAACTATTTTCAGTAGGTGGAGCGTGACCTTATTAAGGAGTCATGCTGGCTAGATAATGAGAGCGCTGATTGAGCGCTCTCATTATTACTCAGCACTGCCGACAACCGCTCCTCTTCCTTTAGAAACAAATAGATATGTATGTTTTAAATTAGGCTCAAACAAAGTGACAGCTGGAAATATTCAGTCCGCCAACTGAAACCAACAGCCCAGCTTCTTCAGGCTTTGCACAGTATCCTACTTGGGATCAGAGGTGACCAGTTCCTCTCAATATATGTCCAGTTGTCTAACCAGAGTCCTAAAAGCCTCTGGGGGGGGGGGGGAATCGAAAAAAGGATGCAAGTTATTTATTCAATTTGATCTCATTTTTTTATGTTCTGTTTTTCGTTGCAACATAAAGCTGTAGGAGCTTGCTGTTTACAGTGTGACCAATTACAGTGGTGCACTTGTGTTGTCGGTCCTGTCTCTTCTCTGCTCTCCCTTTCTTTCATTTCTTACTCCCACCATCCTCTTTTTTTTCCACGAGAGCCGTCACTCGTAATGAGGCCCAGCTCTGTGTATGTGTGCACCTCTGTGTGTGTGTGCCTGTATGTGTGCGTGTGTGCACGCCTACTTGCTTGTCTGTTTCTCTGTATGTTTGGTCCTTGTGTGTGTGTGTGTGTGTGTGTGGGGGGGGGTTTGAGCCTTTGCACATGGTCCAGTCCCTGTCACTCCCTGTGAATTAGATTGATGATAGGCGATGGCTGGGGCCACTAACTGGACCGGGGAGGCGGGGCCGCCTGGCACCCTGTTTGGAAGACCCCTTCACCTCTCAGCAGCTGCTGGCTGCGCTCCATCCCCCTAACAGTGTCCACAGGAGTTTGAGCAGACACTCAGGACCACCTAATTTATGGCCCAAGTAGCTTGTTACTGTCAGAGCTTCGCTGACCTAAATTCTGCTATTGACAAAAAGATGAAATGCTATTTGTTTTGCCTGACCTGTCTGCACCCTCTCCCCTTTACATCACAAGCACAACTGTTGTCTCTTTTTCACTTGGTTAATATCAAACCTTTTCTTTCTTTTCTTTCATTCTTTTCACTGTACCATCCCAATCTCATGTCTCATATTTTTTTTTTGTCTCCTCTCCTCTCCTCTCTTCTCCTCTCCTCTCCTATCCTCTCCTCTCCTCTAATCTACTCTAATGTACTCTCTTCTTCTTCTCTCTTAACAGCTTTCTAAAGAACGTGAGCGTCTTCAGGCGATGATGACCCACTTGCACATGCGGCCCTCGGAACCGAAGTCATCTCCCAAACCAGTGAGTGCATATTGCTCTGGCCACCGTAAACAGGCCTCGGCTATGAATGCGGGCCCCCACACAGAAAATGAACAGTTTAACAACCAGGCAGTTGTTTGAGTGAGTGAGAGAAGATGAAAGGGAGAATGGGATTTGTAATACCAAGTTACATCTGCTTCTTATCAGGTATTGTGCGCTGTGAGAGGACAATAGAGTTTGGAAGTGTATTAGATAGCAGAGCGGTGGAGTCCTTGGCTAAAACGCAGGGTCATTTCTTTGTGATAGATATAATAGCCAAAACAACCTGTTGGCTGCTGATGACTGTTTGGCTCAGTGGCCGCAGCGGCACTCAAAAGTGGAATGAAAGAGGAGAAGATATGTCATTTTAACAACAAACACCTGAAAATTACAGCTGAGTGGTGAAGATGGTGTGATGTTGACATAAATACCCGCAGTGCTGTTGAAATTGGTTGCAGAAAAAAAAAGAATCCAAAAACGTGAAAGGTGTCATTGAAAAGGAAAATGATGTCATTCTCCATGTTATTTCTCTTGCCTTTTACTTTTAGATTGAATGATTATAAACGCATTTCTCCCAACCAGTATTTGAATTTAATGTTAAGATGATACATTTTTGCAAACATTATTTTCTCCCAATTTTAGACGTTTTGAAATGTTTGAGAGCAAAACATTGTTAGCGTGTTTCTGCTGCTTAGTAAGTGCCTACTTTCAATAGAATAATTTTCCTCATCACCTCTCATCATAGAATGTAGATAATCACAAGATAGCATAATTATCCCATAATTCCATCAGGAATCAAACTCCCTTTTTATTATTCAATCTCTCTCTCCTCCTCTCTCTCTCTCTCTCTGTAGCTTTTTTTTTTTTTTAATCTTCAAAACTCCAGCAGCTTGGTTCCATCTCGTCCAATAAAGAATTTGCAGCCTATAATCCATGCCTGAATATGAATGAATGATGCTAATGAAGTATTGCATTACATAAAGCACACATGAAAGAGCAGCTAATTGCATTTGATGGTGGGGGCAATTCAGACAGAATTCTTAAATGAACAGTTAAGTCTTCAGTTTTAAGGCTACCCCGGTTTTTCAGGGGAGGTAGGATGAAGATTTGGTGCAGGGGAAAGCGTGTATGTTTGTGTATCCTCTGCCAAAGAGAACAGACATAACAAAAGGGAGACGGTTAGTGGATTTCAAATGGTAGCATGCATTTACACCCAGTAGAATCACAGGTGCAGGATAGACACAGCCCGGCCATATGACGATTATGAATAGTCTGTGTTAGCCTATCAGGGCTGAAAATAAGTCTAGTTTTTCATTGGTGAAGCCCAACCAATACCAAGCGAATACAAAGCACTGTCTCCAATATGACACCATTTATTCTCTGAATCGCACTTCATTAAATGCCACCTTTTGGCCATGCTATGGATGGATGAGAATCAAAGTTAGCAAGGCTGCAAGTTCTGAATAATAAGATCTCTCCCTCTCTCTCTGTCGCTCTCTGTCTCTCTCTCCCCGACCTTCAGTGTGTATTCAGATGAGCGAGAGGTGGCAAAGTGCTCACTTCCCTCTCTCTCCTCCATCCGTCATCAATTCTATTTTGCCAAAATGGGACTGCATGCCTGCAAACATGTTACGCTTGTTGCTGTGTCTTGTAGGTGAAGAGGCAGCGAAAAGGACGGGAAATGATCTTTTAACATTATAAATATACACGCCCATACACACAAGAAGACATTTATTCTGAATTGAATTTTCATATTTTGAGGTGTTCTCTGCCTTACAGTATGTGAGCTGGTCTTGCACAGTTCAGTGTCTGGTTTGTGTAAATGTGGCAGGATCCATTACATGGAGTTTGGCCCATATCTGCACAAGTGGTGCAGAAAATGATCTGATGTTTGTATTTTAGTGTTGTATTTTATGTGGTTTCTCTCAAAAGAGAAGAGAAGGCATTAGTTAACAGGAAGTGACTTTACACAACAGGGAACAATTTGCTTCACTTTAATTAATAGTTTGTATTTGGAAAATGAATGCTAAAAACATTACAGTACATGTACATGGTTTTATTAAAATTACTGTTTTGGGTAGATATGATTGACACACATGTTTATGTAGGTTATGTACTTTCCATAAACCCCCTCAATCTCTGTACTGCAGAGGACTGTCTATGCAACCAGCACTCGTCCCAGCCTATAACTGTAGCAGCTCATTATAGCTAAGTGGGCATATAATTATCATCTGAGAACCGCTGCATCCACCGGAGTCTCTCAAACTTGACATTTTATCCTATTTATCAACACATGCCACAAATGACCGCTGATACCTCCTCCTCACCCTCGCTCCTCCATCTCTCACTGCCTTCGGCCCCACATTCCCTTCCATCTTTCAAGTCGGTTTTAATTCAAACTCTCGCAACGGATGCATTCCACTTGTAGACTCACAATTAAGGCAATTTCGTTTGAATATGTAACGATGTCATTACCATTCCAACTAAATTAGCGCAGAGACTAAAAGGTCAGTTAAGAATTTTCCAGTCGGTTAGAGCCTCTCACATGAGATTTGGGAAGCAAGCGCAAAAGTGGTGGAAAAGCCGGACGATTAGCGGGCACAGTTGGCTTTCGTGCCAGAGGTAACTAACACTCTCTGGTCCCTAATGTTGAAGGAGCGGAGGAGATGAAGACAGAGTGAGAGTGTGTGTGGAGTCACCATAAATGTCTGTGCAGATTTTTTTTTTTTCAACTTGAAGTGTCTTTTCACCCTCTATCTTGCACTGGAAGTTTCACTGGATAAGGGGCAATAATGTGTTGTGGATTTGATGAAGTGTCATCCACAAAGTCATTACTACAAACTCTACCTATAAAGTGAGGCTTTTAGTGTTAAAAAAATTAGTTTGCATTGATAATTATCTCCGCATAGCTGGCTGTCCGAACCAGGTGTCTACTACTCTCTAAAACCACTTTCACGCTCAAGTAGTGACCCAGGAATTTTGCTGTTAGTGTGAATGAGTGAACGTCTGTAAAACGTGGCTATGACAAAACTGCTGAGCTTTGGTATGAAATGGGTTTCTATAGTAACTACAGGGTTACTTCAGTGTTAAGGTGGAGTTGTGTTAACTTACAGTAAAGCAGTTGGTATACTCTTGCTCTGTCCACTTGCAATAGCAGGATATTTGGCTGAGATGACTTGGAGCTGCTGCCAATATCTATTTCAACAGGGTCACTATAGTAACCCCACAGTCACTATAGCAACTTAGGTTCACCCTTTCAAAGAGGAACAAGCTGGGTTGTGGTTCTGAACCGGGGTCATGTAACCCACGTCGACCGATTCACACCAGCAGCACACCGACTCACTGCTTCAGTTTTGACAGAATTATGTGTGGTTGTAGTGGGGGCGATAGAGAAGGAGGGAGGGAGTGATAAATAGAGAGATAAAGAGAGATGGGGCCGGGATAACACGGAGGCTGATCGTTGGATAATCTTGAACAGCATGCTCTAATTAGAATTCTTATGATACAATTTGGTGGTTGTAATTAGTGGAGATGGGCTGGCTCCTCTCCACGAGCCTTGTTAGTGGAAACACAGCTGTGTTAGAGAAGAGGAGAGCAGACACTCGGCTCTGTCAGAGAAACCACAAAATAATGCCTTCCCCTCTCTCTCTCTCTCTCTCTCCCTCCCTCCCTCCCTCCCTCTCCCTGCTACTTGTGTCTTCCTCCCACTCTTCACCCACACTCTGTCTTCCTCCACCCCAGCTCAACCTGGTGTCCAGCGTCACCATGTCCAAGAATTTGCCCTCAGCATCACCCCCCAACTTACCTCAGACACCCACCACGCCCACAGCACCGATCACGCCCATGGCCGCCATGCCCCAGGTGCCATCAGTACTGGGAGGAGCAAACGTCCCCAGCATGGGAGCCATGCGCAGACGCCACTCGGACAAATACTCCATGCCTCTGTCGTCAGGTAGGACCAACTACTCAGCGCTGCAAATAACACAGATACACAGGTGTGTTCAGTCAGTGCAGACAATTCACTTTCCCGCAAAAGCTGAATCAGGTGAATATGTAGAAAAAGATAACATCAAGTGTTTCATATTTGGATTGTGAGGAAAGCTAAATTGCTTGAATTGAATGTGAATTGAGCCTGACCTTACACACACACACACACACACACACACACACACACTCACACACACACACACACACACACACACACACACACACATATATACACACACTGTATATTCATTTAGAGGTTGGTGTATTAAATGTTAATTTAGTTATGCCAGTGATTTGACAAAGATTAAAGTGAACTTCAGACTTTTTTCTTCATTTAAACCAAATTCTTGTTTAAGTTCAATGAAAAAATAATGTTGAAATTGCAAATTGCATGTGATACCTCAACCCTGAGCACTGCACTATTAATAGTCCTCAACCCATAATGGTTGTACATTTTATAACACACACACAGATGTGAAAGTGCGCACACAGACACACATGCACTCTGACATAAACACACACACAACCACACAGGCGTGTTGGTCTTAGCAGTGTGAAATGTCTGGTGGGTTTATAAAAGCAAGCCTGTGTTTAATCACTCTATATGTAAATAGACAAGAACTTCCTTTGTGCATAAATATTACATGAATGTTAATTAAGTTCAAATAATGGAGAAAAAATACAATATTTATTACATTAAGACATTCCATGTATTAAGCTTTGCATTTTAAACGGTCTGTCTTTGATGTTTATATTTACTCTCTCTGTGTTTAGTGTGAAGACACATAAATTATTCAACTTCACCCTAACTAACTACACGGATCTCATTTTATGGATGTATTAGTGTTTAAGATCTCTCATGAGAGAGATTAATTAAAAATGCATTTTGTTAGACATGGAAAATGCTGATTTGATGTGCCCCCTTTAACCCCACTCCCACCCCCTTTTCTTCCCCACCCCCCCTCCCATTTGTCTCCCCCCCTCTGTTAATTTGATGAAACCTTGAGTAAATTCAATACCTAAAGGAATAAAATTTACCAATTATTTCAGGTGGTGACACAGTATTTATTTTTCCAGAGATTGCCCCAAACTACGAGTTTTATAAGAACGCAGATGTCAGACCGCCATTTACTTATGCAACCCTCATAAGACAGGTGAGTGGGAAATAAATTAACTTTGCCTGATTAGATTAAAATTAATTGCTGCATGAATCATGGCAGCTCTCTCTCCCCTCTCTCAATCCATTGGTGTGTGTGTGTGTGTTGTGTGTGTGTGTGTGTGTGTGTGTGTGTGTGTGTGTGTGTGTGTGTCAGTTATGTGGTCTCGTTAGTAAACCATTATTTGATGTCATCTCATTTCAGGCTATCATGGACTCTGCCGACATGCAGTTAACGCTTAATGAAATCTACAGCTGGTTCACACGCACATTCGCCTACTTCAGACGCAATGCTGCAACTTGGAAGGTAACTTTGATGAACCCTCATCTCCTTACGCAACCTCCACCTGCTCCACCCTTTCTCTCCTCGTACAGTAAAGACTACTCCTTCCTCTCGCTGATGTCAAAAAGGAAACCTCAAGAAAGCATATATTTCCTCAGCAGCGAGCGATTAGAGCTCCGCGTCCATTCTTCCTAACCTTTCTCTTGAACAGAGCCCATTCTGCCTCTTATTTATTTTTTCCGCCATTCCACCTTTTCTGTTTGGAAATGACAGCTGAAAGAATTATTCTGCCTCAGATATCGTTTTCTAATTTGGTGCAATTAATAGCGGAGGCTCGGCGTGGAGAGGAGAGGGCTCTGACGCACTAATTATACAGCAGCCACTCCATCATCAGCACCTTTTGTTAAGAGAGACACCCCTCCTCCTACTCCCAAAACCACCTCTCCCTCGCATATCATTGGTTAATTAGGAAGAAAGATGGCTGTTTGCCTGTTAACCAGCTCTCAGCCATGTGAACGGGGTCGGCCAAAGATGCATGCACACTGGAGCTCACATGTACACACACACACACACACACACACACACACACACACACACACAAACACATGAGCTGTGTCTAAGAGAGAGGTTAAGGGTGTGTTCATGTGGAACTAAAGCAGGCAGGAAAGCGAGAATTGGCCTGTCATGGAGGGAGCACTCTTTATTTACCCACACAAAAGGCCCCATTTGTATATCTGTCCCTACAACTTTATTGTCCCGTCTTCCTCCACAAAGATGGTAAAAAATGTCTCTCCCGCAGCACATGTTTTAACCAGAAGTGTGTCTGCCTGCTGATAAAGAACGCCTCGCTGAGCGTCAGTGTTTTCGCCGTTTTATCCCGTGGCCCCTGCACGTCGTTCGTTAGCCGCCTTTAGCCTTTGTGGCTGCACAGAGGACTGGAGGGAAAACTCAACCAGCCGCTCATCAGCATGCAAGACATGGCGCAGCACTAGATTTAGCAAAGTGAATTAATTTGGATTTGGGATGCAAATGAGCACATGGGCGTGTGATCACCAATTCAGGAGGGCATGCGAAAAGATCGGTGCCCTTTTCCAGTTTGTTAGGTACAGTGCGCGCCGTGTTTTGCTGTGTAATAATGTTATGACATGTTATGTTCTCGGAGGTTTTGTAGCAGTTGTTACATTTGCTCACAAAACTATGAACCACACGCATATGTACCTTTTTTAATGTTCCCTTTCCTTTCTCGGTTTCCTGAGAAAAGTCCCTCTGTTCCTGTGATACAATAGCAATGTTATCACAGTGACATTAGAAATATCTTGTCTCAGTGTCTCCCACCCTGCACAATAACCAAGGTGATCTATTTACAGCTACAGCTCCACGATTCCTTTTGTAAGCATTAGTGGGATGATCAGCGATCAGCTCGTCATTTGATTAACGCAGAGAATGTTTTTTTTTTTTTTTTTTTTAAAAAGAAGAAATAAATAAATGAAAGGTAGTTTAATATCTCAGCTTGGTCTCATCAGCTCCACAGAGGGATCTACCCCCCCACCACCACCCCACTTTCTCTCTCTCTTTTTCCCTCACCCAGAAGCTTATTAGTTCTAACTATATAGCATGCATAATAAAACTGCTCATTTGCTCATTAATATTAAAATTATCATATTCAGAGCCATGGGCATTAAGATCAATCAAATCCTGGGATTTTCAGGTCAGATGCGAGATCTGCTTATGAGTTTTTTTCTTTTTTTCTGAATCCCTTTTTCTTGAAGAAAGAGCAGTACACACCAAGCAAAGGCAGATGATAAATATGAGAGGCAGGGATATTAAAGCCAAGGTTATTATTTGTGGAGTCTGATGCATGTTTTAATTATGGTCAGATGGTCATATTAATATAAGAGGCTTTTTCTTCTATAGGTTTTCCTTATTTTGTAATTAATGAAAACATCATAGTGGTTTATTGTATGAAAGATGTTTTCATTTACATGCAGCTTTGATAATAAATTTAAATGATAACTTGACATGTGAGCACGTATTCGTCACTACGCTGAGAATATTTGGACATATAGATGTCAGATACAGTTCAGCGTAATCCTCCTTACTCATGCACACACATACACTCTCCTCAACACACTCACACTGACACAAGGGCCTCCTGATGACTGTCTTTTTTCTTGCAATACTGTCATCTTTAAAGCGATGTGTCCATTAAGAGCAATGCTTTTCTGGAGCAGAAAGGGTTACTGACATCACCATTATCAAGGCCGGCATTACCACTTCTGTCACCACCATAAGCCATTCGCTATGCTGATTACCTCCTTTTAGCCTACTTACTCTGATTGATATGTACTGTGTGCAGGACTTGTAAGAGCATTCGCTCTCACTCAATTTTTACTAATTAAATCAATGGTGTGTGAATGTTAAGAATTTCTTCAAAATGCAAGAGAAAAAAAAAATCTATTTCCTGGCCTCCTTTTTTTTCTTGATGGATAATGAATGAATGTGATTCATTTTACCTAGTCCCTCTGACCTGTGTGTCATATGTCTCTCTGCAGAACGCAGTGCGCCACAACCTCAGTCTGCACAAGTGCTTTGTGCGCGTGGAGAACGTGAAGGGGGCGGTGTGGACGGTAGATGAGGTGGAGTACCAGAAACGCAGGTCGCAGAAGATCACAGGGTACGAGCTCCGTCACCTCTCTCTCCTTAGATCTAGAGCTAGAGGTCAATGACACCTAGAAGAGCCAAATTCTCTTCTCTTCTCTGAAGCATTTCTCCCTCTGTCTCTTTCGCTGCCCAGTTCTTTTTCTCTCTTTGTTTGTATAGACATTATATTCTCCCTGCTATACAGTTAGCTCTTCCCTTGCTAATATTTGATATATTTTCTGTCCACAGCAAGTAACAATGTGACTTAATGTCCTTCTCTTTGTTTGTTTTTGTCTTTACAATATATCCAGAAGCCCATCACTTGTCAAGAACTTGCCCTCCAGTCTTGGTTATGGAACTGCACTAAACGCCAGCTTACAGGTATGAACTAAATGCCTCAGAACATCTGACTCATCAGCTGCCTGTTTACATGACTGACAGGCGGGGCGGCTGTCTGCCTGATTGAACAGTTGAGTGGTTGAGTGAGAGTGATTGCTGTGCACAATAGGAATCCATATTAGTCCTCACACAAGCAAGTTTATTTGTTCCTAACTCAGATTTCCTGCCTCACTCTCTCTCCTCGAGTTTCTTTATCTCTCCTCTCACACCTTCTCTCTCTCCCTCTCTCCTTCCTGTGCACCATCAGACTCAGAAGGCCACCCTGTGGTCGATTCAGGAAGCAACTCTCCCTCTTTCTTTCTGTTCTTCTTCCCTTCTTTCAGCTGTGGCAGCCACCCTAGATTGATAGCGGCATGTGCAAATGCAAGGGCATGTGCATTAATATTTATCTAAGCTGTCATAAATGATTTGGCTTCATAGTGTACGCCGGCAAGGTGCTCATGGCAAAAACTTTAAAAATTTAATCACTGTATATAACTTTAATGCGCAGCAGGCGAAAGTGTCAGGAGTTTTTATTATTTTGAGGTAAAGTTTTTGGGGGACTTTTTTTAATAGCCACTCTACACAAGGGCATATGAATGGCAGCTGGGGGGAGGTAGTTGTCAGCACCATGTCACCGGGGGAAAAATAGCCTGCAACAGAACAGAAAACTTGGGACTGAGAGAATGTGTTTTAGTAATTACTATGTTAAAATTTTGAATATCATTCTCTCACCTGCCTCTTTTACCAGCCCCCTCCCTCCATGCACAAACCTTCTTGTCCTTTTTCATGTAGTCATGCTCTCTTATTCTTGCCTCTCACCTGTAACCATCTTCTTCAGTCTCTAACTCCCAGTATTCATCCTCTGTCTGCCTCTCCTGCAGGCTGCCCTGGCAGAGACCTCCCTGCCTTTGCTGGGGACCCCCGGCCTCATGAACAGCAGCTCCACGGGTCCGATGGGAGGCGGCTGCCACGGCCTCCTGGGCGGAGACCCATCCGGACTGACGGGCGGAAGTCCACCCGGACTGTTGGGCGGGAGCCCGCCAGGACTGCTGGGTGGCAGCCCCCCAGGTACGCTGAGCGGCAGCCCCCCCACCCTGTTGCAGTCCACCCATGAGGAGCTCAACGGCTCGCTCGACCACCTGGACACCAACGGACACAGCAGCCCCGGATACTCCCCACCAGTACACATGTAAGTTCCTGCAGGCAGAAGAAATACCCCTGCAGCTGGATCACACTGCATGCGCGTGTGTGTACTGCATACATCACAGCTACACACAAGCATGCATGTGTATCATAAATACATGATAATTAAGGCAGTTGTTTTTTTTTTTTTTAATTAATGTATTTGTCTTATTTGTTTATTATTATTAGTTATCCAACAAATGAAGTAAAAATTTGATTTTAAATAAATTATATTATAGGGTCTCTAAAGGTGTCTTCTCTCAGTAAGACACAACTTTTGGAAGCAGGCTTATTTAACATCTGGTTTAAAATCATTTTAAGCGATCTGCTCCAAAAATGTACTTTTGGAGGATATCCGTTAAAAAACAAAAACACTGCCTTAATTACACACACCTGAATGGTTCTGCTCGCTCTTTGCAGTTTAGTATATGAAGCCTCTTTAAAGCCTAGACAGGTTAAATGCAATGGGTCTACACTGAATCACTCATCACACATTTTTATGTGTGATGAGTACTTATCTGACAAGCACACGTTGAACCCCCCCACCTCTCCTCCTACACTGAATTCACTCGCTGTCCTTATGCCCTTTGTTAGTTTAATTGCCTGATATTTAACCCACAGTACCAGTATTTTCTTCACTCTGCCATGACCTGGGAGCAAGGTTCAATTTCCAGCATGTATTGTATCATAAGCAGACTTTTCTTTTCCTGTCTCTGCTGTGGTAATTTCAATGGCACTGTGCTTATACCTGACATTTTGGATAACAGTTAATTCTAGTTCTATAAATAGGCTCTATTACACATTCGTCTTTAATTACACCAGTGTCTGCATTATAGGGGTTTAGCTGCTATATTTTATGCAAGACTATTCCCATTAATATTTAGCAAGTGTAGCATTAATTACTTTAAAAATCTCTCCCTTCCCCATCTCTGTTTTAATGGAGCTGAGAGAGAAAGTGAGTGTTTTTAAAAATTGATCTCATGTGAGTTTCAGGAATGTCTGAAACAACCTGAGCCAGTGATGTCAACCAGGTTCTGCGTGAGCCCTCACTGTAGTGATGGCCGCATGCAAGGAAACACGCACACGCACACACACACACACACACACACACATTCAGAGACAAACACACAGACATTACACTTTAATGATACTTATCCACTGTCCATCAAAGCTCATGTTGCAAAGTCAGCCGACATTAGCTAACCACTCCTGTAATGGATAAAGGATGCACTCCAGCTCCATACCTCTCTCCCTGAGTGTGTCTGAGAGAACAGAGGAGTGTTTGGTTTGCCCTACCAGACGTCTATATGTTAATCTGTTTGGACGTATTTACCCCACTCTGAAATGGGGTGTTAAGAAGAGCAAATCTGCCCCGCTCCAGACAGAATCCCAGTATTACCACTCCCTCAGGTCATTTAACTTTTAGTAACTGGACAGCATTGACTTTCTCCTTCTTGCTTGCTTTCTCTTCTCTCTGGCCACACTGCCTTGACACTGACATGAGTGACTACGGAGGATGAGATGCATCCATCCATCCCTCTCTCCCTCCTTCCTCCCATCCCCGCCTGCCTTTACACAGCCACGACAACCTCAAAATGGAAGAAATGTGTTTTTCATGACTTGCTTTTCCAGGATGTGTTTAAATAATGGAGTGGCTTGTAGCACTAAACTAAAGTGTACATCACCTTGAAGGCCTTTCTCAGGAGAGCAACTCCTCAGCACAACCAAGGCAGCCCAACAATTAGACAAACCTCTCTTTCCCCTCAAAGTCTAAAGGTTAATGCTATCTGCTTAACCGCAAACCACATCGCCCGGGGCCATGCTGAGTCTGTGTGTGTGTGTGTGTGTGTGTGTGTGTGTGTGTGTGTGTGTGTGTGTGTGTGTGTCTGTGTGTGTGTGTGTGTGTGTGTGTGTGTGTGTGTGTGCGTGCGTGCGTGCGTGTGTGCATGTGCAATACACTCATGTACACCCTAAGGGCTATGCTTAAAGGAAGTAGTACTGTATACCAGAAACATCTGCAACTGTAGAATTAGGGTTTCCAACTTTACCTCAGAATATTTATCCAAGTGACCAAATTCATGATAAAAGCAAATACAATCTATTTCATGGCACTTTTTTTTTTTTATCAGCTGTGTCTTTTACTTTCACATCTAATTGTTGGTGACCACCCCTCTTTGGTGTTCGTTAATGAATCATAGTTTCTTTGATTGCCCCCACCCCGCCAGTCCTCACCCCTGTCTTTGCCTCTCCCCCCTGCTCCGACGCCTCTCCCTTCCTCGCCACACCACCTCTCCTGTCCCCATCCCCAACCTACCATTAGGCCCGTGGACTAATGACCTTATTTGCATCCCTGGCATACCTCCGCATGATTGCTGGTGCTAATCTCCAATTGATGTGAGAGTAGGCATCTTGAGAGCACACACACACACACACACACACACACACACACACATAGAGCATCATGTATTTATCACACCACAAAGTCCAGCGTTTACTCCTGAGTGACTCAGTAATGGCAGCTAGCCATTAAGCACTAAATGGCTCATCCACATATTTTAATAAAGTGTCAGAAAGCTCAGGCCTGTGAATATGGTCCTGCATATTTTTCTTCAAAGCCACACAAACACCTAATGAGCTGCATATTAAAAGCGCACGAGAACACGGGAGACCTTTGGTTTGTGATACAGCTCACATTCAGGTCTGTCAGTTGATCGATGTGATGCTTCACTGATTATCATTTTTAAGTCATGGTGACAAAAAGACGATTAGTATTTTTATGGAAAACCCAGACGTGACAACACTATCTAATAAGTTTCAGTTATATTTCCCCAAATGAAGCAGACATTGGTGTTGATGAGCCTGTTTTTCAAACAAACTGAGGGTTTGGTTTAGTGTTTTCTTTACTTGTTTTCATTTATTTATTTAGAAAGGTCCTAGGATTTAATGATAATGTATCTGCTCTGGTAGGAAATGACGATGGGCAGCCACTAAAACATGAAATGAACCTAGTAACACTTTATGTCCCCCTGTTCATCAGCTGTACATAAACATCCAAGACATGGTTTACAACACACTATAATATATTGGTTTTTATTAATGCAGTTGTCAACCCCCATAACCCCTCCTGTTAGATTTAATCATCATCAAAAATGAGTTGTCACAGAACTTATAATTGTTGGCAATATAATAAGTGCTTAAACATGTCCTCAGAGCTGCGACCAGCTACATTCTAGTTTGTCATGAACCATATTTGTGTGTATTTGAAAGTAGCAAAGACATGAACATATAATTGTAATTTTAATAATATAATTATTTTCATTATGGATTAATTAGTCCTCTTTTTTGGGGGGTGGGGGGGCTAAAAAATGAGGCCAAAGGGAGGTTTCATTTTTTCCAAAATCTAAAAAAAAAAAAAAAACGTAACATTTACAGTGATTAAAAAGTAGCAGGTTTGAGATGCTGGAAACAGAATGTTTGGCAGACTTGCTTAATTAATGATTAGCTATAAAGCTGCTGTTTATAAATTTTACTTAATCAGCTATTCAATTTACCAACCAATCATTTCAGCACTAGTTGGATTCTCTAAAAGAATCTCAGAGTGGATCTCAGGCCTCTCAGCACCTGTGAGGAACATTAGCTAACATTAAAGAATCAAACTGTAGTTCATAAAACAACAACAGAATTTAATTTACTCTCATATAAAAAGTCTTTCCAGTAGACTGTGCAGGTCAGGGAGCAGAGTTACCTCTGGATGATTTGGTTTTCTTTTGCCTCAATAAATTTGAGGGGCAGAAACAGAAATATTCATTGCTTCGCTTGCATCCTGCTAAGATCAGCCTCCTCTCTTTATCATACCACATCAGAATATTAATTTACAATATTTGGCTCTGAATATTAAAGTCATCTGTACCTTTTCAAATTCTTTTCAAATTCAAAGCCCCCCGCCCTCCCCCCATTCCACTGATGAAGGCAGCCCAGGAGAGAGGCTATGAGACACGTCCTAACGTACTACTACTTGATAAGTCTCCCTCTCCCTCCCCATCCTCCTCTTTAAAGTCTAGGGGGATTTTCTGATGCATCCGATGTGTCAGGAATAATTAGGTTTTGTCAGATTTATCATCGCGGCACAAAACCCTCTCCCCGACTAGGGCCCCAGATCATGTACTGCCTTGTTTGTGTGTGACAGCATTATTATTCTTGTTAGTCGCCCAACACTTTTTTGTTGGGCTCCTGTGTTCTGAAGGGAGAGGTGTCCTGCTCACAGCGCTGCTGCTGCTGCTTCCTGCCCAGCGCTTATTGACAGTGGCTAAAGATATTCATCCATTTAGAGTTAAAAACATGTATCATGGTGTCCGAGCAAACTGCCGGGGCTGAAGTTGATTAATGGCAGAACCTAGCTGCCGGTTTTTCCTCTTGAGGAGCGACATGCACAGCCCCTGCATATTAACGAGTGGCTGCGCTTTCTATTAACTAGATAAAAAAGCCTCTCCTCTGCCTTTGCTCCAGGGGGCTCAGGGATGAGAAATTCTCCATTATTTATCATGTGGCCTGTTTTTTTTTCCCTTTTTCCTTTTTCATGTATTTCAACCTGGTGTCATCAGTAAACTTTTAAATGCCAAACATGTCTGGAACATCACAGCTTATCGGCCTTACAGGGGCCATGTTTTTCATGCAATTTTCATGCAGTTACTTACAGTAGACGTGAGGCATCATGTCAAATTAGCGTCTCACAAACAACATGGTTGTTACGTTCACTAGATAATGCATGTAATGGCTGTTATATGCTTGTTTTTGATACAACAAAATATTTATCAGTGAGCTGAACACCGCATTGTGTATTCCATGTGCAGTAAAGGGAATTTATGAACAAAAACCGTCTTCCTGTTTTATCTATCACTTTATAGTGGTAATAATTTGCATTACTACATTTTACTTTCTGTCTTTATACTCTAGGTGTTTTCCAGTTACTTTAAATTTTTCACATGACAAACTTAAGTGGTGAGTTTTTGATCAAACATGTGCTATTGGCTGCAGAAATTTATCATAAAACGTATAAAACCCTAAAATTTATCACCAATATGCTTGTGTTGTAGGCCTCCCGTTCACGTGAAGGAGGAGCCACTCAATATGGATGATGACGACTGTCCGATGTCACTGGTGACGACAGCCAATCACAGTCCAGAGCTGGAGGAGGACCGGGAGCTGGAGGAAGGGAACTTATCAGAAGACCTCGAGTGACTAGGATACAGTTTTTGGTCGACGTATCCCTTCACCCAGCCGCACTGTTTCTCTCACACAGACCTCCTGCAAGACTAGAAACCACTCCACAGTCCAAGCAACCACAGCTGACTCTCTCTTTGTCTCTCTCACCACTGGGACTATTTATTGAGCATGCATCCGGATGGAGACCGGTCCAAAGGAACTCTTTGCTGCAGCCCTTTGGGATCCCCAAACATGACAGGCATGAGATGTCTGATTAAAAAATTAACTCTTTGAGACCTATTTCATTAGAGATGGCGTGGCCACATACAGTACAAGGGTGATGGACTCATGGATGGGGAAAAAAACATGAAACAAATGAGCAAATCATGTTCCGTTGAAAGCTAGCGGCCTCATATACTGCCAAAAAGGAAGACATTTTATGTTTGTGAATAATCCAACCCACAGTAGTTGTTAATGTCTAGAAACAATTGCTGGTTCAATTCAAGTTGTTGCTCTGTTATCATTTGCACAGGAGTAGTCTCAGAAATTTGTGTCACTGCCTGTATGTTGCTACTATTATAAAAACCAGTATATTATTTTCAGCTTTTTTTTTTTTTTTTTTTTAACCATCATTAATTTCCAAATATGATTTTAGACACCACCAACTGTAAATGCCATTCCCTGAATTACACCAGTAACGGAACTGCGTTACCAAGACTGTTGTTGCAGCTGTCCAAAAAAAAAAGGAAAAAAAAAAAAGAAAAAAAAGTTGGCTTCCAGTCTATTATCTGTTTGTGATTAAAAGTAAAAAAAAAAACTGGAAATTAAGTTGGGGAAAAAAACAATAGTTTGTGTAAAGCACCATTTACAAAACAAATGCATTTCTGCATAATTTTCTTCTGCTGTTCTCCTTACCTCCTCGTTCTAAAGCTTTGTCTACCTGCAAACAGTCACAGGCAACAGCTAGAAACCAAAGCCAACACTAGCAATGGCCAATAGCTTATAGACAGAAGCCACCAAACTCCTCTTGGTCCGCCTTCTGTGACTTTAAACTAGTACAAAGAGAAGCTTTTGTTCCGCAAACTACCTTCGAATAACCTCTGGGATTGTTTCATTTTGCCCTATACAAAGATGATCACAAGAAAGAGAGATGGGAAAGAAATGTTGATTTTGATGTGTAATTTGATAACTCATAGAGCGTCCACTTTGGAGACTTTCTGCCAGACGTGCTGTAGGTAAAAGGTGATGTGACATTTGAACTGCAGGCATTTTGTGCTGGTGATTTGACTGGTAGAGAGCAGCTAACTGTAAAAGTGGATCATGACCAAAACAAAAACATTTGTGTATTCAATGGAAGTGCAGAAACATTGTGTTGTTGTGAAGTTTATATAATTTTTTACTTTTTGTTCTATATTTCACATCAAAAGTCATTGCTCTTTGTTTTTTTTGTTTTGTTTTGTTTTGTTTTTGTTTTTTTCTAACCTGGTGAATATGTAATGTTCTAAGTGGGACTGTCAAAATAATGTCACGTCTTATTTCCGTGGCGGTTTTGTTCCCGAGCCGCGTCGAAACCGAAACTGAAAACATCGCTAACCAAACATTAAGAATATCTAGTGAAGCCAAATAAGTCATAATTTCAAGTTGATATGAAATGATGTGGCTTGGTTACCATGTAAAAGCAAATAATAATAGCCATTGCAGAAGAGGATATCTAAGGTGAAAGGTAACCTTTTCTAGGTGATATTTGCTTTAACTTCATCAAACATCAAATGCTCATTGTGTGGTTCATAGCTTCTAAACTATATAGATACAACTGGTGTTAGCACTGATGTACTCTGTATAGGTAGCCAGCTTTTTATAACACACTTGGTATTTATAGAGACTAAAGAGAAGTAGTTATTGTGGAGACTGCGTCCCATCATTTCCCTCACAGCCAATGTCATCTAGAAAAGTGTTGTTGCTTTAATGGTCATTTCTGTTTTCAGTAAACCAAAGTTACACAAAATTCTGCCTCCTCTTGTATGGGATAAAGAAACGCTAAAACAACCACACACAACCTGTCAGAGACTAACATACATGCGCGTGAACACACACAGACACACAGACCCCGAGCTTTTGGTCTGCCAACTTTCTTGTTTCGGTTAAATCTCCAGCTGCAGAAAATGTATGCTGTCAAAGAACCGACGAGTGGCTTTGTATTGTGCTGTAATGAACAACGCGCCTGCCTGCTTTGACCA
This sequence comes from Seriola aureovittata, assembly GCF_021018895.1. Taxonomy (NCBI): domain Eukaryota; kingdom Metazoa; phylum Chordata; class Actinopteri; order Carangiformes; family Carangidae; genus Seriola; species Seriola aureovittata. The sequence goes on from NC_079385.1 coordinate 9,822,020, forward strand.
AAATGGAAACACACTGTGCATATGTTGTTTTCAAGTGTTGTGCCAAGCCAAGAAATTGGCTGTAAGAGCTTAACACGCAGTCACGTGCAGTACTGTACAAACACACAGCATGTAAAGTACACACGCACACACAAACACACACACACACACACACACACACACACACACACACACGCCAGTTCCACGTCAAGAGGGTACTGGGCCCAGGAACAAAGCTTATCCCTTCAATACTTAGCTGGAGTCAGCAAAACGACTTGAAGACGACGTTCTTAATAATCTTATCACACCAAATAAAAAGGACGCTGCGTCTTTCAAAAAAAAAAAAAAAAAAAAAAAGGGTTCTCCCACTTACCCAAAAAGGCTTTCTAAAAGCTTCTACCTCTGCACAACAAATTCAGAACAATTATGACAGATTGCACGAGTTATTAGAATGCCACAAGAGCTGTTACACTTTACTACGCTTGTCTCATAGGACGTGGCTCAAACCAACGTTTACATTCCCTGCGTCAAGATATGGAAGATTTGCATTGTAATAGGTTGTCCTCAAACATTTGTAGAATGATAATGTATAGATTACCTGTAAGGGAATATTGTGTTTAAAAAATGCATGTCTAAAAATCATTTGGTGGACTGGAAACAAGAACTAATAAAAAGAATATAATAAAAATCATCGGGACGATGGCCTAAATGTACGTACATTACCTCAGATATACTGTTTTGGGAAGGATAAAACCTGTCAGCCACAGAATGCATATTACCTGTAGATTTGCATGGGTTTTGTATAAATTAAGTAAAAAAATGTCTAAAATAGTTGCTTGCACATAATACCAGAAAGACCTCCAGAACTGCGATCTGCTCCTCCACTAGATTTTAGGATTGTCTGGATTTTCTGGGTTGATTTTGTCTGTATTTTGATAACTGTGCATACTTATGTAAAAAAAATGTTGGTGGACCCATAAATTTACCAGACTTTTTTCTAAGAGGAAAAAAAAATCTCAGTGTTTCTTTTCTGACTTACCTGAATTTTTACTGTTTCTCTCTCATTGCTCGCTAAGAATAGCAAACCTGCTTTTTCTGCATCTGCTTTGCGTAGCTGTAAGGCTTAACCTAATGTGTGTATTTATTGCTTGTACCTCTGTGCATACTTTATGAAGCATTATGTCTGGCAGTTGAGTCATGTATCCTTTCTACTGCTATCCTTCTCTAATAATTGGGAATATGATCCCCCTATGTATACAGTAAATTGGGACTGTAGCAAACATATGTTTATGTAATTGGTGAAAACTTTTTGTTTTGGTTTCATTTCCTTTTGATCGAGATTCAACTACTTTTTTTTTATACTTTTCATTACTGTGTACTGTGTCCATACGTTAAAGGTTCTCTGACATTAGAAGGTCATGGTTGAGAATTGTAACAAACGTTATTATTTTCTGTATTCATGGCATTTCACTGCTGAATAAAATAAAGGACCAAAACTTGGAATTTGAAAAACAACTGTCTACCTCCAGCATCAGAGAGTATTTTTTTTTTTCCTTCCACTGTTACACATATATCTTTTATTCTACAAAGGCACAGCCATGAAAATCTAGCTGGCATTACACTTTTAACGTTTCAGGAGCTGCTACTTCAGAGATGTGAAGGAAGGAGCTGGAAAAAACAATTAAAGTTTAATGTATATGTTACAAGGCTTTGTTCCAGCTTCCAGCACCTAGAGTCTTGTTTAGAAGAGCGGGACAAGGCACTGTATTGCCCACCCCTCTGGACCTGTAATGGGTTTAGCCTTTGTATGATTCAAGCCCACTGCTTTCATGTAACACAAGCATGTCCCAGTATACAGGGAAGTACTGCTGTGTACCTTTTGAAAGGCTTTTGTAAGAAGTGACTTACCCAGCTAGGCTTCATTTCTGAGCTACACACTGCAAAACTGGTTTTGGTACAAACCACATTATTAAGTCTGTTGTCATGCTCATATAAAAAATATCTGCCTTATTACCATCAGGGTTCTGCATCGTGTAGAGAAAACAAAGATGTGAAATTTCATCAGACGTCTTCCATTTTCCATCCATCTTCAAGACAGCAGTTTCCTCTTGACACTTCAAAGGAAAAAAAAACAACAGGCCTTTTAGCCTTTTCGATTGATGGATGTTGACTGGTAAAATGCTATGACAGGCCATGTGGCTAAATCAACTCCAGCAGGCCCACCACACCTTGTCGGTCATGGAGCAGCCGCACACTGACACCCTCATTGAGATTCAAGCTGAATCTACCATGACCAATAGGTTGCCCATTAGCTCGTCTGTATGCCGAGAGCCTTCTACACGTTCCAAAGGGTGCTCAGGGACATCGTGGGACCCTTTGAATCATGTCCGCTGGTCATTTAATCGTAACGCTGATGCATGTTCTTTTTCCTTACCATATGATGTCCCATGAGGGGTCAGAAAACAACAGCATTTTTCATAATGGCACACAGACACACTTCTCTTTCTCTTCCCCCCAATGACAGTCCCAGGCATCAGCCATGGCAGGCTCCTGTTATCTCCTCAGCAATGGCGTTCCAGAGCATTAGCTAGCTCGCAAGGCACTCGTCTTCTGTGCTATTTATGCACTTGGAAGTGTTTGTGAATTCAAGTGAGGCATCGCATACGCAGTGCAACAAGGGCCGCTGTGTACTACACAACATCAGAGGGAGCTCCGACATTAAAGTGTGAGAGCGCCTGCTAGAGACCCTTCTTTCAAAGGCCATGAAATAATAATGGGTTGTGGTTAGAGAGGTATCCGTGAGTCACACTGGCTGCTTTTCATAAAGTGGAGTTATTTACAGTGCGATGAATAAAAGAAAGGGTAGCTGGTGGTGCAAGCCTTTTCCACATGAACGGTGGGGTAAAAGAAGTCCCTCTAATATACAGTGGCAGTGCAGTATACTAGAGGCTGGGAAAGGGAGAATGCACCGAAAGAGGAGTTAATTTCTGGAAGAAAATGTGTTTTTGAAACTGTAAAGCAATATTTGACGTTTTGGAAAATAAGCGTATTCACTTTCCTCTCGAGACTTATATGAGACGTTTGACACCACAAGTGTTTATGCGGTAAATACAAAGCTACGGCCGGGAGCTTGGCTTAGTTAGCTTAGCGTAAAGACCGGAACCAGGGAAAACAGGAAGCTCAGCTCCGTCCAGGCGAAACAGAATCTACCAGCACTGAAAGCTTACTAATTAATATGTCATAACTTGTTTGATTATTCCATACAAAAAAACAGAAACGTTAAAACAAGTTGCAGTTTTACAGATTGACAAATTAGATATAACATGTTAATTAGAGGTGCTGGTAGGTAGATTCTCCTACCTTTGAACAGAGCCAGGCTAGCTGTTTCCTCGTTTCTGGTCTTTATGCTAAGCTAAGCTACCTCGCTGCGTGTTGTCATGTGATATTTACCATGCAGACATGATAGTGCTATCAATCTTCTTGTCTTACTCTCGGGAAGAAAGTGCATGAGCGTATTCTGCACAAACTATTCCTTGAAGCTCTTCGACATGGAATAGATCTCAGTACAATATTAAGAGGCTAAATGTCTCACATCCTGCCTCTCTGAATTAGACAGTGTATCCTGGCATCATTCATTTCATCGCCAACACTGACCAATTAGGTCAATTTATGAACCGTCCCCTCGTGGGATTGAGTGGTAAATATCTCCAGTCTCGCGGTTTATTGATTAAGAGTCCAGACTCTCTCTCTCTCTCTCTCTGTCTCTTTCTTTCTCTCTCCATCCCTTCTGACCTGACCATGCATGTCAGCTCCCTAGAAGACCCTCGCCCCCAGGCTGCAAAATTGCCTGCTAAATAGTCCGAGGCAATGGCAACGCTAATTGAGATCATCATTATTATAATTGCAAGCCCTGAAAAGCGCGTCTTAAATAATTTGCATTGCTCTCAAGTTGATATTGGACGCAGTACAAAAATAATTGCATAGCTCGGAGGCATGGCGCTTGGTTTGGTGGTGGGCGAGGGGACGCTTGTGCCCGTTCCCCAACCCCGCCCAGCCCTAGAAACAGCGCTGACTTGGGTGCCACAAGGTGCTGTGCCCTATATCGGATGCCATCAGAGGAGTCACGTGTCACGTTTTTATGTTCAGTTCATGTTTTTTCATATTTTTTCCCCACTTGTACATGAAAACCTTCGCTGCTGATGCCTCACAGTCAGCAAATGTATAGTGAAGAACGAAAACCCCCATGAGATCAGACTCCTTTAATGCTTGGTCCAGTATTGTGTTTTCCACTGGTCACTGTATTTTAAAGTAAACCCGACTCCAAACTCACCTTCCCCACCGCCACACGTCTGAGTTTCCACTCTGTTGGAGGAGCTGCTGAGATCGACAAAAAAACTGTGTGACCTCGATACATAAAACTTCACTCATCATTACATCAGAGGGCCCTGACGTAAAGGTACTTTTCACTTTGTGTGGATGTGATGTGCAGGCACCGGTGTAATGTATGCAAGAGAAATGCCTATTTCTCCAACTGAAACAAGGGATTAACCCAACAAAATGGTGAGAAACTGCTGATATTCATGAATTCTTGCCTGTGGCATTATCTGCCACATACACACACATACACACACACACACACACACACACTCATCCTATCAGGTTCTCTCTCTCCCTCTGTCTCACACACACACACACACACACACCCACACACACACACACAAGCACACAGAGACTTGACAATAACCCTAATGAATATGATATGGTAACATGATATTGCTCATTATTTGTTTGCTCGACGCTTTAACAACAACAACAACAACCCTTCTAGGCTGCTGGTAAATCTTTTGCCTGTGAAAATGAGCACATCAAAGAAGAATGAAAGGGTAGAATCAGATTAACTAAATCCTCTTAGAAACAACACTCCCCTCAAACACACTCTTTGCCTTTATCACCCACATTTCCCCTCTTTTCAACACATCATATCTCTCTCTCTCGTATTGCTTTCTTCCCTTACATGTTAGTTGTGATAAATCAAGCTGTTTGAGGTGGATAGCGTGCAGGTGGCTGGAGAGGTTATGCTGAAAAAGAAAAAACCCAACTATCATCTTTAATCCATGGTAATCACATCTGGCCTTAATCACCAATTCATAATGGAATTTATAATGGAATGATTTCAATTACCTACCACCACCGGCACCACCGACTTCTGCAATTAAATTAGGACAATGCAATTGTATGTCTTTGTCTCATATCTCAATATGTTTGTGTTTAAGGGGTCTGGTGCTTTTTTGTTTGTGGAACTTCTGAAGGAGAAGTTTGGTCTTGGGCTTGTGGGAAAAAAAAAAAAGATTTTTTTTTTTAATAAAAAGAAAAAGAAAACCTTGGGAGTTGATCATGTGGGGGTTTGGGGGGGGTGGTAAAGAAAAAACGAAGTATCTAGCATTAGTGAGGAATGGTGGGTTAAATCACTTACTGAAGATTTTTAATGACATTTCAGTGTTCCTTGTATAATTACTCTTCATCCGAGATGGGCCGTAATGCTGTTGGACAGTCGCGGTTCAGGCTCGCTAGCTCGCTTCATTAGCGTGTCATTCCTATTTCACATCAGAGGCTTTAATTGTAATGCTGAATATGCACAGCTCTCCACAGAAGCCTAATCAAAGTGGATCCACTTGTATTATTAATATCAGAAATCAGCCCGCTTGCTATTTTTTTATAAATAAAAGAATACAGACGCATAAATCAGCTGTCATTTATTAGCATGGCCCTGGCATATCCGCCAGACATGCAAGAAGAGCAACCCCACCCCATCTCCGTTCCTCCCTGCATCACTCATCAAGATTTAAAAAGAATAAAAGACACAGAGGAGAAAAGAAGAAAAACTGCATTAAATATACATACTAATTCCACCTTGAAGTAATCTGATTACAAAGCAGGTGACACTGGGTGCAGAGAAATTTGGATGGCTGGCAATAACAAGGGGATGGAGAGGTTCACAGGGAGAAAAGATGGAAGGATGGGTGGACAGAGAGAAGAGACACGATGGGAGGATTAAGGATTTACATTCAAAAGCAAATACCACGAGAGAAAGAGAGACTAAAGCGGAGAAGGGAAGGTGTCTTTGAAGGGGGCTGCATGAAGACGGAGTGTGGCCACGTACAGGTCTTGCTGACCAACCATAAAAAGCAGCTGTGTTTTGAATCCTGTGGCAGCGAGAGTCAAAGTGCCGCGAACCGCTAATCCACATCGGGGGAGGGCTTTGGTGCTGATGCAGACGGCGAACGCCACACTGCAACTGAATACCTGCTCTGTCTCTGAGAGGAGACACTAGAGCTTTGGAATGAAATGAACCTTCTCTTTGTGGAGGGAGAAGTGTATTCTTCCGGATATGAATGGATTTTCTTTGCTTGTATTTCAGAACTGCAGAATTAAGTGATGTGCAGTGTGTTTAGCACTGGTGGTTGAGTTTGAGTTGATTAAAAGAACAGAGTTAATCAGGGCAAAGAAGTAACTTAGTGATCTTTTTTCTTTTTTCCTCAGCTCTGATGGGAGAGGAAGATCAGGTCTCATCACATCCTTTAGTGGGACAATAACACAAATGTATTAACCCACACACCTCATTTTACTGTTGTAGCTAATTTGAACTACTTTATAAACAGTTAAGTAGATTAGTTCATTGGTTTCGAGCCTACGGGGTCACAAATGAAGCTGAGGGGTTGTGAGTTTATAGGAAATAAGAAAAGGGCAAAGCTCTTGGCTTTCTTGTGTAAAATTGGATTATTTTACCTATTTAGGTGTGGAACAGCTATTGAAATTAAAACATCTGAGATGTCCAGGGCGGAAATCTGTCTAGACATGAGGCCTACAGTAGACACAAGCCCAAAAGATTGGAATCCACTGATTTAGTACTAAAGTTAAGTACCACAACCTTAAAATTGTGTATACTGTACATATGAATATGAAATGCTTTAATTGGCCAGTTTAAGTCAGAGGCAGACAACAAAAGTATCTGCCACAAGCCAACACTGTCACATTTAATGTCAGGATACAAGAAAAGTTATGACAGCTTCAGGTGGGTGAGACAGACATGGATTATTAATTAGACATTAATGGGGAGACAGACATTAATTAGGCATTAATGTGGTGACTCCTCATACTGAGTCTACCCTCACTTTCTCCCAGTCACATCCTTCCTCTCTGTTTCTATCTATAGCTCGGCCCTTTTTTTTTCTCCCTGCGCCCGCACCTCTCCGCCCACTGCATGCTCTCTCTCATCTGTGTGTGGAGAAGCCGATGTGAGCTACGCTGCGTTAACACTTTTAATTTTGTTCTGGCAAGGTGCATTTTGGGGCAATTCCATTTGCTTGCCGTGTCTTGTGAAACTAAATCAAACACCACTCGGGTATTTCAAGCATTTAAAGCTGGCAAAGTTCTTTATAGGCCACACACACACACACACACACACAAACACACACACACACACACACACACACACGCACACACACACGCACACACATTCCAGCGCTGGTTGTTGTGTTGTTGTGTGACTGCTTGACTTTCCTTCCTGACATGAATCTGTTTTCTAACGTTTGCTGTGTGCTGAGCTGGAAAAAACAAAGTGTCTTGCTTTACAGGGCAACATGCAAACACGCCACTGCCAAACATCAGCTCAGTGTCAACATGTGAGAGGGGAATTCGCCACTGCTCTGAGAGGAGGTTTGTGTAAACTGCTGGCTGATGAAAAGGCTTCTTAAACAGAGGCTGAAGGGAACAGAAAGGGAAGTAAGGTATTGTGAGGAGACACTATATCACTTTCCAGTGTACTGTACACGCTACAATCCCCGGGAGAAGGCAGGTGGGAAAATGATAGTGGCAGTGGGGGGCAGTGTTCAAGTACAGGTCAGCTCCATTACCTGGGTCCAGCATGTCTCCCTCACATCCTGAACATACATATATAACCCCAGCTTGATGATATTCTTTCCCAATCTCGCTAGTTTCCATTCCAAACCTCTTTGATCTGTGATTTGCATTTTAGCACCCACGGGGTGAAAATTTATTTGGATGAGATTTTTTTTTTCTCTCTCCCTCACTGCCTTCTTTTCTGCATCTTCTCACTCACCCATTCACCATACCTGGGGCTTGTAAACTCATCCCTCCCCCTCCCCTCCCTCTTTCCCCAGTTCCCTCCGTCCCTCTTTCCCCCCACTGCGGCGCTGCTCGCGATCTCCTTTTAATATCAGCTGTGCCCCGGAACGAAACAAACAAATTAGCTGACGGGTGGGCAGGTTTCAATCTTGGTTGCTCACCTGTATGTGATCCTTGGGGTGTGCAGGTAGAGAACAAGGCTCAACACAGTACGAACATGGCTGGGGAAAAAAATGCGGTGAGGTAAACTCTAGTAGTGCTCTCAACCTTTAATTGAAATTGTATATCTATTTTTTATTTACTTTATACTTTTACTATGTTTCAGAGCGAAATATTTTAACTTTTTACTCCATGACATATGTTTGCATTGTTAAAAGAATCATTTGGAGTTTTGCTTTATTTGTTTTCTTGTTCGATGATAAAGGTTGACACCACTCTCTTTAAGAGTGCGATAAATACGAAGCTACCACTAGTTAGCAGCTAGTTAGCTTAGCCTAGCTCAAACACATAAGCTCCTGCAAAATCATAATGTGTCGTTTTTGCTCTTTAGTATGTAGCACATGAATCTGTGAGCTTTACAGGTGCTGGTAGGTGTCACCTTTCAACAGAGCAATAGTAGGTGTTTCCCCCTGTTCCTAGTCTTTGCACTGAGCTAAGCTACTGGCAGCGGCCTTGTATTTACAGCAATATTCGGTACAGAGTAGTATTGATCTTTTCATTTAACTGACATCAAGAAAGCAAATAGATGTATTTTTACTGAAGATTGCAGGATCACATTGGTTTGTGACCCCTTGTATAAAAAACAAAGCTGTGTCAATTTGGAGCCCCCTTCACATTTCAGATATATTGTTTGAGTTGTTAGTGGAGCTTCTCATTTAAATAACTGAGGCCCAAATATGTAAAACTATCAGTTGTTTTACAAAAGAAAAGTTTAGATGTGGGAGAAAATTTACAAGAACTTTGATTTTTCTTCTTTCCTTTAATCAACCCCCGTCACATTCATCTTGTGACCCATCAGAGGTGACATGACCCTCAGGCTGGGAACCACTGGACTAAAATACCAAACTGTGTGTAAAGCGCCTAAACTTTTCGTACTTTAAGTATATTTTGATGGTAATTCTTGAATAAGATTTTGAATGCAGGCCTTTCACCCGAATGAAGTATATTTACATTCATGTAAATGTACTTTTAAGACACACAGAGCCTTTTTTATTTTGTAGAGGTTTGTGTCTGCCAAATATTTAACTCAGCATCCTCCCACTAAAACTTCCTGTGACTCAACCAAAAGCCTGCAGCTGCATCGGCCCGTGCTTGTGGGCAAGCAACATCATCGCCCCCTACGCTAGACTTCCGTCTGCTTCCAGCTCACTGCCCATTTGATGTTTTTAAACAATTTATATTTGTTATCATATCAAAGAGGAGGCGTGCGGCTATCAAACGCGCGAGGTGCACACTCTCAGCCGTGGGCCCCTCTCAGTCAGCCACGCTCCATTCCTTATTCTATTTTATCTCTCTTTGGTTTTTGACTAATGTCAGTAACAGCTACCGGTAATAAAATGCTTGTTAGAGTTTGTGCCGTTGCCTCGGAGCGGCGGCTTTGATACATTGTCAGGCCATTTGCCAGTGTTTCTTGATTACCTTGCCACAGACTGCATGTTTATTGATTGGGAGTTAATAAAGCGAGGGCCTCCGCTTATTTCGCCCTCGCTTCCTTTTGCAAAAGGTGAGGCTTCCTTTGATGTGGAAGCGATACATTGTCAGGCAACATAAACGCATGTGTTGTAATGTCAGCTTTGCTCCTAGCCCCCTTTTTGCATTGTGTGCGCAGTGTCGCATGGAGGCGCGTCGTGGTTTTCACTTTGACTCTTATTATTGTCGTTGTTGGGAATAAATTGAAGGTGTAAGAAAAAACAAATGGTGCCAATTACTTACATTACCTGCAGGCAGTCGAGGTGACTTTAGTTTGCTGTCTGTAATGCTGACATCTAATTCTACAATATATCTTTGCATCTGGCTGTCTTTATGTGTTACTGCTTTTATGTCTTCATGTGTAGGACTGTCACTGTGAGCCTGTCATCTCTGGATCTGTTTATCTCCTGGCTTCCGTATCTCCCCCCTTTCCTCTCTCTGTCTGTCTGTCCCCATGACAGTCAATATGGTGATTCCATCCCTTACCAGCTGATTGTCTTTTGTCTTCGTCCTCTCTTGCTTCTCCCACCGCTGTTTATCCTGCCCCTTCCCCAGACACGGACCACCTTGGATGATTTTCTGTGTCTGCGTCTGGCTGTCTTGCATCTCCCCCCCTCAGAACTCTACTGAGCCAGCAGTCGTGTCAAATCAAAATAACATCTTTAAAAATTCAGTCAACATTACCCCTACAAACAGCAAGGGCCTCCTTGTTGGCTATTCATGTATTCAGGTGTACATTGTATCATGGTGGAGATGCATTCGGAGCGCTAGGGAGCCCAACATGGCAATTCCATCAAAATTTGATGTATTCATTCATAGTCACTAGTAAACTCTGTTTGTTTGCAGATAACCGGGATGTTTACCAGAGGCCGGGCAGTGGGAAAGCAGACAGCCACATGCAGATCAGTTTCTTATCGGACAAGGGTGGCCCTGCACCTGCCGGCCATGTAACCCCTGCTGGGTCCCCAGCGGAACATGAATCTGCGGAAGGTTTCCCTGTTTTCCTGTCATCTCTCTGACGCCGTCAAACCTCCCCTCTCACTTGCTGTCTATCTTGATGTGCGCTTGTATATCTATGTGCAGTGCTGCGACAAACACCGTATGTGCTCAGCCTAAGAATCCCCATCCACACATCCCCTCCCCTTCCTCCTCCTCCTCCTCCTCCTCCTCCTACCCTGCTCCTTCTTTCCCTCTATCTCTCCCTCTTTCCTATCACATTTCTCACAGTATTTACATCCTTGTTTAGTGTCACATTCTTGGGGTCAAACCAAAGTGCCGTCGCCTCAGGCTGGCTCCCAGGCTTGTGTATCATTGTGTTTGCTGATCACTTTCACTGCCTATCATAGTCCCACACTTTTCCTGCCTTATTTATTTTTTTATTTGTTATAATAAAACACCCAGTAGTGCTTGTACAAGCAGCTTGATCTGGAATAATATGTAAATAGAGAGGAGTACTGGTTGATTTGCTGCTCTACCCCTTCATCTCCCGCTTCCTCCTCTGCCTCTTTCACTTCCTGGAGTCCCCCCCCCCGCCCGCCCGCCCGCATGTGAATCTCTCCCCACTCTCTCAAATTCCACCGCTCTCTTCCTTGGAACCGTCCCAAAATCTCATCGTGTCAAAATGCATTATGAACATCAAAACATTTCTGTTTACAACATCGCAGTCGTGTCAATTAAATCTGATAAATTATTCAAACATTTATCTTCCCCCACTATGCCTGGGGAATTTTTAATCAAGCTTCTTATTTGCTTTAAATTAGCACTGTCAAGTGTGCATTTGTGTAAAATCCCTGGTATCATTAAAGATTTATCAATTGGAAATCTGTTTGGGTTGATTTTACTGTTAATTGGCTAGGAGGCGTGCTGTGGCTCTACACTCATCTGCAACAAGTGCCTGCGAGTTGTGTTAGAGCAGCAGAGAACAAAGATCAGATTCCTTACACAGCCGCATTAGTGAAATCTACAACTGCTGCAAAACTATTATACACCAAACTCAACTGACTGGATCTGTCATTCAAGCTGAATATTCTCAAACAGTTTGCCAGAATTTATCTTTAATGAAAACCTCATTTAGTCCTCAGTTAAAACTGTAATATTTCCTACTCGAGGTCTATATCACCCTGTTTGTAGAGGAGGTAACACATTTACACTGCATCTTATGAATACTTGGTGTGAAGACAGGCTTGTTGGAGATTTCTAAGACTGCTGGTTTTAAAATGTTTTAATATTTTTGAATGTATTAACAATGAAAATTTTAATTTATTACATTAATGACATTACATTTAAATATATGTTTATCTTGTATTGTCAGTTCTTCAGATTCATCCTTCCCTTACATTGTTTCTCCTGCTTGGATCTGTCCATTACCAGACCAGTCACCTGTCCACATATCTGTTCCCCATCAAACATCAGTCACAGCACGTACACTACACTTCCCAATGACCATTTGCACCTTGGCCACAGAGTCCATGTTGTCTCTGTTTTCCAGAAGTTCCTCTGTGTTGGCTTCCTTCCTGCATGATGCCATATGTCATTCTTGAGACTTTGGCTGCTTCTCTCATGATAACTGTATTTATTCTAACACTGACCCAAAAAAGCCTGTTGTTGCTCTTCTACCTCTGCCTTGTGAGTCTGGATTTTAGTCGTCATTTGTGTGGCAGTCTCCTGGTCTCTAACTCGGCGTACAGTGTGGATTTTCCATGCTCCTGTAAATAAAATAGGTATCAGAATTCAGAGTTACATAACCTATACATTAAGTCAGTGGATGATCAAGAATGCCTGCATTAAAGGAACACTTGTGTACTCATAGTCAGCTGCTCCCTTGCTATATGTTTGTTTATGTTGGCTTAAGCTCATAGCGACTTGGTACAGCTACAAATTGTCAGTCATTTTTTGTACCTGTTCACAGTGCTGTGGGCCTGCAGCTCCATCTTCTTCATCCTTACTAGGGATGCCTCTTCTCAGCCAAAACAACCTACGCGTCCGTCTCGCTCTGTTGAATTTGTGGTGGAGTCTGGCTTGTACAAGCACACTTTGACAGCAGGTTATAAAACATACCATTAATCTCTATGTTTTTATATTACTTGATTACATTTCCACAACCTAAGTGGAAGTCTGGAGGTGACTCCCATTCACCACTGCCTTGTTCACTGTCAGCCAAGAATGTAAGAAAGGAAAGGCTGCAGTTTACATTGACTGTACTCTACAACACAGGCATTCCAGACAGGTTTTGTTTGTCTCTTTAAATACATAAGCTGTCATTTTAATTAGCACTGCTGTCTACACTGGGTCTGTGCAAGCTCACAATGGAGCTCCATCTGAAGTGCCACTTAAACCTGCTCTATTTTGTTATGCTTCATGGCCATTCAGCGGCCATTTTTTTTTTTTTTAAAGCTTGAATATCTAAACACAGGGTGGCTGCCCAGTAGTAGAAAATCTGATGCCATGTTTGTATCAATGTCTTTTACAGTACAGATCTGAATCTTCAGTCAGATAGCTTGTAATTTTATGAATTTATGCATTTTGCATTTGAAATCTTTGTCTGCAAAGTACTAACTGTAGTGTTCTTGGGATAATGGAAATGGAAAACATCATCACCTCTCAGTTGTAGTTAAGTTTTATAGAACTTCGGCAAATGTACTTATGAGCTAATAGTTTGAAATCAGATCAAATCAAACAGATAACATGTGTGAGGTCACTGAAATTTGGTTTGATTACAACTAATACAAATTATATATAGTCAAAACGCAATTTCTCCATGTGTGACACTTCGTCACTTTAAGCAAGAGTCAAACCGACTTCAGCTCTGAACAAAACGAAAGCTAAATCAGCCGTAGCAGCACAAACCAAGTAACATTTAAGAATAAATCAGCTGGTATAACAGCATGGTGAGCCAGGCCAGATGGCAACCACATGTCTGTCCAACAGGCCTCCTGGAGGTTAGACTGAGGTCAAAGAGCAGATCTGTGATCCTCACGCAACCTCTCTCTCTCTCTCTCTCTCTCTCTCTCTCTCTCTCTCTCTCTCTCTCTCTCTCTCTCTCTTTTCTCTCTTCTTTATTTCTTTCTTTCTTTCCTTCCTTCTTCTCGCTTCAAATAAAAATTAAATATCCCTCAGCAACAGATTAGAGGAAATGGCAGCACAGCAAGTGTTTTATATTCTATTGTCCTCTTCACAGTTGAGTTTCGGTGCAGTTTTTCCAGTGTTTTTGAGCATGTTTGAAGCTATATCAGAGATGACATGTTTTGTGCATATTTTCAAACAGTTTTCTTTTGTAATGCAAATGGCTGTGACTGTCAATAAGTAAAAAGGCAGACGCATGCTGAATGGATAGTCCGAAACTTTGGTGGTGCAGAGTTTTGACTGCTGTGAAGGATTGTAATGTTAACTGCTTGTGATGGGGGGTTGTTTTAGGGCTTCACTGACTCGACTCAACCACACTCACACATGATTTACAAACACACACACACAAACACACACACATACATATCTTGTGGGTTCGCACGTTTGTGCTTCGCTGCTCCCCATCAGAACTCAACCCCCAACACACACAAACACACACACGCATACACACACTGCTTCCAGGCCTCCCCACAGCCCAAAGAACCTGCAGCACATCTGTCTACACTACATCTCCTCCTCCTCCTCCCTCCTACTCTTCCTGCTCCTGCTCTGCTCCTCTAACCGTGGCCAGGTGTTTGCCCACAGCCACTCAGCTCTTCATCTCCCGGCCGCCAGACCGACGCTGATGTAATTGCTCTCTCTGCTGATCCATGAAAACAGAGAGAAAGGCGAGGGAGAGAAGGGGAGAAAAGCAGAGAAAGACGGAGAGAGACAGTGTGTGTTGTAAAGTCAGAAGGAGGGCTGAGATTATGTGACAGGGAGGTGTGGGTGGCGAGGACGGACGTGTGTGTGACTATTTTATAGAGGGTGGGGTGTGAGGCTCTCTGTGTGTGTTTATGAGAAGGTCAGGAATAAGTTGGGTGAAATGTGTGGCCAAGTTGGAATGATTTTTGTTTGGGCGTGTGTGTCTGTGGAGATGTGTGCGCATGTTTCCAGGTGTGTATGGAGCCATCTGCACGCATGACCTCTCCCAAGAGAGACAAAGCAGCTCCACAGTGGGACTGTGGCGTGCTTTTAGTGGTTGTGTTGTGAGGGCAACGTCAATTAATGTATTCATGATATTTATATATTTAAATATATTTATAAGGGGTTAAACCCACAGGGGGGAGGTGGCTTTCCATTTTCCTAATGACATGCAAATGGGGTGTAATGTTTTGTTCTGTCTCAAGCCCATACCAGAGAGTTCTGAGGTGTTGTGGGAATTATACCACAGCCTGTATTTGTGGCTCAAAGAGTGGTTGACACATCACTGACTGCCAGGGCTCACAAATAAGTTTGACCATTTAAAATAAAAATCAAAAAAAGTTAACATTTTGCATATACATTTAATGTATTTTATATGAAGCTCTCCTCAAGTTAAAATGCATGTAACAGGAGCTTTAATAATATACATCACATGCAGTCAGTAATCAAGAATTACAAGGCTGTCCTGGCAACATATCAAACAAATTATTCATGTGTCTTTGGAGTGATCATATATCACAGAAAGGCTCCGAGGCTCAATATGATTCACTTCATCAAATTGATATAAATGCTAAAATGAAGTGATAACACTATATTTAAATTCCAGTCTGTTAGTTATCCAATATTACGCACAGGTATGTTAATAACACCACAGCCATTACAGTTCATCACTTAAATTGTCCAATTTTCTGCTCAGCAAAAGAACTAATTCATCAAGCATATCCTATTTGTTCCAGCATGAAACAAACAACAACATTAATTTAATAGTCTGAGATTGCAACACTAAGCAGAGATCCCCTGGAGTTTTGAATGAAAGTGTTAGATTAGATTAATGTTTCCTCCCTGTGTGGCTAACCTGCGGCACGGTGATGAGACGATACTGTATCAAATTAGGGAATCAGAGGGAAAAAGCCTCCTGCTGTTAAAGATCTAATTATTGCAAACACAATAAACAGCTTGATTGTTTTTAATGTCTGCTATTGTACCCTGCCCCCACACATCCTGGAGCTTTACCGGAGCCTGAAAACGTGTGTTTCACTGTGCACACTAATGTTTTATTTTGCTTTAGAATACATTCATAATTCTTTTAAGGCAGATTTAAAATATATATATATATTTCAGAAGCTACTTGACTGTCTTTGTTTTTTTACACATTCTAGCTTGACATTCAGTATGTATCAACACAGAAATGTACAGAAAATTTAAAAAAATTGGAAATCTTTTCAGAACACATACCTGTTGCAGAAATTGTGTGACATTTTGGGAAATACTCTTATTTGCTTTATAGGCAAGAGTGAGATGAAAAGATCAACACCACTCTGGAAATACAAATCTCATTTTTTTTTTAAATATTTAAATCCTGTGTTTTATCCTTTCAAAAAACAGAATGAACAAACAAGTTTACACTTCAATTTTTATACTTCAGTCTTTGTAAGTATTAAACAAACAAGATATAAGATAGGTGCCAGTAGGTGGATTTTAGTTCTTCCTATTTAACTGCTGCTGGAGAAAAAGAATCTTGTTTCACACACGTGCATCAACTCATTTTGTTCTGTCAGATTCTCATTTGGGAGCAAAACTCTTGATTTCCAAAAACGCAGAGCAAATCTGTGCTGATTCAGCGTAAGAAAATATTTATCTTGCAACAAATTGATTCTTGATATTAATACATGTGTTCACTCTTGAAGTGTGCCCATGATTTAAGCCTGCCTCTTTTCTATGTCCAACTTTAATTAATTAATGTCATTACCATCATTGTGGTCCAGCTGATTGCTTGGTTCATCATTTACAGTACTTTCTCTCCAAATCTCATCCTCTCCAGCAACACTGACATTTGTAGAATTCTTGATTAACATAATTAGACAACTTTGATGGGAGATTTACAAAATCCCCCCTTTTTTTTCCCCATCCTGACTTGTTTCCATGCACGTCTCCCAATCGTCATGTTAATGCTGTGAGTCCATGGATTAGATGTGACATTTATAAGGGCATATTTAACCAGAAGATATATAGAAAAAATATCCTCATTGCATAAAGAATGAAGGCAGAGGAGCCTGTGTTTACTGTGTGTCGTGCACTATATCACTGGCGCACACTATTTTTTGACCTGACTTCACTTTATGTGTCTGACTTTTTAATGTGTTTATATGAAAACAAAAGCTGAGGAGAAAGAGAGGGTAAAAAGAGATAGAAGGGAAAAGAAAGAGACACAGATAGACTCTGGTATGCTGTTATTTCTCTATGAAGGAGACCACGGAGAGCTCCAGCAGTTTATTGATTTTCAGAACTGCTCTGCTCTCATTGTTATCCCAGGGTGCTCAGCACTGTTCATTGGACACACGCAGCACCTCAGGCTGTGATCCCCGTCTGAGAAACCCCAGCACTCGCAACAGGCCCTTCCCACAGCACGCACAACCCAGCGCCCCATTCATACCCATTCATGCCTACGTCTCAATAGCCTCCACTGAGGAGGTAGCAGGCAGCCATATGGGGAATAAGAGCATCAAGGCTTCATTCTCACATCTTTGAAGTCAGTGGAAGATGGGGGAATATACTCCTTGTTCCAGATGAGGGAATTAGACTGAGATTCCACTGTGTCATGTTGGGCGTGTTTGTGTGTGTGTGTGTGTGTTGTGCTTTGGTGGAGGTGAAAGGTTCAGATCAACAAGGCAAACTCATTTATTCCAGTTTCCCAGACTGACTCTGCTTATTCTCGCCACAGCTGTCGAGGAGGTTAAGTTAGTTTGGATAAGCAGTCACTCTGACATTTAGGATGATTACCCAGCATGCATCAGCACATGCTAACAGGAAAAAACAACTCAAGCTGTCCATCCTCCCTTTTTTTTTTTTTTTTTTTTTACTTCAGTAGTTGTGCACGACTCAAGAAAGGAACCATAACAAATCACAGCACTTTTGTGTTGTCCAGCGGCTGCCTATTCAAAACCAGGCCATGTGAGCGCGTTGTGAAGTGATGTCATGGCTGCTGCTCACCTTTAGCTCGGGTTTGTCTTTAATTATTGTCAGGGAGGAACACACAGCCCAGCTCATCAACTGGATAAATATTTGACCGCTGTTCCATAAATTGGCATTGGGGGTTTATTTTAACGACGCATTCTGTCCAAGCCAGACATCATGCGCCGAGCGATGCACAGTGAATTGGCTCTCTGCAGGTGACCACAGCTCGTCTCGGCATGAGGTAAATTAAAACTCACATTTCTGTTGAGGAAATGAGAGATTTCATACACTTCCTGAATTTGTCTTATTTAATTATAACCTATGTCAAAGCCTAATCTAGGAAGCTTAGGCAGGGCATCCAATTAATCAAGAAATAGGTATGTTTGTGGACAGTGGAGGAGCGTGCAAGGAAGTGTGTGTGTGTGTGTGTGTGTGTGTGTGTGTGTGTGTGTGTGTGTGTGAGTGAGTGAGAGAGAGAGAGAGAGAGAGAGACACAGAGAGTTATTGCATGAATATGGGAGTATATTTGCGCTTTGTGCATCATTTGTGCTTTTTGGGTGCATGTGCATGTGGGTGGCTGCATGTGCCTGTGGGTAAAATTTAATCTGCCTCAACCCGGGGGGTTTCACTAACAGGACTCAAGGGTATGTGCCGGCACCATGTGAGAAAGCTCAAAGCAGGACACACAGGCTATGAGGCGTCACGCCCTAACACATAGGGATCCCACTGTGATTTTAGCTAGCGTTGCTTTAGCTTGGCTTATGGTTTATGCTAATCACTAATCTGTGAAGGATCATAGAAATCCAAACAGTCTGACATTTTTGATTATCATTCCATGTTGGACAACAAAGGCAGCAAAGGACAAAGAAGACAGACACAAAACTTTAAGGAGAATCCAACATTTAGATATATTAAATTCATTCACTTGTTAGAAATGCACGCAATAGCATCTGAAAAATTTGATTAATGATGGTTTCATTCAAGCATTAAGCTGCTGCTCCTAATTCACAGTTGCAGTGATCATGAGCATTTCTCACTAAGTGTGTGCCTGAAGGTTCAGATCACATAAGCAGCTACAAGTCACCTCTGTCACGAACTTGTAACATTGCATCAATTGTCACAATATGGTCTAATAAGTCAGCGTCTCTGTGAGCCTGAACTGCACGTATGTGGTGTAAAGTTGCATGTCGCAATGTCATCACGTAAGATGTGCTCGTTCCATATGTTGTGATGATCAAGAAGCTAAGAGGTGACTTATAAGAGATGAATATGGTGCCGACATGTGAGTGTATCGGTGTGAGTATATCGGTGTGAGTATTTGTGCTCCTCATATCAAGTGGTCTCTGCATTTAGATTTAAAGTTTTAAACCGGATTCCACCTTTTTCTGGTTTCCACATATCATCAAAACATCAGCATATGGCAGAGCAATGAGCCTGAATGATGGGTCAAACACAGTTGCTGTCACCGTGGCTTTGGATAATTGTCAATAAAGTTAAATTAATCACAGATGGGTGGTAACTTTGATCTCATATTCTTCCAGGAGCAGGCGGATGCCATTTTGAATCCTCTCTAAAGCTGCGGCGCAGGTGTCCTCTTTACATGTGGATCTTGCATTGCCTGGCCCAAGTTATTGTGATAACCTGTCGAGTGGGCTCGTGTTTCTAACGTCAGAATTAATCGCCGATCACCTGCTATTCACTTTTTTTCTTTTTCTTTTTTTTCATTCGAGCGATACATATTTATGAAGTCTGGTGCTTTTGTGTGAACATTTGTAACTGATTATGTGCACTCTTCTCAATCCAAACTTGGAGTCCAGATGTACAGTTATACAAGCTAAAAGTCATTATTCAGCTCCCAGCATCCCTGTTCCTTGAGGAATATGGTGTTTGTTTGCATTGAAACACTAATCAGTTGCAATAACGAGCCTCAGTCTGATCATAGAGAGATTTTTCTTTAATGAGTCCATCAATTCATGCCCTATTCATGTCCATTCCCCATCCAGACAGAATGACTCAAACTGCCAAACACAAAGTCTGCCTCCTTTGACAGTTGGGCCAATAAAAGGTTGAAAGTTTTGATCAGACAGCCTCAAACAATCCTTTACTTGGAAAAAAAAAAAAGGACTTACCATAATGCTATTAATCATGTGAGGGCGTCAGGGTTCAGCTGGTGTCATGGTCATCTTGAAAAAGCCTTACTTATTAACTTCTCCTCATTCTGCATTGCGTTGTGTGTAAAATCTTTGAAGATTTGATCAGGTACAGGTGCCAGTTTCTGCTGTTTAAAACGGCACCTCAACCGTTTCGCCTGGCCATTAAAGTCGACGTGAAGGCCAGCGAAGGCCAACTTCTGCATTTCTGTTAGAATGGCAGTCTGCTGAGGAATAAGCTCATTAGGGATGATTACAGATGTTCTGTCCTACAGCCATTCTC
Organism: Seriola aureovittata; assembly: GCF_021018895.1. Classification (NCBI taxonomy): domain Eukaryota; kingdom Metazoa; phylum Chordata; class Actinopteri; order Carangiformes; family Carangidae; genus Seriola; species Seriola aureovittata. The sequence continues at coordinate 9,842,306 of NC_079385.1, forward strand.
TGCTTTTCAGATCAGTTTCTGCAAAAGTTTTACCCAGCTCGTGATAAGAGGGGAGCCTCACAGTTAATGATTCGGGTTGTACCAGCAAACGAAACACTCACAATGCAAACACGCCATTATCACTGTGTTAAAGGAGGAGCACAACAGTTTGGGAAATATTCACTTTCTTGCAAAGTTTGGCAAGAAGTTCGATACCACTCTCATGTCTGTACTATTAATATAGCTGAAACCAGATTTTGCTACCTTCGCACAGTCAGACTGGTTGTTTCTTCCTCTTTACAGCCTTATACTATACTAAGCTAAAACTGATTGCTGGCTCTAGCTACAAGAGTTTTGAGATTGCAAACAATCTTCTCATGTGGCTCTTGTCAAGAAAGGTGATAAACATATTTCCCCAAAAAAATCAAATAATTTCTTTAAAGCATTTTTCTCATAAAATGTATTCAAGACAAGCAGCAGAGACCCACAATGCCTTGCCTACTGTAGTGTGGGAGATGAAAGACACGGGAGCTTGCAGTGGGAGTGATTTGGAGTTTGTGTGTGTGCTGGGGAAAGCCATACACAGGGATGCATGTTTGTTTGGGGCCAGATTCCCTCTTTTCCCAGCGAAGGAGGATTAGGCTTGTCGGCAGCGTGTGCACCGACTGAGCCGGCGCTTCTCTTCACCACTACACACTCCAGCAATCAGGCAAGCTGCCAAACAAACAGATGAAGTCAACAGAGAGACGTTTCCTTGTGTCTTCTGAGATGTGACTGCAACAGATGCAATACTGACACCGACGCTTGACACAGTGTGACAGCCTACTGTGTCTACACAGCCGCCTCCACTTTGACTTATTTTGAAGGTGGAGGGAGGGAAGGAGTCGGGCGAGGGAGATGACACTATGCACATGATCACACACAAGATAATGTTTGTCAGCAGCAACAGCGGTGTCACTGTGTAAGAGAGACAAAGACAGACGACGGGGGTTGATTTCACGGTGCAGTCATGTTGCATGTACAGACCTCAAATGATTTCCATATGTGGGGAGGACCTCGCAGTCAGTTTTTTCGAGGTGCAGACTTTGATTTGCTCTGTGTGGGATTCAATCTCTGAGGTGAACTGTGGCCATTACACACTGCAAGGTCAAAATCCCATTACTTAAATGCAATTTTACCCATGATTTTTTCTTACAGGCCCCATCTCTCAAATATATCTCCACATTGCCACCCAGATAGGCAAGCTGAAAGCACTGCATGCTGGTTAACGGAGTTCTTGGCTTTGAGCAGCTCTAGGGGATGGAGTGAGGGAGTATCTGTATCCAAGTAATTACAGTCTGAGGGGGCACAGAGGTCCTCTGTGATTACACATCAGCCCTGTAATGGATTCAACACTTATAGACGAGAGAGAGAGAGCTGCATTCCTTACCTTCCGATTGCCAACGCAGGGAACGGGCGGGTGAGAGCAGGCAAGGTGGGGCGGGTTAGGTAGGTATATCTGCAAGATGGATTACGTGGGGTTTGCCGAGTTCAACATTGACACAGATTCATCGTAAATCATTATGCCGGGGACCCGGAGTGATTTTTGCATTAGGAGCAGAAAATGGAGTTCAGCCAGTCAATGAGGGAGGGCATATTTCACATCAATCACCTCCACACTCTCATGTTACCAAGGCTTAAATCTCACTTATACTGTTACCAATAGGGTTCAATGCCTATGATGGCAATCAGCAAGACGCTGCACTAACAACACCCTACTGACTACACAGAGGACACAGCATGCGGCTCCATTGCCATTTATTTAAAGTGAATTATATATGAATTGAAATGGAGAAAAGTAAAAGATGATGTTGGCACCAAAGAGGTTTTTGAGATTTTATTTCTCTTGTATGTACTGTATATAGTTTTTCAAACTTTTAACTCATGTTGGCTAACTTTCCAGCTGACTTCCTGCAGCAAATTTATTCATATTCTTCATGGAGATAAGGTTAACTAGGGGCTGAGTTTGTGACTGAGGTTAACAAGTATCCAACCAAAAAATACTTCAGATACTGGGGATTTCAATGAAGCACAGTTCTCAGCGGAGAAAAATTATTCCTACAATCCCTATTGTTTGGGGTCCCACACAGTATTCCACAACCTGGGCTGGCCATTTGATGAAGCTGACAAAACATGGTAATGATCATAAAGCATTGTGATTACACCAAATGAGGAAATGGTTCATGTTTTATATGTTAGATTGGCTACTAAAAACGCTTTTATTATTATTTTTTTTTTTTGCTAAAAGGAATGTATGTACAGTATGTAATCCCACAGAGTGACCTCACTTATGTTTGGGGTCAATCAGACCCCAGAGGAGTTTAACTTCCACCCCCTACCTCAAACCCCTCATAGACAAACTGTTGTAGAACTGTAGAGTACCAGAAATTCGAATAGAATTAATGTATTTGGGGTTGAAGAGGGGTAGTGCTGCTGTCAACACCAGTCACATATATGGAGCGTATGAAAACCCATTGTATTTAACTGTGTTCACAGCTGGGGTCTCTGAGACCCCCCAAACAGAATTAATTTGACGTTCTCTGTAATGAGCTTGTGAACGTCATCGGTTCAAAATTATGTTCATAACACATTCTAAGAAAATTAGCAAAACTCATCAAGTATCAAGCTGCTGAAACACTGTCATAGGCCTATATGTTTTTTGAGCTGTCATAGAGGACCTATTGTTCCCAGGGTTACTAAATCATATTGCAACTTTTAAATGAACAATCGTTAGGCAGTAAAAGCCTTTAGAAACATAAGGTTTAATTGAATTACATTTTGAGTGTTCACTAATGACTGCTTTATTCGATGTTGATGACTTATTCTGTATATAAGTGTAAAGTGTTCAAAAACATATTATATTATGCCACTGAATAAAAAAAAAAAAAAAAATCCAGCTACACTTTCACTTTTTAAAAATTCATGTGCAACTTTACACTACTAGGTTCGTTAGTGACCTCCCTAAAAACAGGTATAGGCTATTTAAAAAAAAAAAAAAAAAAATCATAATGATCACCATGACAACGGAGCAACTCGGCTATGAGAAGTTATAAACTTCAAAGTAAGTTTCAGAGTTTTTATGTAATGTTTAAGTGCCAATGTAGGGCACACTAAATATATTTGACAGATATTTCAAAACTTTATACTAATTTTCACACATTTTAAAACACAGAAAAGTAGATTAAAAAGCTCCGGTATATTTTATTTTACTTTATTTTAAAGTTTCTCTAACTTTATTTTTGAAGAACACATGTTTAGGGAGGGCTTTGTTCACTTCTCTGCCGCCAAGGGAAGCAAAGTGAGTGAAGAGTGGCTTCACTGGCTGTAGTGCAGGAATCCGGATATGATGAAAATGTTTTAGACGCAACTATCCTCAGAAAACTACCGCCACTCAACGTCGGAGGCGTCGCGAACGTTATTATTGATATTTTTTTTATACGTCAACAACCGCTGGACTAAGTAGGACTGGGACAAACTGGCTACCAAAGTTACGTTAAGTTAGGTTTGTGGACGCGAAGTTACTCTTTCACCCAGTTTCTTGTTTTTCTTCCCACCGTCCCAGGGAAAGAGTTGGAGGAAGGAAGGATGGAAATAAGTCAGATTTGAAGCAAGGGAGTTGTCATGTTTGAAAGGTAAGTTATGCTTTATAAACAATATGTCCGCTTTAGCTATAAACAGCACTTAGCAAGCGTCCGTCGCTTTTTGATAAAGAAAAGGGAGTGTGTGAACAAATGGACTGCACATGGACTCTTTCAACAAGTTTATGTAAAAAGCGAGAGAAGGGAAATTTCCACTAAGTTTTACTGGAGCTCGACGTCACTTTGTCGGTGTGTGAATAAGCAGACGACTTTCGCAAGTTGAATAATGACCCGCACGGTGTTGCTTCGTGTCTTCAAGCCTGTGCTGATGATGAGACATTGGTTTTCACAGCGCTGAAGGCTGAGGGAAAGGGAGGAACTTCTTCTGCCGTGTGTGTCCCAAAAAGACGACTGTCTCATGTCCAAGGAGACCGTCCTTCCTCCGGATGAGCCGGCAGGGCCAGGCAAGGGCCCCCAGCAAGAGACAAATCCCCTGCTGTCAGACTCACACGGTAAGGGCACACAGGACAGGCCAGACATGAATAGCATGGGAAAAACAAAATTTAATTTAGGTCACAAAAAGTGGGTCTAGGGTTCTATGGGTGCCTGAAGAGGGTCACCTGAGGTCCTGCAGCATGTAGTAATGTAACCAGTATTTGATTGGCAGGATAGTCAGGGAAAATTACCACCAAAGTGTAAATATGTCCAGATATGTACTGGTTCATATTTAACAACATAACTCTGCTTTCATTGGGTCTGCACACCCAAATGCTCGTGGTCCACAAACCATACAGTAAGTGTGTCTGTTTAAACGCCCTGTGACATGCAAACATTTAGGAATCCCTGCTGTATGATGCACGGCTCATGTGTACATGAAGTTCTCTCTTGTGAATGTTGATGGAGTTTTTTTTTTCCTCCATGCTGCCAGTGCACTAGAAATTAAAATGAGCTATAAATATCAGTGACATATTCTGTCAAGAACTCTTGTTGCTTGCCTGGTCAAACATGAGAGAAACTGTCTAAAAAGGAAATGCAGAGAGTGAGTCAATGAATGCATTAACAGATTACTGGTACATATCAGCATTTATCAGTGTGCTTGGGACAATATCAGCCTTGTCTTGTTAAATTATATTCATGTGACTTTTAGTATACATCAGTATCTGTGCTCCCATGTTAAGCCTTGATAATGTTTTTGCTTTTTTCCTCAATAAAGTCTGAAGAAACGCCCTGGTGACTATTAACAGCAACCACAGCCAATTATAGTTTTTAATTAACTTTCTAGTTGCCCCTAAGATTATCACATGTAAAATAAGCTTACCCCCACACCCCCTTTTCATTTTCCTTCAAACAAGCAATGAACCGTTAACCATCCTATTTATACCAAGCATCATTATGGCACTGTCAAAAAATAGCAAAGTAGGACAAAGTAAGCAATCACTGGGGCTGCTGGATTGCGAATGGATTTTCGCTGGACCTTCAAAGGCGCTTGCAGTAAAGACTGAATTTCCCCTCTCAGGGGACTGTGGATGTACTGAGAATAGACCAATTTATTTCTAACTGTGATCACTAAATACTGCGATGCATCACAGAGTACTGCTGCTAACGCAACTGCCGTTACCATACATCAGCTCCAAGTTGAGATATGTGCCATATCTACCGAGAACTGCTGGCTGGCGGCCATCCGTTCCACTCCTCCATCCATTACTGCTCACAGACAGAGAGTGTTGTAGCACTGGAACAAACACATCAAGCTTTGGTAAACATGATGTTAGTTTTTGCTGAATCATTCTTAGCTGTTTTTTCTTGAAGGTGACACAAAAAAGTGGCTCAAGAAAACAGTATGTTACTGAAAACTTAAAGGCTTAGAGAAACACTGGGCTATGAGCAGGCATCTGGCACCAAACCAGTGAATAAAGTCATTGTGGAAGGTTTATTTACTGAACAAAGCAGCAGTGTGCAATGAGCAAAGCGTCAGCAAGTCTTGAAGTCAAGAAGAGTGAAGACATGGTTTAGAGTGGCGCAGTGAGATGAGTGAAACTGTCTCTTGTGTTTTTGCGCAGCTATCAGGCCTAGAGTTTTTGCCCACATACTTTTTCCGATTTAGATGAATGCAGCCTTTATGGCAGTAAAATGAAGCTTGGCAGGTAGAGCACACCCGGGAGCAGAGGGAGAGAAAATGAGATCCAGAGCTCTGGCAAGGCCTTTACCTGAAGCGCCCCACCATGTTGTGCAACCATTTGCCAGCGGCCTGTGTTTTTTCTGGCAAAAATAGGCAGAGTGACCTCTGCACCTCTGGCTCGTCCAGCTGTCCCTGATATTCTGTCCACTGTGGCTGACCCTGCAGTAAAAGTTTACATCTGTTTGTGGAGAAATGGCTGTAAGACATGTTAATTTAGAACAGTTGCGCTCATAATAGCATAACATTAAATTAAACAACTGAGGCCCTTTCTAGTAGTAACCACGCAGCATAATATTTTGCTTCTTAACTTTGTGTGCAACAGGTTTTCCTTATTCAACCATGTTTAACATTGAATGCTTGTGACCCTAGATGCTTGTGACAGTGAATCATCAGGAAGAACACCGTCTCCCAGGAAACCAGCCACTGAAGGACAAAGTCACGTGACAGATGAGAAGCCTAATTATTGCGAGCCTGTAAGAAGTAAGTTTTAACGACCTGGGAAAGCTGTGGGCGGACAGCAGGATATCTTGGTGTTATTTTTAATGATAAACAACAATGAGCTGTTTAATTGGAGACAGTGAAAATGATTAACATATTCTGCTTGCATAGTCAGATGGTTGAGTTTAACTGTTGTAGGTGTTTAGCAATGTTTTATTTAACATTTAAATGGTTATAATTTCATCCTTTTATGAACATGCTCCAGCTGTGAAGAATACTTGTTATGACAGTTGCACAGTGTGCATGCACAAGGTAGGGTCAGTTAGCCAACTAAAATATTAGCTTCAGTGTTTCCAATTATAATAGTATCAAGATAGCACCATGGTCTCTTGGCAAGTGAGTGGTAATATGCATGCTCTCTCATTCTGCCATAATGACCAAAACTTGGCTCGCCTCTCCGTTTTTGCTTCCCCTTCCAACCCTCAGGCCTGTGTTGTGGAAGTGGGGAAATCCTGTTTGTGGTTCTGGCATTTACTGTCTTAACGCACTGATTGCATCTTAGCCACAATGTTTTTACCCCGTACCAAACATTTACCTATTGGACAAGAATTGCACCAGCTGCTAGAGGCATTTCTCTGTTAAACAGTGTCTTCAGGTATATTATTCCTACCAGTAACCAGTAACCATACTAGTAACATATGTTTTAAATCATGGTTGGCTTTTTTCCTGCATTTTATAATCTGATTTTATAACTTCGGAAGCCCATATTGTACCTCTGATTTAATCACACACTGTTTTATGCAAATGTCCTGATACAGGGAGGTCTTAGAAACAATTATTAGCCATTGAACTGCTAAGTTATTAGCAGGTCTAATTAAGTCTAGATGCACTCTTGTTCAGTTAAATGACTTGATACTGAGCTATGGAGTGCAGGTCACAAAAGAAAACCGGCTAAAAGTTTTGTGTGTGTGTGAGTGTGTGTTTTATTGTTTCTAAGAAGAGTGAGATGTGTCAGCAAAGGCTAATAGCAGCTGATTGCTTCCATCCATGTAAGTGTCTCGCTGTAATAAGGATTGTGTTTGCATTTGACACAACAGTTCTTTTGTTTCTAGGTTGTTAACTTTTCCATGGCGCCTTTTCCTGCCTTTTTTTTTGTATTAAGTTTAATGACTTGCCAGTGGCTTGTTTACTAAAGCAGCGAAGAAAAGAGATTCAGATACAACAACAAAAAAAAAAAAAAGATTTTCTGTCGAGGTCTTTTTAGTTTGGCAGGTATGTGGAGTATTGCACTTCTGGAGGGAGGCATGCTTTTCTTTCATCTAGGCAGATAAGCCCCTGTGACAACAGTTTTGCGTTGTAATTGAAGGCAACCCCCCCTTCACCCTGAAAAGCACCCACACACAGCCTCTCGCACATATGCACACACACAGACTGTCTGCTGCGGGAATTGAAGAGGGAAGAAGTTGTGCTATTTCTCTTAAAATAGTCATGTCAAATAAAGATGAAACCCCAAATTTGTGCTGTGATAATCTTTTTAAAAATTTTATGTACCTATTTCTGTTTGTGGTTAAATCAAAGTTGGAAATCCTTACATTTAGTGCAGCTCAAGTTAACCTTTTTGTTACATAGACCGTAGCAATCTCACTGTGATTTTATTTGTTGAGGTAGCCAATCAGAGTGCTCCCTAGCAGGGATAATTGAGAGCCCTCTTCAACACAGAAACAGGAAATCAATAAGAAATCATCTGCTCGCCTACATCCTGGCTCTCACTGTTTTTTCTCTGCGCTGTCCGACTTAAAGCTTGTGTACAGTATGTGGATGATTACTTTTCACAACAAGAGGAAGCCTATTGTAATGTTGTAATAACAACACGGATCCTATTTCATTTATGACAACATTGTTTTGACAAGTTGTCTTTTTAACGAGTGGGTCCTCTTTAAAACAGGAAAGTAAACATGGCAGTGGTTTCATAGTAATTTAAAACTGTTCTTTGTGGAGCATAGCATGCATTTGCATGAGAGTGCAGCAAACAGTGTGCAAGAGTAACTTAATCTTGCCACACAGTTGCAGAAATTAATCATTAGATGTGTGACCTAAAAAGCTGAAATTGTTGTTTCAGAAATCCACATAGTTGGTAAAAAAGCTAACGTGTTGTTGCTCAGGGGATTGCCAACCACTGTGGCTTGTTATAGAAAAAGAAGTACAATTCTGCCCTTCCTCTAAGGCCTTTGTCAATGAACGGTTCCTCTGTGGCTCCGCCATCCTGGGGGAGGAGGGAGAATCTTGTGGGAGAGACAGACATTCCTCAAGAGACCGTTCTGGGTTTTCAAGCAGCTGATATCTCCTGCAAACAGGGCCTTAGCTTCCTAGTCCCTGCCAAGAAATAAATTGCTACCACCCAGGACCAGTTTTAGGAGTTTAATCGTCACATTATTCACCGGATTGTCAAATACTTTTTTTTTAAAAATGCTTCTGTGGTTGATAAAGATGACCTTACTAGCTTCCCAAAGAACAGGTCTGTTTTTTTATCTCAGGGAAATTCTGTAGTGAAAAAGGAAGGTCAAATAACATGACTCTCTTTTTTTAAAGGAAGACATTAGTCTGACCTTTGTGTGAATCCCTGATTGGACTCTTTAGTGGCACACCTTCAAGGTTATTACCTGTGTGCAGAACTGACCTTTCAGAAGTGAATTTGTGACCCCTAATAAATGCAGTAAAAGGGATTGTTTAATGGGAAAGTGTCTCATACTTACACCTGTCTTGCAAGAACATTCCTTGACAGTGCAACAATTAATATTCATATACAAAACTATAAAGTGTTATGATAGCAGACAGTTGGCAGAGTTAGACTAAGATAAAACAAAGGGCAAGTGCCTCTTCATCATCATTTTCATCATCAGCGCTGAAATATTTTTGCTTCCCAAGTGTTGAATCAACATTCTCAGACTGTCACACTTTGCCTCATGTATATTCCAAAGTTACTTAAGTACTTTGAGACTTTTTAACCCAGAATGTTTTTTTCAGCTATAGGAACTGCATGGTGATTGTTGTTATGCAAAATTCATATCTTTATTGTAATCCTCAGAGCCCTGTCTCTGCAGAAATAATGTGTCTAAAGCATAGACCTATTATAAACTGAACCGTAATTTTCAAGTGATTACTTACCAGTGGGTCATGGAATCAAAAACTGTATAAATAGGGTGAAATGCTAGTGTAGGGGTTGATTAAAATGGCCATTGTAATTCTACCTCTGTTGTAATTATTTTCTCATTGTCTTGGTGCAGATAGATTTCATATGGGAAATTTCAAGTGTGTTAATTAGCATATTTTACCCGAAGTGCCCGAGCCTATTCACTGTGAATTTTTTTTTTTGAAGATATTCAAAATACTTGAGCCAAATGATTAGATATGCATACCTCAATTCATGGACTGAAGTCTTTTAAGTGCTTATGTTAGATACAAGGCAACATATATGGATTTTGATTGTGGAGGAAGAGTGTGGATTTTTTTCTTCATTGCTGAGAATTTGGATATTCAGAGTCGTTTTAACACCGATTGACCTTTGTGTCTAAATGGTTCTTGTGCAGCACATATCTGCAGTAGTGGAAAATAGTCAGATCTTTTACATCAATGAAAGTAGGTTACTGCATAATAATACTGAAGAAAAGTCCTTAAAATGAAAGTAAAAGTACAGAAGACAGAAGGATGCAATAGTTAAATTTTGTAATTAGTTTAGGTGATGCAACTTTTGTTAGTTGCAATCTAATCTAATACAAGTCAGTTGTGTTTTTTATTTAGAATCTAAATCTGCAATGTAAGTAGTAACTAAGCAATCAGATTACACAGTGGAAAGTGGCATAAAAATAACTGAAGTTAAGTTGAAGTACCTCAAACTGCACAGTACTTCCCTAACGGCACATCTGTACAGTTGAAACCCAGTCACCATTATCTTTATATCGCCTGTCTGTTTAGCGCAGGTGAAGTAGGTGGACAGCTCTGCTCATGTTTATTGTCTCCCGGACCTGTGCCACACAAGTCAGTGTCAGTGCCGTTTCGCAGGCCACTCACAGAGAGAAGAGAGAGAAAAAAATCAGCTAGTTCAAATGAGAGCAGCGCAGGGGGGATTACTTGGCCTCTAACAGGGTTTTGGCTCCAACATTAAGGTTAAAACCCTTTTCTATTACTGAGATCTCTGCTGATGTTGCCCCCACCAGCCCTGACCCCCTCGAGCTTCCAGCTCCTTGCCCCCTTCATGTTTGCAGGTTCAGTGCTTCTCTGCGAGGTCATTCTGTCAGGCCCCCTGATCAGTGGAGGGTGACCAGGGACCAGGGGATGGCTCCCGTCCAGACACACAGACAGCCACAGCAGACACAGGCCCCGATGAGTGCAATACACCCCCCCCCTCTCTTTCAGGCTAGAGCTAAAATCGATGCAGGCGTCTCTGTGTTTAAAAAGCCACTCAGAGGCAGACGAGCAACTCTGTCTCAAAGGCTGATCTCTCAGCTTAAGGCCTTGATTGGCATCCCAAAGATGTGAGGCACTGACCCACAGCTGTCCCATTAGTAGAGGGTTAATGTTGAGATTGATACTGAGCAAATAAAGGAACTAGGTATGTGGGTATTTTGATAGACTGCCTATCCCCTCTCTGACCCAGAGACAGACCTCAGCTGTATTTTTGCTTTTAGGGAGTGGTAGCGCTACTGCCAGATCCTCATCCCTGACTCCAATAGTGTCTGTGTCCACAGTGGCTGTTTATTTGGTGTGTGTGGTTGTCCCAGTGTCTGCCTTTATGCATGTGTATGCCTTTGAGTATATGGGCACAAGGATGAATGTGCGCATGTGCAAGTCTGCGTGCCTGCCGTTGAATTTCAAACGAATGAGTTTCCTGTGGAACTTCTACTTCAGCGAAGAGATTTTGAAGCCGGTGGAATATTTGAGTCATCGATGTAACTGAAACTGAAAATACCCCGTTCCCCTCCCTCCCTCCCCCCTCTCACCCTCCCGTTCACTCCTGCTCTGTTGCTCAGTTTTTGTTTTTGAGTCGTCAGCGAGGAGAGGGTGGAGCACGTTTTTGGAGTATGGAGCCTGGCAGCTCCCTCAGGCCTGCTCTGAGTCACGTCATAATTGATCTTTCTAGAAATTGTGGTAGCTAGCCGTGTAAAGCCTAAATCTGTGCAAGATGTGCAGCTTTTAAAAGATACTGCAGTCGAGCATTCGGCTGTCTTTATACTACACTCTTTCTCCCCTCTTGGATGGTGAGAAACAGATGAGGGAGAATGAAAGGCGTTTGACAAAGCTTAATGCAGACACAGGCTCGTACAAATTCATCTCAGAAATGAGGAGAGGAAGAGAATAACGCACCATTTAGTGTCTCTCACAGCTGCCAGGTTGTAAGGCTCCTTGATGTCTTGCGTTCTGCTACATTAGTAGCACTCAAATTAGCACCGTGCCAAATTCCACACAACACTGGAGAGACCAGAGACCTCTGTGGCCGGAGCTTGGCCGTGAGGGGGTGGGCTGAGTGTGAATGACTTCCCCTCAACATGATTCATGTAAGAGAAAATGGCATCTCATTGGGAGTTTCAATGATTTAGATAACAGTCAGACATATTAATCTGGGAAAATGTTCCGTTTTGAAATCAAAGGATAATTGATCACCCCCTTCCTCCACCACCTGCCCTCCCTTTCCCATCACACACACACACACACACACACACACACACAGATACACACACACACACACACACACACAAACACACACACACACACACACACGTGCACACACCTTAACCAGCCTTATGCACCAAGTACGCTGAGAGGTTCATGTCGTCAAATCAAGCTCTAGTCTTTCAAGTTGCCTTTGCTACTGTAAAATGTAATTAAACAGAACAAGGTCCGAAGGGGGTTATTTTTTCCACTCAATCAGCAGCGAAATTTGAAATTAGGAAACCCCTGACACTCTGCTTCTCTCTTGGTTGGGTGAATGTGGTAGCGGCAGCGGCAGCGGTGGTGAGGGAGGATTGGAAATAATATTAAGCGCTGTCTTCAAGTGTCACTTCCCCTTCAGCAGGGTGGAAGAGCCAAATTTGAATGACTGTCAGAATGAATTAAAACAGGTTGGGAAATAAGTATGTCACCACTGACTGTCCTGGAATGGGATAGAAAAACAGACAAAAATGTGATGTTTCCTGCTTAACTGAGATGCTACACAATATGATCAGCCTTGACAGGTGAAGACAGCTAATAGAGTTCTGTTACAGGCTACCATAACACACCCACACACACATACAGAGCATGTCACTTTTGCTGATGAAGATCCAATATCAGAGCAAGTAATTTAGCTATCCTCAGCGGCCATCATCATCTGCGCAGCCATCATCATCATTTTATCTTGGATAAATACAAAACATCATAGGTGTGTGTTAACTGACAGGGCCAGGATTGCAGTATGATGTCCAGAGTCACATATTTTTCATATCTATTGGAACAAGTGACATTCCTGTTAGCCTGTGTCAGGTCGCTATCCACTCTGTGTCAACGCTCAAGACAAGGCTACTGACTTGGCATGGCACCCACATCTTTACATTACAGGAGTAATTTTCTAATCACATGCTAGTTCTTGGTTGTCAGTTGACATCGTTAATTTGCCTTATTTCACACTGCTGATATCGGCATTATATTGATACTAATCACAGTTAGTTTTTTTTTTTGTCATTGTGATGGGACACTTAAATGATGATCTTCAAGTCTGTTCCTTCCAACGCGTCCTTCCAGACAATAAAGAAAGTCCTTGTCCAAGAGTTTGGAAGGTCAAACGGTAAACGAGGCTTTGATACACCCAAGGAAAATTTCAATCGGAGCCCTTTGTAATAACATTCATTGTACTATTTTCCTCTTTCTCTGTGTCCCCCTCGCTCTGTCTGCAGTATAATTCCCCTGGTTTTGCGTCTATAAATATGGACAGGGAAGATGTATAATTTCTAATGAGAAAATATATCCCTTTGGATTGAAAGGCAGGAGCTGTTCCACGTGCTGCTGTTTGTTAGGAGGAGAGATGATACCTCAGGCTGTTTTGGCAGAGAGAGGAGGGGGTGGCGGCGGTGGTGGTAAGACGAGTCTGGCTAGGTCATTGCACATTTACAAATTAGCATTTCAATCATGCAGGTACATGGCCAGCCGAGCAGAAAATATACATGTTTTTCTAATACAAGGCACAAAAAGATAAACAAAACACTGTCCATGTTAGAAGAATTAGCATTTCAGAGCTAACTGCTGCTATGTATTCTACACATTTCTGTTTGGGACTCATAACTAAAAATAAAGGTGTCTCTTCAGCTCTCATATTCCATTCAGTGTTAACTCACAAACTCGTAGCATTGTGTAATAACGGCTATTAGGAGATGAATACAAGATCTGGGTTGTGGTGTTTATTTGGCTGACATGATGTGACATTTGAATAACTGTATGCTCTCTATGATGGGCATTCTAATAAGCCAAGGCAAACACCTTTCGTCTCCTTCTCCCTCTTTCTCTCTCTCTCAGGGGCATTAATATTAAAAAGGACTGAGCTTTAGAAACACAGAGCTTGTGTGGTTGTTCAATCCGCTCCCTGCTTTACCTGCGACTCTGGGCGTAGCAGTGTGCAAATGAGAATCTCCTCACTGCCCTGTTTGACCTCTGTGTTATATTTTCATGTTCTCGACTATTTTAGAATTCTTGTTTATACAGCTCTGTTTCAGTTGACATGCATACATGCATATTCCTTCCTGGTAGGTCTGCTCTGTGCGTGTGTGCGTGCGTGTGTGCGTGTGTGTGTGTGTGTGTGTGTGTGAGAGCTCCAGTAGGCTTGTGACACATATATGTATACTCCTCCTCTTCTTTCTTCTGTCTTTTGGGTGCAATTTCCAGCTCCCTCCTGTAGGACCTATTTTCTGTGACAAAAACGGAGGTGTTTATATACTCAGTTTTACATACAGAGCGATCCCCCACACAGCTCTGGCACAGCTCCAGCGCTCTCCAGGCACTCCGGTGCTCGGTCCCTGTGTGGCGCAGCCACTGAAGACTCAGTGACAAATGGCAATTATATTTGTGTGTTCTTCATGAATCCATCAAACACTGGCCTTTTAAAAATGCTCCCCAGATATTTGAGGCTGTCAGCTACTAGTAGCTGGGACCAAATTGGGATGCTGCTTAGACAGTCAAGAACTACTCACCCCCTAGTTTCCCCTGTGATGTGTGTGACAGCGTGTGTAGGGGAATACCATGTTTTATTCAACTACAAATGTACACTCTCAACAGTTGTTGATGTGCTAGAAATAGGGCGGTTACAAGTCCAATTTGGTGTGTGTGTGTGTGTGTGTGTGTGTGTGTGTGTGTGTGTGTGTGTGTGTGTGTGTGTGTGTGTGCGTGCGTGCGTGCGTGCGTGCGTGCGTGTGTGTGTGTGTATGTGTGCGTCCAGTTGATCCTCCAAACGTGGTGTTTTAATGCAACCTGTCAGGCTGTGTGCATTCGGTTATCTCAGGACATGTACCCATCTCTACAAGCTTGTGGCAACCACACAACTCTTATAATTTGAATATTTGCTGGGAGTTGTTCATACTAAATTTTGATGCTAGTTGTGTGTCCTGCTGTGTTATAGGAACAATGCAGTAGCAGCGTGCCTCTGCTCCGTCAGGATTTATTAACAGGGCAAGCTCATAATTTCATAAATCACTTGTATCCTCAGATGTGGAAACAAACTTTATGTTCAAAAACTTCATCACTGCATTATCTTATTTTGAAGTTATGAAGTCTAGTCTTGTGTAGTTGTGTACCCATATTAAAAGCTCATAGAGGTTTTGTGCACACTTCTAAAATGTCTATTATATAGTAAAATTCACAGTGATTCATTTGGATTGACTTATATAATGCAAAATGCACAATTTTTGATACATTTCAAAGTGGACTTGACAAATGCCAGCTTTTTCCTAAATCTATATTGTATGCAGTTTTACAGCACACATTGAACAACCAGATGATCCTCATGAGGTACTCAGAACAAATGCTATACATTTCTCTTTCATTGCACTGCATGTACAATGAAAGTTTCCCCAACTTACCACCCTAGCACAATTCCAACAGGACTTACTGTATTTCTGCTTTTTCTCATTAAGTCTTCATTTGTCTCTTGGTGGCTGTACAAGTCTGTCATTGCCATCCTTGACAGTATCATCATTATCGTGATCAATGATTATGAATATTTTTCCACCGTGTCCATTCATCTTAGTCACTGTGTTCATCAGGATAAAAATAAAGACTGTGAATGTGTAAAGACGATCCAAGAACATGCCACTGAAGCGCGCCTCTCTTCGGACTTGAACCACTCTTTAGGGCTTTGCAGCGTGTCAGAAACCTGAGTTGCTGCTTATGTACTCTGGGTTTTACGTGGTGGTTCCTTAATAACTATTTGTACTTTGGTAAATTGAAGGTTTGACTTCCTCAAAAGGAAAGGTAATTATGCCTCCGAGTCTACTTTGGCCTATTTGTGCATGAACATGTGTCTGTGTGTGAGTCCATGTGGCGAGATCCCTTAACCTAAATGGGAATAGCGACTATTATTACGCAAGACACTGTGGGTGATTGATTTGTTAAGGAACTCTTATTCTCTACACAGGAATTTGCTGTGTTGTACTGACTTGGAGAAACAGGTGAATTATTATTATTGTGCGGTGTTAGCTGCGAATTGTGCAATGTTTGTGTGTGTATGTGGTCTTTGCCAGTGAGTTTGGATCATGAGCTGTAGAGAGGGATTTCCCTTGTCATCCCCATTAAAGTCAGCCAGTGCTTTTTGTGTTCGCACATCAAAGTATGAGGCTACATCTGATGAAGAAAATAATGTAAATAAAGAAGAAATTGTTGGAATGATGATTGGATTGGATACAATTCATTTAATCCTTGATTTAAATCTTTGTCAGTGTAAATCTAAAGACAGCAATCCAACCATCTTCAGGACAAAACTAAAAGAATAAATCACAGCCAAATGAGGAGCTACTTTTTATTATCTGGTTTGTGAGTCTTGTTGATGAAAACATTTTGCTAGGGTGTGACTCAAATTAACTGACTCCAGATGAGTATAATGCACTAAGATTTCAAAGATTAGTAATTTATTTAGAAATTCAAATGTCTTCCTGGTAAATCAAAATGAGTACATACCACTGTGTTAATGTGTAGGAAACCCTAAGTGTGTGTTTTCCATGGTTTCTTTTTCATATTGGTTGGCACAGCTTAAGAAAAAAGTAAGCGCTGGAGAAAAAAAAGAGGTGAAAAACATGCCCAGTTGCAGCTGTCAGGGGTAAAACTGAAGAACAACAACAGATGTAGCCTACTCTGAGTCTCCTTGTTAGCAAGCTTTAGTCTCTCCTCACATTGTCATGGGCAGGCTGCAAGGCTTTTGTCTTTTGGAGAAGAAAATCCATCAACATGGTCTTAAATCACTGAATAATGAATTCTATCGTGTGCTACCCAGTTGTCTAATTCAAATTGCATGGAATCCTGATCCCTAAAGTCTATATTTGTTTATCAGAGCAGCATGCAGAACCCTGAATGAGGAGAAGGCGAAAACCCAGTGTGTGTATTTAATTGCTTTGTTTTACATCCACATTCACGTCCGGCCTCTCCCAGAGTGATGTGTTGTTAAAAAGCGCGAGGCCCGATTCCCACACTCTCGCCCTCTCTTGTTAACCGTAATTGTACTTGTTGGTGAGCTGACAGAAAGAAAATAGAGATGGAAAGAAATTACCAGCATCATATTAAGTTCTATGTTTGCATCTACTTTGGAAAATTTGTTGATTTTTGGACAGCTGGAAAACACTTAAACAAGCCAGCTAGCACTATACATCTGGTAAATAAGGCAGAATTCAGAGTTTGGTAGTGAAGATACTATATATTCAATGTATATGAAGGAAGTATAGTTTAGAAAAAAATGAATAAGTATGGTTCACACAGAAAAACTTAAAAAGAGATGAATAATTCACAAAATCTCAAGTTAACCATGCACTGGCGGCGTGTGCACATGCACAGTGGCTCTGATGTGGAGGGAAGGTAATGTAGGAGTAACTCCCAGTAGAGCTGAATGTGCAGGTGTTCCTCTCAGTAAAATGCCACCTCCTTTGCTCACTCACATCTTTCGCCTTCTTTCTTATCAGACAGGTCGCTGTCTCCTGACTTTCTGTGGCTGTCACACATACACTTAGTAAGACTAGTTGAGGCCATCTCTGAGCTTTCAGAGGAAAGGAGATCATTACTGTTGCAGACAGCAGCTATTTTGTATATGCACAGTATCACAGGCTCTCTTTCTCTTTTTTCTGTATTAATCTCTCTTTCTCTCACACTGTCTTAACTCACCTGGGTACTGCTCCCACAAATGTCTTTCTGCCTACAGCAGTGGCTTTTGTGAACCTGTCACATATAAGGTTCCTGTATCTCTCCGCTTCTCTCTGTCACTCCGGGTTGAAATGTTTGCCATATGATCGATATTATCATGTTAGGAAATGGTGGCAAGATTTGCTGAGAGTGATTTCGCTGAGAAAGGTGTCTCCATCTGTGTTCGGTTTGTAAGAACTGAATATCACAAGCTACTGTGACTTTTTATGTGAATAAATGATATGAAGTGTAAGGTGCAGAGAGTGCAGATAAAGTTCTCTTTCAGTTAAAATAAAGTTACAGCGTTTAGCCGCGTATGGATGAAGGAATCCGCAACTCTTTGTCTTCCTTAAAAAATAAACACCATAAATGCTAAGTAAGTTAATAAGGTAAACCACTAGTTCCTTTTGTTGATCTTGTATCTTAGTGTTTGGTAGTGTTTTGTCTACATTCACATCAGAAAGACTGTATATGATGTGTGTATATATATATATATATATATATATATATATATATATATATATATATATATATATATATATATGTGTATATATATATATATATATATATATATATATATATATGTATATATATATATATATGTGTGTGTATATATATATATATATATATATATATATGTATATAAGTAATGTTCTGTGATTGTTCAATATTCAGTTTTATTTGTTTTGTATTTAGACTTGCAGGTGTTTCAGCTGAATAAATGCACAACAGATGAAATACTCCAGGGAAATTTGATGATTTAAATACTAATTTAAGTCATTGTACAAAATCCACACACCCAACTTTTTACAGGAGTAAAACAGATATCCTTTCTTCTTCATGTTTCCCTCCAGCTCAACCTCAGTCTGAGCCTCAGCCAGTGTCCTCGGAGCCTGTCGAGGGAGACGCTGCCAAGGACAAAAATGGCTTTCGCCACAACAGCACTGGCACGCCCGCGCTGAGTAATGGCAGTGGAATCCACCCTGGCATCGGCGGGGCTGGGGCCACGCGCATATGCACTTGCGGTGCCAACATCAGCAACATGGGCGTCATGGGTGGGTCAGGCCCTGGCACAAGAGTAGTGGCGACTGCGCCGACTACAGAGCAGCCCAGGAAGCAGCCGTCCACACCTGTGTCACAGAGGATGCAGAGGAAACTGAGGTCCAGCTTGTCGGTCAACAGTGACAGCAGCAGACGCAGCAAAGGCAGTTCTACTGGGTCGCAGAAAGCTCCTTTACCAGAGGGTGAGTATCCACACACCAGTTATGATGGACAGCAAATATAGAGAGCAGAAAGCTACACACATACTGACAACTGATCCTCATACTAACGTGTCTAACATTTGTTCGCTTGCATCCTTCTCTTTCTACATCCCTCCTTGTGTTGGTCATGAATTCATTTCATTTGTAGTTGGGATATCTCTGGAACTGAGGTCAGTCAGGGCATTATTCTATTGTGTATTGCTTCAGATACATCCGCATTCATAAACACACTCCAGTCATCATAAAAAAACATAAATTGGTAGTTTTAAATTGTTAAAAAAGTTAAATTAATCTAATCTAATAAAATACTGTGCAGCAAAACCACCTGATCCCTAACATGCAGTCACACAGTGAAATGAGAACACCATCAAATCATCACCATCAAAGTGGTTTTTGTGTTTAAGAAGCTGTTCTTGGGAGGCCTCCTGAAATAATAGATATTGATAATAAATTCTTACCTTCTCTTACCTTTTAATGATGGGAGTGCATGACCTCTCATATTTATCACTCCTGCCAAGCAAATGACATCTCATCCCGCTCCTGTGGTTTTTATTTTCTTTAACAACAAGTCAGAGAGTCTGTTTGCCATGCAGGGAAGCCGTCACTTTGTCAGGTGCAAGGCTGAGGTGAGTCCAGTAATGAAGGCGGTTGGCTGGTCCTTTTCCATTGGGGAGATAGGTGTGACCGTCTAACGAGGCCTGAGAGCGCAGGGTGCCTATTAAAAGTCGTGACCAGCCTTCTTCAGGCCCCTCACGGCCCCTCACACCTCTCTGGGCCCTTTCTGGTTCTCCCTACATCCCGTCAGCACCACCCTGGCCCTCATTACCAGGGCCTTGTTGCATTTCTCCTCCAACTACTGTGCATGTATTTGTGGACATGCATGTGTTCTCTATCCTTTCATGCCCCATACAATATTATTGTGCAGGCATATTTCTTTAAAGTAGAGTGGCTATTCTTATGTATTCATTCAACCCAAGGCCTTTGCTGCATGACTCACAATGGTCAGAAAAGTTGCCGGTCAGATCTTTGATAATGCTGTACTTGAAATACACATCAGATTGAGTTACAGGTGAACAAAACAAGAAGGTGCACGTACTGTACACATCCGCAAAACTTCACAAGTAAAGGTGGGATGTATCCACTAGAGATATCCCAGACACCTTATGTTTTCAACATCTTAATTGGTAAAGGACAGAAGCGAGAGGATGAAAAAAAAACAAAACAACAGCAGCTCAACAAGTCTGTCTCATTATGGCCTTTGTGTTGCTTATTTGCAGACACGAGAGCTCTCAGAATCAATATGTTCGCTCTCAACTATTTATTTCCCCCAGGAAAACAGCCAAGCTGTTGTGTTTGAATGTTTACATGGATTAACATAATCTGTTTGCCTGTGAAATTAGCCTCCTAAACAGCCCCCTGAACACAGGAAATAAAAGGCGTAAGCTAGCATGAACTAGCTCTGGGGATTCTGCTGCTCCCTGTGTTTCTTGGCACATGCCGTTGGCACCGAAGCCAATCTGTGATAACGCCACAGCTTCTGAGGAGTCATTTACCACAACGCTTTTGTTTAGCGGGGTGGGTTGTCTCAACTCTTGTCATCCAGTTTGTGTCTCTGTTAATTTGTGTGTAATCAGTTAAGGTCTCAAAGCTGCTTTAGCCTCATTTAGAGACTTAGGGCCAAGGCTGCGAGCGCAGACTTTTGCTATGCTGTAAACCTCGATGTGTTTGTGTGTGTTGTGTAAGCTCTACTTTTCCCTCAGTCATACATTATAAACAGACCTGCTTTAAAGTACATGTGGTGGACCTCCGCTGTGTAACCCACATCCTCTGCCCTCTTTACCCATGTGTGCCTTCTATGCACTCCCTTGGCCACCAAGGCTTTGTCTGATCAATCTCTCTCTCTTTATCTTTGTCTGCCTAGCTATCTTGCCCTCTCTCTCCCTCTTTGTGAGTTTGAATGTTTTGCACAGCTTGCCGCTCCGAGGCCCATCCAGCTTGTTTTGTGTCATGCCGCTCCCCTTTTTTGATGTTAGCTTTCCAGATGTCTCAAACTATTTCCTCAGAGGCGCCGGACGCTGTTTTTGGCCCTGCAAACTCTGGGCTTCATCGCAGCTCGCTGACATTAAACAGGAGCAGTGTCAGTGTGTGCTGTTCTGTCTGTCTGTTGGTTGATTTCACTCTGTGTCTGTCTGCCTTTCTGTCCTTCTGTCTGTCTCTCTCTGTTTTCATGGAGATGTGCCTTGCGTCCAGCTCTCTTGTGTACAGTATACGACCCCCCATCCCCCGCTCCCCTCCTTCTTGCTGGCTTCTCTAAGATCCAGACTAATCGCTGGTGTTGAATTATACATCCAAGTGAATAGCTGAGATGGCCGGCCGCTGCCTAATGCCTATGTACTGTGTTTATATCGTATTCACCGTCTGCTGTTACAGTCTGAACGCTGGCATGGCTTTACCCTCTGGGTCCTTCAAAGTTTGTTAGGTTGAACTTTGAGGTTTTGTGCATGCTGCTGAAACTGGGCAGTGTTTATTGCTCTCATTGGCATTTTGCTGCACTTAGATGACAGTACACTACAGTCAATGCCAGTATACAATGTGGTACGAGTTTTGTTTTTCTAGCATGAAACAAATCCACAATCTGGCTAACAGCAATTTACTGCATGTCCGCACCAGATGTTCAATAGTGATGGATTTATTCTCATGCATCTCCCATCACTGCCAGTGTTATGGTCTCAGATAAGTATAATAAGATGCATTCAAACTTCAGGCACCCTCACAGACACACAGGCACGTAGACACGCTTGCTCGTTTCATGTTCCCTTCTCTATCTTGTTTGTATCGCAGTCAGCTAATGCTTCTGGTCAGCTCTGCAGCCCTGAGCACCGCAAAAATAGGAAAAAAATCCCATCCACTTTGATTAATCAAACATGAGCATCCAGCGGTCCTCAGCTTGCCTTCCCATGCCGTCCTCCACACTCTCCTCCTTTCACTTTCCCTCTAACCCAATCAGTAACAGCCCCTTCTGACAGCTCAAGATGGCCTGATGAAAGTTATGCAAATGTGCCCTGTTTGTAATGCTATTTTTCTGCATCCATCCACATCATGTCTTTTTAACACTCCAAAGCAGTGGCGCTGTGCTGGCCTCGGTTCAAAAAGGAGACAGCTGCAAGGGGTGTATGCCAGGCGCACTCAGCGAATGATACTTAGTATGATTTAGTGACTTGGATACAACTACAGAAGTTCTAGTGTGGAGCAGCTGGATTAATGAAATCATAAATTGTGAGCATTTAACTCTTATTTGGGAATCTGTGAGGTCTGAATAAACAATCATTGTTCTGTATTTAATCTCACCTTTTGCACTTATCGCTTCAGTGCTTTGTGCTTTATTTTTTTCCTGCAACACAATGAATAGTTTTGTTCCAAATTACATTTTTTGCTGTTTGGAAAAAGTTACTTCACCTGTTATGACTGACAAGTTTAGGTCAAGTTAAGTTGTTTTTTTTTTTTTAAAGGAGAATGGGTAAATTAAGTCTTTGATTTGATTTGATTTGATTTGATTTGATTTGATTTAATTTAATTAATGAATATAATGCCTATGTTGAATTAGATTGTTTTGATGATGTTTTCTGGCTAGAGTTGAAATATTTGGGGGTTAAACTCTTCTGTACCGTCACTAACATACTGTGTCAGTGGAAGATTCTACGTAAAACTTTACATTTTTCTTATTTCATTACCTATTCAAACCAGCTTAGTAGCATTTTAATGAAATATGTAACTAATTCAGCCATTCAGAAACAGATTTGTGATGGTTAATGGGCACATTGGTAATTTAAAGGGGAACTCTTTATTGCTGTGAAACAACAGGCTGAAACTTGCCACCAGCCACATAAAGTGAAGAGGTTAAATGTTAATCAGAGGTGTGAGCATTGCCAGCATTAATCCACCTATTTGCCAGGGAGAGACTCTTGGACTTTGCTAATCATCTTTGTGTGATCAACCCAGCAGTTTGCATGATAATGCCACAATTATTTAACAGTCCGTTAATCAAAACTGCAGGAGAGGAATTCATTTCTTTGAATTTCTCTTGTTTCCTTTGTCCCCCCTGCCTAGTTAGCCCTCACCCTTCTGCCTCATACCTACTCTATTGTACCTGTCAGCCTGCCATGCATGTATCCTCACTCACTCACTCACTCACTCACTCACTCTGCACTGTTTTTAACAGGCACTAATTCTAGTGAGTATAAAACTTAAAATATTCACATGTAACGAAATTAATTTACAGACACATGCAGATTTGTGTTTTTCTTGTTTTGTGTTTTTGTTCTCTTTGATTGATTTTTATTTCATTCACATATTTATGTCACTTCACAACTTATCACCCTGGCTGCTCTGACATGGACCCAGACTGCTGCGTCCACTGCATCTTGGCCTGCCTGTTCTGTGAGTTCCTTACGCTTTGCAACATGGTGGTGGCGCAGGCCTCGTGTGGCGCATGCACGTCAGAGGCGTGCTGCTGCTGCTGCTGCACCGACGACCTGGGCGATGACTGCAACTGCCCCTGTGACATGGACTGTGGCATCATGGATGCCTGCTGCGAGTCCTCAGACTGCCTGGAGATCTGTATGGAGTGCTGCGGCATCTGCTTCCCTACATAGGGAGGCCTGTACTGGTGAGGACCAGGGTGTCTCTGAGGGGGATAACTGGAGCCCACAAGAGAATCTAGAAGGACACTGCTGCTGCTGTCACTTAAAATATAGCAGCAGACAGAGGGAACAAGTGTGTGTGGGTGTGTGTATGTGTGTGTGATGTTCAGTATATGTGTTTGTGGATGTCCTTTTCTTGTGATGTGTGATGACTGTTCAGTGTGTGTAATAGTATGGTGCGGTTGAGTAAAGCATGCTTTGAAAGATGTATTTTGACACTGGGCTTCTCCATCAAAATCAGCTCAGCAGGGGCTACAGTAACTCCAGATATATGAACATGTCAGTTAAATCTTTAGTTTATAGTAAGTCATCTCTGTTAAGTATTCTATCCTTTGCGAAAAAAAAAGTATTATCACAGACTGCCTTAAAAGATTTTATTATTACATCAGGAATGCTGAGTAATTGTATCTTATCTTGCCTTTTTTTTTTTTTTTTTTTTTTTTTGTCATTTTGGTGACGGACGTGTTGCGTACACTAAACAAAATGATAACATTTACTCTGTTTTCATTTTCAATACTTCCGGTTTTTTGATGCTCAGAAGCTGAGGTTGCAGTCTTAGTACTGTACAACACTGTAACAGGTTTATGTGACACTTCATACATTCTTAGTTGCATACTGTATTTTTGCAACACAGACTTTCATTCACTCATCTACTGTAGCACTGCAGAACAGCTGAAACTGGTGAAATATCAAAGGTGAATCAGGACATTATATCATCTGCTACTGTCAGGACTAAATACTTTTTTATTTGAAACATTTTTTGAAATGGTATATTATTACAGAACTGCACAAAATTGCTGATAGCTAAATCTTACAAAGTGCTGGAACGTCGATGAAAACATTTTTATGCCAAAGAATCTCATCTTACACCTCCTGATTTGGCAGTGTTTGAAGCCTTGGGTTTACTGGAAATACAGTGCAGATCCTCACATTTTTAATACAAAAGGTTCTGACCAGCTCACTGCACAGTTTTCTGCAATGTTAAGATAAACAATGTCTACAGCTTATATCTTTATTTCTCTGAAAGTCCTCCTCTAATGTTAGCCATCAATGATTAGACTTTGTCAGCTGCATATGGTACAAGTCTTCTCTGTGATGCTATTTTACATACATACTGTGTAAGTATGACTTGTTGAACTGCACTCTGTTCATGAGGGGTGTGATAAGGAATTAAAAAACGGTGACCCTGGTTGCCATATAAGCGGCTTTCGGGTATGAAGCCCAGTGACTCACAATACAAAAAGGGAATCATGAACTGTCAAGCTGAAATGGTAAACTAATGCAGGGTAAAGGCAGTTTTCTTCTCTTTTTTTTCTGTTCCTTAATTCTGTGTATTTCCAGATGAGGTTGCGGTGAATCACCAGTGGAGTCATTTTCTTGTCTTGGAGATGTGCTTTGATGTTGTTTAAGTGATGATACTTAATGCTGGCCCTCATTAGCACTGCTTGATAAATGGTAACAAAAAAATGTCCCTTCGTAATGCCAACAAAGATAATGTGCTGTCATGTACAGCTCGTCTTAATGGCGCACTGTTATTGTGTATAAGGAAGCTGGACGGGCACCTCTGCAGCAGAGAATGTGCAGAAAGAAAACCTCATTTTCATGTTTATGATTAACTCAAGCCACATGTTTCGTCTGTGCTAAGGAGTGTCAAGAAAACACTATATAGATAATGTGAAGAATTTATCTAAAAGAAAACATGTATACATGTAGCTACAGTAGTTGTCCTCCTATACTATACTGTTAATTTTTTTTTGTGCCGTACACTTGATCCGTCTCATTTCCATCCTGGTGCATAATTTCTTAACTTGGAGTTCACAACTCATTTTATTAGTTTTGTACATTATCTTCCATCTCAAAGAGAACAGTTTTTAGAAAATAAAATATTACTAAAAAAATGAATGATTATTGTTTTGCACGAATTTTTTTAAATGTGTTGATCATTTCTTCATCATATTCCAGTTGTTACAGGAGCAAACTCTCAGTCCACTCTGGTAACAAACAGACCTCTCTTTCATTTGAATGTGGAAACTATTTTCATAATTGTCAAATCATTTTAGTGGGATCAGAGCAGTTGCTGGTTCTGGCTTCTCACATTTGAATATATCTTGCATTTCTTTGTCAGTTATGATATTAAACTGTTAGTATATGTCTTTGAGTTTTGGATCGGTAATCCAAAAAAACAATTGAATACATCTCCTCGATTTTGGGAAGTTATAACTGGCATTTTCACTGGTTTCTATAAGTTTCTGCAGCAGATTGGTCAAAAATGTAATTAATTGCTAGTCGCAGCCCTGACATTAAATGTAATTTAAAGAGTTTGGTACAGGATCTGTTGCCTGCTTGTACCTTCTTGTTTTTTCTCTTGTGGATGGGGCAGCGTTGCAGCACAAAGTATAAGTTTCATGATGACCGCATCTGTAACCTCTCACCTCTTTCACAGCTCTGTGTTGCACTGTCCTTCTCCTCTGGTCTTGTCTCTATTAGAGAGGGTGCTCAGAGTGCAGCATTAGCACTAACATGGAAACATGGCCAACAACACTCAGTGAGGTCATCAGGGAGCAGGGACCTCCTGCTGACTGGAACAGCAGTCTGACCTTCAGCCGACACCACCCCCTATTAACCTCTCAATTAACCTCCACGTCAGCCCCCCTGCTGGAAGAGCAGGGAGAAAAAAAGGCCCCCCCACCATTCATTCTATCTTTATTTCCTTTTATCATTTTCTGCCTGGATACACCCTGGCCCCAGGAAATTACCATCTTATTTCACTAATGCGTTGGGGAAAATATCACTGTCCAGAAAGTCTGTAATCACACAGGAGTTGTACTTTTCTGTCTTTCTTTCACTTTATTCCACATTCACAGAGGAGGCGGAAAATATTAGAAACTCCAGGTAGAGCGTGCAATGACCTTTTCACAAAGTCGTCCACCTTTCCACTCCTCTAATCAATCCCCCTCTGATCGCTCACTGTGTGCTGGATTGTAATGTCACAATTAGGACGGCTCCATTGTTTCTGTTTGCCGTCTGGGGATAAATTCAGCACTTCTCTGATCTCAAGGTCACTTCTTTTACAATATTAAATAAATTAGAGTGTGGCGGTGGCCACCTGCTCCGACTAGCCGTGTACTCATCCATTCATCCATCCATCCATCCATCCATCCATCCATCCCTTCTTCCCGCTCAATTGGGTGGGATACAACACTTTCACTCTCCTGCCCTCGGCCATGAGAACAAATTACTGCTTTTGCTGTCGCTTTATATGGGAAAAAAAGCAGATGGGTACATTAATGGTGTTTTGTTTCCTTCTTTTTTGTATTGGAGGTAGACCTGAGAGTTGTATACTGATAATATTATAACCATATTATAATTACATATAATATGACTAATTAGACAGGACAAGAGGGGGTGGCAGTAATGTGTGACACTTCTCTTTATTCACCATCTGTTTTTTCCAGATGGAACATCAGTACTTCTTTTTGTCAAATGGCAGAAAATGTGACTGCATGTGCTTTTCCCCCCTAGTCCTCTCTCAATCCATAAGATCTATAATAGCCATCATTAACTGGCTGTTAGCATTGAGGTGATTCATTTTGATATATTTATGATGTTGTGAGTCATTAAAGATAATCACACGAACACAATGGCTGTCAGCATCTGTGTGCAGTTTTTGCATGCTGAGCACACCGGAAAATTACATGCATTGTTGCATTATGGCATGTGTCATAATGGACTGTAAACATGATATCTTAGAAGTTTGTTGCTACATTGTTGAATTCTGAAGTACATAACACATGTGCGCTTAAATTGCTCAATCTTTTGTAATACATTCTTTTGCATTTGTAAACCTAAAATGATGCAGTACCCACACCTTTTATGTGTTTACCTATTCGAATGCACCACAGTGTCGTTTTTTTTTTTTCCCTCTTTTTTCCAAAGACTTGGCCTCGCTGTTTAGACTTGTGGCATGACATTAAAATAAGATGAGACGATTTTTCAGTGGGCTGTGCAAGAAAAAAAATACCTGGAGAGTTCAAGTAATGTCACTTTCAATTAATCTCCTCAGGTAGTGGCCCCATTAGCCCTCTCACTCAAGGGCCTGGTTTACAATGCAAATAGGGTCATTACCTGAGGACTCTAATTGACTTTGACAAGAGGCCGAAGAAGCCTACCTCCTTACACCACGTGATATTTGTTTGTTATTTCTCTCACACAAATTATTAATGTGCTTGCTGACATGAAAAGTGCATAAAAGTGCATTAGCAGTGACAGAACGCTGATAAGATAGGATTTTTTTTTTGTTTATTTTCAGCCAGCAGGAAGTGTGGCACGTCTGTTAAAATTTGTATACTTTTTAAACAAAACACTCAAATTCAACATTCAGAAATTACATCAGTCTCAGAGCAGATCCTCAGCAATGAAATGTAAATGATTTCCAAGTGAAAGATTTGTACCCTTTGTTCCCCTCTATTCTTAGAGTAACAATGTGTGATCGTACTCGTACCTTAAATATTTAAAGACCCCCTTTTGCTAAAGCTTTGCTGTGGTACATGGGCCTCTCACTGCTTCTAATCTCCTTGTTACCTGGAGGCGTCGCCACGGTGATGCAAAGATAACATGTTGCAGTTAACGAGATCATGAGACTGGAGCTTGAAAACCCCTGGATAGGGCACGGTGAGGTTCAAAGTTTCGTGCCCCGTGAAGACGGCGCTGACAACATCTGCCTGAGAGAACGAATGAATCAGACAGGAATGAAAGGAGAGAGAGAGACACAGATGTTTTCAAATCATTTCCCTTCTTCCTCGACACTGCAGAAAACATCCCCTCCTTCCTCACACCCCCCTCACATTGTACGTGCAAGGGGGATATTTTTGTCGAGGCCTCGGTTTTCTGCGGTGTGTTTGTGTGCATTTGTGTTCAGGGAGGTTTGTGTTTCATGGATGCCTGCACAGGTCTTCAGACAGAATAACAGAGGCAGTGGTCTTGGACCTGTAAATAAGACATCAGCTTAAAGTTGAACACTTTCAACTTTTCTATTTTCCTCCCGCCCCTTCGTCTTAAAGGCAGTAGACCGTGGGAGAGGCAAATTGAGAGGGACGTGCGGACTAGGGATGCCTGTTTATTTGCTTGTACACTCTCCTTGAGCTATAAATGAGATGTCACCATTGTTACATGTCATTTGCTGATGTGGACGTGTTGCGGTCTCCCAAGCAGCGCTTTTGATTGTTTGTTCTTAACATCACTTAAATGAATGAGGGCTCCTTTGGCCTCCAGTCATCTGGATCTCGTGGACGATTGGCAGGTTGTTTAGCAGGCACGCTTGTTCTGTTAAAGTATATCTGAGTATTTACAGCCACATACAGAGCAGGATATGTTCATGATAAAATTGATTGCTCGATTAGTCTTTTGCAGATTTACAAAACACTCGTGTAATTTGGAGACACACTGAAATATTTGCTTTTGAAATAAAGATGTCTCTTGCAATTATGGTTTCAATCAATAGTTTTCTTTTGCAATATTCTTTGATTTCCTAGTTCTGCCGACTGAAAGAGTTTATGATGCTTACTCAAAATGGCAGAGAAGGTTGGTTTCTGTCACACAACTCCCTCCTTTTCATAAATTAGACTGTTTATGTTCCTTTGAGATCAACTGCGACCTTTTCGTGCATCAAACCGTATTTATTTTTCACAGCTCCCACCAAAAATGCTTTAAATTGAGCATAAACATGAGCGCCAACAGAAAATTTCCCCTCGACGGTGGTTTGAATAAGGGATGTTTACAGAGCCGAGATGTGTGTTTGTGTGTGTATGTCTCCTCTTCACCCGACTCAACCAAGCCACCCCGCCCAGACATGCAGCAAAGAGAGAGAAAGAGCGTCTACTAGCTTACCTCCCTCCATGCAGAAAGAAAACACGGATCAAGGTCTTAATAACACCAGCCATTGTGGCAAATATATAGGACTCAACTTTCCGCTTGGAGCAGCCTCTTCACATTGAGTTAACATGACTGACAGGCAAAGCTTCACACACACACACACACACACACACACACACACACACACACACACACACACACACACAAATAAGCTGGCTCTAACATGCTTTGTAGCAACTGGCAAAAACACAAGATCAAACAAACATGTTCACATGACTGTTTTTCCATATTTTACACAGGCAAACTCAAAAGCTGCTCCTCCTTTCCCTTTCACAAACAAAAAAAAACAGGATTAATTGTTTGTCAGATCTGTTAAATTCTTTTCTTGCTGCATCTCCAAACAGCGACTCGCTGTTAGCTCCAGCACAAACGGCAACGACACTGCAGAGATAACCCCCCGTGCTACCAGATGCTTTGCCTGGTTGTGTTTATTTGCCTGTCAGTCGTCCTTAATTGTGTCATCTGCTACAAATAAACACATCTCCTGTTGCATCTTTGTTTGTGCACCGTTCAGCAACAAACTGCCTCGGTGACAGTTTGTTTGTGATGATGTGTAGTGTGCAGCGCAGTTTCAAAGAAAGGTAACTAGGCATTGGCAGGGTGTTTTGTACACATGCCGCAGGGAATTTGATATGTGGGGAAAGTTTACAGGTGTGCATCGGCAACACCTGCTCGCATCCTCATCCAGAGGAGAACTTCATAAAGTTTAATTAACATGTGCGTAAAGGGTTCATTGCCAGGGTAACTGCAGCGCTGTTTCATACATGCCGTTACCACACCCAGGTTATGTTATAGATATTTTTTGTGCTTTTTAACTAAGCTTTAAAGGGATCCATCCAAATTACCAAAAAATAAATACATTATGCATTGAGGTCCAAAGATCTGTGACCACTCTGCGAGTCCTGTATCCACACCAATACAGTGCAGATTTTTGTTTGTTGTGTTCACTGAGCTGAAAAATTACATTAAAAAATCAGCAGGAACAACTCGTTGCAGAAACAGTGTTCCCATTACTTAGTTTAAACAGTTTTCATAGGGACTATTTCTTTGGAAGAAAGTAGTTCCAGTTAAACTTGTTTACAGTGCGGTTTGTGTTTGTGTTTTATCCAGGGAAAATGGAACATCCATTATAAAAAGGAATGTTGCTGTTGAATATTTTTTGGTTGGAAAACTGCAAAGTTGAGAGAACTACAAACAAAATTCCCTTCATTTACTATAGAGACAGTTTGGGTGTACTGAGTCTTTGTCTTGCTTTACAAATTGAAATAGATATGAAAAAAATAGAAAAATCTGCCTTGGTGCAAATGTAAACATGATGTATAGGTGGGAGGAAGTGGGGTAGCTGGGTGGGAAATGTCATTTCCTTGCCATGTTCAGTGGTGCATCTGGTGAGAGCAAATGTGGTGGAAAGTGTCAGTGTGAATTATCTTTTTTTTTTTTTTTTACAGATATCTTTTTTCTTTTTCTTCATTGTCTGCCAGGTGATAATTGACATTGTTGGGATACTTAGTCAGAACATGGCTGTTGTGTGAAGGAATATCTCCTCTCTCATCTTTAATTCTGGATAGTCTCTTTGTATTGTGCGTGTATATAACTTATTTTAACAAACATTTACTAGCATAGGTTTTCAGATTACAGTGTTCATAACACACATCTGGGAGTATTCACAGATAAATATTCCATATGGTGTATTGAAGCCAAATATGAATAGTTCATTGGTGCTTATTAATACTGTATGTTTGCTCTTATTTAACGGAAAAGTCCTTGGGAACCATCTAAACAAGCCAGCTCCCAGTATTTGAAGCCATCTGAAAGCAGTCATAGGTGCTCTTTGAGATGGAGAGAGAGAGAGAGAGAGAGAGAGAGAGCGAGCAAGGCACAGAAGTGAGGAGGAGGAGGCTACAGATCGGAGATGCCGCATCTCATATGTTGCAAGGTGATGAAGTGCAGATATCTGCCCTTAAAGAATATGTGCCCTGCGGACATGTGTGAGATTTCTATGTCTTTCTTCCTTTTTTTCACACCCCATTCTTCAAAATTCAAACATGGTGCAACAAAAGGCAGTTTGAAATATTCTCAGCCCCCGAAAGAATATTCAAGATGATTGAGCTTGCAGGTTAAAAATGTATATGCAAATGCAGGCTACATTAGAGCATGCACAGGTTGTTAATAAATTAACACGTGGCAGAAATAATTCAGTTTAGCGTGATAATTCTTGGGTGCGAGCTGTCAGCTGTCGCATTGTTCTGGATAGAAAGTGACGCTGAGATGGCAACACGAGCAGTGAACTGTGATGTTTTAGTGTACCTTGCTCTTCAGTCTCAGCACTCTGACACAATAACTGCCTTTTGCTCGCCTGGCTCTGCTTTTTTTTTTGCCATTTTGGAAGAACAAAAGGTTTAATTAAGGATGCCTTTCAAAGAGCGGTTGACACTAAGCATGCACACTAACACACATATTATCTCAGAATGGGTTTGTGTTCTTGAGAGAAAATTTTCTTTGGAACCAAACCTACTGACACAGTTTTTGTGTTAAAGCATCAAAACCTTGACTTGAATTTATTTTTTTGGCAAGTTTGATTCCCCTTCCACCTTTCAAAAACATTGATAGCCACTATTCAGAAAGTGGTGTACACGGAGAAAAGTGTGAGATAGTAAACGTTATGTTTCCGCTCTGCTTGCTGTAGTTGCTAAGCCACTGATTGTAGGAGGGCATCTTGACGTTCCAGGCAGGGATGTTGTATGACGAGTGCACTTCCTCTCTTTGCCTCATCCCCGAGATTTGCATAGCAGGAACCCAGGGAGCTGACACTCTGTTTATGTAGCTCAAGGTGCAGGGGATATGTGAGGTGTCAAGTGACTCATAGTCAAGTTTTTAATAAGTGCCATTTGTTCAATCTGCTGTTTAAACACTCCCGTCGCCTCTCTATATCCTTAAAGACTGTATGCCCCGCTATCTTTTAATTAAGTCTCGGGCTAATGTGCCACTTAATTGACTAATCTGAGAGATTTTGTTTTCTCTAATTTACTTGAAAAACCATTGCCAGCTAAGCTTTTTAATATTGGCGTGATGAGGGTGGATACTTAGTGGATGCCTCAGAAGTGAGTGCAGGGGTAGAGGGAGTACTTGAAGGGGAGAGAAACAAAGTAGCGTTAACTCCTTCTAATTCCTATTAGGTTTGACAGCAGGCTGATGGCTAACTAGGCCATCATGTCATTCTTGTTGAAGCATTTTGTTTTTTTTGTTTTTTTTATAGGTGTGCTTGCAGATCTCCTTAGTAAAGCTTCAATTTGCATATAGTATGTGACTGCACATATTTGCATTAAGTTCTCTGGTTGAACTTACTTTATGTTAGCAGGTCCATGTATTACTATTAAGGGAGAAATCTCTTCAGTGGCAGGTTATGAGGAGGGAGGCAGAGGCCTCTTCTCTTTTACAGCCTGCTGAAACAAAAGGCTAATTCAACAGTAAATTTTTCCGGCAGCTTCGCCAAACGCTCGCAAAGGAACATTCAGCAGCAGCTTGAGATTCCATTCACTCTTCCAATAAGGTGTGTGTCTGTGTGTACATATGTGTGTTTGGACTTAAAACATTGGTGGGTGGATATTCCAATAAGGGCAAAGTGTCACAGTTTTTCCTTTTTACGTCCCTAAATAGATATTTTTCTGCTTATTTTCATACTTCAAAGTCGGATTTCTATTGTGTTTTGTAATTATGTTCCATCAGGCTAGTAAGACCCTTTACGGGATGGTCACATGTTTAATCCCTGGCAACAGAAATGTCAATGTTCCTGAGCAACACACCAGACCCCCTACCTGCTCCTGTGTATGTGCATTAGAAGTCACTCTGGATACAAACATCACCTGGATAAAACGTAAACTGTGGAGATAAGTGGTGAAAAGCTGCAGCCAGTTGCAGGCAGATTATCATGTGGACAAAGGCGGTCGGCCCAGGAGACAGCTCAAGAAGGAAACGCAAGGCCAGGCCTGGTGTCATGTCACCACATGCAGAGGCTGTGATTAAATGGAAAAGTAGCGTCAGAGCAGGGTGATAGGACAGCAGAGTGAAAGGCCTGTAAACAATGACTCACGCTTCTCGCTAGCAAGGAAGGGGAGGGGAAGGAAGGAAGGGAAAGAAGGCAGCCAAAACTAGTCCTAGTGTGTGTATGTTTGTGCGTGTGAGTGGCAGAAAGAGAGAGAGCCTTGAGAGGCGGCAGCCACAGACAATCAGACCTCAGTCAGGAAGTCCCGACAGACATGGGATTTAACTCTCTTGCTGATGGACATTCACACACACTTGCACACACATACAAACACTTACTATTATCATAGAAGCCTACAGATACAAATACAATACAAATACAAATTGCATGTAGCACAGCAACATCTACAAACAATCTTATACTATATTCACACACACCATCATATGCCAACAATACAACACAAGCACATACACACACAAAAACCCAATAAATAATTAAATCTCCAGTGGCTGCCCTCAGAACTACAGTGATACATTAATTGGGCAAAATTAGCATGAATTAAAGCAAATAAGTGTAACATGTAATTTATTACTTATCAAGCGTAGTTTAGCAAAGGAAGGCTCCGATTTCCCCCAAGATTGCTTTAACAGCTATAATGCATTTCTTAATTTACTCTGTGGAAAATCAATTTTTTTCAGAGTTCATTAGGCACCAATATGTTACAATGCTGCTCCCCTGAGCACCCAGCTACAAAAAACATTATGCAAATTCCTGCCAGTGCATCTGTATGTAAATAGCAACCAAGGCTGCAGTCAATTCTCCATGGGAAGCTTTGTTAGCGGGCCCTTTGTTTCTAAGCCTGAGCCTTGTTCATGATAGTGTGGAAATTAGGAAATGGCTGCATGTGACAGGTGAAAGCAAACATCCACTCTCTTTCCCTCTCTGACTGTACCTGAGATTGATTCTTGTATAATTTCACCAAACTTTGTTCCAGAAAGCGGGCCAGTCTTGCCAGTCTCTGTTTGGAGTGTATATATTCCTCTGTATTTTTGCTTGTTTGTAGTGTGTAACATTAAACTTTTCCTGTTACAATTATATAATCAAAGAGTGCTTTGAAGTTTTAAATGAAATCAAGCAGTCCACTGCTCTTCTTCCACTGTGGGACCATACTGTGCCATGAACTACAGAACCTCCTCTTTAAAACGGGTAGCTCATGTCATAAAACAGTCATGGAAGCCGCAACATAATCCTGCCAAGCTTTTAGTTGATCATTGGTTTACACTCAACTATGCACTTTTCCATCCCCAAGGTATAAAGCTTATCTACCCATATAAGACTCTAAAGCTCAAAGTCCAACTGAATGTCTCAGTAGAGGCATCCAGTGTACTTACCAACACAATATTGTTTTCCACAAATAGAGTTTTAATCTTATATCCAGTCAGGCTGACAAATTGCACAATGTTATCCAAAGTAATGACTTGATGGTTTTGGACGCTGCAGGAGGGTTACATGTGCAAATAGACATAAATTTCAAGATGTGTAATCACAGTGAGCTGTTAGATCCTTGAAAGTTTGTGTGTACAGTACCCTGTAATTTTGTTGTTATGGTAAGTGAGCTGAATAGGATTTCAATGTGCTTTTTTTCATGCGTCATAAACAACTCTACTGTAGCTTTTACATCAATGTCAATACTTCACCAGTTAAATCCACACTCAAGCGACAAAAACAATAAATGTGAAAAGAAACTAAGCAACATTAACTTCCTTACTGGAAAACTGTGCACAATGTACCAGCATAATTTGGTACAGGACTGTCATTATCAGTAAAATTATAGCCTGAAAATACAGTATGTACCCTATGCAGTCATTTCAAAGTAAACTTTTGAAAAATATTTTACATTTTGTACAACATTCTGTTGTGGACTTTTATTTTGGAGTTTCTAAGAAAACACAGGTGTAATTAATAACAGTAACGAGGGCTGCATTTCAGTTAGGTGTTCCATTTCAAAAGTGCTGGTAATGTGTGTGCTAGCTGTCTAGCTTAGGTTAGAGTCCAATTCCACTTGTGCTTTTTGCTTTAAGAAGTCAAATATCTGTTGTTAAGAAGAAGAAGAAGACCTACTTGAAAGCTAAAAAAGAGGCAGCTATTTTGTGATATACAGAGGCTTGGCTTTTACCCTTTCTGTAAAAACCTATGGATATACGACAAAAAACCCCGGCTGAAGGCTCTGTTCTGATACACATTGGTTGGAAAAAGTGAAAACTCCTCCAGTAAGTAAGTCACTTGTGCTTTCTTTTTCACATTTACTGCAACACACCGGTTTTGTTGAAGTAGCAGGATTGATATGCAGCTGTCAATGAAGTTAAATGCTATTGTTCTTTAGGGCTTTTTAGTAAGATTTACATGTGTGTTGTGGCTGCCATTCTGTACAGTTACAGTTTGCTAGGTAACCAACATTTTTTGAGGGGTCCAGTTTTATTTATTAAAAGTTCACCTTGGTGAAATTGGGGGGGTCCCAAAAGTTGTGCTCGATGATAACAAGTTAGCACCAAACAGGCTAGCAAGCTTTGTGTGAAATACCCCTCACAGCTGTCATCTTTCCTGTTGTGGAGGAAAATATTGCTCAGTCTGGGAATGATTTGTATTCATCCATTGTTTTTTTTTTTTTTCTTTGGGCTTTGTGTTACTAGGATACAGCAGTCAGCTACATCATGCCACTTGTTTCACTTGGCTACAAGCCAGATTTCACTGTGTGGCTCAGTTTTGGGTGTCTGTTTTTGTGATAGCGTCTTCCTCTCTCTGTCCGTTTGGATTTGACCTTTTTTTTTTTTTATCCCTTTCTCATGTCTCTCTCTATTCATGAAAGACTTCTCTTTCTGCTTCCCTCTGTCTGTAAAGCCTGATGCTACACTGAAACCAAAACACTGCCTCACCTGCTTGGTTTGGACTCTCTCCATGAAATAATTCTCACAGAGCCCATAGGCCATGTCGACCATATGGCACTACATAGTATGATAGGTTGTTCTACATAGCATTTATTCATGGCAGTGACTTGAACTAATTAGTACATTCTCTGAAATTTCCATTTAATCTAAATTTCAGTTAATGGAGTTGTGTACATTAGGACTATTTTAAAGGAAATGTCTCTGTTAGTATTATATAATGAGCTGGGGTTCTTTGGAGCACATTAATCATTAGTAGCAGTGTGAAAATATGTGGTAGGAAAAGCTAGATACCACATTTTGCATGATCCTGCTGATGTGATTACTCTCATTTTATGGATACGTGGTGGTATTTTTTAAAAATCCTGTAAAGAAAATGTAAATATTGATAGATTTTGCATGAATAGGGAAAACTAAAGCAATCAAATTGACAGAGACTCTGCCTTTTGTCTTTTTATTGGATGAGTTTGGACGTCTGTGGTGTGCTTTGACGCAAACTGCCACTGCAGCTGCTAAGTTCCCCCGAGTTCAAGTGTGTTATTTACCTCGCTTTAATACACATTTAGTCCTGTAATTAGGTTTCACCTCAACACATGGTAGGGAAGTGGTATCTAAGCAACCCCTGACATAAAAACACATATATACATGTCTTGGCTTATGTTCTCGTTTGGCTGGTCTCTCAGGTCTCATGGTTTAATGGCAGGAAAATGTGACCGGAAAACACACACACACACAGTCTAGCATTTTGTCTGAACCTCTTCAAAAAACATTGCGACTGTCACCAAACACAGACCAAAACTTGGAGTCAGCAAATATTCGAATACCAGTATGCATCATTTCCTTTTTAACCATGTCATTTGTCCTTCCCCTTTTTCATTATGTGTACAGAAAACTTATGATTGTGAAAAAGAGTGAGATTTGTGCAAATTTTTGGTTTCACTGCATTGTTTTATGCCTCTTGTGTAATACTTAAATTAATTTCTTTGTTTTAAACTTAAATTTTGTTTACATACTTGAAGGACACCTCTCGATATCATTCAGTTAAATGCAGTGAAACATCATCACTAGTCTCAAAAGTGATAGCATTGAATCAATTCCTTTTGAGACACCTGTAGATTAGGTTCACAAATATTAGATTTGTTACAGGGCTGTTGTATTAGATTGCATTAAATTGTACAGTTGTATCTAATAAAATCATAACCATAGTGTGAAACCTACTTAGCTTCTTATTGAAGTACCTGTCGGGTATGACTTTGTTTGTGCAGCAAGGAAATGTAAATGAAACCTGTATCTCATCATATTGGACTGTGCACATAGCACACTAGAAAAAGATCCTCTGCACTGGAGCAAAATATTCAACGTGAGGCGCTACTATAAAATACTAACTTTATGCCCCCCTCCTCCTCATTGTTACTACTTTTCTTCCCATGTTGCTGACGGAGACTGAGACAGAGATAAATGACTGTCCCACTTTGTATCCCAAAAGACCCCGTGTCTCATCATACACAACTTCCTGTGCAATGTACTGTATGTTTGTTTTTAGTAGTGTTTGTATATCATAACTCCTTGTTTGAATTGGAGGCATCCACCACTGTTCCCACTGGGAAACATCAAGTATTAAATGCCATTCCCCGGCATGCTTGTTTGAGTAATTTACGCTCAAACGAATGTCACTCCTTGTCTCCAGGTGGTCCTTTCTGCCACGTCTCTGTGTACAAGCCGACACAGCTTTTGATGGCTCCACCTGAGAGATTTGCCCAAATGTGTCTGCTTTTTCCCCAAAGTGGTTCCCAGAGTTTCCGCTCTGGGCTTGTTTACCAGTAAATGTTTTTGTGATTCCCCTAAGCAACACGAGAGTCAATGTTTTCTGTTTCTTTTTTATTTTTTTCTATTTGTTACAAGGAACGCAGCATTTGTTATTTAGTTTTTTTCCCTCGTTTGCTCTCCAAAATGTCTGGATACCCTGTCAGTAAACAAAGTCTAGTTCCCATTAACCTCCGATTCCCTCTGAGAATTTCACAAACAAGTTGAGTGTCGAACGACCTCAAACAAACCGTACATGCACACACACACACACACATCATGCACACACATGCACGCATGTCCTGAAGAGCAATATGGAAATATTCGTCCTTCCTCCCTTCCCATGCTTAGCCCTGGTGCTCTAGCCGTCTGTTTTGCCTAATTGCTTTAACACTAGCCTGGCATGCTAATTGCACTGGGCCCCCTGTCACCACATCATTTACATGGCCTGCTTGATTTGAAATTTAATCTGCTTGAAGGGTTTGTGTTTCATGCTCACTTTAAATCCTAATGCTCTGTGGGATTGAAAGCAGTTGGCATTTTTGAGACTGTAAAATAAATCCTTGTGTATTTGTTTGGCACCACATTTTTAATAAGAGACTTTTTTATATATTAGATAAGAACTTGGGGTTTCTGAATTTCACACAGTTTCAGTTGTGAAACTTACTCTGTTGCAAAATAAAACTTTGTAATGCCACTTTAGTTTCAGTCAGTGATGAAATCAAAGAGGAAAATTGATGAGACGGTGGGCAGTGCCGTGTCTGGATGCTGGGCAGAGGAAACTTGTGGAAGAGATGGGAGCACATGGTGTGTTGGCTGGCCTTTTTACTGCAGATGGCCTTTTTGATGTGGAGCTGAAAGAGAGTTAGACAGACAGAGACACAGAGAGGGCTTATATAGTATAGTGAGATCACATAGTGCAATTCAATCAAAGGCCAAAAGCTATTTCAATTTCTTAGAGGTCGGGCCCATCCCGGTTCTACACTGGGATAGTGTCTCCTTCACTTGTCCTGCTTACAACCATGGCTTTTCTTCTGGATCTGGACTGACACCTTGGCACTCTTGATTTGCAGTTGTTTCTTCATCATCCTCAACGGAACATGAACTTTGATTCATAAGTTAAGTACAGTAGCAAGTGAGGTCTACAGAAGCAAAAACAAGCAGAAAGTCTGAAAATGTCCTCCTCTCCTCTCCTCTCCTCTCCTCTCCTCTCCTCTCCTCTCCTCAACTCTCCTCAAAACCAAAGCAGAATAAAGACTCTGTTGTGATCAACCACAGGTTCAAATTGCAAGTGCAGTGCTTTCTGGAAAATAGGGGCTGTCAACAGGATCATAGGGCGACACAGAGTTCCAAGTGTGTTTGTGTTTGTATACTGCGTAAGCATTCTTGTGTTTCTCCTACATAAACTGAGCTACGACAACAGGCAAGCTCTGCCTCTGCTGCACCACACTAAATATTTGCCCTTTCTCCAGACTGGGCTTCTGTCCCACCCATGATTAGGCTCGCTCTTGGTACTTTTATTGGTGTAATTTCTGGACATCCGGCCCATGTTTCCAAATGTCACCTTTTTTTTTTAAGGCAAGCATGACTTTACAGTGACTGTGCTGACCTCTCTCAGAACAGTCAAACGCTAAAGGACCTCACAACTACACAAAATTCAAAGTAACGCTCATTATCTTCAGTGAGGAAAACAGGCTTCTGAACATTGACACACACACACACACACACACACACACATTATGGGGCACACGGGGAGGGTTATTTATGTGAAGACGGAGCTGTGGATGAGCTGGATTGTGGTATTGTGCTTTTTGCGAAATTAAAGCTTTTTTTTGCCCCTTATTTTTTTCTTTCCTCATACAAGTTCAACCAAACAGAGAGAATACAGTCAATATTAAGTCAATTATAAATATTTATAATCTACACATTTTAAAA
Organism: Seriola aureovittata; assembly: GCF_021018895.1. Taxonomy (NCBI): domain Eukaryota; kingdom Metazoa; phylum Chordata; class Actinopteri; order Carangiformes; family Carangidae; genus Seriola; species Seriola aureovittata. The sequence continues at coordinate 9,882,474 of NC_079385.1, forward strand.
ATCCTGTCAATCACGAAGATGTGGGGGATAAGCTCACAGCAGCTGGTTGGTCCGGATGTGATTTGCATGCCACAGAAAGCCTCAGCTTGCATCCCCGTTTTGTTTTTGACTTTGCATGCCTGCTTGTTCTCAGCACAGATTAAATATAGAAGTTTTGTTCTCGTTGAGGATAGATGTTTTTTTCCTTTTCCCCTCCACTCACACATATACACACACGCCGGCACACACAACACAGAGACGTGAAGTATTGACGCCTGATGCTGATGGCGATTCATTATTGAAAAGGAAATCGCCTCAATATGAGTAGAGTTTGTTATTCGGAGCTTTGTTCTCATCATCTATATTGCAGGGCATCTTTGTCAGTCAGCGCAGTGAGATCTTTTTCTTCTCTCTGTGTTTGTGTGTTGTAGAGAAAGAGTTTTCCACTCTCTGTAGTGTTTGTCAGTGTTACTGTCCTAATAACTAACTGCCTTATTTTTAAGTTGATAGAAATCTGAGATACAGTACTGTTCAGTTTATCCTAGCAGTTGGTCTCTGATAACATCTGCTCAGTGTCTCTGCTTGGCTGCATGATCTCTGAAAACACAATGTTGGCCCTCTTGAGTCACAGGAACCTTCTCAAAGGAGTTCATTTTTCTGCTCCTCTGTCATTGTCTTATTTTTCTTGTCCAGTTCAGACAGATAATTAGTCTGTCTGCCCATAGTTACAACTGTGACCCAAAGCATCCAGTCACTGTCCAGTGTTTCCACAGAATTATAATTTATTTTTGGCAGCAGCTCACTGGGGGAGGGGTGGCTTTCTTAAAATAATTATTAAGTAATACCATAAATCCATATATAAGTAATTGCCAAGTACTTAGTAACAAATAAACAACTAAAAGATTGAAGCCATTTCTTCACATTGTGTCAAACAAATAACATCCCTCACCAACCCAACCAGAATTGGTGAGATTTAATTACGTTTTGTGATTGGACAGTGAGCACAGTCCCAGTACACAAACTCAGAATGCTCTCATGCGCACCCTGAATGACACAAAGAGAGAACTGGTAAAGAGATAACAAGGGACACACTGTAAGGGAAACACTGCAGTCAGATCAGAAAATCAGGACATTATCTCAATATCTGTGTACTGATGGATACTGACGTACATAGCTATTGAGATCACACACAAAATAGAAAGGGAAACATCAGTCTGAGAGGCTCAAGCTGTGTCTGACATTACTGCAATGCTCACTCATTCATTCTTCTCTACATACTACACATTCTGTACAGTAAAGCACTCTATAGTGAGCAGTAATTTGACATTTTGGATAGTCTATCATTTTGCATTGTTGCAAGAGTCAAAGTGTTGTATAGCTGTAATTTACATATATCATATAATATAATATCATATCATACCATTGTCCTCTTCAGAGAAACAGGGGAGACCTGGTTTATGGTGAGAAACCACAGGAAATCTCAGATACCTTCAGGTAGAAATCATATTACCACACGAACCAAAGCTCCTACCTTTACTTCGCTCTCAAAAATATATTGAGAATAGATCTGAAAACTGATCCGGCAACAGAGTTCACCTGAAGCTGTAAAGTTTGAACATGTCAGTGCAGTAGGATTTCTGTCTTACTATATCAGATTCAGCAATTCATTCAACAACCTAAACGACAATATAGGTCGTCTGTCGCTACTCTCAGATACAGCCCATGGGACTGTACAAGTGGCAGGCGTACCGGTCCTTTGTCGTCACGGAAACAATAATACGTCCTGCAGGAGTGTACCAGCAGCAACCGTACTGGACCTGTGTCGTAGTGGTAACAATAAACACACAGTTAAGGGTGTGGAACGTTCATGGTTTGGTTAGGTTTCGGCATAAAAACAACTTGGTTGTCAAATTGTGACGGACAAAAGAATCAACATTTGTAAACCCATTCATCCACGCCAACCTCCTCCTAACGTGGACTGTGTTAGTCTTTATACTAGGTCAACTGACTTCCTCCTTTGCCCCCTTCAAAATTAGTTCGGCCGCTAGAGGTTGACTAACCATAAAATGTAACAGTTGCTTGTAATAAGCTGCTTGCACACAAGACCTAGCCTGTCTTTTTTTTTTTTTAATCAAAATTTTTTTACAGTTTACATTTGTAACAACAGAAGTTGTAACAATATATTATAGCAAGCATTTGGATACAGTAACCAGTTGAAATTAAAAATGATCTGAATACTTAGTATCATCTTTGTGTCAAAGAAAAACAAAGTCTGAAAATAACAACCGGCAACTAATTTCATGAAATTTCTAAACCATCTCCCAAAGTCACATTTGTCATCTCATCAACAAGCGTCTGATTGTCACTTTAGCTTAGCATCCACTTGATTTCATAATTTATTCAGAAGTTAGGACGTGTCTCTGCATGTGTCGGTGTTTGCGTGCGGGTTTGTGTGTGTGTGTGTGCTTGTATGGGTGGGCGAACTGGCAAAGTGTCCCCTCATAAGAGTGCTTGTTGTGTGGCATTCTCTCTTGATTTCATGCTTTGCTGATGGAAAATTAGGCCCCGGCGTATCTCTGCATGAAGAGGAGGTGTAGGAGGAGGAGGAGTGCTGATGGTTGCTGTTATTGCCTCAGGACACTTTCCCCGACAACAAGAAAACTAGAGCGATGAGGAGGGAGGGAGGCTGTGTCATTGGCTGCTAATGCACTCTAAACAAGACGATGAGACACATGGAATCCCCAACGCGATGCTAAGAAGCCTCAGAAAAGAACATGTCTCTCTAACTCTCTCTCTCTACCACTTCCCCCCATCTTTTTCTCTCCATATTGTTGTAAAGTGCAGTTATGAGTCTGGCATTCAAAAACATATTAAATGTACTCTGCCTTTTTTGTGCTGGTTTTGAATGGCATGTAGAAGTGTTGAAGACTTCATTTGCATTTTTTGTCTTGTTTTTTTTTTTTTTTTTTTTTTTTTTTTTTTTGCCTGTCTGTTGCCCAATGAAGCTCTGAGGATAAAGTGCTTAAAGGACTGCAGGCACTTCACTTGAGTTGTTTGGTTGTTCAAAGATACGCCACAGTACACCGCTAGTTGAAATGCAGCTCAGCCCACTGTCAGACGTGTGAGGAGCATTTTGAGGCATAGAAAAAAAGTTATAATCCAGCTATGTTATGTAAGTGGAATAAGAGCCTTGTATATTGTCGGGTGTCTGTGTTCATCATGTCACAAAGATCAAACGTTGCACAAACGATTGTAAAGTTTCTCTTTGATATGTGAAAAATTTAAAAAAAGTAAAGTTTCCATTTGTTGTTCCATTGTTAACCATTTTAATGGTTTCAAAGGGGAAAACAGCAACAGTCTATGCAATTTTTAATTCTAATTCAGTTTGTTGGTTTTATTAATGTTCATACAGTCTGAAACTGTATTTTCATTTGTGAATGTTTTAACATTGGCACAAATGCGATGATACCAAGGCCAAGTTCTAATACCCTTAAGGATCCATGGAGTTTGTTAGAGAAAGATCCTTTAGAGTGTTCGAACTGGGCCTCTGCATCATCTGGTGGTCTTTGTCCTCCCTGTGGGAACAGTAACCTCACAGTCATTGTGAATACTGTGGTCACGGAAGAATACACTGAATGGACTGCATTCCCGTCCATGATTATGTGTGTGTCTGCAGGCATCTGTCCGTGTGTCCTGGAAAGTAGAAAAAAAAGTACTTACCCTATAGTGACGCTTCACCAGCCAATGCCCCTTATACTTGGCCTCTGCTATTATGTAACAATGTAGGTTTTTCCAAACATGTGATTTTTCCTGGAAAAAAACTATGTGAATTCACTACCGTGGTATTTAATGTGTACTGTAATCCTTTAGTGTTTCTGTGGTACTATAGTTTTAGTCACACTGTTTCACATGCAGAACTTTCGTTCCAATATCAGTGTTTCTCACAGGTTATCATCTTTTTTAACCCCCAGAGGGCAGTTATTGATAACTTGTGATTGATATCTCATTTAGTGGGTCAAGAAACATTTTTTCAAGGGAACCTAGTCCCTTAAATATGATAAACTGCTTGCATTCATTTAGTTTACTATGAATTGAACAATTGATAATCAATTGTCTTTCCGTTCAGAAAAGATTCACTAAAGTACTGCATCATAGGGGCATTGACTTCTGGCTATTGTAGATCATCATATTCTCTCAGCGTACGGAAGAATTGAGCGTCGATTGTGTGAAAACTGCATCAGCAAGAACACCCTGCTTCATGCATGATGTTACCAGAAATGCTGAATTTGAGCTCTCATAATGAGCATTTTCAGGAGCACAACAAGCACTTGGTGATAAAGTGTACAGCCACACCACAGTAATATTGACATACAGTATAAGTCAGCAGTTCACTCAGTCGAGCAAAAACTTGGAGCTTTTGGAGGAATTTTTGGGGTTCTGACTTGAGATTGGTGGTTGACAAGGTTTTTCCCAGCTGAAAGGGAAAAACTGTTTACTTGTCTGAGCAACAAGAAGAGGAAAGAGAAGGGGGGCACAGGGAGTGCAAAAGGGAGCACGGCGGTGTCTAGATGTAAAATTGTCCATAACACCTGGGGCCACTCAGCGCAGTGACGCACACAAAAGAACGCTGGCTGTGTGGACTGGCAAACAGCAGCTACATCTGGACCAGTTTCCCATCAGGGAGGGGCCTGACTGAGCTGACTGCTCTAACTGGATTGGACTTGACTTGATGTGGTGCATGATTTTTGGACAGGGAGACGAGCTTGATGTGGAGTGGTCAAGGCTTTTTATGGCATACTTCTTGTCAGAGTACAAGTTTAAAAACAAGAAAACGAGAGGCAGCAAAGAAAGAAATGGAGAGCAGGAGAGAGATGACATAGACATACTGTAAATGTATCAATAGGTCATCACCATTCTTTTCTTTCTCACTCCAGATTCCTGTAATTGAAGTTAGAGCAAATTTAGAATCCCAGATTAACAATCTTAAATGTTCGGTGGAACCCTGCACTTTCCATCTGCTGCAATCACTGAAACTCTAATATTCTATTTCCACAAAGTAATCACTGAGGAAGTTAGGGGAATCTAACTCATTCCAACCCATCTGAGTCCACAGATAAATCAATATTCACAGACAGAGCCTAATATTTGGTGTGGGATGAGACTTTTTTGTATGATCTCACAAGCAAATGGTGCTGGAAAGGACTTTTGAGGATGGAGGGGAAAGACATTTGAACCTCAAAGGCAGAGTCCACCACTGTGAGCCAAGACTTAATTACAATGACCTTACAACAGGGCAGTAGCCTAAAGCCACGCATTCAGGCTAACCAAGCACCCCCACCAGTGCACAATACACCCCCTGCCGCCATCAGACCTGATAAATGAGTTCTTTTCCTTGATTGCTGCATCAGGGCCGAGAGCGGGAAATGGGTAGAAAAAAAGCGTAGGGAGGGAGGGAATGAAAGAGTGAAAGGGAGAGGAAGGCAGTAAGATTGTGAAGGAGGGAGAACTGAGGAGAAAGTGAACAAGAAGTACAGAACAGTGCCAGACTGATAAACTGTAGCAGTGATGTAAGTTGGCGCAGTAACTTCTGGGACTTCAGCCCAGATTGTAGTATAGTTGTAGTTTCTCTCAGAGGCCTGTTTGTTTCTGTCTTTCTTCTGTTTTTTGTAAATACAAGTTTTACAATAAGCTGAAAATTGAAGTACTGATTATCCGAGGACATCTAGTTCAATAAACAAGAACTGGTGCAAACACACACAACATAGTCATGTGAAACAAACTGACTTACTTTTCTTTTTATGATTCTGTATGCATTTTTAAAGATGTCTGTGAGGCCAGTTTTAGCTTAGTTATACAAGGCTGGGGGTTTAAAGGAATAGTTTGACATTAAGGGAAACATTCTTGAGATAGATAAGAGGATTGATACCACTCTGTTGTCTGTCTGTTAAATATAAGGCTTCAGCCAGCAGCAGGTCATCTTAACTGAGCACAAAGACTGGAATTAAGGGGAAGCTGAAGTGTCAAAATGACAAATTTACAGTTTTACGGCAAGTTATATGCTGGACCAGTAACTTCCTTGAGTAACCTCCCAGATAATTTTCCTTTTACCCTTGTGAGATATGGTAAAATGAGATACAACATGTTAATTAGTGAGCTTTAGCTGATAGGACTGTAGGTGGGTTTGTTACCTTTGAAGTGAGCCAGGCTTGCTCTTTCCTGTTGTTTCCAATCTTTGTGCTAAGCTAAGCTCACTAGCTGTTGGCTGTAGCTTCATAATCAGCGGACAGACACGAGAGTGGTATCAATCTCCCCGTCCACCTGAAAGCAAATAATGTGAAACTCTTTGTCCTCATAATCCGAGCACAGTTACATTAGTGTCTGAAGCCACCGTTTCTGTCACCATAGTTTATAAATAAATTCAAACAAGGTGGGGATTTCTCTTTTTTTGAAAGTCACAACTTAATAACTGCTAATTAATAATGGCTATATTTATTTAACAATTCAGCACACCTTCAGACATATGGATGAATTTGACCATGTAAGCCCAGCAGAATTTTTGACATAATCATAACATGATTGTCTACGGTCACTGACACACACGTTTTTGAAAACATTTTCTGTAATCTGAAAAATGGATGATTGTAAAGCTACACAAATGGCTTTATGTGTCTCTTCCTGAGAGGTTTACGCATACTTAGAGCACATCGCTCAAAACTCTGTGAATTTCATTGACATCCACTGTCACTTATTTGGTTTTTTTACCGGCGGCTGATTTACTCGTTTTGAGAGTCAAGCGTACTGTACACACACATGCACACACACACACGTTGACAGAGTTGCAACACTCGCAATTTGCATTCCACACTCTCCCCATCACTCTCTATTTCTAAGAGTCACTGGCTGCCATGAGTTGAACTTGGTTTTTGATTAAGTGTTTGTAGGTAGCGCCTCAGGCCCGTCTCTCATAGATAAGAAGCAGTAATCCTTCTGTGTGTGTTATTGTGTGTTTTTTTGGAGGATTCTGTGGCTGTCTGCCGTGGGACCGAGAAAACAGTTTAAAATTCAAGAATTTAATTTCGCTATATTCTCCCAACTGAAAATGAAGTGTCATTAACTTCCTGTCACTGCTTTTATTTTTTGAATGAGGTTTTAAATGAGCCTCTTTTCTCTTAAGTCGATTCCATGTCAGATTTCTAATGACAAAACAAATCAGAATTTAGCACAAGCACTTAATCTCATTCATCATCTCTATTTAAGATCAAAACATCTGATGAGTAGATTATTTTTTCTTTTCCCTGAAGAGGATCCCTTCTTCCAAAAACCCCCTTTTAGGAAGTGTTCCCATGTTTGACAGCATGCCAGTCTTAACAAAGGGGAAATGCTGAGTTCCCTTTAATAGATCTATATTCATTTTCAAATGAGTTGATTAGCCAGCACAATGTCATTGGATTCAGGGGCCCATTACACATTTATGATGGTAAATTACTGAACATTTACAATCCAAATGAAATTTCATGAGGAGGGGATATTGAAAAAATGGAGGGAGAGAGACGCTTTGCGTTCATCCCTGTAGCCTTGCCTCATTGCATTTCTCTTCCTCTCGCTCCCTCTCTGTCTCTCTCCCTTTCTCTTTCACCCCCACTGTCTTTTCCTCCGTCTCTCGCACTCTCTCTCCCCTCTTGTCTGTTTCTTTTTCATATATCACATCAGTGCCCCCTGTGGTCCAACTGGGCATCACACAAGTGTCTGTAGCTGTGTTCACTCACACAGTTCTGTCGCTGACATTTTAGAAAGTGTTGTTTTCATGCCGCCATTCGAATAATATGGGCTTATCTACAGGTAAGTGTACAGGTAAACATTTAGTGATAGTGGTTTTCTCTTTAAATATGCTGCGATACAGACAGAGTGTGGTGAAAGGATAGATGTCTGGAGCTGAGGAGGGTTGTTCCCCCTTTGCCTTCGGTGTAGTGTTACATGTAGGTTCAAACGTCCTATAGATCCCTGAGCAAACACCTCTCCTCTCCAATCAGCGCTCAGTACTGTGCAGCCCTGTCATTGCGTCCACATCAATATTTTATTTTGGCAAATTTGCAGTGACACGCATTAGTACAATTAGGGGAAAGTTTTTACTTGGATTCCCATCTTCTACAAGGAGAGAGAGTGATAAAGGGAGGTTGAACTCTCTCTCTCTCTTGTTTCCTTACTCTCTCTCTCCCTCTCTCCCTCTCTCTCTCCAGCATGGCTGGTTCGTTCCTCAGCCCTCCACCTCTAAATAATTCATCATCCAATCAATCATTTTCTCTTTGTTTTGGGCCCCAGTGCCTGAGATGAAACGGCCCGCTGCCAAAGCTGCTTTGCCTCATCTGAGGCCTAGAAAACATGATCTGCTGCTGAGATTACAACACACACACACACACACACACACACACACACACACACACACACACACACACACACACACACACACACACACTCACATACATACACATACACATACACCAAAACGCACCTAGCACTGTAGTGCTGGTACCATATATTCACTGTTGGGAGTGATACACATTCATACAAATACAACAGGCACACACACAGGTGCAATGACGACTTGAAACATTTCTACATTTGATTCAAAATGAATAGATGTTTGACCAAAAATTAATCTTTGCTGACAAGCAACCTCATAATTTACTGTGTTCAAAATGTATGAAACAAAAACAAAATGACTGGCTCACTTTTGTATTTACACTTATCTATTCATTGTGACCAGACAGTTGTCAATCAGCTTATTAAAGACAATAAATATGGAAAACTGCAATTGCAACAATGTGTGATGTATACAATGATCACATTAAGAGGAATGATATGTAGAGCATTCCTGTTCTTCTCCCTTTGTCAAACACTACTCTCTATAGTTATATGTGGATAATCTAATTTTTTCCTATTTGCTGTTTACAGATAAATAGTCAAATCATTCTACTTGTTTAACACTTTTAAATAATGAGCCTTTTTAGTTTTTTAATGGCATGCCATTTTAAGGGAGTTCTGTAATAGAACACAGACTCTGTGTCTGATCTCCCCGCTGTAACACTCAGGTTTGGTTAGCTTATCTAAAGGGCCTGTCTCCGCCTTAAAGCCCGTGTGGAGGCAGCCTTAATAGGGGGAAATGTCTTGGACAAGTGATTTGAAGATATTTTGCTTCATCCCTTTGGAGCGCTCTGCAGGTGATGCCGCGAATGTCTCTTTCGTTTGATGTCGAACAACACAGATCCGCTATTGAGTGATAGCTTCAAATGCAGAAAGAGTGAGACCCTACGTGCTGCTCCCCCTACTTGAGCTACATCAGAGAAAACTGACATCTATTATGGTAAAGAAAAGACAAGTGTTTGAAAATTCAAGTACGCACACTGCAGAAGTGTCAGGATTTTTACAGAGTGCAATTTTTTTTGTTCACTCTCTTTTTTGTTAACAAGGTGGTTTTAAGCCAAGCATGTCTATATGAACTCTGTTGGATAGAGCATGAAAGGATGCTGCTAGCCCATCATGGTAATATTTTAGCCCCCTAAAAAGTCACCACAAGTCCCCTGTGTCCTTCTAACAAGAGGAGATTAAACCCTCAGACTATGAGCTTAAATTCAAGCTATTTTATCATCTCACTCTCTCTAACTTTTTGCCACCAAGGCTCCAGCAGTCTCTATCTCATCTTGTCACCTGGACTCTTAGACTTCAGTGTTATTTCAAAAATCTAGATTGAAATTGAATGATTTTTATTCTTAGTTACTGCCTTACAATATTTGATTTACCTCATTTTCTGAATTTTGCAATGAAACCTAACAAAACCAATTTTTTTGCACTTCCTTCTCTTTCACCTTAGTGTGGGCAGGGAATTCTGCAGGAACTACATTTTATTAGTTGGCTGTGTGTGTGTGTGTGTGTGTGTGTGTGTGTGTGTGTGTGTGTGTGTGTGTGTGTGTGTGTGTGTGTGTGTGTGTGTGTGTGTGTGTGTGTGTGTGTGTGTGTGTGTAACTGATAAATTTGATTTGTCCAAACAAAAAAAAGTTCTATCAGAATGTTTAAATTCATTTTAATGTGTATGAATCTTAAAACTGATCATGAGTGTGGGTTTGCATCTTTCCATTTCATACTGACTGCCTGCATTGCTGTCATTTGGGTGGCTGCTCTCCTCATTGTGGAGTTTGTAAATGGTTGGCATCTTGCCCGTGGAGGTCAAACATTATTATTATTTAGTGTTAAAAATGAGTTATCGTACAAAAATTTGATGTGGTAATGCTTGCATTATTTTACCAATCCATGGTGCATTGATGGTGGTTTAGGCCTGTTGCTGTTAAGTTTAGCAGCATGTTGCTACATGATCAATTTTTCTTGACAGTTATTAAACTGATGACAGGAGGGTGAACAGAACTTGTGGTGGAGAAGATGAAAGTGATGATTAAAGTGTCAGATAGTGGGGAAAAGCAAATTAGTGCATCTTATGAGATGAAAGTCTGGGCCTATATTAGTTTTTATAGCACTGGCTGGTGGGACAAACAAACTCACAGAGCAATCTGTAAATCTGTCTAATGAAAATGAAGTGCATGGGAAACAATCAACATGAATAGCACTTCCATTTGTTATTACATGATAAAGGGAATGGTTTTAAGTAAGAAAGCCCCATGCAGCTGTTTACTCCACTATTAGTTGTTATGGCTGAAAGCTTCAACTAAATACCCCAAATGTGTAATGTAAAATTCCTAATTTTACTATTGAAAAGAGGAAACTCTTACCCCTGAAGCTTGTAGTGTAGATACCACTTATACCTCAGCACATGAAATCTAATAGCCTTGTTGAAATGTGCCGCAGGGGACTCACGCAGTAAACGCATGTCTGAAGTCTGATAAATAGCTGAGGCCGATGAAGAGACATTATCTCTAACTGACCTGGGTACTGTAAAAAGACAAACAGCTTTATTTATCAGACTGGCAGAACCACATCATCATGACACGCGAGTGCATGGGAAGTAAATAAAACACTCTTGCAACATAAAAAAAAAACTTAGGGAGAGGGAGATAGAGTTAAAGAAAGAGGGTATAGAGAGATGGATGAGAAGAGAGGAATAAAGGGGGTGGGATGCGAGAAGAGCAAGAGAAGGGGACAGGCAGCAAGTGTCAGACGGAGAGCTGAAGGATCACCCAGGGCCTCGTAATCATGCCTTGTAGGGCTCAACGTCAAGCAGCTCTAGTGTGAATGAGCGATCACACCTACCTGCCCCATGTTTGTCCCTCTCTCGCTCTCTCTTTCTCATTCTCTTCCTCCCTCACACACACACACACACACACACACACACACACACACACACACACACACACACACACACACACACACACACACACACACACACACACACATTCATACTCAATAACACCATGTGCAGCAAGTGCAATATCTGCCCCACTTCATGAAATAAATTGGCCACCTACCAAAGACAGCAAGAGTCAGATTACCTCCAGTGAGAAGTCGGTTATCGCAATTATTGTTACAGAATGTGTCGAGAATCTGTTCAATTATGTCATTCCAAAACATGGCCTCAGCCTGCGTGCCCCCTGAATTGTAAGATATTTATTAACAATTATGAATTAATTGAAGAAAATATTTGGTTCATATATGTCAGTGTAATTTAAGCAGGAAAATGTGATGAGTTCTTGGTTTTTATTAGAATATCATTAACCCTCTTGTAATTAACCTCGTTCAAAAATTAACCACATGTTATTATCAAACCAAGCAAATAATTGAAGCAGCAGCTTAATTTATAATTTGACAATTTCCTGCCTCTTTTTTCTCCCTCTTTCATGTATTCCTTTAATAAAAAAAAAAAAAAAGGGAAATGGAGAGAAACATTTAAGAGCGGTGACTTTAATGAACATGTAGCATGGTGAAAAGGAGAGGCAGAATTAACTTACATAAATGGCATCTGTGGTCTGTCCTCTTAAACTGGACTGTTTTACCCTCGAGAACCCCCCAACCCCACCCCCCACCCCCCACCTCCCAAGTCAAGGAGCTGGTGTGTAAAGCTGGGCCTCCTACTTTCTCCAAGACACAGACAGAGGCCACGGGGGAATGGTATGGAGATTCGGCCTTGGTGGATAACACAACCAAGCTTATGTATAGGTTACATAGACCAGCTAAGCAAGGTCTGGATGTCAAGGCTCAGAGGAAAGGAGGTGTAGTGGATGTGTGTGGCAAGAGGGTGGATGTTAGATGAAAAATGTTGCATGGTATGGTATTTTTAGACCGTCCATTGAGACGATATTGTTGCCCACTTGGATACGTTTAATGTCAAGTATGTTGTGCCAGATTATGCAGAGGCTGTCCATACAGGCCCAGTGCATGCAATGGTATTCATTCCAGGCCGCCATTCCTTTTGACAATAATGAATATTATGTTACTGGATTATAATTATTGATGCATTAAAATGTTCATTACTTTCATGTTGCAGCTGGTAAAAGTAAGACTAATTTTAAATACTTTACGACTATTGGGTAGCTTTGGATTCATTGGATCATTTATTTGTTGCTTAAAGTTATTAAGTAAATGTAGTTCAGTAAAAAGTGCAACATTTACCTCTAAATTCTGGCAGATTTGAAGTATAAAGTAGCATAAAAATGGAAATACTCAAGTAAAGTAGACACCGTTATTTGAGCCAGTTACTTTTCCAACACTGATGTAAACTACGTTGGCTTGACCCCTACTTGTTCCCCCCTCAGTTGTGAGACATCAATGAACCCCATTCCTCAGAGAGTAGGAGTGGCTGTCCGCCAATTCTGCCTCATCATTGACCTCAATGGACCGCCACCACAAGTCTTCAGGACAGATGTTTAACTGCCATACAAAACTCCATGGCTCACTGCCTATTCAATCACTCATGTGACAGTTAACGGCCCACAGTGGCTAATGATTTTCTGTCATGTTCAGGCCACGCTGCGGAACCGGAGGATTAAATATCGGCTGACGATGGACACATCAACTACTACAATGGCCCCTGTTCATCAGCAAACCCTCATTCTGCCCTGTCCCCTGTAACACCTCTGGAGGAAAGTGAAGTATGGGGCAACCTTGTGCCGCTCATGGAGGGCCACTTCGTTATCATCCCTCTGTCTGAAAGTAAGCCATTAATACAGTATGCCCCATGGCCTTTGGGAAATTTTGCCAAGTTCTCAATAATAATCTCAATGTTTACTGGGAGAATGGCAAGATGCTCTAAAACATATGCATGAGGTGACTCAATTATACTCACTCCATATACCAGCCTCAAAATGTGGAGGGTTGGTCACACTTCATGCATTGTTTCTTTCATTAGGAAATATTCACTTCCTACAATTTCACTTCAAATTTCACAAGTAAAATATTCCCAACTTTTTTTTGCTTATGTTGCAGTTGTACCATCTTCTGCAGGAATGTCAGTTGTCTGTGTGTACACAGAGATTTTGAAGTTTCAGGCCACTAGCTCTCTTGCTCTGCAGGCCCAACTCGTTTCCTGGAAGCCCCTGTTCAGTCCTGTGTTGTGTCTGAACATGTATCTTGTATTCATCCAGGCTCCTTCCATGGCTCTCCTCCTCTACACATCAACATTGTTTGCTGGATGGGCATCTCTGGCCAGAGCTGTGTAGAAACTTTAGAGTATTTATTATTCAAAGGCCTTGTTCCTTATGCTGTTTTAGTAAGGGGGGAGCAAAGGTGTGTGTTTGGTAGAGAGAGATGCAGGGCTGACACTGTCACTGACAGGGGGAGCTTCAAAATCCCACAGTCGACTTCCCCCCCATTATTTGTTCTAGTCCAGGAAGGCACAGGCGAGATCACACAGGACTGGAGCTCTGTGAGTGTGTTTGTATGTGAGTGCACACTGTGTGTGCGTGTGTCATTGCCCGGCATTAGTACTGTGGTGTCTGTGTGTTGCACATTGTATACAGTATGTATATCTGTGCACTTTGTATGAAGTGGTACACTGCTGGATTGTAGTTATACCGTGGTCGGTGTGTCTGTGTATTTTTAGGTAGGTGAAGGGCCAAATGATTGCAGGTTGACTTTATTGTGTAGATTGTGTGTAGAGAAGCTTTCACTTAGCTGTCATATGGTGGTTTGTTATTACTGGCCTTGGCAGGTTAGTCTTGAGAAAGCAGCTTTTATTGAGCTAGACTGAAAGTTTATTCACAAAAAATCAATTTCATTGATCTGCTCAATTCATTTGTGGTTTACACATATCTGTATTTACCCAAAACATTGCATTTAATCAATGAAATTAATCACACTCTCATGTTGTCTCTTCCTCACACAACTGCATAGACAAACACATACTGACAAACCACACACTCTTTCCCATTGCAAACAGTCATAATGAACAGCACCAAATGTCTACAGCCTTCAGTCCTCCCTCTCTCCCACTAGGAAACCCAACTTTGCACACTTTACATACAATATTCATGCCATGTCTGAGAATAAGGATTCACGGTCTGGTCATCTGAAAAAACCCTGGCAATCACTGATTGTCTCTTGTCCTTATGAAAGAGAATAATTCTTTAACATGCGCCAAGACTGTTCAAAAACAGCCTTTTTTGATGAGTGACACTTCCCGTCCTCCGGATGCTTTTAATGTGTCGAACTCATTAATAAAGCAGCACCCCGGAGAGCGAGACAGGGGAGACATGAAGTGTGAGAGTGTGTGTGTATGTGTGTGTATAACTTTTGGTGTTTGAATTGTCAGGTGTGATTTTGGGACTCTGATCTTCACACAACAAGGTTCAGTCACACTAGTTGTAGTGCTATTTATCGTTTTCTTCTCTGACAATCTACCAGTTTTCTTTCTGAGCAAAGCGGTGGGCTTTTTTTTTTTTTTTTTTTTGTCAAACACTGAATATTAAAAGAGTCAAAAGTTAGATGTGGTATTCCCTGCAGTGAGGTGTGTTACCCGCAAAAAGAATGAGGGGGAGAGAGAATTCTAAATTACTGTAGATGTGCTCTATCAGAAAATAATTCTGTTTTTTCCCCCGAAATGTCATCTGCAGCTCACTATATCTGTTAGCATCTTTTGTTCTGGATTTTTCTGTCAAATAGTCAAACTGCAGCTTGCTCTTTGGTTCATTCTACCACAAATACAAAAGAACATCACTGCAAATTTGCTTATCAATGTGTTCTTTCAACATCTGTACGGTTGCTTTGTTATAATTTTCCAGAATCAAATGTGTGTGGTTATAGTAAAGCATTTAAATGGTAATCTTCAACTGGCTTTTGTGTCCGCACTGCTGCTGTGTGCGTGCTTGCGCAGTAGACTCAGCTGTTGAGTTGTGTTTAGGCTTCTCAGGCGTCTGTATTAAAGCTTAATGCACTTCCATTCTAATAAGGCATGCGGGTTTTGATGAATGCAATGAGTGCATGTTTTGAAGTTGTACAATATGCACAGCAGCATCTTATCTATGTAATGCATGCAAGGGTGTTTATGAAGCCTTGAGGTACAAGAATGTTTTTCTAAGTGAACTTCTCTGTGCAGAATGCATTTTAAGTGGCTTAGACATACAATACATACACACAAACACATGCACACTAACGCAAGAGACACACACAGTCACGCACAGTAATTTAGAACTGTAGGCTTTTAGTCAGCATATTAAATGTGTCAACTCATAAAGTAAAATGCTGTAAATGCTTTCAATATTCATGTTTTCGTATTTGTCAACCAACATTTCATAACAAATTTATGAAAAAAGCCTCTCAAACTGCATGCTGGGAGAAGGCTTTGTGCAGTGCATACATTTTTGAAAAGACACCATCCATTTAGAGCTCATCATCAGAGATTTGCATCCCAAGCCTTTGAAAAATAAAGATAAATATTTTGTATCATGCATTTTTTAAACTCTCCACCAATAAAACATAATTCCTAAGATTGGATTTGCGCTGGGAGTAATTTCTTGTTTTGTTGAAGAGCAACACTAATGGACTTTTATGTCACTTTGTTTAGTGAATAATTAACACTTATACAATATGTACAATCAAAGATTTGTATTATTGATCATTACAGTTGTTTTTCGAATATTCCTCGGCAGCAGTTTGTTGTGAATAAATAACGGGTCCCCTCAGTAGGCGACTGCATGCAGTACACTGGCTGTGTTTAGTGAGCGCTTTCAGAGCAGCCAACACGCACAGGAAGCAACTTACTGCACTACCTCACTTCATCTGAGACACGAGTTGAATATTTGCTTTTTATTCTGCTTTTCAGCATGTGATTCAACTAAAAGCAAAACTGCTGTGTGTTTCACTTGTCAGGCTAAGCAGTGTTTATAAGATGGCCCTGGCTTTGGAGGTGCTGGTGATGTCTTTCATTGAGAATCTTCCTGTTCCTTTTTTTTTTCTAAATGTTGTCAAATGTTTTAGCCGTAATTCTCAATCTTGCAAAAGTTATGACATAATACCAACAAGTTTTGTAGTGACACACAAAATAGAAAGCGTGTCATTTGACAGAGGATAAACATGCGATCATCTTAGCAGATAGTTTTGGTTTCAGTCATCCCGCCTGACTGAAACTGACCTCTCTACGTCACTTCTCTCACTTGCCCTCATTACCCCTCTCTCTGTTTTTCCATCTTTTGCTGCACCCACCTGCGTCTCATTCCCAACATTCCCCAAGTTTTTATTGGAAAAAGGGTTCACGGTGAGCGCAAAACCCAACAGTTGGAATTGCAAGCTCTATCCCAATAAAAACACATTCACAAGCATGTCTAATGGGCACGGGGCCCGCAATGTAGAAAACAGTCTTCGTATGATCCAAAATATGTTCACACCCACATTTCTGGAGGTCATGAGGTTCAGGAGAGAGGAGCAAAGCAGGTGTTGTTTTAGGGGGCGAACTGTTTTTCTGCTTTGCTTATAAGGAATCTACCACCAGAATCTCTGTGCAGTAGAGATCCTCTAAACCCAAAGAGTATTAGAATATTATAGTATATAGAATATTTAAGTGTCTATATGAAAATGGGTCCTGATGGAATAGGCACGAAAACCTCACAGCAGGAAGCCACTGTTAATTGCATTTTTGAGAGGAAGCAGGAGAGGCCTCAGCTTAACAAACTCTGCCCCTTTTCACATTGTCTTACTACAAAATCAAACTGAATCTACTTGAAATGACGTTTGAAATCATGTTGGATAACATTGTTCAGCTGTTTGTGTGTGGCGGGTTGTCATGACTGTTAGACTGTAGTTTTAGGTAGCTGCTTTTCCACTGTGCCAGTTGTTACAGTCCCAGAAAACCATCACACAAACAGTTTCTACTGCAAAGCACATAACGCAATCACATACTCATTGAACACAATACTTTAAACAACTTCTATATGTGCATTTCTCTCCTCTCTCAGACTGACAGTAAGCTGTGCCTCTGTGAACACTGCAGTCATCCCAGCAATACTGTGGGCCACATAATACTGCTGCTCTCTCCATTTCACCGTGCATTCATCTGTGAAGTGGATAGAGTTGCCATTGGGAAGAGACAATGCAGTTGCAGAAATACATATCACTTTGCCTCGATAAGAGGGAGACAAATAGGAGAAACTGTTTGTTGGGAGCCATCCTCAGCTGGCGCAGGGAGACTCCGAGGTTCTATTTCTTCTGCACAGTTAACCTTTTTCATTAAACCACATTGCATAATTATGGCGAGAGTCAGCGGCATCCTCTATTGTTGTTTAATTAGCCAGCTAATGTTGTTACTCGGTGCTGCAAACCCTTCATTTGTCTTGCTTAAGGAGCCTCTCTCTTTCCATTACCATAGGGAAATTGAGTTTGTTATTTATTGTAAGAGGAGACTATGAGCAGTTGTGTATACATAGGCTATTAAATCTTAATAAGCTCCAATTTCTACTGTTACATTATGTTGATGGCTCGCAATGGCATCTTCATTCCAGTTCCTCTGAGTGTTAGTCATACACAGTGAGACTGCAGGATGCAAAATTTGTGTTTGCTTTATATAGGTCTTCAAACCGAAGCTACAAACTCCCATAAGCCTCCTGTGGCATTTTATATGTGACTTCACTTAGTGTTATGAAGGCTGAGCAGTAGCAGGGAAAGGCAGTGATGGTGGACCATACGTGAAGTTGCAGACAATTATTGATCCCGGCGATATTCTCCAGCACTTAACCTTTACACTAGCTGAACGGGATATGAAGTCTCTTATTGAATGTGTACTTTTATGTTCTTCTCTGGTGACAAGCCTAATCAATAGTCCCCCTCCTCACTCTCATTAGGGGCAAGAGCTTCCAAGACTATCTTTAGCCTGGAAATCTATCTGCCTATGTGCCTGTATGGCCAGCGGACCACTTGGTGGTCTCTTTCAGTAATGCACTGCAGCTGAAGATTTAACAAAAATACTTGATCATTGATATTTGATTTTTGGTCAGATTGGTTTTGGTCAAATGCCACAGAACAGCTATGTGGAGGGTATTTGAGGATGTGTCTTCTAATTGTCCAAATTTGCTTAGAGGCCAGGGGAGACACTTTTTTTAATGTTTATGTAGTAAGGAAGCCACTGAAAGACCAAGACTTTTATTCTCCCAATCTTTTTTTTCCTTATGTAGGCAAGATTTTTCCAGATAAGCACTATTAATCATTCCCCTGCATCTGTTCATTCTTGTACACTTTCACCTGAAAAGTCTTTGCACTCGGAAAATAACGCTTTCCTCGCAATTGCCTGACACATTATCTCATTAAAATGTACAAAGAAAACTCCTTCTCTTTATCTCTGATAATCTAATTAGCATCAGCCAGATGGTTTAATAAGGGATATCGGCGCCGTTTAGCCTCCCAAACGGCCCGCTGGAGGAGAACCGTGGAGGAGGCTCCTCTCTACTCTCCTCTTCACTCTGAATAGCTCTCCAGGGTTCACATTATTGCTTCCTCTGCCTGAGGCGAACCACTCCAACTCAGGAGTTTAGGGAGGATGAATGCATCCAGGAGAGAGACATGCTCAAAGTGAATCAAATAGGCAGAGATGTTGGATACTGCTGGGAATGTTTTAGACCAAATAATGGCAGATAACTGACTTCACCTTTAGTTCCCCCAAGGAGTGAGAAACATTTCAGATTAGGCTTTAAATCTTTCTGAGATATATCAGTCTGTTCAGTGTGTGTTTAATTGTTGCCTAGGTAACATTGTACCAGTTCTTAGCTAGTCTGTGCTTAGGTTATGTGAATTTTACATCATGAAAGCACAAAAGACTTGCATAGTAAAGAAGTTCTGTCTTCCATCCTACAATGCAGGGAGCTCCGTGGTCCTCTAACTTCAAGCTGTTAGGCCTGACAGGGCACCAGTTAAGATAAAGTCAGGCTATCATATCATTAAGGAGGAAAAAGTTCTATGTCCAGATTACATTAGAGGAGTCTTAGTCGTCTGGTTTCTCCGGTTCTGACACTTCTCTCTCCGTAATGAGCGGATGCTGCCGCAGCCGAGACATGAATGCTCAAGTGAAGTCCGGTAGACAAGACATCCTCAGCCAGGCCCTGCATTGGCAATCTAGGCAAATACATCGAGCAGAAAGACGCTAGCCAGCAAGCCAAGCAGCCAGACAGCGGAGCCAGTCGCCCTCAGAGCCAGCAGTGAGAGAGACATGCTCAATTAACTCTCCAACTTCAGCAGGGCTTTTCCTGCTGGCCAGTGGAGAGGAACAATAATGACTGGATTTAGAATAAAAAGATGTGCACATCTACAAAGAAGGGGGTGTGAGTGGGGGGAGAAGATGAGATAAGGGGCTCCCATTTAGATTGACGGTTGGAAATTGTGGAAGGTCAGCGCGGTCTGTGAAGCGTCACCCGGGCAACTGCTGTGGCAAAAAAAACACAGTCCAGCCAAGCCTGATCAGGGTGTGAGGCTTCACTACTTAGCTCTTTCAGCTACTTTCCTCTCTGGCTTTACTTTTTCTCTATCTCTTCTCCAACATATGTCACAGAATGATAGTAGAAACCTCTTGGTGAGGAGAAAGTAATGGGATGTTTTTTTTTTTTTTTTGCGCACTGAATATCATGAGAGTCAGTGAGAGTCACATTGGATAAGACTGCTTCACTGTATGTATTGACAGATCATACTGGGAACAAACGTTTGAAGTAATCTTACAGAATTGGGGGGGGGCACTAAGAAGGTAAACTTAAAAAAAATAAAAAAAATTTATTTTTATAAATGATTTTCAGTAAATCTTTTATTTTCATCTCTTCCTAACCTGGCCTGTTTTTTTTTATAACGCAGACAAGTGCACCAGGTAATCATTGAATGCTAATGAAGTGGTTTATTATTGAGTTAACCAAACTCCAAAGGCACTGCTTAACAAAAGAAAAATGGGTTATTTCTCCATCAACAACATTTAGAGGATCATTAGGAGCAGTTCTACACAAGTGGCCTTAGGTAAAAGAAAGCGCCTGCATCTCTGCCTAATCTGCAACGTCGCTGGCATATGTAGACCGCCACGTGCTAATTGCACTCAGCTGCGAATTGAAACAATATCTAATTGTCGGCTAGATTAATTAGGCACATGTGCAGTTGTGCATTCCTAAACAAGGACCCACATAAATAACATCAGGTAGAACCCAACAGATGGGAATACTCGAGCCTTCTGCGCGAGTTCAGCACAAATTAACACAAACATAAACTGAAGTGGCTTCCCCTTCAGCCACACAAAAACTCTCTTTTTTTCAAAGAGAAAATAATGGTGCAGATTTTTTTTAACTTCAAATGCTGTCTTTAATTTTATATGTATTCCACGTGCAGTTATACAGCTTCTTTAGTATAACATCTGATATACAGCTCATGCAACCTGAGAAATTAGTGTCTTATGCTGTAGCACTTTTACTCTGTTTGACTCTCTTTTGGTATTTTCAGCAGCAGTGCCGTGGTGTTTACATACAGTGTTCCACAGTTTAAAGGAATTTGTAGAGTCAAATCCCTCCTCACATCATAACAGTAATTACATCCCTTAGCACTCGACACAACCTTTCAGTCTTTTTTGCACTTCAGGCACTTTTTAAACTGTTTTACAATCAATTAGACCCCACAGCCCCTTCTGCACCGCAGTAGCTTCAAAAACATTTGTAATATTCACATATACAGCATATTTCACAGTTTCACAATGTGCATATACGGTATGTGTGTGTACACATGTGTCACTGTATGTGCGCGTGTATACCTGTGTGTGCGCGTGTGTTCATTTGTGTGCTTGTGCATTGAACTTTGCCAGGTGCAGAGCACAGATCACACACAGAGAGGTCTTATTAAACTTTCTGCAGACCTCAGTCAAAACTTTGACACACAGAGCTCTGTGAGTTTGTATTAGGAATATTAATGCCCATATTAATTTTGTGTTGACCTTTTGCCATCCACGGGTTCCGTACAGCAGTCCAAACAGAAAGAGGCTGTTTTTAATTCCCTGGTCTAGGGGAAAGAAACACACACACTTGCATGGACGAACAGGCACACATTAATGAAAAAATCTCAAGCTCTAAGCTGCCTGCTTGCACAACACATTATTACATATATTAATATATGATGAAAACACAAATACTCAGTACAGTCTCAGCTTAACTTTATCAGGATCATTGATCCTTAAGATAGACATGAGCTCTTACTGCCACATTTATTCCTCATTTGTTCTCACTTCATCTCAGCATCTGATATTAGTGCATAGATATTATACTTCGCATAAATTGTCGCAACCATTATTCTGTAATTGTTCCTACCTCAGTATGTAGGCACAATGTACTGGCTTCATAAATGGCAAAGCAGCTATTGTTAAGAAATTTAAAGGAAAATTAGTCAGATTCGTTAAAGCACACTTTACAAAGCAGGTGTTAGGAGCTTTAAGACATTGAACAAAGCAAATTACTTTGGTTGAAGAAACAGCAACAGACACATCCCAGCGCGTGGCCTCTCGACACTATTCCCCTCAGAATCATCCTGAAATGCTCCCGGACACAATTTCCAATTGTTTACGGCTAATTTGCGGCTGTTTTCCACACATGTAAACACACCAGCTGAGAAAGCTGTGGTATGTCACGGCATGGCACTTTTCTCTTTTTTTCTTCATCTTCTTCCTGAGAGGAAGCAGTGAGTTAGTTTACCTCCAGGACATGGAGGGTTTGGGGCCATAACAAGCAATAGGCAATGTGACAGGGACAAAGGAAATGCATTAGTCAGCCATGTTGTGTGTTTCTGGGAATCCACTCTGTGTAGAGTTCACTCAGGAGAAATTACATTTCTGCTTTGATTTAATTAAAGCTAAATATTGGGCAATCGTCAGGCACTTGGCAGGGTATGCTTGACACTGTAATTATCTCCTGAGGTGCTTTTGTCTTAAAGGCTGCATTCATGCGTGAAACCAATTCCAACGTTGACTCGTCAAGGGCTGCACATTTTTTTGTTTCTTTGGAAAAAAAAAAGACGCTGTTTGCTTAACGTTCCTCGAAGCCGTCTATAACCTGTCACATGGGCTGAGACAGACCTCTGGTGACATTCAAAGTCATGAGCTGAGGTGCCGTTAAAAACAAATACATCAGCTGCCTGTTAGTTTGTTGCAGGGGAGGAAAATACCACCAGCCTTCAGTGAATTTCTCTATGCCTTTTTGAAGAAAGCACATTTGTAATACAAAGGATGGTCTAATGCAGGAAAAAACAACTACAGTCATGGATTAATGGGTCTTTACCTTTTGTAGCAACCTCTGAATAAAACATTGTCATGATGGTTTAAAGGTGTGTGACAAGGTCTGATTTATAAAGGAATACAGTATGTACAGTATGCATTCAGAATGATGCCTTCCCTCCACTCTTTTTTTATTTACTGTATATATCAACCATCACTTTCAATTCTTTCTGTTCACTACGCTCTCTCTTTCACTCTCAGTTTTCTCTTGAATTATTCACCAGTGTCATCATGTTGACCTGTTCCTTGTCAGCACTGCAGCAGTGTGTGTGTGTGTGTGTGTGTGTGTGTGTGTGTGTGTGTGTGTGTGTGTGTGTGTGTGTGTGTGTGTGTGTGTGTGTGTGTGTATGTGTATGTGTATGTGTATGTGTATGTGTATGTGTGTGTGTGTGTGTCAGCTCTGCAGCTGTGTGGGTGCATCTGTGTGTGTCTGTGTCAGGGCCAGGCAACGCTCTCCTCATCCAGTCCTCGGCTGTAATTTGTGTCACTGACATGAGTTTGATGGGTGAGCAGCTCCGCACAACACTGTGTCACAGGGGTGGAGTGGCGGTGTGCGTGCATGTGTAAATGTGTATGCACTTGGGTGTGTGTGTGTGTGTGTGTATTTTTGTGCCGCCTCTGCATGACTTTGTCTGTCTCCATCCTGAGATGTGGCCATGTGAATCTGCTACGGTGTGTGCTCGTGTGTGTCTGTGTGTTCTTGCATGTGTGTGCACCTGCGAGCACGAACAGCAGTGCAGCTCTTTCCCTGCGTTGCCTGCATCGGCACAGTGTCACAATGAGGAGCCCGGAGGAGACAGCCGAGGCCGTGGCGGTGAGGCGCTCACAGCTGCCACTTGTCACATTAGTCAGCTCAAATTTGGAAGAAATCAATTCGGAACCTTAATTCTCTCGACGACTCCCATAGCCAGTGAAGCCGAAGAGCCTTGGCCACCGGCAGCCCCCCCCCCCCCCCCCACTCTCCTCAAACCACCACCACCCCCCACCCCCCAAAAGATGAAGAATCGACTCCCGAGGGACACAAGTCATCAATCTTAAATCACCTCTTCCAAACTAATGGCAGTCCCAGCCCGGCCAGTCCTGCTAAATTGAATTATTACTGGATTGACAAAAAACTGCTGAGAATATTTTTGAAGGAAGGAAGGGAAGGCTGAGTGTGTCTTAATGACAGGAAGTGGAAGGGAAGTGGTCGGTGTGAGTCATGAAGGGGGGTGGAAGTTGTACTCATGCACACGCATTCACACACAGACACAACTTGCCTGTGCAAACGTTCTCACGTGTGTTCAAAATTGCATGCGCTTTAACACCAGCAGCATGCTTAAACACACTCTCTTTCACCTGTTTCACTCGCACACACACATACACCACTTACACGCACGCGTTTCTCCGGCTACGTGCCGTATGCTAATGCTCATCATCAGTCAGGGCAGATTAATGCCCCGGCTCTCAGCTAGGCAGGCTAGGCAGATACAGGTGCTGCATAGACCACCTATTCATTCAGACACAATGCATAGAGACAGGATTCTGGATAGGGGGCTGCAGAGCTGCCTCTCCAGCTCAGGAACCTTCAAGAATTAGTTTGGGGCTCTATTCATGAACAGCAAGGCAGGTGTAGAGAGCTGAAGTGAAACCAGAACTTCTGGGTTCTGTTCCAGAGGTAAGATAACCCAATTCAAAATGAGTGACATTTATTTATTATAAGACAAATTACTGAAAAACCCACCATGCTTGACAAGGAGAAAAGAAATGTCTTTGATTATTTTTTGTTTTTAGTGGCTCTTAACAGCTGAAAAGTTGTAAATGGAAAGACGTAACAACAGTGTTGCTTGATGTCATGGATTAAGGAGAAGCATATATACATCATATACATGATTCAAGCTGGCTAAACTATCATGAATACTGCCAAATTAAAGTTTAATTTTATTAAATCCACAAATTGTTTGAATTCTAATGGCGGCTGCTGTAGTAGATAAACATTTGTCTTGGAAGAAAAATTTAATTTACAGGCAAAGATCGCAGAAGCACTTATTGCTGTTTAAGTTTGTGCCACCAAAGGCTTTCTTTTATCCGCCATAAAAACAATGAATGCCCTAAAGCAAATCCATAAACATGTTGCAGTAAACTGTTGCTAACTTTACCTAGAGTACTCATCTCTTTCAGATGTATGAGAAAGACTTAAAAGAGGGTTGATGTAAATCCTTATCCTCCTACAGGGCACCTCCCTCCTGTACCTTGACAAAGAAACAGATCAGGCTTGATCATAACATGTGTGCATTGCCTTTCAGTGCCGCTGTCTGTCAAGTGTATACTGCTGTAAACACGCTGCCTGTGTCAGCGGAGCTGCTTGTTGAGACATATTTACCGTTCCTCGCTGTCACCAATTCCACCACGCACTCAGAGTTACGACTGCCTTGTGAGGCACATGAAAGTGATGGATGAAAGTTTTCCTTTCCCAGGGCGCAGGGCTGAATTAAATTGAAAGCTACTGTTTATTCCCCCTGTGTCTCGTCGCAGAATCAGGTTTGTTTGCAATTGATTTAAGCCGGGGGGTCTTTTGTGGAGGAAAGGCTAAGGTTTTCCTCTTGATGGAAAAGATGATTGAATTTGTTTTGTCTCACGTGCCTCTCCGCTTGCTCTCTTTCTATCCTATGCCTGTGTCAGTAAATCAGATCATCCCTCTCCCCTGTCAACACACGCTCCTTGTTGAGCAGTCAAAGTTAATTTGCAATCGTGCTCTTTGATTTTTTTTTCTCTTTTCCCTATTTGTCAGTTTCTTCCTCTGCCTCTTATTCGATCTCCGGTTTAAGTTTTTTTGCCCAGTGCTTTTCAGAACTCCTCACAGACGGTTTGTCTTTTTGCCAAGAGTTCTTCCTCATTCAGAAAGAAAGGACTTTCTTACTGTTCACTTGCTTCAGTTGGTGAAGAGAAGGTGTCCGGTTCACATGCTACACACGCTTTGATGAGATGATGAATCCTGTCTCAAGCAGGTGCTGTTTCTAAGAGCAATCCCCATCCACACCTATCCGCGATAGGGTTCCGTCCCTGGTTAACGGGAACTTGTCAACCGGATTTCCTTTGTAGAAGAACCGACTAGAGTCTGAGGGCTTCCAGTGGGGAAATAGCTACAGAGTCATTATTCATCATCCAAGACTTTGCTTGGGCCCGTCAGATACTCTCCCTCGGCAGCAGTCCATCTCTGCAGCCATTCATCATAGGCCTGAATGCAGCTGAGAGGGAGAAGGGAGCGAGACACTTAGGCCCTCCGCTAGCGAGGCCCTAATGAAGGCCCTCGCTCTGCTCTCATCCAAACACCTCAGCGATATTAAGCTGGGTCAATTATCATGTCGCTCTCAGGCAGCCATCAAGGTGCAGGCCCCTACATTTGAGTGTGAAGTGTTTTAAGTCAAACTCACTGAGGAATAGGATATGCATTAGACAGAACTTAAACACTACTGCTTTAAATAAAGTGCTTTTAAAAGTCAGCACTGAACTTTTCTGTTGCGTTTAGCTGTCTATTGCATCAGGTTATATCAAAAGATTAGGGATTTTGGTATCAAATTGTGCTCTATTTTCCTAGATTTGATCAATACACCACCTAACAGCATACTAACTTTGCTCTTACAACACAGTCAAGGTTTTTATTAGTTCCATTTAAGTGCACCGCATACGTACACAGAAGGTAGCATATAAGACATTAATACTCAGTTTTGTTAAACCTAATGAGCCCTGTGGCTAGCTAGATTTATTCGAAGTATAGGGTTATTATGGGGTACATTTACTGTGTAAGGAAAGTGGAAGACAGTGAAAAAGAATTCAGTCTTTTAAAAGCAGAAGTGCATATTTGCTGCACAATATTATCTCAAATTGTTAATGAAGCATCAACGCCTTCTTTGCGATAATTACACAGTCACAGTTCCAAGCAGTAATTGTAGCTTGCTATTTGCGCTGAAATCTATAGTCTTTAGCATTCTGTGGCCTCACAAGCTCAGCTCAGCTGAGTACAGTTACAGCTACAAGCGCAGCCGCAGGTGAGTGTAGAATAACATGTGTGATTATGCATCTCCTCCAGGCTAATCTGATGAAATGATCCAGTTTTGGGGCGGCATATGTCCTGTTCTGTTCACAGTCTGGGGAATCTCAGTTGGTAGTGAGCACTTTGTTAGTCGCCCTTTACATTTGTGTGTAAATCTCAACGTTTGGTGGTCCACGGGAGACGTGTCAATACTCAGAGCTGTACAGGCTGTGGCAGCCTCACTTCAGGGAAAACATTTGCCTTGAAGTACTGTCTTTCCTCATCTTCAATGTCAGCCCTGGGGCTCCAAGACAACATATGTTCACTGCATGTCCCCAAGACATGGCAGCCAGTGTGCACTCTACGCTAGCTAGTCGCACAAACGCATCATCACACGGCTACTGTCTTCCTCACAGCTTCACTTCCCTCTCTTCTCCCTCTCTCTCCCCCTCTCAACTCCAGCATGGAAACAGATGGCCGCAAATTACAATGGCACTTGTGCCTTAAAAGTACTCTGACAAACTCACAGCAGCACCCCCCGTCACTGAAATGACAAAGTCATTAATTGGCATTGCGTAAGGGCTGGCTGCTTTAGCAGTGTCTCGCACAGCGTGAATGCCTGTCTAAAACTCACAGATGTAAAAGATTAATCTTTTTGCCTTCAGGTAGGTGAGCTGAAAATCAGTCGGTGGAAAAAAAAAAAAAGCAGCACTCCTAGCTGTTTGGTTAACGGGGAGAACAGAGAACAGGGCACATCCGCGCTACTGTAGGAAGTATTCAATATTTTGTCCTTGAACAGACCCCATGTGACAGTTTGCACTGTTCTTGTATAGCAGAACAAGGAAGTGACTGGAATATTAAACATTATTGATAATTTACATCTTCTTTATTGAAAGAGATTAAAGAAGTTTTCAGTCTGTAAATGGGTATTTTAGATGAAACAGGGTTCAAATATTGCACACTTTTGCGCAGCGTACTGATGTGTGTGTGTGTGTGTGTGTGTGTGTGTGTGTGTGTAGGGCATGCCCTCTCACAGAGATATGATGTAGTATATTAAAGGTATAAATATTAACAACTGCTCATTGCTCTTTTACTGGTGTATTGAGATGAGTGTGTTTTGACATGAGTAAAATTACTGCATAATGGTTACTCTGAGTATAAAGATATGTGCCAACTTGACATGAGAAGTAAAATGTGAATAATTAACAATAATTAACTTAAAATAAAGACCAGGTTTGATAGAAGACACAGAAGTAGTTGCCTTCCACAGGGAATCTACTTTCACAATACAGAGACAATTCAGACGTCTGTCTTCTTTATCTTAACTCTCTGATCTGCCATTACCTGCCAAGCCACAGCACCTCCACCACCCCAAATTAATAAAGCTGTGTGTTAGATATTAGCAAGGCAATAAAAGGATGAATATTTGATAACAGAAATTCAGACACTGTTATTACTAGGCCATTACATCAGCACTGTGAGCTCAGACCAAAGATAGGTGCCACTTCCTCATGTCAGCACAAACAGGCTCTGACAATATTGGATTTTGGTTTAAACTTGAATTACAGTCAAACGTCTGCTTTGTGTAAAGAGGCAAAGGATGTATGTAGGATCACTTGCTTTGGTTGCAGATAATGGGAACATCGTGTCAACTGTTTTCCTGACAGTGGCAACAGAATTTCCTCTTTTGTACATGCACTTTTATCTGTCTGTCAGTCCATCATTGTCTTCACCCTCAAAATCCCCCATCTCTCCTTTCTCTCTTTTTTCTTCTCTGTTCCTTTTTGGGTTTTTATTTCCATTAATCTTTTTCGAGGGCCTTCTATAATCCATCTCCCCAGCCGAGAGGTATTCCCTGAGGGTAAATTACTCTGGAGGCCTGCCTGGCCCCGCACTGCATCAGATTGACCCTCAGCTTGTTTGCCATTTTGTATACTGCACTGTTTATTTAACAAGGAGCAGAGTGAGTGTGATTTCCAGGGACGGGTCCCTGTGATAGTAGCTTTGACACCCTGCCTGAGTAATGACCCTCATTATGGAGCCTCTGACAGCTCCCTGAAAGGCCTGATTTATGAATATGCTGGGACCGCAGCCCCACAAGCCTCCACGCACCAGCCTCTGAGCATGGTCTCCCCTTCCTCTGTCAGCACCGACAGACCATACATACATGTGCGTGGGCGTTCGCACACATGCAATGCCTACACATGCGCCAGACGGTAAATGGCATATGTATAGGCTATGAAAATCTGTGGGCATTTTTGGCTTTACAATTGCCATAACTGGAAATCTTACCATCACTTCCTTTGCCTAACTTTCTATTTTTCCTTCACAAAAATAGCAGAAAAATGTGCAAGTTCTCCCAGGTGGTCTGTGGAAAGTTGGATTTAAGAATTTATGGTAAAAATAAATTCCTCAAAAGTTGATTTCATTCCCCGATTCGGTTTTTGGTATGCGAACGCAGCTACATCCCACAGAGAGACGCCTGTGCCCCAACTTCCAACTTTCATTTTATTTCATTTTATCTCATCTTATTGGTCAGTACTTCATGAAAATTTCACACAGCTCACCCCTCAAGGATTAACCCTATACATATTAACCCTTCTTAAATATCACACATATCAAAGGGCAGCATAAATAAGTTATGAGGTATATATCTCTTCTTTTTTTGCCCCAGCAGAATCAATTAAGCGGGAGAGGAGGAAAAGAGGGTCTTTGGGAGGCTCAAGGCTTGGCCAGGCCTTGAGAAGACCAGGCCAACTGGAGGGGAATCAGAGGGAGTGAGGAAGAGGGGAGGAGAAGTGAGAGAGATGGTTACACAAATACAGAAGATAGACAACAGAAGAGATAGGGAAGGAGTAAAGAGGAAGAGAGAGAGGAAGAGGGAGGATGGCTATCCAAGAGAGGAGAGTAGAGAAGAGCTGGAATATCCACTGGATATGCATAAACAGGAGACGAGCAGGCGGGCGGGCACGAGAGCGAACAGCAGCAGCAGATAAAGCTATACAGGCTTGTCAGAATCCAGCAGCTAGGCCAGTGATTTATGAGGATCCCCAGTCAAGACTTCCCTCCAAATCCTCCATCCAGCTGCCTTTTGTTCACAGCAGAGACACCCCCTCCTACACACGCACGCACCTCAGTCTGACCAGACCACTCACACAAGCACATGCACGCGCTCATGCACGTACATGCACAAAGAGCCAGACTGATACTAGATTTTTGACACTGATATCAAAAAAAAAAAAAAAAATTTGATTTCAACATAGTATTTTCTTTATTTGATTGTTAAAGATACATATATGTACTGAACAGGGCTTTTTATGGTTAAACTCGAATACATAAACTTGTCAGTCAATCTGTCAGTCATGTGGTAGATACATAATAAATAATGTGTCAATTATACAAAACAGCGAAAAGCAGCACATTTTAGAGAGTGAATGTTAAAGGGCATTGTTGCTTTGTAAATGACATAAATGATTAATCAGTTATCAGAATTGTGGGCAATTCATTTTCTGACAATTATCAATTAGTTGATTAACTGTTTCAGCTTCACATTTACTCACCCCCACTTTGAAACTATAGGGCTGAATCTAGTCATCACTAGGCCTTTAAAACAAAGAAGCGTAATAAACCCAGACTTAAATGACCACTTGGCATGCGTGCTGCACATGTACCTTTTCATAAGCTTCATAGTTATCATTAAATACACCATCCAGATGTTAATCATAGCGCCGCCTCATGGAACAGCTGCCCCACTGCGTCATTTATCCATGATTTTTCACTTTCCAGTGCACTCATGACACTTTGACTTTGACTGTGTTTGACAGACCAATGACCTAAAGAAGAGCTTTGTCTGTATTTGTAGCATCATGTGTCCAAGAGTTCAAGTGTGAGGTCATGAAATCACTGACAAATTGGCTGTAATTTGTGGTGGTGCTGATCACAGAGTTGATTTGTCTTTCTTAGACTTAGCTTATTGAGGACGGTCGATAACTGATTGGACACACACATGCGCGAGCACACACACACACACACACACACACACACACACACACACATACTTTTTTCTCGCTTTATGCCCTGCATTAAAAAGCCCTGGATAAAAGGTAAGGAATGTGCTTTATTAACTTTAAATATGCATGATGTTTCAGAGGGAAAGTGCAGCACAGCATCAGGAATGTCCAAAAGCTTGACTACTTATTTCTCTTTTTTTTTTTTTTCCTCAAAAACTGTAAATAATTAAAAACAGAGAGAAGAGGGAGAGAGAGAAAAGAGATGGAAGAGAGAAAAAGTCAAAGATACTCGCACTCTCTGCATAAACACATTCTTATTAGTGACCTCAGATGCCCTGAGACATCAAATCATAAAGTTACAGCGCACAACTCTCTCCAGAACGTTGTCTGTGTGTGTCTGCGTGTGTGTGTGTGTCTCTCTTTCTCTTCTTTCTCTGCTCAACACACCAGAGTACACACATACACAGACACAAACAGAGGGCCACAGCTGCATATGGGAAAAGCTCCTCTGTTTTTTTCCAGTGCTGGTCTGTTCGGGGGACTCATCCCTTTGAGAGAGTGGAGTTGAAAGGGCTACACTCTTATTGTGTCTCTCTGAATATCTGCAGAAACTGATCTCAAATCAGACAAGTTTTCTTTCACCTTTGACCTTATGAATTCTGATTTGTTAAGTGCTGATGGACTTAGAGGAAAGATTACCTGCAAAGTTCTGATCAAGGTCACACTTATTGTGGACTTTTCAAGCACATTCTCCTTGCAGTAACATCCGGTCTTCATCCAGCAAAAAACATATTGACACTGTGACACCCTCTCTTATTAGTCAATTGATTTCCTTTTGACGGCATATATTCAACCAGAGACTGGGAGAGCTTAGCTATGTGACTCCAGGCTAATAAGAAGAGGCTTAGCCTTATTAGCAAATGGGGATTCTGCAAACATGACAACCGCACATTCACCACAGCTCCCTTGGTAATGTAAATAGATAAATACATAAATACATAAACAGGCTGTGAAAAGCTGATAGTGTTAGTCCCTCCTGATTTAGAGGAATCTGCAGCTGAAAATGAAATCAGTTATGCTTCTGCTGCCAAGTGCAGCTACAATAGTCTGTGTCAAATGATATTTTCCCTCTGCAAATGAGCTACACAAAATTGTTTTTTATATCATTGCATGTTATTTGGCCCCTTAATCTTCTGCCATGGCAGCACTTGTTCATCATGATTATTTCAGCCAGCTGAGCGATATTTAAATGAATAAACAGCGAGTATTTACCCAGCATCATTGCCTTGTCATGTTGGCTGCATCGCGCCTAATGACCTTCTAGACTCCAGCTCTATTTATGGGAGTCATTTCATCCTCTGTTATTTATCCCCCCCACCCCCCACCCCAACATCCTCCACTCTTTTTTCTCAACTCCATCATGCAACTGCCTCCGTTCACTTTTCCCTGATGCATCGTCTCCCTGTGAATTTTAATTTCAGCAACGTGCTATTAGACGGGGGTGTAATCCCGTCACTGCCTGTCCTTCATGCCTCACACAATGATGTATTAACGGCAGGGCCCACTAATGAATGGAAAGCACCAAGTTGTTAAGTCTGTTTTAAGGTGCTATTTCTATTAATTTGCTCTTTGCTAGACGCTGTGGATTTTTTTTCTTCCTGGTCTTTGTCTATTTTTTTTTTTTTTTTCCACAGATGTGTCACATCTGCAATTTATCTTCACAATTTAGTTTAGCTTTAACACTATTGTATGTGTGAGAATATGTTGCGATTTGTGTGAAATTATTGCTATGAACAGACAAGAGTCTAACTCCATCATATACATAATGAATTCCCAGAGGATATCTCAAGTCAACAAAAATCTCACCCACATCTGTACAATACACTACTTGATACACCAGCGTGTGAACATGCAAAATCTCATATTGTGTGTGTTTGTATTATAAAAGAGTTTGAAATCAAAGCTAATAGAAGTTGAAGCTTTGCCTATTTGCTTACGAAGAAAGAAAAAAAAAACCCCAGAAATCTGCTGGATTTTGTGAGACATGGTGGAGGGGTTTAGTATAATGGGAGACAGCATTTAGCAGTATTCTGTGGTGCAGTTTATCCCCCTTGTCTGCTATCCAGGCAATGCCCACCACTTTTTAGCGGACGAATACTGTATGGCTTAATCTGATCTATGGATTGTGCCACACTGGAGCAGGCTAATCTGTGGATCACATCACACCCTGCAACCTATCCCCATTTACATCTCCATTTCCTTCCAGCCATGTCCAAACAATGATGAAGAAAATGAAAAAAAAAAAAAAAAAATACATGCTTCAGAACCCACAAGCTCAGGATGGGCTAAATTACCGGAGTGCAACAGGGGAGAAGCTTCATCGTTTGTGTTTCATGCCGCAGCTGCAAGAGAGCGTGCTGCCATTCCTTTGCCGCTTGACTGGGCAGATTATGCTCAGGTATCAGCCGCAGCCAAGAAAGCGGATTACTTGTGTCCAAATAGAGTTGTCAGTTTGGAAACTCAAGATGCAATCATTTCCATGGGAAGGGTAATTATAGGGGATCAAGCCTACGTTACTGTCAGATGCTGGCACAGGATGAGACAATCACTCACTAATGAAGGATTTTACATGTGTGAGGTGAACAAGGTACTCCCTCTCAACTCGTGCGCGCTCTCTGTGTCTCACTGTCTCCTTCTAAATGTTGATTCATGTAGTTTTATAATAGTCTATGTGGAGTATTTTGACCCTCTGCTTTGACTTCCTCTGAGTGCTGTGGAAAGAGACCACAGAGTTCAACCACTGACTCTCTCAAGTAAGATTCAGGCTAAAGAAAAAGCACCAGGTCACCGTTTATTTACAACCACTTAATGGGAGTTTAAATGTCTTACTGTAAATATAATATTGTCCTGCAATAGAGAGATATATTCTAATGGTTTGCTGTTATGTATTAAGAATAGAAGAAGTAGTCACTCATCATAAGACTTTTACTGGTGTACCACTGTAGTAGAATGTTACTGGTCAAGCTGGAGCTAGTTTTAATGTACTGTTAGTTTAGTGTTTTAGTCCAGTGTTTGCCAACAGAGGGGTCAGGCCCCCTCCAAATGGTCACAAGATAAATCTAAAGGGTTGTGAGATAATTATTGGTCTAATCTTTGGTTTTTTGCTTTGCTATTTGAAAAAAAATTGTTTAAATGAAACGTGAAGTTTAGCAGGAAACTGGCTCTTTATTGGAACTCACAGATATCTGACATCTGGCCCTTTGTAGACACAGGTAGTTTGTTATGACTCACAAACCAGCACTGGTATAATGATGTTTTTTTTTTTATGTGTTTTTGAGGTGTTTTATGCCTTTTTAGCAGTAGTAGTAGTATAGCAGTAGTGGAGAGATGATAGAAATGAGGGAGAGACTTTGTGGTCATGGTTGGTTTTTTAACCCCTCAGCCACAGGGGTGTCCCTTTTTATGTACATTTTAAACTGAAAAGTCACTTTGTAACAGTAGCTATTGAAAAATATGGTGCAGTGAAAAGTGAAATATTTCCCTCCAAAATGTAGTGGAGTAGAAATATACAGTAACATTTACTAGAAATTGTCAAGTAAAGTACAAGTACTTCAAAATGTACTTGAGTAAATGCATTTTCCATAACTGCTATGAAGATGTGCAGTGTGTTTTTTTTTTCCCTCCTGCTTTCCAGTCACATGTTCCATCAGACAGAAGATGATCATCTGTCATTACAAATTATGGGATAGTTGCCAGCCATGTTCCCAGCCTTTGTCTCTGTGTCTGACCTTTATACCCTTTGGCCTCAACCTTGACCATTACTGAGCCGTCACCCTCATGAAAATGCAGCATGAAAACCACGATCAAACTACCTCAGCACAGACTCCTCCTTCGCAAACACCTCAGCATGCACAAACACACACACACACACACACACACACACACACACACACACACACACACACACACACACACACACACACATACAGTCACACAAAATGTCTGAGTCTGTTTTATTATGACGAGCTTGTGCATTGTACATCTCACCAATACCCAATCACTCATTTTCCCACTAAATACCTCCCTCTCCCGATGGCTTCACCCGGTGCTCGGTCGAAAAGGTCACACAATTAAATGGCTAAGGCCTTCTGTTCATGTCATAGAATGGTGATGTATCACTCCAGGCTGGCTGTACGTGTACCTGACACACTGTGAGCATGAATATGATTTCAGAGATCATTAAAAATTTAACAGCGTGACCTAATTACCCGAGCTCCCTATTCAGATTCCAAGCAGTAAGTGAGATGGAGAGAGAGAAAGGAGGAGGATCTGTGTATGGCAGGCTAAGCCTCATCTGGAATCAATTATAATTACTTTATGTTGCTACTTTGTCAATCAATAAGGAACGAGCTGTAATGGATCGCTCAGGTGTCACATACTGTACTTAGAGCAATGAACTGCTGTTGTTGTGTGTATGCATATGTGATGGAGGTCTCAGAAGGAATTGGTATAATAGGTGGGTTAGTTTAATGTGGTATATTTAAGTGGATAATGTTTGTTAGCACGATCATTCATCTTGAAGTGGGTTGATTTAGATTTTAGAGCTGTGTCCCATAAAGGCATTCAGAAAGACGGAGAGCACAGTGTGTGCATATATAATGATTGCAGATCTATCTGCAAGTATAGACAACATAGACTCAGAAAAAAAAAATCACTCTATTGTATTCATTCAAATCAACTTCCTCTCAGGGTGCATGACTTTTTTTTTTCCTTTTTACCATATTGATTGCTCAGTACCGAGTCACAAACAAGGCAGATTACCATTATCTGCTGTTACAAAGCGTTTCAGGAATCTTTGACTGAAGTCGTAAAAACCTGGGGCTTTTCATGTCTCTCTGCATCGATTTAACGCTTGTGAGAATGAATTGCAGATCAATTGGCTTACCTCTGGGCAGACTTAATGAGCAAGCACAACAGCCCGGCCTGTTGTTGTCCACCTCTCGCTTCATAGTTTTCAATAGAAGGAGAACGACGAAGAGGAAGAGGAAACAGTGCAATGATTTCCAGTTCCCTGCCCTCCCGACACTTCTGAATAATGCTCAGGCGCAGATTGTCCTGTAACCAAAGATGATTTAAGGGCATTTATTTTTCACTCTTTTTCTTGCATTTGCATGATGACAACAGAGCATTACTGTGATATTTTGTCCAGCAATCTGCGTGACTAATGACCTTCTGAGTAATGTTGTACTCAATAAGCATACCTCATTACTCACTTTCTAACGCCATTTTAAAAACCTTTTCTTTTTGGCATTTGAATGAGACAACTCTTGCATGGCACCTTATCTATGAAATATCATTGCAGTAATTGCACTACAGGGATATAATGTCATTGTGGAGCCTTGTGATGCCTACCAACACTCCATTACCCTTTGTTTATCCTATTACATCATTCCCATTTCTCTGCCAAGTTGTTGTCACTGCCATATTGTCTTGAATTTCAGCTCTAATCTCACTCTGTCCCTGGCCTTGTTATTCACTGTTTGACTGCTGCGTTTGAATCACTTTTCCCTTGCCTTTCAACCGAGCGATACACTATAAACATTTACCCTCTGCCCACCTGGGATCAATAAAGCCTGTTGCCATGTGGTAATCAGATGGCACGGCGAACCTTATAATCACCGTCTAATACCCAGCAAGGAGTTTGGGAGTGTGCAGCCGATGGTTCCCGCCAGCTCCTGCCTCCCCTCCTCGTTTCGCTGGCTGCCTGTCACCAGAGTGTCTGTTTACATCCGCGGGACCTGACTGCAGGACGCGGCCTCCGCCTGGCCTCCCCTGCTGCCTCACTGGCCTCGAGTGATTCCGTAGGTTCACCCAGGAGTCACAGAGGGATGATGGGGCTTTGAATTTCTATCAGGTTACTGTTTAGTTTGGAGGGAATGGGAGGGCAGCGCCTCAGTGTGGCTGGTGAGAAAGAGAGGTATTGAAAGGGAAAGAAAGTAGACAAAAAAAAAGGAAAAGGTGAAATTAGACAAAGAGAAAAGAGGAGAGGAGATCAAAAAGATACTGGACTGACCATTATGCAGTTGTGTATGTGCTTTAATTAATTATTTAGTAACGAAGAGCAGCTTGATTTTTAGTTATGGATTGTTGGCCATTTTCCTTAATGCTGACAAAGGGGAGAAGAGACTTCTGCATATATAATTATTCAATAAAAATGATGTAAAAAGGTGAGATTCAAGTGTTCATTGCACACTTCATTGTTGGACTTTGTCGGCTAAGGTCTGAGATCAGACTCATCGTAGAAGTAAATGGGTACGCCAACCAGCAGAGTTTCTACATTTTGTTATTTATCTTTTCTTTTCTTCTTTTATTGTTTCTTCTCTCTCCATCCTTCATTCCCTGTCCTCTGCTTTCCCCTCACCCTCTCTCGCCTCCACCACCGCACGGTATTCACCAGGCCTTAAGCCGCCATTCTGTGTCTTAGATGAAGCCCGCAGGAGTTCATGAAGCTGTTTTGTGACCGCCGTCTTCCGGTGGCCTGGACCTGAGTTGACTTCAGTGAGATGAGAGGTATAATGTAAAAGGGCCTCACTGCAGGAGTGCACAGTCGAGGGACCTGTGAGGAGTGTCATGTTGAGCAGGAATATTCAGAGATCCTGTAATTGCCCCACAATGTTTTAGAGTGCATTGTGAACATGTTTCTCTATTGTTCCTCCAGATTTTATTGTACCAAAGTGTAAAAAAAATGTCTTGGTTATTGTATGAGTCTGCTACCATTGAAAGGCGCACTGCTCTGAATATGCAGGAAGCACGTCAACAACTCTCCCATACCCTACCATTAGCCTCGCCTTCTCCTGCTCTTATCCTGCTATTTTTTCTCTTTAGAAGAAAATGGAAGGGGGCACTGGATGGATTGCAATTCATTGGTGTTTCATTGTATGCGGTAATATACACTATTAAGTGGCAGCATATAGAAACAAACCTTTGATTAAATGGATCTGAATCACAAAGAAACAGCAAGACCCCTCCTCAAGCTTTCAGTTAATAAGGATTGCTATTTGAGTCGGTACCTGTGCATGCTGACTTTTGACACCCATGGTTTTCAAGAGGGGCATTTCTGAGGACTCTCATACAGAGGCAACCCCAGATTAAATCAAGTTGGCTATAATAAAGTATAATGTTATATTCATTTTGTCATCATTACTGATTCCAGTGTACTAAAAGGCTTGTGGATTATAATGAATTCCAAATAACTTCAATGTGCTAATGGGAAAAGATGGAGAGTAGTGTGGATTACTAATATTAGTTAGGGCTCTATGTTTCATTAGACTGTATTAGGAAAGAGAATATTCAAATAGGATTTTTCTGTGTCAAGTTGTTCTTTGATTGTTAGACAGTCCTTGCCTAATTATTCATTGTCAATGAGATCTTGAAACAGTGTTTAACGATAAACTTTGCAGATTTGTTCCATATCTGTTTATTTATGTTATCCCGCTGCACAGACCCCGGATTATGGGAATACAAAATATTAGTATACAGTACATTGCTTGGAAAGTAAAAAGAGATATGATTGAAATAAAGACAAAATAAGATAAATAACAATGGCAAAGACTGCTTAAGAAATCCAGTCATTCTATACATAGAATTCAAGAGCTGTATTTATCCGAGAAAGGCGTGCAAATCTATGTAAGTATCTCCACTGTTTGCATAATAGATTAGAAATTAGCATTTTTGTTCATTTTCCATGTATGCACAGTGCCTGGAAGAATAACACTCCATGCATATCAGATCAGCCTGCCTACAATTTTGCGCAGTATATTATTTGACAATCTAAAATGTGTAATTTGCATGAAATTGCTTAATTAAAACACAGTCACTGGGGGTATTAATTTCTTTGTCTGACAGTGGAGTGTAGTGAGGAGAGAGCAGGGGAGATGTAAAACGCTGTCAGATAGCGCTGTCACAGAGGCAGAAAGGAAATTCTGCCACCCCTCCACCAACCCACCCCCCTCACCCCCCCCTCTCCTAACGGCACAGAGCGATGGAGAGGATAACGCCTGCCCAGCTAATTTGGGTTATGGTGGTAAACGGAGGCCACTGCACTAGAAAGATACCAAAGGGAGGGAGGGAGATGAGGAGGGGGGTGAATCACTGGAAGAGATAGGAATAGAGGGAGAGAGACTAGCATAGCTGCCTTTGTGCCATGGTATCATTGTTGTCCTCAGGGTGGAAGTATGCCAGGCAGCTGACAATGATACAATGATGTCAGATACTGTGGTGTATCAGCATTAGGCTGGCAGAGGAGTATGGTGTGTCACAGCCAGTTTGTTTACTTGTGTCTACCAGTTGAAATATCATGCAAAGTAGGCCCAAGGTATCAATCATTTAGATTTTATAAAGCCATATCTCTCCCGCTGTGGGTCTGTTGTTTAATCTACGACTGCTAAAACTGTTAATCTTCCCTCACAAGTCATTCTTTTGTGCCTCTTCCTCTGTCACAGAAATATAACACCTCCTGTTATGGTTTTGTCTCAGAGATGCAATCAATTGTAGAAACCACAATGTGAGCAGTGGATCGAAAACAGCCACTCATTAATTGTTGCCCACCCCTCTGTGCTGCACTGCGCTGTGCCATTATAAATGCGGGAATTGTGAGCGGAAAAGGGCAGAGAGGTAGGCGAAGGATGAACCAAAGAGATTCAGAAAAATACACAGGGAGGAGGAACTCTTTGGAGCATGACAAAGAATGAGATTAAAGCTCCTTTCCCATTTCCAGTTGGCCCTGTGTCTGTGTGCGTGCAGCCTGCACATCTGTACCCTTTTGTCTTAAATATCAAAGGCAGCAAAGGCACGTTAACATTTCAGTAATTCCAAAGATACATGAGGAGGACATGGGAGGGTGAATGGTGCAACAAAGAAGTTATCAAACTAAGGGAGAGGAAGAAAGAGAGAGAGAGAGAGTTTCTTCTTCTCTTACATAGATGCTCAGTTCTGAGAAAGCTATTTGCCAACCCTTTGTACTGTACCATTGAGAGGTGGCGCTGTGCAACTGCCAAATTAAAAGCTTTTAAAAGAGAGGAATACGGAAAGATTAAAAAAAAAAAAAAAGAAAGGGAGGGAAAACTTTAAAAGAGGAGTGCAGGTGGTGAAAATAAAACGAGAGGGTGTAAAGAGTGAGACAAGCAAGAGAGCAAAAGAAACAAAGCTACCAAGAGAAGGGGAAATGCATATATTGGGTAACCAGAATTGAGGCAGACAGGCAGGCGAGCAGGCAGGTTCAGTAAGGGGTCCTTGTCACCCGTGTCAGCAGTGTGAAGTTGAGACAGAGACAGCAGCACCGAGGGCAGGCTAACGCTGACAGGACCTCCACTGCAGCCTTGACGGCCAGCTTCACTGGGACCTTAATTGGTCCTTTGATGTCGCTGGAAAAGGTGGTGAAGGCGATGGAAATGGAATCTGTCCCTCTCTGCTGGCATGCCATTATATCACTACGCAGTCTGTGTTTATTTATGAATCACGACCTTATTTTTTTCTTTTTTCCTCCATGCTCCTCAAGGGTGCCCTATTTTGCTGTTACGCTATAGCTCTTCGTCTCTCTCATTCACTTTGTCTCCCCATTCCTCCTCCTCTCTCTCTCTCTCTCTCTCTCTCTCTCTCTCTCTCTCTCTTTCTCTGTCCTCTATTGAGCATGTCATCCTGCTGTTAGTTTGTATCACAGCTCTACTTTAAAGTTCCCGCTGTCACTGATTTCCTCGCAAAAATAACAACAAACAAATGCTCGTCGTGGATGTTTGTATGTGTGAGAAAGTGTACTTATATCTCATCTGCCATTTACGTAATTTATGTGCATCTCCATGCATGTGTTCACATCAAGGCTGCGTAAAGGTCTTGTAGTGTTATCAAGGAAGGGTGTGTGTGTGTGTGTGTGTGTGTGTGTGTGTGTGTGTGTGTGTCAAACCCCTGCTGCCTTTGCTGATCAAATGGTGCAACAAGGGTAAGTCCCGCTAATGTGGAGAGCTGTTTAGAGCCAGGGCCTCCTTTTGAAATGATGATGATAATGGATTCAGTCCTCTCATTAATGGAGTCCGAGAGCTCATTAGGCACCAACAAACAAGCTGGCCTTGTCGGTGCAGGAAATGCCAAGTACCCCCATTTGCCTCTGTCTCCCATTTCATCCAAGGATGTGACCATGTTACTGTCATTTACCTCAAACCCTCCCACTCCTCTCCACAGGCACAAATACACACCAGGGGGCACACACACACACACACACACACACACACACACACACACACACACATACAAAGCAGTCCTCAGCCTGATCTACAGTACCAGCCTCCCAGCCTCCCCGGCCCAACTTCAAAGTCGCCCAGCTTCGGCGCACTCGGCTGGGACTCCCTGAGAGACTCTCTCTGGGCTCTGGGGTCACGGAATCAAGAGCATTGAAATTGGTCTCGTCTCTTTGGTCCTGCTCAGCCCTCTTTAGCCTCTTGTCATCACGCTAGGCTCCCTATAGAAGCCTCGTATCACGGCACCTGCAGAAGAATTGAAAAAAAAAAAGTGTCATTTCTGTCTCTTTCCTCTCCCTGTCTCCCCAGATGAAAATTTCTCCCTCTTGTTCATGACACACTGACAGATAAAGAGCATAGTGGTGTGATTATGGAGTTGACTGTCCTCTTCTCAATATTCCACTGTGGTCACTTGTCATTGTGTAGCTTCAGTTTTTGGGGGCAAATGGAGAAGGAAAGAGATAAGTCTCTATTGAGGAGAATAGTGTAAATTAAGTCCTGACACATTCGTCCATATTGGCACATTTAGTCCTTTTGACTCTTGAATATGTGTGACAGCTCTGATGGCTGAAGCCCTAGTTGCTGTGTCCTTAATTTTAACCTCGCCATCTCTCCTTATCTCACTCAAGTGCCAGAGCTGTGGCACTTGAGTTAGATCAAACCACATAGACAGGCAGATGGAAAGATGATCTTTTGTGACTTGGAACTCGTTTGCTCAACAGGTTGTCAGGCAGGAGGACGAATTATTTTAAATCTTTATAAACCTTGCATTTATACTGACACTTTCCAATGACCATTAGAGTGAGTGAGATCCACTGGAATAAAAATATATCAATGTTATTGCTTTATATTCATAATATGAAGATATAACATTGGTAATTAATACACTCTCAGTTAAAAAACACAGCTCTTCCTCCTACATTCATAGTTTAATCACTTTGTCTCAATGGATCTAAAATTAATTTTCCTCAACTCTCTATGTAAATACTGGCGTTCCTTTTACTTGTGCATCGCCAGCGCCCATCGTAAGATCTTGGAAATAATTCCTATCCGTAGAACGCAGAGATACAGATTGACAGTAGAGAGTTTTTAATGTCTCCTTCAATTAACCATCTCTTGGAGTCCAACCGAGTCATCTGCAGTGTGTCAAAAAAGACATGCTGTAGATGACAAAGTCTTATCTGCGTACCATTCCCTCTCCATCAGGGAAGGAAGTGATAGCTCCTTGTCAGGGAGGAGGAGAGATCAGAGAGTATGAGCTCCCAGAGAGCGAAACTCACAAGGGTCCATTCTAGCCTCATAAGGACTCCATTATCGAACATAATGATACACACTGAAATTATCCATCAATACTTGCCATCCTTGAGTGAAAATGCATCATAAACTTTATTTCTCTTCCTTTTTTGACATATTTTCATCAAGTATTCATTAATTTGAAAAAAAAAGTAAAATAGCATTTCCATTATAGAGGATTGTGTTTCCTTCTCTTTCTTTTTACATTATAATTATGGGCTTGAGGGATATCAATTAAATGTGTCCAATTACAGAATGCTTCAAAACTGGAATATAAAGTTGCGCTTCCTTTTTTGATCTATTTACTCACAGACGAAGCAACAGAGGGAGAGAGGGAAGAGAGAAGTTTCAAAAACAGCCTCTGTTCCACATGAAAGGGGCATTTGATCATATTTTTTTATTTTTGTCTTAAAGAGAAAAGCTTGCCAATGAGGAGTCATTCCCCATTAAAGTCAAGCAAAATTATCAGGCCTGCATTAAGGAGCTTTAAAAAAAACGAGATATGTATCATGCATGTGGATATGCATAAACATGATGGAGGAGCTTAAGTAGAAAATGAGATCTGATGCCGTCGTGAAGAAGAGAAAACCGGCGTGCTCGGAATGCATTTAAATTTAAATATTCATGTCATTATAATTCTGAGGAATGTGGAGCGACCGTATGATATTTTATTGAGGAGGTTTTAAAAAATGAATGCTGTCCCTACTCCTTAATAAAAATCCTTGGCTTTCACTCCGAGTAGTCACAGACTGCTGTGGTGTTTGGTTGTGTGGCAGGAGGGAGTGAGTGAGGTGAAGAGACAGGAAGACAGGTCGAAAGACAAACCGGCGTACGGATGCATGGATGGATAGATGGGACTGGACAGCAACTGTGACTTTCACGTAACATACAGTAAAGGCTGTGTCGCGCTGTGATGCTGTAAATTAATAAAATATTGCCTTCACACTGTTCTCTATTAGGAAGTTCATGATAAAAGAGTAAGAAACAGGTGAATGCAGACATGTAACTCACCTTTATTTCCACATCTCACACCTGTAGCCAGTAAGTCAAGGTACACAATGTGAGATACATTACTCATCAAAGGCTGAGAGGCTGTGGAACGTCTACTATAGTTAGAGAGAAGCAAAAATGTTTTTCAACCCTCTCTTTCACAGTCTTGTCGTCCTTTCTCTTGTGTTTTTGTAATGTTTGTGACCTAGAAACTGAAAGCTCACTACAGTAATTGTAAACTATAAGCCATCTTGGATTAGTTTCGCCTAGAAGCTTGTAAATGAGGGCACTTTGCAGTTGTCATTTACTCAAGAATCTGATATATCACGATGCCCAATGAAATCATGGTGTTATGTTTTAACTCTGAGTCCTAGTCTTAATTTCAAACAGCTTCGACCCGATGGGGGTGGGGGTTATGTCCACAACCTCACTATCTTGATCTCCGTTCAGACAGAATAGAAAGAGATGGAGAGAAAGACTGAAAGGAGAGTCCTCAGTAATTATGCTGTTTGACTGAAGGGGAGCTGCACGGTGTGGGCAAAGAACCAGG
Source organism: Seriola aureovittata (assembly GCF_021018895.1). Lineage (NCBI taxonomy): Eukaryota > Metazoa > Chordata > Actinopteri > Carangiformes > Carangidae > Seriola > Seriola aureovittata. Next base: position 9,926,299 of record NC_079385.1, read on the forward strand.
ATGTAGTGAACTTTGAGAACAGTTTGTGGAAGGATGGCGTCAAACTGGGGGAGGTGGGATTAGTGGTGGTGCTGGTGGTACTCAGGGTGGGGGTGACTTGTCCCGCATCCCTCCTCATGTTAATTATCTTTTGTTTGCCCTTGATAATCCAGAGGCCCAGTGTGCTGCCTGTAATGAAAACCCTGAATCACAAGGTCTACATTTAAGGAAAAGAAAAAAGGGGGGAAAAAAACAATGCCATTGTCATTACCACATCATCAGTGCGTGATCAATAATGAATGAAATGCACATTAAGCAGGGAGAGGCAGGAGTTTATGAAAATGACTTGTGTGAATAGATTAAATTACAACTATTATTACTTCGCTTTTGATGTAGTGTGTCAAAGTAATTACAAAATGTTAAAAAAAAAGAGGGAAGAGAAGAGATGAGGGAAAAGCAGGGAGTCTGGAGTTATAAAATCGAATTTATGTTAGTGGGAAAATCGTGTCTCAAGTCGACAGTGCTTAATGTATTACTCCAAATAACATTTTCTTAAAATCAGCCCTTTCACATTTCTGAAGAAAGATCATTTCATTATCAGTTTGAATAAAGCATTTACATCCACATGATGAAATGGGAATATAAACCCCTTTGTGTGTGCTTGCATGTGTCTGTGTGTTCAGCATTGAGTAAAATTCTGTGTGATAACCTAGCCATTAGTAGTCCGACTCATATTTCCACTCTTCTTGTCCCTGACGCAGCTTTACGATCACCATAAATCTCCCAGCCAAAGTTATCAAGTCGCAGTGTTCAAACCTGCCGGTCCATTAGTTTACAACTCCACCCCGGCTTTTTCTCCCAGAAAATACACAAGGAATGGCACTGGTTATGGATGACACCCTCGTAAATCATCACCTCCTTCATCTTCCTCTGATAGAAGCGTGTCATGGTGAATAAGCCAAACAAGATGGCCTCCTAAGAGCTGCGTCGGCGTCAACATGGTGTTTGTGATAGTGCTAGTCAAAGGCTTTGTCAGGGGATTAGTGTGTTGAAGGCAGGGCTGCGGTTGGAGCAGCTAATTATCTATATGTTAATGGGACGTCACCACATTCTTCATTCTGCACGGTGTCTCAACCCTGTGTGTGTTTCCTTACATGTTTGTGTGTGTGTGTGTGTGTGTGTGTGTGATCAAGGAAGAAGTGTGCAGGGGGAAGGAAGGAGTTTTTGAAATGACATGTACGGCAGTGATTCTCATTTGTTCAGGGGAAGTTTTCAAACTGTGGAAACGATGTTATTACACTTTGCCACAATCGCGCCTGTGTAATGTGCTATTTGCCATGCCAGGCCCGGATTTTGCAGATGGAAATTAGAGGAGAAAATTGCCACTAACTACTCAATTACAGCGCTTGATGGTTAGGCTGACCCCAGTTGGCAGCAATGGCAACACAGAGCCAATCACCTTCCCCAGATGGCATTAAATTAGAATAGGGAAAGAGGACAATTGCACATATTCATCGGAGAAAGACATTTGAATTACCTCAGATGCTTTGGCTTCATATTGAACAATTAAGTGCAGCGATGGGATTTTATGGGATGGTTTGGAGGCAAGGCGCTATGTTAGCATGATGGAGGCATTGTAAAAGGGCTCTGTCCTTGGATTTTCAATCTGACAATTAAAGGGAACGTTAGTAATTTGAAAATTGTGAGAGAGACTATATTGTCAAATTAATCCTGAGACAATTAAGGCGACGTTTAGTTGTCGACCTGGTACAAAATGTTTGGTATGTGATATTTATTAAGCTTTACATCACATATTCAAGTTTGATGAATTAGGCTGCGAGCAGGCCTAAGTCTTTGCTTTTTCTCGGAGAAGGTAATTTGATTTGATTCAGCTGTTATTCCTAAAAGAAAAGTTGTGTTTTGAGTCTTCCAGCACTGGCCTCAGTCTTGCTATTCAGAGAGCGCCACTGAAAAATATTTTTGATTTCTTGCTCTGCTCTTTTCTCAGTGTTTATGCTGTACTTGCAAGGAATAAATTGGGGTATCATGCTTTGATCGGTGTAATATTTCACATTTAAGTTGATGTTTGTGCTGCGTGTGATGCGTTTACCCAGCTGGGAAAGATGATCTCTATACAGCACTGGAAAGCGTAATGCAATTACCTGATTCATTTTCCAGAGATCAGTCCCTCAGCTACATAGACGGCAGTCATTTAAAACCACAACCCGTAATATATATTTTTTTCCTTGTGCAATAGTTGGACAAGGAAGTTTTGTCCTTTTCCACTAAAGCAGACAATAACAAAATAGCAAATTTGAGAACCACCTTTGTTTGGAGTTTAATCTCAAAAACCGTTAAACTGAGCATAGAAACTGTGGCAGCACTCTATCACAAACAACAGATCCCAGCCCCATGTTTGAGCTCACTTTACACCAGAGCCAATATAACCAGAGCCAGCAGTGCCAGGAGCAGGCCGCTGCGGTTTCACCTGACAACTGGAAGTCGGAGGATCCCTCCTCATGTGATGTTTTTCTCTGACAGAATCTGCAGCATCTGCAAGCCTGTAATCAGTGTAAACCACAGTTTAGCTAAGATGTGTTTTCCCCTGCCAAGGGTTCACATGTGTTTACATTGCGGTGGCAGACAAAAGCTTTGACTAACTGTAGTCAGGAACAGCATTCTGGCAGCCACTGAAACCACTGGCAGGCTCCACACTCATTTATCTCATCTTTATCGCTAAATCAATGGCAGCACTCATAAGGGAAGGAGGAGATTAATTGTTTTGGGGATAATTCGTCTCCCCTCTCAAGGCTTTTCATGTTGATGTTTAATGTAGGACTGGGCAATCATTTGCTTTTCTCTTTAACCTGTGGAACAACATTGTATCCTAGCATTAGAGTCAGTCGTTGCGCATATGTGTGAGTGTGTGTGTGTGTGTGAACGTGTATGAGTGCATTTGTGCATGTTCTGCTATGGAAGTGACAGAAATGCTGATGGAATTCTAATACAGTGGCTTATTCTCACGACTCCAGGCAAAATGGCTGCAGCAGCAATAGCAGCAGATTTAGCCAAGGAGGGCACTTCTGGTGTGAAAGTTAACAACGCCCCCCACCCCCATCCCCACCCCCACCCCCCCACCCCCAAACACACACACACATAATTCTTCCCAACCAAATCAGTAAAAACACTGATTCAGTGACTTTTTTCATCGCTTTGCCTTTTTATCTTGGCCAGGCTGTTTGCCTATGCATCGTCACTGGAGGGGCAAAACACACACCCGTCCTTCTTCCATATTCAGTAGGTGTAAGACATCAAAACATTTTCATCATTAAAATGCTTACCATTTGTGGCCTTTGTAGCACAAGAATATACAGTAGATTTAAATCTCCCCATCCTCCCGGAGAGAAAAACAAAGAGTGCTATTAGTTCTTTATAGTAACAGAACGGCATCCCAAGGTTCTGCGCGGGGACCTACCTTTTGGGATCAATTATGTGGCCACAGGCTCTTTTTAAAAGAGCCGCACCTGATTAAAACTCTGCCGGTTTCCCAAGGTCCCTTTGTGTGGAGTGCCGAGGCCCTCGCCACGGCTATTTATTAGCATATTGTCTTTTAAAGGTCATTGTCTGTTTTGCACGGCCCCACTCTATCTAGAGTAGGTCGCCGTCAGATTCACTTGCTATTGTTCTGCACAACTTGCCGGTTGAGCGAGGGGGGGTGGGGAGGGTGGGGGGGTGATGGAGACAAGTTGTGTGTTTTCCACCCACCACCCCCTCCCCTGTGGACTGCAACAGGAGTTGACTATATTGATACAGAGGCTGTGGCAAAAGCACAAATACACACCAGTGGCTCCATTGTGGAGGATCATGGAATGCTGTCACAGCTGATGGGGCTTTTTCTCTTGCTTTTTCTTCCCTTTTTCCCTGCAACCACGCAGGAATGTAGACCCCACCAGCGTGGCGCGAGCTGTTATCTCTGTCTAAATCAGTTGTCTGTGCCATGACAAAAGAAGGGAGCTTGTTGAGTATTGGCACACATCAAAGAGAGGCAGAAGAAAACTCGAGCTGGCTAGCGCGGCGCACCGGGGCAGGCGATGGGCTTTCTGCAGATGAAGCCGCTGGAGATGGCGGTAATAGAGAAGAGCACAGAGGGAAAGAGAGGGGAAGCCCTCGGTGGGACAGAAAGCAGAAGAGACCTGCCTGTTCGCTTCAGATGTGGTAAATGCTGGCTCCCTGTAGACTCCATTAGAGCTTCATCTGGCTCCCACATCGGGGGGTGGGGGGGTGAGAAAAGGAGAGGAAAGCAAAAAAGGAAGGAGGAGAAACAGGAGTTAGAAACGAGAGGAGAGGGAAGACAGAAAGATGAGAGAAGAGAAGGGAGGAAAAAGACGGAATGTTGGAAACACGACAAACACAGTTGGGGGTTTCAGGAGAGTCCTGGAGTACACATGTCACTTTTAACCCTCTTTTCATCCATTCAATGATCATAGTTTCTCTCCCCTGAACTTGATGCCATTCATACCTCTGATCAGAGAGTTGCACGGCAAAGCAAACTTAAATATGTTGTGTATGTGTGCGCAAGTTCTGATAAAGTTGCTGCTGTCAAAACCAGCTATGCTTGCAGAATAAAAGCATTGTTGAACTTTTGTTAAAACTTTTGGCCTGAAGGCAAAATGACATGAAGGTTCACTCAAATTCAACATAACGCCAAGCAAGTACATTTATTGCGATGCAAACAGGAAATGAGGGGGGGAGCGAGAGAGGGAGGTTTGACATGCAACAAATGTCCCTGGCTGGAATCGAACCATGGACGCTGCAGTTATATGATATGAGCCGTAAGCATGTGGCTACCAGGGGGCCCATGTGTTTCATTTTTAAGAAACAGGAGGTGGACTGTGCATAAAAAGTTCAAAAAGTGGATGTAAAAGTTTAACTTGCTTCACTGTAAAATTTAGACTATAACACGTCAAACTTGTGTAAAGCATAGGAGCAAAAACTGCATATGAATGTGTGCTGTATAAATGAAATCAAAGATTGAATGCAAACAAACAGCCTGATTTTTTTATAAATGATTTTTCCATCTATTGTGTCAAATCCAGGAAGTTTCCACATGTTACTTCTCAGCTGGTCTGGTGTTCTTATCATGCTTTTAGCTGAGCTTGTTAGAGTTAACCCATAACACAGAACAACAATAGTTTACTGTCAGATGGAACGTGCATCTCTGCTGGTGTGCAGAGCAATGTTAATGTTGACTTCAAACTGATCTTTACAGGTCAAATATGACATTTTTCCCACATTTGAATGGTAGTTTAAATAAGGACCTATCAACAGGTGGACCTACAGAGATACAAACTTGTTCTTGGGTGTGTGTGTGTTGCATTGGATATTTCATTTAAACACATTTGTGTGTGTGCTTTTGGACAGCATGCATTTGTAAGCTGCTCTCCATCATCTGGTACTTCCGATTTTCCCAGTACTCCCATTGGACATCACCTGCTGCATGGGAAGCCGTCATGTCCTTGTCACTGTCACTGTCAGGATGAAAGCAAGTGGCTAGTGCTACATCTTGTGGCACATGGCTGTTCATGCCATCCCCAGTTCATCTGCCAGAGTTAGGACTTTTATTGTTGCAAGAAACGTGGATAAGTTCAGAAAAACACATAAAAGTAAAGAAATCAACAATGTAATTAATGTAACACAGTTCCCTGGATGTGTTTTATCCCGCAAAAGAAACATCCTCTTTCTTACATTGTACAAGTGTTTTTTTTTAGCATGTGAAGACTCGCAGATTTTCGTCAATCGTGTAAATGAGAAAAAAAAAACGTGTGGAGGTAAGCACTGTGCCTGACGAGACATCAAGAGACGACAAGGTGCCTCTAAATCCGCTGTTTCTTAAACTCTCTTTTCAAGCAAAAGTGCCACTTTGACAAGTTTAAGGAGAAGCGAGGGAGATGATCTGTGCATTTTGAGGTCACAGGGGAGGGAGGTGCTCACTGTTTTACATCCTGTTGAAAAGATTAGACTCAACTCTCACCTGCTGGAACGACTTCACTTTCACTCGGTGAGGATGGGTGGGGGTGCGTGTGTGTTCTTGAACTTCCAGATGTCTTCCACATTATAAAGATGAGTGAAATCCTTCAAAGTGGGGACATTGTGCTGATCTTCAATTCTTCAAGGGGGGTACATGGTCAATATAAGAACAGTCTGCAAAAGTAAAGTGAATACAGAACATGTAGTTGTGTCTAGTGTGTGTGTGTGTGTGTGTGTGTGTGTGTGTGTGTGTGTGTGTGTGTGTGTGTGTGTGTGTGTGTGTCTGTTTATGTGTTGGTAGGAGGTGTGCATGTGTCTCTGCTTTGTGTGTGTGGGTATGCATGCAAAGGCTGCAGCAACCACACACAGACAGGTAAAGGAATAGCATGAGAGGAAAAAAAAAAAGAGATGAAGAGTGCTGTGTGTGTTTTTGTGTGTGTGTGTGTGTGTGTGTGTGTGTGTGTTGTGGGGGAGTTTAGGGAGGGGCAGAACAGGGATCATGAGTGACTCCAGGCATCCAGCCACATCTGACTTTGATTAATTGGCCTGGCGTTCTTCCGTCTCTCCACTGGGCAACCTGACAGAAAGGTAGACCACAGGACAGCACAACACCACCAGGGATGATCCGTCTTTTCGCTTTCTTTTCTTTTTTCTTTCTTTTTTTTTTTTTGTCTGTCTCGCTCGTTCTCGGGCTCGTTCTCTATCCCTGTCATTGTCTCTCTCTCTCTCTCTCTCTCTCTCTCTCAGCTCGCTGTCAGCAGGTGAAGAAGACACACTCCACAGAGCTTTGCCACGTTAGCTCAAATCACTCAGGCACACCCAAAATGACTCGCCACGGTGGTGTTGTCGGTGGTGGGGGCTATAATGCAGTTCATTGTTTTCTGACAGAGATTCAGGATGCACGCAACTTTCCAATGGGAGAAAAAAAAAAATGTGAACATGGAGGACAGTTAAGATCTCAACAAGTGCTTAAAGATGTTTAATTGTAGATACCATATCTGTAAAACACATATGTCACTTTTGTCAAACATTGCAGGATCGGCATGTACTTTTTTACACTTTGTCATCTGGCAGAGGGGAACTTTGTCCTTTTCTTACCTCTGCTACAAATGATTAGCGAACACTGGTAGAGTTCGCTTTCAAGTGTTAGCTTTTAAGTGGCCTTACAGGAGTAAAATCTCAGAGTCTGATGGTGAATCAGAGTCTTTACTTTCCTGTCTCTAAAGTTCTCGGTCACGAAAAGACCAAACTGTTAACACTTAAATCAGAGGCGGAAGTACACACCTGTCGCAAGAAGAATAGCACAGATTTTCTCCACATCCTTAAATGTTTGTATTGTGTGCATTTATTATCATCAGACGGCTCAATTAGCATGCCATGTATTGCGACAGTTTAATAAGGAGAGAGTATGAACTGTTTCGTCTCCATCCAGCCCAAGTGATTCCACCCGTTCAGTAAACAGGTGCTCTCTGTGGGAGAATGTCAGGCAGAGTTTGTGTAGACTCTAGTCAAGCTAATGGGAGAATCTTGAAGGGATTGTAATTGCAGCAAAATGGAAGATTGAAAGAGAAATCTGCACCGTGGAGCCACTTCACTTTACCTGTGTAGTGCTTTTTATTTTAATTACTTGGTATTTCTACGATCAAGTGAGAGCTTCTGCTGTTGATGTTGCCATCTGAGGTTGTCAGAAAGTCTCTACTTGGTGAGACAGCAACAGTGCTCCAAGTGGAAAGAGTACTTACTGAGGTATGGAGCAAAATATGCCAATTGCCAGATGTCAGACTGAAATGACTCAGGCACAATGAATCTTAATAATTGTCCATTAAAACATTGAAAAGTATAGGAAAAATTGCAGGTTCAAAAGTTTTTGCCCTTTCATCTCAGTTCAGTGTCGGCTAACAAGGGGTGTATATCGAATCTTAAAACTGCCCAATATTGCTAGTACTATTATCATCGACTCTATAATAAAGTTCTTGAATGGATTGTTATAACACACTACTAAACACTGCACTGACATTATTTGAAAGGCTTTAGTTCATTTTTGTGGCAATGCAAGTTTATAACTTAAAAGCTTTTGAGAGTGATGCTATATCATCTTTTTAAGTGTCTGATGATGCTGATAAAGACGATACAGGTAGTAAGACATTTTAGTTAAACATGCTGATTTGAAATGTGGTTAATCTGCATATTTAAAACCACTGGGTTAAACTCTGAATTAGAGAAACCGAAATTCCAGGTTTAAAAACGACAGGCTTGCTGATTGGCTGAAACCATCACTGGTAGTTTCCAGTATATTAGCCTTTCAGTTCCCGACAGGGGCTACATGGTGTTAACATGCAGAAACAAGTGGCATGTATGACTGCCAAGTCTCCCCTCTCCCCTCTCCCTCCCTCAACACCTCTTTCCCCTCTTCCTCCCATCCCTTCTACCATCAGTGTTTAACCCCGCTCAATTTGCCCGTCTGCATGAAACAATACTTGTGATCAGCGCGTGTAATGGCACCTTATTAACCCCAATTACCACAATTAAAACCCTGCTGCCACTGGGCCCCTTTCAAGTCTTAATTAATCAGATGGCAGCGAAGAGGCCGTTTGGTGCCCCCCCCCTCCTTGTATGCACGACATACATACACACTCACGCTGGCACTCACACACACCTTCTCCCCAGCCTTGACCGACCATGTGGCCTCGCTAAAAAGCACATCTGGCGGAACAAAACGTCTCCATGCTGGCAGACAAATGCCTCCACTTTACAAATGAAAGGCAAGGCTCTCTCTTCCTCTCTCTTTCACTCTCTCTCTGTCTCTCTCTCTCTGCCTGTTTCTCTCTCTCTCTCTTTCTCTCTTTCCATCTCTGTGATGTGGGTATAATGAACGTTACAAGCCCCCTTGGCACAGTGCCTTATTGGGAGGGTTTGGAAAGCTGCCCAGTTTGTTCCTCACTAATTGCTTAATTGATGCATTGTTTTTACTGATGATACGGATTTGCCTCCCCCCCCCCCCCCCCCCCCCCCCCCCCACCCCCCCACCCCTCCTCTTCTCTTTTCCCTCTCTACCGCTGCACATGGATACAGATACAAAAGGAATTACACCCTATTAGCAAGTCATGGTCTCTTTCAGCAGACTGTATTAGAGACTTAAAACCATTGTGACGGCTTCCCTAATTGAGCACAACCACTTGATGTAACATAATGCCATGTAAATAAAACCACTTCCCCCTCCTGCTCACGTCTCATAAGCAGCCGCAAGAGACAAATGAATATGTAGCTGCTATAGTACTAACAAGAGACTCTTTTATAGCCATTGCAGAAATCACTTAGATCACATGGAAAGAGGCCTTTATTTGTTGTGAGGGCATTAACTCCCATTACCTTCATGTGCTTTCCTCCACCAAAGCAATAACACTGCAGACTGTGTGTATGCACGTGTGTCCAGTCAGTATAAATAAATGGTATTTAGTTAGTGAGCTGCAGTTGTTGGGGAGTTTAATTAGCAGGTTAAGGGTTAATGAAGGCCTCTTGTGGGAAAGAGGATTGTGGTAGTGTTGCTCAGGAGAATACACACACTCTCAATGCATTTCTCTTTCTCTCAAGATGTCTTTCTTTCCTCCCAATCTCCTGGAGTGTTTCACTTCGACTAATGCAGACACAAGCGCACGCACTCATTCTAGCATGTGCACGTGCACACACACAGCCCTCTGCATATTCCAACTGATGTCTAGGATAAAGAGGATGTTTTCTCCTCCATCCTCCGCGTGTTTGTCCCTGGCTCCGTCAGAGAGGGAATGCTCTCTGACGGCTTCCTGCCAAGAGGGGCCAGGAATCAGCTAGATGAAGGAGTGCCTGGTCCACTGAGAGATGCTGAAGACACAAACACGCGCACACACACACGCACGCACGCACGCACGCACGCACGCACGCACGCACGCACGCACGCACGCACACACACACACACACACACACACACACACTGCGACACACACGGCCACAAACAGGAATGCTTGTACACATACACATCGTGCACACAAAAACACATATACAGGTACAGGCACATATGTACACACGCACACACGGTGAGACATGAACACACACACACACACACACACATAGACACACAAACTTCAAGGCCGCAGAGAGAGTGAGAGAGAGTTGGATGTTATTTATTCATCAGTCTTTCTTGTAGTCAGGAGGCAACAAGCCCCCGGAGCTGTAAACACACAGAGACACAGGCCTCAGTGAGCTCCAACCCTGGGAATAACAAGTGGTCCCCACATACAAGCATGCACACACACATGTGGGATGCCTGCACAAACACATACACACATGTGGAGTGTCAGAGCTCTGACATAGCAAAGACAAGACAACATCCTCCCTGGGACTGAAAGAAGACAAAAGCATGCCACAATGCAAGACAGGGTCTCCACGATCTAACCCGCGTATGTAAACCGCCATTACACCATCACAAAAGAACAGCAGACTTGATTCTGAAGCATGATAAATTGATTTTTGTACTTTCATACTTACTTCTGTTGAATATTAATTGAATCAGGCGGGCAGGATGGGAAAGGAGGGAGGACAGGCAAGGAAATAATCGGAGTCTAAAAGAGAAAAAAAAAAAGAAATGTGCTGAAGGAATGGGATCTGGCATCCCTGCGTAAAAATAGCATCCCCTGCAAACACATTTGCTATTATCTCTTTGGTGCAGCGCAGAGTAGCACAGGCTGCACCCTGGCCCCCCTATGGAGCCAGACGGCAGCATTTACATGAAGCCTGAGCAGGAGAGAGGAAATTACAACTATTGTGACTTGCCTTTCTACAGGGTTTATTGCATTATCATAATGTGGTGAGAGATCATGATGGCTGTGGCGTCATCTGACATCTGTGGTGTGAAGGAGAAGGCTTTGGCGTCTCTGCATGGAACTTCAACTGTGACTCTCTGTCTTTCTGGTTTTCTTTCGCTCATTCATACTGTTCTTTCTTTCTTTAAACCTTTATAGAATTATTTCTCACTGCCAGCCTCCTTTTCTATATGTGTGTGAGAATCATCATGAGCAGGCCCGCCCAAGTGGGCCACACTGGGCCAGAGGAGACTGTGGTAGTCAGATCTACAGGGACCTGCTCCAAGCAGATGTTCACTACCCCTCTGAGTGTGTTTGTGTGCACTTGGGTGCAGTATTCCTGTATCTCCCTTCTACAGTATGCATATTTGTATGTGTGTGTGTGTTTGCATTCCCCTATTTAAGCAGCTACACATGCCATGGCATTCCGCTCCACTTTGTGATTTCTGCCACTTCAAGCACCCTCTCCTTCAACGCTCTGTGACCGAACACCTGCTGTACAGCAATCTTTTAATGAGCAATCCACCTGAGAGAGGACGAATGAGGAGCAGGAGGAGGAGAAGGATTTCATGGGTCTTTATTTTTTCTTTAGCGGTGCCACCTGTGCCGTGTTAAGAGATGTAAAGCGCCATCCCTCTGCGGAAGTGTGCGTTTGGCTTTGATTAGCATTGCAATCACACCACAGACGCAAAAAATAAGTGATGCATTAGCAAGAGGAGGCACACATCCAAACATGCCCCCCACCCCACACACACACACACACAGGAGACTGTCCTCACAGCACACATGAGCTGTCTATTTACCATTTTCCATACCGAGTTGAAAAAAAAACAAATGGGTGTCCTCCATAGCATGCTACCTCGGAGAGAGTACCCACTCTTTCCATTATTCTCTCTCATCTCCTCTGCTCTCCTCTCGTTATTTTCACTTCTCACTCCCTTAATATTACTCCGAGTGTGTGTGTGTGTGTCTGGCTACAAGTATGCATGTACTTGAGTGCGTGTGTGCGTGCGTGTGTGTTTCTAGATTGTGGGTGTTTGGGCAGTGCTCAGTCTGAGCAGTGAGGAGGTGATTTGTAGCCGGGGCCTCTACTACAATGCTCACTTCAAAAGCTCCTTCAGGATGCTGCACACTCTTGCGCTCACTCGCACTCTGGGCCCAAATCAGCGGGTGAGTTCCTGCTTTGCGCGGCATTAACCTACCATTTCCCTCATCCTCCTCATACATTATGTCCTTTGAATTTGTGTACCTAATTAGACCTTTGGGTTTGCTCAAGCTGCTTGTCTAATTTATTTGGCAAGCATTCACTGAGGTACGTGCACTTTTTGTCCTCTCTCTGCGTCAAATAAATGCTGGGCTGCTACTTTTATAAAGAAGGAGGGTTTTATGTGCTTTTTCTCATGTTTCTTCTCGGCTGAGATAAGAGATTTTTCCATGTGAAAAAGACAGTTTTGTTTTGTCTTTACCTGTAGCTAAAATCAGCCTGCTCTTCCTTTGAAATTTTTGTTTTAACTCTGCAAAGCACAAAATGAAAACAAGTTTTCTCCTGAAGCGCCAGACAAGCTACAGTTTCTACAATATATCACATCTTTTCTGAGATTCGCGAGTAATTTCTTTGACAGTGAAAATATTCAGACTGACACATTCATTGAATGTAGCCCCAATACTCTGAAGACTGATCAAATAGGCTGATTTTATTTGTACATACACCATTAAAAGCCTCTGTGGAGATGTTTTCTCTCTTGGAGGAGGGGGGGGGGGGGGGGGGGGGGGCGGCGGCAGCGCATCCCGCTAGTGCAGTTTTTACAAACAGTCACAATCAATTAGCAAACCGGATCGGGCTAAGGCACCATTTACTTCCAGATGAGGATTTAACTGCACATGAGAGGGGAAATGTTATGGATTGTGAAATATTGATGGTGTTTGTGTAAATGCCTTTGCTTATGTCTCTTTTAAACTGTTTATAAATTCTAATGCGGGGCCTTTGGACTCCTGCAGTTTGGGTTTGTTAGCATTTAATGCAGAAGGGCGGGGAAGCGATGAGCAAATAAGCAAAGGCCTGCAGAGATTGCTAAGTCGGGCTCTGAAGTGCAAATGAGCTTCTTCCTCTCTCGGTTCTAGATATTATTTTTTATTACTCACTGACACTGAAACACGGGACATGGGAAACATGTTTATTTAAGATAATATTAGCATCTTCGTCAAAGCTATGGCCAATAAAAAAGATTTCTCCCTATAAAGCTGAGGTGCTTAATTAAATTAGATCTCAGTTCTGCTAATTCCTTGTTGTGCCATTAGCACTGTATAATATCACTGGGCACCATAGCTCACTAATGACTTGAAAACCCAAACAACAAAGTCCAGATGGAAAAGTCAGACAACTATGTGTCATGAGACAATTATAAAAAATAAAAAAAAATTACTTCCAGCTGCTCAGCTGACTAACACACTGTGCAACGTTTGAATTAACAGCCCGTCAGTGTTTATATTTGCGCAAATCTTTGCTGGAACGTTTCACCTTCTAAAAGCCACTGGCACAGCTTGACCATCTTTTTCCTCTCTGCTGGAACAGCTTTAGTCGAGGCCTGATTAAAAAGCACAGACATTGGCTGTGTCTTCCTGGGAGGTAAGAGCTAGCTAGGAGCCTGGCTGGGGCCTCAGGGAAATAAAGATTTGGATCGGGCTGATTTGAGTAGATGAAGATAGTGTGGTAATTACAGGCATCCCAGATCTCAGCAGTAGATATAGCAAGCCAGGCCCAGAGCTTATGGGAATGTGATAAAGATGGAGTCCTGCGTATTGGCAGGCAAGCATGGTGGATGATGAAGGGAGTGGGGAGTCATTCTGTCACTGATCCACAAAATCACATGAAATAGGACCCGGGGTAAGTCACTAACTGCATGACATCTCCTGTCATGGTACCAAAATAAATGTATGCCATTTGACACAGAAGGAAGTGGTTGCTCTCTATGCATTACTAATGTGATTATGATTTTGAGTATTAGCTTTTTGCTGCTGTTATTAAAATCATATTAGCTGAGCCACATTTTATTCAGTTTTACAGCTTTGTCTTTACTCTTCTTCTCTCTGTCTTTATTTGCATCTTTCCTCCGTTCTCTCGCTCTCTCTCTCTCTCTCTGTGCTGCTTAAAGTTAATTTATATACAAATCTGATGAAAATTATAAGGGAGAGAATGATTATTGAAGGAGAGTAATTTCACCCACTCCGGTGATAGACACTAATAGGACTCCATTGTTGGTAGCATTTAGCCTGTCCTGATTACCTTGTTTTTCATGGCTGCATCCTGAGCCGGGTCTCCATCCCTCCAAACCTCCAGCCCTCCATCCCTCCTCCTGGGTGACATTTCAGACGGGGCCCTGAGGGCATTCGGAGGGGAGGCATCGAACAAGGTAATTGCGGCGAGGTTTCCCCTCACTAAATTAACCTCTGCTCGGAAATTTATTGGCCAGCCGCTCTCCAGAATTATTTAAACTTGCCGTTATTTCTGTGTTGAGCAGGCAGACACTCTGGCTTTGTGGGGTTTATTTATATATATATTTTTAATTTCTTGTCTTTTCGTCTCTTTACTCAAAGGTTTGATTATGTAGAGATGGAGGATGTTTTGGGGAAATGACAGCAGCCAGTAATTCATTACAGACAGACCCTTGCTTTTGGAACATTCTTAACTGCTCACCTGTGGAAATATACATGAGGTTGCGTAGTCTTGACGGCTGGGTGAAGTCAGTGCGCTCCCAAGGGTCAAAACCAGGGCACAATACAGTGCTTATAGAGTCGCTAATGCATGCTGCTCGGGAAGAAAGCCAAAGGAATTTGTCTTTTTTTTTTTTTTTTTTTTTTGCCATTTCCCTTCTCTGTTTGGCTGCCTTGTCCCTCCCATCTGAACCTGACTTATGACTTCAGTTTAATAGTTGTAATAATACTGCTCATTATGGCCATGACATTATACATTCCACCATTTCCCTCCATTGCTCTCAGAATAGCTGTGTTTTTTTTTCTGATGATAGGAAACCCTGGAAACAAAGTGTGCAGTTTCACCTGGACAAAGGTTTAGTAAAGTGTTGACTCCCTGCCAGAAACACAACTGGCACATTTGTTAGATTTTCATAACTGTCATTACTGCACACCTCAAGAGTCCGACCACACGCACGCAGCCTATAAGGTCTGAATGGGTGCCCTTTATGGCACATTAGAGCAAATGTATGGAAATCAAACGCGCACGATATTAATATTTAAGAGGAATATTAAGGCATGTCAAACCATTAGGAACCATGAACTTGACCCTCTCTAAACTTTCCTGGCCACTGTTTTAGATTGGTTAGAAATAAATGGATATGCTGGAAACCTTTTCGGCCTCCTTGTGTCCGCTATATGGCATATTAAATTATCCTGAGTTAAGTTACAGGGGCTTGACTAATGTTAAAATGTCTCTTTCGCTGGTTGTGTAACTGAAATATGTCGACCGGTTCTGAATAAACATCAATCTCTGTGCCTGTGCCTCTAGACGAGATGATTGGCCAAATCGTAAAGCGGAGACAGCTTGTGGGGTAATGTCAGCTCGGGCTGGGACGGACAGTCAGCGCATCATGATTTACATTGCATCTGGCATTTTGGCCAACCAACGGAGGAGAGTATCAGTCAGATTTATTTGACTTTTCTTTCCTCTCTTCCTCCTCTCATCAGCTCTTTTCTCAGCTTGCTGACAGGCCCTCAAGTCATTCTAGTGTATCTACACATGTAAAAGGCTCTTTTAAGGAGAGAGTTAGGAGGTTGCACTCTCTCTCTCCTTCTATCTGTCTCTGTCTCTCATTGGAGCGCTGCCAATTTACCGGCGCAGTCCATGACGAGGAGTACAGATAGGAGATGGAAGACAGGCAGTGTCAGAGACAGGCAGTGTCAGAGACAGGCACTCACCCCTCTGACCAAGGCTAGTTTGTTGTCTGTACGTGCAGCACAACC
Organism: Seriola aureovittata; assembly: GCF_021018895.1. Taxonomy (NCBI): domain Eukaryota; kingdom Metazoa; phylum Chordata; class Actinopteri; order Carangiformes; family Carangidae; genus Seriola; species Seriola aureovittata. The sequence goes on from NC_079385.1 coordinate 9,942,117, forward strand.
ATTTGCACATTTCCCTTCGCTACCTTCTATCTTGCATTCACCCACCCAGCACCTCACGGCCCCCATCCCATCATCCCTTACCGCACCAATTTGTGAATCAGCTTATGATAATGGCCCGATCATAACGGAGCAGGCCCCCATTGAAATGAGATTGGCTGCGACAGTGCTGACCTTTCGGCAGAGGCAGGAGTGGTAAAGCGCCCACACCGTAACAAGGTCTGTTGAGTAAGCAACTTACAAGGCAAGGTTACTGCTCCTGGAAAAATGTATGAAAGAAATAGGAGAGAGAGAGTGTGTGTGTGAATAAGAGACAATGTCCTGATTGTGATTTCACAAGTCGATTAACTTATTTAAGTGCCGTGTGTGTGTGTGTGTGTGTGTGTGTTGTGGATGTTCTGCTGATGCAGGTGGTTTTAAAAGCGCACAGGACACTGATGGCCGGGCGGGTTGATGCAGATGATCTTTACGCATCAGATGGAGAGGCATCAATCTCAGGTGAATGGCCCTGGTCCTTGCACCGATATCCACCCCTTTATCCACTCGAGTAAGAAGTGCTGTACATTCAGAACAGCATACAGCCATGTTAGGGTTAGTCATGCAGAGACTATACATTTTAACATTTGCCATAGTGTATTATGCGTGCGTGTCCATGTGTGCGTTTGTGAGCGAGAGCTCTTTCCTCTTTGTTGATTTGGGGGCACACTCACTCACTCACTCACTCACTCACTCACTCACTCACTCACTCACTCAAACCATCCTTGCAGATGTTTGGGCCCTCCATAAATAAAACAGCTTCCTTTGGCCTTGCTGACAGGACCTGTAATGGAGTCTGCATCACTGGTCTGACTGATTGACCAACTGACTGCCCACTTTTTTTTTATCTAACTGGTAGAGCATGAGGCAGCCACATCACTTTTATCTAAGGCCTGACAATAAGTAAGGGCAGCTGCCGATGACTGTGTGTGTACAGTGTGTACCAATACCTGTGTTTGTTTTTTTATGTATCTTCATGCGTCACTCTGTCTGTTTGGATGCATGCATGGACGTGTGTGCCTATGCACGCGTCTGCCTGTATGATGACACAAAAAGAGGTGAGGGGTGCGCACGATCAATCTTCATTTGGTAATTTATGAAGGCGTCCGCTTGTCAGGTATCCAGCGGTGTCTGGTACAACTCATTCTGCTGTGCTGGAGGGGGGAACCCCGGGGTATCTGCACCTCCTGTCACCTCCCCTCCCTCCTCATCGCCCTCTCGTACAGTGCCTGCTGCCGTCAGCAGCCCAGAGGCATAGCACAGAGAGCGAGACGCAAGACGAAGTGAGAGAGGAAGCCAGGCGGGATTAACCCTGTGGCCACCCACGGCAGGTGCTGAGGCAGCCACGCGTACAGCCTCATTAAGGAGAGGGAGAGAGGGCAGCGTGGCAACAAACACAAGGGGGAAGTGCGGAATGAATATACTGTACCTACTGAACACAAACACACACGCATCTATTAAACCTCTGTGCCGTGCCTCAGAGACGGGCACCTATGTAGGTAACACTTTTCTTTGTCCCCTTATTTCTCACCCCCCATCGTATCCCCTTTCCCTGTTTCTCGTTCAACTCAACTACCAGTACGACTTTCTCTCCGGGATCCACTGCATTGTGTCCTCACTCCCGCGGCTCCAACTCTCTCCAGCACTCTTCTCCCTGAGTGGGCTCATATTTGGGGTTGGCTCAGTCTGGCAGGCAGGCATGTTAGGCCATGGGCACCTGGGCGTGATAATTGTTGACACTTGGTGTTCCGGGCTCACAGGAGACGACATCAGATGGTAATTTGGACAGGGAGCACAGCACTCGGACCAGGGTGAATAGGCAACAATTAGACCACCTAATTAACCTAAACACAAGGGACTTTGTGTCAATGTGTTTGTGTGGTTCTGAATGCACATATATTTCTGTGCGCACACACCCAAGGTGAGTTGCATTGATTTTATCTAAATGCTGACTCTAGTTTTTCATAATTTTGAATCCTAATTTTGGTCTGTCGTATTTCGTGGGCTGAGCACGTCTTCTCTCAAGTTCTGCATGCCTTTGATGGGAAGTAGCTACTAAATGCAGTACTGCAAGAATCTTAGTTCAGGCTATTACTAATAGTTTCAACATTAGTCTTTTTACATCAACACTATTTAACTCAAGTATGTTAATAAGGCTGGAGAACTGTCCTCAATCATTAATCATGTAAAAACATAGGAATTTGAAAAAATTCACTTTGATCCTGTTGCGTTAAACTATGCTTGCAATTCTTCCTAGTTGCTCATCCCACAACCCATTTCATCGCCATTCACTTTATCAGTCGATTAAAGATTGAAATTTACTTTTAAATCAGTGTTTTTGAATGAGTTTGGTCAGGACAAGGATTGCGCTGGTCTCCTGGTATCTTTTTTTTTTTTTCTTCTAATTTCTGTGGATGATCCATTTGTGTGACGACATTTCGAGTGGTGAATTATTCAAGGCACTAAGCAGCACTTTGGGCCAGTTTCCCCCAGTCGGCATCTTTGATTGGGAAAACGGGGGCTGATTTGTGAACGATAGCCCCAGGGCTGCTGGCCTAAGGCAAGCTCAGGGGGGGACACTGGCCTCCGAGCCCCTCCTGGCCCCAGGGAGAGAAGGTCCGGCCATGGCCGCCAGGCCTTCCGGTCTCCAAAAGAAAGTCCTTGCCTGTCCGCCCCTATCAGCCCTGCGTCTGGAAGTGAGGTGTGATGCAGGAGCGGTTCCACAGAGAGAATCAGACGGATGAGGCACTTTCTGAGCAGCGTCTCTCCCCTCAGCCAGAGCCTCCGTCTCCCGCGGCTGCCTGGGCAATTTGTCGGTCGACCTGCCAGGAGCAGAATGCAAATCCTCACTGGAGGAGATGCACAAGGGCCTCAGTGCCTGCCAGCTGTGTGTGTGTGTTCATGTGTGTGTATGTATGTGTGTGTTTGTGGGTGTGTGTGTGTGTGTGTGTGTGTGTGTGTGTGTGTGTGTGTTGCCCAGCAGTCTTTTCTTTAACAGCCTAACAGCATAACTGTCATCAAGACCTCAGTGTATCATTGTGGGTGTGTGTGTGTGTGTGTGTGTGTGTGTGTGTGTGTGTGTGTGTGTGTGTGTGTGTGTGTGTGTGGGTGGGTGGGTGGGTGGGTGGGTGGGTGTGTGGGTGTGTGGGTGGGTGTGTGTGTAATGTATCATCTGGCTGTTATAGTAGCACAGTCTTTTTTTCTCTCCCCCTCTTTCTGTCTCTGAGCTAAGACACGACTCTCCTTCACTGCTCATCAACCCACCGCTCCTAATTTATAGATGGGCATAAAAACTCTGTATTTTCACTCACCCTGCCCACCTTCCGCCTACCTCTGCATAGCACCAGCATGACAAAATAGGACACATGCTGTTAACCATATAAAAGTTTTTTTTCCCCTTTTCCCTCCACCTCTCTTGCTCCTATGTTTCAACTTTTCTCTCCCCACTCAGACAATAGTGCTACACATGCATCCTCCACATGCTTGTAAATGATGACTAGGTGTTCATCTGGTGAATCGACTGACCCATACCACCTGGGTCAAACTCTGGTTTTGACATGTCACAGTTTCACAGACCAGTTCAGCAAGCAGAGAAAGATAAATGAGTGAAATGCCAAGACAAGCAACATGGTGCTCTCCAGACAGCACAGAGTTCAGAGAAGTTTTCAAGGACAACTCTATACACAAGATGAAAGGGATCTTCTGGGCTCTCATCTCATCTTCACCGCTCATATCCAAATACCACCTGGCTCATTCTGTGCTGTCAGCACTTTTTATCTCAAAAATTAATACTTCTTTTTTTCTGGTCAGATAGGGGTACTTTATTCGTCGCGGTTTGCCTGGAGTTCTCCGCATCTTCGGAATGTGAAAGATTTGAAGGCATGGATAAAAGGCACTTTTCTAATCAACATTTTTTTTCCTTAAGCGCTTCTTTCTTTTTAAAAGCTGTTTTTCATTATTTATAAGTGTTCTGAAGGTGCTACTGAGCTGATTTCTTTCACGAGGCCTGATATGAGGCCGATGGAGCTTGCAGAATTGATTAGATAAGCTTGGAAATTACAATGTCGAGCACGCAGTGCTCTGAAATGTGCTCTAAAATACACTCAATGTGAATATTAATACCTAGGGCTTATAAGCACATATTTGAATGCATGGAGGAAGTTGATACGTGAAGTTTCATGAACTGTCCAGTATGCGTTGCCATATATTACTGATGAAATAAAATATTACCCCTCCTTCCTGAACGTCATTGGATTCATAGTGACGGGTGGGTAATCGCAATTTCATCATTAGCAGTTGAACATTCAGAGCTAATCTCTGTTTTACTGAATAATTCTGAAAGATGTTAATCAAACATACGAAAGCATATTTGAAATATTTAACCAAACGATATTAATGAAGATCAAAGGGTGGGCTGTTTTTAGCGGATGTTATGCGAAAGGCCTGGGTAATAGCTGGGTCCATAGGAGCACATGAAACACTTTGTCTTCTGCTAAATATTTCATGCTCAGTACCTGTTGTATGGGGCTTAATGAGCTATGGGGAAAAAAGGTGATTTATCATGCAAAGTTTTCAAAGGAAATGCAAATTCAGATACACACATACACGCGGGGACACACATTCCTTGCAATTTCTGCATACACATTTTTCCTCAAGTAGCATTGCCATAGCCACTACACATTTTCCAGGTTGAATATTTTAGCCCTGAAGAAAAGCAAACTCAAGTGAGAGCAAGAATCAGGGGTCAATGGTGTGTCTTTAAAGAAACTTTCCCTCTCTACTCGGCTCTGTTCCTCCCTCGAATACTAATATCAGCAGGGAGAGGGAGAGATGACAGAAACCTTGTGGACGTATGTGTCAGGGAAAGGCGTCAGCTCTGGGCAGACTCATGTTAATGCTCGCCCATTAATAAAATTTCTCCTACTTGCTGTCAACTCCTTTCAGCAGCCTGAGCCCCAATGTGTATTTTATTTAAAGGCTTTTTTTTTTTTTTTTATTGTTCCCTGTTTGTTATAGAGCCTAACATGAAAAGGCACAGGTGAGGTAGTGTTAAAACAAAAACAAAAATGAATTGCATAACAATTGAAGATTAAAACAAAGGAGAGTAGTTTGAAGGATATGGAGTTGCGCCGTGTGTCTTCAGTGCAACTGAAAAAGTAAAAGTCCTGCATTAAAAAAGTCTTATCAGCAAAATACTTAAAGTATCAAAAGTAAGTTCTCATTATGCAGAATGGCACTTGTTAGTGCTATTATACTTTATAATAATGGATAGATGGAAATTGGATTATTATTATTACTGATGCATTAACATGTACACTTCAGTTTAATGTTGCATCTGGTGAAGATGGAGCTCATTTTAACCCTATTTATACCGCTGGGTGATTAAATCTAAATCTGAATCTAAACTTATTTCACAAGCTGATGATTAAATTTTGATTTGTACATTTCCCTCTGAAGTGTGAGTTTTGTGCTCAAAAAGAACACTGCTGAAGTAGTTTCATTCCACCATATAGCATTATTTTTTTTTCCTGATCGGCAATATCTAATTTAGAAGAATACAAATTTGTTCAATTCATTAACGAAAGAAGACAAACTTTTCAATCTTGTTAAATCTTGATTTAACACAAGCAGCCACACAAGACCGAAGAAAAAATCCGTGCAAGCTTTCGATGCCAACTTTTTGTACTGTACCGCGTATGTGCACATGTATTTATGTAACGGACTGAGAGAGAGAGAGAGTATGTGTAAGAGGCATCTGTATCTGGGTGGGCACATGAAAGAAAGAAGAGATGTAGTATTATCTAGGTAAGAGAGAGAGAGTGTGTGTGTGAGTAAGAAGATGGAGTGAAACAGTTGGATCCTTTCCAGGGCTACAGAGCACCGAGGCCAGGGGAAGGGCAGGGCAACAGTAAGAGAGTGACAATAGTCAGGTGATTAGAAAGACTCGGAGGCTAGGTAGACCTACAAAATGAATAACGGCGCACGCCAAACCGCGCCATAAGGCTCAATGGTTTGTGATTTGCAAGTTGATAAGACAAGAAGATTAATAATGCCGCATGATAATGGCTGGCTGAAGCTCAGCTGGGGAGATGGTAATGATGGGATATTGCTGTAGGAGCAGTTCACTGAGCCACAGTGGAGTGAGGGAAAGAGAGAGAGGGAGAGATGGAGAGAGAGACAGACTGATAGAGAGAGAGAGAGAGAGTCTGCAGCCGCATGGGAGAAAAAAAAGCACTCATCCCAATTGGCCCTTAGGATATGAGAGTTTGAAAAATGAGAATGCAGTTATCATTTTAATTAGATATAAAGTTGTTTTTTTTTTTTTAATATATAGTGTGTATATATAATTTTGCTGAAATAAGGACTTCAAAGAACATACATATTTTGCAGTTCACTATCCCATCATAATTCCTGAATGACAGTTTTTCTTAATTTGGTTTTCTTTTTTTTTTTTGTTTGCCTGCCAGGTGGGGTGCTGGAAGGAGGCGATCGTGGGCTGGTGGTGTGAAGGTAAATCATCGCGCAACACCTAGACCACGCAAAAAGTTAAACACACACATAACCTACCTGGAGACGCTTGGCACAGAAACACTACTGTGTGTCCTTAATCTTGTTGTTGTTTCCAAGTGCTGGGCTCAGGTTTTATGAGTGGTGGACTCGTAGTTTTGGCTGTGGCAACGATTGTATTTGTTGACTCTCTAGAATTGGCCTCGAGTGTGAAGTCTTCAACATCGTTTTGTCCCCTGTATCACCGCAGAGGAAACATCAAATTACAAAGAAAGAGTTTTTTTTTTTTTTTCCCCCCTCATCAACACAAACATCAAATTTCCCTGAGAGAAACTGGTGTCTAATCTCCCCTGAAATTTTGACAATTTTAATGATCTCGTTTGATTGTGACAAGCTGTTAAATGCTGTGATCTATTTCTGCAGTTTCTCCGTTACATCTTCAGTACTGTTGACTTGTGTGTTTACACCTCAGACAAACATTTTGTCAGATCCCGATTCATCTTAATTGCACCACTTTGTCAGCGCCTGTTGATGATCTTTTACCGTACCTTCACTCAGTCTCGCACCAGCGTCTCTTTGTTTTTCACGGCACACATGCTGGAACGACTTAGATACTGATCAAACCGCTTTTCATCTCCAAGGAAACTCATGATTACACAATCAGTTCTGAAGCCGAGCCAGTTCTTAGAAAGGAGCAACGGACTGTTTTGGGTTGTTTTGCATATCCCAAAAAATGTTTTCATTGTTTACTTCTGCTCCAGACCGGACCAAACTTCCTTAAGCGAGAGCTCTGATGCAAAACAGGATCTTTGTACAGCCAGGCCCTCTGAGCGCACTGAAAACAATACCTCAACTTTACAGTATTTAGAAGAAGCATGAGAGTGGAGGCGATGCTCAGTGAGTGGTTTTAATTTTGCTGGTTAATTATTCAAAAAGGTTTTTGAACCAAGAAGAAGATAATTTGAGTAGGTGACAGTCAGATGGTTGAATGTCATTGATAGAATGGCATTTGAGTTGTTTGAGGTCAGTGTGGCGCCAAACGATCCCCCCCAAACGTCCGTTAATGAGTCAATAATGGTCATTAAGACCTAATTAACATGGTGGAGTGGGGATCGGGGGAAAATTGGAACTCGAGCAATACCTCCACTCTTTCTTCCAAGGCTTAGGAAAATAAGAGATTACACAATTCAGCCAAGTGTAGGAGGCCTATTTGTGCAAGTAATCACGCTAACGAGTGACAAGTTAATTATGTGACAAGTTGTGTTTCCGAAGATCAACTTGGCTAACAGATGTTATTATTGATAGCAGTCCCCGAGAATAGCCATGGCAGATAATTTGCTCATTACACAGGATGTTAACAGCAGTTGTTTTATGATACAGTAGATGCACTGATGTTTGTCACTTAAGCGCAGATGGCAGTTCGACAACACATTACTGACTGCAAGTAGAGTGAGACTTCACCTCTCTTGTTTACATGTCAACACCTGAAGGATTCTGTGACAGCCAGTCAAGTGTTTGTTAGAGTTGTTAGAGTGAGAAATAATTTCTGAGCTATGATCTATAAAAATATGCACTAAAGAGGAAAAATGAAAATAAAAGTCAGAACCTAAATGTCAGAGTGCACCTTTAAGATCTTTTTCTAAAGGAGACCTACAGTACATTGATAAGATCATAATACTGTCAGCATTCTCCTTTCTGTTGCTATCTAGATTTCCACTTAGATCGCAGTAAGTAATTAGTGTTTATTAAGTTTCTCTGGCTCTGAGTCCGTCTCTGTTTCTCCTCTCCTTTCCTCTATGTATGTATGATGGATGTGTTGGATGCCGCTGGCGCTAGAGATCGCACTGACAGAAGGGTTGTTTGTCCAAAGTGGGATTGACACTCAGTCAGGGCCCCGCCGGTCACCCCCTATCATCGACATGACACAAAGTGGAATGAGCCACATTAGCGACATGCAGCCGCACATGTGCAGCGCCCCTGCAGTTTACACCCATTAAACGCCCATGATAATGTTCTGAGCGCCTGTGGCCCCACACCCCCCGTATTGCGGCTTCCTGTATCTCGGCGCAGTAAGCAGCGATAACTGATGACGAGGGGGAAGACGTGACAGTGTCAATAATCATAATCGTCCCTGGGCAGGAAATAATGAAGCGTATGTGCCATGTCAGCCCTACATGCCTTCAATATCCTCTAATAAAATGAAGTGGAAAAAAATTTTATCCGAGGGGGAAAAAAAAAAAACAACAATCAATAAAGCCATCTAATGATAAATATGAAATTGCCATGTGGAGTGAATATTATATTCCCTCTATGAGGATGCTGGGCAGATTATTAGGATGAAGGGGAGAAGCCTATTTGTATGTAAATGGGAGATTGATTATATTTATTTGCAGACAGAGGGGCTCTGAACAGCTCGTCTGTGAGACACACACACTCACACAAAGAAGAGTGAGAGACATCCACAGAGAGTCTGGTCATCAGACAGCTGTTTTTCTGTCTGCTCTGTGTTCAGGCCCCTACGACAGAGGAAAGAAATAATACAGAAAAGACAGAGGGAGAGAGAGATCAGTCTTGTGGCTGCCAGCTCCAGCAGAGCTCACCTCTCCAGAATATTCTAATTACCAGCCCTCCTCATTACAGATGTCATGTGAATGAGAGAGGGAGAAAAAAAGAGAAAAAAGAGAACTTCAAGCAGAGAGGACCAATTCTGTAATTTCTTAATCACTTTTTTGGCAACCTTTGCATGTGCCCTGGTTAATGCCACAAATTGAATGTTTCTTTGGTTTCTCTCTAAATAGGCTATCATGCCGTTGCGCTGGTGCTTAGCGAATTCTATTATTGTCATTTGCATAGGGGCCTTTTTAGTGGCAGGATCCTACAGAGGGGCGAAGAACAAAGAGCTCATGAGGGAGAAAATAGGACAGAAATGATCTGGCGCTGCCTTCAAAACGTGACGTCAGGTCCCTAATGAAATCTTTTGACTGAGACCATAGCAAATGGTGGAATCTATATCTGACACTTAATGGTTTGCATAGAAATTAGAGACGGAGCGCGAGCGAAGGACCCCCTTTCGCTTGATGTCCCCTGATTAATTTACAGCACTTTTGTTACATCGGCATCGTCCAAAATAAATTAACCACGCTGGAGATATCAGAAACGGGGGCAAGGAAGTGCAATTTATTAGAGAAAAAAGTGAGATGAGATTAAATAAAACACCTAATTGACAGAAAAAGTCACCAAGCACAAGCACTGTCCACCATTGTTGAGAAGAAGCGTGTGTATGTGTTTGGAGGGGGTGGGGTGGGGGGAGGCGTAAGAGGAGAAATAAAGAAAGAGCGATAGAGAGAAAGAGCTGGCCACTTGATTTCCTATGAAAATTAATCGGCTATCAAACAATCTTGGTCTGCCGAGGATGATTATACAGCAGGGGCAGCGGCAGAGGAGGCAGGGGGAGAAAGTGAGAGTAAGAGAGAGAGAGAGAGAGAGAGAGAGTGATAGAGAGGGAGAGAATGCCCTTTGTGTAGGTGAAATGTGTCGGGGACTGTCATCGTAATATACCTCAGTGAAATGAAGGTTAATTCTGATGTACAGCCTGCATGGCCATCATTATCGGCGAATCATGAAAATAAATTAAGCCACTGAAATAGATACTCCTCTGGTACGCGGCAGGGATCTCATGAAGGATGGACGGCTGAACTTTACAGATTATTATTGGGAAATAGTGCCGAATTCAATTAATGCACCTAAAAGACACCTTTATAGAGGGCAGCCATAATTTAAATGACAGCAGGGTGTAATTTTGCTTGTTATAAGTCAAATTTGCAGAGTTTCATGTTTCGTGCATTTTTCTCCTTCCCCCCCAACCTGTTTTATCCCGTTTTTTTCCCCTTTTTATTTTTTCTGTTTGCTGAGGATGTTCGTGTCCTTACTCCAAGAAAATTCCTGAAAAGAAGCAATCGCTCTCCCGTGTTAAGGTTTATGCTGCTGTTCAGCTGAAATCAGATTTATGAAAGAAATAAAAAAAAATAAAAAAATCCACTGCACTTTCACTATTGTAACCACTCTTCATCTCCTCCTGAGTCTCAAAGTATATTTACTGTAATCCTCTGCGGCAGATCCTGCATCGCCTGTCCGCTTCTCTACCTCGCCGTGCAGGACCCCCTGTGCAGACGAACCCTGCGAAGCATACAGATGCCAGAGCCTTTATGCAGATCCACCCCACCTTGAAAACTGAATGAGAGCCCAATGAACTGGGTAAATGGTTGACCTCTCACCTGCGCACAACGGAGAGAGAAGCCAGCGGCTTAATCCAGGCAGGGGTCTGACAAGCGGGCGAACACAGTCAGGGCCGTATCGCGCTGACCCTCGCTCAGACCTCCCTTATCTATTAATCTACACCTCTCTGTAACAGGGGGGTTGAATTAACACCTCAACAGGGCATGGGGCTTCTGATTAACACACATCACCCCACCAAGCCGCTGCCCGCCTGCCCAAATATAAGACCAGGAGAGGGGAGAGGCTTAGAGGAAATCTTATGCTCACATATGCAAACATTCATACATGCAAACACATAAAAACACAAACTGTCATTATTGCTCATACACACATTCACACATCCATCTGCATTTCCATAGCACACATACTTTTTTACCACCACATGCAAGGTTTAACATGATTGCTCCTGATGTTTTATTGCACTTTTCTGAATAACCTGGAAAATAATGTGCACCCAGAAATAAAATATTAGAAGAAATGTTCCAGTCTGCTGAGCTGATCTGTTGAGCAGCTCGGCATATCTGTTGTTTAATTTGACATAAATAGTTTTCCCCATCTAAACAGAGGCCATGTTAAATATTTATGTGCCTGTTTTTTATTTTATGGAAGATTTGTGCGATGCAAAATAGAAACTGAACTAGATGTGTCTTTATGGCGCATGAAATATATGAATGGATTAAGGAGCAAGCTCGCAAGAATGCTGTATATTGAAAATTGTGTCATAAAAAGCAGAAGAGCAGTGCATGAAAATAGGTGGATGAAAACTGTTCATATTAAAGTTGGGAGTTTTTAAAAGTATTAAAAAAAGACAAATCCCACCACTGACTTATCCCATTCTCATCCCATTGAAGAAAGCCAAATAAGAGTAATTGTATTTGGGGGCAGAATGTAGTAATTTAGACTGTTAAAACCATTGGTGTCATCTTTATTTAATCTCACCCATGGCGAGAAATCATCTCCTCTCTTTTTCCAAAGCCAAACACACACAAATCTTCACTTCCTTCCTCTTCTCCTCCTGCTCTCTCTCCTTCTTTTTCTCCTCTCAATTTCCCCCTTCTCAACTCTAACAGTTTAAAGAATCCTTCCACTATCATTATTAGTATTGAACTCATTTCTAAATTCAGAAATTGGCCAAGGAAGATCATTCATTGCAGCAGATAGTAAAATCAATAGCTTTTGTGTCAGGCGGCAGGGTCTGTCTCTGTCTCGTAGGGTGGGTTGGAGCTGAGAGTGTGTGAGCGTGTGTGTGTGTGTGTGTGTGTGTGTGCGCGTGCGTGCGTGTGTGTGTGTGTGTGTGTGTGAGCAGCAGAGTACAGTACAGAGTGTAGACAAAAGGCGAGTGAAAACTGGGGGAGTGGGGCCACCTCTTGACGACATGGATACACAGTCTCACACGCACACACACGCATTTAACTGTACCTCTTCTAGCTGGGCTGCAGGTCCAGACACACACATACACACACACGTACATTTAGATATGAATACATGTCTTAACTTACACAAACACACACAATTTTACATTTAAAATAAAATAAACACATACCGATATTTACTTATTTACTACTTAATTTTTTGTAATTCACACGTAAAACACATTTACAAGATAAAATTATGCTCAAATTTACAGACACATGTACTTAATTATTTTATGTGATTTTATGCATCAACACACATTGAATACATTTATACACACACACACGCACTTTTTTTTTTTTTTTTTTTGCAGGCGGAGCCCAGTGACGGAACGAGGACAGCTTATCCCAATGAGAGTCAAATCAATCAAGTCCTTTTAATCACCACTCTGCTTTTATAGTGTGGCAGTAATGATGGAAGCCTATGTAGGGGCAATCCCCTAAGACCCCCTCCCACAACCCCCCTATGCGGCTCAGATTGGAGCCGACACACACACTCAACTCTGATGATTTTCATTTCTCAATTACATTATCTTATTAACCAATCAATTGCCGGCCTTATCAATAATTAATGTCTCCCCAACTATTAGAACGTAGATTAGATTAAACGCCAGTCTCTTGTCTCCCCTCTTTGATACTTTTAACTGGGCCCTTCATGGCCAATGTGATTTTTACAGAATACTTAATGTATAAATAGATTATAAAATTTATATGTATTTGTAAACTAGATTACCAATAGTATATTTTTCTTCATCATTTATTGTCTGTTTTAAATATTTTATCATTACAGTGCACTAGATCAAAAATAGAAATTAAAAACATCAATTAACCAAAATATGCAACAAAAATGGTAAATTCTGTCTCATAAAATGTGTTTGTTTCTGCACTTAAGTAATTATTCCAGTTGTTTCTGAAGCACTTCCACCTGCATTTGAATTAGAAACCTTATTTACTGACTGCTGCTATTCCTTTTTGGAAATATAAGGCTTGAAGACTGCGCATCAGATTTAACGACTGGTTAAGGGGGATATTTTTTGCAGTGCAGTGCCCAGCTCAGCTCTGGCATGCGCTGCTGCTCCTCCTGACTGCCAGACGACTGCTCGCAGGGGTGTAAAGGAACGAGCTTATAGATCGATGTCTCACTCTGCTCAGCCCAGCTGTGGCTGTTGTTCCTCACACAGAGAGGCTTTGTCTGGGCTCTACAAAAAACACCCGGTAACAACTGTTTACCGTCTGCCGCCTCAGGCCTGAGCTGGGCCTTGAACTCGTTACACCTTGTGGTAGCCGCCGGTAGCTCGCACTTTGAGGCTGCTAATATGAACTGCCTCGACAGAACAGGAGTGGTCTTGGGGGAGGGTTTGGTGCTATTGAAACATCAAAATTTCTTGACTTGTATTGGAAAACCCTGGTGTGTGTGTGTGTGTGTGTTTTTGTGTGCATTTACAAACACGCACAAATACCTGCAGACAAGCCCACTAATTGTAGAGTGCAGTGTCATTTCTCCTTTTCTTGCTGTTGCTCAGGCATGTTTAAACACACACACACACACACACACACACACACACACGCTGAGGGGTTCTTGACCCCAGACTGCAGGCCTGTGCAGTTGTTAATTAAAACCCGGTTCATAGGTTACACACTTGCCCACAAGGGATCATGCTGGTGTTATACAGAGGTAGCTCATAATGATTTTCTATTTGTATTGTAGGTGTCTGAGGGTATCGGAGGCTCTGCTAGGAACCCACGCACACTCGGACTGAGGTAAGATGAGAAGAAAAAGATGTGGAAATGTGGGGGAAAAGTGAGCGAAAAGAGAGAAAGAGAGGAAAGCTCGCTCGTTTTCCTTTCTCTTGGTCTCCCCTTTCCTTTTTAGCCGGGCTCAAAACATCTGTCAGCACTCAGACTCTGGTGGCGAGGAGGAGAGAGCAGAGGGCCTGGTATGCAGCAGGCCCGGCCCAGGAATCAGTGGAGCCGCTCAGCTTGGCACGGCCGCCTTGTTTATTTGCCCTGACCTTGCGTTCCCTCTGAGGTTACGGGACCTGCTTTAGTGAAAGGAGCCATTGTCCTGCAGGAAAAATCTGTTACAAATATTTACCATGGGGGGAATGCAAAGCCATGGCTCGCAGCCAGCCAGACTCGAGCTGTAAAATTCACTACAGTGCATTTTTGAATTAGCCATCTCCACCCCCTATTCCTTTTAACCAGGGTTAAAATTATACCCCAACATTTTTATTAATGAGATCACCCTGTCACAGATTATTAGTCATTTAATAGCCTTACCATCAGGATCCTGTGATTTGCTTCAGCCCAAATGTATAACTTAACATTTTAACAGAGAATACAGCATGTGTACAGGGACACTGTGTGGTTAAACATTACAGTCATTACTGAAATTATAATTCCCTTTAATTTTATGTATTTTCAGCAAACACACACTAATTTGCTTCCTGGCCTCTAGTTTGTGTACGACATCATATTTAACCACCACGTCGGTGTTTTTCCTGCAAGAAAATCTGGAGCACATCCCTGCACTACATTTCTTATTCCACAGGGTCCCCCTGTTAGGTCAGTAGTAACAAATGCATTTTCAAAAAGGCTGCATAAATTCCCTTTTCCCCTTCATATGGGTTTTCTTGAAAATGCCATACTGGTTTGAGCTGGAATAAATCTGCTGGTTTCTATCACGCGCGCCTTTTCACCCTTGCAGCCGGACCAGGCGGACACCCTCACCGGCGCATTGACATGCAACAAAGCTAATGGTGGCCGGGACAGGAGGGCCTAATCTTCACTAACTGACAAGATTTAAATTGAGGAGACATCTTCCGCTGATTAGCTCCCACACCCACAATTATCCAACTGGGGTGTCAAGCAAGGTTTAACATCTCCACTGATTCTGCTCTCCTGAGACATCCGGGAGGCAATGCAATCGCTTTTAATAACTGCCTCCCTCCCTTGCTCCCTCCCTCCATCCCTCTCTCGCCCCTTCTCCTCCTTGACGCCCAATACTCCTCGTACAGCACAGCATTCCTGCCCCCCCCTCCTCTATTTCTTTTTCTCTCTGCCTCTGTTTCTCTCTCTCCTCCCCTTCCTCTTGCTCTCTCCCTCTCTCTCTCTATCTCTCTCCTCCCTTCACTCCCTCTGCAGCACCCCCAGTTCCCAGTCATTCAAGCTCCCTTCAAAATTAACCTTTCCTGCAAAAATATAATTTCTCACAAAATGAACCCCACTGAGCGATTTTTTTTTATTATCTGGAATAATTTATTCAAATTGCCCAACTCAGAACAGCAGAGCAATCTGAACACTGAGTGGACCCCTGAATTTGGATCTGTCTTTTTTTTTCTTTTTTTTTTTTTTGGTCTTTTTTTTTCATCTAAGGGTAGAGGGATGGAGGGGAAAAAAAGTTTATGTACCTTGCTGTCTTCTGGCAAATAAGGGGACGGGCTTGCTTCCACCGTCTATCCCCAGTGCTCTGGCAGCAGTATCCCCCTCGAGTGTACGCCTCATTAAAATTCATCTGATCTGAATATTTTTGCAAATATGGTCTGATTGCTCACCATGACATGAAACATCCCTGTGTGTTATTTTAATCACACGCACCCCAACGGGCAACGTATATGATGGCTGTGACATTGAACTCCTCCACTGCTTGACCCCATTTTACGAGTGCACGTCATTTTAGGAGGGACTGGTGGGGGTGGTGGGGGTGGTGGTGATGGTGGGGTGGTTGGGAAGTTACCTGGAATGATGGACATGCTTGATAATTCTTCCCTCTTTTTTCTTCAAATGTTCACACAGCATCAGCTCGGTTTAAAGCCCCTCTCAATCACGCTGCCACCCCCCCACCCCCCCCACCCCCCAGCTTCCCTCTCTCTCTAATGAACTGTTTTCTTCCGGTGATGGAACGGGGACACAAAGCAATGTGATTAATAATTTACTGTTTAGTTTTACTAATTGATCTGTTTTGGGAGCCAGGATAAAAGTGAGGATGCATCCTCGGAGCACAATGCCTTTCATATGGCATTTATCCACAAGTCACAACCAGATCCCTTAAGATGAATAATGAACTAAACAAGATCAAATAATTATCACTTGGGAGTAGGAGAGAGAACTCCCTTACAAACACCACTGAGTTTACCTTAGGTTCTTTCTGGAGATCACACAACAGAGTAGGAACAGGAGATGAGCTGCAGAGAGGCAGGTTGTTATCAGCAACAAAGACCCGAGTAAGGGCTTGCAAGGACAGCACTTGTGATTAGTTTTAGTGTTTGTAAAGTCTCAAAACTTTTCTACACGCTCGCTTTAATTTTTATATTGCTTGTCAAATGTTGATCTGACATTTACTCTTTCTTCGCCTTGACTATCTTTCAGAATAAACAGAATTCACCAAGAATGCCTTCTGGACTCTGCAGCGTGCCTAAACTTTTAATGTCAAGGTGAGTGTAAACTTTGCTGTGGTACAAAGCAAATCTGCTTGACAATTAACAACATGGATCCCATAGGACAGTAAAATAGAAGACACATTCACTTTTGATTTAAACAACCTGCTGCTACATCCAAAGTCTGTCTAGCTTTGGTTTCTCTTTGAAAGAAATGGATGCTTGGATGAAAATGAGGCTGGCCAGTCCCGTAGGAACAAACAATAGTGAGTCTTCTAGTCATAATAAGAGAAAAGGGGCTTTCTAGATAATTTAGAACATTGTACATCACCACAGCGAACATGTGAATTGAAGTGTTCATTTTAATTTAAGTAAATCTGAACTCTTGTACTTCAAATTGTCTTCCATGCACGGCCCCGGTCAGTCATAACAACTCAGCATAGTTAGTGAAGTGCTTCCTGCTGGAACAAATTCAGTCTCCTTCCCCTCCTGAACCTCTCCACAGTATTGTCATGGAAAAAGTACACCAGCCCGAGGCATCCTGCTGGCTCAGCAGGGGAATGAGCATACCGTGTATGTGTGACGTCATGAGTTTGAATCCGGCTTCTGACTTTTGACTCTGTGCACTGTCTGATAAAAAATGAATAACAGCAATGAGAAAAATACAGTAAAACACGTCTACAGCAGCCTGCAGTAACATTTATACTAGAGCATGCAGCACACCTGTGTGCCTCTGCACTGTTGTATCTGGCCATTTATTGAATGAAAAAACTCTGGTTAAATGTATATGAGAGTAACTTATGGGTATATAAAATACACTGATAAACGTTAACACTATTGGCCAGTTATGGATATTTATTTACTGTACACATGGCCTTTTTACTGCCATCAACATGTACTCGCCTGTGCGCCATTTTACTGTTACAATTTTTCCTGGGATGGGGAGGGCCGTGGGTTAGGCGAGACAAGGAGCCTGCAATATATTTATCCACAGCACCTTAACACTGAGAGGGGATTAAAAATGAAATGAGAAACATTCCTTCCTTGACGCGCCAAGGTCTTAAAAAGAGACAGAATGGGGGGGGGGGACATCTTGTATCACCGAGATGTTCATCTGTTTGCAGATGAGCCATGTGTGCTTTTTTTTTTTTTTCCACTGTGTGAGATTGACTCAAATTTACATTTTATTGTTTTGGATTACACGCTGTTGGCCCATTGAACCTAATGTGGTTTCTCCGCCGCCGTATCTGTAATAGTTATAGCTGTTAGCTTGTAAATAAGGTTTAATACAGTGAGCCAGTGTGAAGTACCAATCTGTGTGTGTGTGTGTGTGTGTATGTGTCCCACATGCTCTCAGCGGTCTCTTATAAATATTCCCATGGCTGGGTAGAGAGTGTCATTATGTGTTAGCTGCAAGTAGCATAAGATTAAAGCACCAACTAAATGCCCATATCATTACCCTATTACCATATGACATATATGTGTATAGGTGCCTGCTTAATTAGCGTTGATTGATTGGAATCAATGACTGTAAAAAGGAGGCTAAGAGGGGGCAGGGTTTGTGGGTGGGAAAGTAGGGTGTCTTGTGAAAGTATCCAGAATTAAACTGAAGATAGTCCTCTTATTTCTGATTTGATTTGGCTTAGCTGTTAAACAGGCAGACAATCTAGTTGCCTTTGATACTCTACTAAACTCTATCCTGCCTGCTCCCCACCCCCCCTCAAAAAATAGTAGCCTAATTTTGTCATGGATATTACACAGACACATGCATGAATCAGTGGTGGTTGTCATAATTATGTTAACATAGGGGATATTAAATGAGACAGGCCTATTTCCAAAGGTGAGACTGTAGAATCAACTCAGCGCTCAACAAACCTCGGTGTCAATCATGCAAGCGATTCATATTCAACTAAAGTCAAGTGCATCTGCCTGGATGCATTATTTATGTCGGAAATAAGCAGCTTAACCGAATCATGCTAGCAGCTATTAGCAAGAGACACACACCTTGTTCGCTCCCTGTCTCTCTTTGGGGGCCATGTTTGAAGTCTAAATAACACAAGTTTGATTGGGCCCATGGAAGCTAAAGCAATCCCACTGAAGTCGGCTGTTTTATAGAGCGGGAACAAAGGTATGTCTGTGTTTGTAGTTGTCATTAGGCTGTGTATCTTTCTCTTTTCCCTCTATCTCCCTCTTCTCCCGCTCTCTCTGTGGGCCAAATAACAGTGGAGGTTAGCTTTCCAGAGTTACGGCTCTATCCTCCTGTCATGAGTGTAAGGCTCTGTTTTAGATCAGCCGTCCCCACTGCGCCTGATGGACAGCTCTGAGGATAAATGTAACATGAATAAAAACAGCACTGTTGACTGTACAAAGGCTTTTTGCTGATGAACCAGAGCTTGCACTGAGGGGAAGGGAGGAGGGTGAGGGGGGGTGAGGGGTTGTGAGAGGGTTAAGCGTTGCCGGGTCTTGGGGGGGTGGGGGGGGTAAGAGAGTCCTCCTCCTCCTCAGTGTTCATATTCAGCCTCCACCTTTCAAATATATCTCATTCATAATGGATAGATCCGGATATCTGTTTTGCATCTTCAACTGACAGTTTTAGTGTTTTCCTCCTTTTTTTTTTTCTCTCCCTCTTTACCTTCTCTTTTTTTGTCCCCTCTAGTTGGTGTCCTGTGCTGTGAGAGAGTATGGTTGTTTGTAATCCACAGGAATTTCCCTCTGCCTTAGAGTGAAGCTACAGCCAATAGTTCTAGTACCAGTCTGTACCAGTGCAGGACGTAAGAAACCATAGGAATATGGGTTTACTGCAGATAAAAATATCACAGATGGCTTTCACTCCATTTGTGAGGTAACACTGTCATGTTGTAGTGTTTGCAGGATCTGAGTTACAGGTAGAAAGTCACACTGAATCATTTCCTTTTTAAGCGGAACAGAGAAAATATCCTGGACCCGCACACACATGAACACCTGCACTTACACTCAAGCTAATAAACCTGCATACAACAAAGCCGCATCAGGTGGTCCCCACAGGTTACCCATCATCAAGCCTAAATACAGCCCTCTATCACAGGCAGGCCTCCATTTACCTCTAGATATACACATACACACACATACACACACACACGCCCTGTAACCCTGGCAGCCCTAGCACAGACTGCCTTTTACCCCTTCTTATTTAGATGCACTCGAGGACACAATGGGGGTGCATTAGCGGCGCTCGGCCTCACAGCAGCTGTAATTTCATTGTGGTTACCACATGCATCCTACTTGACTCTCAATTCACTCTCCGGGATGAGGGCCAAATAATGGGATTTACCCTGTCTGACGAGAGCCTCCCACCCTCCACCCCTCCTTTTTTTAGAGTGTGCGTTTGTGTGTTTGTGCGCAGGTGATGTGAGTTTCTCATGCATACAACTAACTACAGGTGTAGTTAGTCAGGTTTATGTGTGTGGGTGTGGGTGTGGGTGGGTGCGGACTTTGCATGTGCGTATATACGGTACAGCACATGCATATGCGTGAATGTGTGTTGCACTCTTTGCTGTTATCACTAACAGTTCTGCCATCAGTGTCAACATCAGGGCTAAATGCACTGCTACTCCAACACTATGGGTTAAAGGGATGAGCTTGTTCTAAATGGACCACAGAGTAATGGCTTTCTAGGGTAAAAGATTGGGTTGAACATCAGCGGAGCGTCACTTTAATCAGCCACAGACCCAGTTTTACATGTGTTTAAAAGCTCAGATGCATCTACAAAGTTACACTTTTGTGGGTGATACTCACAGGTATTAATATTCAAGACCAAGTGTCACTACATATTATGAATCAGATGCACATATTAAGTGACAAAATATGGCAGTGTCCATCTGTTGTTTTGATAGTCCTGGTAGTATTTAGTGTTATAGAATACCTGCAGTATATGGAAGATGTTGAATATAGGGCCGGACTACTACTGTATTTGCTGTTACATCCAGAGACTGGAGTGTTAGTCACAGTTTGTCTAATAAGAAGCTCTGCTCTCATCTTAACCCTTATTTCTTAGTAATTAGAATGGGAAAGAAAAAGGCTTAAAAACTTTTAATTTGTATTCATGAGATAAGAATTGTGAGCCATGAGAGGGAAGCAAACAGCTCCCCCATCACAATACAGAATGCATCACTTTTATCATACAGTCAAATGTTCACACACACAAGCTCGCACAGATACACATGCATGCACACATATGCATACAAACAGTACAAGAAACAAAAATTAATCAGGACGAACAAAGCCTGTCTGAACGTGCAGTAGCACATTAGCGTTCACACACACACACACACACACACACACACACACACACACACACACACACACACACACACAGAGAGAGAGAGAGAGAGGAAGCATTAATTTATTCAGGTTAGTGGTGTGCTTTAATTATTACAACCAGCCTCTCTCTCCCCCCTCAGTAATAGCCAGCACGTCTGTAGCTGTAGCTGTCAAAAACAAGCTGAAACAATTTCATCTGTGAGCAGAGAAACAAACACTGTCTGCTCTCTCTCTCTCTCTCTCTCTCTCTCTCTCTCTCTCTCTCTCTCTCTCTCTCTCTCTCTCTCTCTCTCTCTCTCTCTCTCTCTGGCTCTCCCTCTCTCGCTCTGTAGTGTAAAGGCCTTTAATCAAGCCTTGGTGTATTTTCTGTTTGTTTATAATGTGATAGTGAGAACATAGCCTCTAAACGTGTTATGTTGTTGTATAGCTTCACTGAACATTTGCCAGGGAGGGGAAATTGATAGGGAGTTTCATAATTAAGCAAATTAATGAGTTTATTCGGTGAGCAACCAAACACTACAATGCCAGCTCATATCTCCACCGAGACATGAAAAGTCTTACTTTGTTGCCAGGGTTATTTGTGCCATGAGCTTGTGTGCATGAGTTACTGTATGCGAGTTTTCATCCCTTTCTTTTTTTTTTTTTTCAGCTTTTACAGCAGACAGACGCACAGAAAAACAACGTGCTGTTTTCATGCTGACTTTTAAGCCTTTGCAAAAACAAACTACAAAGACAATAATGTTTTTAACAGCAAATAAGCGACAGTGGATCCTCAGCGATTGACCATTTGCAGCAATTTATGTATTTTTCCTCAATCACTTGTTTGTCATCAGTGGCCTCAGGGATAAAGATTGCCTGATTTCTAATATCTAGCTTTGTCATAATGGCCCCTGTGACAGCAGGCTATTAATGAGCGGCCATTTTGTGCCTTTGACTGCAGTTGCACTGGGCTTCATTAATTCCTACAGGTCTGAGAGGTGAGGAGAGAAGCGAGAGTGCGTGACAGTGGAGGCCACAGTCCCCAGAGACACAACACAATTCACTGTGTGAATACTTGATGATCGCTTTTTTTTCCCCATTCTTTGTTTTTCAAACCGAGTTTTTGTCTACATGAGTGTCTGATTTCATGTTTTCACATATGTGTGAAGAACTGTGTGTGTCTCAGTCTGTTTGCTTATGTCTGTGCGAATATGACCACAGTGACCACCCCCTCCCTATGAGTTGGGTTTGTAATTACTTCAGTATAGGACACGGAGGCAGGCGCACAATGATAGATGATGACCCCACCCACCCCTCCACCCCTTCACATTCAGTAACGACGGCCCTCGCCACGACACACACAGGGCCACTCCGGGGCCAGAGGAGGAAATGAGAGGCTCTTTAGAGGACACAGACGCCATTAGGTCACCACAGGTGTCCCGCCTGCTGTTCGTTCTTTCTGCCTCACACTTTTTTTTTTTTCTTTCTTTTTTTTTTTTTTTGGCAGTGGCGACAAAACAGGTGTCAGAAAGCAGTGGAATGACATCACGTACCTGCTGAGCGTGATTTTGTTGTGTGCGCATGAAACTGTGTGTGTGTGAGTGCATGTATGAGGAAATGCAGTGTGTTCCAGTATAATACATAGTGCTTAGTAATTATGATATGCAAATGAAAGTAACTTTTAATGTACTCCAACACCATATACCACTGTAATATGTCCAATTAGCATCCTGTAATACTATTATTTGCTGAATTAATATTTTGATGACAACTCTATGTACTGTATGTCACTTACCTGTAGAAGCAGGTTTCTCTCCTTCTTGCCCTGGTGCAGCTGGAAATCTTTCACAGTGAAGTAGCTGCAGGGACTCAATGAACTTGCAAATGTTTGCATTATCCTTGAATATCAAATGTTGATTTAAATCTCATTTTATTCTTCTTTCTTTTTTTTCCCCCATCAGTTTTAAACATTGCACATGAGGGGCTTCATCAGGTCTGACAAAGTGCTGATTCTGCAGCCCTTTGTGATGTGTTTATCGTGGAAATTCAAATCTCAAAATTATGAGCCCTGAGGTGAATTCATATATGAAAGTAGTAGTAGCCGTTAATGGTGTGATGGCAGAAAGAGATGTTCCAGTCTGTATCTCTTCCTCTTCATCTGTTTTTTTTTTTCAACCTCCCCTCCCTCCTTCCCCTACTCATCACTGATATATCTCTCTTCACTTCTAACCACCCTTCCCCTCACCTCTGTCCTCTCATCCTCACTCCCTCCCTCCCTCCCTCCCTTCCACCAGCACAGACAATAAATATCATGTCACGAGGATGGCAATGCTCCTTCATGGAACACTGCATGTTTATTAGAGGCAGGAGAAGTTTAAGAGAAATGCTAACAGTGTTCATTAATGGGCCGCATCCGCGTTTGATGAGGCATGGCACATCCTTGCCATCAGCCAAACGGCAGAACAGGCGGGGTTTTCGGTGGGGGGGTGGGGATGGGGCGGCGGGCATAACGGCCACTGGTAAACGGCCGGTAATTGTGTCCAAATTGTATGGCGAGAAGGCCTCTCAAGGACTGACAGTGACGGAGCAATTATGGCAAGCCAAGCGAGCTGTGTCAAATCAGCCCTCTCCTCCCTTTCCTCCTTACTCCATAGCCCAACCCCTTCTGCCACCCGCTGACGGGGAGTCATATTTCTTGGCCCTATATAGCAACGTGGAGTAATAAACCCTTGATTGTGAATGATAGGCTGGACGGTCCATGGTGGCTTGATGATTCAGATTGTCAATAGCTTTGTACCTGAACACTGGGTGTCACGTGGGTGTCTGAGCAGGTATAGAGATGTTTAAGCTGGAGGGAGGAGGTTCAGAGGGAGGGTGGGTGTTTGGCAGGTGGGTATGTCTCATGTGCTCAGCGACTCAACTGAGGGAGTCTTTACCCGGGAAGGTCATCAGTCAGCGTCGGCTGTCAGGGATGGATCACACACAGTGGAGTGCGCCTGACTTTGGTAATTACATCTGACTGCAGAGTGGGGATGTCTTCTTTTGTGGGCCCACAATGACTGCATAATTTATAATTAACTGCAATCAGTTCAGTCACAAGGATGTTCATCAGGGCTTTTTGTTTTAGGGTGGGGTGGTAGCAGCTTAGGACTGGATCATCACTCAGTTTATCTGAATGTTACACAGTTCAATTTGTAGAAATTTATACCGTTTTGTCAACAAATCTGTTTGTTGTTCCACCACAGCCCTAAAACCATGAGACCTTTGTTTTGTTTTTTTTTTGCAGTCAGTCATTTTTGTTTTCCTCGACAGAGTATGCAGTTAGGAAAGAAATGAATATATATTTCACTAAGTCTTGTGATGTATTCTTTATGACCCTTTTACCATTGTTTATGCAAATCAGGGGTGGGGGGGGGAGAGAAAGAACAACCTATTGGCTGGATGAGCAAACTTTAGATGGAACAAATGGGTTTCATGAAGATCACAGTGGAGAGGATCAATAGGACTGATGATTCAAGGTGTCAATCCATACATGCAAACACATTCTAATTGATTTTTTCCTATTGATTTCACGGGTGCCTCTGCGGCTGTGGTTAAGACGGGAACATGTATTTGTGTTTGATGATAGAATTCAGGCAGTGATTAGTCCAACAGCATGTCAAAATTAGTATTGCTTACTTTGATTTATGGTCATAATGCATATTAAATAAACCTCAGACAACTGTGTGCTGGATTAAATTATGATGGAAATAGTATAATTTATGCGCTGTAATGTGATAATCATCTTATGAATTATGTAAACAATTACGCCCATATATCATACTTCCTAAATCATCTAAAACTAGTTATTTGAATGCCAGTCTTTGTATTTCCCTTTGAATTTGAATATAAAATTGTGATGCATTAAGTATCTGCTTTACATTGTAGCACTGACTATACAAGTAGGGAGCGAACTTCAGTATTGCCAGTGTGTATGTGTGTGTGTGTGTCTGTGTGTGTCTGTGTGTGCACGCTTGTGCCCATGCATGTGCACGGGTGCGTACATGTGCCTGCCCGCTAGTGTCTAAGTTTGAGTCCAAGTATATCAATCTTGTTACTGCCATTAATGTCACTTTCAGCTCATCATTCTCAAATTATATTTAATAATAGATAGCTTTTGGGCATAAATGTTAATGCAGAATTGCATAGAATTTTATGTTCTGAAAATGACATGCCTTAGTTAACCTCTCAATATTTAGAGAGCTACTCCACTTCCATGCAAATGCCGAAAAATCCTAATAAGTGAATGCAGGCTCATAAGTTTCTCTGCAAACTTTCCTCTTAGTCTAAACCAAACATTCCCTTCATTCCGCTCTGAGCTTTGACCGGGTCTGCTTGAATAGTAAACAGTTGGTTTGACTATTGATTTTAGTCCTAAAAGCAATTTGAGCTAATGTGGCTAAGATAACATGTCAGCACTGATTCCTAGTCAACTTTATGATACATGCCATTTCCAAAAAGAAAAAGTCAACAGTAGGTTTTCCATGTCAAAGCTTATTATGTGGTGAAAGGTGACACACTTATTTAATATGACGTTTACTTGATGAGAGATTTCAGAAGTCCATTTTTAAGAGTGTAGTTTGAGTTTCCAAATCAGAGATCCTTATAAACCACCTATATAGCTGTTTCCAGTTCCTCAACATATAGATTCATTAGCCCCTTCCCACCTTTTACAGGGAGTGTGTCTATTGAAATCCCCACTTCTTCCCCCAGCTGTCTTGTACTGTATGTGATTAGGTGGATTAGATCATTGGTACTCCATTGGACCATGTATTGATTAGCTATTAACCCGCTAACACCAAATAATCCATTTTAAATGCTCCCACATTTGGCAGTGGCGGTGTGCGTTTGATTTGAGGTTGCCTCAGGACATAAACGTTGATTTCTCTCCTTTTTTTTTTTTTTTGCAGTGAAAGCTCGGGGGTGGGAAGCATCTCTGCAGTCACATTACATATTAACAGCATCTCCAGTTATGTTCTTAAAACATGATGAGTACACTGAAGCTGAGTTGCCTGAAAGATTAATTATTGACACTGTCCTTTGCGCAACCCGATCTTAAAAAGAGTGTTCACTGTTCCATTTTTTTTAAACATCCTCTGATATTAAGATATGTTTCTGCTGTTACTTTGGAAAGCACGTTTTTCTTGTCAACATGTTGGAACACTTTTGCTTGGATGCATGTGGTATGGATTGGGAATTGAAACCACAGAAAGCGACGGATGGAAGTCATCATCATCGAGAGTCACTTCGCCTCGCCTCTGATCAGCGCCTTTAAAGTGTTTGCAACAATATGGCGAAGAGATTAGGCACTACTTCACATCAACTGGTCATTTTTTTTTTTATTGCGGTTAGAGTTGAGGGAGGGATTTCAGCTTGGATATGAGTCCAGCTCCACTGGGCCTTTGGGGCTAACACAATGATTATCATGTATTGCTGCATGTTGTTAGCATACAAGAGAGGCTGTTCTCAGCTTGTCTCATTCCCCTTCTGTCCTCTCCAGCCCCTAGTGGTGTCATTTTGTTTATTAGCAGGATTCTGGGTCCTGTTGTTTATTCATAAGCCATTGTTTTAAAGCATGAACTGCTCTATTTTGAGGGGTTCCATATTTGTCAGCTGAGTGTCGGTGGATGGCACCCGTGCGCCTCGCAGCACCTCCAGAGACTCCTATTCTGACAAGGACATTTTTTTCCTCCCCCATCCTCTTCAAGCTCCCGGTGTAATGAAAACTAAATACGCACATCTTCCCTTGCTGTCTGTCTCTTATCCAACTCTCTCTTTCTCTTCTCTTTACTCTCTCTCTCTCCTTTTTTTATCCTTCGCTCTCTGCTTTCCTGACACCTTGGCCAATGGGAGTTGTTTCTGTACCCGGCGGTTGTCAGGAGAGACAGCCAATAAGCAATCAAAGTGGCGGCCAGTGGCTGAGACAAAGGAGCACTCTGCCTTTTTCTGAGGTGCTGCAGCAGGCCGTACAGAGGGGGCTTGCATGTATAATTAAGTGAGAGAGGAAGCCGGGGCCACTTAATCTTCCCCCTAATGGTGATCCTAGCTCCATCACCGGGGCTCCTCTGGGGGGGGGGGGGGGCTGTACCCCAAAGACCCACTCTCCGGGTCACCGCTGTCCCCCAATTGTCATTGGCAAATCTTTTTTATCAGCCGGAAGAACTGTTTTCCTGGACCGCTGGCATTGATCCATTCATCATGGCTTTGTTCCTTTAAGAACTCTGAGGGCACACCAAGGGTCTGCCGAATGAGCTATTTATCATCCAGCAGAGAAAAATAGAGAAAGAAGTGAAGAGATGCATATTTCACACAGAGTTTTCCTTAAAGCTTACAATGGCCTGACATATTTTCAGGTTTGGCTTGTATTGTTACAGGGATCCCTGTCACCTGTGTGATTTATAAGAACATTAATCATGTAGAACTGCAGTCAAACTTTACCTTGATTATCAACTCTAATGAATAAACTTAAATTGTAAACGTGACGTCCTTCTTATGATATAGCCTATAAAACACAGATAATATAGTACCACTCTGTGGGTCTCACAAAATAGTTAGACATTTTGGGAGCACTCTCATGTCTGTATGTTAAATATGTAACTATAACCAGCAGCTGATTAAGGTAGTTTAGCAGGAATGCTAGAAGCAGGGGGAAACAGCTTTATGTTTTTTCGAGCATCCCAGTGCTGTAGCATGTGATCTGTTTACAGCAGGGCTAAAATACAATGGCACAATGCAAAGCGAACCTGGAGCACTTTGTGCTCACAGTGCACAGAAAAAGTGAACTGAACCAAAATGAGACCACCTCTTGAGGTCTAAGTTTGAAGCAAGCGGAACTGAGACAGTTCCCTTCAAATGCGCTATTGGGAAAACGTCAGGTGGCACTCGGCTGACCAGCGATGGAATTATGATCAGCCAGTCAGTCAGTCAGTCACAGATAATCATGATATAGGGCTGGCCCTGCTGTTGCGGCAGTACCTTTAAAGCTAATTAACATGATATATCTTGTTTGTTTAATTTGTAGAAAAAGCAAAATTCACAATCAACGAGTTGTGATTTCGCATGGTGGTTATTTCCTGGGATATTTCCTGGCCAGGCCAGTCACTGTCAGTGGCAACTCATGTAGGTCTAACTGGTTAGTTTTTGGTTAGTGGAATTGCTGAAACGCAGATTCTTTTGTCCCTTGATCACAGGTTGGCTAACTGTTTCTCCCTTTCCAGTCATTTTGCTATAAGCTAAGTGTCAATGGTAAGAGTGGTATTGAGCCTCTCATCCAACTCTTAGCAAGAAGTGAATAAGTGTATTTCCCAAAATCTTTCTTGAAATGAAAGATAGACTTGCATATTCGTTTTACAGATTAAATTTATATCAGATAGTTTTGTCTCATTATTTTATTTAGTTATGTGATTTCTCTGAAGCTAGTTGCATTGACTTCCAATATTATAGCCCACATTTGCTAGTACACACACAGCAAAACCAGAGACAGACTTCCTCCCCCCAGACAAAGCAAACCATGGTTTAATTCTCCTGTTTCCTATTGACACAGCTAAAGGCAGCATAATAGGCCTATTACAGACTACCTGCATCATGCTTAATTCATCGTGGTATCTTCGTGTTTCCTTATTCAGCAGCCCTCTCATCCTTGTGATTCAAAGCAGCAGCAGCAGCAGCCAACAGGGGAGAAACCCCCACTCGGGTCCCCTATGTCTGGGCTTCCAGCCACTAGTGACCCCTCACTTCCTCAGGATGGAGGTGAGGATCTTGGGATGGGGACAGGAGAGCAGAGGAGAGGAGCAGAGAGGACCCGTGTGATTCAGTCCAAATGGAGCGTCTTGTGGTTTTCCCTCTAATACAGACTATTATGTGGTCCCACCACTGACACTAATGGGATGTTACAACGATTTAAAATGATTTAATGGCTCCCAGGTTGGGGCCCCTAATGGCCCTCTTTATACGCCAATGCGTATTATGAATGGCAATGACAGTGTTGTGAAGTGCCTCTGTTTCTCTCGCTTTCTTTTCTCTCTCTTTTTTTTTTATTATTTTTTTTTTTTAAGCTGCTGCTCAGGCAGTGTGACAGGTGTCGTTTTGTGTGGTGATAGGGCTGCAGACACTGCAGTGAGTCAGTGGATGGTTGATGGACTCCTTATAGGCACCCATATTGTAGCAGGAGTGTTCATTAAATGTCTTATCGCACGCTGCTTCACTGAAGTGCACCAGACCACATACTGAACAGTTTGTTTGTATTAGGCGTTCACATACATTCACATATAGTGCATCAGATAACCAAATCTCTAGAATCAGACCAAAGTTTAAACAATTCCTTAAACACACTTTTAGAATTCAACTCTAAAGATAGCGATCAGTTTCCCGCCATTTGTGCTTTCTGTGAGTGAAAAAGCACCTGCCAGGACTTTAGTGATTTTTTTTCTGTGTATGAATTTTAACATAAGACAGTGGTGGAAGTGCTCACATTCCCACTTGAGTATACCACAATGTAAACGTACCACTAAATAAATATTCTTACTTGAGTAGTAAGTACAAATTATTCGAAACAAAAGGTCCTTAAAGTGAAACCTCAGTGCCATAACATATGATTTATTTTACTTTATTGGATTGTTGCTATCGATGCATTATTGGGTTTACAGTGTTTCAGTTTTGGTGTACAGTAGGTCGAGGTGTATCTAATTTTTTTTTTTTTTTTTTAAGTATATTTTTTTGGGCTTTTATGCCTTTAATGGACAGCACAGTGGAGAGTGACAGGAAACGGGGAGGCAGAGAGAGGGGGAATGACATGCAGCGAAAGGCCGTCCGATGCGGGATTCGAACCGGGGCCGACTGCAACGAGGACTGTAGCCTCTACACATGGGGCGCCTGCTTAAACCACTACGCTACACGACGCCCAGGTGTATCTAATTTTAACTTTAAATGTATATAATTATGGGTAGTTCAATCTATAATTAGCATATTTATAAGTTGATCATGTCTTTTATGTAAAATCATAATTTTATATCACTTATAACTGTGCTGCCAGATAAATGTAGTGAAACTTTGCAGTAAGAAACATAAAATAAACTACTGTACTGTAGAATTTCAATTAAGTACAGTACTTGAGTAAATGTAGTTTTTCATTTTCACTGCTGACAAAACAGATCAAAATTCTGCTTTCTTAAAATACATAAATCTTGAGCAGACATTCGTTAGAAATTAGGAAAACCAGCTGCAATATGATAGATGTTGAAGTGAAAATATTTCAGTCTAGGAACGCATAAGAGGAGACATAACTGATGACTTTAATTTTGAAATCCTCTCCCTTTCCTCTCCTTCCAGTCCTCATGGACAATTCACAGTGTGGATTAAACCTATTGATCACCTCCACCAAGCCAGGTGGAGAGGTTAAGCAAATTGCTCATCCTGGCCACTGTATAACGAGTCTCCTTCCTCAAAGAGACTTCAATTCCCAGACCTCATGCCTCTTGCAGAAATGTGTACTAAACTCTCATGAGTGAAGTCACAGAGAGAGAGAGAGAGAAAGAGACTCCTCTGGTCTTCCAAAAAAACCCCTACTATTTCCCCATTGTATGATGTCTCTAGATGGCCTGGATAGCCTGTGATCCTGGGGTTTTTCTACTGAAACCCCGGAACGTTTCAACCAAGCTGCCCAGCAGACTTTCTCCCTCATTGTTCAAGGCACAGAGAGAATAAGGTTTGCTTATATATATATATATATATATATATATATATGCATGTGCGGGTGTGTGCACACTCGTGCGCATGTGTGTTTGGGAGTCGGAGTGCGATTGGGAGAGCGAGTGTGTGCTCAGTCGTTTGTGTGTGTCGGCGTGTGTGAGACAGAAAGAGAGCCCAGAGGATTGACAGCTCTAGCAGTCATTACACGCTGGATTGAATGCTAGATTAGTCCAAAGTGGCTCAGGGTCAAGCGGCTGCCTGCTCCCTTTTGGCACTCAATGACTTTAATACCCGCTACTGTATTAGTCAATTACTTCAAAGGCTAGGCTGCCCTCTCGTTACCTCTCCCACAGTCCTGACTCCATACCATCTGAGGCATCGACTTTTTATTGTATCTATTATTGATTTGTCTTTATTTATACAAGATATATCTCTGAAAGAAATACCATAGAAATGTGAGTTTAGGACTTGAGTTCATGCAGTACTGCACGTCCGTGTATCAATCATGCTTTATTACACCCTGTAAATGTGTTATTCATTTGCCAAGCAAGGATTTAATTTATCTTTTGGCTTGTAAAGAGACCTAATTCTTGTATTAGTTTACATTAACACCATATCCCCTCTTTCAGACAAAGCTAATGAAATACATTTTAAAGAGATTGAACTGAATTTTCTATAAACAGAAAAAAACACCAAAGCTTTAAAGTTGTTCAGATCTGGACATCTTGTCCTCTGACCATCAAAACATCACGTGAGCGCTCTGTCATGAGATCAAGCTCCTCTGCTCTCCACCTCTCTACTATTCTCTCTGTCTATCACAGCTCCACTCCTCCCATTAGCTCTGATGTTAAATTGCTCTTGTGTGATTGTGTCATCGGGCTCTCCCTTCCCTTTCTCTTGGGTGACTGATATGACCTTTAGGTACACCGACTGACAATTACTGTCACAGAGAAATTGAATTATTAGCTTTCTCTGCCAACGGAGCCGCGGGTAGGTGGTTGGTAGTTGAGAGTAAAATGCTGTAATTACTTAGCTAAATTGCCATATTATATTTTTCGCCACTCCTTTTCCTTTTTCATACCTCCTCTTGAGTGATATAAAAGCAGGGTAAAAAAGAAAAGGAAAGGTGTTGAGCTGTGAATCTCAGAAAAGAATGATGTCAAATGCCTCCTGTAATCTTTTCATTGTGTTGATTGTCAATAGTCCCATGCTTTTTTTGTGTCTCTGGCTGTTGGTCAGTCTGACTTCCCCTTTTTTCGTGTCTCTCTCTCTCTTTTCCTCAGTCTCTCTCTCTCTACCATACACACAACAATTGATTTGAGCCTAATAGTGTTCCTCCTCAGTGGCCCTCCTCTTTGTTCACATTGCAACACTTGCACTTACACACCCTAAAGTGGCCAGGCTGAACATAATTATTTTTTTTCTTCTACTCCAGTTCTAAGTGAGCAAGTGGTTTTCTTTGCTTAGCAGCTTGTGTCATGGCCTGTCAGATCCAGCAGTTTGATTACAGTATCTAGTTATTTAGCAAAAGCCTAAACTGTACTGTCGTTAATTAACCAGCATTGGAGGGGGGTGGTTGACTGTGAGGGCCTTCGGAGGTCACATGGCTGCCTCAGAAAAGGAAGGGGAAGAGGATGTGGAGGCTTAAAATTCAGGGGGGGGACAAAAAAGAAAAAAACAGCGGGATATACATGACAGGAGGAGAGAATGCAGTCTCAGGGCCAATTGTTTTCTCACTGGCACTGTCATCCATGCTTGCACATCTGTATTAACCTTTTCCTCCCTTTTCCAAACACCCAGATGCATGGACATAAATACATTCATCACACATGCACAGAGTAAACACTCATTAAAAAAAACTTCCTGTGTTTTTAATATTTTTCTCATCTTAAATGTCAAAAGGTGGCCTCAGTAGACCACTTGTAATTAGTGTCTATTGTATGTGAATAATGAATGTGTTTTTCTATAATGAATGTTAGTCATGATTACTTACTGGACCTATAGAAGCATTTGAAGAGTCGTGCATTAACTACCCTGGAGGCTTTAAATTAGTTCAACACATAAATTGCTCTATCAGTGCTCAGCTCAGATGAGGAAAAGAAAAATGCAGCTGCTGTCAAATGTCTTCTACTTGCACAGTATGTTGAAGACATGATTAGATTAAGCAACGTACACAGCGTCTTTTACAAGGTGATGGTCATAAAAACCTGCTGTGAACTTAATTCATATATTGACAGAACAGGTACAGTGTAACTACAGTATAAGGTCTGAACGTTAAATAGTCAAGGAGAGGGCGATTAAACAAATGACCTTTCATCAATAGATAATTATAAAGGTCCACACACGCGGAACATAAGGAAGTCTTTTCAGATGTAAACAAAAGAAACTAAAATGAGGGTGATGCTGGTCGCTTTTTTAAAATTAATACTTTCACACAATTTGAATAAATATCAGCATATGTGAAAATAAGTTGTATGAAGCCTTTTGTGGCGTACTACCGTGACACATCTGAATCGCAGACCAAACTGCAGGTGTTTGTGTTGCATTGTGGGTAATGTCGATGGCAGAGTATACCAGTGTTCATGCCAAACACTTTTACGTTTTATCTGAAACTCTTTAACATATTATACTTAAAATAAGTATATATGCTACATTATTTATTTGTTTAGTATTGTCATTCTGGTTCTCCATATTCATTTTATTACTTCATCGGTCTCTTTGTATATGACACCATGTCATATTGAAATGATTCTTCCTTTGTTGCTTCTGTTTGCCTCCACATTATAGGGTGTTTCCTTAATAAAATAAAAAGGTCTAAGGAGAGACAGTGTAGTATGTTGTTTAAACTTAAATTATTAAACCACCCCCATCCGTTGGGGCTTTAGGAGTAAACTTTAATCAACTGAACATGAAAGTTTGGTTTCATCCACCTGTTGCAATCTCAGATTTGGTCTAAACAGAAATCTTAGGGATCTTTTATTTACAATTTTCTGATGTGTCATTTCAGGTGTAGCGGGCGTCCCATATGAGGCTGACACTGAAGCTGAAAGGACTCACTAATCAGCACATTAGGTAAGGAGGCACCTGTTGTGTTTTCTTGTGATAACCCCTGTCAGTGTAATCAGCTTCACTTTCATCAGTAAGAAGAACTCGGCAGCAGAACTGTTGGGTGGGAGGTGTACTGTTACTGTGATTGGTGGTTACACCTTTTTGTTGGATAGATTCATTTCATCTTTGTAACTTCTGCATATTGGCCACTCAACCAAATTGATCAACGATTCATTCACTTCAAAACTTCATATTATATTAAGAAGAACTGAAGTTATATTTTGTCTGTCTCACTGCTGTAGCTGACATTCTTCCTGGTGTATTGTGCAATTTTGAATGGTTATTGTGCATACAGTCTTACAAATCCTCTGCTTAGTAGGTTTTTGTGACTAGAAATATGGACTAATTTATGCGGCAGTGCATTGTCACACTCTGTGTTTACTCATAGGCAGATCCTGGATTAATATTGTCTGTTACTTTTTGTAACAAATTCTGTAAAAAAAAAAAAAAAAGGAACTAAGGTTGTTGGCTTCATGGATTTTTTTTTTTCCTGTTGATACTCGAGATAGCATCTAAAATAAATGTGCTACGAATCGCAGCTCATTACACGCCAGTAAAGACAGCAAGAGACGCACAAAGTGAGATGGGGAAGCAGGCAGAAGATGAAAGATGGTGTTTTATTCCATCAGCTATCATGTACAGTTGGTATAGTAGGAGTGAAAATATGTGAGTAAAAAATTGCAGGGATAGCTGTGGACATAGAATGAGAAGAAGACCTAAGCGAGAAAGACACTGTACATGAAAAGACATAGAAAATAAGAGAGATGAAGGGGGGCGTTTGTATGATTTTTCTTCCTTAAGGTCGAGCCTGCTCAACCGTCGTAAAAAAGGGACAATTTGCACACACCATAAAGGACATTTATGCTCATTGCTGTGTCCCAGTAGAACCCCATTGCTCTTTGTTTTAATTGTCCATGAACAAGACATTGTTCTGCAAGATCAGGGTCTGGAGAAAATTTCCTCAAACTCGTTCATTGTTACAAGGAACACATTATAGGGCCTTCATTATTTTCACTCTGATATAAAGAATATGTTATTTGAATTTACATAATTCTCAGAGCAGCTCTGAAGCCACTTCTATAAATAGCTTTATTCAACTTGAGCGCAGATTCAAATGAAGGGAGAAGTCATAATCTCTTACAATGTTGTATCTTTGTCTCTCCCTCATAGCTCTCTTGTGTGTATTTCCACACACGCTAAACCTCACAATATCCACTCTTTGTATGTTTTGTATCGGGTTTGTTATGCATGTCAAAATCACCCTTTTTTTTTTTTGATGAACGCTGTGTGCATACCAGCAAATTGGGGAGATTCATTTGTTGTTCGCTTTCCAGATCCATCCTGTAACACAGACGACTTTGTGCTGACTTTGTGGCGCTCCAAATGAAGTTGTTGTGTAGTACAATTGGCAGGGGGTTGTCCCACTTTCGAGCACTTCGCTTGTTTCTGAGATTGGCCTCGAGGTGCTGTGACATAGCTTCCCTCCAGCTCAAACACACACACACACACACACAGTCACACATGCACCCACCGTCGAGCAAACACAGACAAAATCACACACAGCCCCTCCTCTGAAATGCACTCATCCTCGGCCTGGTTTGCCCTGAAGTTTGGTTAAAAGTGTTTTATAAGCTCTTGCTGCTTCTGCTTGGCTAGCGCGGCTGTGCCTGAAGACATACAGTTGATCAATGTGCCATCACAGACAGAGGCAGGACTAACGGCAGCGCATGACCGACTCCAACCCGACTACGTGAGGTGTAATAATTCTATTTTGTGGGTTTTTGGAGTCCAGAGGTTAGGCACAATGCTTGAAGAACATCACTGTTTTTGCCTACTCAAGGAATTACATTTACAGGCAACTCCAGTTTCATTACACTTGATGTTGGCACAAGAATTTGGAAAGGAAGGATGTGATATATTAGCAGCGTGTTAATCCCAAAAGAGCGATAAAGTGTATTAAAAATGAGCCCATGTTAATTCTAATGTTGTTGGTGTGTGGCCGTGAGCGCAGAAACAGTCCCTCTGTTATTCAGTCTTCGCTAACGGTAAAGTTTATGTGGTTTCAGAATTATTTCACTACTCAGCCTTCTTCTGACTCCCATGGCCGGACCACGCTGCTGGGTGCTACAGTATCCATAAACGCAGCCCGCAGTCTCTCACCTCTCGCCTCTCATTTCTCATAGTATTAATAATACAAAGGCATCCATAAAGTGGGAGCTGTGCTTGTATTAAAACAGTGCTGGCCCGGGATATATCCAAGGTCGCCACAAGGCTGAACTATTATTCTCCCTGCGCACAGTGAGAGGCGAACCACCGGTCATTCCAACAGATGGAGGTGAGGGCCAAGACTGAAGCGCTTATTTCTCTCTCTCTCTCTCTCTCTCTCCGAAGCCATCGGAGACCTCTCTCTGGGTTGCGCCGCGCGTAACCTTTTTATGCAACAGCGATGTCATCTGCATTCTTTGTTGTGTTAAGAAGAGTTAAATGACCTCTTGGGATGGTTATCGTCTGACCTTTAACCCGCCACGATAATGAATGAGATGAGGAGCGTCAGGTATAATAGACTGCTGAGGTTGGTAGTATAGCAGAGGGCAAGTAGGCCTTTCATGCGCTCGCTGGTCTTTGCTTCCTGTCTTTTTCTCATTGGTAAAGATGATGCAGACACAGAGGAGCAATTACAGGGGGAAACAGACTTCCATTTCCATCTGACAATGCAGTAAAAGGCCTTGGCCTCCTTGCTTAGGCATGCAGACAGCCAGAGAGCTACAGAAAGCAGGGGAGGGTGACAAAGGCCAACAGCAACCAGCATCTATTCTCAGACTAATGGTCCTCACAGGTTTTAGAAAATATGGTCTTGAAAATGAATTTCATGATATTTCTATTATTCATTAATTCCCAGACAGAAGTAGAGGAAGTGAAGGAGGAAGAGGCAGGCAGGCATCTGTGATTATTGATTGCAATGCTGAAAATATAATGAACTGGATATGAGGATTGAGTTTTCCTCATACATTTGGTGGCCCTCCCCACCCCGCCCCCACCCCACCCCCCACCCTCCCCAACTGTCACAACTGTGCATCTGTCTCGCCCGGTGTCTCCGTCTCCGAAAAGGGCACATTTGTTGTATCTGTGCTGTTGTGTCAAGAAGATGTGTGAAAGAATAGATCCCTTCTTCCCCCACATTTTAAACAATCACATGCCGAGGAATTCATTTGTCTTGGTTTGGCTTTGTCTCGGAGGTGACACACAAGCAGGGGCTCCTTTTGTTGCTCAAAATTGATGCCGCTAACAGTGTAATAAAAATGTCCAAAACTTGCAACGCCGTTTGAGGAAGAGCTTCTTTTGTTCCTGGAGAAGCTCTTGTACAGATGAGATAACTGCAGGCTGTGTTGGTGGCAAGATTAATATGTTGCCCAGTTGGACCAGGGTGTTTTCTTACTCCAGCTATATCTCTGGTGTCAACATCATAGCTCTTCCTTTGTATGTTCTCACTTTGAATTCAGCCCTTGATTGTACTCATTCTGCTGAGCGGTAAACAGTACAGTGTGCCGACAGATAACACATTTATCTTGATATAGGCTCCTTTGGTGCCAAATGATATTGCTGCCATCAGGTTTAAAATACTCCACTGTGACAGAGTAACCTCATTTAATCATTAAAGGTTGACTTATCAGGGGAGTGGGATGATAAGTATCACACACAGAGTTTGCAATTGCTCATAATAGCTTTCAGTGGAAGTGCTTAATACAATTGGTGACAGGAGTTTAAATTTTTTTTCTTTTTTTTTTTCTTTTTTGCTTTCAGATGATGTATCCAAATAAAGGAAGCAGAATAATACATTTATGATTTATTTATTTATTTACTATATTTTCTGTCTTTTTTTTTTTTTTTCTGTCTCAAGACGAATGGTAACCTGACACGGCTGAATTACTGAACTGTGTCTGAGGACTAATGAGAGAAATTTCCCCAGAGAATCTTTATCTATCGCTCCTCGGAGAGCACCTTGGGGACTCGCTCTCCTGTCTGTCACCTCCACACACACACACACACACACACACACACACACACACTCTTGTTGCGCACACACCCCAGGTCCACCACCCCACCCCACCTCTCAGCACCACTCTGCTGTCTGCCCATCATCTCCTCTCCACCCCATTCACCCCCTCCGCCACCTCCTTCACTCACTGACACCCCTGTTTCCTCTAACACTATCATGTAGCACAGCCATTTCACTTTTGCACCTTGCAATTAAAACCAGAGGAGAGGCGGAGGAAAAGAACACTCTTATACTTTCAAACCCCCCCCCCCCCCCCCCCCCACACACACACACACACACACACACACATACATACACACACACTCCTCCTCCTGCAGCAGCCGATGCTCTCCTATCAGCAACGCAACCTTTCAGGATTCCTTTTTTATCTTTTTTTTTTTTTTTTTCTCATATGTGCGATACACATGTACATGGTATGTGTTAGAAATCCGGAGTTTACAAGAATGGCTGGCATGGAATTAATTAACAAAGGAAATCTCACCACAGGGTTGAGCTGAGGTAGATAATTCCAGCTTTTTAGTTTCTGCTCCTATGATAGCAGGTGGAGGCGAATGTGGTGAACACACTAATAAAAAAGGGAGAAAATGAGATTTGTTGTGCCAACTGGAGGAGTCCGTTTTCTTCTGCTGCCCAACTGATATAACTCTTGTAGACAGCACGTCTGTTTCAGGAAAGTGGTTTAATGCAGTGGGCAATACAGAAGCCTTGTCCACCATCACACACACACACAAACACACACAAACACACACAGACACACACAGATCACATACAGGCAAGCGCACGCACAAATGTTCGCACACCGTCACAGCATCCAACACACACATACGCAAACTTGTGAAGTCAAAGAAGTCTTTGATCTTTGGTGTTGCTATACTGACCTCTGCAGGATCCACCCCCAACCCTCTTGTGGGTTTGAGTTTGTGTGTGTGTGTGTGTGTGTGTGTGTGTGTATGTGTGTGTGTGTGTGTGTGTGTGTGTGTGTGTGTGTGTGTGTGTCCTAGCATAACTGGTCTGTGGAATTTGTATGTGTGTGTATTGGGGAGCAGGTGAGTCAGAATTTACTGTAAATTCTCACCAGCACATCAAATGCGTGGGTGAAAATAGTCCCCAACAAATGCACAGTTTACTCCCGTTTTACAAAAATTTGCTGAAGCTACAGCTACTGTTTTAGGAAGTAATTTAACTTTTTTTGAGAATGAAAGAACAGATTTTTAAAGATTGAGGCCTTCGGTAGAAATAAATGGGCCTGAGACAAGCTGCAGAACTTAGAGAGGATTGACAGACTGACTGACAAATTTTTGTTTTTGGTTTTTTTACATGATTTGGAGATGAGCTGTCTCGGGATTACTCAAACACATGTTTTAAGGCTCGGAGTAATGACTGATCATATTTTCAGATGTTAGAGATGATGATCAGGATAATTAGACCCTCCACATGTGGAAAACATTGCCTGTTGTGTGTGATTTCTGAGGCCGAGTAATCCAAACGTTGTTCCCAGTAATAAGGACATCGCGCATAATGCGGATGACCCAGGAAATGACTTTGCTGCGTAGAAAAATGAAACAGATGGTAAGTTATCTGTCGCCATAGTTGTGCCAGACAGGTTAAGAGCACCATCTGTGTTTTAATAAATGTGAGAGTGATCTGTGGTGTGACAGTGTTTGGATGGAGGAAACTGGTCAACAAACAGAGCAAAACTGCCCAGTGGAATCTAGACACACACACACACACACACACACACACACACACACACACACACACACACACGTGTACACAAACATTCACGCACACACCAATGCCTCATGGGAAAACATCATCACACATCGAGTCAGAGATCACGGCTATGTAAACAACAGTTCCTGATTAGTCTTACATTACTGTTCAATTTTTTATTTGTGCCAAATTGGAAATCGGAGGATGTTGTGTTTTGCCTTCTCCCCTCCCTCGTCGTATGCCTTGATATTAAACATGGATTAGCAATGTCTAAGCTCTCGTTGGCCAGACAGGATGGAGAGAGACACTGCTCTTCCCCTTAGAGGCCATTGATTTCCAAGCTACTTACGCCCTGTTTGTATGTGCGGACACACTGGAGTGCAAGCTTGTTAAATGTGAAGTGCATCACCTGTCACCCGGAGGTCCCCATCTCATCTTCCTGGGGCTTATCAGCACGTAAACACACACACACACACACACACACACATACACACGGGGTAAACCTGGCTGTTTTGCAAATCAGATTTAGATATTGTATGCACTGCAGCGTCCTCTGACATGGCTGCTTGTATCGAGGTCTCATCTGTGATATCAGGCTTGAACACAAGATTGGTGGGTGACATGGAACAGACTAAATAGGGTGATCATCCACCTGCCATTCTTCCTCAGGCGCCCTGATAGACGCGGCGGTGGTTTTATTTTCCCTTTAATGGAGCACGGGTATGAATGGCTGGTGTCTGGTTATGCACTTGATCTACTGTTGATGTTTTTCTTTGAACTGGCTAAGAACACGAGTCCAGATCGCTTCTCTAGATTAAAATTCATGCCATGTCATTTTCTATCAGGTGATTACTCCCTATCATTTTTATGATTCTGATTTCTAAGTGCACTTTTCATCTCATCCTTCGTGAACATAGTTTGACTTGACCCCAAAACTTCTCACAAGGGAAGAAAATTTTGATGATGTCTCTTGGCTCCTAAGAAAATAAAAGTTTGTATTTCTCATAAAGCAAGCTTTCTATCTGGCCTTGGTGTTCAATACTGAAGTATAGCCCAGGTGATTACAGTCTGTAGTCTGCTCCAGCTTATTATGCCAAAACATCACTGGGCCCTTCTCCAAATATATCATAAATAATTATTACAGAGTGCATGTTCAGTGCTCTGGGCCATGGATATAGCTTGTTTAGTTTCAAACACACCCCAATCAATATACGCCTGTCATCTAAAATTTATGAGAACACCAGCTTGTATTTTATTTATTTATCTATTTATTTATTTATTTATTTCATTTGGCCGCTTGCTTTCAGCCTCTTGTTCTTAACTAATCTTGCTGAGTGTGTGTACTGTTTGTGTGTGTAAATTCTAGAAATTGTGCATACCTTTGTGTGCATTTCATCAATGTGTATGTGTGAGTATGTGAGTGTGTGTGTGTGTGTGTGTGTGTGTGTGTGTGCGTGCGTGTGCGTGTGTGCACGTGCACTCTGCAGCTCGGTCCAGCAGGCAGCGCCACTCGAGGGACCCTGGAATTATGGATTGAGGACAGGAGTCATGCAATGATTGACAGCCGCATTCCATTGGAGGTGATTAGGTGCGCGAGGCCCAAAGAAAACAGACATGATGGAAATTTCAACATCCCCACTCTAATTTCTGCTGTGGGTAATTATGATACATGATGATCTGCAGACATCACTGGCCACACAGCCCGCTGTGCTCAATCTCTCCTGCTCTCGCTGTCTCTCTCGCTGTCTCTCTACCTCAGTAACCCGCTCACACACACACACACACACACACACACACACACAGGCAGAGACACACTTCCATACAAACTAGTGGTGCCAAAAAGCAGTGGGGCCTCATAATGCAGCGATAAAAACATGGAATGCAACTGTAATTGTTGGAATCATTAGTAAATGAATTGCTTGTTTTATTACTCAAAGCAATAGTTATTCACTTTCTTGCATAAGGTGAGAAGATCAATACCACTGTCATGTCTGTATGGTAAACCTAAAGCTGGAGGTAGCAGACAGTTAGCTTAGCCTAGCATTACGAGTGGAAACAAGGGAAACAGTCAGAGGTAACAAAACCTCAAAAATTCACTAATTAACTTAATTTATATCATATTCATTCTATCGTTCTTTGACCTGTACAAAAACCTCAGTGTAAAAACAACAATTGTTTTTTTTTAATGGGTGTGAATGTGTGTAAAACAGAAGTTGTCATTTTCACATGTCAAACAAATGAGATATAACATGATTATTAAGATTCAGATGTGCTGGTAAGAATATTTTGTTACCTTCGGACAGAGCCAGGCTAACTGCTTCCCCACATTTCCATTTGTCTTTATGCTAAGCTAAGCTAACTGACTCACGCCTCCAGCTATATATTTACTGTGCAGACATAGAAATGATGTTAATCTTCTCATCTAATTTTCAGAGCAAGACGGGGAATAACTTCATGTCCAAATGTCAAACTCTCCCTTTCAACAGTGGTTGCACAGAGTTTAAACTGCACATCTTGGATTCAGTCTTTAGGTGCCAGATTCCATTTAACTAAACTGTAGTCATAACTGTAGTACAGTTTATTGATGGTGAAACTAATCAGGGTAGAATGTATCTGCAGCATTAAATCACACCACACTCCATCCAAAAATCAACAACCTGAACACACACACTCACTCAAACACACACTCACAGACAAGATCTGTGTGAGCCACCAGTCTACCATCATTGCTCCCAAGCCACAGTGGAAGTGTTATGATCTGAAAGTTACAATATTCCTCCCAACAGTTCCTCTCAGCCTCTCCTCTCTCATGTGCTCCTCGCTCTCTTCCCCTCCATCTGACAAAAGCTGCACGTCCTGCTCTCTCTCCCCTATGTCAGGTGCGTTTAGCATGGCTTTGAACGCCATGCCTCCATATTTTATTGAACACTTTGTTGGTTGATGCTGGATTCCTGCACAATACCTGGCGATAGGTTCATGCATTAGAGATGTGAGCCTTGGACGGGGGCCGGAGGAGGATGGAAAGAAAATATAAAAGATTGTGTGTGTGTGTGTGCGTGTATGTGTGTGTGTGTGTGTGAGGGGGGTGTTTCTCTGTTTTGGTGGACTGTATAGAAGTCGTTGTTATTTAGCATTTCAGTATTAGTCCATGCTGGCTGCAAAGAAAAATCTATGAATGCTCTCACAGATTCTCTCTCAAGGATAAAGAGCTCCATGAGTGCTCTTATCCACAGTGTATCTGACTGTTGGTCATTGACTTGTTTTCTTCTCTCAGCAGGTGTGTCTATAATATTGTTTTTTCGTGGTATTCCTTGAATCTGCACTCAGTTTTGACAGTGTGATGTATTTGACCACCACCAGGAATTGAGAGAGTCTGACAGTTGGTTTAACTCTGTGCCTCTCTTTTCATAACTGTTGGTTTATCTTGTTATGACGTGTCAGTCCAGCGTAAGAATAACTGCAGGAAAAACTTACCTGGACTGTATTGGTTACTGCTAACATTATAACTAAGCTTTATGACCTTTTCCTTTCAACTGAAATATATTCTCAGGTATGGCATGCATAGAATGGGGTCTATTTGCATATCTAAGGTTAAGCCCAATTGCCCTTCATATACAGTAGGTGCCAAAACACTGATTAATCCCCCAATGGGGTGAGTGTGAAACACATATCTGCAACCTCCTGATTGTAATGTGTAGCAATAGGAAAATTAGACACTGAAATGTGTCAGGCCTTAAATTAGCGCTCCATATTTTAGTGCCATTTTCAACAGTGGCACGTTGCAAAGGCCTCCACAGACAAGAGGCATCTCACTTGTTGTCAGACAGCCTCCTATCACCTCTGCTTCACTTTTCATTCATTTGCATAAGCTCTTGAATCTGCGAGAGCCATTGAGATAAGAATTTTCCCAATTTTTCTTTTGCTTGCATCTGTTTTTAGTATTGCAGCTAAACGGTGTTAAAAAGTAAACTTTAACTAGCAAGAGAATGCTAGTGTTTGTGTAGCTGTTCATGACTCATGACAAAGCTTTTGTAAATGTGCTACTGGAAAATCTGTTGTTGGCTTTTTAATGCTTCCCATTCGCAGTTGCTTATTTGTCTGAGGGCTGCTGTAATTGTTGGGGCATTCTTTGACTGCGACGCGACAGCCAAACAGATGTTTCATTTACCACTAACAATTACACTCTGAGGAATCTTGGGGAGAGGGGGAAAAGCACGAGTTTATTTAAACAAAATCTTCACATGACGTGCCCTCTCTCCAGCACCTCGCAGATTTATTTGAAACGAAACAGTTTGTGCTGATTCTCTCATTTACTTCTCAACCCCCTCAGTCCGGGAAGCAATAATCTGGCTTCCTGTAGACTAAACATAAAATTAAAAAGCAATCTGGCTGT
Source organism: Seriola aureovittata (assembly GCF_021018895.1). Lineage (NCBI taxonomy): Eukaryota > Metazoa > Chordata > Actinopteri > Carangiformes > Carangidae > Seriola > Seriola aureovittata. The sequence goes on from NC_079385.1 coordinate 9,985,995, forward strand.
GCCGTATGTTTTATAGAAATCTGAAAAAAAAAAAAGAACTCACATCAGCGACTTTTACAGATAAAAGTGCCACGGCTTGCCAAGTGAAAAGACGGATAAAAAAATGAATATATCTTTTTTTCTTTTCCTCCTTTTGCCTTTGCATATGTTAGAGCAGCTTGATTAACGGCCGGGCCGTCCAAAAGCTAATTATTTTATTGAGTTGGGGGACGAGGTGGGATCCCACCCTGGGGATTTGGCTTTGGCTTTGGCTTTGGCTGCAAAATAGAAAAGGGCCCCACATGTGATGTGTGATTTCTCCCTCCTCCTGGTGCCCGTCCTGCACAGTGACAGCAGGATGAGCCCCAGGTATGGGTGGTCTCATCTCTCGTCTATCAATAAGGAGCTTACTAGCCGTACTGGAAATGGGAGGGAATACAATACCGTTGCAATTTGATTTTAAGCCCCACAGGTCAATCTGCTGAATGCCCTTTTCAGACAGTTCCTTTTATCATTCTTTTTCTCCAACCTTCAACTCTCTCTTTTGCTTTCTCTTTCTCAGTCTCTATCATTCTCCCTCTCTTTCATTCTCTTTTGCTTTTTCTCACTCACTGTCTTTATCACTCCTTTTCACTCTATTTTATTCTTTTCAGAGCAGCCTGTCTTTGGAGGTTTGTGGTTGAATCAAAATATGAAGTCAGTCACAAGTTCAAACTGTGAATGTCATTATGACATTTCTTTCTTGTTTCCAGGGCGATCAATGTTAGGTGTAACACTCTGATTACAAATGCATTTATTTTCACATATGTGACCAGGAGTTAGTTGCTAAACATAACTTACAGTTCATTATTTTTATGTTATTTTCAAGTTAGTTTTGATGGCTGCAAATTTAAAAAGAAGGATTCTGTCTACAGTTCGAATGTTTGTGCAAGAACGGCACCTAGGTCAATATTTCATGGGAAACAATATATATAAACTCGCTCATGTATAAATATTTGAAAGGAGCTGTTTTGCATTGTTGGTAGTACACCTATCCTGTCAGTAGTTTCTTGTGTCACTGGACCTGGTCCTTTAATAGATGTTTGAACGAGGGAAAACACCTCACATCCAATCATCACAGGTGAATGTGAAGGCCCTCCGTGCAGTTCCATCAGTGTTTTAAGGCTTGAAATTTGTCTTACTTTAATATTATGTAAACAAAAGCATTTGTGAAAGCTTGAGCAGGATTTCTTTCTGACCGCATTTCACCATTGGCTAATATAGACTCATTCAGTAAAGTGCACAGTTGCTATGAAGTGATATACATCTTGTGAGCCTACCGATAATGTGTCTGTGTATATGCATGCATGCACACGCAGTGTATGTGTGTGCACAGTTGTGCACGCGCATGCCTTTGTGTGTTGTGTCTGTGTCACTGTATCGGTAGTATCTGATTGACCTTGCACTCCTGTCAACAAGATGTGGCCCCTGGGCTGTGAGCTCCCTGTGAACAAAAAAAAAAGAGAATACCTTTATTGGCCACTCTGTATCGAAGTCGAGGTGCGTGGTGGACAACAAATTGGCTCTTCATGTCTCCCTCTCCAAATGCTAAGGTTAGGCTTTAATTGTGGCACCTGGGTTGGAAAGCAGCAGAGTTATAGACAAAATAGCAATGCTCGTGTCAGTGGACGTGTTGTGAATAGTTCACATAATACCAGTGTATACACAGTGGACACGGAGCCAGCCACCTTTGCTCCTCTCCTCTGTTCTCGCTGAATAAGAATCTGACATAAATTCTGCACATATAAAATTAGTAAATGCCACTGTAGCCGTAGTTAAATATCACACAAACCCCTGGGGAGGAGGAGGTGGGGTGGGGTTGGGGGGGGGGGGTGGCAAGTTACCTTGTCCTATTTTTTTGTGGGGGGAAAAAGCCAGGGGGAGGGGAGTTTGACTAAAGGAGAAAACGGGACGGTGGGAGGTTAGAGAGAAAGAAAAAGGGTGAGGGGGAAGGAAAGAGGAAGGGGGAACACCTGTACATCGTCAGAAAGGGTGGGGTAGGAGTGGTGGCGGGCTGCGTGCGACAGAACACTGCTTTCAGATATGGAGCTGTCATACCGCACACTCCCTCCTCCTCTCCCCCCGCTGCTCTCCTTCCTCTCTTCATATTGAAACTATCAAATAAAACAGCGTCGTGCAGAAACCTCTTTCTTCAGCCTCTCATATGGCATCATTAGAGGTTAAGTGCAGTCTAATCTCTCCCCTAATAAAGTTACTTTGAAGTGAGGAAAAAGGGTGGAGTGGGGCCAGGGGTTGTTCACACAGATTATTTAGTAAATTAGCTCAGTCCAAGCATCACTGGCGAAGCCTGGAACCCTGTTCAATGTGAAATTTGAACCACCCTCATGCAGCTATCTTGGACTGCAACACAATGTAGCAGTAAGTCCTGGTTCCTGGTAAATTCGGTTGTTGACTGATGTTCCAGATTTAGTTATATTTAATGTAGCTATATTTTGATTGTCATATTTTTTGAGTGGGAAGGTCATTCTGTAACTGTCGGCAAAAATGTCGGTAAAACAAATGTTACTTAATAACGTATGGTTGCCCTTGACTGCAGTTATTTGAGGCAGAGGAAGTCTTGCTTCCATTTTCATCCTCTCACATTAATCCCCCTCTGTCGCCACAGTGCTACAGAGACAGTTCATTCACTTATGCCCTCGTTCTTTATCCTTCACTTTCTTTTGCTTTAGTGTCTTCCAGCCCCTCCTTCCCACACTCGACCCCTCGCTGTGCGCTACCTGGCCCCTCCACCCTTTCACTTCTCTACCAGCCTGTTGCTTCCAGAGCCAGAGCTTGGCAAAGTGCCAGCTCTGGCCCGCCCCCCCCCCCCCCCCCCCCCCCCTCATTAATTTACCAACAGATTGCCGTGGGCTGCTCACAGTTCACCGACGGGGTGTTTACAACAGTTAAGTGACGAACTGACAGCCATTAAAACCTCAATGCAGCGAAGCGCCACAGAGCAAAGGCTTGACTGCCCCTGTTTTGTCTGGCACACACGATGATACAACAGCCAGAGCTGCGTGTGTTGTTGGCATTTCGCCTTAATTGGAAGCCCAGGGCCCCAGCCAACACCAGCAGCCAAGATACAACAGGTCTGAGACACACAGGCCCGCCAACAAACAAATACATGCAGAAGAATTCACAAATGCATGCAAATTGTACAAATGGAGAAATCTGACTTTGTAAATGTCAAAATGGCTTTGATATGGATTTATTACTGGCTAAATATGTTCCAACAGGAAATGTCTGCAACTTTTTTTTTAATTTATTTATTTATTTATTTTTTATTATTAATTGCTCAATTTGCTTCAGAAAAAGTTTATGGCTCTTTTTCAATCTATTCCTTCATTAATAGAAACATAAAGTGCAATTTACTGTATGAACAGTTATTGTTAAGGTAACTTACCTGACACAGTGAAGCCCAATATGGTAGTGATTTGCAGAGTAAATGTTATTGCACTCACATGCATCAACACCACATGTTTTCTGTGTCTTTTGTTGGAAATTGGAAGGGGCCAAGATTCTTTCTCCGGTGGGATCATGTGAAATTACTCCAAACCGTTTAGTGTCCAACACACAAAATGGCATTTCTGGACCATATGGAACCCTTTATGTAATGTTTTCCTTGTTGATATACAGAATCTGTAACAAATGATAATGGCTTGCAGCTGTGGGATGGATGAGGCATGGTGTCAGACGATGGCTTGATGGCTTCAGTATGAGTTGTGTGCCCAGTCCTAATGTTGCACTCCGCCCAGCAATACCTGTCTTAATGTGAAGTTTATGACTTCTTTATTCTATCCACTTAGAGTATACTGGCAGACGGATCTAGATTTGGAGGATTTAAAACTGCAGTGAGAAGGTGAACACGGTACTGAAGCTCAGCACCAGGTTCAGCTCAAATCAAGTCAAGTCAACCCAGTGCCCACTTTAAAATTGATGAAGTAAACAATGTCATGGAAAAACATGTAGATAAGGACACTGAGAAACAATATTTGATTATGCGACCTAATGAAGTCTGTTTTAGCTTGTGTCCTACTGTCATGATATTGATTTGATCTTGTGTGTTCAAGCACAAACAGATTGATTATGATGATTTTTGAAAAGTGGAGAACCTTGATTACACCCATCAGTGTGTGACTGAGACACATCATAACAATAATGGAGCATGTCTAAGATGACAGCCTATACCTTTGTAAGCCTGAACAGCTGGTAACCTGATGATCACTCATTTATATGCACGTACTGCTGTTTTTAACAACAAATCACAAAGGAAGGATTCAGACGTTCCTCGTGATGTGACAGCTGCTCTATTGTCACCTCGAAGAAAGTGAGACATGTGGATGTAAAGGAGGGATAAATTGGATGTGCAGGCAACTTCCTTTGTCAATCACTTCTGGCAGACTCGTTCCTGGAAGGAACACAAGCTGGATGAAAGGTGCTTTGATTGAGAGCAAAAACTGCAAACAGAGAAGAGGAGATGGGGTAAAAAGGCAAACTATGACAACTCTTGTAATGTAGTGTATGGAAACATGTCCTCTGGGAAAGGTGATATACTGTCGGTGACCACCAAAAAATGTAGGCGAAACGGTGACAAATTGCATTACAGGGCAAATAGCTGAGTTTTTGAGAGGGTCCAATTTGTCGTCTCCAATAAAGACCATTGGTGCTCAACAGTCTGGGCTCATTGCCCAATAGCTGGTTAGAGCCAAACTGATTGGATGTAATGTCCGACAGCTGTCGGAGGTCTACACGAATTGAGTCAACTTCTACATGTCATGCCAAGTTTCTGTACATCAATATGTATAAGGAGAACATAGAGGCCGAGAGGGCAAAGGAGAGAGAGAGCAGGAGAGGCCGCTTTACAACAAATGCATGACTGCCTGTTGTGGTAACAAGAGGCCCCATCTGGCGCTGCTTTATGTTCCCCAGGCTCCATGTGTAGACAGAGAAGAGGTTGGCGAAGGGGGGAGTGGTGGTAGTATGTGAAGCTTGAGGGTAGGATGGGTGGGGGTGTTGTGTGGTTGCAGCAGGGACACCCCGGGCTCTGGAGGCAGTTGGGTGAGAGAGTGTCTGGGTCAAGAGGGTCGACTCTATGGACCACCTCGGGGGCCTGGAGTGTGACAAGTGGCCTAATGTGGTAGTGGTAGAGATGGGTGGGCATGACAGTAGCCCTGTGGGATGGGTTTAGTGAATCTATGTTGTATCTATGTGTGTGTGGAGCCTGGACTGAAGTTTTGTGAAATGAGCATCATGTCCTAAAATGCACACAATCTGTGCCAAGTACAAAAAGTGATATGGAAATATTATATCAGTATGCCAGTATTACTGGAATGGGTAGCGTATAACCATACACAGTGTCTCTGTCACTGTAGACTCACTTGCTATTTTAGTAAGGTACTCAGCCAGTCTATTGGTATCTCTTCATATGAGGTTACAACCAGTGAGGTACTAAATGCTACATTTATTTACTATTGCTGAATGAAACCCCAGTAATGGATGAACGTTGATAGCCTGTAAGTGATGGGACTCCTACCCTGTTTCCTAAAAATTATGTTTAAAAATCACAAAATTGCAACAGCAAATATGATTTGAAGGTTACATTAGTCTTTTATGTAATAAGAATTTCTTCACTGTCTCTTATTTTCTTCTCTCAAAGCGATAGTTCACACCTAAATGGTTTTGCTTAGTCAACTCAAAACACTTGGACAAGATTAGGGGAATATTTTCATCTTGGTTGAGTATTTTAAGTTGTCAGCAATGACATTATAAAGCATGTGAATACTAACTCTATATTTAACAAACCCCATCCTTCCCTAACCTGTGTTTTGTCCCACATATCACATGCAGCCTGCAGGGCACGGAACACAAACTCCAGTTTCAGGTGTTGAAGTCCTGCATTGAACCTGTTCAAACCTGTTCCAGTGCAGTTTGAACCTTTCTGTGCACGTGTCCTTGCTTAACTTGAATTTTCATTAATGAGCAGACAGGCTGTTGCACGGATGTGCAGTAGTAACACTCATCTTTTCCATGCCTCTCCCCACGCCCCGGGGTGTGAGGTGGTTTAAACCTCTGGGCTTTTAGTGGATTTCAGATCTCACTGTCACTGATTATCCAGCCATTAGCAGTCTCTGTTTGTTTGATTTCCTCTATTGATTAAAGGCAATCCCCAATCAAACAAGCTTTATTGATGAAACAACACAACCTCCTGGTCGCTGGATAAACACAACGCGCCTTGTTGTGTACGCTGCCGTTGTCAGGGGCAACGACGCCAATCTGTTCTGGAATAGTCTCTACATTTCATCACCTCTGAAAGCACCACTGTGGCTTCCCCATTAGAGCCTTGTAGAGGAATTATCTTTGACAGCACAAGCATAGGCATGTGATTAGATGCCATATTGTTAGCGCTTTTACATACAATATTTATCCTATTGATTTCTTTTGATTAAAAATCTAAGCAGTCAGCGTTGGCTTGTCACTGCGAAAATCTTCATATTTCCCTCCTTTGTGAGGGATGTGTGTCATGTGGATTAATATTTCAAAGTCTGGTAATTCTTTTATGACAGGCTGGGGGTTGTTACCGGAAAAAAAAAAAGAAGTGTTTTCACAGGGCATATTGAGAAAGAACGTGTACGGTGTTGCTGTTGATGTTTTCATTTATGTGTTTGTAAACGAGGCAACGTGAATTGCCAACGAGAGAGTTGGAGAGCGAGAGAGAAAGACAACGTGCTAAATAATACAACAAATTACGTGGCAACTTTCTTCCTCTGTGTCAGGAGAACAAATTTGAATATCTATTATTTACACAAACATCTTGTTAGCTAAAGAGTAAGCAGTTTGTTTACTAAATATGTGTTTTGTGTTGGATGGAAACGCAGCAGTTGCATAATTCATCGAGCCAGACGTTGTTTGTTCACGTAGCTCAAGCATTGTAAAATGTTGTGGTGTCAGACACATCCCTGCACATTAAAAATAGACTACTGCAACACAGCAGAAGCTCCTGCTTCCCAGTCACTTATTCAGACTCGCTTCTGCACATTAATATTGCAGATTGTACACTGGCACGCCAAAGCTTTGTGTGTGTGTGTGTGTGTGTGTGTGTGTGTTTGTATGTCAGCTTTTACCGCCTGTTTGCTAATGCCCCTTGTCTCAGAAAACAGAGGTAAAGGATTTTTGTTCTCCTTCTTACCCTCCATCCCTCACCCCCCCTTTCCAAAAATTAATCCTCATTTTAAACGTCTGCTCTGGTAGCAGATCAGGCCAGGTGAGAGATTGTCTTCTCTTCTCGCCTTCAGGGCATCTCAAGCTCCATTTAATCCAAATGCCAATTTGTAGCACACAAATAGGAAGAGGCTGGAGCCAGCTGCCTGGTTGGATGGCTTGTTTGGGCATTTTGTGCACATAGAGTACAAAGGTGTGTATCCGCACGTGTGTGTGTATGCGCATGCACACGTACGTTCCTCTGTATGAGGGTTTACACTGGGCCCTCTCAGCTTGGTGCATCTATAATTGGAGAGCAGGGAGCGTCCGGAGGTGTGGGGTTGTCAGTCACTGTTTAGGTTGCCCCGGGGCCCCTGGCACTCCTGTGGGTATCAAAGTGGCGCTAATTAAATGTGGGCCCCGCCGTACGGCCCTCCACATCACGGGGCCAGTGGAGAGCCCCCGCTCGGCTGTCCTCTCTGTGCCTTTGAGAATCTGCTGCTTGCACTAATTACCCATTGTCCAATTGACTTGCTCATTCTCATACACATTCAACACACACACACACACACATACACACACATTTCATTCGCCATCTCTCTACCAACCCCCATCCCCACACTAACCCCACCACCCCCTCCTATATTTATTATTTTATATTTTCCCTGCCCACTCTGTCTTTGGCTAGTCGGCCTAATTAATCTTATGGAAATCTCCTCCAGCCAAGGTTGGCCTCCGATGTTTGTAATTTGATTTGGGGATGATAAAAGTGAAAGCTGGGTTCTGGGATGGTGAGAGAACAGTGTCATTCCCTGTCCTCTCGCCCGTCCCCCTCCACATCCCAACACTCAGGAGACGCGTGGGGGCTATCAATCTTTCCCACGTGCCCAGCAAACTGATATCCCAGAAAATTAACTTCAATTAATAACAGAAATCCCCTGATGCGGCTGTGGAGGCAAGCCGGGACTTTGAAGGAGAACCTTCAAAGATGTCTCTCTGCACGTCTTTTATAGGCCAGCTGGGGAGGGGTTTTCTTTTCATTATCATCAGCCACCATTTGAACACTCACTTTTTCTTTTTCTTTCTTTTTTTTCTTTTTTTTTTTTTTTGTCTATGGCTGTGGACATTTAAATAAAACCGCTGTCAACACAAAAAAAAATCGATTAGATTCCCTCTGGCTAGAAAAGCAAAAACAAAATGGCTGCTTATTATGAAACTGCATAACCTGGTCTCTGCCTTTGTGCTCCCACTAAGTCTATCCAACAAGACCTTGTTGCTCTTAACTGAGTAACCATAAGGTCAGCCATCACATTAGCTTATTGCTGTAATTTAGATGTGATGATGAGGTTGGAAACCTTTGGGTAAGGATGAAGGTTTGACTTTAATTCAGTTCTGAGGCTGATTCTAGGTCAGAACTTCATGTGTTGTGGAGGATCATGATGTGCGGTGATTGCATAAGAGATTCTCAGCTCCTGTTTGCTCATGTTCTGCATCAGATTTGGATATGACCCGGATTTGTCTTTTTATAGATTTATTGTGTCGACATATATCACAGTACGGAAATGTTGGTGATAATTTAGAATTTGTGTCGTATTACATAATTTGTCCAGTTTATTAAGTTTATGATCTCTCACATAGCTGTATAAAATGTCACATTCAGTAGGCTACGTATATTGGTCGCATTTTTTCAGAACTATAAGGAAATACTCATCAAAAATGTTATTATATAAAAAGGTTTGAATGTTATATTTGGTAATGTAAAAAAAAAACTGTCTGCCAATACTTAATTATGAAATTTTTAAAATCTCAGATATTTATCGGTATCAGCCTGAGGCTATAGATATGACTCGGTGGTTAGACTGAAAGTTAATATACAATGCTGCACATTTTCATAAGCCATTTCACTCCAGTTCAGATCAATACATCACAGCTAGATTTTATTTTCATCGTGCAGTTCCCGAAATCTCATGGGTTTAGATGATGGTTTATTTCCATGTTGTTGTTGGACTGTCGAGGTTTAAAGGCTTTGCACACCCCCATGACACCTGTACAGGTGTGTTCACTTATTTCAACCTCTTCTGAAGATTTTGCTTGATTGACAGCTCCATGACCCTCCTTTTGGTTTGCTTCACCTATACGGGCAGAGAAGTTACACCTTTATCATTCTGATTGGTTCATGGAGTTCAGTGACCTCATGTAATGCCAGGAGAACTCCACCTGACTTCAACCTGAGCAGAGGTCTAATTAACCTGAATGAGTGACCTGTAACCTCTGTGTGTGTGTGCAGGGCCTTTAATATTTAGCAAGTGTTAGTTACATTTTTATTATATAATACACCATGATACAAAGAGGATGTAAAAAGGATATATTACTGAAATATATTACAGCAGTTTTGAGACAATTATGTGTAAAAACAATATAAATAAAATCATTTAAACCTCATATTCAGTCTTTAAAAATAATTTAAGGATTTTTATAACATGCAATAATCTCTACAGTTTTATTTAATTAAAAAAACTGCCTGCAGCTGTAACTGCTCCTTGCCCCAGGAACAAATTTCTCCATGCTTGTTGTGTCCTCACACGCCCCCCCTTTAACATCTATTCCCACAGAAGCAGCTTTACTTTAAGTGGCACAAATACAACAAATACGGCATGCTTATCGAGTCACAGTCCCCTGCCACCCCTGCCATAAAATACAATTCTGTTTTCTTCACGCCGTCTTCTGGAGTGCTAGTATGCCATGGCAGTCACGTCTGGGGAGAGAGCTCTCTGCTTATTTATTTGTGGCTGTTTCCTCGCCTGTCAGGATAAAGAGGGCAACACGGAGCCAGTCTGAGAACATAATTTCACTCTGAGTGCCTTAGCCTGAAGCGCTGAGCGTGAGCACGCACACACATGCACACACACACACACACACACACACACACACACACACACCCGGCAGACACACACAGGCTGTATACACAGGCTCACATCAACACATCCACACAAACATACACACACACACACACAAACACACACACTTGCAGGCAGTGAGAGCGGCTGTTGACCTGCTGAATAATGCTTTTCGACTGGTGAAGTAGTGCAATGTGTGTGTGTGTGTGTGTGTGTGTGTGTGTGTGTGTGTGTGTGTGTGTGTGTGTGTGTGTGTGTGTGTGTGTGTGGCTGGTTAGCAGCTTAGCCCTCCCGCTGACTCCTGTTAAGGGCTAAAGGGATCCATGTCAACAACAAGCAATAAAGAAGATGCCTCATCCAGAGAGACACGCAGGAGGCAGAAAACGCACTCACACACACTCTCACACACACACACACACACAACATAATGCACATCCAGAATCGTAGCACACAAACCCACACATAAACACGTGTACACACAACAGACTTGGCATGTCTGAAATAAAATATAGATAGACGTGAGAGTGTTTGAAGGGTCTATTAGCGCAGGCTGTCGGGGAGTGATAGGGGTGGGATCAGTGTCACAACTCCACTGCGCTCAGTTCGGCCGCGCTGCACGCTGTGGGGAGCTTGGAGAGCTGCCAGCTGCCTGTTTACAAGCCAGACGTATGTTTGATAGTGGGCTGCTACCACTTGATAGCAGCCAAATCCCCTTCCAATGAAAAATAAACTAAAGGGTTTCCTCTGAAGTGGAATAGCCCAGCACAGAGCAGCTCAGCTCAGCCAGGATGTTGTGTGAGAGCTGCTGAGTCAGTTTGTTTGGCTGCCCGGGTGACTGGCTCGTTGGGTGATTTAACGGCTTGCTGACTGTCGGATTGACTGACTGGCTGACGGACTGCTTGGTTAGTTGACTGGACCAATCAGCCAAATAAGTCTTGCATTTATCATCCCAAATGATTAATTTAGAGCCTCAGATTTTTACTTTTCTTGGAACAAGTGCTTTATTTCACTTGTTTCCAACTAAAAGTAAGTGAGTAAGTTGCTTCATGACTTTGATTGGAGAGAGACTGTCCTTTTAATACTCAAGTGAGGTTCTTAATTTGTCATGTTTTTGTTATTGGCGCATACTTTGAATGATTTCTGCGCTGCACTTTCTGAATGGTAAAAGTGAGTAATGCCTGTAATAGACAGTTCACCTCACTATATGGCAAGCTGATCAAGGCGACCGGTTCACTCTAATAAAGGTGGTACCAGTTGTACTGGATTTGTATTATGCTGAATTTTTACAGGGTCTGAAATAATAACATCTTAACTGACATGGTGTGAATTGTACCCAGCTAACTGCTCAGCTAACTCCCCTTGTCCTCAGTTTGTCCTGTTCTTTCTTTTGATCCTTCTAACCCCACTTACACGGAACCATGCTTATTTTATACTGCAAAAACTCCCTGGGCACACCATATTTTTAAGGTTTCTGCTGCACCTGGATTATTTTCTCAACGAAGGCCCAAAAGACAAGAGTCTAATCTATTGATACATAAATTATATGGTAGGTATTTATACAAGCTTTCATGGTACTAGCCAGCTGTGAAAGTTGTACATACTATCGGCATCCTGCTGACAGAGCAGTGGGTGGTTAATGAAAGATTACTCATATTTTTAATCAACCATTTGATCTGAAAATTATCTATAAACGATGTTCTCTTAATGAGATAAATTAGGTAAAAAAAAAAAATCCTGAAAGTCACTTCCATCTACAGTAACTACACTCAGTAGATTTTTTCCACTTGTTCTAGGAAAGTGATCATTTTAGGTGTGTGCTCCTGCACAGCTCCTCACCCTCCTCCCTGCCTGAGGCAGTGCCTCTCTGTGCAGTGGCAGACCCTCTGATTATTGATCACTACTAATGTCTCAATAATCTCCAGGTAGTGTTATTGGTTGAAAGCCATTGGGTCCACATGCTGACTGATCGGTCGGATAGCATGTGATTCGGTGGAGAGCGCTGTTACAGCATAATTGTGTGTGTGTGTGTGTGTGTGTGTGTGTGTGTGTGTGTGTGTGTGTGTGTGTGTGTGCGTGTGCGTGTGTGTGCGTGTGCGTGTGTGTGCGCGCGCATGTGTGTGCGCATGCGTGCACGTGCATATGTGAGGCAGTTTGTGTGAAAGTGTGGGAGAGTGTGCGCACTGTAGATCTACCATGTGCCTCTGTATCTCTCTCTTTTTGATCTATAACCACTCATTAATTAGCAGCACTGTTAATTAAAATCCCACTTCCTTTACATTCAGTCTGGTAATGGAGGTTTTATTCAGTTACATCTCATGTACGACTCTCCTCCTCGCCCGCCCTCTCTTTTCTTCAAAATCAAACTTTTGTTTCCCTCCATATTTCTTTCCCTCTCCCCCTCTTTATATTAAAACATGTTAGAACAAATTAGGGGTTTTTGATATGAAAACTGACAAAGCATCAGATATCAGATTCATAATCACTGTGATTTCAACCCATTCTTACAGACACAAATGTAGCCCAGTGAGCAAAGGAAAGACAGCTGGATGTATATGTGGCTACAAAGGCCTCTGCTCTCTGTGAGGGAAAAGTGCAACACTTTTTTTCTTCTTCTTCTTTTTCCTCGTGCCTATGTATATTGTAGCATTAATCATTTTCTCCAAGCTGAATGTCACAGAGTCTGCCTGCTAGCCCTGAATAAACACTGTCATCCCTCTGCAGGAATAACCTTCACATATTGCTACTGCCATGTGTACTTGTGTGTTTGCCTGTGTATGTACAGTACAGTATGTATGTATGTGTGTGTGTGTGTGTGTCCCCTCAAGCCTCACTAAAGGTTAGGAGGGCATGTAAATAAAAGAACAGTACAGGCTGTGAGAGTTCACTTATGTATCTGTACATTCCTACCAGCCATTTATAGCACTGTGTTGTGTTTGATTAGTCTTAGGCAAGGTGGACTATCTCTCCTCACACACACACGCGTGCGCGCACACACACACACACACACACACACACGCTCCCTTCCTCTCTTCTTTTTGTCTATCTCTCTCTATGTCCCTTCCTCTTTTTCCTTCCCTCACTCCAACTATATCCCTCATTTGTTTTCATTAGTGTGATTGCCTCAATGTCTCCCTGACCTTCAGCCATCTTCAGTGCTTTCCCTCTCTCTCTCACACACACACACACACACACACATACAAACATTCCTCGGGATGATCACTTCTGATTTTAGTCCTCATATTTTCTTCCTATCTCTCATTCTTTCTCTGTCTTTTTTTTCCTTCTTCCCGGGAGGCAGCATACCGGTCATAGCGAGGCTGCAGATGTTTCCAAGTGGATAACTCTTGCTCCCTTATACGTTCTTATACGTTCCTAATTACACTTTCACTCCTCCACCTTTTTTCCATTTCTTTTGAAGATTTGTAATGGACAGTGGGCTCCAGTGTCTTCTTCTGTGAAGGTAATATACTGTAAGAAAAGAAGGGGCTGGAAAAGAGAACAGAGGAGGGATGAGAAGGACAGGGGCAGAGGAAGGGAGATGTATTGCTGAGTGGCCATGACCTTCAGCAGTGATTAGGGACAATTAAGTCTTGAATGGCAGATTGAACCGTAAAGCCACTGGGAGAGAAGGATGTAGGGAGAAAGAAAGGGATGAGATCTTGCCCGTTGCCAAGGTGTGGTCACTGACATACGTCCATATACTACATCTGTAAATGCTTTATTTGCCGCCTCTCGTCACATCAGTATTTATCAGCAGCAGCGTGGAGACGAAGGCCTTGTTGTGTGGGGGGATGGAGAAATGATTAATATTAATTCGAGGGCTGATTGAAGGCAGCACTCGAGTGAAGTGGCTCATGATGATGTCTCCTGAGCAACTCCTACGCACTGCTCCCGCCATGAGTGGAAAGAGGAGAGGAGGAGAGGGGGCTGGAGAGGAGAGGACGCTAGAAGTGACAGCGCGAGGAAGATGCGAGATGTGCCGCCTTCCACCATCTGCCCACCCACTCTTCCTTCACCATGTCAACACTGTATTTCATCACAGTAAAAAGATCACCTGTCCCCCCTTAGAATTTGAAGGGCTTTCAGGTGTAATAATCAAATCTCCGTCGTGTTATAAGCACTTCTGATTTGCACACAAGCTAACACTGAAGCTAAAGTAATACAGAAACCCAGGTTTGTCTTTTTCAAAAGGGGAAAGCCTTGCAATTGAAGGTGGGTTAAAGAGAAAAGGGAACTGGTGTTTTGCTTGTTGTAGCAGGGATTCATATCAAAAACAGGCACATGTAAGAAGATGAAATAAGGTCCAGGAGGTCCAGTTAGAGTAATAAAAACAGTTATCAGAGACACAATTTAACACCCCTTGGAAATTGGTGACAACCACATTGACGATTCTGAGGCAAAGAGTAGGATAGAACTGTTATTACAATTCTGCAGTCTTGTATTTGATTGATCAGCACACTGTGTTGTGGCAGAAGTTGAACCAGTTTCAACTATTTTGCTGGACGCATATGTGCAGGATTCCTCTGCATCTGGAGCCTGAGGACAGAGAAAGAGAAAAATAACAAAACGCAGCATCGTCCATAAAGGTGACACACCAGCCAATCAAATACGTCAAAGCACACATTCCTGGTAGATTACTTTCTGATGTGAAGGCCGTATTCGTACTGTTTACCTGGCGATTATCGCAAATGAAGATCTGGATTGTATTTCATCGTCTCACAAGTTCCGGAAAACAACAAAAGTCCTTTTCTTTTTTTCTTTTTTTTTTTTTAATCTCAGGGCAGTTTTCTTTTTTTTTCTACAGTAAGTCTGGTGCTGGTTAAAGAGGTGAAATATGAGGTTTAGATGTATGCAGCATGTAAAGGTAGAGGATGAATGACTGGCCGTCTATGGAAAATGTAATGTTTAGTATGAACACAATAAACACACATCAAATTCATATTGACAAAATGTTGCTCGTCATATATTTCTATAAGTTATGACCCCATATTAGAGTGCATTATGTTCTTCCAAGTGTGAAAGCATTCTGTCTCACTGTAGTGACTTATGAAGGCTGACCAGAGGTGCTGGGTTAAGTTATGCTAATGTTGCAGGGATCATCAGAGTGTACTGGGAGATAACATGGTTTAAGGTCCACATCGCTTGGGGGGCGGATGGTGTGGATGCTCGGGGTTGAATCGGTAAAGATGGTCTTTCGGGGTGTGTGAGGAGCCGAAGCTTGTCGATGTAGGGGAGGGGAGGCCAGAGGGGCTGAATTGGTGAAAGCAGTGGGCAAGGAAGGGCACCCTTAGGTGCTCTGTGAAATTAAGAATGATTAACAGGCAAAAAAAAGACCAGGAGCGGTGTTATGGAGCTAGGCTTGCTTAATGAACATAGCTGGGGGAAAGAGAGCATGGTGGAGACTCAGAAGCAGACTCATATGCATGCAAACAGGCATTCAGAGAAACAGATGCAGACAAATTAGCAGAGAGAAGAACCACAACATACAGAGTTAGGTCCAATGTACAAAAATAATTTCACCTGAGCTTTCTACCTTAAAAAGAACTCCAATACAAACATATGTATATTCAACATATATATTTCACTGACTTTCAGAGACGGTGTATTTTGCGTAGACTTGTATCCAGGTCATTGGCACTCAGATAATCTAACTTAAAGCAGGTGAAGTGCCTGCTGAGAGGCGAAACGAGAGGTGAGGACGTGTTGCAGCGTCCATCAGGGGTTGACATTTATTTTGGCTTGGACAGCTGATGTAATTAACTTTTAGACCTTCCTGTTCGTGGCTGCTTCTCCGGGCAGGTGCGCCAAGAAAAACAAGCCAAAACTACCCACCCTCCCTTTCACCCTTTTAAACACATCCACATTAATTTGCACACACACATTCTTCTGTCGTTCCATCGCTAACATTACGCCTCTTTCCTCCACTTTTGCCTCGTTCTTTCTGCCCTCACTCTCACTTTCCTGCTCTCTCTTTCTTCTCGCCTCTCCCTGGCAGTGAAGCGGGGCGTCTTCAAGCTTCGAGTCCTTGTAACCAACCACGGTGGCGTTCGGTTTCCCTCCATCAACAAAAAAGCTCTTCCTTACTTTGTAACAATTTTGCACCCTGGGGAGAAGAGCTCAGTAGGCCTACAAGTTAACTTCAACCACTGTGACACTCCAGAGTTGCTTAACGCAGCACTTTTTTTCATCAGCCTGGCGGTTTTGCATTGGAATGACTGACAACATACAGCCATCAGCTGCATGTTTGTACCTTGTATGTGTCAGGGAGACTACAAGAGTTTTCCATAAGTTAGAGTTTTCACAGGTTGTGCTCCTCTCACACTAACTTGGAATTGGCTTCTGTGTTTGATGACAAGATGAATAAATGAATGAAAATGAATGAATTCCATATGAGGTAATGGCATATCTTAAAGACGTGTCACCTAACCTCCTTGTCAGCCGCGCCGTGCGTAACCCACCACACCTGTGAGTAGCACTTGGCATTTCCAATGAGAGATGAGCTGTGCGGATCGGGTCACTTTGGAATTCTGTGGGCATCGCAGGTGTACTTTGTAAAGTGCGCCTGCCTCAGCCGTATCATCTTTGATAATGAATAATGATGCCTGAGGCCTGTTTTGTTTATTTGCTGGCCTGGAAACAGAGTCTGGCTTATTTTGCGAGAAGGCTAATACGAGGCAGATATGAGGATATAATGGTTGGCAGATGCACTGGCCTCCGCCAGGCTACAGAGCAAGCGAGGTGTTTGTTTGTACAGGCTGATTTCTCAGACTAAACGGGTGTCGCGTCCTACCAGCTGGTTTGGATCAAAACAGTCAGCCGGAGCAGGCGGGAAGGGCCCCCGTCCACCTGGCAAAACAAGATGGGACCTCGGCGTGACAGCGAATATAACATCTCTGCTAACAAACGAGCAGTTTGCTGAGATGACACATCTGAAAGGCCTTCTCTGTTGTCTTAGCTGTAAATTTAGGCAGAATTCAGTCACGGGTTTGAAAAAAACAGACAAGAGGAGAATCAGTGAACTCATGCTTTGTCTTCAGATCGGGGTCAGACTGAAATATGGGATCTAACGGAGGCTACGAAAGCCAAATGCTATATTTAGTCTTGAGGAGTCATGAGCGGAGAGAAAGAGTCTTCACCTCCTCTTCTCTTTACTCTCTGTCTGTCTGTTCTGATACACACATCCAGTGATTGTGATGACAGCAGCCTTCCCTCACTAATCCACTTTGCAGGGAGGCATTTTGCACAGCACTCGTGCAGGCATTTGGTTTGCATTAAACTTTGCTTTCGCTGTGCACGTGAATGCGTCGCTGTTTTTGCTGTCACGCACTGTTGGTCGTGGTCAGACGCCATCAATTCAGTGTCGTTGGGTCTGAGAGAAACAGTAAATCACATTAGTTATTCAGGTAAACAACTCAAAAATGGCACCCCAGAGAACTGTTGAGTTCACTCAGCAGTTTGCTTGCAACGGCACGACGAGAAAGAAAAACAGGGCCAATGTGCTCATTTAATGGCAAGTCATATGTTAATTTTAATGACGGGTTAAGCCGGTGCACAGGTGCGTTGAAACAGAGGTTGCAGGAAAGAGGTTAATGCTCTCAGCCGCTCACACAAACTTTAAGTACACCTAGCAGCGAAGAGGGGAGAGTTTGGAAAGAGGGGAGAAGGGACGAGAGGAAAAGGACAAGCAGAAGAGTTTGAATGAGTTCTGTGTGTTCCAACAGGTTTCTGCATCTCTAGGAAACTTGCTGGTCTCATTGGCCAGGAGGCCACTGCCTTGGGGAATACTGAGGAAATGTCCTCATTTTCTGTTTTCAGAGGCGCACTCCTGTGTGTGTGTGTGTGTGTGTGTGTGTGTGTGTGTGTGTGTGCGTGTGTGTGTGTGTGTGTGTGTGTGTGTGTGTGTGTGGTGTGTGTGTGTGTGTGTGTGTGTGTGTGTGTGTGTGTGTGTGTGTGTGTGTGTGTACCCCAGGTGCAGGTGGGGTTTCTAGAAAATCATTCCTGCACGGGAAAAAGAAAGTTTTCCTCACTCAAGACCGAACGTGTCTAAGTTGTTTTGAATAACTGAGAATAACAAGCTTTAAATTGATTATGTGACGACATTACTGATTTTCATATTGTCTGACATATTGTTGTTGTCTTGTAAACATAAATACAGTGTCTCCACTAGTATTTTCTTTCCAGTCATTAGCAGTGTCAAAACACAGTAATTCCTTCCTTCCTCATACAGACCTAACCATGCATCTGTTACAGGAGTAAAATGAGCTGGTATTTTTCTAAATACACACTTTTCACACGGTATTTTTCACCATAACTGAAGTTATTAGCTTTTTCCTCTCATTTTATTATGTATAGTTTCCTGCATTAAGAAAAAATATGGACGTTGTGTAACAATTTTTCATATCGACTTTGAAAAATCTTTCAATTCTCAGTAGTTAAGGTAAACGAATTCCCGGAGTGAGTGAATTACCACCTCCTATAACCTTCTCCTGCCTCTCCAGCAGCAGTATTTACTTCATCTCTCCTGCTCCTCACTCACATGATGAGCACACAGCGTCAAATAGTATCAATCTTTTAAAAGCCGTACGGATAACATGGCTGCAGGCCACGGCATGGCATGCGGCTTTGCTGCGCTATCTCCTCCTTTATCGCCTGCCTGTTACTGCTGGTGCCACTTCATAAATAAAGCCATTACAACTGGAGGGAGGCGGGGGACAGCACTGTGTGTTCACATAGACAGACACATATAAACATGCTGACACACACACACACACACACACACACACAATCTGGGCAGGTACTCAGTCTCCAGTCGCTGGGGAGCTTTAACCCTGACCAGCTTAGTTCAGAGGCGAGGGGCTTTATGGGACATTGGGGAGCGGCTCCATAGAGTAAATAGAATATCCAGTGGTGTCTGTCCCAATCTCAGATTAAGCCACCAAAATCTCAGCAGTTTTTCACTCTGACAGAGGTGTGTGAAGACACACTTTGAATGCGCAAAAAAAAAACAAAAAAAAAAAAACATACACAGAGCAGTGTCTGTGAGCGAGTCCCAGTGCAGCTAAGGGTTTTATGCTGACACTAAAGAATGTGTTCATCTAGGAGTGAAGGGCCTCTTTCTCCCTGTCTGTTACCTGCCTCTCTGTCTTTCCGACAGACCGAATCACTGACTGACTGACTGAATGAAGTGTAGTGTAGTGGGGATCTGACAGGGATCTCCATGCGATCTGCTGCAGCTCCCAAAGGGCCCAAAGCTAAAGCCCTTTCCGAGCATATTGGCGAAACATTACTCCAGCTGAGCGGAGCCAGCTTGCAGGGTGGGCCCTGAGTTTAGAGAGCCTTGTACCTGAAACTTGTAACTGAAAAGTCCAAAGAACAAGTGTGTTTTGTCAAAATGTACTTCAGCAAATGTATCCCTCCTGCTTCGGTCATCGGAGCTTGCTCTGGATAAGTGAACTACATGTTACTGCCCTTTCCTCTGCGTCTGTGAAGGGTAGCAAACCAGGAGGTGAATGATTCAAAGCCAAGCAATAGTTAAGAACTGTTTGAAGAGGGCTGGCCTTCTTCAGATCTGTAGTCCACAGAAAACATAGGACTTTGTTAGAGACAAAGAGGGAAGGAGAGAAATGGGGTGCACTCAATGGTTTCAGAGCAAGTACGAGATTAAATCTGTGCCACTCTACATGTTTTCTACCGCCCTGTCCTGGAGATAGCAAGGTGGAGAGTGTGAGGTGGAAGAACATCATTTATAAGACAAGTGAAGGGTGTTCCTGGACCTGGTCCTGGAAAAAAAAGAATTTGTGCAAAACAGACAGTGCTAGGACTCAATCACAAAAAAGAAAGAGTTCAGAACAGAGTGGAAAGTTAGGGACAGAGGGAGATGAAAGCAGCAAAACAGACAAACAGAGGTGGTATTATTGGAGGGGATAGGGAAGATGACAGTATGTGCACCCCGGAGCATCCCCACAAGAAAAAACAGACAAAAGAAAATCAATTTTTTTGACACAGTGTAAGATCTAAATATTTATCTTTTTGTCTCTTTGTTAGCTCAGACAGCTCTGGAAATACTTTTACAAGTCACTGATAATATTTATAGTTTTTACATATGGGCTCGTAGCACATTCAGAAGTGGTTTAGGTTTCTCCGTGACATGTGTTTTCACACAGCGCAGACATGATTGAATTCCAGCCTGCACATAAGTGTTTTTTGATCTAGTTGGCTTGATCCTTGTGCACCGAAGCACCACCACACACATGCTATACTGTATGCGCACATGTGCACACACACAAGCACACACATCACATTATACGGCATCAGCCAGGCTCAAAGTGGATCATTATTTACTAAACAGGTTGCCTAACAAGAAAAGACTGATTCCCCTGCAGGCTTGTATAAAAACCCTGGAAGCATGGCAGTGGAGCAATATCCATCATAATTGATGTGTTGCAAAGCAGATTACACACATTAGCGCACACTGTTCTAGCTATGACAGCTCCGACTGAACATGACAAATTCCATAATGTGGAAAAAAAGGTATTTTACTCTCTCTGGGTATTAAAAGGCACGGCAAATAACAAAGAGGCATTTGCATTTGCTGGAGTAAATGTGAGAGTATGTGTTTGTGTGTGCATATGTTAGTGTGTGTGCGTCCCTATTTAACTACACCTCCTCCGTGCTCTCATCTCTCCTTAATTACATTCTATTTGTTCCACTTGGGGCGGAGGGTCCTGTAAACTGTTTGGAGCTTGGCACAGCTTCCCCTGCTCGGTGACAAGACTTCATTCAACACGGCTAATCCCAACGTAGCATTAGCTACATTGGATGATGCGTTCGAGGCCACTGTCAGCCGCAGCATTATTTACTGAACACAGCACAACAGATAAGCCCATTGAAATTGCGGCAGCTCATTCATTGTGGGGAGGCATTAACAGTGTCTGTAGCTCCCTAATCAGTGGGCTGGATGCTGGAGGAATAAATAAGCTTTGGGAAGAGGGGCGGCTTGACTCGCTCACTCCCTCCTCCTCACTTCTTACTCACTCACTCACTCTCTCAGTCACTCTCCTCTCACTCTTCTAATCAACTCAACAGTATTACAGCAAATCTGCTACTGGAATTCCTGCTGGCCCGCTCTATTTCTGTATGAGTGTTATTAAGTTAGAAATGGTTGTAAATAATACATCATTAATTTGCACTTGATGCCGGAGACTATCTAATCATTATTATTATTATTATTATTATTAAAATGTTTAAGTTTATTTGTTACTATTTTGGGCGGTGATTTAAATGACAATACTCCTTTTTCTTGTTTATTTTATCAGTAAATAACATTTAATGGAAGCTAAAAAATTTAATGTTTCACTAGTTTCCTTCTTGACAACCATAGATTCATCTCTTTTGATCTGAGCCTGTTTTGTTACTTGTTTAAAAGACATAATTTGACATCATTTTAAATCGAGACCATTGTTTCTAAACCAGTTCCCTCTGTACATTAGTAAAATAATTTAGATATTATGATTTTGAATTTAATTGAACATATTCTCTTTGTTTCTGTAGAACTTATTTAATTTTCAGTAGCTTCTTTTTTGCCTTTGATTAAACCTAATATATTAAGAGATGTAATTTAAATTATTTTCCTCAGCACTAATTGTCAAATTCATTTTAATTGTAAAAGAAGGCCTGAGCTTTCCGTGTGTTTATGTGTGACCGAGCTGTTCGGAGCCATGTCGTTAGCCACACACCCACTCCTGACGACCCACTAATTAACACCCCATGTTAATCACTCTCAACCCAGCCAATAACCAGTGACATGCCATCATGCAGATCACTACATCATACCACAGCACAGCAGTACATCCAAGCCAGGCGATATTTTCCCCTTCTCCTCACTGTTATGTTGTAGAGACATCTCTGTGAGTATTTTGACTTATTTCCCAGTGTGAGAGTGAACTGTTTTAAGTGTTCTCCCGAACAAGAAGTTGGTATTTAGCACGGCTGTCATTCACAAAGTGATACTGATGTGATATAAATACTTCACCGGTGACAAAGAAACATGTCACCACCACCAACCTCTGATCCTCCGAACCATCTGTGGCTTTAAATTGAACCTGTATGTTTCCCCCCAGCACTGTAATTTCTAATAGCACATTTATTTTTGTCACCATAACGAGTGCCACATGTATTAGATCTAATCCATTTGCCCGATCCTACTTTACATACAGTGGTTTAAGTACATGTTGGCTAAATATCTTCCCACTGAATCTGCCGTTCTGGCTGAAATAACGATTTTGATATAAGTTAAGCTGATTTGCTTAAGCTACCAAGTAATTAACTGAACTTAATCATTTCATTTCAATTCATTTCCATTACCTGAATTATTTTTCCAGTCTCTCCTATCTTTTGTAATGTCTGCATCTGCTTTAAGCTCACTGTTGTCTGGTAGTGAAAGAAAGGGGCATCTGAACTCTGTTACAATACTGACCTCTAGTGTCAGTTGGGCCCGGCTCTGGCTGCTGTGTGAGTTTTAGATGTGACATTTTAGCAGGCTCATTGGTAGTCCTATCTAAGGTAATGAATCCGCTTTGGACAAACTGCCTGGTTTGAAGCTTTAGCCTCCAAATGCCTGGAGCAGGGATTGCCCAGGATAGGGCAGAGGTAGATTAGGAGTCAGTGTAATGAGAGGCAAAGCATCTCTTTAGCTCACCCTTTGTCTTTCCCTCCATCCACCAAAGCCTTGAAGGAGAGCGAGAGAGATACTTCTCTGGCCAGTGGCAGCCACACGGGCATTGGCTTTATTTTTCATCATCCCTCCTCTCCTCTCTGCCCTGCCGGCTTCCTCCTCTTTTCCTATCTCTATTTTTTCCTTCCTTTTCTCTGTCCTCAGCCTGTGGAAGCTGACACCTGCTCATGCCAAAGCGGCCTCACGTCCTCAACAGGGGATTGTCAGATCTTCTAGAATATGGAAAAACAGAGATGCTTGCCAGCCACACTGGTGTGCAGCACATGGGTAATAGGCATAATAGGGTCAGGCCTGCATTTAATAAACAATTACCCATCTATAATAGATGAGTCCGGCTCCTAAGGCCCAGCACCTGGCCTGGGTCGAGAGGGGGAACAGGAGAGAGAGAGCAGGGGAGAGAGATAGAGCGCAGATGAATGAATAATGCAGACGAGATACCCATCAGAGCACACAAACGCAGGGGCCCACACAGCGCCAATTATCTTCCCCTGCTAATGATGATCATCTTGATGCCCTCCCCCCAACACCCTCCTCACCCCCCAACCCTGCATCCCCGTGCCTAAACCTGACATTTACCCAGCTGCCCCTGCACCTCACCATGCGTCCTGCTCCCTAACTCACCAAAAACAGAGGAAGGAAGGAGTCGAGCTGAAGTGGCGACTGTTTTTACATGTTGCTCCTCATTTTGCTTGAGATCCATCTTTCCTCGTGGTTTTCCTCGTGGCAGCGTGGTGAGGGCACAGCGGCCGTCGCTCTTCTTTTGAATTACAAATCAATCAGGGACTTCTCTTCAACGGCTTCCCATTCAGTCCAAGGTCACCCAGATTACACAAGGTTAAAGTGTGTGTGCATGCAGACAGACCTGAGGGTGGGTGGATGGGGGGCTGGGGGGGGGGTGGGGGGTCGCTAGCTGGATTAGCATACAACTCTGACAGGGCGGGGGAATTAAAGGCAGCGCAGAGGTACGATGGCCAAGCAAAGCGGTCCCCGCTCTCTGCTGTATTTGAATAGACGGCCTAAGATACGTGAAAACAGAGAGGCAGCGAGGAAAAGCTCTTTGGCCCCCAGGATCAGAGGGGGGGACCTGTGGTGCTCAAGCTGACTGCTAGTAAAGTAGATAGGGCCCCAGTAGACTGCTTCAATATGGGCTCTGGGAAAGATACACAGCCATTTTGGCTCCCTCAGGGCCCAAGTCTGTGGTTATAATGGGATCAGAGCCATAACCCTCCCAGGACACCATACCACTATTGGATATTCTATTAGTTTCCTCTGCAGTGAAAAGAAGTCTGTGCTCAGCTACTTTTCTCACTCAGAATCACATTTGTTTTACTTTTTATGTAGCTTTAACAGTGACTAATCAAATTATTTAAAGTTTCTACGAAGAGACTTCATTAACAGTGGAACAGAGTGCAGTGCTACTTATGACTATTGTAAAACCTTCTAATATATAAAGCTATATACTGTGGATATCTTCTAATCATATCTAATGTTCTTTATGTATGCAAGGATATTGTAAGCTATTAACATATGCACAAAAAAAAAAGCGAGCCCCATAATTGTTCCTTTTTACCATTTAATCCCGGCACTGGAAGATACAGCAGAGATCACATTAACATTTACATTTGTGAATCCCCCACCTCCTTGATACAGCTCCAGCTTTCAGCCCCAGCATCTCATCTGCCTTTACATAATATCAGGCTGTATTAATGCTACATATGGAGCTCCACTGTCTGTGCTGTGTAGATTTACATTTTCCTAATGATGTGCTTTCATTTTTCCTCCACTATCCCCCTGTCCTTCCCTTCACCTCCAGCCCACAGCCCACGGTGATTTAAAACACATACAACTGTACTGCCGTTTTACTGCAGAATAACACAAAGCGCGGGTTGAGACACCTTCGGTCGCCCTGGCCCCATCTGTTGCACATCTGGAAGTGGTGCGCTGCACCAATAATTGGAAGTCAATTTGTTTGAAGTTATGTATTTGGCATCTGGCTCGATTCATAAAAAGTCTGGAAATCGCATTAATTTTATAGCATCTCGAGAAGGCCCAGCCACTTTTTTTTCATCTCGCTTGTGTTCCATCGTTAATGCACATGAGGCCTTGCTAGTCTAGTGACGTGGGAGTTTGTCAGGCACTGGTCAGGGTGTGGTCCTTAATAAAAACAGCATGGAGGCCAATGCCCTAAAGAGTCAAGGGCTGAATTACTCTGGAGCACTAGAGTGACGATACAAATCTTTTGAGTGGCTGATCATTAAAAGATTTGCTGAAAATTTGGCTAAAATTTTTATCATTTCACCTTTAACTTTGACCTTAACCTCAGATCATTTCTTATTTTTCCTGAAGGGAAAACTCATCCAGGGCCTATATTGCCACATTTCCAGTAGACGGGCTGACTGATTGAGAAGCAGCATGGTGTTGTTTGTCACACAGCTCTGAGTCATGGCTGAAAATAGATATGACACTTGATGTTTGGTGCCTCACTGCTGGCTGTCATATTGTTATTCCCACTCAAATTTCACCTAATTTGTGCACAAGTCTTGTCACAGTCCAGATCCTGATGAGGGCTTTTAGGTGGTTATTTTTTTTTCCCCTTTCGCTTTCTCGTATGTGTGGCAATGAGGTGCAATGAAATACACACCTGTGAGCGCGTGTGCATAGTGTGTGTGTGTGTGTGTGTGTGTGTGTGTGTGTGTGTGGTATGCATATGTGTGCATTTCTGTTTGCACACAAGCACATTTGATTAGGCTTGTTTGTGTGCCAGTTGAGTGTGTGCGGCCCTGTGCCAGTGTGTGTTTGCTGCGCTCCAAAGTGAGTCACCTCAGCGGGAGGTGATTAAGAGTTGCCAATGGCAGGCTCGACAGGTGAGTGCATTGTAGCATGCTGGCAGCTGTGGCATCCGCGCAGGTGACAGCTTCTCCTGCTCAGTGGTGGTGTCAGTGTTGGTGGGTGGCAGGAGGTCTGACAACGTTGTTTTGGTGACAGAACGACTCCGCTGTGAGGTTCACGACATCACTTGCCTTCTTTAGATTTGTCAGTTTATACCAGGAAGTATAGGGAGTACCATGGACTTTAGTATATACTGGCAAAGCACTATTCCATATGTGAAAGCACTGTTTACCACTATAAGGAATTTTAGTTTATAGGCCTTTTGAAATAATCCACCACAAATGTTCTCTGTTGTACCATACGCCTGTGTTGGGTTTCTCTTTATTAACACGCTGCACAGTGCGAGGACAAAACACAGCCCATTGCTGCCACCTGCTGTTGGACATTTGACACAGCAGCAGCCCTTTTATCCAAGGAGTGAGGTAATTCATTCAGGGAGACCATTTTGCTGGGCATGCAATAGTAAAACAAAAAAAAAAGAAATGGAAAGATTATTTTACAAGGTGTTCAGTTTTTGGCTGATACCGTAATAACCCAGAAACCTTAAATCTGTTTCTCATGAAGGCGATCAGCGAAAGAGCAGAGGAAGTGAGAGATGTCGGTTGTAGGATCGCAAACTTTCCCAAATTTGTTTTACATGTTCAAATTTATGTTCTCCTCTTAACATATGCAGCTGATGTCTCTAACATAATAGCCGTATCAGATATCCACGCTGTTTTCTCAATCCGCTGTCGACACATCCCACTTCGCTTTCACATCAGTTCCTGTGCGTTTCCAAAACCATGGGTTGATGAACTGTGATATTCCAAATAAAAAAGTCGCTTGTTCTGATGTCACCGTTGCCTCATCCGACCACATTTCCTTTTGAAGCCAGTGCATAACTGGCCTTGAACTTTGTCCACGATAGCCTTTGATATGGAAAGAAATGAATTAGTTAGGAAGTTTAATCTGACTTTCCTTTTTAGGATAGTATGCTTTGTCCCCCTGGGGAAGCCTGAAAAGAGTGTTATGTGAATTGGTAAGTATTATTTTTTCTGAATCTGTCAATACTTTCATAAAGGTAAAGGGTATTCATCAGTATTATTCTACATTTGACTTTGACTTTCATCAACTCCTGCACTAACACTAATTGGATTTGTGTATTTTTTTTCTCAAGTTTAGTAAAACAAGAAAGGAGAAAAAAAAAATCATTGAAAATCAAAATGTAAATTGAGCCTTTTGAAATTTTACTCATGCTGACTCTTTCTTAGATACTCTTCATGTTTTTTTTAGCATAATGAAAATCTATATTTACCTTCCATAACTGCTTTGGCCAATTACCCATAAACATCACTCACCACTTTGTAGTTGGAGTGGCTATACCGCGTAATGATTGATTGCTTCAGTCTTATTTGCAGCTAAAGAGGAGATGCACACGAGGGAGTGTTTCGATTTCATTATAGAGAAACACACGCTAATAACACTAAAACATTAATTCAGAGAGGCTTTGAGAAACTCATTTGGGAAATATTGGTGTGTGTGTTTTTATACTTGTCTGTTTGTTGTATTATTAATGCATGACTTCAAGATAAGAAAACTACATGTTGATGATTGAGTTCTGAATGATACAACCAGACAAAACAGTAAGTTTGTAAGACGTGTGATCACAAATGGGTCAAAGTTTGTTTGTTTTTTTATCACTATGTCACAAACAAGGTTTTCTTCAGCAAACCTTATCCACGATACAAACAGTTTATGATCGTGTTCCTCCTGCAGTATGAAAGGACACATCTCCTCATCCAGATTACCTCAAAGGAAACTTTCTTAGCTCTCAGCTAACAGCTCTCATAGCAACTCTTTATCCCTCGCCATTATTCATCCTCAAGGGCTCATCAGCTCACAGTAGGCTCATCAGAATTATTACTCCTCCTCTACTTGTCTTTATTATCCAATTTCCCTACTCTCTTCTCCTTTCTGCCATTCATTGCCAATCAGCCACCTTGTAAGCCGGCCCTTCACCTTCCACCGCGAAACTTTTCAGACTTTGTTCACTCTTTTTAGTCCTGTTGTTTTCCAGAAAGATCATTTCGTACTCAGATTACCACTAGCGCGTACGTCAGTGTTTAGCAACTTTTATTTTCCTGTTTTTTTTAAGGGGATATATGTAACATTTAAGAATAGAACTGCAGTTAAAGTATATTTTTTTGAGAGCTGTGTGAGGGTGTATGAACGCTCGAGTAAGTGAGGTCCTCTGTGAGACGACAACAAGAAGCCAAAATCAAGTATATCAAAAAAAAGGGGTTTATTATATTTTTCCACCCCTACTAAGAATAAAAAAGGTAACAAAAGATAATATATATCTTTTTTATGAATACATGGATTAAAACATATATAAATACACAAACACTTATTTAACAAAAACACCTAAAAAGACACAGACAGTGACACAGGACATGTTAGACATGGCAGTGAGTACATCAGTTACATGATTTTCTTTTAAGACAAACTGGCAGTTCAAATAAGGCACATCACATAATCACAATCCTGACAGCAACTGTTGAAAATCCTTTTGTAGAGGAGTGGTATTTTCATTAAAAACAGACAGTTGGGGCAGGTTTTCAGTGATTATTTTGCATGTTACAGTGTACAGCTACCACAGTGTTTACCAAAAAACAAACAAACAAACAGCAGACTTGGTCATTTACATTATGTACATAAAGGCTGATAAGTGTCTCCCTTTTTCTTCTGAGTCTGTTTCTGCTGTGTCTGGGAGGCAGAGAAACATATTCATTGTCTGTAGTAAAGTTAAAAAATTCAAAAAAAGAGCAGGTGGTGCAGCAGAAGATCCTTGGGATGTTTTTGGTTCCGCTGAGCTTTAGAGAAGGAACAAGGATTACACATTTTATATACAGGGTGGCACTTTGTGGGGCTCTGTCAGGTGTGTCAGCTGTCATTTAAATTACTTGCAACCCTGTGAGTGGTCATCATCGTATGCCTGGAGCCGTCACTCAGTCTTTTAGAGGCTCTGTGTGTGCCCTTTAACACTGGGGATTACAACCGTGTTGTCATGAGGAGATAACAAGAATATGTTCTGAAGAGGGGCCCCATTATAGGTCGTCACCCCCGGCAGAGCTAAAGCTGCTCCTGCGGCTGCTGTCCTTGGATGCAGCTCCAGGCGAGCCGGCTGACAGGAGAGGGTCGGTGCCAAACGGCGAGAGCGGGTCGTCCATCAGGATCTCGTCCAGCCGGTGCTCCTCCTTGAGCGTAGCGCTGAAGAAGTCTGTGAAGTGGGACAGCGGGTCAGAGAACGTGGTGCAGCCATCAGTGCCTGTGATGTGATCCTGTGGCCCACTGGCAGTGGGGATGGAAGGCACCCCAGCCACCACAGCTAGCCTCTGGAGGTAGTCGCTGCTGGGGTCTTCCTGGTACAGGGGGGGCTGCTGGGGCTGCTGGGCCTGGTGGGCCTGGGGAGACGACTGCTGTTGCTGCTGCTGCTGCTGTTGCTGTTGCTGCTGTTGCTGCTGTTGCTGCTGTTGCTGTTTGAGGAGGTGGGTGGATAGTTCAACTGTCCCCAAGGCTGTAGCCATGTTTGGGAGGCCATGTGCTCGTGCCTGGATCTCAAGCTCCTGGAAAACAAAGGAAGAGAAACCATTAGTTAAAGATTGGATCAATTTCTAAAGTGTTGTTAAGAAAATTACCTGCTCACTCATTGTAGTTAGTCTAGAAATGATCAGAATAAATAGCTAAAAATGTCTGAATATCTAAATGTCCTGAGCTTTTAGCAGATTTACAGTGGACTAACACTGGGAATATCTACAGCGCATCTTTTTTCACATCTCCTCCACATACTGAGGTTATGCTGGGAAGTTTGGGTGTTGACACACATTCCTCTCCCACTCACACCTTCTCACAGATCACACAATATGCGATGAGCACTGATCACTTATCAGTGTCATCACAGAGCCCGCTTTGACCTTTATCGTCAGCGGGGGTGAAGGTTTCCTGGATACTTTTGTCATCTTTGAGGATGATAACAGATGTTTGTGTCACTGTGGTAATCTCAGACAAACCACAATCTGTGTGTGCACAGAAGTGTGCACACAGTGTATCTGCTGACCTCTGTGCATGCATGTGTCACCGTGCATCTCTTCTATAACTGCTCATCATCTATTTCTGACCTGCTTTTATTTCCGCTGAAAGAACTGAGGTCATTGTGTTTATCCATCAGGTAATTCGAACTGAGTTCCCTTAGATTAGATTAGAGAGAACGGGAGGAGGAGGTTTGGGGGTGGGGTGCTGTAAGGGCCTCATGTAAACAACAGTTGCCAGTTGAGTTAAGATTTTGGGATTGTAAAGAGATGGAAATTAGCAGTGTGAAGTGAAGTACATGAGGATGATGGAGTCAATGAGCCTTCTGTATGATCTGATCTTTGACATGGTGAAACTGAAGTCTGTTTGTAAGCAACTCAATAATATGAATATGAAAGTGTAATTGGATGCTGCCGTGGCGCTCAGTGAATTTACATACTAAGACATTAGTGAGACATTAGTGAGCTGACTGGTGTACTGTCTCTGACTAAATTCATAGCTGCTTTCGTGTTAGAGCGACATGTGAAGACATGAAGTCTAAGCTTTCTTCCCTTTAACAAGTGAAATAATGTTAACTGATTTTTTAGATAAGTAAAGATTGTATATATTTATATATATGTATTTTTTTTAAGAATTATGGTGAGCTTGGACCACTTGTTTAAAAGTAGGAATTTAATTAGATTCACTTTCAACATTACTTTTGCCACCTTCTCATTTCTCATGTTTTCCCCTCCGTATTATTGTGACTTCACGGTTCAACCATATGTTTTATTACCACAAAAACACACTGAACACAGACTGCTGCATTTTATTACCTGGATCCTCAGCAGCAGCCTCCTGTTCGCTTGCTCCAGCTTCTTCTGTCGGCTCTCCAGCTCCCGAGCGTGCTGCTGCTCCTTCTGCAGCCACCTTATGTACTCCACCGAGGCCTTCAGGATGGTGCCTTTGTTCCAGCGCATGTCTCTGCAGAAAGGAGAAATGTAAAAGATAACCTTTTACACAGAACCCCCTGATGTCGGCAGAATATCCTCCACGATAAAAAAAAAAAAAAAAATGGGGAAAAGTTTTAACACAGAGGTTTTTACCCCTTTTATGATATGAATAGGAAATGGTGATTTACATTGGGCAATTACTCATCCTTGGACATTACATGGGGACTCTGAATAGGAATTTTAATAGAATAGTTAAGTAGCTATGTGGAAAGTCCATTCTCGTACCTCCTTGTTCGGTAAAATTAATCCTCGAGTAAAAATAGGTGAGGGAAAATGAGCTAAGTAGGAAGACAGGGGGAAAAATGGAGCAATGGACTTAAGGTTGTAGAGTGCAAGTCATTCTTTTGCAGATATTATTGCTTTTTTAAAAAGGAAAGGGGAACTGTGGTAAAATTGTCCTTTTCCACACAAGTGAGACGTTGGTCTGATCAGCGGCTAATAATCTCTTTTATCCCGTGTTAATGGCACAATGACAACGCTAACCTCCCATTTAAATTTGAAGCAAAGTTCAATTGCGAAAGATGGCCGGTGGATTTCAATTCAGCGCCATACTCCATCTCTATGTTCCAATTGTGCTTCAAACTTTGATTCAAATGGTGTGGCCTGCTTCTTTGCATTTGACCCCTCCCTCATCATTCATGCTTTGAGCTGAACAGCCGGGACCCAGCAAGAGGATGTACAGCTCTTGGAGCGCAGACTACAATGGAAGTTCAAGTGCACCCTTGAAATATGACTGAAATGTGCTTGAGTTCTCATTTGAATTCAATGAACAACATTTAGAGTGTCTTTGTGCTCAGAATTTAATGCACTTCCCTGCCAGACAAGTTCTTGCAGTTGTTTCAGTGATATAAAGTAAAGAGAAGCAGGGCTTTGTTTCAGTGAATACATTTCAGATTTCGCAACTTACGGGTCATTCGACTTTGGTATGAGGGTCCCCAGCTCCTTAATCCTGTAGTTGATGTTGTATCTTCTCCTTCTTTCAACTAAGCAAGCAGAACAAAAGAAGAGAAAGAGCTGATTAGAGCGTTGTCAGCTGCTGCGCTAAAGGCTAGCCGTAACTCATATTTAGATCATAAACTGTGAGGGAGTTGAAAGGCAGTGGGGGGACACTTACTCAAATTATGGTTGTCTTTCTTCTGTCTCTCTTTGGCCATCACCCTTGTGTCGTGTTCTGTCAAAAAAATAAATCACAGAGGGGAACGAATTGATTAGCAGTGCACACTAATTTAGAAACTGAAAGACAACGAACACAAAACAACACAAAAGGTCCAGTCAGGAGACGCACAATCAGTTGTTTTGAGGGAGTTCATCGCTGGGGTCAGCTAGAATGTGGAGTTTCCACGCATTAGCCTACGCCACAGACACAAGTTTGATCTCCTTACACACACACACACACACACACACACACACACACACACACACACACACACACACACACACACACACACACAAACACACATACACACACACACACACACACACAAAAATACAGACACTGAAAGAGCCCAGTTTATGCCCTCCAGCATGTCCGAAGCTCATTGTGGGAAAAAAAAGAAAAGAAAAGGGTAACCACTTTTAAACTACTTACTCCATAATTAAGACAGTTTAGCAAATTCACTAATCTGTCCTGGAGAGGGACAAAAATGTCTGTGCATCCATATTTGTATTCACATTCTTCCAAATTACATAATTGGGGACCTGAGATTGGATTTCCCAATTTGTCTCTGTTGATTCAATCAAGACAATTTAAACTCTGTGTAACAGCCCATTGTCCTCTCCGCCCACACTCAAATGAACCAAATGGCAATTTACTTATTTGCCCATTGAGAGTGAAGGGTTCTTCAGGCATCCTTTCGATTTCCTAAATCAATTAGGCTTCTTTGCTTGATGCATGACATTAATAAGAAATGTCTTAAAGGGACCACTGTTTTTGCACTGTGACAAAAAGTCTACACGTTTCTACGGCCTATTAACAGAACCAATGACAAGCAGGACAGTGTTTGACAAACACTGTCCTGCTTGTCACACACAAATCAGCTTACATATTTGTCTGTTTGCCTGACACATGTAATTGGACTCGATTTTAGCTGGAACAGATGCACATATGTTGCCATTTATAGCTAACACAGGTATACTCTGTTCTTATGCTCAAAGCTTCAATGTTTAGGACTGTTTTAGTTCCTCCCTGAAATCTCTTCTTCTAACAACCAGATCTTTGTGTGATTTTTAACTTGTGCAGGAATGTGAGCTTGTGATAACTTATTAATTGGTTAGTTGTTTGATCAGTGCTATGGTATGAGTTCATACCTGTGTATTCCCTTTTTACAGTGAGCTTTGTGGGGTTAGATGTGGGACTCATTCCACCATTAGGGGCGTTCATACCTTGTTCACCCCCATAGACGTCCAGCATGCTGCTACTGAGGGACACCTGAGGGAGGAGAATGGGGAAAGGGAGAGAAAAGAAAGAGAGAGGGTCAGTCACAGGGGAAACACATTTACATTTCACACACACAGACAACGCTGTTTCCTTTCACACTTTAACAAAAGCCACAACATAAATAGTTGTTTTTAGCTGCTGTGTGGCTTTGTTTGTCAAAAAATGACAAGAGGCGAGTGGAGTTCAGAGATGGTTGTCAGCCCCCAGGCCTCTGGCTCTGGACCCCCACCAGCAGGGAGCTACAGTATCCACATGTCTGCCACAGCAGGACAAGGCAAACCCAGTGCTGTTGTCTTGAATTGCTGTCACGTTCAGATCGCCTGCTCATCTTGCATCACAAAGAGTAAAAACAACTTAACAAGGTCTTAACCTTGCAGAAGCTAGGTCAGTAAAGGGTTGCTGTCCTCCAGCCTTACTCCATCTAACCCTGACCCCAAATCCAGGCTAGTTGCTCTCTTGGATTTGGTTTGGCCAAACATAGTGTCTTGATCTGCTAATGCCACCATTTTAAAACACCCCCCGCCCCCCCTCCCCCTCCCACTTGAAAGTGGCCCTAACACAGAGATGTGCTCTGTGTTGAAAATAGCATCCCATTAGAGATGAAAAGGCTAGCTAGGTCAACTGCTTGAACAGAGGCAAAACTGTTTTCCTACGGGTCTCTTCTCGTCTGGGAAAGCATGCATCAGTTCTGCGATAATGACGCCTTTTCACGGACGGGGGGAGATGTCAAGATATAGCGTGCTGACACACATGTGTGTCTAATTCGCATTTGTGTATTTATGGGAAAACGCCACAGAAGCCACCATGGATTCAAAGATGCGCACAGCCAATTTTATCCACGACATGTGTGTCAAATCTAACTACTAGACTGGTGAATGTGATAAGGCGGCTTGTCAAGTCAAGAGATGGGAAGGAATGGAGAGCAAAAAAAAAGAGGAGATGAGGAAACAAAAAACAGAGGGAAAACTGCAGACATTTCAAATTTCTGCAGTTGGTTCGGTTTGCATGTGGGTTTCTTTTTTTTCTCATTATCTCACCAAGATGGGAGGAAGGAGAGGGAGTAGGAGGAGGGGACAAAAATGCTTATCAAAATGAAAGATTGCAACAATTCCCCTACTACTCCTATTGTAATCACTTCAATCCCTCTCCTGTCTGTGTTCCTGGATGTGTTGACACGGCGAAACGACGTGATGCATCGTACTGTATGACTAATTAGGATGAATTGATCCATTTAAGCATGGTATCATTTCTGAACAAGCCCATGGGGAGTGTATGCATTAGCCCAATCCAATGGCTCAGAAACCCTCTCCAACAAAATCTCCCACCCCTCACTCCTCTGCTGCGCCTCTGTCCTCATTTTAAACCTACACCCCCTCCTCCCCCACGCCTTATCTTTTCCTCCCCCCTCTCATTCCTTCTCTGTCACAGTATCTGTTGTGTTTTTCTCCGTGTCACTTTATCTGTGTGTATGATTCTTTGTCTACCACTCTGTCTCTGTATTTAAGGAGTTAGGGCCAGATTCCCAGTGTTCCCATCCCACAAACTCTCTCTGTATTTGCTTCAGGTGTTGCTGTGTTCGCTGGCCAAATGGACCCCTTGTCCCACATTTTTGCCCAGAGTTTTTGAATTCCTTCCTGGCTATGAATCCTGCTGATAGTGTTTGTCTGTGGTGCCAGTTCTAGTCCTCCCAAGAATGGACTTTAGTAAGAGAATCAGTTTAAATTTAGCGACTTCTATTGTCATATTGTCATTAATTATGTACCTCTGTCCACATCATCCTTCTTTTTAACTTAATCTTCGTTGTTAAACTTCTTGAGTAATGTGAGAAATGTTGCTAAGCTCCAATGAACTTTGACTCATCTCTAGACTTAAGCTGCCCTCAAACTAAGACAGGTCCCCCTTTTCCCAAGCTAGTCAAGCCTGCACCTAAATGTGTGGGTGAAGGAACGTCACTCAAGTCCCAGTTCAACAAGAGAGAAGTCATTAATTAAATTTAACTTGACTTACCTAACTTAAAAACAATGTGCGTAACAAGCAAGAGATATGTTGCCATAATCAATACAAAAGACCTTCATACCATTGACAGTCTGTAGCATTTCTAAACAGTGTTAGTGTGCAGCTGTTAGGGCAATAGTTAGTGTGATTCATACTTACATTGTTTTGCATTATGATGTTAGGCTCCATGCAATCCAAGCCTCCATCATTGAAACCGGATTCAAGACTAATTAGGTCATCAATAACTTCATCCATTGGAAACTAAAAGAAAACAGTAATTTCAGTGTACTCATGGACAGATTGATTATGTTTGTACCAGAAATTTCAATACTGTCCAAGTCTGAACTTTTGAAATCTCAACATTCAAACCAAAATAGACACGAGGGAGGGGAGGGACTGTCGGGAGACTAATCCAATAACAGGCAAGTTCTCCACCGCAGAAATTAGTTAGCAGTGGTAGCGGGAAAAACATGCATCTGTTATCAAACTAGTTTCCTTCTTTGAAGGGGTTCTCTCATCAGAGACTGCATGTCTGAAGTTATTGATGAGCACATCAGAGAGAGAGGGAGATCAATAATGGCATCACTTTGTTTAGATGATTAGTCTGACCTACTCTCTGTATTGTAGAGATTCAAACCCAGTCCAGTTAGGAATTTAGTCGTAGTCATTCGTGCTTGTGAATTATACTGTATGTTGACTGTCCATCCCAGCAAAGTGTCAGCCATGATTTATCTCTCTTAATTTGAAAGAATTTAAAGGGACTACAGCAAAAGTCTTACTAGTGGCTATGAAAAATAACAAGATATATTTTTGACAGGAATATGGAGTCCTAACAGTAAAGAGTCAACAGTCAAGAATGTTGCGAAATCCACAAAAATTATGACCCACAGTTCATCTGTGGTTAAAATGTTTTGTTGCAATTTCATTCTTTTCCAGTCACCACCAGGCACATTTAGATTTTTCTCAATTTCAGTTCCATAAATTCAGCAGCATCTTAATTCACATTCAGACGCTTTCTTTTTCCATAAGGTCACTCACCTCGCTGTCATGATTGGCCATAGTGAGCAGGGTGACAGGGCTGTTGGGGTTGCTGCTGTCGCTGACAGAGGGCATGTGTCCATTCCTCATGATCGGCACGGTGGCCAGTGGCTGGCCAGGGGCGTGTGGATGCGGCACCGCGTGGCCCTGCCCAGCCGATGAGGCCAGCTTGGAACCCAGCGTCAGGTACTGCTTGACCTGCTGATTCTGGCTCTGGTGGAGGTGGAACTTGGAGTTCTCCAGGTGGCTTTGTACCTGCAGCAAAATCAAATCATACATGCTTTCAGTTAGTGTCCTGAATCAGAGATCAGTTCAGTAGGTGGGAGATTACGCATTTGTTTTTCACATTACTGAAACAGCTCTGACTAAGAGCATATGCACAGGGGTTGTTTGCGGTAGCTGTCGGCTTTGCGAGAAGATGACCTCATTCAAAACACAGAAATAGTTGAGAGTCACAGTTTCTCATTATTAGTCACTCCCTATATTTTGTAAAATATAAGTTAACACTCATATTAAACTTAGTCATATTTTTCTTATGTAGCAAGTTTCTTTATGGGAATTATGACTCATTCTTAAGGTCCTTTGTCAAGTAAATTGTTACCATATTTCGCATTTTAGTACCAATACAATGCAGTAGCACATACGTATACACACACTAGCAGTCAAGATTGCTAAACCAGTAACAAAAGCCTTAAAAAAAATACATTACATTAGAAAACATGATAAAACTTTTCAACAAAATATTTTACCAATTAATTCAGAATTTTTTTTTAATTTCAATATTCTTACATTTGAAGCTCTGGTTGCGTCCCGCATCATGTAGTAACTGCAGTCAGTTAAGTGTGGCATTCTCAGAAAAGCAGATAATCTTCAGTTTGGTTTGTTTTGGTGTAGCAGCAGGTCAACTTTAGGCATCCAGGTCTGCTGCTACTATCCTGTTGATCTGCTGACTTCTCAGTGAGTGTCTGTCCCCTCCAGTCCCCTACAAATGTCTTATAAGGGCCCTAAGTGAACTAATTAGGCCCAAAGCTGGGGGTAAGCCTTTATGTTGCATAGCATGATAATCACTTCAAACACTGGACTGTCAGATCACCCAGGGTTTGATCACTGCAGGATATCTGCCTTTAGCGTCTATCACTAATTCATTGAGACCGCCCTCTTCTGTCTCACTGACCAATCAGTGGTCAGCTCCCAAAAGTCCTCTTCTGCCTGCTCCAGGGTTTTGGCAGCACAATTGACCCTTGTTCCCCATTGGGGGTTTTAAATAACTTCTCTAATGCCATTTTTAACCAAGCCTTTTCATTCATTCACTTGTTTCAATGTAGACGGTTTAGTATTATCAGTTTCCAAAACAATAACTCCAACAAAGCTATTTTGAGGTCTTTATTACTGTAAATTTAGGGCTATTTTCAGAAGGAACATCTCACCTAAAAATGTCTAATTTACTTACTGGTCTAGAGCTCACAAAGAAGCTCTCTGTTATAACTTGCTTTATTGGTTTATGGCCTGTAAAGTATTTTTGGGAGTACTTAATAATAATACATGCATTGTTTGCAGAGATTTTATAATGTTAGTCTTGTCAGTTGTTGGTCCTCTTGTCTGTGTCTATTACCCAGATTTTCTCAGAACTTCCTCTTAAAAGCATGCTATTCACTGGACAAAATAGTGTGCTCACTGGGCTTTTTTATTTATTTATTTTTTATCTCTGAATGGTTACTTTTTCCATGACTGACCTCAGCTAATCAGTTGGAAGTAGAAGAACACTCAGATAAGCAACTATGCGGGTGTAGCAGCAGATTCAGCAGACTGTGCTATATTACTTCACTGAAGACGTGATATTAAAGAGGAATTTATTTTTTTCGTTATCTGATCCATCATCATGGTGTCACATTTAGAGCACACTTTCAAAATAGGTGTCATTTATCAAGAAAAATCACAGATGATGAAAACCTTTAGTGAGACTGCAACTTTTGCTGAACAATGGCCACAGCAGCTTCTGCTAAAGTTAGCTAACTCACTCAGTAATTCCCGTTATACAGTGGTATTTAAACTAAAGTCTACAAAAATTTGCTAATATTAGCCACCTTTAGCTACTGGTCACGTCAGATCAAGTGTGGGGGGTGTAGTGAATTCAATTAATTGACATGCGTTTTATTGCTTGTGATTCAATTTTTTAATGCTGAAGAGGAAGAATGAGTCATTTCTTCTCTCAGAAGTTACACAGAAAGAATTGATTAAATAAGTAACTCGCTAGTACGAAGCTCATCATGTTTTTAGACTTGTAGCAGCAATGAAAGTTTTTCCGAGTTAAATGAGAACTATTACAGCATTCTTAAACCATAGGGACTTTTAGCTATGGCAGCTTTAGACTTTATACTAAAACTCAGCTTTGAATTCCCTCCGTCAGCTAGACTAGCTGCTCTTATTCACCACCCATCCACCTAAATAAGAACAGGCTCATCACAATACTCAACTTGTCAGTAGTGACTGAGAGCTCTTATCTGCCTTCTCCAGACCAAACAAGATGCCAGTTGTTAGCCAATCAACATTTTTTCCCACTACGGTTAGCAGGAGGGATGCCAGGACTTCTACACACCACATCTGCTTTGTGTGACAGCAGATTGTCCTGGTTTCAGTTCGGCTTTCTCACTACTGTAAATGCCGGAGACACGCTTGTTATCCACTTAAGGGAATCTGATTAGATTTGAGAGGTAATGTTGCTTCACTCACCAAGGCCAACCTTGACAATGGCAGGCCTGTGCATGTGTGAAGAGGACATGCTGAAAATTATCAATGCTCGCCATACACAAATCAAGTCAAGCCAATTTTATTTATATAGAGCCAAATCATAACAGAAGTTATCTCAGGGCACTTTTCATATAAAGCAGGTCTAGACTGTACTCTTTACACATAGGACAGGAAATAGATAAGAATCTAATAAATCGAAGCTCCAGTTCGTAAATTGTTGTGACTTTTTTTTTGATGTTTCAGACACTTCAGACACTTTTTCTCTTTCTCAACATGGCTACAGGCACCTGCTACAACAATCGAGGCAGTGTTTGAGGTTACTGCTAGAGAAGAGGTCACAGGTTCACTTTCCATTTACACACATTTGCACAGTTATTTCTGACATGCAAACCCACACCATGTAGGCTAAAACTGCCAATTCACTGATATCCAAACAGTCATTAATTCAAAATTCCAAAATGTGTCAGATTTGACCTTTGTAAACACCTAATATGTACAACATTTTTGTATATCAAAAGTAATATTTATCCACTTTAGCTTTATACTTCCTGCATCCAGTTAAAACATATAAACTTTACTGTCATTAGGAGATCAGCTGCATTTTCCTAACTTCATTAGCCTCATTGGAGACATTTAGAATAGCACAATAAAGATGTCAGAACCAGACAACATCCTCATTCGACACACACACACACACACACACACACACACACACACACACACACACACACACACACACAAACACACACAAACACACACACACACACGCACACACACACACACAAGTTCTCTTTCTTTCTCAGTCAGACATCTCCTAACTTATTCACTTCCATTATTTCAGTACTTCCAACGATTTTAACCACACATGAAGGAAGCAGATTAATCAAATCCAAACAACAAATACTTTGCTGTGCTCTCCTGTGAAATCTCATCACATGTTTTACCAGCAGTTATAAAGAAAACGTATCTGACTCATGCAAGCAAGTGCACACATCAGCATACTGCAGCTATGAAGCATATCACAGCAATTCTCTATTAAGATATCTTTGAAAGAAAATAGCATACATATCCCGCTGTTACAGTGAATGCACTGAATTATGTTATAATTAAAATCACAAATTCTCTTCTCAGAGATAAAAACTCAACCCTGGACTGCAGCAACATGCTTAATCTTAGAGTCCAGTTTTATGTATTCTCCCAAACCGTGATTTCTCCAGCCTCTGCTTGTAAGATGGATTTAATAGTGTTGTGATTTACCTCGGAGTTAAAAGATGTATTTCTTTGGTTCCACTGAAATGCTGCACTCACAATTCCATTGTAACAGACACATTCACAGGTGTTTCTTCTGAGTGAAAAGCTCTTGCATAACTGAGTTTCAGTCTTGCCCAAGTTCTCCTTTCACTTCAGAAAAATCCAACAACTTATGAAACAGGGGGCGATGGTGACATTAAGTAACTGTACAAATTATGGACAAAACCTGGTGGGAGATTTGGATTCATTTCTCCAAAATGCTGTATTTTACAACATACTGGCACAGTTACGGAATGCAGTATGGCAATGCTCAAGTATCTTTTTCCCATCTTGAATCTACGGAGAAAAGATGAAAGTGGAACAAAAAGCCTTCCCAGACATGCCTAGTGTATTTTTGCTGAGCCTGCTAACCAGTAGATAGCTGTAACCACACACCCTAGATTGTGAAATGTGAGGGAAGATAAGACTGGGATAGCAAACCGATCACAAAATTTGCATTCCACGGTGGCTATTCAGTTATTCTGGTTATAAGCGCAGACAATCTCTCGCATGCAAACACAAACAAATGCACACACAGTTGCACACATATGCTTCTCTACATGTGATCTTGTCCCAATTTCCCTGGCTTGTAGCTGAGTCGCTCCCCCTACCTGTAGAAGCTGGATCTCTGTCAAGGTGATCACTTTGACCACACAACAACGACTCATGGCTCCCCCAGAGTGGCAGCGTCTCCTGCCACAGGAGCTGCAAATTCTTACAGAAGAACAAGAAGTGTCACGGCTATGGCTGCATGTCTCACCGAGGCAGGGGGGGGAGAAGAGGAAGAAGAACAGAGGTGCTGCAGCCTCTCTTCCTGAGCTTTTGCAGAAATATCGGAAAGGAAGGCATGACACATCAGCTTATTGGGGAGCCACACGGGCCGTTTCCTGTGTGTGTGTGTTTGTGTGTCAGTGCATGTGTGTGTGTTTTTGGTCAGGGAAAGGCCTGACAGAGGCAGAAATACAGACGGCAGTTAGGGGGGTTGAAGTGTGTGTGTGTGTGTGTGTGTGTGTGTGTGTGTGTGTGTGTGTGTGTGTGTGTGTGTGTGTGTGTGTGTGTGTGTGTAGCGGTGTAATAACTTGACAGAATGTGAGTTCCTGCTTGTGGATCACTTCCCTGCCTGCAGAACATCCAGCCCAGCTCAGCACATTCTGCCAGGTTATCTTCATGACACCCACTTCCCTTGGAAGGCTTTTTAGCCCTCAAACCGCAGCCAGGGCTTCAACTAGGGAAACGCATAAAAATGTAATCTGTGGATGTGTGCAAATGTGCTAAAACACACAGATGTACACTCACACAAATGTGC
The DNA here is from genome assembly GCF_021018895.1 of Seriola aureovittata. Lineage (NCBI taxonomy): Eukaryota > Metazoa > Chordata > Actinopteri > Carangiformes > Carangidae > Seriola > Seriola aureovittata. The sequence continues at coordinate 10,027,606 of NC_079385.1, forward strand.
TGTCATGTCCCAGTCACTGTCAGGCCACAACAAAGGCCAAAGCAGGACTTCCCAGAATGGCTCTCAGAGAATTCCTGGACACAGCAAAATTGAACAGGGTCATTGGAAGTGCTCCCTTTAGTCCCAGCCTCTAGATAATAACACAGTCCACTAAATCTGAAACCAATGACTTATTGAATACAAGACAGTGGAGTTCAACTATTAGGGTTAGCGAGACATTAAATATATTTGAGAATTTTCTATTAAAGCAAATATACTACTATTTTTATTTTATTTTATTTGCACCAAATTCACCTGCAAAATTGTTAGCATTACAGCTAACAACGCTAAAACAGAATATTGCTAGTTTTTCTTTCATCCTGCCATCTACTGAGCTGCATTTACCCGGCCTCTGTTAATTACTCTCTCGTTAAATCCAGCATGTTGCAGTTTCCTGAGGTTTGAGACCACAGTTTTATAGTCACTGCTGATTCGGTGATTATTACAAACACTAACTGAGGGTTTTTATATCTTTTGAATCACTTTGATAAACACATTAGAACTTAATTTGAGGACATTGAATGTAATAGGGCAAATCGAATCACAATGATTCGGTTAAATCAAGCCAGTACAGATTATGTTTTTAAAGAATCAGTTTGACCCTCTAATGCACAATAACCTAATGTCTGCTCTGCTGGTAAATTGCAGTTGGTCCCACACATGTTCATGGTGGATTATTTCATTATGTAGAGAATGGGAGTCAGATACTGTATGTACAGTTATCTCTGCAAAACTGAGTTCTCATTATAACCAAACAAAATAATAGCCTGTATTGTCTCAGTCAGCTGGATGGGGGAGCATTATTTATGTGTCTGAATTTGAAGCTCAACATGACACATGCTCAGCTTTTGTGTCTCTGTGAGAGTGTGTATCTTCACGTGTCTGTTGCTACATACACATTACAGTATTTTGTGCTCTTACAACTCTACCATTACCCATGTGTATATTTGTCTACTTCTTGTTTATTTGATATCCGCTGTGTGTGTGCAGTCTATCAGATCTAAATTCCTAGCTGGCCATTTTTGCCTCATCTTGGGCTAAGCCACAAGTGCTCACCTTTGTTAGTCCCCATACATGGCATGTTTTAAACATCAGGGACTTCCTGTAAGAGTTGGCCTGCTTCTGAGACAACACTTCAAAGTGCAGCTCCCACATCTGAGGACTGTTTTATCCTGCTAGAAAAGGAATGCATAATGGACACGGCACCACTGCACTTTTAATGATTCTCATATGAATTAAATATTACAGCCATTTTAACTGGATTACATGTGAAACTGTGTGTGAGAGTGTGTGTGTGCATGTGTGCTTGTTACCTTGATGAAATATTGAATTTATGAAAATGCTCTGCCTCAACAGTGGTGTAGAAGTAATTAAAATTCAAACTTAAAGTAAAGACACCTTGTCGGAAAATGACTTAAAGATACTCTATGGAGTTTTGATTGTAAATAAACATGATTTTTCTGCATTTATATTTAACGTTTCATACCAAAAACACATTTGGTGTGACGCCTAATAGAGATTTTGAATGCATGACCTTGCAAACATCAGCTCACTGTTCTCAAGTTGTGATCTTGGCCTATTTGTGTTTGTACCAGTAGAACACAAAATACAAACACTATAATTAACTAAAAGGAAAAGAAGATACAAAGTTTCTCAGCACTTTGGTAGGCTACTTAGAAAGCAAACAACTTTTTCTTTGGTGTTTTATCTCATTTTATGGCTACAAATTCAGTGTCGACAAGGGATAGAGTTGTATTAATAATGTATTATTGATGAAGTTTATTTTGTAGCAAGTAGTTGGCTGAGTAACTTTAAGGACTAAAGTTTTATTTTAAGAAAAAGACCAGGTCAAAACCTGGTGCATGGCTGAACCAGGTCGTAGAGTATTTGCACTCTTGTCAGTCGGTTTCAGTCCCTTATCCATTTGGTTCTCTCCTACTCTCTGTGCTCACATATACAGTATGTTATTACAACCAAATTCCCAATAAAGCTGTTCTCATTTTCATGTTTTTCTCTTTCTGTTGTCAGACAATGGAACAAGTGAAATAGTGACTGAAACGTGGCCCCTTAAGACTACATGTTAACCAGCAGTCAGTTCCAAGTCATTTCCAAGCTGCTGCTCTGCACTGCTAAAACCCAGATTTTATAACTGCGAACAAACACATACATTAAAGATGACAGCAGTGCGGTGATTTCAGCTATATTTACATGTAAAATCATCACTCAGAGAGAAAGCTAGCTTATTCACGTTAGCTGCCGCGTTGTCAGCACAGGAAGGTGTGTCTGCGGAGGGAAAGCCCAAATCATTTTGAAAGAGAAACAACCAATGGGGAAACTCCAGCGGCCGGCTGACCACTGGTGTAACTTCATTGGTCAGTCACTCGTGAGTCTGCAACATTCACATTTATAGGGCCGTCACCACTGTTAAAGTTATCAAAAAGCTACACATGTGATCTATATGAGTGTACAGACCGTAAATAATATAGTAAAACTCAATAAAAAAGTATTTCGGCTTCGTTACTTACTGATGTACTTCCAGTTTTACAAATAACAAACATTACATAAGCAGTTTCAGTCAACTGAAAGACTTCAGAAAGAGGGAGAGGGGGAGGAGAAGGAGAGGAGGATGCAGTGCAGCCTGTCCTTTCCATCAGTGCAGAGGAGATGCAATTAGTCGAAATGGAATAATACAATTTTTGCTGCTTAATCAGATCGAGCACATTATTTTTTGTGAGCAGTGAAAAGGAGCCTGTTCAGAGGAACACCTGAGACATCGTAGACCCTCTGCACTCATGCATGTATGCACACAGAGCTTCACAGAGACACAAATAGTAATGAAAGTTAGCTCCTTATGTGTATTCTTAGATGCTCTCTTATCGGATAAGCCTGTGTTACTGAGTGTACAGTATGCCACCTAAATTAGTGCGTGTTTATGTGCACTATTGGTTTATACACTAACATCTTTTGTCCAGTCGCAGGAAAGGTTGTAACGCTGATAGAAGCTGTAACAATGTCAATACATTCATGCTGCTTCATGTTCTAAGTTTTCTCATTTTCCAGTGAATGACTTCCTTTTTTTAATGTATAGTGTAGCTAACCAGTGTCCACTGGCCAAGTTGTCTCATGCAGTCACTAACAAGCTAGGTTGGGTGTTTGTTAGCTTTTGACTATCATCAAAACCCTGGATTACATTTGTGTTTTCTTTACATCCAATGCCAACATTCGGGGACAGTGCATACTGCTGATTCTGGACAAAAATAGGTTGTGACAGATAATGAAAAAGTCAACGCTTGCGATGCTGTAGTCTACTTTGCCACCCAACTATAGTATAGTGAGTAGTCTATTTTGGGAGAACGAGCTGTGCTTGGAGCAGATGACCAAATGAAGGAATCCGTGATGAGTTAACGTCAGCTCGTTGTGGAAGTAGAAGAAAAAACAATGCTGGAAACCTCGCTTTCAGAGCAGTCAGATGCCTGAGCTTTTGTCTCACTGAGATTACTTTTACATATGTTTACTGAATTATTTGAAACTTTGGAAATGTTTAATATGGACATCTCATATTTCAACATCATATTTATGACAGAAAATAAAGAAAAGCATTATAGATCCCCTTTTAAATTCACCCTATGGAGATTGAGCACTATCGAGCAACATCTTTACAAATGGGTCTTCGTTTTGTTTATTTCGTGCTCTCAAGGGAGCACACAGGCAGCTCAATACACAATGGTTAAGTGAACTGAAATGTATATGTATAATCTCTGTTGAACTGTCTTACTGAATTACTGTAGTAATTCAAAAGGGTCACTGTAACCTGTGACTTCCAGTGGGGAGGGTTGTATTGCCTCAGTTTTTGACATATGCTTATTGTAAACTATTCTTACTGAACTCTGTTATTCTGAGAAGAGACTAACTATGAACTTGTCCTCATCGCAGTTAGGTATAATAGGCTAGTGAAGGAAGGAGTTAAACAGAATCTATAGTGTCTCATTCTCTGTGCCAAGGATAAATACATGATTAAAGTCAGTGGAGACCGACCAGACAATGTTTTTTTATTCATCAACAGTGCTGCCGACAATTTTACACCACTCCACTGATCTACATGTGGTGGCAGTAACTTGCAAAGAAATTCAGTCCTACACCAACAAAGAAATGGAAGAAGAAGACAAAAAGATGTAAACAATATAGGATTTAAAATGATGAAAACCTTGGCTCTACAAATGTTTTATGAAGAAGAAAATACATTCAGCGTGTTTGTTAGTATCCCCAGATTTGGAACCACAGTGATAAATGGACACATACAGGAAAATGGGATCTGCTTTTTGGTCACCACTTACAGGCATGTTCAAGCCACAGCCACAAAGCTGCCGAGCAATAGGAGCAGAGCAGAGGATTGAGAGTAAACTGCTGTGAAGTGGTTGTGCTCCTGAAAGGGGCACCTCATCCTTGACCCTCACTGTCCAGTGAGCTAGAACAGGATAGACCGGTGCTTAGCGTTGCTTCTCTGAATGATGTCAGAAAGCTGTACTGTAGACAACTTTAATCTCTCACTTTGGCAGACAGTGAAAAGAAGCCCCGGTGGGCTCCAACTGTAACTACGAAGATGAAGTCTTATTAAAATTATGCACATGATTGATTGCAAGACAGTCCCAGCTCACCAAAGTAAAGGCCTTTCAAGCCAGCGTAAAGGCCGAAAGACAAAATGGCAAAATCCATGATTCTCGCTCTTTCAAAGGGAATTGTTATGGCCCTGAATCGGTTCAATGTTTAAGCAAGATTTAGATTAGTTATTGGCTGGACCGGCCACGGTTCAGCGGTGCGACGCCAAATGTCCATGAGTGAGTGATTGAGTGAGTGATGAAGTTATACCATTGGTCGGCCGACTGTTGAACTTATGCCATTGGCTGTTGCTCTTTCAAAATGATTTGGTGTTATGTCAGCAGGGGTCATTTACAGTGGCTCCACAACAGTTTTCATTTTCAGACTCATTTAACAACAAACATAGCAAGTTTTTGGACAAACTTAACTACTTTCCATAGAGGAGAGTTGTCAGTATTGCCCTGCAAGCAAAAGGCATGAAGAGCTGAAACCAGCTGACACTAGGCAGAATGCAAATATCAGACAATAACGACATGAATATGCTAATATTACATAATCTAGTGAGATTTTGTGACTTTTCGAGCAGGCTTTACTTACTGTCCATTGAGAGTAGAGACAGGTGACAAATTAAATAAAAAACCAACATGTGTCTCAGTAAAGTGTTGGGCCACCATGTGCCAAAATAGAGGACAAAATAGAGTGCCAAAACATATTCCGTCATTGGGTGTTTTGAAGGCCACGCATATGATTCACATCATTTTCATACCCATCAAACCATTCAGTGACCCCGTGTGCCTTGCATGGGGGCATTGTCATCCTGTTTCTCCACTAATTTTTCAGGTTTTTCCTTTAATTTGTCACCCATCTGCAGTTGTTTACAGCAGACCCGCATCAGTTTAGCTACATCCTCAGTTTCGCCGTACACGGTCAACATACCAAGATTTGACCTCATCTTGTTTATATATATGTTTACTTAAATAATTTTTTGATGATATATGTGATGTTTGTCTTGTACTAAAAGTAAACTAAACTTAATTTGATCAGACTTCTATATTTACTTATTGCAATTAAGTATTTGCTATGTTTTATCTTAATTGTTGTTTCTATTTAATGATGTTTTATAATTTGAAAAGGGGGAGTACAATTTCCTCTGCTTAATGTTCCCAGGAATTTTCTGTATAGACAACATAATATATGTTTATGATAACAGTAAAAAAAAAGAAGAGATATAACACTATCTAAGATAAGCAAACAGGTGACAGGTCAGTTTGTGCAGGCTGAAGACACCATTATGGAAACATAATCAAATTAGAAAATAAGTAAGAAAAAGGTCAAACTACTAATCTTGTTAGTCACCATCAAATACAGTAAGCTAGAACAAAACAGAGTGGAAGACAGTGTGGAAGAAATGATGACACACATGAGCTAACCAGAGTAAGGCCAAGACGACTGTAGATTTAGCAATAAGATAGGATGTCATGCCTGCTGATTTCTGCTCTGCTATGAGCCAACAGCCATATCCAATGTTTTGACTCTATTTCCGCTTTGCAGACATTTATGAGAGTAAATGATTCAGCTCAGTAAAACATCAGCACTACACTTAGTGATGTATGACAAATAACTGTCAGTAATTAAGGACTTTGAGGTAAAAAAACCTTGGGTCTAATTGTACTTTTTATGAAATATTTCTGTTAATTGTTCTAACACAACATAACATAACATAACATAACATAACATAACATAACATAACATAACATAACATAACATAACATGATGTCACACAAGACTTTAGTAAATTGCAATTATAAAGGGTGCTTCTGTCATTAATGGGCTTTGACAATATCATTAAAAAACACTACTGGTTCTGACGTGAAATACAGTTCTTAGATAAAACCATTTATTGTAAAGTAAATACCATCTGAAGCAGATAATACGGCATGCATTAATAAAGGGTCAATAAAAGAGATGAGGTGGCCAAAAATGATCACAATAATATAACAGTGTCAGAGAGGAGAGAGATTTTCAAACAAAAAAAAATGTGGGAAAATGTCCTTTTTCCAAACTCTTTAATTTAGTCCTGGGCAACTTATTAGAAACTGATCAAGTTAGACTCTAGTAAGTCAATATAAAAATATTAGACTACATGATGTAACAAGTAAGTGGATTATTGGACTATTATTGCAGATGTCTGAAGATAGCAGTCTACCGGTCTACCATTATTCTGTGTTTGGTAATTTGAGTCAATTTTCTTTATCGACATGTATATAGATTAAGGCTTTGTATTTCCTGTCTGATATGTAGCTGTTCTGTTTGAAAGAAGTCGCTGTCAGCAGTACATGAAGTGCTTCCTACTATTTTCTTTATGTTACAACTTAGTTTTAGCATTACTAAAACCGTGTCTGGGATTATCTGTTATTCACCACTCTGTATGAAGTGAATTATATGTTTATCTATATGCATAATTGTGAAACAGGTAGCAAAATCTGTTTCACAGACATTCACAAACTGTTTCAGACGTCCATGTCATTTCTTGCGACTATGGAAGTTGTTTAAATGTGCCTTAGTGCTAGCATTGTTGTGATCCTTTATACATTTTAGTCTCTTTTAAATCCACACAAAGCCACAGAATGGCAGTGCAGTTCACTACAGCAACCATTTATCCAGTACTTTTAGTTATCTATTTCAACTATTCATCCACTATTTTTTAATTACTTCAACCGTTTAGCCATTACTTTAAGCCATTTCAGCTGTTCATCCATTTAGTGTCCAGGTGTTACAGCTGACTCAATATGCGGACATATTTTATAATCAAATTATATTTTGTATTTTCTAAATGAATTAAGCTACAATGTTTCTATTTAGTCCCTGGTAACTGTCACACTACCCCATGGGGTACAAGAACCCCTGTTTGAGAATCACTGGGTTAAAATTCTATAGTGAATACAGTGTTTACATTTCCCAAAACCTACTTATCTCCGTGCATATCTTAAGAGAACTACAAAGAAAAATAGTTTTGATTAAGTTTTGATTTGATTTAACATAACTCAGGTCTCTGGCAACTCCACAGAGTGAAGATCAAAATCAGAAATATTTCAATGCAGCTCCTCTGACCTTTGAAGCTTAACATGGCATCAAAAAGAGGATAAAGTGCATTTGTGGGCTAAATTTGCAATCCACTGTTCAAAAGCTTTTGCTGGAGATATATTGATTACTCCCCCCTCCTTTAACTTGATTGTGGGAAATTAAATAATGCAATAGCTGTTTAATGAGAACTAAGGAGAAAATTAAATCAACTTTGACCTTAGCCGAACTAATGATTTGTGCTGTGGACAAAGAGCTGTTTGTTTGCTCTGTTCGGCTATCTTTGTGTCCCTGCTGTTTGAACGAGTAGGAGTGCCAGTGCTCCTCTTCCCAGAAGAGGAAGACCAAGAATGAAAGCAAGGGGAGTGAAAGCTAAAGGCCAGAAGAAATCAGGTTTCTTATTACATGCAGGTCTGATCGGTTTTTATACTGACCTGTATTTAGATCATGTTGTTGGTGGGATTGCTGTATGTTCCTCTAAGCCCAAAAATGTTTATTATTCTTCCGTTCACCTAGCACCATTTGTCATAGAAAAACATGTGGCTTGGTTGGGAGATGATTTAAATTACTTTTCTCAGCGATATGTCTCAATAATGTCTAAAATATTCAACATTGTGTCTGCAATTTTTTTTTTATTCATAGAAATTAATGTTAACTAGAGTGGATGACATTACAAACAGAGGTGGAGAAGGTGTTAAACTGTTTGGAAAATTATCCATTTATCCAGAGAAAGTTCAGAAAGGAAACGGCACACTTAGAATCATTTCCTGTATCTTTGTCACATGGATTTTGCCACTGCCCCACCCCTTTAGGAGACTAGTGGCAGGTCCTGAGTCCATTCACTCAAATGGGAGACATGAACATGAGCACCAATTATGACAGATTCTTCCATCCCGTAATATCACCCAAGTGAACACCTGACCAATTTTTCACAGGCCACATCTCTTTCATATATTCTGAAACTAAAATGGCATTTCGCAAGATCTGGCAACACATATCTCTTCTCTCTGTTGGTTCTGGTCTGGTTTCACTGCAGTGCTGCCAATGTCACTTTCCAACTGGATAAACTGAAATTTAAATACTGTATGTGAAACCATGAATGAAAGTTAAAACTGAACTGTTTTTGGAGGGAAAAAAAGAGAGAATATTATTAGACTAGCAGATAAAAACAAGCGGCAAAATAGGCGTAAATTTGTACTGTATCGAGAGTTTATTATTTTGTGATGTTGTATTGTTTTGACACGGACAAGCAATAGTCCATCAGTGAGTGTTGGCTGTATTATCAGGACAATGCAGCTTTCTTTTCCAAAGGATGCAGACAGGTAAATAATAAATTAGCTATTGCACTGCTATTGTCACATTTCATATCAGCTGACCATGCCCACTTAAGAGACAGGAAATGTATACCATTTCATACAATTGCTGCAGCTTGTAATGGGTCATCATCTTTACAGAGCATCTTTTGTTTAACTCATTCTAACGGCCACAAATTTCACTCTTCACACATTACTGAGGTCTTCTTTCACACTATGTAACTAAGCAAACGGTCTCACACATTATGTTCCATGAGCCTCTGAGTGACAGAAGTACCATCCACCTGTGACATAGACTTCAATACAAATTCTGGACTGGATTATCAGAGGAAAACAGAAACAAGCTCACTCAATTTTCCAAATTTTTGACACCACAGACAAATACTTTACATCACTGCACACAGTCTCCAGTCTCTCACATGGGAGTTACAGTCCTTGACTTAATTTGAGAGGTCACCAACATCTGAGTGCAGTTGGCCACAAACAGCTGATTCAGATCAGTTGCTTAGACTCTGATGTTTGTTGTGTTTATCAAACACTTGACTGACATTTCTGTCACCCTGCTAGATACATGGGTTTACACACATTGCAACAGTTTTCACTGTCAGTACTCTTTTAGTACAGTTTTAATCTTTTCCAGAAGCCATCAATCCCACCGTAATTTCTTCAGAAATGTTTTAGTTACTTTGGAAAATGACTTCTACTTCAAATGTACTTCTTTCCGTAAGCTTGAATCTATTGTCTTTTGGGCATTATTGTGGTTACATTTTTCCAAAACTGTAACTCCAAATAAATCCAATGTTTTATAAATATCATGTGCAACTTGAAACATTCTAACTTATTTGTTATTTTTATGCTTTTTGGGTTATCTGTCTGTCTGATCCGTGTGTCCCATTCTCGTTAATGTGATATCTCAGAAAGGCCTTGAAGGAATTTCTTCACATTTGGCACAGATCGAATCTTTTTCTTTTTTGTTAATATAATCAATATACATTTTTCAAAATTTCTGTATTTATTTTCCAGCCCCTTTATTGGATCATCTTACTCCACCAGCCATCTTCTCATCACTCCAGCTGCCAGTCTCGGGTAGATTGAGTAATTAGCTGAGCCTGAGTTCAATTTATTTTCTCTATCATTTAGTCACTGCCAGTTCCAAGTGTGCTACAGACTCTCCGCCCATTCCTCCATTACAGACTACCATGTGCCACCTCTATTGAACATTTCACCAAATAAGGCTCACCAAAACTAAAAGGCACCACAAATCAACCCGTAGCTCATAATTCACCAACTTGAGACAAGGAATGGCTTGAACCTGCAATTGCTTTTAACCACCAACCAAGACGAAGCAACTACATATCACCTACACATTCATAAAGGCAAAGTGCTTTGTATGCCCATCCATCTACCTCAGCCTCTTTCCTCAGCATCAGGATAATGACTATGATCCTTTTAAAAGTCAGTGTTTAGGCTTATGCAGAAAAAGTGTGGACTATTATACTGTTATAACACAGCATCATGACATGCCAGTTATGTTTCTCTTTTAAAGATTTCCTGCAGACATGTTTAAATTTAATTTTAATCAAATTCAATTATTTTGTTAATTGGTTTGAATGATTAAATTTTTATTTCCCTCCGGGGATTTATAAAGTCAGCTGTATGAGATATATGCTTTACTCTTCTCTGAGTCTTTCCACAAAAAAAGTTATTATGTAGCAAAAAATGACTAAGACTCTATAGTCGTATTGAAATATCCAGAATCCAGAAAACCGCGTGACGTATCCTATTTCACTGAAAAAGTCCACTCTCAGTATACGACCAAACTAGTTGTGATGTCACAAAATCATATTGTATGAGTATGTATTAAGGTGAGATTCAAGGTGAGCTCAGGGAAAGTTTCTCCCCTAAGCAGATAAATGTCTTCTGGTATGAGACTCTGCACATACTACAGAGAAGGTCAAACATCCAAGTGAAGTAACATTAAGCAAAACACATATTTCAATGGACAGTACAGCACAGCACAGATGTTTCTGACTAAGCCCAACTCAAGCTTTCTGAGCACTGCACACTCTCCAGTGTCAGTGTTTAAGCATGCATTGCATTTATTCTACTTATGCGTTGATAATGAATGCATGAACTAAAACGAATGCTGCTTTACTGTTTTTCTTCCCTGCAGTCCGTGAAGCTTTCACGATGACCACAAGATCTAATCAGCAAACCGAAAACGACCATGAAACTGTTGTAATTCTATAATTAATGATCATGTCTGATCACTTTCATCTCAGTATATGTGAGCGGAACAATCCAAAGTGTGCACAGTTTGCAACAGTGCAAATGCATTAGGGATTAAGGGGCCTTGCTTCTTGTTGTGTATGTTTAGCCTGTTAAATACATACTGTGTATGCTTAACATTACAGCTGACCATTTTCTGAAGCATACTGCAAGTTTTTAGATTGATTTAAACAGCCATTGGTCTCAGTCTGGTAATCCATACACAGAACATCCATCTGTCTATTTAACTCAAAGTAATATAATCATTATGGACTAATGTCTTTCTGAGTACGAAATCTGCTCCATCAGTCCTTAGCAATGCAAGAAAAAAGCCTTTTTTTTTTTCTTTTTTAGTTTTTGTTCCTGGATTACAATTTTTTCACGACATACTGTAGCTTTTGATTGTAATGCACTGAGATCTTGAATGTCAGACTGTCCTTGAACACACCACCAAGCAAGAATTCTCAAAATGCTGCTGGTCCACCCCCTTATCTGCAGTACAACATGATGATAATGTAAGTGCGTTAAAATGTTAACTCTGATTATATATGGAAACCAGTGGCTGCCTGAAAGGCAGGAAATCAATCTAAACTTTTTTGAAATGTTGTAGTATACGTATGTCAGTATACGCATATGTATACATGTTTACGTATATGCAGATGTAAACATGATTTGTAGTTTCTGATCTAAAATATGATAATCCTTTAATCCTAAATGCATTTGAGCTGTGAACAGTGTGAGTGGAGTTAGCCCACATTAACACCCCTCTTTGTTTGTGTGTGTGTGTGTGTGTGTGTGTGTGTGTGTGAGTGTGTGTGTTCGCGTGCGTGCAAGCGAGCATGTGTGTGCAGCATTATGAACTATGCAGAGATCTATCTATCTATCTATCTATCTATCTTTTACAACATTCTCTCTCTGTCTCTCTTTATCTATATCAGTCTCTCTCTCCATCTCTGATTATGGTAATGATCTGATGTGCAGGCAGAGAAGGCACCTGTGCGAGGCTAACGTGAGACGACACCAATCTTTTCATCACAATGGGGAGCCCCAGAGACGAAAAGACTCACTTAAAAGGCGTATTTCAGGGTATTAATTGCTTGACATGGCTCACCCAGGTATGGGAAACCTTTCGTGTGGCAATTAAAGGACGAGAGGGGGGAAAAAACTGTGCTGTAGTCGGCCAAGAGGATGGCTGAAATATTTCAGAGTGTGTAACAAGCGGTGAAGTATTTCTAACAAAATCACGTGTCGTGAGCAGACAAAGTTACGGTAATTGAGTTAACCACCCCTCCTTACCCGTCGTTCTTTCATGGTGTGTCTGGTTCTGTATGTGAGTGGGAGTAATTTCACATGACCTGGAGTTTTCGCTCCAAAACTGCACTCTTTGGCTTTGACACTAATCAGTAAATGAAGTTTGTGAGAAAAGACAAAAGAGTGAGAGCCACAGAAAGATAAAGAGAGAGACTTGGAACTTAAACAGGCGCTCTGGAGCAAACTGAACGTGAATCATAGTCATAAAGAAGTACTACACTCACAAGAAATGGCCACCTGAGTTTGTGGTGGCATTGTAACATAGCGTGAACACATGAATCTACCTGACATGGTGCTTCACAGAAAACGCCATCTGTAGGTGTGAAAAGGTGAACTCTACCAATGCCATGGAAAAGACATAGTGTAGACAAAAGTGTAGACATTATCTACACTCTGACATGTACAACAGTAAGAAATACTGTTGAGTGTTGTGCTTTGTGATTCATAAAATTTTTAGGTATCTAAAATATTCTAAAATTTTACAATAACAGCTACATTTTTGTTTCTTTAAAGTTCTCAGTTCGTATAAATCTAGGTCTTATTTGAAGAGTCTGTTTGTCTGTTAAATTTTTCTTATGATTTTCTATATTGCCCCTGAGGGAATTACACACATTTAACACTCGCAATGTGTGAAAACCATGCACTTCCAAAATGTCATCTGATCATTAACCAAGAAAAAAACCCCATCCCCATTTTCAGTGGAGTGAGAATGACTTGTCAGATAAAGTTTAGATAAAGTTTCTGAAAAGTTTCTTTACCTTAAAAAATAGAAATTTCACAGCTCATTATCATCAAATTTGGAGATTATTTTCACTGGACATCAAAAAAATTAATTTAATTAATTAATTAAAAGGCACTTTTTTTAAAGTATTTTTTGTAGTTTTAGTGACATTTTACTTAAGTTTCAAAAGTCTGTACCAATACAGACATTTAGCAAGGACAGTAATGAGTGTATATTTTTCTGTGCTCCTTACGTCATCAAACTTAGTGCCTCTGCTATGTTTTAATCAAGTCATATTCCGTTCACATTTGTGGTACAGTGCTGTGCTTTGACTCTGTTTATTTTGATATTACCATTCCAAAAGGGTTGAATTGATTTAATACCACCTTCAATTTGATTAAGTGTAATGCCATTTAAATCCACATTATTCAGCTTTATTCAAAGTTTGACCCAGGTGCCTCTTTTTATTTTATTGTCATATGAAACTGAGTTGTCACAGTCCTGCCGCGGCGATCTGAAACAAGGCCTCTCTTTATCTGCAGCATTCAAACAGGCACATGACACAAACATATTGTTTGAAAATTTGATTTTTAAGTAACGTGAATGTAGTTTGAAGTCTGTGATATCAGAAAATGATTTGATTAAGTTACATTGAATGCTGTGCATCATATCACCATCACTGATGACGGCCAGCAGTACTAATATTGTTTCATAGTATGCTACAATATTATTACTTCACTTAAGCAACTCAGATGCCATAGCACAGATTCACTACATTCAGTATCAGTCGGTTACATCAGCGCTCAATTTACTTCTGAAAGCATCAGCACAGCAGTAGGTGTGTCAGTTTCACTTACCTGTCCGTACCAGTTATATTCCAGCATTGTGACGACACTTGTGGCATTCACAAACAGACACAATAAAAGCTGTGCGTGTAAGTTCTTGGCACAACCAAAAAATAAATAAAACCTGTGGCCTGTTGCTCTCTTCTCTTCTCAACACAACTATACAACCCTTACTTTCCCCTGTGTGGAAGTGATGTCGTCAGGACTTTGGGGGGCCAGGCAAAAGCTAAGCCATTACACACATTTTTGTACACACGCATTGGCAAGCATACACACACACACACCCCTGAATCTCCTGTTGAATTTTGGCACTCCCAGGGCTTACGACCTGTTGATAATGAACCTGAACCCATTATTTTGAGTCAATGAATTGAAAGAAATAGGGCAAAGAATGAAAGCCACAGGGCCAATTAACGGCATTCTTTGATGTATTACCCTCGCTCGCCACTCAACCAGACCGCTCTGCGCCTTTTGTCTTTATCCCCTCTGTTATTCATTAATTATTCTGAGCGGGGTCAGAGTTCGTGTGGGTAATTGTGCAGACCGTCTCTCTTTGAGGATGGCAAAAGATTCGCCCAACACTGACACTCCCCCTAACTGTGCCCAGCCACCTTGAATTATGCCAATTATTCCAATTCTTTGATTTTTTTTCCCCTCCTTCTCTCTGTTCTATCATTGTACTAAGCTGTACCCCCGCCCCCCCTTTCTGACTTTTCATAGTTCAGTCTCCATCACTGGAATCTCTCACACACATACACACACACACACACACACACACACACACACACACACACACACACAGAGAGAAACAAATACATAGTATTTTGGCAAGGATCTTGGGTATCTGAGGTGGACTCAGGACAGGTGGGGTCTTGTCAGGTTAAAGTAGCTAATCACTGTCAGGTCACCTCAGACCACTTCTTCACATTAAGAATTATCTTTTACACTCAGTTCTACACTTTGTCGCACTGTGCATCTCTAATGTTGTTATGAAGCTACTAAAAACATTAAAACAGCCTTACTACACCGCATTTATCCATTACAAGGAGTTATAAAAACACAGTTTTACTTTGTAAGGTCTTGCCTTTAAGGTCTTCACCTTTTTGACGAGAGTTAGAAGAGTTACATGAGAACACAGATGCCACTTTCATGTTTCCACACTAAATATGAAGCTATAGCATTCAGCTGATGGTTTAAACGTAGGCTAGTTCTGCATATAAGCCCCATGAAAAATACAACTTATCATTGTTACTCTTTAGTTGCTTGCACAGAATAAACAAACAAGATTTCATGTGTTAATTGGTGAGCCTATGAGGTCCTGGTAGGTTTTTTATTTTTTTTTAACCTTTTGACCTTTTGAGGTAGGTGTTTTCAATGGTTATGCTAAGATAACAGCTGCTGACTGTTGCATCATATTTAGACATGAGAGATAGCATCAGTCTTGTCATCTAACTCTCATCAAGAATACAAATAAGCATATTTCCCAAAAAGTCAAACTATGCCTTTTGCAAAAAAGTTTGATATTTGGAAAACCTCTTCTTTTTTTCAGAAACACACTCCTTTTAAAACATATGTCTTCAAACTGAATGAGGTCTTGTTTCCCATAACTGCTGAAAAGAGTTTGTGCCTCTGGATTTTTCACAGTCTGAGCCACTTGTAACGGGCCATTGGAAACGCATTACTTAGTTAAGGATGAAAATTAACTATTGTGAGTCACATCACTGTTCTTAGCTCCATTTTTACAGAATACCCAGCTCTTATCTCTAATGGAGTAGGGAATAGGTGCAGGAAATACAAAACATGGCTTTTTAATTTAGGCATATACTGTACTGTATATTCTCATTTCAGTTATGTGTCTTTTACTTTCCGTGGAAAATAACTAGTTGTGTGTCTGCTACAGAGGAAAAACACAGGAAAATACAGGAAACAAAGGCAATGCCATTCTGCAAGTGATATCAGAGGAAAATGGGCGATTAGGTAATTAGATTAGGAAAAGTCTATGAAGAAAACCCCTCTTTAACATGATTAGGAGAACTGACAGCATATAATGGTTTAATTATCTGTCAGGCAGTTTATAAGTCCCTTTATCTGAATGAATATGGAGGATTGTATCACAGATGTTTTTAAAAGGTCTCCTGAAGCAGACTCCACAGTATACTACACTGTCAAAACCAGCAAGAAAACTTACTATTGAAATACTTTTTTAAAAAAGTAAAAAATGTCACTGGTTATTTTCTTGACTGAAACTGAAGTATCATTCTCATCTCTTCATGATTCAAGAAAATGACTTGAGTAACTTATTAAAGTGGGCTTTTTTTTTTTTGTTATTTCATCTGAAGATTTATGGTCTAAATGTCTCCCAATCAACTTTCCTACAGAACAAGCTTTTTTTTTACCTGCAAGATCTTAAATAACTTTAAAACTCAAAGTGATTTATCTTAGAGCATTTGACCTTTTCTCTCTTAATTGTTGTGTTTAAGAATTCCATGAAAAATGTACATGACTGATGATAATATATACTTCAGTTAGAAATGAATAAGATGGCGCTCGCGTTATATTGGCTGACATGTATGTAGATATGTACTGTACTGATTTAATTTGTAACGTAACACACCTGCAGTTGTAATGCAGCCCACTCCATAGTACACAATACTCTTTGGCTATCATCTGTTTCTGTCCACAAAAATACTTTTTGATATTTCTTGACAACAAACGACCAAACTACATTAAAAGTAACATTTTAAAATTGATAACTATGAGCAAATTTTTCACAATTTTCATCAACTGATAAAAACAAAAAGAAAGATGGATTAATGGACCAATGAAGTAATTACTGTTTTAATACAAAGTTATATATGCATCTGTATGCATCTGCAGAATCACACATTGCATATAGAGACTAAAGCTTTACTGACAATGACTAAAATATAAAATCAAATCAAATATAAAAATATATATCAGTCTCATATAATAATAAAACCATGATTAATCTGTTAACTCAGTGCTACTACTTTAAAAACCTAGATGACATCTGCTTTGTCATTTCCAGTTAGATATCAACTGTCTCTTCAGTACCTTGGTTGCCTATTTGTCTTTCAAGAAAGGGGGCCATGTAAGATCACTGAAAGCCTATGCTAACCTTTTGTCTCTCAAACCCCTTTGGATGTGTTTTCTTCAAAGGGAGTCCCATGTAGCACCGCTGGCTATGGGCAGCCATGAAAGGTTAGGTCCTCAGGCCATGTCTGTGTCACTGACGCCACTGGCTAAACACTGTGTCCCACTCTGACCTCCTTAAATTGATGTGCGTGTGTGACTGTGTGAAGCTTTGCCTATCACAACAGCTCATCTTGTCTTTCAGCAGGGAACCAAAGGGGGGAGAGACGTTAACAAAGGGCCTCGATAAGATCATGTATTAGCCACAAGCCAAAAACAAGAAGGATTCAATGACATGACAAGCTTTTTGATTTATTTTAGGGCCTAGCCTTGCATTTCCTACTGTCTTTTGGCATGAGAACATTTCACTGTAGATCATATCTTGTGGTTGCCTTTCTTAACAGGAAGTTTTTGATGGAAGTACAGATATCTGTAAAGCAATTGAGACTGAAAGTGCTGGTTTGGCTTTCTTATGTCCCATAAAAAGTTAAGGAACGTTAGATATATTTGCAGTGCACACTATTACTACTACATTTTGTGTGTATCTGCAGTATGAAATTTCAAATTCAAAACAGCTCAGCTGCATTCCTTCCTTCATTTTACGATGACAATTTCATTGCAAAAAAAATCAGATTACCCCTGATATGCTTAATGAGTATACTATATCCCTCTAGTTTGACTTTCTCAAATCCACTGCACGTGCTGACATTCAGATGAATCACAAATACATTTAAACCTCAACATTTTTGTGGGTGGTGATGAAATCAGCCCAGTCCTGGATCTTACACACGGCACGCTCTTATGTGCAACCCAAATGACAGGCACACAGGGAGGGCCAGTAGAGAGACTGACACAACAGGGCTTTGGATAGTCAATTGGCCATTTGGACTATGAAGGGTGTTGCTGTACCTGGGTGGTGGGTGGCAGTCAGAATGAATATGGCAGGAGATAATAAAAATCTATCTAACTCGATAATAGCGAGTTAAATCTACCGCTCTCTCTTCTCTTTCTTTTTTCTTCTATCTCTGCCTCCATCGCACCTCGGCCAAGTTGCAACTTCTTTCCACTTTATCCATTGTTTCAAATTAAAAGCCCTAGGCAGACTCATGTAATTGCAACATTATGACATTTTATGTATGTATATAAGGGAAACAATGGTTTATTACACATTGATCATAAACACCTACAGACACACAAACACACTAGGGGTTCCTGAATACCAATTATGTTGTTCTTGTTACCCCCTCTGAGCTTATCTAGCCTCCGGGGAGACCTCCAGCCCACCCCCTCCCTCTTCCTTAAACACAGAACCCCAAACCCAGTGGGAAACCTCCACTGGTCCCAACACACAGTCCCTGTTTACCTGCTCCCTGATACACCCTGTGCCCTTCCCCAGACACACACTAACACTACTACTCTCGACACATTGTACCTTTTTTTGCCCCCTTTTGAATCCTATTAGTGCGTGAACTTAGTTTAACTGAAAAAGACTGTCGACTTCACTCAATTAGGCCTAATAGGATTAGGTTGCTGGTATGGGCCTGGAGGTTTAAATAGGAATGGAATTTTGGCAGACACCTGCTCCATCCATTGCATTAATCTTATAAAGGCTATGGCGTATGCAGGGGCCCCGTTGATGCCCGGGGTTGAATGATTGGATGAATGGCTGAACTAGGTGCATGGTTTTCAATCCTGATGGTATTAGTACGAGAGGAAGTGTGGCCCAGTGGTGAAAGAGGACATCACTGAATCAAAAGGTTGCAGGTCTTGAAGCCAATATGTTGGTAGTTGAAATAGGCACTAAATCTACTTTAAAACACACTGTCATGATGTTCTATAAAAGTAAATACAATATTATTTAATATTATTTTAATACAATTTAGTGTCGTCATTTGACTTATTGTGCATGTTTTTGGACTGTGGGAGGAAGCCAGAGTACCTGGAGAGAACCTACGCAGGCACAGGGAGAACATGCAAACTCCACACAGAAAGGCTCCAGGCCCGGGATTCGAACTGCCAACATCTTGATGATCATCTTATATATGATTTTGCCTACATTTGATATAGTTCTATGTATATAAATATGAGATCAATATCCTTATTGATATTGTAATATTGATTTCATTCAATCATCCAGCCCGAGCTTGGATAGGGAACATTTGAACTTTTTAAGAGGATTCAATATTTTCATTTGTCTTACTGTATGAGTATAATGCCATGTTCCCATGTATCGCACAGACTGGACAACAATAATTACCCATTAACAGATCATTACAAATACTGTATCTATTTTAGGCTTAAAATTCCATTTATCTGCTGTGACTACACAGCTGGAAATGGAGATAACCATTTTGGGATAATGTGTCAACACTCCCAAGGTGGAAAAATGTGAGGTTTCCCCATTCTTCCTATTCTGCTGAATTGTCATGAATGCAGCATTAGCTTCCATTTTTGTCAGTGATTCATAGCAGAAGACTTTATCCATACAGTCACCCTAGTCCGATGAACCTCTGTGAAAACTGTCAGAATTGCTTAAGATATAATGGTCAAAAACACTGCCACAGGACACAAACCATTTCTGAAGATGTTTAGGATGGTGGCGGAAGGGAAGGAAGGCGTAAACGTAAAGAGATGGGGACAGATAAGAGCGGGGGTAGAGAGTAGAGGGCTTGATGAGGCCTATGTTGTTAAGATAATTACTAACAGTCATTGTCTCTTAATACAGAGAGACGAATGGTCTTTTACCATGGCACTGATTTCTTTACTGCTTGATCTTGGCCTAATCACTTGAGCGCGTATCCCATCCACTTATTTGAGATATGAATAAACATTTTGGATTGTAATTTTAGGTTTTTATCCTTGTATAAAGCAGGTACGCAACTGAATATGATGGTGTATACAGACTGTATAAGTTAATATAGCATTAAAAGAATTGAGTTGCCTAACACATCATAAAAACAACAGAACAGAACAACATAAAATAGCTTAAGGAAGGTAAAAACATGAGGACAGTAAGTCTATAGAAGTGACATTAGAGAGTGGTCAAGAACAAAAAGAAAAAAGAAAAACATCCTGAAGTAATTACAAAATCTGGAAGCACTAATGGCAAAGGTGCGATCAAGTTTTCAGTCTAAACTTGGAAAATTCAATTAGGGGCCAATCTGAGGCCCCAGACAGGCTGCTGAGGTAAAAATAGTTTGTACCGCCATCTTTCCCATCTACTCAAGGTGAGGTGAAATCATGTAACAATCACTGGCCTCCACTGCCTGTGTCTATACCAACCAGAGAAGATAAGATGCAGATAATGAATCAGACTTAGGCATCAGAAAACCTCGCTCAACTTTTGCCACATTGCAAAGGGGTATCGTAAGGCGAGGAGGTGCATTTGCCAATCAAATACAAGCCAGCATGCATTGTAACATGAACACCATATTTCTAGTGTTTTCCCGGCAATCTCCCCGATGAAAGATAAAAGTTGCTGCCAGAATACTTTCCAGAGTTGTAAAATTCTGTCTCGTAGCACAACCCTGTCTCCAAGAAATTACTTTTTTATAAAGAACTAAAATAGTTTTTTCCAAATTACACTGTGGTGACAAATGCAACTGTTTTTGAGTGAAGGAAGACCTACATTTATGTACTGCACCACACTTGCTATGAGGTGGTCGGGGTTGGCGATGGCACATAAAGCACAGGACTATGACTCTAGAGCCTGTGGTTTGCTTCCAGAGAAAAAGAAACAAAAGCATTGTGGTTAAGGTTAAGATCGTGGTTAATAAACACAGTTTGTCTCAAGTCACTGTTTACATTTTCTGTATTAAACCAGACCACAATCTTTTCCAAATGCTGCCAGATCCTAATAATAAATAGTTGTTATGAGCGGATATTGTATTGCAAGACCAGATATTTAAACAAAATAAATACATTGTCAGTGAACATTTTACCGATGTGTTCGGATCTGTTAATTTCCTCATTATGTAAATAGCGAATATAATCCAGTCAGCATCACGTTTCCCTCAAAACATATTTGCTTTTGCAAATTAGTTATACTATGAATGTATTCTCTAGGAGACAGCATTGCAAAGCGTTTTAAACCGCTGTGCTGTGTGTTGGTAAAATTGGGCTGGAAAATAGTGCTGTTAAGGAAGCCATCCTTAATATTTTGTATGACTGGTGTACATCTTTCCCAAATACTTCCTTTCTACAGCAAAGAGCAGAAGAGTCAGAATCATATTTTAAATATAGAGAAGGACTGCTCATCTGTCTGCACAGGTGTAATTTTAAGATGTTCATGTGGCTGTTTTGCTCTGTATTTGTGTTATAACCTCAACATGTCAGTTTCAAACTCAGCTACAGATAGGAATTTGGATTGACCCATGAGATGTTTTAGTATATCTTCTCCAAAGTATAATTCCAGTGGCAACATGAACAAGCTAGTTTCTAAAATGCAACATCTTTACCTGTTCTCTACCATCAGCACAACCAAAAAGCATTATGGTATGCATATGTTTCCAAATGTATTACCAGATTTTAACAAATGCCCGTGAGTGTAGTCAATCCTCTTCGTTACTAATTACCATTCTTCCCAGGGGTGTCATACCAAGTCTCATACCAACACCTCACAATGTCTTTCCCGGAGGTCTCTCCATGTCGTGTTGTTTAGTGAATAGCTATCTTGGTGGCCTTGAACCCCCCCCCCCTCTAGTGCCCCCACCTCAAGGGATTATGATATGTTTTATCCAGAAGTAGTCTGTGTTCTTGTTCTGTGTGTCAATTATGGGGACAGTCTAATGGCTTTATCTCTGCTGTTGTGAGGACAATCGGCATAGGGAGGGGTCAGGGGTGAGCTGGAGGGCCGGCGGTGTCTGTGTGTATGTGTGTGTTGTGAGGATGGAGTTATGTCCAGTGTGAGGCACTAAAGAATTTAACATGAAGCATTAAGAGGGCTATTCTGTCTAATCCTATTAGTGTCCTAGATAACCCTTTCATATCAGAAGAGGTCAGGGGAAAGACCTCTGTGAAAAATCTCTCTGAAACCAGCAATTCCATCATCCAATCATATGAAAAAAAGATGACATCTCTATCTTTCTGACATCAAAAGGTAGTTGCAGATCTCTAAGTATGTATTAGGCCAGGTTCCATAAAGATACTTAGACATAGAAATCTAGCCATTAAAATAGCGATAGCATCACTTTTCACTTTTTTTAATATAGTTTTTTTTTTTTTCTGAAAATTTAGGTTTCATTTCATTTTAAGTCGAGCATGAAGATTCCAGCACACTGTATCGGTTCTGAGCTCTACTAAAATAAAAGACTATTAGAGTATAACAAACCAATGTTTCCTTTATACATGTTAACGTCAGTTCCAAGCCAACAGCTTTTAAAAAGAAAAAAAAAAGCTGTATTCATTAGCTTCCTAACTGCAGTACATTACCTATATGTAGTTCTTCTTATATTATTAATGTTTCTAGCACATTGTTCCATCTTTCTGAATTATTACACAGGACTTCTGTCTGTCTCTATTCCTTCATTCATGCATGCACCCAGTCCAGCAGGCAAACAGCAGTCCAGCCAGCCCAGGCGCTCAGCCAGTCCAGATGGGTGGTCCAAACCAATCATCACTGCTCTCCCATGCTTTGGCCTGCTAGTGTCCCTGCTGCCCTGACACCCTCCTTCTTTTCTTTGCTCCCTCCCTGTCTCATGCATTCCTCTTATTTCCTCTCCTCTTTTTCTTCACATCAGTCCTGGCTCCTTCCCTTTTCCTTGCTGGCTGTTTTCTCTGCCACATTTTCCCTCCTCAATATGTTTTCAATCTTCCTCCTTTTGTCTTTAATTTATTCCCCTTAATATCTCAGGTTCTATTTTTCCATTTCCACCCGTGCGTTAGCAACAACATTAGCTCCTCTTCCTCACCTGTCTGTCACTGAGCTGGAGTTGACCTTGTGGATGGGCCGAGAAAGAGTTTTCCGATGTGAATCAGTCATTTGATCACGATGTTTCGTTGTAACAGGAATGAGAACAAGACAGGCAAAGTGCGCTTGTCAAACCACTGCTTTTGTCTTTGATTGCCACAGTGAGTACAAGCTGGCCAGTTCAATTTATGGAAATTTTCGCAACAGCACAGTGAAGTTATGAGTCTGTTTCCACTATGACTCACAGGCTCTGCCATGGATATTAGACAAACAAACCTTGAGTTGTAGTGTGTAAAGAGCCATTTACCCACAGTGTTGTATTTGACAGCAGTTTCAGAACACACCAGATTTAGTTTGGAACATACTACGGGTCTAACTCAACACTGTTTGTGCAACTCAAAAGAATAGACTGAAGATATTATCGACTCAAAGCAAGTTTCATCATAAAGAACCTTCAGAATATATAAGTAACTTTTCCTATGATCCTCCACAGAAAGTCATTTCAGCATTTTGAAACACTGTGGTTTTTTATCACCATATTAGGTCAATTATGAACTAAATTAATTCTCAGGAAATGGATAGGACATAGGTAGTTTAATATGCATCATTTATAGTCTGGGAAGATATGAAATTAGTATGTGAAATCTGGAGTTCAGTCATAATAGCACCAGAGAGGTAATTCTCCAGGCAAAAGTAGAGTGCCATAGTCCTTTGGGGAAGGACTCTACCCCCAACATCTCCACTTGCATCCACCTAGCCACTCTTCCTCTTGCCTTGAAGGGGGGCAGCTCATACCTCGAGGCAGATATCGACTCACAAACACTCACACGCATTTGCACATGCACACAAACACACACATCACACACAAGGCCAACTTTAGCACATGAAAGGCCTCCTACAGAAGTGAAAAACATACTGCAACAATGCTTTGAAGTCTATCAGTCATCCAACTAATGTGGGGATGTTTTCTGTTCCTCCTCCTCTAAAAGTCTGATTCATATCTCCCTTCCAGAAATTCCCTCCCTAAAGCCTAAGAGACATCCGATCTGGGAGTTATTTGGCTCTTTTCACAATAGCCCCGACGTATCCCAAACATACAAAATTCAGTCTCACTTTTGCATCAAAGCAATGCAGGAAAATAGATGTGATTTTTTTAAATCCCAAATGAGGCCTGCAATCTTTGTGAAATCTAAAAAAAAAAAAAAAAAAAAAAGAACTCAACCATAAGAGAATGCAACAGTATGCATACATTGAATGGTATACAGTAATTGCAGTAGCCAGTTATGGCTCAGTGATCTGTCAGCACATTGTGTGTGTGGGGTGTTTTAGTTGCCTGGACAATAGTGCTAAAATCCCCAGAGACAGAATTCCAAAGAAATGACCCCTAAAACACAGAGTTCATTCAAATGGTTCCTGACGCATGTGAACAACAGCGATATGGTCACAATCAGGCTAGTATGTATGTAGTGGCAGATGGTTACACATATACTGTAAGAAGACATGTGTTTCCATTGTAAGCAGCATTTAAAAAGAATAATACAAATAAAATATGTAGTTTTCTAAAGCAGTGATCTCACCCCTGTTGCGTTTTTTTTTTTTTTTTTTTTTTTCAAAGGCCTCTAAACAGCTGTGATGAATAGACTACACAGTATGTCATTGATGTTGTTTACAGGCGACAAGCTGGAGGAGGGTCAGCAGAGGAGGCCTGCTGAGTTTACGACCTGGTTGGGTTTCATATTTATGACAGCTGATGCATTTGATGGAGCTCTGTAATTAAACTTTTTTTTTTTAACCTGACAGTTCAGTAATTACTTGTGGTGATATACAATTTGGGCTATTAGGGGAAGCGCAGGGGCAAGAGAAAACTCACATTAACCGTGTAAAACTCACATTAACCGTGGATCTTTTAAACTGGAGCAAACTGGACAAAGATCACAGCTCTTTGTCTGCTCGCCATATAAGTGTAATGTGAAAAGATTGAGAGGAACAAAGGGAGTTTAATGCACCAAAAACAGACACAGGACATACCAGCAACAGGCATGTGGAAATATATCAAAATAAGGATTTGTTCTGATCTTTATAAAACTGTATCATTATACTTTAAATTCTTGGAAATTGATGCATTAATATGAATGTAAAATAATATTTGAATATAACATAGATGGAAACCTATATTGGTGAACCATTTATGCAAAGCCCTGAAACAAAATATGGTTAGTTATAACAGAAGTATCTGAAATGGCCCCTTTAAGTTTTGTCTTATGATATGTTACACGTCACTGTTATAAATGTTCATTTTTAGCTATGTGGCAAGGCTGCAGGGATCAGTGAGTCATCCCACCCACCTTGGTCCTGAAATATCTCAACAAATATTTGATGGCTTTTATTGATATTTTTGTTCAGATGATCATGTTCCCCGAAGGATGATTGCTACTGATTTTAGTGACCCCTTGCCTTTCCCTCTAGTGCCACCATGAGGTTGACATTTTCTGATTTTTAGTGGAATGTCTCAATAAAACCCGATTCGCACATTCATGTTCCCCTCAGGATGAATTGTACCGACTTTGATAATCCTTTCTGTATTCATCTACCACCATCATCAGAATAGAACAGTAGTAAAATAATAAAATAATATTTGCAAAACTAATGCCATTCTTATCAGCCTCAGCTGTACCTTGTGTTTAGTGCTAGTTAGCAAATGAGAGCCTGTTAACATACAAAACTAATGTAAATGAAAATGTGAACATTACATTTGCTAAGTAATAGCATGTCAGTATTGTGATAGAACGCTCTGTGCCTGCAAACAGCCACACATATCTGCTAGCATGGCTGTAGAGTCTGAGTCTTGTTCAGACATAATTAAGTTACCAATAATGGTTTGAATCTGATTTATTAATTAACTTTCAACACTCTGATTAGGACAGTGTTACCATGATGTTCTGTTGTGTCTACCTACCGTCCATGTGTTTTGGGATTGGTACCAAGCGGGGTGTTGTGCTCTGGTGTAGGCTCCACCGTAGGGACCCTGGGAGCGAGAATAATGAAGGGTGCCGCTGGGACGAGGGGGGTGGAACTCAGGCCAGCTATGTGGATGTGGTTCAGAGTTATATAATTCCTGTATGTCTCTCTGACTAATCACCCACTGGTTGTTTGGACCGGAGCACGACTGGAACATTTCTGACATCCCGAAACTGTATCTAAGCAAAAAAAAAAAAAAAAAGGAAATAACAATTAGTCAGTAAATTAACCAATTATGTAATGAAATTGTTATATTATCCTTATTAAATCATGATTTATTCTTGAATTTCTCAGTGGATAACTTATTTAGGAGAGGGAAACGAGAGGGCAGAAGGGAGATGCACGGGTGGATGTGGTTGTGTGTGTGTTTGTGCATTTGCCAGTTTGCATGCATTTCTGATCATGAGTAAAAACTGTGTTCCACTGAGTGTAACAATGGATGCCATAGTTTCCCTGGTTGCTAATCTTGAAAGCTGGACAGTTTCCTATTACAACATTAAAGGAAAACTTTGCAGCACACATCAGCACATATTAGTCACAGGGTGGTATGTGGTGGTCTGTCATGTCCACAATACACTAATGTTCTCTGAAGCCATTTAAAGCAGAATCCTTTTCTTCTGCATCCAACTGGCTTGGGCCTATTTACCATCAATGGATACCCAAAGAAGTACATTAACTGTATTGACTATGCCTTAGCTCCTATTGGAACTTTGTGCTTGGGAGCTTCACCATCTGCTGTCAAAAAATTTGAGAACTTTAAGAAATTATCAACTTTCCAAAGGAATCTTGCCCAGAACTGCAGGGGATAGGGAGAAGTCATCGACAGCCAGTGGTCCCAAGGGGAGCCAAGGGCACAAGTATGAAAGTAAGTAAGTACTTCATATCTAAATTACAATATTTGAGTGCAAATTAGCTGTCACTGCCAGTGGAGTACTAATGGAGAATACATGCAAAATAGGAGACTCATACATTTGCTACAATGCAGAACTGATTGAACACATAGAGAAGGTAGCTTAAAAAAGAAGAATGTGTGTGATTATAATCTTGGTGTCTAGTTTCTGCCTCTCTCTCGCTCCTTTCTCCTTCTCCCTCCTCAAGTGAGAGGTTAATTGGCAAGGCATATGGCCGCCTGGCTGTCCAAGCACAGTGCAAACAGCGTTTAATTGCCTTTATTCTGTCACCAACATTGCAGAATACCTCCGCTGCAGAGTTTGCCAGGCAGTTCTAGGCACTGTGTAAAAATGTGTAGATGACGTGGACCGGGCCTGAGAAAACAGGTTTTTGTAAAACGTAGAGACGGGGTTTTGTTCACCTAGCTGCATTCCTACAAGAACGGTCATTTGGAACAACTGGTTTGTTTGTGTGGGTTTAGCCTGAGTCTTTGTCTGTGATTTGTGAGCTTCACTGTTAACCCATGGGCAAGGCATCTTTCTTAAATAACAATTAACTGGCTTAACACATGGAGAGTGTTTTATGGGTTTGGGAATGTCACTCAACCAGGCTTTTGTCACCCAGTTACCCCTCCGCCATTATTAACCCATAATGGGTGTAGTCCGGTCAAATGGTTCAGGGTCAGGAATAAAATACACACCTTCAGGGATTATATTTGAATGTCCTACATTTAAATTTTACTGCCCATCCAGAACTTAATTTAGAATCGTTATTTTATTAACTGTATCAATGCAGATTTTTAGCTGTAATTTAAATTAAATTATATTCTAAATTTTCTTATTTTCGGGAGGCATAAGGGACTCTGATTGGAATAATATGACCACTGGCAATGGAGAGCAGCAAACTTCCCTGACATATGGTTTGTGGATAACTGAACACTTTTCCCTACCTGGGTTTAAGACCAGTCTGAGCTTTTGTTATGAACAATGAACACTGGTTTTTCTAATAACTCCAGGTTTAACTACTTCCTATCATTTATCATCTTCAGTGTAAAACATTGCAGTTTACTTTGGTTAACAGTTAACAGTCACATATTAACCCCAAACCAACAGTCCAGTGTGAACAGCTAAATGCAGATTGTAAACTGAACCTGTATTCATTATCTCAAGTCCTACACAGGGTTTGTGTGTGAAAGTGTTATAAGTGAGGAATGTTAATCCACTGTTGGCAGCACTGGATGAGGCAGCTGCCTTCCAACTGTCATTCAGCAAATAAAAATCCTCTTTCGTAAAATGTGTGCCTCTGGAATTTTCAAATTACAAGTTCAGTTCCTAAAATTCAGATTTTTAATCTGAATTTCACCTTATTTAGTTGTTCAATATTCACATGACACATTTAAATACAGTTTCCATTTATGCGTTAATCCTCTTGCATTTAGCTCTTCCCTGTTTGTGATCTCAACATTCCTTACACAGAATGTAAAAGTAATCCACTAGAGAGTCGATTAATACTCTTATACTTTACTGATCAGCATAGTACTTGTAACTCGTATACTTGTAACATTTTCTTTGTGTGTGTGTGTGTGTGTGTGTGTGTGTGTGTGTGTGTGTGTGTGTGTGTATGTGTGTGTTTTCACTAGCGTGCTTGAGAATGTGTTTGTTTCTATTTCCATTGTTTTGTCTGTCTTTACTTCTCCATTTCCACCGAACTATAGAAGTACTACTACTAGAAGTCTGTGAAGTGTTCCTTTAATGAGCATCCTCAGGCCACGGCAGCATTGTCTCTCATTACTAAGGACTAACATTGGTTGTTGCAGTTAATCTCATTTAATTTATTCACTAATCAACATTTGGGAAGCCACTTTTTAAGACATGATCTAGATCATTTTCACATCTGGTTTAATGTAAATCTTGACCAACTCTGGTGTTCTCCTCTCCTCCTTAATTAGCTCACCTTATCCACAGTGGGTCATTATTTATTGTCCGCTGAATGACCACGTAATGCTATAAACAGTGTGACTGTGATGTCCTGAACTCAAGATACCAACACCTTATGATCACCTGGTTGTTCAACAAATGGTCCCCCTGTTTGACTTCCTTTTATTCCAACTGAGAACTGACGGTTAACTGAAGGCCTCCTGCTGCTCTGGATGTTTACAGATACACAAAGCCTTGTTGTTGCTGAAAGACAACAGACAACAGTGCTGCACTGCTTATGCTCCAGGCCTGGTTCCAGTCTCCAGTTCACCCACCTACCCACCCACCTACCTACCTACCTACCTACCTACCTTCCTACCTACCTGCCCACCTACCTACATACCCATCTTACAGACTTACAGACTTACACAAATCCTCACCCACCCACGTGGAGACAGGAAGTTTGGAGTATCATTGCTGAGGATTTTCTCAGTGTCTGTGTCACAGCTGAGAAAACACACACACACACACACACACACACACACTGACGTTTGCCTCATTAAAACCTTTCCCATAGATGTACTACTTTGTACAGCTCTCCACTCATCATCACCTCCAATCCGCTCAACCCTTGCCTCCCTTTGAGCTCCACTATTTATTTTCATCAAGGCCTCTCTCTCTCTCCTTCCTTCTCTCTATGTCTCTCGCTCTCCCTCTCATCCACAGTGGACTTTGTTGCTGGGCTGTCATGTATTGAAGCACCTATTTATTTGCTTTTTTCACCGCTAATTCTCTCGTATTGTCCCTCCCGGCGTCCCATCGCGTCGGGAACAAGGCCGCGGCAAGAGTTTTGCTCCCTGCGCTGAAGACATGAGTCAGTGAGCCAAGATAATGATGAAGAGCTCAGACACACAGGAGATCCAGCCTCTATCACTGATCACACCGGCAAAGTCCTCTTAGCATACACCCCCTCACACAAGGTCATTATTCCAGAGAGTATTGGGTTCGCGTGAAGAGCTGAGGTCACCATTTAGAGCTGTGTTTCAAAACCTGCGTGGTTCAGCTGTTTCTCAACTGTTTGCTCTCATTCCTGCAACTAAAATACAACTTTGACACTATAACTTGTTAAAGAAGCCATGCAAAATGCGTGTGAGAAAAATCTAACGTAGATGCTCACAGGACAAACTTGTATATTAATGCTTATAGTTTCTTGACGCTTGCAAGGTCTGTTTAATGTCCATGTGGTCCACTGGTGCAAGCTGGTATGAAATGGCATCTCAAAAAGGGAAGCTATAGCTTTTACATGACATTTGAAGCATCTCTACAGCAGATATTATCTACATCAACAATAGAAACATTCACTTTTAATTCAATAATTTTCCTCATCACTAAGCAAGTAATATATTTGCTTGCTATAATATATTTAATTTAAAATTTGAGTGCCCCAACCTGAACTGTAAAATACAAGTGCGTATGATCATATAAGTTCATAATATATGAAACATCTTGCCCCTGTCCTGTCACATAAAGACCAAAGATCATTTATCATGTTGTTGGAAACCAATCTGTACAAAGGAGAGGCAGCACAGAGGAGCTTTTGTCTTTATGCTTAAAATATGGACGAAAACACTGATGTTGTTGTGTGTGCATGGACGAATACAATAACAATACAATACAATACAATAACTCTCTCTGGACGAGGAAAACTGAGAGATTCTATATGTGTCTACTTCACAAGTCCATCAGATCCGTTCTGTGACTTCAAAGACTGGTTTCAGGAAGAGGCTGTAGACCGTGGATGAACATTCACTTTCACTTTTCATTGGTCAAGGGTGTGTGCCACCGCTGAGAGGAGGTTACCACAGCCTGACTTTGAAGTCAGTCCTCAGAGCAGACAATGTTTACATTCTTCCAGCACATTACACCCCCCTGCCCGCAGCTTCTTCCACACATCTCTCTATTGGACTGTGCAAATGCTAAATGAAAAATGAATTAATTAGTTTTCATCTTTGTTTTTATTATTATCATTAGTAGTAGTAGTATCAAAAGCCCAGTTATTTCTTTTTAAATAATAAATGCACTTCTTTGGAAATTAGTCAAATCCTAGTTGTCGTTTCCAGGTCAACCACAAGATGGCGTTGTTTGCACCGTTCAGCTTCTTAAGAAAGACATTTTCATTATTTCTTTCTTTGAAACTGAAACTTAAGCCCCTGCAGAAGTATGAAAAAAAGACTCCTCAATTATTTGAGAAGGCGGGTGTGTGTCATCAGCTGTTTCCAAATGACATTCCTGTCAAGCCGTGACTCAGACATGAATGATCTCTCAAAGTTGCAAAACTCTTGAAGTGCCCTGTGCATAAGCTTTAAAGGTCAAAATAATACTGCACACCTCCATCATGCTGCACATTACACTGAGTTTGCACCCCATCCTCTGAACATAGAACCAGCTCTGTGACACTGCACACGTCTCTGCTACTGCACACCAGCACCCCACAAAAAACTCAAACCCTCAACTCAGCACCTTTTGCTTTCTAGGATTATTTCTGACAGATATTTGGTTCAAAATACAATGAGAGAAAAATACTGCTTAGTCATCTTGTTGTGACTCATCGTCCCATGAGGCCTTTACACACGTCCACCTACTTTGCCTTATAGCTCAATCTGGCCACACGGTTTTCCCCCTCCCCAGCCCTGAACCTGCACACGCACAGCTCTGAAAACAACATTCCCGTGATGTAAGATTGGAGAAGTTCACAGGGTTTTTTTTTTTTTAACATTTTGTAAATAATATCAGGTGACTAAAATTGAGGAAGTTCCCCATGAGGAACTTTAAAGATTTTCCCGCTGTGTCATTATGCTGCATCAAAGCTGCACTCAAACCCAAATACAACATGCCCACGCTAGGACAAGTGATGCGAGCAAACATCAAGACCTATAATGCGGCATGACAATCTTTTACAAAGGCAATTTCATGAAATAATAAGAGCACGGAGAGGAGTAAAGGTTTTACATGTAAGTACATTTTATAATCATGCAGATAAAAATTTAGAGAAATTACATGGCAATTATTGTTCGAGAAAAAGCATGTTAGAAAAAGAAAAATAATGCAGTTACAATAATTAAAAACATTTATTTCAGATGTTTGAGAGTATACAGTAACAAAATAACAGTGTTGTTTGGTTATTTAAACATAATTATAACCAACAAACTATAACCTGGGCAAGTTATTATAGTAACATTCTCCAAAATCAACATCTCAGGAACCTAGTGTGTGTGTACCTTAAAAATTGTCCTCAGCTACACAAAGTATATATATAAATATATGTGTATATATATATTATATCTACATAACTATGAACAAGACATATATGTATTTAAGAGCCAAAAAGTAGTTATTTATATCCAAAAACATTCCAACCTGGCACTAACGAACTTCCTGTTCAAACAGGATGTTGCTTGTGATGAAGTGAGGTGATGGGCTTTTTACCATCCCTTGTAAATATCAGCAAGGGCAGCTTTTATAAACTACACATTAAGCCACATTATAGCACACCTTCAGCTACAAAGCAATATTATTTGCATGTCAAAAAAAAAAAAGAGAAAAAAAAGTGTCAAATTCTCAATTACCTGTAGTTTGGAGGTTAAGGAAGAGAGGTCCTCTTTGAACAGTAGATATCTGGTTATTTACTCCAAAGCTCACTTTCAAATGAACTTGCTTGTTGATCGACCTACTGATGTTTAATAAATTCTGGAAGCACAGACTAGTGAAAGGGCCCCACATTTAAACCAAATTGTGTTTCCTCTTTTCTAGCAGCCAGGAGCGGGGTGCAAAGGGAAGCTTTTGTGTCAGCCGCCCCACATCCAAGACAGAAATAATCGCAGATTCTTGCAAGTCATTGTGTTGCATAATCGCGCATAGTCGCCCATTAATTAATCAGATAGATTCAAAAATGGGAAAAAAAAAAAACGTCAGTATTACAATTCTGTCTGTTGTATGTAACTTAAGGGTTTTTTTTCAGGTTTTCTGCAAATTCTCAACACAATCATGGTATAACCTGGTAAATTACAAGATACTTGAGATGATCATGCAGCATTCACACTTTGATATTGTTGTCAAGGTCGATACTAAAAATAAAGGCTTGACGTTCAAGTGCAGACTGAAGGCTGTTAATTTCATATTCTTGAGACAGTTTGTCCATAACTGATCAGTGCTGCTCAACTTGTAAGAACAAAACACACAAGTGTTTTTGGTCAGCTTTACAGAACGGTGACATTTCATTCCAGAGGAAAAGGGCTCGGATATTGCATTCACGGTCACACTGTAATCTGCATAATGACAATGATGAACAACCCATCAGTGACGATTTGAGAGAAAAAGCCTCCAAATTCCCCTTCAGATGCATGTTGATTGTGTTTATTCATGGCAGTTAGGTTGATGAGGGAGCAATATGGAGGAGGCTGGATGGACACTTGTTACATGTTACCGTTAAAATAGCAGACATCTCTTGACGAAGAACAAACAGCAGAGGCAGACTGAAATCAAGGCGTCTGCGAAAGCTCTCAGGAATGCAAATTCAAAAGCACTTCATTACTTGCTTTTTCCCTGAAATCTCGTGTCTGAGAGACTGAACTAAGTGGTTAATCAAGCCAAAAACCAAACCATGTCTGAGGGGCCAGAGAGGAGACCTCTGCTCACAGACAAGGCCAACACTGTGTGTGTGTGTGTGTGTGTGTGTGTGTGTGTGTGTGTGTGTGTGTGTGTGTGTGTGTGTGTGTGTGTGTGTGTGTGTGTGCATGCGTGCGTGCATGTGTGTTCACAGGATATATGTAAGAGCATGAGAAAATACACGTGTGTGTTCTGAGTCTATACCACACCAGGAAGATCTACATAGCTTGAAGATAAATTCCCACTCATTGTTAATGATTGTGAATTAATCACAATCACTTGTTATGATTTGGACCATACGAAGCTTCATCACAGTATGGACTCACTAGAGCAGAAAACTAAAGATACAAAGTTTCGTTCAACTTTTGAAAATGAAAGTATAACAATCCTGATGTCATGATGTCAAGTTACCTGTTAGTTACTTGCTCATTTTGTGAACCACAACAGCCAGTTAGTGACAAAAAGAATTATTTTAATAAAATCTTAACATCCGTCAGAATGTTACAGTTCATCCGGAGGAGTATATGGATCTCTGGTGTGGATTTCATGGAAATCCATCCAAAATTTGTTGAGATATTTCAGTATGGCTTAAAATCCCTGCTGATTTGCCAAATATTGGGGGCATCTCCCAGGAAATCATTTGTAACCCTTTTTTGCACAGTTCCAGTTTTTTTTTAACACTTGAAAAACTTTCTCCAAATAAAACACATGTGGAGTTTCAGCGAGTATTGATAGTGGAGTATTTCAGTTTGCTCATAGTGCGATATTCAAGAGCAGTTTGACAAGACACCAGATTTTATTGTGTACTGTGTTATTCTATAACTTCTGTTTCGTGCATTCAGGATCTGACAGCTGAGGGGAGGCACTTGAAATGCTAAGAGGAAGAAACTAGCACAAACTCCAAACATGCTGAAGGGTTTAGTTAATTTAGAGGCTGTTACACACATACAGTCTGTAACAATAATTGTCTGCATTATTCTGGTGGAGGCAGCATCTTCTCCTAACCTTTCTTTATCACATTAGCAAGGCCTGAACACAATTTGAACGCTAGGTGACCATTCACACACCAACACCAACACCATTAAAGTCCTGTGTTGTCTGTTGTTGATGGATTTCACATCTGAGTGTGCTGGTGTTGTGCATGCTTGTAGTGGCGACGCTGTTCTTCACATAAAAAGTTCATCAGAAATGTTATATTGTCCAAATTGCCTTAACTGACTTAGTGGCATAGAAACATTAGATTCAATTTCAGTAAAATGCCATAAAATTACAGTGACAGAATGGAATGAAGTCTGTCTCGTGAACTGATATTGTAATTGTGAACACGTGCCACTGCAAATAGCGGCACAAGATAAATATGTACAGTATATGTTCCACTGCAGCTAACCATTATTTTCACTCTTGATGAAATGACTGACTATATAATGTCACAAAATAATGAAAGTTTTACAGCACACCCTCTCAGAACTCAAGGTAACATTTTCGGACTGGTTTGTTTGATAAACCAAATCCCAAAAATATTAAATTTACTATTGTAGAAGATAGAAAAACTTACTTTATTGTTACTTTACTCACGATTGTTCAATTGTCAAAATTGTTGCAGATGATTGTTACCAATCAACTGATGAATGAATAGTTTTAGCTCTAAACTGTCTACCTCATCCAGATGTCAGTGGGATTATTGTAGGTTTTAAAGGATTATTTTCCATCATGTCTGCACGGCTCAAATCAGCCTGAATGATCTCCCTTGCATCAAGAACACGTAATGCACTTGACAAATGACCATGATCTACTCATGACGTAGGGATTTCTCTCCCTGATCGTGTTATTGTTCGATAGACAGAATGTGCGGAATGCAAGTGTGTGAGTGAACTCAGCAGGAGCTGACACTCGACATTAGATTTATGAGTGGAGATTATGACCCAGGGCACTCTGGAAGAAACAGAGAAAAAGACAGCAGAGCCGAGGCCAATGGGAGAGACAAGAGGTAGAGAGAGAGAGAGAGAGAGAGAGAGAGAGAGAGAGAGGCAGGGAGAATAGAGCAGAGGCCATGAAATGAAATGAGATGTTTGATCTCCCCAGGACAGGTGAGGTATTACTGGTGGAGCGTCTGATCTGATTTACAGCCTATGAAAGAATGGACACCACCAGCTGCACTGTGCATTCATTGTGGCTACACATAATGGAAAAGGAGACAGTAACTCATTGTGATCTATATATTTATTTGTCATACCACCATCCTCTCTCCCTCTGTCTGGAACCTATGAATATTTCCCCCTTTTTTTCTTCAGAGTTCTTTGAGAAACACACTCTGAAACCTCACCTAAGTCTACACTCTTTATCCAAAAGTTTCCCTGAGAGGCACTTGGTTTTACTCTGGGCCTCTGTTGTATCTTCAAATGCCTGGTCGTCTCTCTTTTCCTTCATGCTAATCGATGCACTCAGTACAGTGAAACGGTACCCGCCTGCAGACGCAAAATAAGAGTCTCTGAAATGAAAACTTTCCCCCCCTCCTCTTTTAGATGGCAATTGTATGTGGCTGTGTCTTCGTCTGGTTTACCTGTGGGTCTTTGATCATGACAGCATGCGACAGTGTTTGATTCCTGGGGTACTTTGACAGTTTGCAGGCTGGCAAAAGGCCCTCCAGTGTCTGAAGTCAGATCAGAGGAGACAGGGCCTGAAAAGCAGGAGTCCAGCTGGGAGAAGATCAGAAGAGACACAAACTTTAGCGAGAGCCATTGTGAGGTACACAGTGACTGCTGGCTCCTATAACTTTTCCCTTTGTATGTTTTTTATATCGCTCTCTTCTCCCTCTCTTATCTTCTGCTCAGAGTGTTGAATGGCTCAGTTAAAGGTCTGTCAGGTTTTATCTGATTTTGACGAAAAAAAAAAAGAAATAAAATAAGACACCTTGTATTTGTTCCCTGTCCCTCGGGGTTTAAGGCTGGTCTTTGTGTGCTCGCTCACATCAGTGCACATCTCCTTTACAGTGGAGGCATTATGCCACAGGGAATTTGTAGTTAATGTAATAAAGACTAATTAAAAAGAATGTAATAACCTACATTACATGCCACATGCTGAACCATGACCTGATGCTCAAAAGGCATGGATAAAATTAAATCAAATATTGGATGTGTTTTTGGGAGCCTTAAGTGAAATGAACAGTACTGATCAATCATTTCAGTCACTGTAATAACTGGCCAAATTAATTAATGTATGTAATTATGTTACTTTGGAGCCTGAGTTGGGCGATATGAAGAGATGCTCTCAGGTTTAGTAAGTGTGGTAAGGGTGCCCTCTGGTGGTTCAAATCTAACAAGACTAACCACACCTGAGCAAGCACACAGACCAGCCCCAAACCCCAAGGACAAGCTGAAAGAGGAAACAGATCAAACACCTGGTAGAACCAACAAAGACCTGGTGGTTCTGCCAGGTGTGTGACCTGTTTCCTCTTTCAGCTTGTCCTTGGGGTTTGGGGCTGGTCTGTGTGCTTGCTCAGGTGTGGTTAGTCTGGGAACTATTCTTTCGTCCTTGGAAACTGTCTCGGGGTCATATCACTTTACTTGCACATAGACTTTTAAAAAAACATTTAAAACAACCAACCAAAGTTATCTTTATCATGCACACTGCAGTTCTGTAATGCACAAGAGTGGAACATAATTCATTGCATTAAACGTTCTGATATTTTCATTATTGTATAGGCTCATGTGATTTTGCATGTTTATCAGTATTGTAAAATCAATATCATATTGATTTCTAACATATCACCCAGCTGTAACGTGGACTCGTTCTTATGTGGACAAGGTGTTAAAAATGGCTTAAAAATGTCTTTAAAAGCACTTCGTTTGACTCAAAAAGGTACAGAAACCAAGCGCACAACTGTGCAGTAGTTGAGTAA
The DNA here is from genome assembly GCF_021018895.1 of Seriola aureovittata. NCBI lineage: Eukaryota > Metazoa > Chordata > Actinopteri > Carangiformes > Carangidae > Seriola > Seriola aureovittata. Next base: position 10,065,229 of record NC_079385.1, read on the forward strand.
ATGTACTTTTCATTAGCTGGGCTACAGCCATGACTATCAGCAGTCTTCTTAATACCAGTAGTAGAATACACAAAGTACATTTACCCAAGTGTTGCATTTAAGTGTATGCATGTGTTACTTGTATTTCATTTTACTTTGTACATCACATTTTAGAGGACAATATTGCATTTTTCCCTTTTCTGCTTTTTTCTTTTAGACATAAGTAGTGGCAAATTTGTTCATTAACATTTTACACAAAACATATAGTTAACAAATAAAATATGATGCGTAATTATTGATTAAACCAGCTATTTACATCTTGGACAGCCTGTCATTAGATTAAACCCAGACTGCCGGCAGTGCGTGACTCTTGCTTGTCTCTGGCCTCAATTCACCTAAATAAAATAAATAAGACATGATTAATCGATTGACGATGCCAGCGCTCTGCCTGTGCTGAGCTCGGTATCTGTTGTCTCTGCTCGGCTGTACGGACCGCTCTCAGGCTCCGCTCGTCCTTTGATGAAATGGCAACAACAGTGAAACTGAACACCGGGGCACAAATCCCCATTGTGGGACTTGGGACATGGAAGGTGCGTTTTTGTTTTCACTCTGCTATCCTACCTAGCATCATTTAACAGTTAACTTGCTCAATGAGCTAGTTAGCTTGACGTGCCAACAGAAAGTATGGCTGCAGACTGCAACAAACACGCGTCGTGACAACTAGCTTTCTTTGAAACAACTGCTGATATTTTCCAACATAGATTCGCATGTAATTGCATTGTGTTTGACACATGACTGCTGGTTGACGTTTTGGTCTACGTGGCCATGTAGCACCACCCTGTAGGATTTAGTGTAATGGACTTTCCAGAAACATGACTGTCATGTGCAGTCAAGTTACGGCGGGTAGACTATGTGCACTTCATTGTTGACGGATTTCATTCACTTTAATCCACTAAAGTCACAGATACTTTAGGCTGCTGTTTGTTTAAGGCACCAATTGTGAATTGTAACCTAATCCTTATGTGCTTGCTTTGCTTTTATCAGCCGTCCTCAGGTGCTCCATTGCATATATCATTTGCTCTTGAATAGTTAAAATGGCTCAAATGCAGAGGACACATCACCCAGGGACAATGTTAAAGTGTAACCTAACTAACCTAACAGCCACCTTCAAATTTATTGTCCCAGGAACTGAAGTCAAACTTAAACTGCCTTTCAGACAAAGGACAGTTACAATTTGTAGCAGTAAAAACATACATAATGTTTAACCATTCATTATCTGTATATTGACATCACAAGAGTACAAATAAATAAGTATTTATTGTGATGTTATTGTGCTACAGTTCCTCCAGAGGACATGGAGTATGCTACAAGGTGTATAAATGTAACCGGTACTAATCAATAGCAGTTACACAGTGTATGAGTAACCGGTCCTGTCTCCTTAGTCTGCCCCTGGTAAGGTCACAGAAGCAGTGAAAGCAGCCATCTCAGCAGGTTACAGGCACATCGATGGAGCGTACATCTACCACAACGAGACGGAGGTGGGAGAAGGTGTTCAGGCCATGATCAAGGACGGCGTGGTGAAGAGAGAAGATCTTTTCATAGTGAGCAAGGTGAGTTGTTTACCTCATGTACATGTTGTTATTGTTATTTCTCCCACACACAAAAAATCCCATTGAAACTGATGCTGCCTGTCTATAGAGCTGTACTATTTGCAAACTGTTTTTGATAATATGGGTTTCCTGAACATGCTCACTTGCTTACCATTGACTCTGTCCTTTCATCTCATAGCTGTGGTGCACTTTCCATGACAAGTCCCAGGTGAGGAAAGGCTGTGAAAAGACTCTCAGTGATCTTAAACTGGACTACGTAGACCTCTATCTAGTGCACTGGCCCATGGGTTTCCAGGTAAGTAAACTATGGCCTCTTCTTAGCCAGAGTGTCTGTGTTGTGTGTGTGTGTGTGTGTGTGTGTGTGTGTGTGTGTGTGTGTGTGTGTGTGTGTGTGTGTGATGGTGGTGTGTCTCAGTGTGGGCAGTTGCTATGTTAAATGCCCTTGTACTATGCTATCCGTCCTCATATTTTTGATGAAGTATGAAGTTGATTGCAACAGCCTTAGCTATTATATTCTTTTGTCATGTCACAGGCTGGCGGTGAGGACTTTCCCTTGGACAGTGCAGGAGAGACGATCGGTGATAACACTCACTTCTTGGAGACGTGGGAGGTGAGTTAAACACTCACATATCAGATGGAAGGTTCATTCTGGTAAAACAAACTGAACTCAGCCAAGGGAAACCATGTGTTTTTTTTATGGTCAATGTCCTCAGGGGATGGAAGAGCTGATGGACGCTGGTTTGGTCAAAGCTATCGGTGTGTCCAACTTCAACAAGGAGCAGATTGAAGCCATTCTCAACAAGCCAGGCCTCAAATACAAGCCTGCCAACAACCAGGTACGTTAAAGGACTTGTTTACCCGAGTAATGTCACCTCACAGTGACATTCTTGCCTCCTACACATTAGTAGAAGAAAGAGATAACACTATTTCAACTGGTAACTAGTAACGACCAAATGAAGCTTATGGTCCACTGGTTCGTCAAGAGATTGATTACTCGAAGTTTCATTCAACAACATTCACTAGTGACATCCATGGCTGAAGGTGTAGCCGCCAAATCATTCACAAGCCCTTTAATATAAAGAACAGTATAGCTCTGTTCATTCTTCTATTACTGCTGTGTTCATTGTGTCACTGACTCATTACTCATTAGATTAAATATCAGGGCTGTTAACAAAGAAGAATGACGGGATGAAATTTGTGTGGAGGGGGATGTTCTTTTTATTAAAAAACAGAACAGGCTTGAGATGGTTCCTCTTCTTACTACTACTACTATTCCTAGGAATAAGAATAATAAATACTCCGCAAAAAACTCTAGTGCAGACTGTGGTACACTTGCAACATGTGAATCAAACTACCACCGACATCCCCCAAATGATGTGCCAAGTGTTTAAGATGCTTTTATCCTAAAACTGGTGTCATGCCCCGTGCAACGCGAAGCCTGGTTCGTCATAGGTCAAGTGGTTTTCCGCAAAACGACACGAGCCACAAAGTGGGGCTTCATCTCATACACCCCTTCTTACTCAGTACACACCTTGAAGGCTTGCCTTTAGACGTCCCTCCATTACTGGCCACTATACAGACTGTGTACAATTGCAGCCATTTTGGATGTGTAATATGTCTGAGTCTTTGCTACTGAGAAGCAAGAAAACAGACCCATTACAAGAGCTCTGTTCTTAAAGGGCAAGAGGCCGTAATGGCATTATCTGTCCCCTGATATCAGGTCTAAGAAATAAATGTCATGTTTAATTGTAATGGGCCACAGCAGCTTCCCCTCAGGGTGGAACAATTAGCTGAGGAGACTTTATATTTTTGCTGTTTCTCAGAACCATCATTCACCATTAATGTCTTGTTTTGTCTGGTTGTGTTGTATATTAGATTACAGCCCTTTGTCACTGTACACACCAAATATGGAACAAAAGAGCTGAACATCGGTGAATTTGTCCCTGAAAATGATGCCAAATAAGTAAAGCAACAATACAAATGTCCTCTTGTGCTTCGTTTATGAGCCCTCTGTGGATAATCTGACACTATATTTTCCAAATCCGGTTTTTGCACTACGCAGGAAGTAATAGATTAGTGAGAATTGAAAAATTGAATTTTGGTATTATAACAATAAAGTATAAAGTGAAAAAATAGACAGGCTTTGAACAAGACACTGAACAGTGAGTTTAGATATAGAAACATATCAATAGCCTGACAGTTACACTCAGTTAAAGCACCACTGTGCCTTGACTTGTACAAAGCAAAATCATCTTTGCCCATGTTTGCATGTTGTGCAAATGTGTACCCCGCTTGGTATTTGTGATCACTCCATGGTCTCCGCGGTGCTTCTCCAAGATCTGTGTGCTTGTCTCACTAGGTGGAGTGCCACCCGTACCTGACCCAGGAGAAGCTGATCAACTACTGCCACTCTCAGGGCATCTCAGTGACGGCCTACAGCCCGCTGGGCTCCCCTGACAGACCCTGGTCCGTAAGCACGACTATCAGATTTGTCACAAAATAACAAACAATATTTTCTATAACATGTGCTCTGCTACAAAGTGGTCAATGGTCATCGCTTTGGTCAGTTTCGACTTGTGACTGTTGTTCCTCTTTATCTCTGTGTGGCACATCGTGTCATGTTTTTGACATTTTAGTACATATTTCATAACTGCCCACCTTTTGTGGCAGTGTTATTCAGATCGCTTTTCTAAAGTGTTTCCATTAGTTTGTATACTTTTGCAGAAGAATACAATGTTTGAGTCCTGTAAATTCTGTTTTTGAATTGCAGGGCTAAACCGGAAGACCCATCACTTCTACAGGATCCCAACATTAAGGCTATTGCAGAAAAGTACAAGAAGACAGCTGCTCAGGTACAGCACTCGCACTAAGCTCGAACATATTTAAAAATGTAACTGGACTGAACAAAGCTTTAAAGAAAAGCAATCCTTGCTTCGCTTCTGTCTTAAAGTAGGACATGCGTAGGTAATCAGACTTTTACTCTCAGCCATAGTAGTAGGCATTAACAGGGATGCCAGGGAGAAAAGTGTGGTTGATTTAAATACCATTCGCATGGTCCCAGCTGTTATTACACTTCAAATTGTGACCTCTGATCACGTTCACATGTTTATTCCCTTCCTCCTCCTCCTCCTCCTCCTCCTCCCCTGCCAGGTCCTGATCCGCTTCCACATCCAGAGGAACGTGATCGCCATCCCCAAGTCCATCACGCCTCAGCGCATTCAGGAGAATTTCCAAGTAATTAGCCGTCAAATTGTTGAGATATTTTCTGGGATTATCCCTCAGCCTGCTTTACTTACTTTCCCTTTTTGGCTTGTGCATGAAAACTGTTTTTTTAAATCATTGCAGGTGTTTGACTTTGAACTTTCTGACGAGGAAATGAAAACTGTATTAGGATTCAACAGGAACTGGAGAGTCTGTCCCATGCAGTGGTGAGACAGTATATCATTGTGCACTTTTTGTGTGTTTTGTTACACTGCTCAAAAGATGATGTGTTTCAGGCAACCATTTGTTCCCTCTCTCTTTACAGGAGCACGAAGCACAAGGACTATCCCTTCAATGCTGAATTCTGAAAAGGAACGCGCTGATTCTCCACAGGTTTAAAGTGGGAGCTGGGTTTTTGCTTCTCTGCCTTCTAGACTGATTGCTTCCTGTTGTTTAGAGCAGTTGGAACTCTTGGTGTGACCTTGCAGCAGATTTTTGTTGTCATGTTACAGTTCTCAGGAAACAAAAACACAACTTCCTTTGTTACTAGTCTTGTCTCCATACAGTTTTTACACACACACCCCAAAGATGTATTTACACTCGAGAGGCTCAGTTGTCTCCATTCTGGATTTTGAGCTTTGCACAAATACAATTGACTGTTAATGTCTTTTCCTTACATGGTCATTTTCTGTTCTGTCAGTTACATAGTTTGCTTGGAAACAAGAATTGAATTGCTTTGTGTCTTAATGCAGAGTAGATTCTACTGTTTTAATTTGTGGCGTTTAAAGTTACTGAATAACTATTCGTGCCATATCCAGATTTAATATTTTCAATACTAGTAACAGTTCCGAGTTAGGTCTCAGAACAGAAGGAATAAATTACAAAGGTATCGGCCTGAGTTAGTTTTGCGTTACATGTAAGAGGAATTAACCACCTACAGTAAATTCTCATTTCAAAATATATTTTTGTAGCACATTGGTGATACATCCAATGATGTATCATACATCCAAACACTTCTCATTTATCTAAATGTTTCCTCCTAATTTCCACCTATTTTCTGTCATAGCAGTTTTTTTTAGTTTCATCACAGGGAATAGTGCCTTAGGATATAAATTGATTACAAAATTCACAGTGTTGTCTCACTAATGCAGAACATGCTTCCTCAGCTAGGATGACAAACTGTTTTCCACTATTATCTGTGAGTCATATGTGGCACATTGTGATCATGTGTGTTGATTGCGTTACAAAATAATCACTTGCACTTCCCATATCAGCTGCTTTTGTAATGTGTTACAATAAAGGCCTGTGAGAGGAAATAAAAAGGAGGCGGCGCTTGTTTTCTGCAGAGCTGAGTGGTGACGGTTCCTCTCACTTCCACTAGAGGTCAGAAAAGCTAACAGTGGGTCTGAGGGGGCTGAGTGAATGAGCTGCTGGAGCCTTCAGTGGTGTAATCTACATGACACACAGGTATACACACACACAGACACACACACATGCACACAAATAGCCACAATTAAATCATTCAGTTCAGTTTTATTTTTTGGTCCTTCATTAAATGCTCCATTTTTTAAGGGACATTAAAATCAGCCTGTATTAGCCTTCTAGTTAATGTTTAAAATGACGTGCCAAAAGCGTCCTGTACTGAACATATGAACCTTATCTAACAGTCATCTAGATGAGACTGTCCATGTTTATGACAAGCATGACTTGTAAACAGCAGTGAATCTTTATTACCCTCTTGTCCAGCAGGAAATTGAGTTTGTCCTCAAAGACAAAGCTAAAACAAACTTGTGTGCGAGTCAGCAGAAAGATCTGACATTCAAGCTAATGTCATAAAGACAATGGATTCACATTATAGGCAGGTTTATTTTATAGCAAATTTCATACAGAAAGTCAGTGTATTACACAAGGAATTAAAAATAAAAAGAGATGCATGTATAAGTAGAGGGGTTAAACACTATAATTACATAATTAAAAAGGGGCTACGAGCATAAACGTGGACTGAAATTAGGTTGAGTACCAGTATTATTTACTGTATCTGTATCTGTATTTTGTTACAGTGAGTTAGCTTTCCACTACAATGGGTTATACCATAATAACATTGTAATTGTGACTGCCATCTTTACATATAAGTATAAGTATAGTATATATAAGTTTTCTAACTGTCTTTTTAGCCAGTTTTTCTGGGCTCTAATTTATCATTTGTCTGTCAACTCTTTGCCTTCTATAGTCTCAAGGCTACATGGATGTAGATTACGTGACAGGTCCACATCCTAAAAAATATTTCTCCTGCCTATTTAGCATAGTGTAATAAAAACTTGCAGAACTGGTTTGAAATTGTGTGTAATAACCCGCCCAACGTCTGTGCGCAGAACATCACGTGACCTTTGTAAAATTACTTTGTCACACCATCAGCCCGCTGAAGTAGTTCCTTAGCATTTTTTAGTGATCACTTTCACTCCCATTTATTCCATGTGATCTCAATTATATTTGAGTAAAACAGGAGATACTCAACCTCCAGCAAACGCTTAATAATTAGAAGTCACGCCTCTGCCTCAGTCTTGATAAGCACATTAATCGGGTAGTTGTTTTAATAACACAACATGTGGAATTTGAAGAAAATAAGTGGCTGCAAAGCAGAAACTGAGAAAGTTTGTCATCTGAAGAGTTAGTATTCAGTGTTCAGGGGGAAGTCTTTGTGTTTTGAGGCCCTTGAAGGAAAAGAAGAAAGGTTAAGATGTTTAACTCATAATGACAATGTAATCTATTTCTCTCTTTTCGCAACCGTCTTCCCGTCTACTCACCAATGCATTGTGAATCCTCTCCAATTCTTGTTCAAGCTCAGCAAGGTCTTCATGTCTTCTTCACTCAACTCAAAGTCAAACAACTGAAAGAGAAAGAACAGCTAAGCGACTCACAGCCACAGAAGCTGCCTTGTGTTCCATCCATGTGGAGCCCGACAAGTATCACCCACACACAAAAAAATAACGAATGTTGAAATGGAAGTATAAAGCGCATAATCAGAATTTCAAAAAGCTAAGAACCACTAGATCTGAATTATCCAGTATGAGAACACAGATCCTGCTTCTGAGATTGAGATCGATATACCTGGAAATTTTCCTTGATCCGATGGGGTGTTATTGACTTTGCAATGACAATCACATTCCTCTGGATGTGGAACCTGATGAGAACCTGTTAAGAAAACCAAAACCTTATTTAACTGTTATTCAGCCATCCTCCTGAACATAGTTGCGTGACCACATTTTTGGTGGATCATCAAACACAAGTACAATACTGTACTGTTTAATTTCCCATGTTCAGAGTTTTATAACAAACCCTTTCATCCACCACATGACGGTACTGACTTTCTCCTTGCGGACTTCTGTTATATAAGCAGTCCATAATTTCGGACAAAGCCATTATGTCAATATTGGATGTTTCCTGTGTGCACCCACTGGCCGAAACAAATATCACGACAATGCAACATCTGTTTGTTCACTAGTTTTTGCTGTGCACTCGTGCTGGTGCTGTCCGGTATGTAATCTACAACTAACCAATATAAGTATACTGTATTTAAGCTTAAAGGTGCATATACTATGTGCTCACATATGACATATCATGCTTTGTAGTTATGAGAATGAAATACAATGTTAAAGTGAAGTAAATTAACCTCTTTGAAAAGACATGACAAAGATGTTTTTGTTTTTTTGTTTTTTTTACTTGTGCTGGAGTCTTGTTGTACTTTTCAGCGATGGCCTTGATCTTAGGTTCCTCCAGCAGAGAGGGTTCATCAGATGAAGCCCTTTTTTAAAATAGGTACAGAAATAAATCAGTGACAGTTGAAATATAAAGGTGCCAACACTTTTCTATGAGCACTGTGTGTAATATGTGATATGTGACATTTCCTCTCACCAGGGTCTGTCAGGGGAGCCCAGAGGGCTGTAGGCCGTCACTGAGATGCCCTTTGAGTGGCAGTAGTTGATGAGCTTCTCCTGGGTCAGGTACGGGTGGCACTCAATCTGGGAAACACGTGCAGATGCTTTTATTTTCTTCTTGTGCTATTTTACAGTAGGTATACAACGATGCATGTTGGAAATCTTGCTTCGCACCTGGTTGGTGACGGGCTTGTACTTGAGGCCCGGCTTGTTGAGTACGGCGTCAATCTGATCTTTGTTGAAGTTAGAGATGCCGATGGCCTTGACCAACCCAGCATCCACCAGCTGTTCCATGACCTTTCAAACACATTACATACTGGTATTAGTGATGGCTTTGTTAGATCACAAGGATTGTCAGTTTAAAATTTAGCACGTCACTTAAATTACCTCCCAAGTGTCCAAGAAGTTGCTGCCGTCAGAAATGACCTGGCCATGCTCATCTACAGGAAAAATGTCATCACCTGGCTGCAGTTAAAAAAAAATGTAAAAAATGTTGAAGTCAGAACATGAAGTTGGATGGAAATGTTAAATGGGGAAACACGTCAGTCTGAATTCAGAGAGGTTCCAACATTTAACTGTTGCCTCATTCTCTCAGACAGATAAAATAGGCCAAAGGTGAGTGAGTTTGTTCTCCTCTATGGCCAGCACCGGACAGTGGCTTCCAAACCTTGGTTCCTATAGGGAAGTGCATGAGGTAGAGGTCCAGGTAGTCCAGTTTCAGGTCACTGAGAGTCTTCTCACATGCTCCCCTCACCAGAGATGGAAGGTGGAAGGTGCACCACAGCTGTTAAAAAAACAGAGTTGATGTGGGTGTGATGGTGGTGATGTTGTAGTGTTAGTGGATCAAATAATACATTTTAACCTGGAACAACCAAACCACAAGTTTACATACATTACACACACACACGTAGGTTATTTCTAGTGTTTAAAAAGCCCCTATGGGTGCATTGACTTCGGCTGCAGCTTACCTTACTGACGATGAATAGATCCTCCCTCTTGACCACTCCTTGATCAATCATGGCACGAACCCCGGCTCCAACCTCTTGTTCATTCTGGTACACATAAGCACCATCGATGTGTCTGTAACCAACGCTTATAGCCTCTTTCACAGCCTCAGTGACCTTCCCTGGATCTGCCTGCAGAGGTGGGGTGATACAAAGAAAGGAAATTGCAGATGAGTTACGAAATAGATAAGACACAGTGGTAGTGATGGGTGTCTGTTGTGTGTTGCTGCGGCTTCATAACAGTGAAAAGTTCTATTTATTTAATAGTTAATGGTGAGACATGGATATAGAGGCCATGTTGTCATTGGCAGTGCAACCAGTATAACTGCTCCTACACTAATCTTTTCAGGCCTGTGGGCGGTAACGTAAATATCCATTCTCCTGGAGAGAGGAGATAATGTTGATGTCAGTCAGTGAAATTAAGCACGTCATTGTGCTGCAGTTGCAATACTTCAATACAGACATCTCTGATCTGTTGAACCTACTCTGCAAGTACGGTGGATTCAGGCAGCAAGGCAGTTGATTCAACACACAGTGCAGTTGATGCAGAGCTAAAGCTAAAATACAAAGTCCATCCAGCTGGATTTTCTGGCACATTTGGTGAGAGGCAGGGTCAACCCTTCTGCCACAGAGCTGCTTGAACGCATAACATGTTCAGCCTTACCCTCCATGTTCCCAGACCCACAATAGGCATCTTTGCTCCATTGTTAAGTGTAACTGCAGGTATCATGTTGAAGATCTTTGCAGTTCTCAGTCTTGCATGATCAATCCAAGCAGCCGTTCGTGCAAGCAGACTCTTACTGCACTACACTGAGAGAGGAGGCAGCCTGTTGTTTAAAAGAGGAGGGGTCAATGGGCAGAAAGAACGTCCTTCTGGGTTTGATTAGTCATGCCTTCTTTGAAGAACATGTGTTCAGATCATAGAGAGATTTTAGTTAGTGAGATTTTAAGAGGCACCACGGGGGGTCAGCACAGTTGGTGTGATTATATTTGTTTGTACAGCATGAAATCTGTGCAAGAGTTTCTACGAATTGGAAAATAACTGCTTTCATATTCTCAGCAGGAGTCTGACCAGTCGGAAACAAGGTTTAATCAGTTGTTGGGGCTTCTGTCTTGTGTGCAAAAGGAGGGACTTTTTTTGTTTTGTGTTGTGAATTATGTAAAACAGACACAATACATCATTACATCTATGTTTTTTATTTCAGGTTTGTTTTGTATTTTACAAATTGCACCTTTGTTGCTAAAGTTATTGTATAATTTCTGAGAGAGGAAAAAAGAAACGTTCCCCTCGTCTTACAAATGAAAAACTAGTCACTGATCTCTGCCTTAGAAAGTAAACAGTGTATGGTCAATGGTCAAACATTTGAGGTCCAAGTTAATTGCAAATCTCAGCGACTCAGTGCATGATATGACAGCTCAGGAGACACTGGATGAAACACAAGATACAGTGACGATCAATATTAGCACATATGTATAAAACATTAATGGGCCTGTGTGTTGTGTGTGTGTGTGTGGGGGGGGGGGGGGTGACTAGGAGATCACCGACACATTGTCAAATAGAGAGGAAAAGTCATACAAAAAACAGGCATCATGTAGTGTCATAAATAAATCTTAATGTTTTTTTGATATGTTCATATCACTGTATCAATCTCTCAGTGCAGGTGTGCTCGCACCCTCACTGGATGGAACTGGACGAAAGCTCTGCTGTGGATCCTCTACCGTTGATTGAAATGGCCAAAATCCTGCAAGAACAAAGAGGCAAGTTGTGATATTGTTGTTCTGGATTGCATGAGCCTCACGTCTGTTGAGTGACGGTGTGGCATTGCAGCTTGGCAGGCCCACAGCTGGTCACATCTTAATCTTTGGACATTTAACTGTGTTAGTGATACTGCCATGAGGGACACAACACAGGGAGATACTAATCAACCAGTAACCTAGTGCTACAGTTTCTGTGCTTGATGAATGTTTGGGGTCACATCTCATAGCTAATCTGATGTATTGCTCTTGGAAAAATGTATCATCCTCTTGAGTCATGTGCTGTTTCTTAAAATGTATTTGAAAGCTGCCTAGTTGAGACACTATAAGTGAATCTATCAGGTTACACTCAAGTCTTAACTTGTTTTGAGTGTAGAAATGATTTTAAGAAAATACATATCTATCATTTTTCACGCCTTGTTACAGCAATTATCTTCAAGCACGTGTGGTTTTATTTGCCCTTTAACACTGGCACAGATGACAATGACAGTTACTGAAGAGGGCCACACATACACTGTAATACAAGCTGATTGTTTTATTTGCCTGAAACTCAGGCTCCGGTAGGGACTTCATCATGTCCTACAGAAAAAGATTGATGTCCTAATGCAATTGTATTATTGCATTTTCATTTTTACTTATTATTATAATGTTCCACATATAAATGTGTTATCTATCATGGGATTACATTTTCACGTTTAAATTATTATTCTAATAAAGTCCCCTTTTGGCTTCCATACGATGTGTACTAGTTGAAATTTATTCTCTAACTGATTTGATCAGGTTTAAGTGTGAAAAAAAAAGGAAATGATAAGTGTTTAAATAACTAACTTTTTACGTGCTTCCTACAAGTAGATATAATGAACAAACTCCCACTGCCACGTCCCAACTCATTTAGGTTCTTTTTAAAAAATATTTTTTCTTATGTTTGTCAAGTTAGTTTCTTCTCCATCATTTCCTTTTCCCTTTGCCAAGTTGTTGCGGTTACTGTTCTAAACCCTGCCCTCCTCTGTTAGGAAAGTACGCACTCTACTGGATGTTAACTTGAACAACAACTTTCTAGATTATCTCGTGGCTCTATAGTGACGAACATTGTTGTGTCTCATTGATGTGGTGCTGACAAAATAACAGGAACTTTTACTTCTTGGCATGATTCATTCAGTCCTGCAAAAAGCTGTGAACTGTTCACACTGTCAGCGACTGATTATATTATTTTATATACAGTATATTCAATATATACTGTGGTTTGAAAATTTAGAAAACTCCTACAACACCTATTTTAATGTGCTAGAAGCATGTTACCTACCTGTCTGATACTAAATTTGCATTATGGCCCAAATCTAGATATCATTCTGTTATTTACTCCTGACAATATTCTAATTTACAGGTAAACATATATTTAAAATAATATTAACATTACTTGAAACAATAAATTATATTTCTTATTGCACCAAATTCTCCAAATCAAAACAAATGGATTTGCTCATGTAACTTTTTATTCATTATTCAAACATTATGCAACCAATCAACATTCAGGGCACTCTCACTGTGCAGACACACACACACACACACACACACACACACACACACACACACACACACACACACACACACACACACACACACACACACACACACACACACACAAAGTGCAGACATCAGACAATGACATTAACATAGCACTGTCTCTGAAAGATAGGCAACATGAAGAGCAAAGGTGCTAAATATTGCACATTATGATCAGTTCAGGAAACGTAACTTCTCAGTCCGTTCAGCTTCACTGGCAGACGACCCCAGGTTCTTTTGTAAGCATCAAAACAACTGGTTACAAAACAGCTGAGAGAACACACAAACATTCTCCGTGGCTAAGTTTACCAGTCTTTGTCATAGGCCTGATGTTATTTTCCTACCCTGACTGGGTGAAGGTAGATGCAACTCTGTAGAAAGAAATTAAAACGAGGTAACAGTTGATAATGGCCAACTCGCACACATCACAGGATGTGACGCTCCATTTTCACAGCAAAATTTGATGCAAGTGCTTTCGATCCAAATTTGTATTACTTCAGCTTTACTTGTGATTGAATCTTTTAAGCTAATGAGTAAAAACCAAGAAACAAAATGTACAAATCTAGCAGTACACAATGTTAAGCTCAGCATAGCCTGGTTTTATATTAGCGAAAAGGTTCATATTGTTGAGAGCACAATAATAGTATGGCCTAATTAGCTGCAGAATGAATGTTTCGCAATGTTACAGCTGATGTTTGAGAAATCTTATTGCCTCACTGCTCACAAGAGAAAAAATAACCTTTTTCATTCAAATGATCTGTTAGCTTTAGGCCATACCTGAGTCTAGTTAGTAGATTGTACCATCATAAAAAATGAACACAAGTAAACATAATGAACCTGGAAAGCTAAATAATGGGGAGGTATCTGAATGACTTACTACTGTGCTATGAGCAATAATGTGAGTGAGTTATTGCTTGGAAGCAGCCGTTTATCAGGCCAGCTTGGATATTTGTTCCTAGACGGAATTACACACAGAAAATTACAAAAAGCCACACAAAAACAATTTTCTATTCCACCAAGTGATAAATTAGCGATCAATTCCAAAACCACACTTAAAAGCCTAGCTGTGTCCTAAGCAGCTGCCCTCCGTAGAGCACCCATTTTTCTGCTTGTCTCAGGAACAGTCAGTGAAGGTTGTCACCATGTTGCCCCTACGCTGGGTCACTGTCCTGCACTGTTGCTTTCCCGAGCTCTGGAATCTGCTTTCAGTCCTGGAACCGTGCGAGTTAAAGGAGAACATCTTCTCCAAGTCCTCAAACATGTCATCAAAGAGTCCTCCACTGAACTGTCTCTGCTTGTTCATTGCCTCCCGGTGAGCCTTGAAGTGGCTGTCAAAGTGTCTCTTTTGATGGGCCTGACTTTGAGAATGGGAATGGGAGTGGGTGTGGGAGTGGGAGTGAAAGTGGTGTTGGTGTCGTTGTTGACCAAAAGTGTCATAGTCTTTGAAGATGTCATCAAAGTTGAAGTTGAAGGACTGGTAGTGCTGATTGAAGTTATAGTTGCCACCTCCACCTCCACCTCCTCCTCTACGGCCCTCCCCTGTTAATAGGCCATGGCCAAACTGGTCATACTCTTGCCTCATCTTATCGTCTGATAACGTCTCATATGCTGCAAGAGACAAGGAAGCATTTCATTACTTATTGTGTCGGTTGCTATGACAATGCCACACAAACATATCTGAATATTTCTACTTTAAGCAACGTGGCAATGTTTCTTGTCTACGTATTGTCAATAGTAGACAACATAAGTTTCCATTTCACATACATAAGATTAAATGTTTGACTTTTCCAGTGCAATTTTCTTTTAAGAAAGACCCATTATGTGAGAGTGTGCCTATAAATAGTTCCTTATACATCCAGTTTCACTTTTGGCTGTTGTCTTAATGGTATCACATGACAACACAAAACAGGTTATTAGCAGTAGGCTATTACTCTTAGGAATGTCTTTAACAGAAGGAACCAAAATCATAAAATGTTTTGGTTAAAAAACCTTCTGACACAGAAAAGACCTGATCTAAAAAAGAATATTGAGTCTACATTGTTACTGCTAGTCCTCTATTGTAGAAAGACACAATGACTAACTTACCCTCTGCTATTTCTCTGAACTTGGCTTCGGCGTCAGGGCCTTTGTTTCGGTCAGGGTGGTACTTCAGGGCCAGCTTATGGAAGGCCTTCTTGATCTGGCGATCAGTGACATCTTTGGTCACCCCCAGCATGTCATAGTAGTCTCTCTTGGCCAGGATGAACTCTGAGATCAGCAGAACATGCACTGCAAGCAGCAACACAGACTGTGCTGTGGCCATACTGCTGGTTTTGGCACCTTTGCGGCTGTGAAGAGAGAGAGGACAGTTTGACAGCTGCGTTAGCGACGTTTTTCACACCCCTGAGACACAGGAAGACTTTCTCAACGGTTATAAATTACAAGATTCTTGTACCAACTCTTCAAACAATTGCCAGAATAAAGCATATATAGCGTTGTTAAATAACTGTACTTTTTGCTAGCTAGTTTCAACGGAGAGACGTTAGGCTCAAGAAAATGACAACTCACTCTTAGTGGAATAAGGGAGAAGAATAAATAAGCTCTGCCTTCTTAATGACACTCTATTGTCTGTTGTGGGTTCTAGATTAACCACCCAAGACAAAAAAAACCGTTAATGCGTCGTGGAGAAGAGAGCTTACCTGGAGACAGGGTGACACAGCCGTGGGACAACTTCTATCAGCTGCCGACACCTCCAGCTGATGCGAAACGAAATCTAGCAATTGTTGACGAACTGCATTCCTAAGCTGTAACACCACGACTCGCAACACTATTGGTTCATTTCTTAACTCAGTGACTCAGTTCGCTCTGATTGGCGGAAACAGTGCGCACGTGGAGAATGTTGCATAGCCCGAAGAGACTACAACCGAAGCAAGAGGTTGAACCGCGCACCGCTCCGTTTTCGCTTAATCGATTGAGCTGTGAGATCTAAACATGTTTTCAGCCGACTAAATAAAAGTATGTTTTATATAATTTTATTCTGCATTATTTTATTATTCTCTTCTCATATAAAATAGCTGCTGAATCCTTAAAGGTCACGTGTCTTAATTTATTTAATTACTTCCATATAGTTGTGCAACCGTTTGTAGTCGTGGAAGGTACGTTTATTGTCTTGAAAACAAACGTCACTTCCGCTAGGAGAACTACAACCCGGAAGTGACACTTTTACGAGCTGTTTTGTGTTGTCAAAACATTTTAACTGCAAACGTGTCTCAGTGAAGCGTTTTCATGTAGTCTCACTGCAGACATGCCACGGTACTGCGCTGTAAAAGCTTGCAGAAACCGCGGAGGAAGTGCTTCCAGACAAGACAACAAGAGAATTAGCTTCTACCCGTATGTTTTCTGTTTGCTTTCTGGAGTGGCTCCAAGTTGAAATTTCTGTTGGTTTGGCTGCAAGTGCTTATATTCTGTTAATTGTAGCATCTTAATCAATCTTAATATTGGTTATATAGGAATTGAGAAGTTAGCATTAATGTTATATTAGTGGTATACAATGTATGTCATGTTAACCTGTTTGTAGTAGTACAGGTAGAGACTGTGAGACCATTGGAATGAATGAGATGTAATGATAATGTTAGAAATGATGAGACATTCAAGTGAGACTGATGCTCCCCTACTGAAACCTGCCTGTAGTTTCAGCTTCAAAAACAGCCATTTACATTTCCCTCTCTTTACCCCTAAGGTTTCCCTTGCAAGACAAGCCCAGGCTTCAGAAATGGGTGGACAACATGAAGCGAGAGGAGTGGACCCCGAGTCGGCATCAGTGCCTATGCAGCGAGCACTTCACAGAGGACTGCTTCGATATTCGATGGGGCATCCGCTACCTGAAGAACACAGCCATCCCGACCATTTTTCCCTCCAATGAGGATGTATGTGTCTGTGTTGTTTTCCTGTCTGTCACAGTTCCATCATGAAGAAAGGGCTTGCTGGACTCCGCAAATTAGCTGTGGACCAACTTAGACATTTTTCTGCAAGAGTAAGAGCACAAGCCAAATGCCAAAAGGTGCAAGATCACATTTTCTTGCAGTAAAAGCAAAGACGTTTTGGTTTGCAGCAAGCCTGTTCTTAATGTTTTATTCTTTTCACCCATATCAATTATATTGCTCTGCGGGGAATTTCTGATTTCTTGTCCATCACAGTTCCTTTATAGACATGCAGCTTGTTACAGTATTGTGCTTTCACTTGCACTGACTTTTGCGTAATCTCATTAAATAAACATTCCTTTCCTTTTTATCTCAGGATGGTGAGAAAAAAGGGACCATCATTAAAAGGAGCCCCAAGGCCAAACCCAGGACATTAGAGATTGACATTGAGCCCACAGGATTTGACTGTCCCCTCGGTAAGAGGCCACTCATCTTAAGCAGAACATGCGAAAAGTTCCATTCAAGCACATCAAACAACACTGTTGCTGAACACACAGAGATGGTATTTGAACTGCCTCTGGTGTCAGACACTGGCATCTCCTGTCACGGGAACCAGTCAGACATACAGAGTGCTGCTTGTGAGGTACCAGGTGACAGCGGAATACCAACAGCGTCCTGCCTCGCACTGTCCCCATGCACTGAGCCCTATTCTGAAGAGCTCGCTGACTCCACTGTGACTGTGATGTGCTGTGAATCGCTGGGCCCTTTCTCAGATGGAGAGGCCATTGTGGATGCAGCTGCCCTCCAAGCAGCACTGGGCCAGGCTATTCACCTTGTTCCTGTGGAAATGGTTAAGGACGAACCCACAGGCTGCTTTCTTGGGGAGGGGGTACCCAGTGAGGGAGAGCACATTTCTGTTTACGAGCACTCGTACTGCAGACCGGACACAGACAAAGATCAGCTTTGGAGTAAGATCTTGAGTTTGCATTCGAAGATATTGGAACTGGATCACAGAGAGGAGAGCACGGTGGCTAAAATCCATGCTCTTGAGACTGAGATAGCCCTCCTGAAGAGGGATGGGGCTGTTTTTAAAGAGAAACAGAAAGTTTTAGAAGATTATATATCATCCATGTTGCTCTGATTTTGGACCAATATTGTGGATGTGGTTGTATTTTAGTTGTTACCATTGAGTCACTTTTGCAAACATCTTGCACATGCTTCTATAGATGCCATACATAAAACACAGAAATAATAATTGTGCCTGATTTTACACAACTTAATTGGTACTTGGTGTTCTCAATATTGCTCTCACATTTCCATATTACAACTGTATGTCTTCTTATGTCCACACGGTGCCACTGTACAACCATTTTTATTGGCAGCACAGATTTTCAATGGTTTGTTGCTATGCATTTTTGATAGATATTCAAGATTTTCTGTTCCATTGTGTCATCAATACCATATGCTAACTTATTAACAGCTCTTTTGCTGTTTTTATTATACAATGCCATCTGCCTGTTATGATGTTTAATCATCTGGTCAGTGTTTGACAGTTGTCTTTGTTACTCTATAATCTCTGTTGTTACTGTATAATTTAATGGAGTTGTTTGTTGTTTCACCAGAGTCAGAATTCATGATTTCATTCATGTAGTCATTCTTATTTTCTGTCTATTTACATATGAATAGGATTTGAGCTCATTTTATGATTCATGATGACGAGGGTTCAGAGAAGCAACAGGTCATGCCATGTTTTGCACGGACACATGCAGTTTGTTCTTCAATCCGCGCTTTTACTTTTGAGTTACAAGAAAGGTCCTCTTAGCGCCCTGCTGCTTAAGTGCTGTATTTTTGTTATAATTAAGTCGTCAGTTTATTTCAGCCCGGTGCTTGATTTCCAGTAGCACACTGTCATTTTACGCGATCTTCTGCAAAATGTTCAACTCTACAGAAAAATGAGCAATGGATTTACTTTGAAGTAGGGTGAGGTGTTCTTTGAATGTTTTTCTTAAAGCATGTGTGCCTCTGGGGGCTGTGGTTTTTGATTTAATCAAGCAAAGCATTCAGAAGTGCATTACATAATTGGACTAAAAAGGCAGTATACATCCATGATGTTGGCATGATGGAGTTTCTGCTTGTTCTTGCTTGTCATGGTAAATGCTATTTGATTTGATGTACTTTCGTTCTCCAAACCAGCTGTGTAGCAGAGAGAATAAGAGAGGGGCAGAGGAGAGGCTAAATTGGTTTTTGAATTAATTACAAAATGACTGATTGCATATATGAAAGGATGTGGAAAGTGCAATTTCAAATGACTCCAGGGTGTTACAAGATGACACATTTCCCTGCTCAAGAGTGATACTGGTCCCTGCCGCACCATCAGTGAATAAGAGAATGGATTATTGAAATTAGTAATGAAATGACATTGTTGTAATCCTATTGCACCTAATCACGGAGGGAAGACAAAACGCCATCTCACTGAGATCTCCTGGCAACAAAGGAGCAAGGAACAAATCCTATAGAAGCAAGTGCAGGCCTTGATCTCAGTGTATAGTGGAATAATATTACTAATCTTTTTTCATTGTGAAAGGAGAAACGGAAATGAACAACTGATGATCAATAAAATAGGACTCAGGATAAAATTTTTTATAATAAAATAAGTATAGTAACATCAGTACATAACAGACTGACAATAAGATTAAATAAGCAAAGGCCTCATGATAAAAGTCCATTTTCAAAATTGAAAATTAAAGCTAAATCTCTTTGTGTTAATCTGTTTAGATAATGACAATGTTAAAATTCCAACAGGTGATTTACGTCTATGCTACAGAATCAGATTCAGGTTTAACTGTCAGCTGCAGGTAAACTAAAGAGGGTGACATCAGTGCCGTAAATAGTAAGTTATCATTTAATTTTTGTATTGAATATCAGGAACAGTATTTTCAGTGTTTATTTGTGATCATGCAGGAAGCAGTTTAAAAAACAGAGAGATTCAAATAGCTCGTGTGTACAGTTCACAACACCCAGCAAAGAAAACATTACAGTACATGAAATAGTTAAATATGGATGGTGTATGCTCCGTTTATCTGTACAGTCTGTATAGAATGCCTTGATTGTTTTTGAGATTGTGTTAATATTCGTCTCAGCGTCCTCCGGCACTGAATGAAAGATAGTATTGTATTATGTGCAAACATTGTTACTCCTGTTCTAAACTTATGCTTGCATACTTTTAATATGCAGTAAGTACTGTGTGTGTCATCTTGGTTCACAACTGCAAACTATTCTGCTAAAACGTGAAATATGTGTTTTTCTGTTATTCATGATGAAACGTGACAACTGACAAAATACTGTAAGATGCAAACAGAGATCAACAGAAATCCAGTCTACAAGCATGCATTGGCAGAAACTACAGATTAAAAAAAAAAAAACAGGATCCATGATGGATTTTTAGTTCTCTGGATGTCAGATATCCTGATGAGATACTCAGGTCAGGCGTGTATCAGCTCTTGATATTAAATGTCTCACAGTTTTGGCACATGCAGGTCAACCATTTTAGCTGTAGTAGATATAAATCCAGGGGTTGGTGCAGCTGTTGAGACTGGCCAGCAGCATGATGATAGCAAACACGGGACCTGAAAGAGAAAGGATAGATGACGTATGGGCCTTCAACAAAGTGACAGTAATTACCAATTGGATATATTTGGTCCTTCAGGTTTGGGGATCTACTTTTCTTTTTTTTTTCCAAATAGACCAACCTTGACTAGGCGCACTGCTTGGACTCCATGCAGACCATAACTGTGCAACAAAAAATGGGCTCCAACACACGGTGTATGCCATTATAATAACAAATGTCATCTTCACAGTCTTGAGCATCGCGTTGGACACCCCCTTCGTGTCTGCGCGCCCTGCCTGCAGCGCCTTTCTCTTCATGTTGAAGTAGATTGTTGTGCATATTCTTATTTGACAATAGAGTAAAATGACGGCAGGTATGGCAAACACTGATAGGGTGATCCAGCTGATGTAAACCCTGCTCCCCCACGGTTCAATAAATGTCGCCCAGCAGTCGTACTGGTTCTCCCCCACCTCTTGGAGAGAGAAGATGAAGAACTGAGGAGCGCTGAAGGCGAGCGAGAGCAGCCACGCTGCGCCTATGGAGAGATATCTCCTAAATGAGCCGTTCAAGAAGGAAACCATCGGTTTGCAAACCGCATGGTACCGGTCTAAAGTCATAGCCACTATCATGTACGCGGAGGCAAACATCCCAACCACCTGCAAGTATTTTACCAACCGACACAGGAAGTCTGTGCCTCGGAACCTGTGCGTAATTTCAATGGAAAACTGCGGCAGGACTTGGAAGAAAGCCACCACCAGATCAGCCAAACACAGGTGCAAGAGGAAAAGCTGGGTCCTTGAGTTTCTTTTTCGCTTCTTCCAAAGTGTGCCTAAGAAAAAAAGATTACCAGCCGTTGCCAGCACAAAAACCAAACCCAAAATTCCTGCTCGGATGAGCGCAAAATGTTCATACACCTCTCCATCCATATCTAGTGCCATTTCAGAGATGTTGCTGCTGGAATCCATTCTAGCACGAATTCCTGATGTTTCCCGCAAGACTCGTAACTTCAAGGTTCAATCGACATTTCGGCGCATTATCAAGGTGTTGGAATATTGACAAGTTGGCGCGGGAACATCTCCACATTCTCCTCCTTTGGTGCACCACGATGCAAAGTGACTGCGGGGGCTGCGAGGAGCGAATCCATCGACTTGAAGGGGAGAGAGGGGTCAAAGTTGTCAGTGTTGACTGAATGTCAATATGATAATTGTGACATTCATATGCACACAAATATAGAAATCTAGGAAATGACTAGAATTGACCAATGTCATTTTTTAATCCTTGGACCCATAACCTAAAAATGCACTGTGAAATGGAAATCTTTTCCCCCCTGAACTGTTTAAATGTATTATTAATCTTTATTAACCTGTAACTCCTCAGAACTGACTGACTGTCTTAAGCGGTCCTCAAGGCTAAAATGTTTGTATTCTGTTATAGATTACGCTTAATCTTTTGAGTTTTTCAGATCCAGAGATTGTTTTCAGTGAGAGTGTAAGTGCATCAGGAGTACATACTGTATACCTTCCAGATGCTCAGGTGCATTACTGATGTAGCAACTGATTTAGTATTAATGCCATAATGTTTTTGCATCTTACTTGCATTGCAAATATCTGGTTTTGAAAGAGCAGCTGAGAAAACCATTGCATCAGTGGTGAAACGAAAACATTGCTATACTCCACTGATAATAGAGGCAGGGTGGACAGTAATTCACTTGAAGTTTCCATAAAAGCTCTGAAATTGAGACTGAAGAGACAGACAGGCAGAGACAGAGATGATATTGTCCTCCACAGAATACAAATGTCACAATATACAGAAGCATGAAAATTCATAAAAATGTCATGTTATATTTAAGCTTAAAAAGTCATAAAAACTACATAGTATGGCAAGGCATAAAACGTCAAAGTATAGTAATGCATGAAAAGGCATGAAAATGGACCAAGTAAATGCCTGATTCTGAGGTATAGTGAATAAAAGGTTTAAGTATAGATCCATCAGGTCATAGACACATTTTTTTTTCTCTGACCTGATTTTACTTTTTATACACACACACACCATTAGTGTTTCATTCCTCTTCATGTGAACAAGATCTTCTTGAAAAGACACCTCCACATGTATTAACCTTTAACAGGGCAGCAATCTGCCTGGATCTATCAGATAGTAGGCCTATTATTATAATTACTGACTAACACATCAATCTTCAGCCATTGTTTCACACTGTACATGATCCAACCCTCTAGGCCTCCAAGCAGTGAAACACCATGAAAATCAGGCCCACAAAAGCCATGTGATGTTATAACACAGCTCTCGCTGGCTTTGATTCACTGTTTCATTTTGACTGCAAGACATTCAGAATGTGAACTATTATTTTCAAAAAACACTGTTGCCCCACTGATTTTAAAACCGTTATGAACAATAAGTGATTGGCAACTATGTGTGCATGTTAATCTAGAAAAAGAGAGATTGGTTATTGATAGAACTTCCAAGAATGTAATTACCTCTAATATTTAATCACTGATTACTTCAAGCCAAGTACAACCCTGCCTGAAGGGCGTAAAGATTTTTTTAGGCACACATTCAGCTGTTTTCTGTTCAAGACACAAATGGTCACAGTGATAGTTAAACATGTGTTATAGTGTTGTCAGTGCATCAAAATGTCTGAAATCGATTGCATAATTCTTAACACCTGTATTTGTAATTTCTCAGTTCAGTTTTTGCAATGAAAATATTTGTTCTTTTTATTATGACGACGTTTTGTCGATATCTAGTGGCAGAAATACAGCACTGCACAATAATATAGGCCAAGTGCGTCACTTCCTCTCTTCTTCCTGTTTAGTTTTTCTAACCAGCACCACCACGTAGAATGAAACATTTCGGCGACACATTTAACGGTCTGTGTTTTGTAAGGTAAGAAGAAAACAATTTATTATGTGACATTGTGTCAAAGTGGAAAAACTGACAATACGCCGTTCATTCATTAACGTGGCTAGCAGCAGCTAATAGGTTGTAGCTAGTAAACGTTTCGCAATGTACACAGCTGTCTGCTTAGCAAGCTAGCTTTCAAACATCATGCTCATGAGGTGTTTATTCCTTTGAATAAACATATAATATAACATAAATAGTGTCGCAGTCTTGAATACGTCTGAATCAGTTTTGAACCTGGCTAACATTTAGCGTTGCAGCAACTGTGAGGTCCAACAAAACAGACAATTCAGAAGCAGTGAATGAGGACTGGCAACTAGCTTGTCATTTTCGTTTCGAGCTATTTTATTGCGAAGTGGCTAGGGTAGCAGAAAATTCAAAGCCACAATGTGGGATCTAATGACAACACTGGTATTTTCGCAAGGATTCGGGAATCTTCCGGGTGGTTCTGTGGTGTCTAATGACAGTCGATTCAAAACTGCACCGCATTTCGGAGCAAAGTCTTGCTCTCAATAACGTCCGCCAGCCACTTCTCTCTGAATCTGGTCCTCCCCGGCGTGTGTACCAGCCTATTTGACTCCACCACGAAGTGCACCTCCACGGGCAGAGTTTGGTCTCTGACTTTAGAGGTGTCCATGATGAAGTAGACACAAGCCGTCCCCTGAATAGGCTTCCGCGGTGTCGGGGTGCTAAAGCGTGCCCGGTAGTGGTAGAAGGTGTGATGCTCCTCCTCGGTCGTGAAGAGAAAATCCAGACTGTAAAGCCAGCATGGCTGCACATCCCATGTTTGAATGTATTCCCCAATCTGCTGTTTCCCCACTTCCATCGTGAAGTCTTTGTTTGCAACCCACTTAATATTCTTCAACTCACTCTCAGGAGAGTTTCCCTCCTGCTCCTTCGTGATAGTGTGGCGGTGTTTCTCCAGCAGGGTTTTTACAAGTTGAGCTGACTCCGCTGTGAGATTGACATTAGGTGAAGGTCCGTGAGTTTCCATATTGTCCCTGTAACACTGGTCAATATACAGGAAACCTATTTTGCAAAAGCTGCTGTCAGCATCTGTTGTTGTTCGAGGTGTTGCTATGGTTACCAAGGCCCTCTGTTGGCCCAGTTTTTACTTGCAGTGTTGACTCCTGCCATATAGATGGTGTTTTGTTTTACATTTTTTGTGCACACTGTCTCTTGAGATTATTTCTATTTCATCCTTTTTCCAGGAAATTGTGGAACTAGCAACATTGATACTTTCCCTTCCAAAATGGATTTTCCACAGAATCCACTGTAGTTTGTTGCAGGCAGCCCACCAGGATGCTGCATTATTTCACACAGACATTAAAGCATTATCCAGTTGCCTGATTGACTTAAATTTCCCCCCGCTACTGTTCCCAGTGAGCAGACGCATGTCGCGGATCAGGACCACGCTCGACAGTGTCACCAAGGCAGTAGGCAGCACAGACCTAATTTCCAAGTTCTCCCGCCTGAAGCCTGGCAGCTCTGCAGTCGACAGCACCCATGTGGAAAAAGCCCTGGTCAAAGCAGAGACCGTAAACTCAAACAACATAGCTACTCCGTCACCACCTGAAACCACCATGAAAGAAGACGAAGAAGGTGAGAGGAACACAGCAGAGGAAGAGTCAGAAAAGCAATTGCACAAAGTTACAGAAAAGCCTTTTGTTGTCACCAAGAAGTCAACATCCAGTTTAGCTTCAGCGGCAAGTGTGCCTGGCCCGAGCTCGTCCTCAACTGTGGCAAAACAAACTATGCAGCTGTTTCACCCAGCAGCTCTTTCAACCAATATGGATGAGACCCACAAAACTCTGGCTCAGCACATCAATAATTACTTTGGCACCAACACACAGGTAGAAGATGGAGAGAACAGGCCACTGCAGCAGCACAGAGGAGGGGATGATCCTGCTTGTGAGCCTGTTCCTCACCTTACCCCTCAGAGAACAGGGGATCACATTCCTATTTTGTCTCCAGTGGCAGAGTCTAAGAGTATTGAAGTGCCAGCTACCTCTCCTGTCCCTCCTTCACCATCAGAAAAGCTCAGTCCTCCAGTAGGAACGCCCTCTTCTGACACCCCTGCAACAGAAAATGCAGCTCAGTCCATCCCTGTACCCACTACCTCAACTAAAAAAGGCTTCACCCACTATCTATCCTACCCTCGTCCCAGCGTTCAGGCTTTTGTTGGTAGTTACATAGCTCCACTGGTCCCCAAATTCAGAGGTGACTCCAAAAGCATCGCACCTGAGAAGGAGAAGGAGAAGGCAGTCGCTGGGGAAGAGCCCACTGCAGACAAAGCAGGAGAGAAGACAGACAGTGAAGAGGAGAAAGTCGATAAAGTGAAGCAACAGCAGTTGACTCAAAGGCAGAAGGTAAAGTGCTCAGTATTGCTCTAAGGATCATTGAATGCTCAAGGGAGTCCAAAAAGCAAAATGAGAAAAAACATCAATGTTGTCAAATGAATATGTTTTCTGTGTTTTCTGCCAGTATTATATAAAACTGCATTACTAGGTTGTTAAATTTCAACATAGATCAAAAGACCTTTAAAAAGACCTTATATTTTATTAGACGGTTCTAATTTTTTGTTCCTGCTGCCTATTTGTCATGCAGATAATAGCCAGGGTGAGTGTGGACAATAGGACCAGAGCTCTGGTGAAAGGCCTGCAGAGGGTCACTGATGTCAAACTTCTTGCTTCTCGAGTGGAGGAGCTCAGCTATCACCTCCTGGAGTTCCCAGAGACCCGAGGTGTCGCTATCAAGGTTAGTGGGTTTTTTGTTTGTTTTTTGTTTTTAAGTTAGAGGAGTCGCACAGTCCTTAAATGTTTTTGTATCTGGGAAATGTAGTAGTCAGTATGTTTGTGTGTAATTGTGACCTTTAGGAGAGTGTGCTGCCCTGCCTGCTTCGTTTGCGCCAGGCCAGAGACCTTCCTCTTCAGGCCGCTGTGAGAGAAGCGCTGGCCCTGGTTGGCTACACCGAACCTGTCAAAGGAAGAGGAATTCGGGTCCTGGCCATAGATGGAGGGGGAACACGGTACAGTTTTTAAGGAAATGTGATATTTTCTGTATTAAAAAAACAGCTCTCTGCTGATTAATATAAAATGATACAACCTGCTTTTTGCTGTTCTTACAAGCAAATGTTACTGTGGCTAAAGAAAGGAGTCATACTGACAGAAACTACAGTTCTCAGTACTTGCTCCACTGTTTGACTGACAACTAACAAAATATTAAAACTAATTTAGTTAAATTGCACCAGAGAAAAATATAAACAAAAAACTACTATGACAGGCCAAATGGCTATGACTATCTTTATATGTTTAGTGATTTAAATACAATAAGCTGCATTTTTTACTAGTCTAGCTGTGTAAGGTTTGTGACTTTGTTACAGGGGACTGCTGGCCCTGCAGACTCTCCATAAATTGCAGACCCTGACTGGGAAACGAGTCCACCAGCTCTTTGACTACATCTGTGGAGTCAGCACAGGTACATTGTTACCACTTTTTAGTGTTAGTCATTTGTTGTCCTTCAACTCTTCTGTAAGCTTGACTGTCATTGATTCCACATTTGATTTTATGTAAACTGCCCCACTTTCACATCATTCTTGTTCCTTTGCTTTAGGTGCCATCTTGGCTTTCATGTTGGGGATTTTTCAAATCCCCCTAGAAGAGTGCGAGGAGATGTACAGGAAGTTGGGCTCAGATGTGTTCAAACAGAATGTCATCGTTGGAACTGTCAAGATGGGCTGGAGCCATGCTTTCTATGACAGCGAAATCTGGGAAAACATCCTCAAGTTAGTCTGCGCGACTCTTTCATCCTTTGTTTTTCATATAATCATATCTCCTCCCTCCTGCCCACCAATTGAATTAAAGACCGGTGCAGAGGTAATTTAATTTGTCCTTTCCTTAAATCCATTTTTGTGTTTCCTCCAGGGAACGGATGGGTGAGGGATGTATGATTGAGAGTGCCAGGGACCCACACTGTCCTAAAGTTAGTCACATCCTTATATGTGTGTACTGTTAATAATACTGCACCTATTTGTGCATGGGTTAATTCTATTTGTATATGTATAAATGCACATACAGAGACACAAAAATGCTCATATTTCAGATGACAAAATGTGTTGTTTTATTTAAGTTTTCCTTCATTACAGAAAAGTGGGAAGAAAAAGACCAAAGTCAAAGTGTTGTAAAAATTATGACTAGGCATGCTTTTATTTACATAACCTTTTTTTTTATGTCCACCAGGTGTCAGCAGTGAGCACTATTGTGAACAGGGGTTTACCTCTGAAGGCCTATGTGTTCAGGAACTACAGACTCATGCCAGGAGTGAGATCCCACTACCCTGGAGACTGCCATCACAAAATGTGGCAGGCTATCAGGGCCTCGTCTGCCGCCCCAGGCTACTTCCAGGAATTTGTCCTGGGAAAAGACCTTCATCAGGTATGACATGAAACCAAGAGAGCTGGGAGAGGCATCGCCAGGTTTAGATCAGTTCAGTTTAGTTTAGTTAGTTGAATTTAAATATTTGAGGCTTTGAATGAATGAGTAATATATAAAAATAGATAAAAAGCAGTGTAGCAACATGGTTTTTAATGGTCTGAAATTGCCATGCACACCGCCTTGGTAATGTACAAAGTCACAGCTCTCTGAGAGCCCTAGATTAGTGCGAGAGGGTCATTTCCTTGAAATCTTACCAATCAATACACTTCCGCTACGATGCTGCATCTCTTAAAAGACTGGTGCCAAGGACAGAGGCGCTGTGGACTGTACTGTACTCTGTGTGAGTGTTCATTAAGGATGTGTGTGTAGATTTGTGTCACTCTTCCAAACGCATAACCTTGAAGGTGGTCCCCTAATTGATTCATCTTCTCTTCTGGCTGTCAAGTGTCTGAGGATTAGAGAGAAAGTGAACAGAATGAGATGGAGGTAGAGAGAGAGAGAGAGTTAGAGGTAGAGAGAGAGTCCGGTCTGTGCCCCGAAACATCAAAAGGCCTTGTCCTCTGACTTAAGCCTGCTGTCCTACAGGGAAATGGAAAGAGGTTTTGATCCCTCATGAAAGACAAAATTCAACAGGGCTCCTGTCCGCCACCATTAGTGTCTGAGAGGATCTTCAAGGTCCAAAATGGGGAAAAATACACTCAATATAATGAGCTTCACATCACTCCTTTGCATCCTCACACTGAGTAATGACTGATTATTACTTAGCTCTTTTTCCTCTTGAGTCACAGACAGACAGGAATAGTGGAGAGGATAAAGTATTAGGTTCCTGAATGGTAGATCAAGTTTAAGTAGCAGGTCAGTGACTGAAAATCAGACCGTTAAGCTTCCTGTACAGTCGCAGTGATTATAAGTCATTCTAGATAAAAGGCATCTGATAAATGACTAGAATGTAGGAAGTTTTTAATGCCTTTTATTGACGACCACTGCGATCTTTTATACTGCTTGGTTGTGCCTTTTGGGTGCTGTTCAAATAGAGTTGTTTAACGTGTTATTTCATGAAATTTGATTATTAGGCCAGATATCTTTAGATGTCTTTATGGGCAGCAATTATGCTCAGGGCTTAGCTTCATTTTGATAACCTACTTAGGCAAAATTAGTCTTATCCCTGCTTCTAACAAGTATTTCTCTCCCCTGCCATTTGCTAATGTAAGACCCATGGTAGACAGGCCTTTACTATGTTTTAAACAATAACACATCCTAATCTAAGCTTTGATTCTCTGAGGCATTTTTAATTAAACCAAATGACCTACTGGTCTTTTTTTTTTTTTGTCTAAAATGCCAATAAGTTTAGTAATGCAACCATTGTGAATGCAACTCCAGAAATCCATGTGACCTTTTCTAGTTTTGATTCTGTGTTAAGCAGACTGTAATGTTCTTTGATTAGTAAGCTAACTAACAAGCCGATATTGTCTGTGCATGATCAGTTTTCCAGCTATAATGTTGTTCCAGACAGCGAGAGATTGGAGTCATTCTTTTAGAAATCAATCAGCTGAGGACCTCTTTCTCCTCACCTCTAACATTGTGATGATAATATGTATTTTTGATTATTTCCATTTTCTTGTATAACAGGCTTTTGTCTGTGTGTTTGTGCTTATACTCCCGCTGACATCTCTGCAGAAAGTATAACAGCAGGGATGGAAAGATGGAGAGTGAATGAGTTGTGTGTGTGTGTGAGTTGTTCTCCACATTCCTCTTGGAGCTGCATAGTTTTTTTTATTATTTTTTTTTATCCACAGTTTGAGGTACCGTTGCCACCCACCGGTCTCACTCCTACTCTAGTTTTCAGCACTAGCAGCGGTATTTCTCAGGAGAATTCTGTCATTGCACAGCATCAAAAATATGTACACACACACACACACATTGAAGAGACACATTAACACAATCAAAGGTAAAATGTAAAGGTAAAACCTAAATATTTCCCCTTGAGCTGCAGGTATTTGTTATACCACTTAACTGTTATTAAACTATACACTAATACCCAATGATTTTCCAGCATTTGGTTGTTGAATTGTATCAGTGTTTTGTTTATGTGCTCATTCAGTTAGGTGAGACCCATGGGTGAGAGGTTGAGGGTCAGAGCTGAGGAGCAGCTGTGTAATTAACCTTCTGTCTCAAGAGTGCAAACTGTGCTCCACTGTTTCAATAGCTCACACCTGAGGGTAAACAGCTTCATAATCAGGCTCAGAATGACGTTTAATTTATGTATTGTCACATATTAATAATGAGACCAGGGCAGCAGAGTGCACCGAAGGAAAGCACCAGTCACTCATAGACGGGTATTTGAATCCAAAATAATTTTTTTAGAGCTATTCAGGTATTTTTTTTTTTTTTAGCTAGGTTAGGTTAAGAATACAAGTTTGAGTTTGAGTGTTTTTATTGTATTGGTTGTTGGTGACTGATATTTACTAACTAAGTTTTTTTTTAAAAATACCTTTCTACTGCCCACCCCCTCTAGAAGCGTGGAAATGACCTTTACCCCTGCTCTGCTAGGGAGTATCGGACCTCTTGTGTGCCACACTCTCCGTCTCTATTAATCCTTGCCAAAAGCACTTCAGTGGTTGGATAAAGTCCAGGACTGGACTAGGGGAAAGACTTAGAAAGAGTGTTCAGCACTAAATCGGTCCAGGCAGCCATTCAGCCTGATTGTCTCTCTTTCTCTTATTGTCGGCATCATTTAGGTCAGCAGCTCTTTCATGAAGCTGGTAACATTATTTAGTGAAAGTGACAACACATGCCTCTTGAAAAAGCAGGGAAATAATTAATGATTAGCTTCTAAATGAACTCAGTCAGGTTTAGAATACTAAAAATGCAACATTATGCATCACTCATGCTAAATTCAGTATTCAATACTAATAATACAATAATAATCATGTATTACAGCCATTAGACTCATTATATAGGTCAATTCTAGTCCAAATGACAAAGAATTGCTTATTTTAGCTGCTGATAGCTGCTAAAAACTATTTTTCCTACTTGTTTACCTCTGAATAAACAGTGCTGTTTGCCAGTGCAGCACGTCTCTGACGCAGGAGCTTCTTTTTCTTCAGCTTAAAGCTGTGTAGCTCTGGGACAGCTTGTCCTCCTCACCTCATTTGTCCCCTACCGGCTGTCACATCAAATATATTCAAACTAGAGGTACATGTCAGAGATACAAAGTTTCCTTTATGTGATTTTGAGTAAACATATTTGACTGCAGAGATGCTGACTGTGTCTCTCCTCTCTTCTCCTTTAGGATGGAGGACTTCTGATAAACAACCCCACAGCGCTGGCCATCCATGAGTGTAAGTGTCTGTGGCCAAACACACCTCTGCAGTGTGTGTTGTCTCTTGGCACTGGACGGTATGAGGCGGCGGGCAAGAACAGCACGACCTACACAAGCCTGAAGACCAAGCTCACCAACGTCATCAGCAGTGCCACAGACACCGAGGGTAGGACAAGACAAAATGTTGTTCGTATATATCTGATGTCCCACATTGCTTATAAACCACAGATGAGAGGTGTGCGATGCACTGCAGTTCTTCTCGATTTCAGTTGAAATCAAAATCAAAGATGAAAATGTAAAATTGCCTGCAGCTAGCGTCAGATTTTGATTCCTTCTCCATCCTTGTTTCAGAGGTGCACACCATGCTGGACGCCCTGCTGCCCCCTGACACCTACTTCCGCTTCAACCCCTACATGAGCGAGGACATCCCATTGAACGAGAGCCGCGTGGAGAAGCTGAACTTCCTCAAGAGCGAGGGGGAGCGCTACCTGGAGCGCAACGAGGCCAAGCTGAGGAAGGCTGCTAGCGTGCTGGGCCAGGAGAAGAGCACCATCCAGAGACTGGCCGAGTGGGCCAAGCTCAAGGCCGACATGTACGAGGGTCTTCCCTTTGTCTCCAAGCTGTAGATGTTAGCCTGGTAACAGTGTGACCACGAAGATGTTGTTAAGGTAAGAAGGGAACAAACTGGACACATTTTTTAAGCATCTAGGGAAGCGATACTAAATGTTTACATGGTTTGGTCATCATCCATCTAACACTGAAGGATGATTATTCATAAAAAAAGACAGTACTATAAATATTAGTATGAAATTACAAATGTGATGTAATTTATTCTTTGTGAGATAATATGTCGGATGGAGACTGAAAGAATTCAGCAGGTTTTGATACGAGGTTGAGATCAATCACTTGACTGATCAGACAAAGGAAGTAAATGTAAATGTATGAATTTTAAACTGGCTGAAAGCCTTGGTTTGCTGATTGGTGTTGACCGTACTACAAAAACGGTATTAAGAATGAATGCCAACATGATAGGATAACTGTGTAACAGACATGTACAGACATAAGACTGATGTTCTTTTGCATTTTCGGTAACTTGAATACATTAAAATATAATAAATACATGATTGCTTAGTGAGAGCATAAACATGACTGCCTATTTCTAACACTGTACAGGAGAAAGACCTCATGCACTTTGTAAAATAGAATTCTTAACTGAGAATATGTAAATAATATTTGAAGTACAAATTATCTCTTTGAGTGTTATTGCCAGAATTTAGAAATGAGATAAAAGAAATACACTATACTACACTATATACTGGTACCCACACTGACATCTGTTCTCATACTTAAAATAAAGTATTAGAATGTGATCAGCGTTATCCTTGTGGTACAAAGCATGTTCTTCTTTGTTCCTCTGAATTGTGGCCCATTAGTTAGTGTGAAACTTTTGCCTTTAACCTCACTTAAGCCTGAATTCCTCGGCCCCGGCTTTTGTTGCTTTTCACTTTATAAATCTGACATTTCTCATTATCCCCTGATTCCTCCCTTCCTCATTCATTTGTGGAATGCGAAAATTAAGAAAGTGTCATGAAATAATAAAACTTGGTTTTCAAAACCTTGATATAAACTCTGTTCTTTTGACCTTTGACCTCTGGATGACTTATTTGAAATTCCGCTCTTATAAAATGGATGATTATACATACCACAGATATATATGTCATGTTATTTGATTTTAATGATGTTTATCTGTTTTTCCATTCTGCTGCCTCATACTTAACACAAACACACACACACACACACACACACACACACATCACAAAGAGCCCCACAATAGGCTTGCTACAAAGGAATGCCAAGTGTCTTCCTATGATGAATTGCTTTTTTTCTCCCAATTGTACACATTGATTTTCTGCTTTATTGTTTTGATCCCATTGAACATCAACTGAAATTCCATAGTGTCATTCCTCCCAGTCACACTGTCGTTACCCCAATCAACATGAACAATAAGCCACAAGGATTCATGCATGTGAGCCTCCACAACAATGACACATGCCAGAAACAAAAGAAATAATATGTCACGTATTTCACTTGACTGATACCTCATTCCTGTCAATCTTATAACTGATTTGACTGATAGATTGATGGCCCATTTTTTTATTTTTTCCCCAAATGCCAGATTTAGCTTCACCATGGTACATTTCATGCCGACATCAAGGCCTGATTTATGGTTGTGTTGCCTACATTTGGCCTTGCTCTAGAAGGGTCTTTCCAGTGGGTAAGCAGATCCTACAAGAATATCTGTGCTAAAACCTGGCAGTATGGCTAAAAATGTGTTGTCATCTCAGTTTATTGTTACTTCTTAGAGAGAGATGGGACTGCTATAAAAATCATGGTAGTTTATGAAATTGTAAAAAAAAATCTCCAAATATCTAATTTTCCATAAAAACCGCTGCTGATGAATGACTGAATTCCCTAAAAAGTCTGGACACACTGTCAAGTACAAATATTAAGCCTTTATTATAGTGATTATGTGATTAAAAACGAGGCTTGCTGGAGCACACTACTCTTTAAAAACATATTTACCCAACCCTGCTACCAATTTCTATGCTTGATCAACTAGCAGCACAATACAAGTTCCCTTCACCTCTATTATTTTGGGTGGTGTAAGACGTTTCACAGGTGGATACATCAGAACCTATGTACATAAGACTATTTACACCCTTAGATTCCACTTGGAGTTAACAGGAAATGTTTTTTTGTGCTTTGAGTGAACTGACCCCCCAGTTTTGTCTACTATGATACATACACCAATGCATAATCATATCAACAGTTTTCAAATGTGTGCCCGAGCAGCCTGACAGAGAGAGTTGTTCCAGTCAAGATGTATTCCAGTTATATATTCCATGTTTTGATTTAAATTACAAAACAAATATTGCTAGAAAATGCCACTTTTAATTTGTGTGTTTCGATAGCGGACCTGACTTAATGTTCATCTGCGACTCTCAAAGCTTCGAATGCAGAGGTTCTGTTGATATCTGCGAGAGTCCACCGTCAAACACGGCACAGAGTATTATTCAAGTCTCCTGTCAGACTGTGTGGAGACCGAGTGTCATGGACAAGACAGACAAATGAGGTGAACATGAGATTAACACACTGTGGCGATGTTCATCCTGCTGGCAACTTCCTTGAGTATGAAGTAGGGCGGAGTGCCAAAGTAAAGTGAAGTCTGCCAGACTCTGTTTACGTGAAGGAGTGGAAAACATATATTATTATAGTTCATACCAATACTATTGTGTTATTATCCTATGTTGCTTATTGTGGCAGGAGCTGTCCGTCTCCCCTCCTCCTCAAACTCGATTGGATTGTTTGGCCTTATGTTGTTCCCTAGCAACCGTTATAGTTCCCCTTCTCATTTACAGACTGCTCAATGTATGTGTGCCCACGTTTGCCTAAATTTGTCCCTGATCTTGCAGACATGTTACACAATCGGCCTCTTTTATTTTGCTGATATAAGAAGGGTTTTGTGGATAAAAAAAAAGTGATCACATTTAAGTTTGCTATCAATATCCAGTGCTGCGCTCTTTTCCTTCTCTTGTCTTCAAGCTCCCACAGCTGACACATACTGTCTATCAGCCTGACGTCTGTCATTATCTTACACAAACAGTGCAGCATGTGAGAAGAAGTTTGTACAAGGTGTCTTACCTTGTTTTGTCATGGCTGTGCTTCATATTTCTAGTATCTGCCCCCTGCCGTATGGGTTGTAGCCGCAAATGTATAAACACGGTTACATAACAAGAGCCATCCAATGTGTTATCACAATCTATGGGTTTACAGTGGCTCCAACAATGCAAGTGAAGCAACAAATAGGCCCCCGAGGGGTTAGAAGTGTGTGCGTGAAGGCCACACAGGAATAGAAATGAGGTAGAAGGGATTGATTCATGCATCCAATCTGTCGCTGCAGAGGGCAAAAATCACCCAAAGGGCTTGAGGAGGATTCATATACAGTCACTTATACTCATCCCCACCTGGGTCGTCTCAGGATAAGGAGTGTGAGGAAGCTTGTACATATCAGTGAGAGGAAGACCCCAGCAGCTTCACATCAGTGTTTGTCAGATGTAGCTCAGTGACCAAGTTAGGAAGGCTGCTATGTAAACAGTATGGAAGCAGGTACCTGGTAGCTGTCAGAGACATTGTCTCAGTATAATATATCCTAGCCTGTATAAACTGATTTTAAATTACACAGTGCACCAGAGAGGCTTTGGAGAGGATCCTAAAAATGTAAACTGTTACTTGCAAATGATTTTTAGCACAAATCTAATCCAAAAAAAAAAAAAAAAAAAATTTTAAATGATGCTTGTTATTCAGTTTTCAGAGCTGTTTGTTTTCATACAGAGAGACAGTAAACTCGCAGTTCCAGAGACGTTAATGAAAATGTTGAAAGCGCAGGAGTATTTCACACTCGGCAGTGGCATGTCAATAATGTCACACTGTAAAAAAAAAAAAGAAAAGGAAAAAAATCTGTCGTCATGTCTCATTGAAAAGAAACGGCAGAGCAGTTTACACAGTGGTGTTGCTCTCCACATGGCTTTGCCAGTCGGTTAGCGTGAGGACACACCTACACACACATCCTATTTGTCCAACAGCTCTGCATGGATGTCTGTGTCTGTGCAACGGCAGTCCAGTGAAAACTAAATCCTCTGTGTCAACATTAATCACCTTGACTGTTTTCTAGGTCACACCCATGGAGAGTAATTTTGCATTTAAAATAAGTGAGATGGTGCATAACTTTGGTTGGTGCAAACCCATGTACAGAAACACCAACTCATTCATGAGCAGAGTTCCATTGCTAAAACGCCTCTTTGTTTTGGTCCCAGCCTCCCCCCAGGACATGTCACCATTATTATAGTAGAAACAGCACATGATTCGGTTGTGAATGCTTATGCCCCTCGGCCTGGATGAGTGTTACTGCATGCGTTTGTCATGTGAAGAAGCTGTACATGTATACCCACACAGTGCTGATGAACCTGTACATGCTTTACAGTGAGCTACACGTGAGTAAACCATGGCTGTGAGAGCCCAGCTCACAGGTTTGACTTTTATTTTTTTTACACTTATTCATTAAAAATAATGGTGAAAATGTGCGGCCACTGTTTAACCATGAGTCAAGTTAAGTGAAACAACAGTGTGGTCATTACTGATATTGATGACAAGGTCTTAATGGTTGTGAGACATGCCTGGTCTGTCCCAGGTTGGAATTGAGTGATGTGGGAGGGGGTTCGCGTACACACACACACACACACACACACACACACACACACACACACACACACACACACACACACACACACACACACACACACACACAGCTGTCATGTGAGAAGAAGGATCTGCAGTTCAAATTGTGATGCAGATAGGTGGGCCAGTAATGATAATGTAAATGTGCAGTCAGGTGTGTGACACCAGCGCTGCTGTGTGTGTGTGTGTGTGTGTGTGTGTGTGTGTGTGTGTGTGTGTGTGTGTGTGTGTGTGTGTGTGTGTGTGTGTGTGTACACATAGGCCACCTGTCCTGTGCTCATGGCAGAGACACCTGTGCCCTACATTATCATTGAGAAACATCTAGAACTACCTATAACAAATTAATGGAAGTGCAAGTGATTAAGCTACTAAATAATAAAATACAATTCTAGCAATCAAATAAGTGAAGTACAAAATTATATCAGTAGTATCAAAAAAACCTAGGATAACCTATTTTTTTAAATAACAAATTAAACTTAAAGATATTTACCACATGCTAGAAGTTCCTTTTATTTTGTTAATATAATTGGATTTTTATTTTATTTGACACAATAAGATGCTAACAGTGCTCTGCAGGGTTATTGTTTATCTCTCTGTCTGCAGGTCTCT
The DNA here is from genome assembly GCF_021018895.1 of Seriola aureovittata. NCBI lineage: Eukaryota > Metazoa > Chordata > Actinopteri > Carangiformes > Carangidae > Seriola > Seriola aureovittata. The sequence continues at coordinate 10,102,357 of NC_079385.1, forward strand.
CTGCTGCCGCTCATTAAAACGGGGTCGCTGCAGCTGGGATTTTTTTCTTTCCTTTCTTCCTGCACATTGGCAGCCAGAAGATAGTAGATGGAAAACGAAGAGGTCTCACTCTGATATGATCCATTCTTAGAAATATCCTTATATAGTTCTAGAGCTGTAATGAATTGTTGATTTTATTAAACACAGAAAGTAAGTCGACAATTATTTCGTTTGTCGGTTTTAGTTATTTAAAAGCAAAGATGCCGAAGGGTCACTGATTTCAGCATCTCAAATGTGTTGCAATTATTTGTCATAACACAGCAAAGTGAATATCTTTGGTTTTTTAAAGGTTTTCATGCCAAACATATCTGCAAGCCATTGAAGACAGCGCATGCGTAGGGGTTAAGGACGCCCACGCTCGCAGAGCTGGAGGATAGACCAGGTTTTCCGCGGGTGAGTGTGTCGTCTTTTCGAAAGCATAGGCGATCTTCGGACGCTGCTGGTTTTTGACAGCAGCGGGGGAGCTGGTGAGGAGGAGAGCGGAGGATCCGTGCGGACCACAGCTTGCTGCTGCAGCGGCTGAGGGGGACGGACACACACATACCCTACATACAGTCATTGGCCGGGCACGGTCCCTCAACCACACACACGCACACGCACGCACGCAAACATACACATACACATCATTTTCTACAGCATCACCTCACACACTCACAGCCGGGGGAGGAAACAGGAGCCGGTTTGCAGACGGTGAGTTTGAATATACCTCTCTGTCTCTCTCTCATTTTTCTTTCTCTTTATGAAGACGGGGATAGTTATCTTCAGTGTCATCGTATGTGGCTTGAGAATAATGGTGCAGTGCATGTGTCAAATCGGAGCTTCTTTTTTTTCATCTACCACGGCATCCCGGTGATGCTGGTTGACTAGGATGACCAGGTGCAAATAATATAGCAATATGGAGGCGCCTGACGCCGACTGTCGTTTTTTTTTTCTTCTTCTTCTTCTCTTTTTTTAAAATAAATCTGGATTCTGCTGAGCTTCAAAGGCAGACCATTGCAGTCTGTGCACTCACCGCACTGCATGCGCTGCATCTTGAGGAGGAACCATCAAAGCAAGCAGAGGGGAGGGAAAGCAATGTGTTGATCGGCCGTTGTGTTGAATGAATTTATTCAGCGGTGGTTGCAGCAGCAGCAGCAGCGCGGTTATTGTTGCTGGTGCCGGCCGGTGCAGGCAGGCCCTTCAGCGCTGAGAGGATTATTTGATGTCTGCCAGTGATGCTGCCAGCTGTAAGCTCAGCTCCTCTAACTAACCTTTCAAAAGGTTTGGGAGCAAGCCCACTAAGGCCTTGTTTTCACGTATCAGATTTAGAGATGTAGATAGGCCAGTCAGCAGGTGACTATTGATCAACAGGAAACCAGCAGCCTCCCATTCTTTATTATTGATCAACATTTCTCATTGATTTTTACATAAAAATAAAACTCAGGGCTCCATGAATGAGAGTTATTGGTGTTATTTGCACTGGGGTTTCCCCCCCCCCCCCTCAAAGTGTTGCCAAATGCTCAACAGCTGTTTGTCACAGAATGGAAAATATGTGTACTGATGTACAGACAGTATGACAAGAGATTCAGTTGACTTTCGATTGGTCACATTCAGTGGAAGAAGACAAATGTTATAGGTGAATTGACTGATTTCAGGACTATTAATAAAAGAGCTAATTTAAATCCTGTTTGTAAAGGATTTAATTATAAGCCTCATGAGGTCAGGAAGAGAGCTAAAATAATTCTTCTATTAATGGATTAATCAATCTGACAATAAATCTAATCACTGATGAAACATTTCAGTTGATTTTCTAAGCAAATGTGCCACCTGTTCTCTCGTTTTTGCTTCTTTAATGTGAGGATTTCCTGCTTTTCCTTGTCACATACGATAGTGATATGGACATTTTTCCCATCTTCAGACATTTGAGGCAAAATGATGAGTCGAATAATTGAGCAAATAACGTGCAGATGGAGCAGCCACAGTCAAGATTACAGTGAGCTGTATGCATCCTCATATGAATGATGTGTGGTAAATGGAAAAACAGGGTGATTGTATCTGATATGATGCTATCTACAGTATGGTGGAGATGTTGAAATTCTTTGTGTGTGTCTGTGTGTCTGCGAGGGAAGATAGGTGATCAACATTTTCACATGTCTGGATTTGAGGTGAGAAAATGTGTTCGTAGTGCAGCTATTCCAGTGTCTTACTCCCCTATTGCTGAATAACAAGCTCTTTTAAAAGGCCTTTATTGTTGCCACATTGTGATTTCAGTGAAATGATGGATGCAGAGTTGTCCTGTGTAGCCCGTGTTATTTTGTTGCAAGGATCTTTGCATATATATCACGTTGTATGAATGGTGATACATACAACAGATGCCTTGTAATAATGTTTGCAGTATTCAGTATGTAACCAGTGGGTATCACACCTGACAACACGACAAGCCACGAGTAGGAAGAGTCATTGTGATGATAATACGAGTGTGAGTTATTTCATGCACATCTGCTGTTGTTGTAACACAGGATGGGGTGAGTTCAGTCTGAGCCTCAACCATACGTCATGCCCCATACAGAGATCTTGTATGGATCTTGTATTTTCCATGTAAATTCCAAGTCAAGTTTTGCTGTGGATCTGCAAGCTCTGTCATCGTTTGGTGAATGTAATCAGTTGCTGTGAATTGGAAAGCCTGTACTGTTGTACTCTGCAAACCTGAAGCTGCACCAGAATGCTAATATCAGCCTGTTAACCTACATTTCGAAAGCTCTAGTCAGCATTTCATACTGTATTCTTGTGTTCAGCGACATAGTGAGAGCTGAGGCAATAGACTATGTCCCAGTGTCTCCCTCTTATTTCTGTGTTGTCCTCTCTGAATAACTGCCAACCCTCAGCAACATGCGACAGTGAAACTCCACAGTAAAACAGGCCTTTTTAACAGTGCACATGTTGACACTTGACAGTGGGGAGAGAACAGGTTTAAAACAATGAAATTAAATGATGGCCACTTGTTCCATTAATTCGAGCATCATTTATCAGATACAAAAATACAAAACTTAATCTTTCCACATATTTAAAATATTGAACATCTGGCTTGTTAAAGTGATCATTTTGTCAAGTATGCTACCATGTAGCTGTGGCATGTCATGGCCTGGCAGGTACTGTGTGTGGGCACCAATAACCACTGTTGCAAGATCTCCCCCCTTGAGACATGACTTGAGTTTCCTGCGACACCCCCCCCCGCCATTACTCATGGTGGACGGGGTGTCGCCGTCGCTCTCCCGCTCTCCCGTTTATCCATGGCCCATTAGACACGAGTCAGGTAATGGAGCTCATGGCTGCTTTAGGTGCATTGTCATTCAAGTGATGACACAATATTGAGACGAGGGAGATGCATAATATTGTTTTCAGGCTGATTGGGGATCAGGGTTCAGGTCAGCTCCCTTTCATTTCACTCAGGTGAGACTCAAACTGACTTGTGAGGGTTATAGCTTTTATTCTCTATACCTTTTTTTTTAATATGGATTATAGCTTTTAACAGTTGAATAGTTTCTGTTGATTTTATATAAATTAAGATGGCCAATATCAGCATTAAAAACATGATCAATATCAATCTAATTCAATTTTTACTGCCGATATTTGACTGTTGCATCCCTAATATTCTGAGGAAATGTTTGCGCATCCACATCTGTCCAGCTGCATAATGTTGCTTATATTTTGTGTTTCTGTAACTGCATGCTATACTGCAGTGATGCCTTGGATTCTCGGTCCCTGCACTGCTTCAGGCTCTGCCACAACAAGAAAACAATGCTTCTTTAAAAAAAAAAAAAAAAAAGAATTCTCTGAGGCTACATAAGCAGCCGCCAGAGAAGTATGCAGGTGCACATGTTATGAAATCCTAGCAGGAGCATCCTGATGTCTCAACATCTATGAGACTGTGAGCCAATGAATACAGTTAGCACTATGGATTCTTCCGTATGCTTTGAGTTAATAGCATCAGCAGCACCCTGCAGCGATGATGGTGCCCCCCCCCCCCCACCCCCCACCCAGACATATATAGATACACACACACACACACACACACACACACCCTTGGCTCACAGCTGGACATGTTTGGGTGGCTGTTTTCATTAAGGTACGGGACACATTAAATTAGCATGACTGGCTAAAGATTGATGAATTGGAAAATGGGGGAGAGTTAAAGCCGGGGCTGGAGTGTGTGACATTCTGCTGCTGCTGGTGGATTTCTCAGAGAGCAGATGCTGTTGTTTCTCCCTGCTTTCCTCAGAAGACAGATGGTTTTTTTGTTGTGTGTGTGTTTGTCTGTGTGTATTTTTCCTTTTTTGGAGGATGGTGTTATAGTTGGAAGATGGGAGACACCCAGTTCTTTGCACAGTGAAACACTGTGAGAAATCTTGCGTAAGTCAAACAAGTCTGATTTCAGACAGTTTAATCTCAGGTGTCACATCATCCTGGTACTTTCCTACATCACAGCCACTTAGGTGATACCGTATTCCAGTTTACTATGAATAAACACACTCAGTGCATTATTCTGGGAAGAGGTCTGCTACCAGTGATGTGATTTCTTAAACACTAAGCTTGGACGATTAGTTGATTAGTCGATCACAGTTTATTTGATTAATGAGTTTTAACCTGTTTGACCTGAGCAATTTAAATGTCACTTTGGACTCTGGGAAATAAAGCTATTTTTAATTTTTAATTTTAATTTTGTAGACATAATGATGATTCAGAAAATAATTGCCACTTTAATTGATAATGAAAATAATTGTTATTTGCAGGCCAGCACAAATCAACTCACACAGTGTATCACGTGAGAGCACAGAGGGAGAAGGAAGGGGAGGAAAGGAGAGGAGAGGAGAGGAAAGGATAGAAGAGAAGAGAAGAGGAGAGAAAGAAGACTGAGCAGAACTGGGGGAAGAGAGCAGTGGCGAGAAACACAATGTTGGAGAGCAGACAAGGGGAATGAGTTAGTAGGAGGAAACTAGATCTGCAGTGAATAGTGGAGAGGAGAGGAGAGGAGCGAGGTGCTGCTGTGATCACCAGCTGTGCAAGGCCACATCTTCAGTGCAGCAAGACACTTGAGATTAACAAAAGGAGACATAGCATGCCGCTCCTGCGCAGGCACGCACGCATGCACATAAATAAGCTTAAAGGCTCAGTAATGACACTTTTATCCATCAGACATTCATCTTTTGTCTTCTATTTTTTTTTTATTAAAAACGTCACCTGTAGGTTTGAGTCTGCTCGGAGGCTGCAGGTGATGTTGTTTGTGTGGATCAGGTGGGCAACAGATGGGAGAGTGGGTGAGAGCACAGAAGTTGCCAGACTGATGGCGGCTGTCATTTCGCTGAGTGTGAAGACACATCGGCATCTCTGTCTGAACAGCCGATTTCATTACATACACCGAGCCATATGCAGGCGAGGATTATCTGTGTCTCGCTGCAGGTGCATTGGACGTTTGCGACACAGTTGTTTCACAGCCTCGTCAGGTTTTCTCTTTGGAGGAGAAAATCATATCTATACGCATATGGTCATGTACAGTATATCCTCTTTTTTTTTTTTAGCTAGTGTTAGGGAAACAAAGATGTATGTTCAAATCCCAGCGGTGGGAGCTTAATTCATTGTACAGTAGGCTTAAAAATAATATTACCCCCATCCACCAGAATCTTTGTCACAGCTCTAAAATGATTAGTGAGGATTTAGGTCAAAGAAGCCATTAAAGAGCTCCTCTTATCACACCAGACATCCAATTGGTTCAAGGCACCGGCATCACATGGTGGGTGTGAACCAACGAGCCTTAACAATGATTATTAAAGTTGTTTTTACAGGGTATAATTGAATCTGTTGGCTATGAGTGATTTTTTTTTTTTTTTTTTTTTTTAAGATTTATATGCTGCTTTGGAAAACTGCATCATTACTTTATATGGGAGGATGAATGTTTGAGCTTGTTTTCTCATACGTATCTTTTCTTACCCCCAGCACCGAGGAGAGATTAGTTTAATGGGAAATGTATCTTAGGGGCCTTCACACATGATTTGTAGAGTGTGTAATTATGTATTGCTCTTTTTAGGCCAGAAGCTGACAATGTTCACACTACACCTACACAGGAGCCTAATACTCCACCTTATGGTAAATCGCTAAAGAACATTCTGCTAACATTTGTAAGAAAAAATACTTAACAAGTACGAGCCCAGTCGGTCAGTAGATATTTTAGGCTGAGCATCTGCTTATCATCAATATGTGTATGGTGTGGGAAAGGCGGCTCCGGTTCAATGGAGCCTGCATGTGTCCTCGATCCTACTCGTCTGACCCCCCGAGAGAAGGCCTTTCTGTGGCCAGCCCGCCTTCAATGAGAGCCCTCCGCTCACACTGAAAGAATGCCTTTGTAGAAAAAGATAAACTGTCCAGAAAGCTGAGGAGCATGGAGAACAGAAGCGGTTCTCAGTGTGGAAAAGTCATCTATCAGTTTAAGATGCATCTGCTAACTGATAAACTAATTAAAAGCGGACAGATGCCGCGTTTATGGGCCTTGAAGAGAGAATGAGAGACACATAACATCTGCCTTGTTAATCATGTTTAATACTTTGTTTATTGCAACTTTTAATTTCATTTGAACTGTGTGATCCACATGCCCCCAACTGTGGAAAACCCCCATATGAAACAACTCATATCTCCGGCCGTCAACACCATAACACACATAAGAGCATTTTAATTTGTAGCAAAACTACACACACTTCACATTTTATCGGTCATGCCATTTGGGAAAATGTGTCAGATTTATGTGTCAGATTTTGACAGCCACTGGGTTGGTGGATAATGACACATTCTGGATGAGAATGACAGAAATTACAAGTTTTCTATCCGCTGATTTGATGATAATTTGCCCCTCAGTTGTAAACAGCACATAAACCTATTTAAATGTGGTCTCATCACATGTCCATGTCAACAGACCTGACGCAGACCGGGCTGTTGGGACTATGATTTAAGAGTAAGTCATTTCCTGTTTGTTCTTACTCAGCATCATTTGATGCTTCTGAATGTCGGCCCATAAAAGTCAATGCAGTTTCACATCAGTGATAACACCCCACCCTGTCACTCTAGCTCTGTCCTCTCTCACTCTCTCTTTCACCCTTAAATCTGCTGAGCTGGCTGGTTTTTAGGCTGCCAGATACTCTGCATTGTCCGATCAGAGCCGTGCTGCTTTACTCACCTTGCCTTTTCGCTCCCTGACATAGCTCAACCGTGGCTGCCGCTGCTGCTCTAGCACTTTAGTTTATTGCAGTTGGATGTGAGATATTCTAACCACCCTTCAGAAGAAGAGCACTCCTCTGTAGTTTTGCACTTGTGTGCAACAGGAACTCTTTTCATCTACTCGAGTTGATTGTTCTCATTAAAGATAATTCATATCGGCGGAAAGTTTCGGTGATTCTCTGTGGCTGGTTCACATCAAACAGAGAAACAGATAGTGGTCAGGCCTTTTTCTGCCAAATTAGCCGCTCTAGCGGCCTGACTGGTCTCTGTTCTGACGGGAAGAGATAACCCTGATGTCCCTGCTCAGATTGCTAAGATACACAGTGATGATACACAGACTGCAAGACTGAAATCAGACAGACTCCCTGCACAAAGAGAGATGTAGAGCCATAGAGGATTTCATTTCTGACACATACTGTATATTCAGTTAAAAAAAGATGATAAATAAAGAAGATGCTGAGAAAAATGAACATCTTTTTTGTGATTATGGATCAGTTCAAAACATATAATGGATATTTCTAAAATAATAATAAAACGTATATGTCATTATGCATACTGTATTATTAAGAGCTATTAATCTTTTGGATGACGAATAATCATTTATCACCAGAAAGCAAAAACTTTACGGCGCTTCAAAATCTCAATTAATGTTGCAATCCATAATGCAAAAATGAACCGTCTCTCTTACTAAAGATGTTCTACTTAACCTTTTTCTAGATGATAATAGAACAGTTTCCTGGCGGCACACTGATAATTAACTGTTTTAATGACTTGGCTGGGAGCCAGTAGATGAAGTTTTGGCGAGAAGGCCATATGTTTCAATGATGAATGTGCAGTGTTGTTCCTCCTCTCGTTGAAGAGGTGTGTTATGCTATGAAATGTCTTATCGACATTTTTGCCCCTCCGATATCACCATGATTACCTTTTGGCACATGATATTTGAAAAGCAAGCATTTCTTTGCTAATTGTTTCACATGGAAAAGCTCGTTGTGCCATAAAATCACATGATGAAACATGACATTTGAACACATCCACGTTTTTTAAAATTGTAATCACTTCCATGCCTGCGAGGGCTACACACAGCTTTGCTCCCACTTCGCCTGTTTGCCCAGTTTTTTTTTTTTTTTCCCACCCTGTGTCTTCCCAGCATTTTCCCACCATATGCACACTGCTGGTATTGACCCTCAACCCACTCCATCTCTCCTCCACTCTCCGCTCTGATCCGTGACTCACAAAGCCCATTTAACCTTTACCCAGCTAAATGCAAGCCAGCATTCGGCTGCTACCCACTGGCTGCAAGAACCACACATCACTTTTCTTTTTTTATTGTTTCTGCTAGTTTTTACTGGAGTGTTGGGGAATAAGGCTCTTGGCTGACTTTGTCGATTCGGCCTATTCACCTGATATCTTCAACTAGAGGCAAGTCCGTGTATGTTTTTCTGCACTACACATCATGTGCAGTAAATGGCACACCTCTTAAACCTCAAGACGAATCAGAACGAAGAGGAAACTGGCTCCCAGACCCCTGGCATTGACTATAATGTATCAGCCTGTCCTTTCTAAAGCACAGGAAACCCCTCTGCTTTGTTATATATTCATTCGAGCCAGTCATCCATTACAGCTATGTGATATATTACCTGCAAGATGTTCACTCTACAAAAGATCCATTAATAAGTGGAAGAGCAGCTAGTTTTCTAAAATGGGTATCACATACTTTTCCCACGGTGGTTTCCTCTGTGTACGCACTCACATAACCAGGTAACACGAGCTATCAGGTGTCAAGGCAAGGGAGTGTCCCTTACTGTTGGATCACATTAACAGTAACTTGTTTGGTCAGCAATTATACAGTTAATACAGTCACTCTCTCGGGTATTGTCCCACACTTTAAATTTAACTTGGCTTAGTCAGCTGTGCAAATACAATATGTATTGGTTTTCTTAGCCTTCTAGCATAATAAACTTTTTAAAAATTTTTAATTGTTAGTCAAACAAAACAAGCAATATAAATGAGTGTACTTGGGCTTTTTTTTCTATTTTCAGACATTTTTTAACCAAATGATTAATGGATTCCTTGAGAAAATAATAAGCAAATTATTTGATAATAGAAATAATCTTTGGGGCGCCTCATGGCTCACTTTGTAGAGTGCGTTTGAGTGCGACCTATGGCCCTCTGCTGCATGTCATCCCCCTCTCTCTCTCTCTCCCTGACTTTCCTGTCTATTTCTCACTATACTATCTTAAATAAAAGGCAATAAAATGGTGTGGGTGAGATCAAGCCAGTGTAGGCTGTTTATTCTGTCTGAACTATATGGCTGTTAGTTATATGGCAAGGTTGGCTGTAGGGTCCCTTTAGCCATGAGAGATTAATCGCGTTTGAATAATTGATATCCTCACACATATAGATATGCAAAAATATGTCTCCTATCTTCTTCCTTAGAAGCACCACCACTGCTTTGGTGTATCAAAGCCAGGCCACTAAATGCTATAGACAGTGATGAATTATTGAGTGCTTTGCTCTTCATCACTTGCACTCACAATCCTCCATGTAGGTCGAATTTGGGAGGATTGGGGATGTAGCATCCTTGTTCTGTCAGAGAAATGGGAGAGTTGCGCAGGCTTTCAAAAAATCAGGTTTTGGATTTGTTGGTTGTTCCATCATCTTTTTTCTCCATCCGACTTCTCCTGTCATCTTTTTGTAATTTAGAATTTACTCAATCATGGGTTTTTCCTCAGCCTAGACCCAAACATTCGCCTTCACATTAACACACTGATTGATAATGTGTATCAGGTATCACAAATCCATAAGTGTCAGCACATGGGGTTGTACTGACACAAAGGTTATTGATCTTGGGATTAGGGCTGGGGACCCCGAGGGCGTCAGTGTTGCTGAGAGCAGAAGCCCCTGTTTTTAGACAGCTGTGTGATATCTCACAAGCTCATTAACACAGGCTGGATGGAGTCGAGTGGGTTAACTCAGTTTACCTTTGTTAGCCAAAATCCCTGCGGTCAGATAGGCACTTTTTTCTGACGCAGTCTCTTCCAGCCAAAAGGAAGGGGATTCAGTTCTCATTACAGCCTTATGATTTTCACGGTAAGTCATGTTTTAATGTGCAAGAGACACAGAGCTGCTATCCTGCTCAATACCTCCTCTCTTTTTGTTGACTCTCCTTCCAATTCATCTTTTGACTAAGAGTGGAATAATTGTATGACCAACAAACAAAATGCACCAAGTGACGCTATAAAGATTTAGTTTTACTCAAATGAACAATAAAAATTTTGTTCTGTAGAGACCAGAATGTAATTATTCCTCAAACAGGGTATAACCTTTAATAGGCTGGTAAACATAACAGAGGGCGCATTTGCACAGATGGAGTTGTACTCGACTGTCCCAATGTAAACCCTGGGCTGCTTTGCTGCGAGGTACACTCATTAGCTCAGACAGCATCTGTTTTTAGAGTACCAAAGTGCTGACTGGGGCCTTTGTATAGAGATAGCTACAGCCTCTCTTTTACAGCTGGGTCCGTGCTGTCTGGCCTGCCATGAGCTCAACACCGCTGGCCAACAAGGCAGCAGAGCCCTGTGGGCAGCAGTGAATAAGCGTATGTGTGTGTGTGTGCGCGTGCATGCGTGCGTGCAATGAGAGATTGAGTGATAGCAAGCTGCTAGGGTCTGCTACTTTTTTAGCGCCATTACAGAGCCTAGGCTTTAGGTCCATGTGTGAAGTTTTCCTCCCAGTGTTATTGATCTTGCTTCAGATTTCTTTCTTTTCTCTTTTTCTATCGTACTGAGGCCGAAGAGGTGATGCACTTTCCTTTAAGGAAGTGTGTCAGGAAAACTTTCCATATGTTGACAAGGACATTTTATGAAAATACTTGGAGTTGGCTCAAGGACAGATCATGTAGACCTGTGGTTACGCTCGTTTGTTGATTCCTTTTTCTATTGATCACCTCGAATGGGTTTGACTTTCCTCTAAGTCATATTGTCCTGCAGGTTTAGAGCCTGGCTGTATGGGAAAAAATGCTCTACATCTATAATGATTCAGGTCATCATCCATGTTGGCTATTAGCCTTGTAGTAGCAGAGGTTGGTTTCACTCGTTGGACATGATCCAATGAAGCTAAAACCAGGATAACTGTATAATAGAAACAGTTGCTTTGAAAATACAACAGCATTGTTGTATTAAACCTAACTATCACTGTCACTTGGGGACAGCACAACAAAGGCAACATCAACATATTCTCATCTTATAAAGTTGATGTGATTCGCATTCATTTGGACTCTTATTTGTTTCCACATGATGAATTGAAGTCCAGTATTCACTTTTTTTTTAGCTCTGTTTTGCTTCCCATTAACTCCCATAAGAAATATCCGACTCCTTAGCTGCTGAATGCTGCACTATGTTCATTAGTCAGCTGCTAACTACCAGTAAAGTTGAGAGCAATAAAACCAAAACAATGAATTGAAAGATGCTAAAATGCTCCGAGAAGAGGAGGGCTAGAGGACTTTATTAGAGCCTTACTTCATTTAAACTCATTTTAAATCAAACAAGTTTCAGACGATCTAGTTTACTTTAGACACTGTGATTTTCTGAAGAAGAGACGAAGGAAGGAAGAGGTGTTGATTATAGGGATTTGGGAAACAGTCAGAGATTGGCAGGTGTGAAAGGAACACCTCTTCAAATATTGATTTCTTCTGCTCCAAAAGCCAAGCTAACGGTGTCAAAGGATAGATATAGTCAATCCTGCTCACTTCCAAGATTGGTGTCAAATAATGAGGTTATTGGGACACACACAGTGAATCTTTTCTCAATGGATTGTCAGCTACGGTGACACTATTGTATCAAATTAGCAAAAGAGCGGATGTTTGTGTCCAAAGAGTTTTAAAACGGTGGGAGTGTGATATTAGCGTGTTGTAAACCTGTGATCTTCAATGCTTTCAGACTGACGCGGCTGATTCTGTGGTTTGTTTTGTCTGAGTGCTGGCCAGTGTTGTTGTTTCACTGGGAATTTGTTTAATGAAAATCAGGGCAAAAGGTGGGAGGCAAATGAAGTAGGTTTGTGTGTGCGCTCGTGGGCTCATGCGTATGTATGTGTGAATCCATGTGTGCAAACTGCAGCAGATAGATTAACGTGTGTCCGGTTCACGCTACAGCAACCCTATGTGCCCACTGCGGGAGGGAAGCAGCAGCAGCGTCACTGCATGACTGAACCATGACAGCATCCAAATAAGTCCAGCCGTGCTCTTTCATTTTCAGGTGAGGTCATGAATCATGGCCTTCACATGATTTAGGATGGCCTCAGGAACTTGTGCATGTGGCTGCCACCGATTCATTGGGGCTTCTTTTGTTAGCCCACAAAATGTAGCCACATTAACAAAAGCTGAGAGCTACAGAGGCTAAAGCCATGCGATGGGCTATTGAGTGTTTATTTGACCGCGAGGGCCATAAACAAATATAGCACTTATAAGTAAAAAAAAAAAAAAAAAAAAGCAAAGCATGCAAGCGCAGTCATTCAGCTAACACAAGAGCTCTGGCTAGTGCATGAATCTGTTGTTGGGATAGCGCTGTGTTTTGTTTGCTCGTAGCCTCAAGTTCTTACAGAAGTGGACTGTTAATGTCAGGTCTAGCCAGTCTAGTGAAGTGTATGCTTTTGAGCTTTCACATTCAATCTAGTAGCAATGCTGAGTGGAGTGTAATTAGTCATTTTGTGTTAGTCAAACACACACACACACAAACACACACACAGCACAGCACAGATTATCACATCTCACTCCAATCCTGCACACACTACATATTAGCAATTCACTGTTCGCACTGTCACCTTATAATGTTCCTGCTGTCCCTTTTGAAATGTTTGAGCAGGTATTCCAAACCTTTCTTCTACAAAATACATATATATAGCACTAATTTGCTTTGCCAGATGGACCTTCCTCATCCTGTCTTGTGCTTCAAATCTCTCTGTTGATTTGTTCCATGTTTAACAAGACCACAATCTTTCCCTACAAAAAGGTAGAGATGGCTACGGTAAGCCAGTGTTTAGTGAGCAGGGCCTATTTACGGCAATCTTGAATTTTTGTAGCAATGCAATGAAGCACCTTGATTTGTCAGGTATTTGATTTGACGGATTAGCCAAAAACAGGCATTCCTAACAGTTTCTCGGTTTATTATTCCGTTAACCCTCATAAAGGATTTTATCCACTTTCCCCACTCGTAATCATGCTTTGGTTGGCAGGGTCGATATTTGTTTTGTCTCTTTTGATACAAAACCGAAATTTACTGAACATAATTTTCAGAAGGCAATATTTTTTTTTAGGTTTAACAGGTTAATGTATAAATGAATATAAATATACATTGAGTTGTAGTTGCTATAATGAGATTCTTGGTGCGATAAGACCTTGATCAAGATCAGGAGCCCATTGACTTTAATTGGAAATGTACTGTCTTGGTACTCGGTCCACAGAAAGGCCATACTGTATGTGAAAAATCACCCTTTTCTGTGGCTGGGGCTCACCTTGGGGTTATCAGTGTCAGGTGCCATCACACTGATGGTAAAACCACGCCTCTAATAAGTTTGATCAAAATCCTGATTTGGGGCTGACGCATCTTCAATCTGTTCTGATCCATACCCACGCATCTGCACGGAAACCCTGAGGGACCCTGAGGAGGGGCTTGTAAATGGGAAAACAAGATGAAACTCCAGTTCGCATGTTCCTTGATATTTTCTAAAAATAGCAAACTCAGTAATGTCATCTCCTGCTATTGCTCATTTCCAGTTTTGATCTTCCTTCAAAGAGTTTTCTGTCGCACGATTGCTGCAGGATATACCAATTACACAGCTGTGCCGTGCTGCGTCTGTGTGGTGTGAGACTGGCAGAGCAGTAGAGTGCGTATGATAAAAAAAAAACTACAATCTGGCATCACTCCTCGTGCTGTGGCTTTGTCGAACCATTAAGAAAAAAAGTGATATCCGATTTACAGTCATCTCACTGTGTAACGGCTACGCTGCCAAACGGAATGTAGTGAGTGTAATATCTGCACGTCTGAGCAGCCTTTTGTGTCAGCTTGTCGCTCCCTCATCAAAGCTTTTAAGCCTGAGAACAAGGTTTTTTTTTGTGAGGAGTCCTAAATTAATGAGCTCACATACAGAAATCCCTCTCCACTTGTGTTACTTATATTAGAAGGCCTCAATCCTCTGCCCCTCTTCTTCTCTCCTTCTGTGGTAGGTGGAAGACATGCAGTCAATATTAGATGTCTCCCAGGCATCCTATAGGTCCATACCCTCCACTGTTTGCCCTCCCTTGTCAACAGCCCCCTTTTTGTTCCTCACACTCTCATTTCCACTTTTCCGTTTCTTATTGCGTTCCCTCTACATCTGTCTCCATCTTTGTCTTTCCCTCGCCGCCCTTTTGTGTTGTTCCTTTAGATAAGACGGTCTCTAGGCTGCCGGTTACATGGGCATTTTTCAGGGTGTTTCTGACATGTCATGTCGCTGACAGCCAAGTGCTCCGGATGTCATTCTGCTCGACTCTCTCCACGCTAGTTAGAGCCTCTCACATCTTGGTGTTTCTTCAACAGTGTAGGCTACCCTCGGGTCGTTTTGTAAAAAGAGGGTCAGAGGCCAGTTGCTGCTATAAGAGTTTAATTATGAATGTTCTGTAGAGGAAGTCATAATGTAAGCTGGACAGGTCTTTTTTTGCATCCGTGTGCAGGAGTGCATGTTTGTGTTAAATGGGGTTTCCAAGTCCCCGCCCCCCCTCCCAATCGTAGCCTTGGGGGTCATCCCCCTGCACAAATCCTGCATTAACATAGAAATCACACTCTGTGGCTGACCTCTCTCTCTCTCTCTCTCTCTCTCTCTCTCTCTCTCTCTCTCTCTCTCTCTCTCTCTCTCTCTCTCTCTCTCTCTCTCTCTCTCTCTCTCTCTCTCTCTCTCTCTCTCTCTCTCTCTCTCTCTCTCTCTCTCTCTCTCTCTCTCTCTCTCTCTCTCTCTCTCTCTCTCTCTCTCTCGCTGTGACCGATTTAATGGAGCTCAGCATCATATGGCGAAGCATTTCATCTGCATCACTCTGGCTAAACGGCCCATCTTTCTCAGTCATATTACAAATCTTATTTTTCTACAGTCAGTCTGTTTTTCCTCTGTTCCTCCCGGCCTCCCCGCTCTTCTGTTGCTTGCTGTCACTCTAATGTTTCCTCTCTCCCTCTCTGCCCTACTCTCTCTCTCTTTCATACACTCCCTCTGTTGGAGCTGTAAAATGAGTCTGATGATTGGATCCAATCCCCATAGAGCATTCATACCTGATACATTTTTACAATACCCCCCTACCCCCCCCCAGCTTTCAGTTGTAGAAACCTTAGCAGAGGCTCAGAAGCAAAGGAATGCTACTTCCTACTGTTCCTTAATCTTGATTTATCTTTCGTGCTCTTACCGTCCGTGTGTACGTGTGACATTCTTGATCATTGTGTGCATTGTGTGGTGTCGAGTGGGAACAGCGTGGTTGGGAGGACGTTCCCTTTAACCTCTGGAGGGAGGGGAGAAACTAACTTTCAGGAGGCAGTAAATCTCTCTGATTAAACCCAGCTCTCTCTGACTGCTCTTTTTGTGTGGGACTAGACTGTGTGTGTTGTCTGTCATCTGAAGGATGCTCACAGACAAAATTAGAAAAAAAAAAATCCTTCGAAAAGCCATGGTAACCCTCCCCCCTCCCTCCCCTCCTCTCAATCTCTGTCACACAGACACACACATACAAACATTACAAGGGAATGTATGGGTTGGAGACGCTCAGTGGAGACTTCAAAAGCAGCCGTAAAAAGGCCAACCTGAAACAGGCCGGTGGCATTTTTCAGTTCCTTTTATACAATTTTTACTGTTTGAATGGACACCCTTAAACTGTTTTCACAGTTTAGTCAAAGTGTGAAAACTAGTAAGTGCACTAGTGTAAGAGAGCAGCTGAAGGCCAGTGATACAGCCCCTTTCAGCTGCAGTAACATTTCCAGGAACCGAGGAAAGTTGTAAAAGTGCCCACAGACTGTAGAATTTCAACCGCAGTCATTAAAGTTCCTGTTTTATTCTGTGATCTTTAGCTTCAGCCTCCGAAACGTTCTCTGCTCCAGAGGATAGTTTGTAAAAAAAAAAAAAAAAAAAAGACTCAATTATTGTTATCTTCACACGGTCATTTTTTTAATATCTTATTTGTCTACTGTGAAATACAAAAACCGTATGCACAATGACACGGTGCACTAAACCCAACCTGGCGACCATCTTAATTAGGTCATTTGTCATTCTCTGTGACTACAGGAACATGTAGACAGATGTAGACGAGCACAGAAAACACACACACATACACAGTGATAAATAACCCTAAGGCCTGATCCAAAACCTCTTCACACACAGATGTTATGTCTGATACTTGACAACAAACAAGCTTCAGGCTCCTTGTTGCCCAGGTGTTACCGTCTCCATTTATGAGAGCCATGTTAGTGTGGATAAAGATCTTACAGTCGGATTGTGTTGCTTGGCAATATGGCAGAAAATGGATGCGTTTCTGCTCTGTCAACCACAAGCTAGTTGTGTGCGTCCTTTTTTTGTTGTTGTTGATGTGTTGCTTTGGTATTGTGTTTATCTGCTGTTTGCCCTGCCCAGCTCCAGGGCAACTGGTATCTGGGAATCCAGACTAGAGAAAGTCAGACCTCATTCGTGGCAGTCTGGACCACCTTACCCTGTGTTTCCTGTGTTATGAGCGGGACAGAATGGACGGAGCCATTTAGACGACAGCTAGCACCTGCTAATTATTATGAAGTGCAGGAAAACATGACTGTTTAAAAGCAACTCCCCTCGGTGATGGCAGTATTACCATCAAAGTTACAGTCCACAGAAGAAATCCTTTTTTTCCACATTGACTTGCGCATGTTTGATATTTATCATAAATTCATACATTGAGGATTTTGACTCTGTTTTAATATAACTTTTCTTCATAGCAGTCTTATTAGACATGTTTTATTGTGAAAGGCAGTTAAATATTGAGACTTGGCCATACTGGGTTCCCATACTGAAATGTCCACTCCTGAGATTGTAGGGGATGACAATACATTACTTTTATTTCCCAAAACTACATACTGCATCTGCTTCTTCTGCTGGGGATTAAATATTTGATGATGACTTTCAAGTGTTTTTTTTTTTTTTTTTCCTGGTCTGAATGTGGATATCAAACAACTTGAAATTACATTTTGGCCACTAATGGCCTTTTCAACCCACATTCAAAGTGTTGTTTGATCATGTGCGTGGGTTTATGAGGATGTGTGTTAACCCGCTAATGGGGAGCTGACATAGGGGTTGTTTTAATTTACTCATATGTGTGTGTATATGTACGTATGTGTGTATGTGTGTGTGGTAATACTGTGTAGGAATCAGATGAAGATAGAAGTGGGTGTTGGCGCCCGGCTGTCAGGTTAAGTGTGTTTTTCATGCAGCTCCCTCTGCCGCTGATTGCTGAGGCCCCCCTCAGCCTAGGGGATTACGACACACACACACACACACACACACAGACACAGGTGCACCCACATTTCTATTCATGCCTGAGGTCAGTTATTCTATCATAGTCTGCAACCCCCCCCGTCACAGACACATGCCGTGTACTGGTTCCCAATGGATCTGTAAACTCAGGCAGCTAATTGAAACGGGAGATAGATAGTAAATCAAAGTGGGATTGCACCAGGCTTTAATCAGACATAGTGATCACACTGTAGTTGGCATGAGGACATCTAGAGAAGCCAGTGAACGTTCACAAAACTTCACATTCACACCCTTGTTTCAGAGATATTTTAGTCTCTTACCGAAAGTTTGAACAAATCATCTATTTGTGCCACAAGAATTGCTTCTTTAAAAAGCCATTATCTTATCCAATAATATTTAGTGTGGGAATCTGAAATACAGGGCTCGTCAGGTCACCCCTGTCCTGTCCACATTATGCCATTGTTCAGTGTGCTTGAGTCAATATGTACCACACAGTGTTTCTAATGCATCAAAATTAACTAACAAGCCCGTTAATTTAACCCTTCGCTAGCCCGCGGATTGAGTTTTTGCAATGACTGGTTCAAATAAACAGCAGGCCACCCCGCATTTGTTTTACATAACGTTTTATATGTTGTCATGTGTGTCGATACTGTTCACCCTCTTCTGACCAATGCATCTACTATTTGGGTAAAGATATTGTGGCTTTCTGATAATGGGCGCAGAGAGTTATCCATCACTGACAGAGCGCTGTTGAGATAATGACCAGCGTTGTTTGAATAGATTATAGGGGAGACCATATTTGGGAGACCAAAATGAGTCCAGATAATTTCAGTGGCACCATTTAGTTAAAATCCACATAATATTTTGAAGTCTCATTCCCTTTCTTGCTGTGAATGAGATGAGAAGATTGTGTTATCCGTACAAAAACTGACATGAGAGTGCTATCAGATAAGCAAACCCTCTCCGGGCTTATCGTCTTATCACCTAACTCTTAGCAAGAAAGCAAATGAGCATATTTAAAAAAAAAAAAAAAAAAAAAAAAAAGTTAAACTATTCTTTTTAATAATGGAAATAGCGTTCTTTGTGTCTCTTTTTTCGTCTCCATGGTAATGTGCTAGAGTTTGGGGTCAGCTCTGCTAAGCTTCTCTCCTCTGCCACCTCCCAGCACTCTTCTTCTCTCTCTCTTTTTCCCACTGTCTCTGTAGCTCTCTCCACCCCATTCTCTTGCGCTCTGATGATGAAGCGCTTTTAGATTTGCCCGTTAATAATGCATGTTTCTGATCCCCATCGCCCGTCATTTTTTCATGTGTTCTCTCTCGCTCTCTTTCTCCTTCGCTCTGCCTCTCCTGCTGGAGATTTCTGATGTCTTGTTGCATTCCCGTCTCCTTTCGTTAACACCCCCCCCCCCCCGCCTTTCCCCTCATCTGTGTCTGCCCTCTCTCTGTTCTCAGTTCAAATGAGATCATTCAATTCAGCTCCATATATTTCAAACCATTCAGTCAATATTCTTCATTTCAGTCGTGTTCAGTTCAGGTGAACAGTCTTCAAACGGTGCTCCCTTCTTTCCTTGCCTCTCTCTATCTACATCATTGCGTTTCCATGGTAACGGGTCACGGCTTGGGCTTGGGTTGGCGTTCCTCCAATCTCTCTCTCTCTCTCTCTCTCTGTGTGTGTGACAGCAGCTACTCACCCACATCACCGCCGGGAGATCAGTGGAAAGACCCCTCTGTCATCTTTTGCATTACCCAATAAGTTCAAACAGCTCGACCTCGCCTTATTAATGGCCGCTCACACGATCCACTGTCTTTCTCCTCCGAGCTAACTATGACCGTAATGGCTTCACGTCTAAATGGGCCGGCGTTCTTTGTCCGTCACATTTGTTTTGCTAATGTGAGATGAATGGAGAGTCTCTCTGGAGATTATGATAATAACATTCACGGACACGAAGTGAAGCCTGTTTAGTGTGTGTGTGTGTGTGGCATGTGTCTGTGTGCGTGGGGTGGGGTGGGATAACCTTTCATTTGTGTGCGTGTCCCCTGCTGGAGGTAAAAGTAATAAAAGTGACTGGAGACATTTTGGTTATTGATTGAAGGCCTTGTGTTCAGCTAGACTGGGTATTCCCTGGAGAGTTGGGAGGTGTGTGTGTGTGTGTGTGTCTTTTTTTTTTTCAACCAAAGACAACAGTTTCAAATATTAAACCTTTACACCACCAGTCATTTAAAGTGAGTGTGTCATTTATCTGCTTGTCCATTTTCTTCCATCTTATCTGATGCTGATTAACCACTGGAAGGACACTGAGCCATGTTTGCATAAATGTAAGCTGTGCAGGTCTTTGACTGAGCATTTCTTTGCCAAATGAGTTGCAATAAAAACATCATAGCTACATAATGTCACAGGGGACAAAAGGAGTAGAAACGCTGCTCTGATAATATTAGATTATTCTTTCATCCTTAAACCTTTATAATAGCATGAGCTTCAGAACCGGTTTTTCTAATTTTAGCTGGAAAACAGCCCCATTAATGCCTCATGTTCTTCTCGCACACGCAGGTTTGAACGACCTTCTGAGGAAGAGACGGTGGCTGAAGTTGAATCCTCACAGGTAAGTGAAAGATTTCTAATGAATCTACTTTGTCTGCTTTACTAATTTAACCATTATTTCACTGTTGGTAACCCCTGATGTCTCGCTGGATGAGGGTGGCGTCCCAGTGATATTCTGTATATGTGCACTCTCTGCTAAATGGTCTTCATCGTATCCGTTTCTGACAGAACCGTAAATATCCTTGCGTTTGAAATGGCACTCGAAAGGCCCTTTTGTGAATTTTCGAATCTTTTCAAACCATGGCTGAATTTCAAATAAGAAATGTCAAGTTAGCATGGATGGAAAGTGCTGAGTGTTAAGGAGTGACTCACAGTGGCAGTGACTGATTTATACCCTTTGCAGTCTTGGCTGTGCCCTCTTGGTATAACTGCAGCATGTACTGTATTCTCACCAGGTGGCAAGTCAACAAACAGTTGCATAGTGCTCGTTGCAACCTCTGTGTGGCTGTTTAGGGGTCACCTTTTTTTCGCTGCTTTTAGTTGCTATGTGAAATTCCCTGATGCAGAAAAATAATGTTAGTGAGTAGATGTGAAAACATTGACAGGCTAGAAGCTGGGAGTGAAATTAACAGTATGGCCACACCCAGCAAGGCGAGAGGTGTTTGAGTGGAAAAATAGGAGCCACATATTCTGGCATCACCTGCTGCTGAACACACACTTCTATCCACACACACACACACACAAAAACAGGGAGAGGATGCAGACAGTGCACAGATGCCATTTAACACACTCAAATGAACAATTTATGAAAAAAAAAAAGAAAAATCCAGTTTCATTTCATATTTTATGCACATCGAGATAAAAATAGAGTCATTTTCCAGAGGTCTAAAAAAAAAAAAGTCTGACTACTGTATTAGACAGTATTTCTGTGTCAATGCTGAGCAGCAACAATATAAAGATTGTGTACTACAGGCCTGTGTGAACATTAATACACACGTGCTGCGTCTGCCTCGTGGAAAACCCATAAAAACATATTTGTCAGCAGGGAGCAATGTCTTCGTAAGTAGAGCAAGCGAGCAAGTGCTGCAGCACAGTATTACATAACACTCCACTACGATATTTCCGCCTCCCATTACTATCATTGGAACCTGAATAGCGCCATAAGAGCACTCCACTATATTGCTCTGATCCATAATTTTAACAGTGAGTCATTATCCTGGCAGTTTATTTTACTGAAAAGACGACATGGACAAGTGGTTTGGATTCAGTTATTGTAGGTCGTGCTGACGGATCTCCTCTCCTCTCACAGTCTTTGCCCTCCTACAGTTCCCTCTTTCCTCCTCTCCATCCTTCTGTTTGAGTAATCCTGATGAACAGATGGGTGGAGGAGAAAAAAAGAAAACACAAAAAGGGTTCATGCCAGCTTGTTGCGCTGCTATAACACCGTCAATCAGTCCCCCCTCCGCCCCCCCTCTCACCTCCTGCCCCTTTCCAATCATGCCCTGTTCTCGCCTGTCAACATTTCAGCCTGCTCTACCTCCGCTCCGTCCTTTATCATTACGTGCTTATATTTGCACCGCCCGACCCTGATGGCGTTTGTCGCTCAGTCCATCGATCGATCTGACCATCTGTCTGTCTGGCCATCCATCACGACCAGCAGCCACTGCCCAGACTGCCACGGAATGAACTTTGATACTCTCCAGACAACACAACATTACCAGGGTTGACACTCCATGAGAAATAAAACCTGAAAAATGAGCCTCCTGTTCAACAGCTTTGGAAAGGTACGATGAACCTTCTACAAGCGAGGTCTCCAGAGATGGATCAGGCCTAGTAATATGCAAAAGGATCTTGTGGGAACTTCAGCCATAAAAGTTGCAACACTCTCTCTCTCTTTCTCTTTCCCTCTCAGAGACGTGCGCAGTAACTCGTGTCGTAGTAAAGCCCAGAGTCACGTACCGAGGACACGTGCATCTATCTGCACATCAATACATTTTACCTAGCAATAGCACCCAGGAATACCAATGAGACTTGGCCCTCTTACAAGCCCGGCTGGATTTATGTAGCCACTGTCACATTGTCACATTGTATTAGAATGAAACTGACTATTGATTTTAGGTCCTTTTTTAAATTTTTTTTTATCATAACACGCGTCGTCTTTGTCCGCTTCATTCCAAGCACGCCTTTTGCAGCAGCTCGGCAACCAATCTCTGTCATCTGGTTTCTCCCTTGATCCCGATTTAGATTTTAAATAGATGGCTTGGAAACTGAAAACAACCAGATTGGCTAGATGAGTAAATAGAGAGGAATACAGTAATTGGATGGAGGGTTTGGAAGCCAAAGAGAGCTGACTGGATAGGCAATAAATGTCATTAAATACAAGGCTATGGAGAAATAATATGAGTGTGAGTGTGTGTGTGTGTGTGTGTGTGTGTGTGTGTGTGTGTGGAGCTGCATTTCTTGTAAATCCTGTTATTAAATGATGTTTTTTATTTAAAGCATTGATTATTACTTGAATCAGCATGAGCCACTTATTTTCTACACTCTTCATTGAGTATGTATGACCATATGGGCTATAAAATGATTAGCCACGGGCCACCTTTGTTACACACCAAGATACATTTTTAAAGGATATTATATCTGCCTTGGTTTTCCTTCATTTTTGTATCATTTTACTTTTATATATGCACAAATTTACACAAACACAATCACACGGAGAAACACGTTCCCTTATGGATTTAACCAGCATGTCCCTCTTCTCTGGCTGAGCCCACAGCTTTTGATGAGATGACCTTAGACAGGCGAGACGTGCACGCGCACACACACGCACACACACACACACACACACATGCACGCACACGGGCACACACCCAACACCCAGCCAAGCCCCCGGCAGCCGACAAACCGGTCCATACGCCTGGTAAAATGTGTGCAATTGTCCAAATATCACAGCACTGTAATTGGACATCAGATGAAGCGAATTTTAATGGCAGCTATCACTAATGGCTTTTGATGAGTTACACATGAATGGGTGCAGTGCTTTGTTTTTCAGCAATTATCATTTTCCATAGCCTCTCCGGTCTAATCGTGTACTCTTCTGGAGGCCTTCAACACAACCACAACCTGCAGTTTGAGAGGATAGATCATACTGAAGGTTGATTTCCTACATTTCAAATACAATACAAGTCAGTATTTTTGTTGTCCGTGGTTTAAAATAGGTGAAGCACACTCAAAAAGCCTTTTCTTTTCAAAGCAGGTGTTCATTTTTTCCCCACTAGGCCAACACGGCAGCTAGTGTTAACAGTCCTTTATCAGGCAGCGGGTGTGACACCTCCTCTGTCTGAGCTGTCCTACCCTTCCCGTTTTTTCTCACCTTCTGACAGAGGATCGCTCCGTTACCTGATTGTGCCCGGAGCAAAGCTGTTAAGATTCAGTTCACAGAGAGGCAGGGATGCTCGCCTTCCCTGAATAGGAAGAAAAGGAGAAAGGAAATGACAATAACTCTTTTTGTGTGTGTGTCAGGGTCGAGCTATTCATATCAGGGATTCAAGAAAGCGTGGAGATGCATGGGAATTCACTGCAGCAGGGTTAAATATTGAGTTGGATTATAAACTATACTATATTTGAGTTAGCACCATTGCACGAGTATCGAAAAGTACAACTGCTTTTCTATCATTTCTCTTATGCAGTACAGATCTATACCTAGTCTTTTATAACTCGAAGTGTCACCTTGTGCCCTAGAACACCCCTGCCGTTTCAGTGTTATCCCGGTGGTAAACAACATGAAGGACAATAGCCCCCGTGGGGTGGTTTGTAGAGGTGCGGATGGGGGAGAGGCACGGCCTGGCGCATGCTGACCATCAGCACTTCACAAAGCCTCAGAGAAAAGCAGGCGCTGGGGGATTCTGCGGATGGTGCTAGAACAACTGACCCCAAAAAAGGGAAGGCCCTGCGTGTTTGTGTGTGTGCAAAAAGAGGCTGAGAGAGTTTGTTTTGATTAGGTGGCTGTGTGTGATCCGGTTTGGAGACAAAGAGGCTGCCAGTTCTGTGTTTTCATTGCAAAGAAGTGGTGTTAGTGTAGGGAAAGCTCCTCTTACAATAACTTCCAACGTAGTGGGCAGCTTCTGTTGAAGTCAACAGTTAAATCATGACGCTTTCCAAAAAAAAAAAAAAAAAAAAGTCAAGCAGTTGTCACTCGCAGCTGGAGAGTTGCTGGTTCCACTTTCGGGCAAAGGCAGTTGAAGTGCTATTTAGCAACCGTCAAGTGTACAAGAATGTAGTGGCCAAGAGTGTAACATTTCCCTGGAAAGAACACCAGTAACACAAGTATTCCATTACCTCATCCTCACTACTACTTTATTGTCTCTCTTACAACAAACTCCACACCTCTCCTCTGCATTTCCCAGTCTCAAGTATTTGTTTGACACAAAATACACCCTGTACGACACCCTGCATAGCTTCACTTTAGCTTGAGAGCGAGTGCTTTACCGCCTTACCTTCCAAGGGAACGAACCGCGCAACAGTATCCATCTATTGTCTGCACTCTAAATGTTGCTTTAGTAAATAATACTTAACCCTGTAAAAAGATATGAAACGTGCATGAATAGCGCCACATCTCTTAAAGTGGATTAGCCAGGCAGCGCCGCCTCTTGTTTTCCTTCCAGATCGAAAAGTGCTTTGGCCCAAAGAAGTCGGGCCATTTTCTCACCTTACAATGGGCTTTGTTGATGGCAGACTTGGCCGCCTGACGCAGGTTCGTCAAGGAGGGAGAGAGGAAGAGAGATGGGGGGGCGACAAGGGACGGAGCCAGTAAAGTTATCAAATGGACAGACACATTGGGGCGTTCTGTCTCAGGGTCAGCTGCTTCCTCCAGAGGGCTGTTAAATTAAAACAGTGTTTTAAAAATGAAAAACAATCTCCGTAAACACATATCACATGACCATTCACGTACACTGGGCGTGCGTGTTGCCAGTGTAAACAGGAAACGGATCGTCTACTCTGTAGTTGGTCAGTTGCGAGGAACAGCAAAGGAAGTTGCAGTGTTAAAATGCAGAATTTCACTGCACAACAGCTGCTAGCAAAGAAAACAGGGTCAGCAATACTTGAGTAAGTCGCTATTCATGTTGCATTCACTACTGGTAGTCTTGACTGATAAGACCCAAACCAGTGGAGCAAATGTGGGTGTCTGTTTGCAAGGGCCCTTTTTTTGGGGGGGGGGTCCAAAGGTCTCCTGCGTCGTCCAGTGTGAAAAAGCAACCCCAGAGTTTTCAAACTAAAACGAGGGCCAGCAGCGTTTCCGAAATTCTCCGTTTTAGAGGCTCAAAAACTCAGTAAGAAAAAACAAAACAGCGTAGATACAGCAAAAGTGATGTTACGTAGTAGTGCGGCCGTAGTCTCCCGGTGCGATCTTCTTGGTATCCACTGGCAGTGCTTTACATTCCTTCTCTCTTTGTGTTCAGCTCCAAGCTCAGCCCATGTCTGAGGAAAAAGTCTCAGCTCTAATGAACTCACTGTGTGCTGCCTCGCCCAGAAACAAACAACAGTCAAAGTTAGCAAACTAGCTGGTGCAGGTAGTTGAGAATTTGGCAGCTAAAGAGCCAGATTTGTATCATTGGTTTCCACAACAGCGTGAGACAGTTAGCTAGAAGTCCTAACCTCAGGTGTTTGTCATATGTGTCATATCAGCAGTGGTCTTTGTGTGTGGTCTGCACTCAGTGCTAACATGTATTTGTTTACATTTTTCTTCCCCACCATCTGCTCAGTTTCAGGGAGTGCGGCTTCTCGTTTCAGCTACTTGGTATCATTTCCGTTCAGCAAAGAAGCTCGAATGCGCATCCCCCCCCCCCCCGTGGAAACACGCAGCAGAACAGCACATGTGTAAAGTGCGCTTTTCTAAAATGTCAGCGGTGGAGTGGTCGTTACGGTTATGTTCACATTTATGCTGCAGTTCCTCTCCATGTGTTTGTGGGGACTCTCCGGGCTCAGAAGCTCCTATTCTAGTGACCTGGTTACTGGAGACGGTCAAATTGTTAGACGGCAACTGCAGACCAGTGTAGTCCGGGCAGATTCTTATGATTCATGTTGCTTTGAACGAGAAGATAATTGTCTGCAAATTCTATTATGCATAACTCATTGTGGCATCAGTGTTTTCATGTACAAAGAGTGATCAGTGTGTGTGTGTGCCGAGATGCAACAAAAAGCACACACACTCCAGTCTAGTCTAGCTGAAAGCAGTGCAACTCAGTCTATTGTCTCCAAAATATCTCTGTCACCGTGATGTGATGTGACTGCAGATGACTGTGTTTTCATCCCTCCTCCCTAATTCTCTCCCTGCCTCCCCTTTGCCTCGTCCCTCATCCGTCTAGTCAGGCTGTCATCCCTCAGCGTCTCTCAGTGTGACTGAAGGCTGTGGAGTGACCAACTTAGCACATTGCTTCAGGGTTTTGCGAAACTGAAGGGCAGGGGAGACTGTTAGGTTTGTGTCAGCGAACTTCACGTCATTCTTTGTTATTGTTATTGGGAAACGCGAGATCTGGGTATAGTGACCGCTTTTATCCGTGCAGAGCAAAAAATCAGGGGTTCAGTGTTTTGGTCAGACTCTCACGGAATTGCTCGTGACTAATCATATTTTCCAAAATGTCAAAATCTATTCCTGTATTCTGTGATGAGACAGGATCCGGTGTTTGCGGTTTCAAATGTAAAGAGAAGCTGTGTGCATGAGATAAGTAACGGGAAGGTTGTTTAAATCGAAAGGAAACAGATAAAAGTATGTGGTTACATAGCAGTACAAAACGCCATATCTGTCAAATCCTTTCAAACAACTAACAGAAAGGCGCACTCGTGTCCAACAAAAGCTTCCTTTTACAGCTCTGGTTTCTTTAAACACAGACACCGTCACACGTACAGCACAATGAAATATAAGTATTTCATGGTTTGACTCAGGTTCAATAGCCCCTCAGTTGTTTAATGTTCATCTTCAGTCCACATGCACAAAGGGAATAGATCCAGGCAACAGGAAAGGTCAGTGTGTGGTGTGAACAGGCACACAAAGTGGATTAACCCCTGAATTACATTTTTATAGGCCTGCACTTATGTAATGGTAGTGTGCGGCAGTGGTCAGGCTTTCTGTGAGGAACTGTGGACTATCGATTCATCCATTAATGAAGACTCCTAGTATATCACTGCAAACTCACATCAGACATCATCTGGGAGAATGTTATGAGTAAATGAAGGCTTGCATTGACTTCCTGAGGGCAGAGATGTAGGATGGGCAAGCCATTACGATCCATTAACATGTCCTTTTAAAAAGATACACTGAACACCTTCCCGATCACTCTGCAAGAGATGAGTGTCAGCTACAGTAAATGCTCTAAATGTACCGTAACCTTGAAGACCTCATGGGCTCGGTTTAAGGATGATTTGCAAAACACAAAATGACTAAGTGAAATAGAAGAAGGGAGGCAGGAAGTGAAAGAAGGAGAAATACAGGGATATAGTTGTCGAGACGGAAAGGCAGGGCTGCAGGGCGGCGTGTTGACCTCTGGGCTTTGACCCCTGAGTCAGTGAGAAGAAGGCAGGGGAGGATGAGAGATGTCCTGCCCACTAGCAAAAGTCATCCCACTCGTCTTCCTTTGAGTCTTCTTTGTCATCATCATCTTCCGGTTCTCGTCTGTGCCCTGCGAGAAAATGAGCAATGGGAAATTATTTTGTTCACATTGCGCTTTAGGATGAATGTCGGGCTGTGTGTGTGTGTGTGTGTGTGTGTGTGTGTGTGTGTGTGTGTGTGTGTGTGTGTGTGTGTGTGTGTGTGTGTGTGTGTGTGTGTGTGTGTGTGTGTGTATAATTTGTGCTTCTGTGACACCCATATTGCTGCCAGAGAAATGTCTTCCTGCCCACTGCACAGTACAGGCTCGTAGCATCGCCTTGAACTATGGTAAATTCACTCAACAGGCTTCAAAAACACATTAACACTTTTTTTATTTATTTATTTATTTATTTTGACCGTGCTACAACAGGTACGAAAGAGTGTTTGTCCTCGCTTAAAGGTTAAAGGTTCAGTGTTATGCTGTATGATCATGCAAATTTGAAAAGGTGCTGATGTATTTCCGACGCCAATGTCTGAACAATTTATGCCTCTTAACACAGTGACATTCTCGCTGTTGAAATATGGAGATGTCGACATTTGCACATGGCAGCTAATTTTATGTCTGTGTGTCTGTTTTCTGTTTGTGTCTGTGTGTTTCGTGCTGTGTTTTTAACCCTTAATCCCCCCCCCCCGCCTCTCTGGAGATGTGAACCAGGTCAGACATTAAAACCGAGACACAGGATAAGAACAGATGACAGAGATGCATGCTGGGGGATTTTTTTTTATTTATTTTTTTTTTACGTTTATATATCAAATATGGTGTTAAATAGATTGTTTAATTCCCTTATTTTCTTTTTTGGTGAAGGGTTAGATTAGATGATTGAAACTTATCACAAAGATTGTAAACAGGGAAAGAGCGCTATAGTAGCCTGGCTAATTAAAAATGGCTGGCCAGTCCAAAAGTATCAAAATCAGCTGACCAGCCCATGAAAATCTCACCAATAAACATGTTTTATCGTGTTTGTTTAATCCATACAAAGCCCAAAGTGTAACAGACTCAATTCTCCTCCAGAAAACGAACAGACACATTCCCCAAAACTTTGAACTTTTGCTTTAAGGGTAATTTTACAAATCAGTGATTTAAATCACAATGTTTCCTTTGATAGGAACCATTTGAGGCAATGTCTCCTTTATAGTAGCGCCTGACCACATTTAGGCTATCATATATTTGTCGCTAGATGACGTCATGCGCTAATATTTCCATATTTCCGAAAACCTTGAAATAAGTCAGCATCTTTGCACCTCGTCCTGAATTCAATGGCTTTTTTTTTTTGGGTGAGATGCCTGAAATAAGGCCTGTGGTGACGTTTTCAGGTTTTATTCTACAACATAAAATCAGTCTGTAAATACCCCAGCTGTGATTTTTTTTTTTAAGCTCTTACGAGTCTTAAAAAAGATGGTTGCTAATAAGTGTCTAAATGAGACAGAGGTTGTTTGGGACATTAAATATCGTCATACCAAACATGAACACAGATCCACTCAACAGTGCACCTTCATAACCGTGTTGTGTTCATACTCACGCTCTTGCTAAATTTCTAGGAAAGGTTTCTGTAGAAGACCGAAAACCGAATGACAAGGTGGAAGCTTAGTGGTGGTGACTACGCAATGTGACCGTGGTGTAGTTCGTTTATAGCCTGACATTAGCTTTTTACTTCTGGCAACTGTCCTTAGGCTTCAAAAATCAAATATGTGGTGTTAATTTCTAAGGATTATCTTGCTGAACAAAATCTGTTCATCAAAGAGCTTCTTCTTTTCTGCAATAATCCAAAAGCTAATTCTATGCAGAGGACTATATAGTGAGCACATCGGTGAAATGGAAAAACACTTTCTGACACTACTCAGGTAATTTTCTCCACACTTTTGCTCCGTCTCTCAGCACGAGCGCAATGCATGATGGTATTGCTTGGTTAGCGACCATCGGTTGTACACTGCTTTTCATGATGCACTGTGGGAAACTATGAGTATATACTGTATATAGGGTATAATAATTCTCATTATACATTCGGACAGCACCACAAAATGGCGAACTCACCATATAGTGGACTATAAAGGGAGTGGTGAGTGATTTTGGAACTCCCAAAAATTTGATTGGCCAATAAAAATATGTCATCCCTGCAGCACTCTATTCTGCCTTGTGTCAGATGCATAGGTCAGACGTGTCAGCCCTTTACATCAGTCTGCTTCTCTCCTACTCACTGTGCTCACATACAGAATTCCCAATCAAGCTGTTCTCATATACATCATGTTTTTGTTTTTTTCTGTTGTCGGATGACGGAACAAGTATGAAATAGTGACTAAAGCGCGGCCAATTAAGATGTTAACCAGCTGCTCTGCAGTGCTAAAGAAAGTTAAAAGCAAAAGAATACCCCTCTTATTTTATCCGTCACACGTTGCACAGCTTGCACATGCGCAGCTCGTTCAAGTCTACGACAGCTGCCATGCGAAACAGACGTAGACACAGACAGGTGGACGTTTGCGTTTGTTGTTACGTGCTTTTTTAATTAATTTTTTTAAGTTGCTAAAAGGGGTCTGAAAAGTTGCTAAAGTTGGCAACACTGTATATTTGGGTTGTGACGTTGTGACCATCAATCTAGAATGAATTTGAACTAAAATGGTACTTTGAACGCAGCCCATGTTTTCTAAACATTTCCAAACCTCTTTGTAGGATTTAAGTTCTGTTGATTCTGGTGCCTCTGCTGCTTTTCTTACTCTTTATACTCTTATTGACAATAATGTTACTGTGGTTACATTTTACAAACTCATCAAACAACCTTACATTTATGAAAGATTTGTGGTGTTGATTCCAAAATACTTCATTTCGTTTGGTGTCATGATTATCTTTTCAAGGCTCACTAGTTTTCTGTATTTGACAGTACAAGGAGAACAGTATCCTCTGTTACTGACAGGGCGACAGGCCAATGCACTGGAGGTCAACACACTGTTCCATGTGGAAATTTCTGAATTGTACAGATCATTACAAATCAAATAGTTGCCCCTTGTTTGAGCAGTATTTCGAAATAAAACATGACACCACATATTTATCCAAATAGTGTGTATGTTGGCAGATATGTAATGAAAAGTGAGTGAACTTAAGTGTTTTATTGGCAGCATTTTTATATACTTATGTTAGTCTTAATGTTCAATATGGTTGTCTTTTCCGGTGTTTTTACATACTATTATACTTACATTTGATAAATATTTATTGTTCAGCTGTAAAATGGCATTTCTCAGACATGTCTGTGACAAAATACTTGTTAAAAAGTTTGACTGCATATTTTTCATCAGATTTTTATTATTTTCAATAATTATATAGGCCTAAAAAAATTCTGTCAGTCAGGTTCTATTTTAAATCAGAAGACCAGTAAAGTAATTGATGCTGCATTTGAATTTTCACACGTCCCCTATCATCCTCATCTTCCCTCCGGCTGTAGAATTCCTTTTTCCTTTCCTCCCCTCCCCCATCCTCTGTACTTTCTTTGGATGTCTTCATTTTTAACCATTTGCACATTCTCTTGAACTTCCATCATCCGTCTCCCAAAAGTCGCACTTATTCCCAACCAGGTGAATGGGCTTCACTGTCTGTGAGAAAATGGCCTGAGGTCCAGCAAGGCTTAATATGGCCACTGTCGCCATGGGGGAGGCTTCTTCTTCTTTTTTTCTTTTTTTTTTTGCTGCAGCAGCACAGAGCGTTATAGTAATTAATCAGAAGATGGGCCATTACATTTGCATGATATCACATTGCCTTTTCCACAATGTGATTAGAAGATTTAGCATGCATGGCCTTCATCTAATGCATTCAGTTGTGTTGCTCTCTTCTCTCGCTCTTTCTCTCCATCGTCTTCCTTCTCGATTAACTAATGAGAGTAATATCCAATAGGACGTGTCGGCGTAATTAGCTGTGTCCTGGGGTTGTATTAGCTCACACTCTGCCTAGCTCAGCTGGATAAAATCTGACACACTACTTTCTGAGTGTGTGTTCATTACCACACTCTCCCTATGTCATCAGACATGGATCTTCTCCAGCAGAGTAGAGACTGGCCTGTGTTTAGCAGTGAGCCTGATAATTTCACCTTTGAAATGCCTCTGAACACTTCAACCTCCTGTGTATATGTAGACCTCTGTATGCGCACGTGTGTGTGTGTGTGTCTACAATGTATGTGCAAAGATGCATGTGCGAGTCATGAATAATGAAGATGTCAGGATGGACTGAGCCATGTACCTGACAGCAGCACACGGCTCCACCTTGAATTCCATCTCAGGCTGCTGACAGGAGTTACTATCACCCTTTGGCGACTTTGCTCCGTTCACATAACACCAGGGGAAAAATGTATTTTCTTGAATAAAATTAAACATTAATAGTGGTGCTTGAATCTTGCAAACATTTTAAGACTGTATATCATTAGATATTATGCCCATCTTCCTGAATTAGGCAGGCTAACATGTATATTATATTGTGCAGCAGACAGACATTAATCAAAACCAGCATATGCAGGGGAGGGTCTGAATGCCATTAGGTGCTGTGATATATTACCAATTTGCTAATAAATGAAAGCCTGCAAATGCACGTGACAGAGGCCTATACACACTGAAAGACAGAGGACATAAAAGGGAAAAACAAAGACAGTCAGAATTTTCCAGCTCCCCATGGTGCAGTTTACAAGAGCCCGTTAATGCCAACACGATTTTGTGTGTGTGATGGCTGTACATATTAATCTGCGTCTCTTTGTTATGTTATATTATGCTATAGCGCTTGTGGGTGTGCACTCATGTGTAACTCGATTCATATAACACACTGCACTGGCAAGAATATTTTGGCCCCCCCCACTGATGTGCATTTGTGCGTGCACGTGCCAATCTGTGCGCAGGCTATATCTGCGGCGGAGCTGTAATTGTTCCGGCCGAGTGCACTCACATGCCATATGTTTACAGGCAGACACGTGGTGTCAGGCGGGACACCTCAGCGGTGCACACGGGATGTTCCAGTAAGCAGTTGGCCATCTTTGTCAATAACAATGCCAATGTGAACACAGCTAGCACCAAATATCTCCACAGAGGCTTCCTAAACACACGAGTGTGTGTCTTCTCTCAATCTAAGGTGCAATGGATGTTGGCAGCTCCCACACATAAAAAGCCTAGTATTACAAAATGAAGTGTGCTTGAGTCTAAACTAATGCTTATGTGAAGCTGCTGTGTCTCTATATATGTTCTCCAACACTCGAAGGTAAATAACGGGAGATGGACAGATAAGTGCACAGTGCATAGGTTCTTCAAATAAAGACTGAAATCAAGTTTGTTTTGACTTCTCCTCCTGCCAAAGTCTATATGTTGGCAGAATGACAGGCTATCTAACTGACAAGCCACTTGCAATGCTCTACTTAAACACCCTGCTTTGGATGTTGGACCCTGTGAATGTCAGTAAACTGCATAGAAAAAGGCGACAAAGTGAAGTTTCCATTGCAGTTCAGACTAAATATTTATATCTCTGTACCCTTGTCTGTCATTTTTATGGACTAATATTGTATACACATTGCACTTACACCCCTTTTAACACCCTTGCAACTATGTATGTGTGTGTGTGTGAGAGTATACTTTACCAAAAATAACCCATATAGTAAAATGTTTTGTTTTTTTTTTAATAATTTTTTCTACCACTGTTGTGTGGATCCAGACTTCTTCACCGTGTTGACCACCTGAACTGCTGTTGAACCTGGATAAGAAGGTTTTCACCATGACGCACCCATCCATGGACTGGAATAGGAAGTGGACGCCTGGCTTCGGAGCTGTGCTGCTCATACTCTTGAGTCGCATGACATCAGCGCTAGAGGTGCCTCTAGATCGTAAGTATCTTCTTTACCGATATCACGTTTATACATAGTAATATTGCAATACAGGACATGGTATTCCACTTCCGTAAATTAAGGAAACTTTTCATGCTCTAATGGAAATTACATTCAGCAGAGCTTAATGAATTATAGCTTCTACGAGCCGCAAAAAAAAGCTTTAGATGAGCTCCACTCGGCAGTTCTTGTAATTCATATTTGCATGTTTCAGCATGGAGTTGTGGTTTTCAGTTATGAAATGCAATTCAAATTTTGGAGGAACTCTTTTTCCCTTCATATCACATATCCTGTGTTGAAATTGTAATATTTTCAGCTGCCTCTGTTGCATTTATTGCACCTGCCTCACAAAAACTGAAGCAAGTAGGAAAGCTTGTCCTTAACCAAACTTCAGGCAGGCTCAATCAAATGCTTAAAAGTACCTGAAAGCGCAACTATTTCACCTGAACCTGCTGTTTACTCCTTGCAAAAACTAACACCTTTCCTCACTATTCTACTACTACTGTGGTACGGCGTGTCATGGTGGACAAAAAGCTAAAGTACTGGAAGGATGTAAGTTGGCTCAAACACTGCTGTGACTTCTAGTGTGGAGTTTTTGCTCTTAAACTTAAATTGTCTTTGTGTGGGTTTGGGCAATGTTAGATGTGCATGCAGTTATTTTAGCACTGTTACCATATAAAGTGGCTTGCTTGTCTTGGAGTGGTGCTCCATGGTAAGTTGTCTGTCTTCAGATTGGAGTGAGATAGCTATTGTGGCTTTATTGTTTGCAGAGAGAGTTTTCCGCTCCAGACTTGATTGTCAGGTCGGACTGAATGTGAATGTTTGTTGCATGCTGCCTGCGCCTCCTCTGCTTGAATATTGAAGTTCCAGTCTGCAATGCTTACATTGCGCTGTTTGTGCGTGTGTCTCAACTGTGCTTCTACTGATGTATCTCCAGTGCCTCAACCCCCAACTATAACACTACAGTCCCCAAAAGATTACATCTTTGATCCGCGGGAGAACATCGTCATCCACTGTGAGGCCAAGGGGAAGCCAAATCCCAGGTGAGACAATCACTCCTCCCACTGCCACTGGGGCTTGTTTATTAGAACATGTGCAACGTGCAAGAAAAAGTATGCAGGTATCCATCCCAGTTCAACACTGCGTTAGCATATTTCACTGGTTTCCTCTCTGGTTGACATAATATGAGGCACAAAAGCTCCTGAAATGTTATTGTAAAGATACAACCTGAGAGTTTCAGAAATCAAGAGCAAACTGATTTCCATTCAGTTTTATGGTTCCTCTGTGAAATATAGACCTGTTCCTGAGGGCAACTTAACCTGGAGCAGTGTGGAAATATGGATCACCATAGCAACTGTTGTCATGGCGAGCAAATCGCTTGAGAGACACCTGGCAGAGAGAATTAGCCACAGTTTAGATTTTGCCAGCAGTCTCTGAATCAAATGAGTTACAATCAGCCAAACTCCCCGCCATGAAAACAATAATTCAAATCAATCTGCATAATGAAGCAGAATGCATGTTGATGATTTGAACACATGGGTTGTATCGTGTCATTTCCACTCATTTGTATGTTTCCTTGTTGCTGCTGGCCTGGAAAATAAAATGTTATTTATTGTTCCGCTTGATCCTAGCTTTTCATGGACGAGAAATGGAACCCACTTTGACGTCGAGAAAGACTCCAAAGTCCTGATGAAACCCGGTTCAGGAACTCTGGTTATTGACATCAGCGGGGAGAAGGCGGAGGCCTACGAAGGAACGTACCAGTGTACAGCTCACAATGAGCACGGCACCGCGGTTTCCAACAACATTGTCATCAGGCAGTCCAGTAAGACTCCTTCTTATACTCCATTCCATTTTTTTTCCCCCATTTTTGTAAATTAAAACTGATCCTAATGGCTTCAGCACCAACTACAGTTTCATAAGTTATGTTTTACACTTTGTTCAAAACATTTAATGAACATTTATATGATCTTAAGTTCTGGGAAGCCTTCAGAACCTTTGTTTGATGCTTGCGACTCGCAGGGTCCCCCTTGTGGTCGAAGGAAAGAAATGAAGCCATCACCGTGCAGATGGGGGTCTCCCTGGTGCTGCAGTGCCGACCCCCTGCCGGGCTACCCCCTCCTGTCATCTTCTGGATGGATAACAGTGAGTCGTTTGCATGTGTGCATATCTGCGCTCATTATACAAGGACATAAGGATTTAACATTCACAAACAAAAGGATTGTACATTTAAAATATGTATCCAGCATTCTATATCTATTCTATCTTTTTTGCTGCCTTTTTGAACATGACAGTGGATGATGATATAAATCATGAGGTATTTGGATAGATTTGATAAATAGGTGTGGAAAATAGGTGTTTTTACCAACTCATTTACCAATGAAAAAGTAAAGATGTAGTACTTACACCAAGGTCTCACTGCAGTGAAGCTTTTGTGATGACCCTCACTTGTAAGTCACTTTGGATAAAAGCGTCTGCCAAATGAGTAAATGTAAACGTCCTTTTCTAGAAAAACTAAGTCCAACAAGCTCATTACATTGATAAATTGTTCCTTTTTTAGCGTTTTAACACGCCATGTCCTTCAGACTTTCAGAGGCTGCCGCTGGATCAGCGAGTGTCCCAGGCCCTGAACGGAGACTTGTACTTTTCAAATGTTCTCCTAGAAGACACCAGGAGTGACTACATCTGCTATGCTCGCTTCCCCCACACACAGACCATCCAGCAGAAACAGCCCATTTCAGTCACCGTGCTCAACAGTAAGTCAAGACACTGAACAGGCCTATATCAGTTGAAATAAATAAACCATTTTCCCCATGTTTGTGATACATTAGGGTCTTGCATTACTGTGTTGCTTGTGACACAATTTGATATGTTACTCATGCAAAACTGTCTTAGAAGAATTTTGGTTGCTGGTCTTCCTGTATTGTACATTTGCTGTGCTTTAAAAAGCACATATAGCAATATTTGATTTTATAATGGCCATATGTCACCTGTTAGAATGACATAACGGTATTTTATATTATGTTACACCCATAATTTGACAACGCTTTTGCAGCAATGCAAAATTATTCTGTACTTACACTGCACAGTCAAGTGCATTTGTTTAAACACATGGGGGAAAAGTGATTGTAAAATAAAGCATTGCCTGTTTATTTCCTAGTTTTGCATGCTTATGATTTTCTGTTATATTACAGTGGAAACAATGAATGAGACTGTGGCCGCTTTATACAATGTCACTGATTTCTTTAGTGGTGAGTGCTGCTGGTTTATTCCCATTCAGCCCCCCCTCAGTGTGAACCCAGCCCCGTTTTTACTCCCTCGCATAACTGTACCCGACATACACACTCACCTTTAACTTGGTCTCAATCCCCTCCTCTGTGATTATATTAACATGTACTCTTCCATTAGGTGTCTCGCATTTTATCTGATTAGTTTTATGTGGAGTTCATTCTAATGCAAATTATAGGTTTAAGGGTAGAGTGTCAGTCAAACCATTGATTTTGATCAATACAAATAAAACTGAATTGACTGTGATGCATGATACAATATTTATTATAAGACAAAATCAACAGTATCTGTTTATTGCCTGTGTGTAGATAACATTATATCCTAACAAGCTCTGAACTACCTAATACTTTCAAAGCATGCAAACATTACATATCAGCTAAATACATCTCCCCTGGAATCACAAATACCCACACAAATCCAGACTGATTTCTTCATCTGCTCCATCACTGGTTATCCAAGATGGCCACATGTAAACGCAACACATTTGAACACGGCATTGCTCTTCTTCTACCTTCTAAAGTGGAAGAGGCTCATTCATTATATTAGTGACTGTTTTGGCAGAGTAATTAGAAAGAAATCTAGATCCTTCCACGAGGACTTTCTGAGGAATGTGCATACTGTATATATGTGTGTGGCTGGAGGGTTGCTTTCTGCCAAGATCCTCCCACGTTGCCATAGCAACAAACCCATGGCTACCCCTCTCAGGGAGATTCCTCTCGCTCGCTTATTCTGTCAGTGCTCGTACTGTATGAAATGAGGAAAAACAAAGATGTCTTCTTCATGCATTGTGTTGGGTCATCATTCACTCATTTTCTATCCCTTCTATCCACTTTGGCAAATCACTTTTCATAGTGTATATTTGACTCTACCTCTGTCCTTCATGACAATGTGAATTGCTCCCTGAGCTTATAGTTTCACTTCCTATACTCCTCTTGGATAACTCAAACCTCCAAGTCTAAAGTTGCCGCCTGGTTCTGATTTAGTCTTGTGTTCTCGTATGTTCAGACAGCCCAGAGGGGGAGCGTCGCCCTGGTTTCATGACACCTCAGGGTGCCACCAGCACCAAGATGGTTCTGAGAGGGGAGACCCTGGAGCTGGAATGCATTGCTGAGGGCTTGTAAGTTGGCATCTGGAGCGATTTTGCATCACAGTTTCTCTCATCTTAAGAGTTTGTGTTTACTTTATCAAATGTTAGTGATAAACAACGAAAAAAAACCTCTGTGGGAAAGAATGTATTATACATGAATGTGCTTTAATACTAAAAATCAAAATGCAGAAATATCAAACAAACAGAACTGATTTGTAAGGGTTTCTATGATAGGCCTACGCCAGAGATCTCCTGGAAGAAGAATGGAAGTGAAATGCCAAGCAGCAGGATGTCCTTCCGTAACTTCAAGAAAACGTTGAAGATTTCGGATGTGAATGAAGCCGATGCGGGAGACTACCGCTGTACGGCTACAAACAGCCTGGGCACTGCAGACCACGTCATCAAGGTCACTGTCAAAGGTATGCAAATCAGTTCAGGTATTTTCTTTTTGCATTTCTTCATTGCATCATTTTATGCATCACATGTCATTTAATACCGTTGACATTTTTTTGTCCTTGTCCTTTTTAAAGTGCATTAATTCAAGTAGGGATGCACTCAAGTATTATTTTCATTCTCAACTCTCCAATTTGTGTCTTGATTCATCATTTAGTCGATAAAGTGTCAAAAAGTCTGTCTCAAATTACGATAAGTCCAA
The DNA here is from genome assembly GCF_021018895.1 of Seriola aureovittata. Taxonomy (NCBI): domain Eukaryota; kingdom Metazoa; phylum Chordata; class Actinopteri; order Carangiformes; family Carangidae; genus Seriola; species Seriola aureovittata. The sequence goes on from NC_079385.1 coordinate 10,141,194, forward strand.
AGTGATGTTATCAAGTTGCATATTTTGTCTGACACAGCCCAAAAAAAAAAATAAGATGATTAAAATGCAAAGGCCCAGAATACCATTGATGGTAGACTGGGCCAGACCTCTATGGCCATAGACACCAAGTTTCTGGGACAAAGTCATCAGATTACAGGTTAGGGTTTAAATAGGGATTAGGGTTTGGATTAGGGTTAGGGTTAGTTGAAAACCAGGGAATATAAAGATATTCATTCTTGGTTTGCTGGCAAAACAAAGTAATGAACTAAAAGCTTCTAGAGCTGTCGACCCAAGTGTTGATTCACAGTGAGATCGGTAGTACTAGTAACACTTTACGATTACAGGGGAGTGATTAGGTGAAGTAAATCACCTTTATTTGTTTTAGTCTTACAATTACATAAATGCAACCATTCATACCAAGTATATCGTGTAGGCTACGTAAAGTTTATTTTGTCATATTCTCTCAAGGATCTTGCTCTGTATCTTCTTTATTCTTGTTCATCCCCAGCGGCTCCTTTCTGGGTCAGTGCTCCCAGGAACCTGATCCTCGCTCCGAATGAGACTGGCATCCTGACTTGTCGAGTCAATGGAGAACCCAAACCGAAGATTAGCTGGTTTGTGAATGGAGTCCCCATAGAGAGTGAGTGAAAATGAGACCATGCTTTCAAAAATAGAATGTACTACATTACACACACACACACACACACACTTCTGTCTAAAGCACACAGCAGCAACAGAGTGTATAAATTAGATGTGGAGTGGCATTGGGAATTTAATTTTCAGTCCCAACCGTGTTTTTTCCTCCTTTTTGTTGTTTTTTCTTTCCTTCTGCATGGTATTCTATAAAATACATGCTGATTTCTACATACACTGAACTCTTACAGTGCAGTTGAAGTTACCAGAAACATGATGATTAGAGATGTTCTTTCTGTAATTTGATCAATATATTCCGTCTCTGGTCCTGTGCTAGATGCTCCTGAGGACCACAGCCGCAAGGTGGAGGACGACACTGTGATTCTCAGCAACGTGCAGTCAGGATCCAGTGCTGTCTACCAGTGCCATGCGTCCAATGAGTTTGGCTACGTGATGGCGAATGCTTTTGTCAATGTTCTTGGTGAGTTAAAACATGTGTAGATGGAAATGTATTAAATGTTTATGGTACGATTTTGATATGCAGGCCATTGTGAGAGACATATTGAGTGCTGATTTAGATAAACATTTGGCTTCTCCACACAGCTGAACCACCAAGGGTGCTCACTCCACCCAACCGAGTGTACCAGGTCATCACCAACAACCCTGCACTACTTCACTGTTCCTCCTTTGGCTCTCCAATACCGACCATCACATGGTAAGATAACAGATCAGGTTGTCTGTGACATTGAATCCATTTTGTCTTCATTATGAAAAAAATGCGTTATTGTTTCTGTGCAGGTTCAAAGACAGTCAGACCAGTATTAAGAATGGTGACCCATACGTGATCTATGAGAATGGTACACTGGAGATCAACGTGGCCCAGCCACTAAACAGCGGAAAGTACACCTGCATTGCCAGCAACAACCTGGGGATCAAGGAGAACCACGTCTTCCTGGAGGTTAAAGGTCAGATATGGCCCAATCACATTTCAGACAATGAGATTGATGGTTTAACTTTTAGCCTCATGGAATTGATATTTTAGGCCCCTATAGCCATTAAGTCATGTGGCCATCAAGCTGTACTCTGTATTGCCTTTCTCCTCCGTCCTCCAGAGCCCACCCGTATCCTGAGGCAGCCGGAGTACATGATGGTGCAGAAAGGAATGAGCGCTGTGTTCGAGTGCAAAGTCAAACATGACCCTTCCCTTATTCCCACCATGACCTGGCTCAAAGACAGTGGAGAACTGCCAGATGACGAGAGGTACAAGAGACCTTGAGATTGGCACTCACTTAATCTGATTAATTTGTTTAATCACTTCCTCCGCCTGTGGAAAGAATAGGATATAATTTAGGTAAAAAATCTCACATGGTGTAATGCTTTCAGGTTTGAGGTGGACACAGACAGTCTGACCATTAAAGATGTGACAAATGAAGATGAGGGCACCTACACCTGCATCATGAACACAACCCTGGACCAGGACTCAGCCAGCGCTATGCTGACTGTCGTCGGTATGTTCACATCCTAATACGCATGAAAAGGGGTTCATGCGCTCAGCATGTTGACAGGTTATTTTGATTTTGGAAGTCACAGAAGTGACTTTCAGGATCCAACCACGAGTTTATGTTTTTCTCTTCTTCAAAACAATTGAGTGAAACATGGTAAATTACTGTATTGACAGGGGTTTTATGAATGCAAAATAGAAGAAACAAATGAGTCCTTGTGTCGTCTGTCCCGTTTCTGTCAAAAACTTTATTCTGGTTGGTCATGAACTATAACTTCCGTTATATTCTAACAAAGAATCATATTGCTATAGAAATGTTCCTGCTTTTCTGCCGTTTCTAAAATGTCTGTCCCTAACATCTAACCTTCTTCCTGCACTTTACTTTTGCTTCTCGCCGTCACAGAGGCAACTCCTACTCCGGCTATTGCCTACGGTAAACAAACAGTGTAGCATCTTGTGACTTTTCATTGTCTTCAGTCATCAGTTTCGTCTGCAAAACCTTTAGCCTCCATTTTGTCTCGACATTTATTTTGTGTGGTTTGCTCTTGTTCTCTGTGTTACATATTGCATCATTGTTTTCATTTAGCTTTGTTTTAATGTAGAGGACGGTTTTAAAAGTTTGGTTTCACCATGCATGATCACGTCGCACCCACACAGGTGTTTTCACTTAACCTGCCTGATTGGCCTCAGCCCCAACCTGCGCAGAGGTCTAATCAACCACAACTGACAACACCTGAGTTTCCTGATCAAGCTCTTTTTTTACAAACTTCTTCCTGTATATTACTGAATGAAGATAAAAGTAATATCTTTTTTCCCCACAGAGTTCATACAACACTTCCAACGTTTTACTTTTCTGTCATGAAATATTAAAAAAAGTGTAAAAATAAACTAGCCCTGCTTTCAAGGCAGCATACTGTCTGCTTTTGGTTTGTTGCATTGATTCTAATTTTAGATGCACTTTCATGAAAAAAACTAAAAAACCTAATGTTAAATCCCTGACAACAAAAAGCCAATCTTAAGCTCAAAAGCTACAGTATGCTTCAAAGTCTATTACTCCTCATTTACTGCACAACGGTGTGTTTTTAATACTACTGCAAAAAGTGTCAGTAGCAAGTTCTAGATGAGAGCGTTTCAATTTTTTGGGTGTTCCTGAGCTCCTCGTTGTGTTTGCAGAACAACCCGACCCTCCGACCGACCTGGAGCTGACTGACCAGACTGAGAGGAGCGTTCAGCTCACCTGGATCCCTGGAGATGAACACAACAGTCCCACGCAGAGTATGACGTGTTCATCTTTGCTGCTTAGTTGTTTAGTACACTCCATTTGTCCACTGCCGAACTCAAAACGAGACACTGCACAGTCAGTATCAACAAGAACAAATAAATGAATCTCCATGGTAGCTGGCGCAATGAGCCACCATGGCTAGATATACACAGAATTAAATACAGTGACTTAACCCACAGACATTATCTGGGTTTTTTTTTTTTTTTTTTTTTTAATTTTTAATTATCTTCCCCAGGTTTTTTGATCCAATATGAGGATCTGCTCCACATGCCAGGAATTTGGATCAACCTGACAGAAGTTGTCGGCACCAGCACCACAGCACAGTTAAACCTCTCCCCGTACGTCTACTACTCTTTCCGAGTGCTGGCTCAGAATCGTGTGGGCTACAGCCAGCCCAGCCAGCCCTCGCGCCAATACAGGACCAACCCCGCAGGTAGTGAACACGGTCATCTCCCAGAAAATATAATCATGTAGAGTTATGTTGAAAAAGGTATTCAGAGATTAAGCCTTCATTTTTTGGTCGCCCCCCCCTCCCAAGCTCCTGATGAAAATCCATCAGATGTTCATGGAGAAGGAACTGAGCCTGACAACTTGGTCATCTACTGGACAGTAAGCTCTCTTTGAATGGTTTGATTTCTGGTTGCTGTGGGTTGACTGGGAACATAAGTTCTAAGAAGACACACTTTTGGAGTATTTTCATTCATTGTGTCTGAATTTCTCACTGTTCTGTTGTTGCAAACGCACTAATTGATATTACTCTCTGTACAGCCACTGACAGGATTCCAGTCCAACGGGCCTGGTTTGGAGTACAAAGTGCAGTGGAGACAGAAGGACACGGACGAGGATTGGTCATCAGAGAACGTGGTCAACGCCACCCACTTCGTCGTGACTGGAACCCCCACCTTTGTGCCATTCGAAATTAAAGTTCAAGCTGTGAACAACTACGGCAGCGGACCAGACCCTGAAGTAGTGACTGGGTACTCTGGAGAAGACTGTGAGTGAACTGATGATAACACATCATTGGTCAAATTTAGTCAAAATAGGAATATGCTACAAGGTTAAATTCTGCATAAACATTATAGTCGGTTCAGTCAATATGTTGCCGTTTTGTTTCTTCAACCATCATTTGAATCTGATTCTTTTTAGTCTTCTTAACTTTATTAATGACTGGTGTTTTGAAACTCGACGTTAACTAACTGCTTCTGTTTCTTAATGTTTCCCAGTGCCTTCGTCTGCTCCTGACAGTGTGAAGATCATGGTTCATAACAGTATGCTAGCAGAGGTACACTGGGAGCCTGTACCTTCCCCTTCAGTAAGGGGAAAACTACAGGGATACAAGGTATTGTTTGATAAAGGGTTATTGGTCTTTGTTGTTGTTGCTTTGTGTGAGTGACAAAACTCAATTGAAGAGCGCTGAACAAACGTGGAAGCCTTTGCATTTTGTAGCATGCGCACCTACATGCTAAACAAGCCAGCAACACTTAAACTAAAGACTCTCCCCTCTCTTCAACCCCACATGGCCCCCATCAGAGTTTTTTTTTTTTTTTTTTTTACAGACTGAGTGAAAGCACAGTCTATATATCACACACCCCACAAAATGTCTGACTCGTCTATTATCCAATGAGGAGTAGACACATAGAGGCCAGCCTCTCAGGATGTCAAAATAAAAGCTCAAAGCATGAGGCTACAATACAAACTGTGAATGCAACCAACTATACACAGTCAAACGGTACAAGCAAATCAAACTAACCAAAGAAAAACACAAATTTATCAGCTTAGATGAGTGAACACGCGAATTCCATTAAAAGAGAATACTTAGAAACAGGGAATGGGGGAGTGGTTTATTTTGGCATTTCAGTGTTGTAACTTCAGCTTCCTTAGAGGCTGGTCATCTATGTGTCTGCTCCTCATTGGATAATTGATAAAGAGGCAGTCATTTTCAGGTGTGTATATATGGGCAGTGTTTTCACTCATTCTGTAAAATGTTTGCTGAGGGATGTGTGTGTGAGGGAGGGAGATGCAGAGTTTTCACGTCATTATTTAGAGATGGGTGGTCAAGGCTGTGTGAAGCCTTTGAAATGTCTTCCACATTTTGTTGGAAAAAGACTACAAGTTAAGCCAGGTGTACTTCACCAGCTCTCTTATTTTCAGGGAATTCTGTACCTTTTTAAATACATCTAAGTCCGACTGAAGTTTCAAGTGCCGCACTCTGAAGTCAGTTAAATGGCAGCACGTGTCAAATGGTATCACTTGACACACTGTAGGCAGATGTTAATGCAAAAAGCAGAAAAATAATTGGAAAGAGGAAAAATAAACTAAGTTTGACCCCCAGCTGTAGCCCCATTGTGAAAGATGCATTTTCACCATTTACCTTCAATATAAATGGCAATAACATTAAAGGAATTAAACAGACAGTCTGTATTTCGAAATCATCAAATCAGCTCTTAAGCCAGGCTTGAATTAGTCTCGTCATATTAGCTTGAAGGGTATTATCAAGCTCACTCGAGGCAGGTTTTCATGATGAACACTGCGTTTGTGGGGCTTCTTTATGAAAAACCCCTCTGCTCAGCCACCTGAATCTGTGTGCTACAATCTTAGCAGGGCAAACTATAAGGAAAACAAACAGTAAAACAGCAACCCATGAAGACTGCACATTAACTCTTGGTGCGTCTCCTAGGTATACTATCGGCGTGAGCGCGGCTTGGAGGAGACGGAGGCGAACATGGATGAGGAGACGCAGCTTTTGACGTTCAGTGGGAACCGTACCGAGGGGCGTCTGCCAGGCCTCAAGCCTTACAGCCTCTACAGCCTCTTCATCAGGGTCATTAATTACAAAGGAGAAGGGCCTGCGAGCCCCAGCACGACATTTGAGACACCTGAAGGAGGTGTGTTTTCCTGGAGTTGACCGACATGGTTCTAGCGCATCATGCATATTGAAAACTGATGATTTTCTTGTCTTCCCATTAGTTGGCCTCCCAGTAGTTTTTCTAGATATGATCTCACATGCTCACTCACCTTAAACTATTGTAGAGCAGCATTTTAATACATTAAATGTATGTGTGTGTTGTATCCGTTTATTAATACCTACTAGTAATACCGCTGCTGCTGCTGCTAGTACTAGCACTATGATAACACCCTCGCAGTAGTTGCTCCAGTAACCGACCATAAATGCCATAGCAACCACTTAAGCTATGCTAGCAACCACCAAGAGCATCCATGGAGCACAACCCAAACACCCTAGCAAGTATAACACAGTAGTACCACACAGGACACCATACAACTGGTTATGGTGAGATGAAGCTCTGAGCCATTCCTGCAAAACGGTTTGAGAAATGGTTTCTTCAGGCCTCATGTTAACAGCGCGACATCTACTGGTTGGAATGTAACAGACATACAAACATTTCTATATTGCAAATGAAATGTCAATATAAGGGAAACCCTGATTCTATTTCTTTTATTCAAGGCATACCTTTTTTGTAGTAATTGCTGTATTAATCAAGTTAGGACCAACATCTGTGTTTCAACCATCTATCTCTACCCTCATCTGATGGAAAACCCTAGCAATGATGTGAAAAAGCCCTACCAATCATACAGGTCCATGAACCACTATTAACCATTGGTACAGTATGTCCTGTGAATGGTCCTGTTTGCAGCAGGCCCTGACTTTGGTTCTGTTTTTTTTTTTTTTTTTTTTTTTTTTCAGTCCCCGGACCTCCTTCTTTTATGAATGTCATCAACCCCGGTTTGGACTCTCTCACTGTGGTTTGGGGTCCACCAATGAACAACAATGGACGCCTCGCTGGATACACACTGAAATACCAACCAGGTAGGCTTACCAGCTGCCTGACACTCTACCTGTATTCTGCACCAGTATTAAGCAGCATTCGTGGAAAGGGAAAAACTTTTGTTATTTTTCCATTATTGACTTTGTCTCTACAGTCAACATCACCAGTGAACTGGGACCAGTCAAGGTCATGACCTTTCAAGCCAACGAGACCACCATTACCCTGAGCAACCTGAACTCCAGTATGCTGTACAAGTTTTACTTAAGTGCAAAGACAATCAAGGGCTCTGGCCCCATCATCACAGAAGAGGCCTTCACAGTCATGGACACAAGTGAGTCCTGGGTACATAAACTTACAGTTTGAACGTTTAGCTTCATGTGTAGCAAATTACAATCACAACAGGAAGAAAAGGTGAGAATGTTATATCAGCAACCAAAATGAGGAGTGCAGTAGTGAGAATGACAGGGCCCTGACAGAGAGTAGGGATTCCTGTGAAAATTAAAACCACGAGGGTCTACTGCATTCAACCTCTCACACTCCTCTACCTCTATCTCTCTCTCTTCTCTCTGAAGCTCGTACTCAGCCCACTGTAGTGACGGGCAAAGGTAACCCAAGTTTGCCAGTGGAAGTCCCTGCATGCTCATTACAGCATCAGATATAATTAACTTCACTTGGTTATTTGTATTTAACTTACATTTCCCTGCATGTGACTAAGTTGTTTGCAGACTCCCTTTACAGTGGTATGAAAAAGTTTGGGCACCCCTCTGAGGCTGCATAATTTACTCCGTCTTCACAGAAAATGATCACAGTGGCATGCCATTCATTTTCTAAATAAAAGCTGAGTACTGGGGTATTTTCCAGACAAAGATTTTTAGTGTAGCAATATTAAGTTGTATGAAATTGAATCAGATGTGAAAAATAGGCTGTGCAAAAATTTGGGCACCCTTGTCATTTTTTTTATTTGAATACCTGTAACTACTTAGCACTGATTAATTGGAACACAAAATTGGTTTGGTGAGATTAAGCCTTGAACTTCATAGACAGGTGCATCCAATCATGAGAAAAGGTATTTAAGGTGGCCAATTGCAAGTTGTTCTTTTTGACTCTCCTCTGAAGAGTAGCGTGTTATGCATGGCGGCGAAAGAGCACAGCATTCCAAGAAAAACACTTGCTACCCACAGTAAAATTCGGTGGAGGTTCCATCATGCTGTGTGGCCAGTGCCGTTACTGGGAATCTTGTTAAAGTTGGGGGTCGCATGGATTCCACTCAATATCAGCAGATTCTTGAGAACAATGTTCAAGAGTCAGTCACAAAATTGAAGTTAGGCCGACCCAAAACACTGCTCAAAATCTACTCAGGCATTCGTGCAGAGGAACAAGTACAATGTTCTGGAATGGCCATCCCAGTCCCCAGACCTGAATATCATTGAAAATCTGTGGGATGATTTGAAGCGGGCTGTCCATGCACGGCAACCATCAAACCTAACTGAACTGGAGATGTTTTGTAAGGAGGAATGGTCCAAAATACCTTCATCCAGAATCCAGACACTCATTAGAGGCTATAGGAAGCGTCTAGACGCTGTTATTTTTGTAAAAGGAGGCTCGACTGAATAATATACTATACTATACTAATAATTGATGTGATTTTTCTGCTGGGGTGCCCAAATTTATGCACCTGTCAAATTTTGTTTTGATGCATATTGCACATTTTCTGTTAATCCAATAAACCTAATTTGACTATTGAAATATTGCTGTGTCCATCAGTTATTTGATTGATCAAAATGAAATTGCGGATCCAAACACCCAATGATTTATAAATGAAAATAATGGAAATTGTCAGGGGTGCCTAAACTTTTTCATACCACTGTATGTGAATAAGTAGGATTTAAGTGTGACAGACTTCCATGGCATCTGCAAGCAGTGATGCTTGTGTCCTATCCGGATAGAATAGACTGTATTTATTGTAACAGTCTAAAATATAGGATTTTTTATTCATTAAAATTAGATGTGCTTGCAGTCCTTTTGTTTTTACATGAAATGAACATGTTTTCATTAGACCTCTCGCATGCTGCTTGTGAAAGCGTTTGTAGCTGACGTAGCACTAACTCATTTCATTTACCTGCTGATGCATTACACTGATGGATTGTGCATAGAGTTTGATTTGAACCAAATAATATACATGCTGTAATTCAGTTTTATCATTTTTTTTTTGGGGGGGGGGTATAACACTGAACCAGGTGCTGAATTTAACTTTGAACCTCAGGATTTAGAGGCGTTGTGTTTTCACTCGGCATGTTGTGCACGGCTCTGCAGTTGGCTATTGTGATCTGTACATGTGTTGTCTCACTCTTTTCCATGTTCTTTCAGGCCCCACAGAGCCCCCTCACCCAACTTCCCCCATCACTCAGTCTCTGCATCCCCCGATTCACAAGGGTACAAGCACTCCCTGTGTCCCCCACTACTGTAGCTCCCCAGATATCTACCTACACAGTCATTGCAGCAGAAATGATCCATCTCGGCGAATGTTTAAATCGAGCACCAAAAAAGGGAAAAAAAAAAAAAGGTCAAAATGAGGACAATGATACACACTCTCAGGAACCAACTCTTATTAGTTGAGATATTATGATGATACTTTCAGAATATTTTACTATTTCCACTTATTGTAAGTTCAGAAAGGATTCATTTGCTACATTTCTCTCACCTGAGTGCTGCTTGTTTTAAGAGGACTACTATACAGTAAAATTGAAGTCCTCACTGAGATGGGCATTTCTGTTGCAACTATACTTTATAAGTGTTCTATTTTTGTATGTCTAAGACTACTCTAATGGTTCTCTTGTTATGTAACAAAAATGATGTAGCCCTTTTGTTACAACTGACGGTATATACAAGGTGGCAATGGAAACTTTAAGCTGTGGCTTATTCTCTAACTGGTAAAACAGATGCTGGGGTCCTTTTGTAATTCTTGACTTGAATTCAGCTGCTACAGCAGTTTATGAATTTTTGTTTTCCTATAATAATGAATTAATTTCCAGGAATGATTGCTCATATTTCATGTCAAAATAAAACTGGAGGGAACTGTTATGTCCTACACACTGGCATATTGTCAAAGCGAGATGTTATGGACGTTTATTTGATATTTTAGCACTGTAGCCATATTTGAAAGGTTTTATTCCGCATTAAGTTTCTTTTTTTGAAAATTCAGGTGACGTTGTGAATTGGTATGTTTCTCATTTTGAATAAACACTTTTTTCTCCCTTGTGTGCTCAGCGCCTCCTGTAGGCCCTGCGTTTGGCACAGTTAACACGTCTATATTGGAGGATGGTGCGGTGATCAGTTGGGAATACTTTGGACACCATAAGAATGTATATGTGGAATATATTGTAGAAAACAGTAAGGCTTCACTCTGTATTCCAGTCATCTCCGCACTTAACATTTAATCGACCTGATCATTAACAATGATTTTAACTTTCAAACTGGTGACTAAATATCATTATGCAAATAATGATTTTTATTTATTTATTTTTTCCCGAAAACCTCTTTTCCCCTGATTTTCATTCCTCTCCATCCACAACTCCAATTCTAGGTAAAGAGGACTGGAAAAAGGAGTTGGTAAACGGTTCGCACTCACATATGATAAAAGGTTTAAAACCGGGGACGACCTATAAGGTGCGTCTGGTAGCTAGAGACCCGGTTGACCCGACGGTCCACAGCACAGGCGAAGTGGACGTTACGGTGCCAGGTGAGGCGGCATGCCTCAGGATAGATGGTCTTCGTGTTTAATTTTTTTTTTTGCCTGTCTCATTTTTGTGTCGGAACTGTCTCGTCATCAGACATGCAGTGATACATTCAGACATGAATGTATGGTAGTATAGTTTCCTAGATAGTGTACAAGCATGGTAGAAGTTGCCATCAAGTTGGTGCGATGCATGCCACTTAAAAACATCACTAAGAGGTCCATTATTTTTCTAATGTTCGTTTTTTCTTTTTCATGTTTTCAGTGCCTGAATGTTCATTGCATATTAACCCGTTTTTAAAAAAAAAAAATCCATTTCAGTATTTACAGCCTCTGATAATCTCACATTCCTCCATCTGAACAGCCTGGATTTAAATTTGGACTGACACCTAAGCTTACTGTGTGTCTCCATCTTTCTGTCCCTTCCTCTTTTTCTGTATGTCCAGCCGCACCCAACCGGCAGGTAGACATTGCCACCCAGGGCTGGTTTATTGGACTGATGTGTGCCATCGCTCTTCTCATCTTGGTCCTTCTCATTGTGTGCTTCATCAAGAGGAACAAGGGTGGCAAATATCCAGGTAATGCACATAATTAGTGTGTAATGTAATTTCAAGCATTTTTACATGGATGGATGCGGCATTTTAAAAAAACAAACAAACTGTGTAATCCGCAGTGAAAGAGAAAGAAGATGCTCACCAAGACCCTGAGATCCAGCCCATGAAGGAGGATGATGGGACATTTGGAGAATACAGGTGATAAATAAAAACGAGGCATTCTTTAAGTCCGAAAAGTCTAACCACATGGCTTACAGCATCTTTTCCTCGTTCATTGTTTCCTGACTTGACTATTTGTATATAGAACATTTTACCAGGCCGCAGAGACACTCTCCCCACCAGACTCCATTACCAAACACTCCATAGAGGCAAGGCAAAATCCACACCGTCTATGCTGATCCTTATAACGACCAACTCACATTGTAACCTGGCCTTCTAATCAACAAAAACTTTATACAGCGCAAAATATGTCCACGTTAACAAGTAATCCCATCTCCTGCAAAGTCAACTCTATACTACCTCAAAATAAGTGGGAAAATTTTCCACTAGTTTATAGTTTTTCATCACATTTTCACCATTTTTCTAGCAATATTAATTCTAATTTTAACAATTCTCCATTTAATAATATAGGATAATATATAGGATGTTTTTTGTTTTTTTTAGTTATTAATGTGGATGCCATTGTGCTTTAAGTGTTTCCATGTACATGCTTTGCCTTGTAAAACTGTGAAATCATTGTCTATGAAAAGCTCATAAAAGACTAGACTCATTATGGCTCATGAATTGCTTTTCATGTGTCCCTCCATTTTTATCTTTGTTTTTTTTTTTTTTTTGGGTGGGGGGGGTTTAGGTCCATGGAGAGGTAAGACGAGATGCGGTAAAACCAGCATGCAATTCACGCAACCTGTAAAACATCTTTGAGCTACGTGTCTGACTTAAGTGAAACTAAAAGCGAGGAGAAAGCACATCAACTTATACTCATCACTGTGACATAGTCAGAACCATAACCGCAGTTAGAACATTAAAACTAAAATCTAACATTATATGTCACTGCTTTTACTTCTCTGGCTTCCTTCATTTAATCATATTATCTCTTATTTAATTAAATCAGATTTTAAACGCATTAAGCAGAGTTGAAATTAACTATATGATCCGAACTGTAGAGCTTCCATGCTGCAGTATTGAATAGAAGAGTGGCGTTTTTTTTTTTTTTTTTTTTTTTTTTTTTTTTTAAAACAAATGGAGCATAAGAACAGGATGTAAATGCTAATAATGACTTCATTGTCCGAAAAATAATGAATTGCATTTTTGATGACTGCATGTAAACTGAAAGCATATTGACTGAAATCGCATTCTGATGCAGGTACATTGTTGCAAAGGACTGAACAGCACGTGTTTGCAAAATCCTCTTTAGCAGTGGTCACTAACCCTGAATCTTAGCACCCAGGCCTAAAGCAATACAGCACTAACACTATAGATCGTACTGTACTGTATAGGCTACGTAGCTGAGCTGCTCCACTGTACAGTACCATGAAGCATAATGTACCAGACTTTCCATTTTAAGAACCCGTTCATTTTGAATGGAAACAGTGAGTACTCGTGTACATTTGTACACTTGTAGCGCACCTGAGCTAAACTGAACTTTAGACAAAAGAGTGCATAAAAACATGCTGCTGTGACACGTGTGGCAGGGTACACTTGTGCAGTGGAAAAGCCAGACTCATTGCTTGAATAAGAGCCTGTCCTCTGTGTTGGGGCCCCTCAGGTTTCTGACCACTGCAGAATAAACTGCATGAATTATTTTCTCAATAACCTTCCCTCCAACCTTTCCCTGGCTTTTTTTTTTTATAGTGACACAGAGGACCACAAGCCGCTGAAGGGCAGCCGGACGCCGTCCAATGGGACGGTGCGCCGCGACGAGAGTGACGACAGCCTGGTGGACTACGGGGAGGGCGGGGACGGACAGTTCAATGAGGACGGCTCCTTCATCGGCCAGTACAGCGGCAAGAAAGAGAAAGACACACACGAAGGCAACGAGAGTTCGGAGGCCCCGTCGCCTGTCAACGCCATGAACTCGTTTGTCTAACGAAGGGCCGCCGCCCGGCTGCGACGATTGCTGTGGCCACTCCTCGTCACCCTGGCAAATGTGACCATCTCTGTGGTGACAGTTGCTAGGGTGACAGTCGTTGTGGACACCCTATTTTTTTACCGTGGTGGCCGTCACTTCGGTGGCCATGGCTACCTTTCACCAAGACTTGCTGACACGCCCTCATCTCCACACCCGCCAGCCCCTGTCACACTGTGACCTCCTGATCAACACACACTCCACCTGGCGAAGACCGACACCCCCACCCCACCCCACCCCCCTGACGGTTGAAAGAAGGCGTGAAACGAGGGATGTGAGGACTTCGAGAAGAGGGAGGGAGAGAGGAAGCAATACAGAAAAGCAGAAGGAATGTACAAGGTGTATTACCACTCAGACTGAGCAGGAGTGTGGCCAAGTGTATGTGTGTGTGTGTGCGCGTGTGTGTGTGTGTGTGTGTGTATGTTAGTGTCATTTGATCTCCTTTGCAAACATACTAAACATGATGTATCCAAATATATATTTTATCAAAGTACAGTACATGACCCGCAGGCAGGCAAATATGCATCGAATCACATTCATGAACATCTGCATGGAGTAAATCATGATTCTATGAAGCATTTTACCATCGTTGTGTCAGTTGTTGCAGAGGTGAGCTGCGTGTTGAGACTGTATATGGTGCACACCTACTAGCGACTGGGTATGAATTTTATTGTTTTCTTTTTTGTTTTTCTTTTTTTGTCAAAGTGTTAAATGGCGTTTGATATATATAGAGAAAAAATGGCAGCAGTGCCTTTGTGGGCATTGCTGTGAAATGTGCGACTCAAAGTAGAAGCTAGCCTATTTCTTTTTTGAGACAGATGTTTTGTACATATGTAATAGAATAAGAAGAAAGCTATATTTCAAGGTCAGGGATGTCAATTCGCAGTCATTGGAAACCTGTCTAAAACATCTTTGAACTCAGCGTTCAGTCACTCCTTATGACGCCAGCCAGGACTCACACTGATTTGGTCTATTTTTAGCCTCATGTTTTCTCAAGCTTGTTCATTTTTATTTACTTTTTTTTGCTTTTTCTTTCCCGATCTGTTCCCTTACACCGAGCCTATATGCTTCTTGTTACCGAGCACTAACTGAACACAAGTGGAGATGTGATTGATCCCAGTGTCATTGTCAAGCGCTTCCACCCCGAAATCATGGCCACTACGCAAGCCTTTGTTTGAGGCCATCATGGTATTTTCAGAACTAACTGCTTATCCCAGCATTGTCTCCAATAGCATTCCCACTTCCGTGTCTGCTACGTATACTGGCCGCAAAGAGAAAAGCTGTTGCATGAAGAGGTTTACTGAGTACACACGACCTCTTAGCATGGTTTCTAGTGCCTTTGTAGAGAAGTGTTTTTTTAGATCCATAGTTGCATCCCTCTTCATGCACAGGACAGACCTGGGCTCAGTGCAGTCCGTGAATACAGTACATCCAAAATGCCACCTCGATTTATTTATATAACAACTGCAGATGCTGTGTGAGTATTCAAAACTGCATTAAACATTCATGGAAAAATAAGCTCCACAGGTTTGATGATGTTGTAGAGTTTGTTCATAAGGGCACATTAAATCTACAGCCCTTTATTGTGAGCTATATGGTCACTGAGTATTGTGAACCATCCATGTGGGCTTATTAATTTAAGATGGCCTCTTCGAGTCTCATTATAGGGTCCAGGTTTCCTACACAGGGCTGAAAATTATTTTAAAAATGCATTTTAAAAAAAAAAGAGCTTTTTCACAGTTGTGCACTGGTGTTAGATGTGAGGAATAATCTTCAACTATAGATTGTTATGGCCTTGTTGACAATCATGTTATCGAGCTATCATCAGCCCATTTGGTATAGAAACAGACAAATCATACCATTCCAGCTATGAATTGCAGACTGAGCAAATGTGTAGAAAGCCACGAGGTCACAGCATGGACGCCTGATGACACGTCATCACGTCTCATTTATTCATTTCAACCCATTCTCCTCCTAACCCATTCATCTTGAGGAGGAGCCGCTGCTCAGCAGCACTAAACTACTGCCAACCTACTCACCAGGTAACTGCCAACGGGGACCGGACTCTATAAGAATGGGACTTACTGTTACTGGTTGCACTTAGAAGAGAAGGGGTCGGAAAATTGTGTAATGATACTGAATGTGGAAACAAGTGTATCTGTTTATGTGAATGAAAATATTGCTTGTTTCACTGCAAATGGTAAACACACTGGTGACTTTGGTTTATGCATTTAACCTTATATCTGTGTATGTTGTCACGATCCGAGCGCAGCACTCAGTGAGTTTTATATTACTGTAAATGAATGAAGCTTGTGTGTGACTGTCCGGGTGCATGGGTGTGTGTGAATGTTTGGGTGCGTGTGTGTGTGCGCAGCACATGCATGGTACTATAATAAAGCGTGCGTGATGTATAGTATCGCTTTCTATTTCCATGGATAACAGTCTATAATTCTGTGTCAAGCAGTCTGCGCCTACTCTCAACAGGAGATACAAGACTTTTTTTTTCTTTCTTTCTTTCTTTCTTTTCCCCAAGAGAACATTTCCATGTTTTAGGTTTATCATAACTTGCATCAAGTTTTTAGGTTGCATTGTGTCAGCTTTTCACATGTAGATATTTTTGTTGTATTTTGTAAATAACAGCTTGAGCTGAGCGTAGATGTGTTGAGGTCAGAGGTGAGAGCTTGGCCTCTGCTGCATTATGGGTAAGGGAGGGTGCAAAATGGCTTTGTGTGAGATGAGACTATTTGCAGTTTTCACTCTTTTTATTTGCTGTGAAATTTATAATCTTATTTCTTTTCTTTTTATTTTTTTCTAACTTGTCAGGTGAATTTGCTCAAACATTTAGCCTATCAGGTATCAAAGGAGATTATTTAACTTGTGACTGAGCTCTTGTGACACCTGTATTGTTTGTCTCTGACTGTTCATGCACCTTTTTTTTCTGTATTTTTTTATATAAAAATACAGCACACACTTAAACAGGATTTATCACTTCAAACAAATTCATGCATCTAATTTAGGACAACGTGCAGTGTCTGAACGCAGCATGCTGGAAAACTGTTGTTCTAAACTAGACACCTCCTGAAACTGACGCATCTTTTTTAAGAGTGTGCATTTAAAAACAAAAAAAAAAAAAAAAAAAAAAAAACCCAAAACTGTAATTTGGAGCATACAGAGCCGGCATGGACAGATAAATGGACTGGCGCACTGGAGTGTGAATACCCTGGAGACAATGTTCTAGTGACTGGTGAACATACAGTAGGATATACAGTATATGATATGATTATAATCTGACATTCTGGTTAATGTTGAAGCTACATGAGAAGCATGAAAGGCTGTCAAAATGGTTTACTCTACAGTATAATATTGCAAAATATTTTGTATTTTAAATGAATTTAAAAAAAAAAAAATGAAATAAATGTTGGTTTCAGGATTTCAAATCAGTCCTGTCTTCCTTTTGTGCCGTGTGCAACAAGCGTGTGTGTGTGTGGCTCCATCTAGTGTGTTAAATAAAGACATGTAAAATAAACCTACAAAAGTTATTCCTTGAAAGATTAACACACATCTGGTGTGTGCATATGCATCTATTATTATCTACAGGGAGAATTTTACTGCAGCTTTCTATGTGCTTTCATTCTTTTAGGACATTCATCTGAAAGTATTACACATGACTGCTGAGATGCAGATTAAAAAGACTATTTGAAATGCTATGCTATAGTGCAATTAATGAGAAATAGAATAAGATTAAAAAATAAGAATTAGAAGAAAAAAAAAAAGAAATTCAAAGATAGATTATAAACATGGGTAAGTTTAAAAATGCTCAAGCCCCGGTGCAGACTCTTTTTACTGCAACCAACCTTCAACCATCTTTTTCAAAACCCTCGCATCATAAGGGATTTAGTAATTGTTTCATTTCCACATGCATATCATGATATACCAGACAAACTGCAGTCTGCCATTAATAATTGATCTGAAGGTCATTTATGATGCGCAGCACATGGTGTATGGGAGTATAATGTAGACTTATTCTTATGAAGACCGTATCTCCTCTGTCTGGGATGCGCAGTAGCATGATGCTCCCATCCTCCCTCTCTCGTGGACCAATCACAGCCGCATCCTTGCTTCCACCTCGAGGTGCCGCTCACCCTCTCTCCTCCAATAGAAAAGTTGAGCTGAACGGGACGCTCCGGCGGGTGGTGGATGAGGGGGAGGAGGTGGTGGTGGGTTGTGGGACGATGCGGTTCGGGTCCAGGTGTGCCATGCGGACAGTGAACTGAGATTTCCCCCGTTCTGCCTCAAAGGTAAGAGCGACAACACACGAGGGGGGTTGCGTGCATTACCGAACTGGCTCTGGTGTCTGGACTTAGCGAGAATGTGTTAGCTCTGTGGTGCAGGAATGGACCGGCACTGGAGTACCGCAATGCAGAGCTGTGAATTACCGGTGCCGCTCAGTCGTCACTGGGGTGAAGTGATGTAAGGGGCTGCGCAGTTACTTTTTTAGAGGATGGAAAGAATGCGACAAAGTGAGCAGTGTGATTAAAGGATTTAGCTTCTCTCTCTCTCTCACACATGCTAAAAAGAAGAAAAGTGCGTCTGTGGATGCAGGGAGCAGAGGCACGGTGAAAGGTGTCAGATAGGTGCTGCTGTATGCGTCAAGGGCGCAGTGAGCTGCTGGAGGCACCATGGCATCTATTTGGTAAAGGACTAACTGTCCTCCATGGGAGAGAGGGCAACTCCTTGATTACTCAAACTGCTTTAACATTGTTTTCTGTACTGTACAGTCATCAAATCTATAGCTGCTGAGTCTAAAATCGTTGCATTTATCAGTCTATCCAAAAAATATTGTGGTCTAAGACAAAGCTAAATATTGTAATACTGTAGCATTTTATGATATAAATCCACATATATCCTCTGAATATCAACTTAAAAATCCTTTAAGTTGCAAATTTATGTTGCAAATGTGGTGATCTGCAGAATTTGTGAAACAAGAGGGAAATAAGACTAGATGACAAACATGGATAATGTCCTCCATCTAATAGAATTGTCTCCCTTCCATTAGACCCCACACCCCCCCACCCCCTGCTCCCCATCCTGAACAGTAGGCCTGCTTTTGGTTATGCCCTTGTTTTGTCATATTCCTGTTCTTGTGATCCAGGAAAGAAATCTACGAGCAGCACATTCACTGAAACTAATCAGATGTGGTCCACCGAAATCAATCCACCACTAAACCAGAACAAAAAGTGCAAAATATCGTTGGGGGATGCCCTCTTGCAGAATCCAAACATGACTTTCTCTGCAGCCACAAAGCCGCAGCAAACATGATTATTCAGACAGTCACTAAGACACAGGGCTTAATACGCGTCCTGACCTAAATTTTGTTGGTCTGTCCAAAGAGGATCTGTGATGGGATTACTGCCAGGGGAAACACATGAAAACACACTCTGATGAATTGATCAGAATTAGTGGAGGAACAGATTGCTGCCACTGTAATCTATAAAGCCAAAGCTATATATATATGTCATAGAAGCAATTGTGCATGATTTGAATTTGGCCTGTGTTGCAGTGCAATTTCAGACGCCCTCCTTCCCATTCATCTTGAGGATGTTGCAGATGCAGAAGAGGACTCACACTCTGCTGCTGTTACTCCATGTCAAAGTCAAATAGTTTAAACACAGCTGTAACAATGCAGGAGAGAGGCGGTCAACTACCAGTATACTCTTGTGAGATTTGTGTTGAGTCATCAGGAGTCCAGGATGGGAGGATTCAGTGCAGCAGTCTCTGCATGAGAATGTGCTGTATGCTGGGTGTCTCTCTCTCTCTCTCTCTCTCTCTCTCTCTCTCTCTCTCTCTCTCTCTCTCTCTCTCTCTCTCTCTCTCTCTCTCTCAGGGCAGAACACCACACGGGAGGGGCCTGGTTTTTCTTCCTACACTGTGCTTTCTTTTTCTTACATTCAGAATGTCTCAGAAAAGGACCTTGAGACTGTGGCTGCATTTGTCAGATGATGGCTACTGCAGATGGCCAAAAGATTTTTTTTATTTTTTTTTAAATTGAAATTTATATTACATAATGAACTTTAGTTTTTGTTGATTGGAATAAAGCACAGTCGATAGGTGTGAATGTGAGTGTGACTGGTTGTTTGTCTCTATATGTCAGCCCTGTGATAGACTGGCGACCTATCCAGGCTGTACCTCGCCCACTGTCAGCTGGGATTATGCTTTATACTTATTCATCATAGTGTATTGTTATAGCAGATAGTATAAAATGGTAAAGAATGTTATTTTTCTATACTAACAGGGAATGATACAATGCATTTGACATCAGAGGTCAATCAAACTGCTACCCTGGAAAGCTACTGCCAATTGAACTTCACTTGTTTTTCTAGTTTGTTTTTTGGCTTTGGGAGCAGTTTCTCAATTTCCTGTGTCGGTTGAATTGTGGGGGAATAGTGTCCAGCACACACAAAAGTCGACTGTTTGAGTGCTTTGAGTTCACTCTGTTTTTTTCCAGTGTGAAACACCATTGCTTAGAAACAGTGGGTAGTAGTCTGAATCTGGAACATGGGCCAAGTGGAAAACATCTGATGGCTACAAAGAGTTTAACTCATTAGAATTCCCCCCATCAAAATCAAACAATGCATATCCTCCCTCTGTCTCTCCTGTGTATGACAGTTGGAGTTGAAACACTGCAGTTCCTCGCAGCTTTTCCTCCTGCAGAAGTGATGTGTAAGCATGTGTGACGGCACAGCAGGAGCTGTCGAGGTGCTGCAGAGCTACCTCGCGTTTTGTTTACAGCAAAGTGTGCACACATGCAGTATGTAATGGGCTAAAAAAAAAAAAAGAGTGTACAAGACATAAATATTCATATAGAGTGTAAAAGAGTAAAATGGACAAATACAGAAGAAACGTAAGAAAGTAATTTAGACTATTGCAGTTGGTTTTGGGTAAGTTGGATAAGTTAATGTGCTTCAAAAGAGACACCCCTCTATATTTTTAAAGTTATTGTGTGAAATCCTGTTTTCAGTGTTCTTTTTGTTGCTTTGTTGGTGAAATATCCGAACAGGACAATAGATGGCGCATAGTGCCTGTGAGGAAGCTTTTTTTGTTTGTTTGTTTTTTTTCATCATTAAAACTTGGAAAACAGTTTACATCCTGTACGCGAGCGGGACACAAGCTATAGTTTTTGGCCTTTTTATCATACAGAGGTGGGTCAATATTCCTCAAAAGTAGATGCTCATGCCCTCCGAGTGTTGTGGAGCCCCAGTGAAGTTGTGTAGTGTGCAGTCTTAAACAGATTTTGTTGTCATGTAGCGAAAATGAAGCTGAAACGATACATGCTACAATGCTAAGGCTAGCAGGACCAACACACAAAGCTACTGTGATGCTAATGCGTGAGCTCTGCTGTCTTAGTGGACTGACACGCAGTGATACTAATGTTTATATGTTTTATTTTGATGTATGTTGCAATATTGTCCTGTACAAGACGTTTTGAAATACTGTCAGTTTTTTTTAATCAGCAGTTACAGTGAATTTGGTAACAATTGACACCCACCAGTACAAGAACAGGCTTGTGTGTCTCTGGAGATGCATGGATGTGTATATGATTTTGTTCTGCTGAGTCACTCACATCTTGAATCATTTATTTGGCACAGGAAGATTCCAGCTAGTTCTGTGCTCACTCTGTTTCTGGGATGGAAAGTCTATATATCACTCTGGTTTTATATCTTATGGGTCACATACATTTTTAATAATGCACTGTTGACACAGGGGAAGATAATGTTAAACAGAATAATGGCTTATGATGTTGTATAAAAAAAAAGATTCTTTTTCTGTCTGTCTCAAATCTTTTCTTTTTGTCTCTCCAGTTCATGTCCTGTTCATCCACTTTTTGTTTGTGTCCATCTGCCCACCCGCCTGACTCGTGCGGCTGCAGTAAATCCGTCTGTTGACCAACATGGCGTCCACTGCTTTACTGCTCCTGGCCCTCGCTTCGTCGGTCTCCCTCACAGGTACACAGCACACAGTAATGCCTGAAAATATAACACCTGCCCCTTCAATATGATGTCGTGAAAAACTATTATTGTGATCAGGTGTAATCCTGGCACCCTATCAGCTGAAGTAATATATATATTTTCTTCTCTTTTTTTTTTTTTTTTTTGTTTTGCAGTGGCGGTCCTGTTTGGTGAGCCCAGAATTTTTGGAGGTGTGTTTAGTTTCTTGGAAATTTGAAAACCACAGCACGTTGCACATAAACCATTACACATGAAAATTATTTTATTGTTATTTTTTTTCAATTAGTACATCCATTAACTGTTATGTTAAATTTGTCAGAGGATGCAACTGGGTATGGTCCCATCTTTGAGGAGGAGCCTGTGGATGTGGTATACACTGAGGGCTCACCTGATGAGAGGATCTCCATGAACTGCAGGGCACGGGCAAACCCACCAGCTTCATACAGGTTACACACCCTCAACTGAAGGCTGCAATATACTGTGCCTTTCATATGATGATGTTGCACTGCCACAAAAATATATCATGTGGTACAGCATGGCATGGTTTGATAGCATACGTTGTAATTGTATGACTGGTAGGTGGCGCCGTGATAACTGGGAGATCAAGCTGATGGAGCAGCCAGATGAGCACTACAGCCTCGTGGGGGGGAACCTGGTTATCACCAACCCCAGGCAGAAGAAGCACGCCGGGACTTACGTCTGCGTGGCCAAGAATATCTATGGCACCGTCATCAGCAAGGAGGCCAGGGTCAAGTTTGGATGTGAGCATATAAACCCTGCTGCTGTGGCTGACTTTAGCTAACAGGGTGGTAGGACTTCGGTCCTGTTTTCCCCCATCCTCGTCTGTTTTTTGATGCCTCATTTTGCCTCTCTTTCTTTCAACTTATTTTAACTTTGAATGTACTATACAATGATCCAAATCTGCTCCCTTTTATTTTAATATTTATGTTTTTATATTTTAGATTCTCCAAAAGCAGCTGGAAAAAAATTTAAATGTTTAGTCGCCTAACCCTTTACAAATCAAAATTGTGTGTATAAATGAGTTGGCTGTTGATATAGCGGTATTGTACGACACACAGTATACTGTAGAGCTACCTTCTGTCAACAGAAAAAAAACATTACATGTAAACCACCTGTTAGTTCTGACTTAGATTAAGGCTTCACTTAGTTTTATTTTTGTCTTGACCTGAACTGGTAAATAAATGTGTACATATAAATATATATAATTTTTACACTTGCCACTTGTTATTATGTACTGTAATATTCTATAGAGAAAATGATAGTTAGCATCAGAGAGAATTTCAAAGCTCTCCTTCCTGTTCAGTGTTTGTGTATGCTTCAACATGTATTGTTGTTGTTTTATTCTTTTTATTAATTTTCATCCTCTGCTGTGTAGTTGTGGAGGAGTTTTCTGACGAGGAGAGAGATCCAGTGTATGTTAAGGAAGGACAGGGAGCAGTTCTGCTGTGTGCGTCTCCAAAAGCCTGGCCCGGTGTGTACAGGTTTTTCCTGACGTCGCCGTTGTCGTCGTCGTCATCATCACACAGCTCCATCTTTTCACTGCATTCTCTCTGGATAATCAGTTTTGAAATGTCTAGGAATAAAAGATAATAACAAAGTTATACATATATATTTGCTTAAGAACAATTTGCACTAATTATTTATTTCAAAAAATGCACATTTTAAACATTTACCAATACAAACATGAACTTTACCCACAAACATCAAACATTTTGGAGAACAGCCACATGATTTTATTGTCCTTCCTCTCTTTCAGAGGCGGTGACGTACCGCTGGATCTACAATGAGTTTCCAGTTTTCCTGCACACAGATCGCCGCAGATTTGTCTCCCAGAGGACAGGGAACCTGTACATCTCCAAGGTGGAAGCTCAGGATGCAGGAAACTACTCCTGTTACGTCTCCAGTCCCATCATAGGGAAGAGCGTCTTCTCCAAGTTCATCCCCCTCATCCCTTTACCCCCTGACGAGGGTGGGTAGATAGTAGCTGCAACTAAATAAGAAAAAAAGTCTTGAAGTCTTTGGTTTTTATGTAATTTACTCTTATTTTTGCCCCAGGTGAGGAGAAGAAGTACCCAGCAGACATCAGGGTCAAGTTCCCAGACACTACTGCCATGCTGGCCTCTAATATTACATTAGAGTGCTTTGCTCTGGGAAAGTAAGTTTTTGTTAATTTAGTCATTTAAGGATAAATTAAATACAAGGGTACGTTAGAAGGTACGTCTATGCTTTCACATAGAGTAGGTACTGATTTATGTCACAAAAAGGTACGGATGTACATAACACTTATAAACATGACTTTATCATTACAAAAAACTATTCTTGTGTCCGTTCAGTCCCATCCCTCATATCGTTTGGAGGAAGGTGGACGCCACAGACCTCCCAGCTAATCACGAGATCAGCGAATCAGGAGCCGTGCTTCATTTGTACAATGTACAGTATGAAGATGTGGGAGGATATGAGTGTGAAGCCATCAACACTAAAGGGAAGGACTGGCACAAGTCCTGGCTCTATGTAGAGTGTAAGTGAAGTTATTGAAGTGTACATCACCAACATTAGATTGTTGAGCGTACTCTGCAAAAACAAGTACTAGAACATTATTTCTAACAATAAAATCCAGTTGTAGGAGACTGTTTCCCTCGTTCCTAATAAATCACATCAATTCCTTTAAATAGTAATTGTACAGAGCGACATAAGGGATATGGCAGAAAATATCAACATCATCAAAACAGCAGCAATAATCAGAATGTATTTTAATACATTCATGATTAAAATTATATCAATGCCCATTTTCTTTTTTCCAGCCGCCCCGGAGTGGGCTGAAACTATCAACAACACTCAGATCGACATTGGCTCAGAGCACACCATGCGATGTGTGGCGTCAGGGAAGCCCTTCCCTTTCATCCGCTGGTACAAAGACGGATATATGGTGAAAACTTTTTGCCACCTACTTTTGATAATATTCTCAGCTTGGCTTTTGTTGTGTGGATAGGTTTTCTTTAAAATTATATTCAAGTATACATTTGGGTTGTGTGTGTGTGGTTTATTAACAGTATGGCAAAGGTGAGCTGAGGTTTTCCAGTCTGACTTTTGATGACTCCGGGATGTACCAGTGTATTGCTGAGAATTACTGGGGCATCAAATACGCCAACGCTGAGCTGCGAGTCATTGGTGAGTCCCCTTGAGAAAAAAAAAAAAAGTCACATATTAAATACAAGAAAACAAAATAGGGTTTTTTTACGAATAATTCAACGACTCCATGATCCTTACTGCTACAATATGTCATAAAACAGTTCCTAAACACAAAATGATATAATCTCCCTCCAGCCTGTGCTCCTACATTTGAGTTTAACCCCGTGAAGAAGCAGCTTCTTGGAGCTAAAGACGGACGTGTGGTGATTGAGTGTAAACCCCGAGCTGCTCCTAGACCTCGATACACCTGGAAAAAGGGCAAAGAGCTGCTCTTCAACAATTCACGGTCAGAACAAGTCATAAGAAAAGGAACCGGACACAATGACACTGCAATAACCAGGACGGTGTAGCAGTGGAAGGCCTTCTACTGACAGACAGCTTACGTTTGTTGATTGTTTGTTTGTTTTTAGCATTTCCATACTGTTTGATGGGAGTCTGCAGATCCTCAATGCTACGAAAAATGATGAGGGCACTTACACCTGCTTTGCCGAGAATGACAGAGGAAAGGCCAACAGCTCTGGTGATCTCACCATTACAGGTTAATGTGGATTTGTTATTTATGTGGCATTTTTTTTTCATTTCCCCAACACCAATATTTGTTGGACAGTTTAGATGGACACAGTATTGGTGATGTTCGTTTGTTTTTTTTTTAACACCTAGAGGCGACCAGCATCACCGTGGCTCCTGAAGACAGTGAGGTTAAAGTTGGTGATGAGGTTATTCTGAGTTGCACTGCGTCATTCGACCCCATGCTGGACATCACCTTCATCTGGGCCATAGACTTCAGAGTCATTGACTTTGACTCTGAGTGGCAACACTACGAACGTGATATAGTAGGTTGATGGTTCATCCTAGCTTCGTTTTACATCTTACAGATGTCTCACAACTGGTCGCTTGACATTCCACTGCTACTGTCAGCTAATGAATGATATTTTTCCTTCTTCCTTTTTTTTCCCGCCTCCCCTTTTATCGCCTTCTTTTGCTCTTGGGATTTCCAGAGTGAAGATGGCAGTGGTGACCTTAAAATAAAGAACGCCCAGATTTGGCAGGAGGGTCGTTACACCTGCACGGCTCAGACCGTGGTGGACAGTGATACAGCGTATGCTGACCTCAAGGTTGTAGGTCAGTACCAACATGGTTTGCCTCAGATGACTACATACCCCAAGATTAAGTTTAATTTTTGATCACTTTTTAGGTGCTTGGCTGAAATTGTTATCCAAAGCAAACGAGTAGATCAAAAAACTGCAAGTGATTAGTACTAGTCTTGTTAAAAGCTGCAACTATTGCTATCATTACTTTATTTCTTGATCATTTATACCACTCTATCTCATTAGTCTACCTTCTTTCCATGCATCTTTCCTTCCACATCCAGGTGTTCCCGGGCCTCCTGGTGTGCTCCGGGTGGAGGAGATCGGGGACACATGGGTGAAGCTATTGTGGAGTAAAGCAGCGGAGCATAACAGCCCCATTGTCTCCTACACCATTCAGACGAGGCATTACTGGGCTCTGTATGAAGATGACTGGAGGGACGCCAGCACCTGTGAGTACCGCTCTCCATCAGCAGGGGGCCAGCTCGCTCCACATTTGTGATGAAGTGGAAAATCCTGACCTTATGTGCTCTGATCACTTCAAGGTTGTGGATAGACAGAGTCCCTACACAACAAACAACCAATGTAATTGAATTTTTAGCATAGATTTGAGGGTTGATTTGGGGTGCCCTTCGTGTCTCTCTCAGCTCCAACCATTATTGACGGCAGTATGGAGAAGGCAGAGGTGACAGACCTGTACCCCTGGATGGAGTATCAGTTCAGGGTCATCGCCACCAATGAGTATGGTTCTGGAGAGGCCAGTATCCCCTCCCTCAAGATCAAAACCTGGGATGCCGGTAGGGAGAGAATGCAAATTTTTTGACATCTTTTAGTCAGGACTATTGAGGATGAAGAACTCCTTTTTTTTTTTTTTCTATCTTCTCAGCTCCAGTGGTAGCGCCCACTGATGTGGCAGGTTATGGAGGCAGAAATGGCGAAATTGTCATCACATGGACAGTAAGAAAGCCATCAGTTCCTTGGACACTATTAAGATTCCGACTTTATCGTATTTGAAAACTAAATGAACACATCTTAACATTAAAAGAAGTATTTCTTCTTTCTATTTCTCTTAGCCTGTGCAGCCTTGGTATTTCTACGGCAAGAAGTTTGGTTACATCGTTGCATTCAAGCCTCACGATGCTTATGACTGGTGGTACGAGACCATCTCAGACCCCGAGACGAGGCGTTATGTTCACAGGGAACCCTACTTCATTCCCACTGAAGAAGATTTCCAGGTGCGAGAGTTTCAGGTGAAGGTCAAAACGTTTAACGTGAAAGGAGACGGACCATACAGCCTCACCAAGGTCATCTACTACCCACGAGATGGTGAGGAATTGTTTTGTAACAAGACAAATCAGGGAACTCCCTTGGAAAATGAAAGGGTGTGAAACTACAGCAGTTTACTAACTTTTTTTTCTTTTCTCATGTATTCCCCCGACCTCTCCAGTACCTACAGAGTCTCCGACAGACGTCTATGCCAGACCGGTGTCCTCCACTGAAGCTCTGGTGTGGTGGTTGCCAGTAGTCGACACTGGGACAGGCCTGCAGCAGTATATTGAGGGATACCAGGTATAAATCACTCTTTACATTTATACATTGAGACAAACACACTTCCAATAAAGGTTGAAGGCAGCAGCTAGCAGTGACAAAAACGTAAAAATGAATTGGTACAGTAACAAGGAAACTGGATTCACATATGTATCAACTAGCTAAGCTAAGAAACAAATTATCACCAGAGAGAGAGCAACATTATGTCCCTTTTAGGAAGTACCCTACAACCCAGTAATTAATATAGCTAGTAATCATATACATGAATAATGTAAAAAGAGTAAAATATAAAGTAATCTCAACAGGAAATGAAGTTATTTAGACTATTGTATGAGTAACGCATTAGCCCCAAATGGCTAGTACAGTGGCTAGCTTGGTTAGCAGTAAACCGATCACACCTAAAACCAAATTAACAAATCATAAATCAGTAATCACAATGGGGGAGTAGATCAAACACACCTGCCAATTTTTGCTTGGTCACAGATCTGATGAAAGTTAGCTGTAACAATGTCAGTTAGCTAAACTGCAACTGCTGTGAAACTGCTAAATGTTCGACCAAAACCAATTTGAAAATTAGCTAGTGACTAAATATTTTGCCCTTTTAACCTTCGTCATGCCGGATATCCATTTTTATTTTTCTTGTGAATTACATTGTAACAATTCTCACCACCTCACCGTCACCATATTGTGATCTCAATGTTAGCTAGCTAGCAATGTAATGAAAACGCCATAGCTTCATCCAGTGATTACCATATCATCTGACCAATAAACTGTCAACGCTTCATTTCAAATACTCATTTTTTCCGTTACCAGGTCAAATACTGGCGAAAGTACGATGACCCGGAGCCAGGAGCCAACCGTATATTCGTTCCAGGCACAGTCAATCAGACCAGGCTGGAGAATATGCTGCCAGACTCACACTACCTCATCGAGGTCCGTGCCTTCAATGGAGCCGGCCTCGGGCCCCCCGGTGAACACTGTGAGATGTTCACAAAGAGACCACGTAAGACTCATTACCCACAAATCTATGGACAATTAACACCTACAATGAGAGTTATCTTATAATGATATACAGATATAGATGTGGTCTTAAAAAATTACTTTGTTTACAGCACCACCAGATCCTCCAAGGATGTGGCGCTACATCAGCTGGACAGGAAAGTGGCTGTATGTGTGGTGGGATCATATCCAGTACGACTGGTTTGGCAATGTTTCATTCCCACTGTACTATAAGGTGGGTGTGGAAAGTTTCGCTAATATATTTGGCCTAATAGTATGTGTTTTCAATTAAATCTAACACTAATTCACAGGGGTACATGGCAATAACAGAAATGCTGAAAACCTCCCATGTTTTGTTGTTCCCTAGGTCATGTTCAGAAAGACAGGTTACATCTACGGGAAAGTCTACATCACTGGCTGGCACTTCATGGACTTCCCCATGCCTCAGGTTGGCGACTATGAGCTGATGGTGCGCGGCCGTTATGAAGGAGGAGATGGACCAGTCAGGAAGATTAGTATTAAGGGTAAGACTACAAATACTCAAATGACTGATTACAGATTTTTTTATCCTGTTGTTTTTTTTTTTTTTTTTTAATCTCATGATGTTTCTGCTTCTTCAGGTAAAGCATCTATGATCTTGCCCACTCTAAGCCTGGTATCTTTGGTGCTGCTGGCGCTGTGCATTGTGGGATTGGAAATTTAAGCCTACCACAAGTCACATGTATATAATAGACTCTGGGAAGACTCAGATACGTGGACCTTAAAATAAGAAATCCAGTCTTCACCTCCGAACACTCTTCACACTGATAGTCATTGGTTAAAATCCTACATCATGCATCTGTCCTGCATTTGTTCTGCTGTAACGGCACATTTGAAGCCGTTGTTTCACAAATTTAGAATTGATTATTGAGTCTTGCATTTTTTATAGACCATTAACTGTATCAGAGGAACTGCAGGATACACACAGTACAACATGGAACTCCTGCATCCGTGACATCTGTATTCCACTGAAACAAAAGATCTAAAATGTCTGTGTCAAAACCAGATGTTTTACTCAAGTCACCCCCAAATCGAAACAAATGAAGACAGATAACTGTTGGATGATTTTCTAATTGCTTTTACCTGTTTGGAGTTGAAATGAGCTGGACAAACAGTACCAAGGTAGAATATAACCCAGAGTGTGTATTTTATTATTTACAGCGAGCACTATCAATCTCTCAGATGGTCAAAACAATAAATAGTATGTAAAGAACTGTATAATAACCACTGCATTTAGTTTGGAATGAACAACGACTGATGTCTTTATTTTTGTGTATGTTTTTTGCCTATTAAATATGTTTTCTCCATGGAGCACATGTAGTATATCACACCTCATAATCACTAGGACACCGCACTAGATTCTAAAAGTTGGTTTCATTTTTGTTAAACCTTTTTAGATTTATTTTCTAAATTTTTAATGGTGCTGGACGATGGTACAGAGGATGCTTGCTCAATGTGAGTTTTTTTTTTTTTTATTATGCATCCTCACCAGAATCGTGTGTTGCCAATTTGAGTTCTAGCTGTGAAAGCCATATCATTTTGACAACTTCCTTTGAGACCAGTGATGATTTTTGACAGTGAAAATGTGATATTTGAATGAACTGTGATTCCAGGGTTGGGCAAAAACTACTGTATATCATATGTATCAGTATGCTAGTTTTCTTTTTGTCAGACTGCAAAACCATTAAACGGAGTATAACAACATATTGTCTCCTTGACTTTTTGAGCTTTTTTGGAGCCTGCAGATTCGATGTGTGATTTCAATCAGCAGATGGCAGTATATCCACACTCGGATAACTGAAATGATGGTTAACAATCAGTCCAGTCATACAATGCAATATACTATAAGACACTGGCTTTATATCTAATCTAATTATATGTATGTATATAATGTGTGTATATAAATATATCCCCTATTATCTATACTTCCAATAAGAGTTAGCAGTACTGCAAGTTCTGCTGATTCATTAGAGAAATTTGTCTTTGCCTTGAATTTGTGTAGCAGTACAGTAATATTCACATCTGCCATCAGTTTTTTTTTTGTTTTGTTTTGTTTTTTTACATTTAATGCTGTTGTGGTATTGGTGTACTCTGGTGCATTCCAAGTCTGATATACATATTTTTTTGTGTGGCTTCAAAAAAGAGGAGGGATTTTTTTTTTTGTCCGTGTGCTTTTTGTTTTTGCTTTAAAGCAGGCTTCCTTGTAAACAGAAAAGCAGTCTCTGTGTGGGTGGCTTTTATCTCTCCTGTTTCCACCTCCATCATTAGTATTTCTCCAATTTTACCTCCTTCCCCTCAAACAAATTACACCGACACAGAAAATCCTGTGTGGGACTGAAATCAATGCTGCCGTCATTTACAAACAATCACAGCAGATGCACAAGGTGAGTCTCTAAGGCAGGGGAGTGAGTCTTCCTCTAGAGGAAGATATTGAAGGGCCTGTTGTTGTGATGCATGGGTCCGTCTGCTTTTATTTACATGCTCAGTGCGGCTCTTCTGTGAACAATGAACAACAGCAACATACTGTATGTGCCTTTAGCGTCTCTGTGGCTTTGACAGCAGTGGACTCTCCAGATCTCTTTTGTATGGCATGAAATCTCACATTTTCTTCCAATTCTGCTGAATCTTTGAATAGATTGTATTGTCTTGATGCATCTTATAAATCAGGCTGATCTGAAAAACAAGTCTGGGAATTTCATCACATCTCCGGAGGTACGTGACTGTGCAAATATATTTTACACGAATGAAGGTGGAAGTGCCCAGCTGACCACACATTTGTCAAGGTGACTCTTGAAAATGTGATGTAAAATATCACTTCTTTTTACAGCAATAGTGCAAGGTGACATTTAGCCAGGCAGTGAACCACAGGAGTTTTAGAGTCTGAACGCTGTAGAGCCCTATTGAGTTTGTACCGGTTTTAGGGTTCAAACCCTGAAGGGGTTTTATTTATTTATTTATTTATTTATTTATTTATTTATATAAAACCCCTTCCGAAGCAACTTTCCCTGATTTTCATGCAAAAAGATACTGTTTCAATCACTAGTGACATTATAGGGTTCTGCGTCATCACTGTTGTGTCATTTATTGAGGAAGGAATTTCACATCAAAATATAGTGGACAAGATAAGATGTTGTTTACTACATGAAAACTTTGTCGAGGGAATTTTTTTCTGCATAAATTGAGATGATGAAACAAATGTGTGGATCAGTCTCACTCCTTTAAACAGAATTAATCTGGCTGAAGTGACTTTGCTCGGCTTTGTCAAGCCTGAAAATGACTGGCTGATACTCACGCTGTTGATTCCTGCTGTTGAGCAAAAAGGTTTTAATCTGCAAATTTCCACATGCAGCTGAATTTTGTTTCCTGTTATTAGCTTTTAAAAACGTACTGTTTCTGAGAGACACCGGATAAACTAATCCCAAGTGTCAGATACAGTAGATTAACTCCCACGATGCAATGGAATGCACCTGATTATTTACGTATTAGATATTCCCTTTGCTGCCTTCCATTTGATCAGAAGAAGCTCTCAGACTGTCAGGTTGGACCTGTGATGGTGGGAGCATATAAATAGATTTAATAATAGAGCTGCTGGGGTCCTTAGTGCTCAAAGCAGGTTCAGCCTGTGTGATTTCCTGCCTCTCACATGCACTCATTGCATTTTTATCAAATCCTCTCAACCCTTTTAGCCCCATTTCCATTCTCTGAATTATCCCCATCCTTTCCTATATACCAGTGGCTGTATTTTTGCACAACAGCACACGATAAATTTAAATAGAGAACACATTTTCTATAATTTAGCAGCAGTGTTGCAGCACAAAGGGTGATTCTGTGAATGCTAAAAGCATGAGGTATGGGAGGTCTCAGAATAAAGTCTGTGTAGCCAGCAAAGAGCCAAACCAGGACATATGCAAAGCAGCCTACATTAGCCTTCACACTGGCCCATAAATCACATACATTTGGCAGGGCCCCCCTGGTTTGCGAGCTAGTTAGCCCAGGCTAGAGAAGCCACTCCTGCTGGCCCCACAGTGCAGAGGAGCCTACTGAGCAACATCAGATGGCTCCCGGGGTTTGGAAAGAGCCACACTAAATCTCTAAGACCAATTTGGCATGGCAGAGCTGGCCTGTGTTAGCAGCATGGCTAACCTGGTTAGCAGCCTGTAAGACCACGGTTGGAGGCCCCTCCCGCTGTTCGATTGGCTGAAATGGGTTGCAGTGTCAGATCAGGAAGCAATTGCCTCTTCTATGGATGGTTTATGACCCTGTTTACCCCGAGAAGAATCACTCCTTCACACAGCCCTCTTTCTGGTGGTGGCACTACATCAGGCTGATGGTTGATTTAGGTGCTCTCTCACTATTAGTGAACAAAAAGAATGTGCACCTTGAGGCCGAAGGAAACAATTTTAGCTGTATTGTGTTCCTTTTGAGGCGGGATTGATTGCTTACTGTGCATTGTATACTCTCACAGAAAGGCTTTTCCTCTCCATTGGCTAAATTGGGAAACTTCATTGTGGAAATATTCCCTAGATACCCAGTAATTGACAGCGCTGTCTAAATTCAGAAACAACAACAGACAGGTTGTATTGTTGTGTGACTTAGTTTTGTGCAGCTCATCAGCCCCCCTGCCAGATTTGTGCTCACTCTGCACCAGGACCCCCTAGTCTGCTTTGGCAATCACACCAAATCCTCTCTCTTCCTCTGTGTCTTGTGCTGGCAGACCTGATGCTCGCTGATGCAGATGCCAGAAAAACAATTTACAATCCTCTTTGAGTCCAATTAAAGATTAACAGCACTACGTCCACAGAGCCAGGAACCTTTCTTGCTGTAAATACCCTTTTCGGCTTTTGTTTAAGAGATGTTCTTCCAGAGTTATTGCTGAAACAGGGAAATGGGCAGTTCACACAAAACACACAATTAAGTGTCATTGTTTGACAACTGTTGTAGCACTGGTAAACAGGAAGGACAAGGTCATGTTGTACTGCCGGGTTACATTTCTTCCAAGGTCCAGATAAAATACTTCACTGAAGGAAAACAAGGACCTTAATGGAGTAAAACTGAGAACTCTCTCTCTCTCTCTCTGTCTGTAAAAGTCAGGACATTTCCTCACTTTTTAGCCGTCCAAGGAATATGGTTTTATGGCAATGTCCGTCAGTTGGTATGTTGGTCCAACACTTTGGTCCAGACTGAAATTTCTCCACAGCTATTGGAATGATTAAAAATAACAGACATTCATGGTACCCAGAGGATGTATCCTGATGAAACTGGTGATCCCTTAACTTGTTATCTTGCACCACCATGAAGTTTTTTTTTTTTTTGTTATTTCTTTTAAAAATCTATTAACAAATATTGGATTGATTAATCACAATCCCCAGAAAATGAATCCTAATGATTTAATTATCCTGTGACTTTTCACCTAGCGCTTCCAGCAAGTCAAAGTTTCCTCTTATGCAGTGAAATATCTCAACGTCTGCTGGACGGATTGGCCAAACATTTTGAACAGACAGCTTCCTGGATGATGGACTTTTGGTGATCCTCTGTCTTGATCGCCATGAGGTCAAAATTTGACTTTGTCCATTACTTTGGTTAATTCCTAGCATGCTATAGCACACTGAGCTGAAATGGCAAACATGAACATTAAACCTGCGAAAACCGGCAGCGTAACGTCACTGTTACAATTTTGTGATGCTAGCATTAGCACTTAGCTCAAAGCAATGGCTGTGCCTAAGTATAACCTCACGGGGCTGCTAGCAGTCCTTTATTTACTCCTTATTATCGGTGGAATAGCGTATGCCAGCTGTATTTTGGTTTATTCCATCCCTAATGGATGAAGCAGTACAAGGTTGTCTGTACTTCTAATTACTGCTAGGCATGACTATCAGTCTCCAGTATTTATAATTATCTAGTAAATCAGGCAGAGAGTTAGGGAGAGCACACTGGTTTCACCTCTCTTCTTGTCTTCACTTTCAGTATTTCTTAACAAGTGAAACAAGATGTATTAATTAAATTATTTTTCTTATTTATCCATAATTCATACAACTGAAAGTTTAATTTCTGGTGGAGACGAATGGGAAGGGCTTTGTTAGATCACTTTAAGTGTTAAGTATGCATGTAAAGAACTATTTAGTTTTTAAATTACTTGGTATCAATAAGTGAAAAAGTATCTTACAAAAGAGTGAAAAGAGAGAGAAAATCCTTGCAAAGAAAAAAGTAAAAGAATCAAGATTTAATGATTTGATAGTGCAGTAACCTTGATCTTGAAACTCTCTGAGGGTGAATAATACTCAGATTTATAGATTAAGACAAACAAGAAGGCTAAGATGAATGTGTTTTTGCAAAGACTGATACATCTGCTCAATGCAGCCCTTGTTTCTGGTGTAGACAAGAGAGAAGAGCTTCTTCAGCCATTAGTGTGGCGCACTCTAAGCTGTCACACAGGCGGCCATGCAATGAAGGATGGATGTCAGGCTGATGACAGAGGAATTGGATACCTGTGCCGTCAGGAAGGAAAAGCTAGAAGGATGGAAGCATAGAAAGGCAGGAAACAACCTGGCAGCAAAAAAAAAAAAAAAAAAACAGAAGTCAGAGAGGAAGAGAGGGAAAGAAGATAGACTTTGAAAGACTCCACAAAATGATGTGGAATCACTCAGTGCCCGTGAGGCGAAATCATCACCTCCATCCCTCCTCACACCCTCAGAATAATGGCAGGATTTATCACGCATTCCCTGTTCATAGGAAAGATTTCTCCAACAGGGAGATGACATGAAAGTAGAATTCAAGTTCGAGTTTAGAAGCGGCTCTATAGCATGAAAATAGGTACACATACCCACCATATCTTGTTCAAACAACCCTCTTTATTCCGAAAGATGTCTGTCTGGCAGCCATGACGAAAATGTCAACTTGAAGTCTTTTTTCATACTTAAACATCGTCTTCATCTGAATCTCAAGTGGGAACAGATGCAGAACAAGATGGGCCCTCTGTGTATGTCTGCACATTTTGTTTATGCATCAGCTTGTCCTTTGTCTCAGTTTTAAAGGCAATTCTTTTGGGGAATTTGCCCCTTTTTTTTCTCCCTGACAGCAAGCTACATGAAATCCTTTTTGTGCAGGATCATCTGACTGGTGTCAGCAAGGCAAACAGATTGCATCAGGTGTCGCAGGCACAAACGGGCTCAGGTTCAGCCAACAGAGACGCGCTCTATTGTCAACATAGCAGTTACATAAAGCGTCATTAGTTGTGTTACATTGTTAAAGCAACGGATCCAGCCTGTTGTGTGTTGTCTCGTGTTACATGTACATCTGTACACAGCAGACATTGTCCATCTTAACAAGAAATTTTATCCTTTGTCAGTCATAAAATTTTATTTCCACAGAAAAACACAACACAGCAGTAAACATGTCATCCTCTATAAATGATGACTTCTCTGTGTGGGCCAAACAGAAAACAAACATGCCACATTGCAGGTTTTAATAATGGCTCCCCCTCCTTTGTCCGAGTATGTGACATTGAAAGCAAACAGTTCTGCTTGGGTTGATAAGTGCAATGTGGGAATACATGGTGTGATGTTGCAATGTTTAATTTCTTTTGCAAAAAATATGTTACTGCCCTCATTAGGCTGAATGCACTTTTGAAAATATTGGAACAGAAGCCCCATTTCACAGATTTTGATCATTTTATCTGCGTGGACACCTTATCTAGGTAGGGGCATCCGTGATGCAAGTGAAGGATAGAGGTTCATATCAATTCATATATCATTTATGACCCAAATTCATCACAGATAACAAAAAAACAATGCAATAAATACAGATTACAATATAAGTCCAGCTATTCAGAATTGCACATTTAAACAAGAATAAGATTCTCAGTCGTCCAGGTCACAGTTATCCAGGAAAAGTTGAATCGAGGACAACTGGGCTTGGTTGTAGATACTGAACTGAAGAAGCCTGGGTTTCCTCAATATATACCAGATGTTCCAGATGTGTTTATATTAATGTGAAAAGCCACCCACAGACAGAACCATTGTCACCTTTAATCCCTACTATGAACCAAGCTCCAAACACTGGAGGTTACACTCTTTATATGCACCTTGACAGCCTCTTTTGTTAAACGCCCACTGCCACCCCTGACTCTTTCAAACTCCACACCCCTAGTTAACAGCTGCAACAGCGTGGCTGGTATTGTTTTTCACCTCGTGAGTCTGTGTGTGTGTGTGTGTGTGTGTGTGTGTGTGTGTGTGTGTGTGTGTGTGTGTGTGTGTGTGTGTGTGTGTGTGTCATCGGAGAAAAATGAGGTCCAACCGTAGCGGGAACTACCGCAGATGTTTAAACTGTATGTGTGTGGACAGATTTTGTCAACGCAATAGTGTCACAGCAAGATACAGTCATGAAACTTTACAGGTGACTGGTTGACATCAAAATGAAGGCAGGGCCTCTAATTTGTAACACTGAGTTTCTCTTAAAAAGAATTTGTAGTCTCAAAGTCGAGGCTGAGCTACCTGTGATGTTAGAGAAGTAGGTTTCCCACACTTGAAAAAGCTCCTCTAGAGCCACAGGATAAGTATTGTACCCGCTGTGACTAAAACATAAAAAAAACTTTTAAGTTTCTCAAATGTACATGAGTACACATACACACAAAACCTCAATGAAGCTGCATGCTACGCTCCTTCCAGTATATAGCAGCAGTATAAGCCACACACAAGTAAATGTGCAAGTAAATACAAGAGGTGAAAGTGCCTCGTATATAGCAAAGAGTTAACCTGTTATCGCCTTAATTGAGACAGATGCATTTTTAATGACCGGTCCTCGCCCAAAGCAAGAGAGGCATCAAATTATGCTAAGTAAGTGAAAAATGCTAATGGCCTTGCTATGGCTCTGGGTTTCTGCTAAAAGACGAACTTTGCAGTTTTTAAATGTCCTTTCCCCATGGTGAAATCTGGTGAGAGGGGTATGTGAGTCTTAGAAATCCGATATTTTCATTTTATTTCGAATCTCTTAGGAATGCATGTTGTTCGGCTCGTGGCTTGTTCTTGTCACAAAAGCATTTAGTAATTACAGACTCTTCATTGCTTCGTGATCCATTATAATATTCACAATCACCAAACATCTGTTTTGGTCCAAAGTTCAGCAGTGTTTTTTTTTTATCTCCAATCCTCAGCTCCGACTGCACTCCTGAGGTGGTGTTTTAACTCTGTTGTGACACCCGGAGGGAATCTGGCAGATATCAAAGCAGAGGCATTTGGGTGTTGCTGGGAACCAACCACTCGCCAGATACACACACTAATGCAAAACATAGCTCTGCAGACACGTACACAACTTTGTTTGCATATATGTGGATGCAGAAAAATGTGCATGTGCACATACAGTCACAGACACAGGCAAATATATATAGACACACACACACACACACACACACACACACACACACACACACACACACACACACACACACACACACACACACACACAAATAGACTGATTTCCTTTGCTGCCATCTGTCAGTTGTAGAAGCCTCAGGGGAGTTACAGTAGGCTGCAGACTGTGCCACAGTTGGGTGCTAAAATGAACAGCGTAGCAGATGTTTGGGTTGCTTTTTAGTAAGTTCCTATACCAACCTCCATAAGAAGACTGCCAGTTTCACTCCACATGAGGATGCTTACTGTGCTCCTGTCATGTAATAATGTCACTTATTTAATGACAGCCACGCCAAATGGTTGGAGCAAACATCTGTGCTCTGTTTACGGTTGTCTTTGTGAAGGACGAGCTGTGCAAGCTGAAGAAAGTTAAGTCAAGACCTACAGAGGAGAACCCAGCGGGGCTGTCTGCAATGACAAAATGTTATGTCGTGAAGGTAAAGGTTATTAGATGTAAGTCAGAACAGGAACAAAGGAACCAAACTCCTTAAAAGCTACAAAAGTACTGAAAGCTGCTAATAATGTTATTAACAGAATTAATAATTATGGAAAATAAATAAAATGGAACTGTTTCTGTCTTATTGCCTGAACATCCACACACTGTTAGTGGCTTTTATTTTAGATTCACTTTCTGACCACACGTAAACATCCGTCCATCCAAAGTCCAGACTGGCCTCCACCTGTCCACCCCCATGAAAATTGCATAGTTTCACCTCCGATAATTTTCTGTGGGTTCGACTCTATGAGTGACTCCATTCACTTCACACATAGGCATTTCATCCACTGTTGACATAAAAAATATTGAATGATTTTTACCATTGTTGTGTGCTGCAATGTTTTGCCAGGTGTCCATTGTTATAGATGGAACTGTAGGGGAAAAAATTTGGACAGGACTGACCCAGAATGACATCACCACACCACATTGTAAAGAACGCCTCTCGGACAATAGGCACCACGTCCTGTCAATTCCCAGCAGAAGTGATTCCACAGCGTTGCATTAGTCATTGACGGATGACACAGTGAAGCCCCTCTCGCCATTGTTCCTGAACATTACACAAATTAGCTGAGTCTCTAAGCTCACTCCCTGCTGAAGTCACCAGAGCTCCTCTGTGAGAGTAGATTAGCTGCAAATATCTGTTTGAAGGAATAAGCCTTTAATAAGCCTTTTCTTTTAGGAGTGGTACACAGTTCTACTTTTGGATCGTTCTGTTTGGATAAAAGATGGTATAAAACTTGAAGTCATCAAAGAGTAGGGTTTCTTTACTTTTTAGATCTGGAATTTAGCTGTCACCCTGATCCAGACTGAAGAAGTGTGTTCGAAAGGAGGGATTTAATGTCTTACTCAAGGACACTTCACAAGGACACATTGTTATTTTGCATTATTTTCCATGTACCCTGCAAAAATTGAGACATGAAGACTTTCAGTTTTGAATCATCATCGGACAAAATGTTATTTAAAGCTGCTACATGTAAGCTGAAAGGGATTGCTCATATTGACGAACTCAGAGAATGAGCACCCAACTCTTCCGTTTCTGTCAGCTCTACAGGGTTTTGGCACCTTTCAGCTCAGTGTTTTTGTTTTACGACCCGCGACTTTGCTGTTCCGATCAACCAGTCCTCAAACCTGAACAACCATACAGGTCGTTTTTTTTCAACCCCGACCCATAGGAGTGTCTCCTGAAATATCATGCCTATGGCTGGTTTCACATGTGAATCAAACTCTGCTCTGCCGTGTCATATGCCTGTAATTTGTTGACCCATCCGACCCCCACTGCAATTTTCCCCTTTGCTCCTGTCATAATTACTATGGTCGCTAGATGTCGCCTAACAGCAAAACGTACCTATTGGTCATAATAACTTGCTGCACAAACAACCTATGGGCTCATTTTTCACAGGAGGACAGTCTCCATATTCTCAGATGCAGCAACAGCACCAAATGGCTGGCAGACAAAGTTGGCCTTTAGCTGGTGAACATACTGTAGAGGAGAGCTTAGTTGCTAACCGGTTAGATATTCACTTCAGGAGCTGGATGGATTGGGAACTACTCCAAAAAATGCTAACGCTAAGTTTGTCTATATCTCAAAATCTCAATATTTAGCAGTCCATAGTATCCATTTTGTAAATGTGTCTAATTTTGTCAGATAAGTTCACCTGACCTTTTCATCTCACCATGAGTTGTCTCAATTTTGTGCTATCAGTTACTTTAGCTCAGACAGTAGCTCTACTAAAATATCTTGTTTCAGAACAGATATCTTTCAATACGCCACCAGCTGTTCATGGATCATCTCACAAAGACACACTATATTTTAGTGTTTCAAACTTTAGTCCATGATTGGGTTCATGTGACATGTTGCTTTTGTCTCACCCTCTCCTCCTGTCATTCTCCACTGTATCCACAAGGTGCACAGTAAATCCTGAAAAGCAGAAATGTACAATCCCAGTTCTCAACAAACCATTAACCCCTTGCACAGTAAGGCCTTACCCATCGATTTCAGACTACCTTTTGTCAGGTTTGATATCTGAACCCATTTCTCACACTCCTTAAAACGTACAAGGTGCACTCTGTGGATCAGCAGACTATGGCAACACTCCCTGCTTCCACTGAAAAACAAGAAAAATAATCAAATGGGGAACAAAAGAAACACTCAATCGCTTAAATAACTTTTCAGCGTAATAAGACAAGCTATACAAATGAAGGTTAATAAGTAGGGTTTGTCAACTTCCTCTGACCACCGTGTTTTTTTTTCCAAGCAAAGGTTACAGAGGTGACAATCGTGGACAGAGGGCACGACCCCCGTGTGTGCGGGAACGCCAGGATGAGGTTAAAGGTCAGAGGACAGGGGCTTTGGGTTAATAAATCCCGACAGTGACACATTACTGTAGCCTTAATGCAAACGTCCCTTCAAGAACTGATTGAACGGAAGAGAAGCAAGGATGACTAATATCATCCTAAGAGATACAGGTCAGCAATATGTCCTCAAGAGAAGCCATCCTATGGTTTTGTGAGCTGATTTATGATCAATCTATTTTCTTTGATCTGACAGCATCAATTTGACACGTAGAAGCATTCATGTACTGAAAACCTACAAATCGTCTTGAGTACTCAAGTTTTCTCAATCGTATAACTACTTTTACTGTTTTGAAAAAGACGACATAATACATGAATGGTATACAGAAATTTGTGTTCA
Organism: Seriola aureovittata; assembly: GCF_021018895.1. Taxonomy (NCBI): domain Eukaryota; kingdom Metazoa; phylum Chordata; class Actinopteri; order Carangiformes; family Carangidae; genus Seriola; species Seriola aureovittata. The sequence goes on from NC_079385.1 coordinate 10,182,289, forward strand.
CTCAGTATTGACAGATAATGCTACATCATTGCTCTGGTGTTAGCCTTTTTTTCTTTATTCTTCATTGGGATCCCCATTAGCATCCATCAAGTGTTCGCTGGTCTTCCTGGTTTGTTGGGTTTTTTATCATCTTAAATTTAACATTGTTGTTAATCTAAGAAAAATCTAGCATCATTGAACCCTTGTCATCTGTTAGATCCCTATTTGCATACTGTTAAAAACAAAAGAAAAAGCATGGAGGTCAATGGGAAAAGATGGATTTGACAGCTGTTAAATTGTTGTTGTTCTGCGGCTATGCAATCATGTGTGTCAGATCACTTCTTCAGATTGAGATCACTCCACATTTTATAGTGATGGTTTTTCCTTGACTTAAAATATACCCTCAGGGTTATAAAAAGGATACAGAAATTACAACAAAGTATGAGGATTATTCAGTGACCTTTAAGCTTTAGAATGACCCCAATCACAGCTGAGTCTGAGGTACAACTAACAATAATGAGCAATTATGGTTATTAGCAGAATGTAGAAAAAGAGGGGAGAGATGGGGAGACCAGGTTATTGATCCATTCTTTTTCTTTCTACACCCAAGTTTCAGCTCAGAAAACACAGTCCGAAACACTTCACAGACATCTTTGTCTTGCTGCACATGCCCAACACACTATCATGCAACACATGCTGTACGCTGACGATTTCTGTTTGGAGATAAAGAGCAATCTTCCAATAAGGGAAAAGGAAAATCAGAGTGCAGTGCTCGTCACTGACAATCTGACATGGCACGCAGCTGATGGCTCATATTTGGCTGCTGATGGGTACAAAGCTGTTGCGGTGCGTCTGGAGCTTTTTGAAATAGTTCTTAATTAGAGATAGCATCTGGAAGAACCCGCCTGGAAAGAATTCAATGTTAGAAAGCTATGACATCTTTTAAAAAGCTTTACTCACAGAATTTGGACAGGTTAGTGTTTGGGGTGAAGAAATGTGCAGCGATGCGGAACAAAAACTTTTTGTGTGACACCGTCCAACATTTCATTCTATGAGTGATGTCTGAAAACTTACCCTCCACTAAAAGATAAAAGAGTTGTTCTAAGAAGCATATTTGCATGCATAATGAAGAATAAAACTGTGACCTGAGGACTCTGACACTGATGAAAATACTGGGCTCTGGTGTGTGCAGCCAGACTGACAGGCCTGTGTATGAGAACTAGTTCCTCAGTCAACAAGACTTGCAATTATCTCCACCCCAGGCCAATCAGACACACTGCACTCAAGCAAGAAGACCGCAATCAATCTCCAATGCTTATAATGAGAAACATATTTTTCTCTGCCAGTGAAAAGATAATCAGCAGCTGAACCGATGGGTCAACAGGTCCTTTCTAATGTAGCGAAGCAAATAACACGAATCTTGATCAGCCCACAGCTCCGTCGGTGAATCCTCAAACAAGGTTACCCTCAAACCTGCAGCCCCTTAACACAGGCTGCGGTATCGATCAGTTAGTGTATGTGTTAGTGTGGACAGAAGTATCTTAGCCCTTTAGTACCAGCGGTCTTTCTATGTGCTCTATGTAAAGCACACATTGGTTTGAATATGTGAAATAAGACTGTTCACACATCGATCACTTTAGTGCTTTTCAGTCCTAGGGGAACATCTGCTATGTGCCTGTTGTGCTTTTATGTGCATCTTAATGCGATTGAGGAAAAGAATGAAGGTTACTAAGTGCTGACAAAATGTGTTGAAGGGAGTAATACATTTTCATACAATTACTAAGATTAATAAATGCACTGAATTTCCAGCCAAATCTTCACATTTTGGTGCAGAAAGCAGAGCTTTTAAGATTAACCTGAAGAAGAAAATATTGAAAAATTATTCAAGAGAATACATTAAAGCCATGTGTTGTAGAAAATCAGTGTTTTGGTGAACTCATTATTCATTCCAGTGCCTTTTGAAGCATATGTGTGCACTGTACTGTGCTACATTATTTAATACTTTGGGTCATTATACGAATGGAATGTATATTCAATACAATCAGACATGTATAATGGGCCATTAATGAGATATTACTCTTCAAAATGGACATTCTAACGTCACCTCGCAGTATTTCACACCCAGACACCGTATTTTAAAGAAATAGTGACATTTTTATTAAATACACTTATTCACACTGGCTCAGTGTGAGATAAGAATCTCACTCTCAGCCCAGTTTAGCTTTGTGCAAAAGGGAATCTGTACAAAAAATGTTTCCATTTCTTAAAACACCATAAAAAGATCATACAAAAGTCACAGGCTGTGCTCCCCATTTATCGGAACAGTAAGGAACATGAGCAAACGTAAACTTTATGTTTGGAAACAGCCAGGCTAGCTCGTTCTCCCCGTTTCCAGTCTTTGTGCTAAGCTAACGCTGCTGGCGGAATTCACCATACACACATATCAATCTTCTCATAACTCTCGACAAGAAAGGGAATATGAGTTTTTTTGCAAGATGTCAAACTATGTCTTTAACACATCTGGCCATTCAGTCTTCTACTGTGATGTCAATTGTAGCTCTTCAATGGCATTTGAGTAGTTTACCTTCTCCTTAATTAAACAATGAAACATGTAACCGACCGTCTGAATCCCACTGTGTTATTTAATTGATGTAACCATCTCATGATTGCATACAAATTACTTGGTATTATTTAATATTTGTAATAATTACTTTAATTTGTAAGGTTATTTCATCCCTGTGGTGTTTCTCCGCATGTGCAAGCATGTTTATATGCATGTGTATGTCTGTGTGGGTGTGTGCCGACCTGTGGAAGTTAATGGAGGTTGTTTTAGTTTGTCATTGTTTGTGAGATGGAGGTGAAACCAATTTCAGATAATAGGAATCAGTAATTGAAATTTATGTTGCCACTTAAATTCCCTTCTACAAATTTTATTTGGCCAATTAGAAGAATAAATGGATGCTCTAAGTTTGAGAGTGAAAAACATTAACTCTTATAAAGTGAAGCAGAAAAACATGTTAAATAATACAACAAATCCATTCATTACGCTCTTTTGTGCTTTATTGGGGGGAAAATTCAATATCTCATTTCTCATTCCTGCTGTGTGGCCTTTGAAGCCTACGTTTTTTTTTTTTTTTTTTCATCGTTGTGAGTTTGATTCTTGCAGTTTTGAAAAGTTTTTCCTTGTATCATCACCCAGCTGTTTATTAAATCAAATAACTTAAAATATAAGTGATCCTCTTTCTTTTAAGCTAACTGGACATAAGAATATTTTTCAACTATATTCCCAAGTATTTGAATTGTGTCACTCACTCAAATCTGTACTTTTTGTGGGATATATAAGGCATCATTTGTGTGATGTAGGTGGTTACAGCTGTGGACACAAATAGGCACATACAAGTAATGACAAATACAAAGGGTGTGGACGAGTGTTTCTCAGTGACCTCTTCATTCATTTGACCTCTTGTGACTCTCAGTTTATGACCTGTGACGCCGCTGAAAGGATACAAAGGCTTCTGACCAGAGACATAAATCCATATTAGGCACTGTGTAGGGGATAATTGGACCAACCCCATTATTTGTTATTGAATATCAGCGGAGCTTAAAACCCCCCGCAAACCTATTTTCTCGATCAGCTTCAAACTGTGAGTGATGGGTTCCTGCATGATTATGTACTTTTGGGAAAAAGTTCTTGTTATTTCAGTTGAGAGATTTCTGTATTTCGGTTTTTGATTTTGCTTTTCTCACTAGTTTGAAGTGGGCAGGAATCAGTTGGAAAAAGGTTAACAACATAAGAATCAAAATATGTCACTGTTGGGTTGTTTCCTTATGTTGTCAGCACTGTCAATCATATGTGGCCGCTTCCACACAGTCCTCATAACGTACATTAGCTTTTCGTTTTATAAGTGCTTAGCTCTTTAAACCTTGCGCACTATGGTTGCTTTCCCACAGCACAACAGTTAGAAACGAAGCGGTAATTTGCACAAGTCACCGTGATGCCCGTCCATTACAATCACTCAAAACCAGGAAACCTTTTGAAATCAGTGCGGCACACATGAAGAACTTGTTGACAGCTTAAGTTTTGTGCTGCAACACCGGCAGGGAGTAAGTGTCATGGAGCCTTATTTTTTATTGTCCACACAGGCTGGAGCAGGATAATTGTCATGCATTGGAAGCAGGGGAGCATGACAGGCACAGATAGACAGTGAGAGACGCGATATATATACTCCACCAGATACTGACCGAGCTACTGCTATTTGTCTCACTCAGGGCGGGGGCAAGGCAACCCTGTCCTTCTGATCAATGCTATTTTCATCACTCTGTCTCTCTCACCCACCCCGTATCTGTTCATCCTTCTCACTTTCTTAATGTCTCTCTCCCTTTTTTCCATTTTATATTTTGTGCCAGCTATTATATGAACCATAGTGGTCAGAAAGTTTGTTGCGCAATATGCAACGAAAATCGTATTGCGATTATTTTTCTGCGAGTTGTGATTTCATTTTCACTGAAAGAAATTCTTCAAAAATGATGTCATTTTTGTTGTACCAAACAAGTATGTTCCCTTATGTCTGGAGAGGGGCATCTCTGTAACACCACACTGCATATGGTGCTAACAATGCAAAACAATGTTGTCACACATTTTACCTTTTTCAGAGAAACTGCAGCTCCTGCGATTTGTGGCCATTCTGTCTCTCTGTCTTTGTGTGTGTGATGATGCTGTTACAGTTTCCTGAAAATGGTGAGAGCAACCAATAAATGGATAGCTGGATAGATGGCTGGATGGGCTGACTAATATTCAAAGAGCTGGGAAAATGAGAGGTACTGATGAAAAAGTAATGACTGGGGAAGCAAATAACCTTGACCATAGATGTGGGCTGTTAAATGCACCTAATATTCTTCCATTAAGACCTATTACATCAAGCTATGAGTATGTTTGGCATGATTGGATGCTGGGACCTTTGATATAGCTCCTGCATTTTATCCCTCATGCCCTAAAAGCATTGAGTGGTCTTGGTTGCCACTGCAGCACTTGAAGACACTCAATGATGCTTTGAGCCCAAGATGAAATCATCATAAAATCCAAACATGGCCTCTTAGGGCAAGTAACCACACAAATAACATGGATAGTCAGTAATGTGTTTGGAAAAAGTTTATAATTTTTAATCCAGGTGGTTCAAACTTTTTAAATCTCTTCTTTAATTGCCTGCATCATATTGCTCACATCGTATCACTCTGTATAGGTTTCTCTTATCTGTGTTGAACCACATGTAAAAAGCATCAGAATCAAAAATCAATCAAAAAGCAATTTCTCCCTGCAGTGATATGTGGTAACAAAAGTTAGAGCTAGTTCGATTCATTTACACACACAGATAGTGTGCTGCAGCTGCACTGTGAAAATGCAATGTCAGATATGTCTGGATGTGTTAGCAGCACACTTCTAGAGTTCATGTTCTTGACTGAACTGTATAGAAAACAATAATGGAAAAAAACTTGCTGCATTGCACCACTGTTGCTCCAAATAGTAGTTGTATGAAATGTAAAAACACAGCAATAAAAACCAAGAGTGATGGTTGATGAGAGCTTTGAGTCTACAGAGAGCTGTGGAATCAGACCTGTGACCAGGAGCTATTTACCATTCTGATTGCTTTACCCAAGACCCCCATTTTGTGTGAAGACAACCTCAGGGCTAAACTCTTAACTTTATTTGTGACTTTTTTGAGGAATAGAACTATTTTTCTTCTAAAAATATTTCACCTGGTGAAATTGTTTTCACAGAGCTTAGGATAAGAAGAAAGAAAGCTGAGAAGAAAGAATGAATGAAAGGGTGAGTGGTGCCTTTTGAACTCTGACACTTTACTGACCTTGTGACATTGTGGATCCACTGAAGAAGCTTCCCTCTCAGGAGACTAAGCCCCTTAACCATTTTGACCGAAGAGGACCCCCAACGGGACACAGGATGACCCTAACATACCCTTATGCTTCGCTCTGATGAATTGACCAGTAAAGGTCAACAAAGAAGAAAGTGTTCACAGCAAGAGAGGCCCAGATAGAACAAAAAAAAAAAAATCTGAAGTACTGCGCCGACCAAATGCAGAGCATGCAGCAACTACCGTATTCCTACAGGCACACTTACGCTTAGCTCTTTCTGACCCTGAACAGCTGATCTGCTGCAGAATACATTGTGCGCTGTGGTTGCACTTGTGCATAGTGATACAGAAGTTCAACGTTGAGAAAATATAGTTCCAAAGGAAAGGACAGTTTGACAGCAAGATAAAGTGGTGAAAATATTAGAAATAAATCGTACACATCAACTGATGTTAGCATCTTTTAAAGTGGCTAAAACACTTCTGCTGACCCCCGTCCACAGTCTACATAGCTCAGCTTCTTTGCTGGTGCTCCTGCGAATTTCTCCTGGGGAGCACGACGATCCAAATGTACTGCGGGAAATACATTGATTGTGTGACTATGACTTTCAAAAAATCCAGTCCAACCTATGTAGCCTAATCCTAAAATGCGATGTAGAATTAATGTTGTTGTTAACGCGGTGCTGCCACTGCCTCAAGTGACAAGATATATCCACGATTTTCCTATCTATCTAAATAGAAAATACTTCCTTTCATTATTTCTCAAACAGCTTGGCTTCCTAATTTTATGTTCAGCACAGCTTGGTCTTTTTTCTATTTTCCACAAGCAAAGAAAACAACAATAGCCGAGCTTAAAGGCAAGTCACTGGGGCATGCAGAGGACGAGACGGTCTGTGTAATTTTAGGAGTGCCCCCTGCTAAAAACGCAACCTGTGGTATTGTACACTGTCTTTGAATTTGAATGGACAATTACACATTGAATATATAATTCTTTCAAATGTTATGATGGTTGTTCAAATTTCAAATAAAAAATGACAGCTGTAAACCAGAGAGAATTAGGTTGGATGAGTGCAAACACATCAACATCAAGCTGAATTTTACAGTACACAAACTTAATCCAACACCTTACAAAATAAATCCCTTAACCACTGTTCATGTATTTGACATTTTACCACCAAACACAGTGTCTTGTGCTTTTTAGAGATTGTTAGTAAGAAACGTTTTATTATCGCAGGATGTTTGCCCGCAGGTTACTTTTACTCCCCTGACTTTCAGTCAAGTACAACCAAACAGAAACCTTATTTTGTTTTTGTCTGCCATCAATACATGACACACTCTCCAAACACACTTGACATCGCCTCTTTGTCATGTTTGTGGTGAGAGGAGAAACCCCCCCCCGCCACGTCAAATCCAACTAAAATGCTTTGGCTTTTCTGTGGACACAGCAGAAGTAATGGCACATCCATGTGTGTGTTGATTCACCTGTGCACCCACCGTAGACTGGCACCCACACACACGTTTGAGTTTACACACACACACACACACACACACACACACACACACACAGATACCAACATCATTATAGCATGGCTCCACCATTTCAGTGACAGATCTCCGCTTAGTGCTCCTCTGTCATTAGCTCTGTCATATTGCATGGTTTCTATGACAACCTCAGCATGATGTCAATTCAAGAGAGGGAGGTAAGAAATAAGGTCTTGTCTGGCACCTACTATTTTTAAATGAGACTGATTTGGTTAAAACATAAGGCGCATAGTGTACATGCAGGTGAACGGCATCAATTCATGAATGTGTGACAAGTCCAATCTTTTCCGACAGGCTGATATGTCTTTAACAAGCAGTTAAAGTGCTGTAAAAGGCTTTTGACAGCATTATGACTTTCACCATTGGTATGTTCTAATAAAAACATACACTCTGACCTTCTGTGCTTTTTCCCCATCCATGGTGGCTGTAAAATAAAAAAAGGGCTTGATATTGAATCATAAACAACTGACAAGGCTGCTGCTGGATTAGAAAAACAAGCGTTTTAAAAGGGAGCTGTAAACATCCAGAGGATGGATGTTCTTGTAGCCCGATAATTGTAAGAACCAAAGTGTTAAGGCCAGGTCACACTAGCATTTAAAACACATTTAGATGTTGTACTGAGAATTAATTTCATGTCGAGTTAAACTTTGGTGAGATTTCACCAGAAAATTCACATCGTTGACCAATAGCGAGACGGAGGGTCAGAGAGTCCAAAACAGCGAAAGCTAGTTCTATTCTGCAAAAGAGTAATGGTCTGCAGACAGTTATGAGACAGGAGTCAATACGAATATATCTTTTGAATAAACTCAAGGTAACTCGTCGCCCCCCTTAGTAAGGTCACCAGATTTCTGAAATGAAAACCCAATTATTAAATCATTGAAATACCCAATGTTCTATGGAATAACAAAGGGGGACAGTCCTGGTTTCGTGTATTATGACCATGGTAACGATTGTACTGCAATAAACCTGCAAAATACAGAATCATCCCATAACAGTAACCCTTTCATTTGTGAAGCCTCTGAGCTAGCTAGCAGACAGCCCCCTCTGCTGGCCAAAACAGGTGCAACGCTAGACTTAAGTAACAAGCTAACGTGTTTGCTAACTGACCAAATCTTCATCAGAAGGCTGCTACCTCTGAGATTGTTTCCTGTAGCGAAGAGGATTTTAAAAATGGTAGCAGACAAGGGAAGGGAAAAGGGAGGAGAACGCCAATTGTGAATAGGTGCCCAAGCTTTATACCAGCACAGACGACATCCGGTGAGTCAGATTAGCAGCTCATCAACGAACCCCGTGAGCAGTCACAACCCACTCTTTTAAAGGGCTAGTTTAAGGTTAGAGCTCAGATTCATGTTTGATTTTTAAATTAGGATCAGGTTTAAAGTAGGCTGGTGAGGATTAGGCGTCAGGGAACAATTGTCAATAGAAGATCCTCATTGAACTAATAATTCAGTCGCCAGCAAAGCGGTTCCTTCACGATGCTCATTAGCATTGTAAAGACTGAGGCCATCTTATCCTTACATCCTCTTGACCTCTGGGGTCGTCACAGAGCTGGTGTCACAGGATTGTGTGTGTACTAAACCATCTGTGTTCAGGCAGGTTTGAACCATGTAGCATCAATTTATAATCTATGAAATGACCTAAATGTCAATATTAAACAGATGGTTTACGTTGCTTGAGAAAACAGACAGCCAATAGATGTTCTGCTCTTTTTTTTTTATTATTTTTTTTAATTGAATTAGATTTTTACATCATGGCTCGTACATCATATGAAATCTGGGAGATTCATCCTAAAATAAAACATTTAAAACACAAAATTATCACAAGCATGTAAGTTAAACTTTTCTTGTTGCTATTTCTTGCTGGTAATTTTGAGCTTTAATATCTAAATGGTTTTTCTTACAAATAAATACTGTATACTGCTGAATGAAATGAAACCATTCAGTTGGACTGTGATGGGTCATCTTCTCCTCATAAAGTCATTTTTTTCTCTCTGTTATATAGCCATCGAGGGGACAGTAAATATTTTATTGGTCACTTTGGGCGAAGATTGGGACCAGCAGGGCGCTTAAGGCATGCCCAGTCAATCAAGCAATCAATCACATTTATTCATGTGTAGATCATTTTGGAGAAAAAAAAAAAAAAAATTACATCTTGAAATATCTGGCAATATTGTGAGCATTAAAAAGAAAGCACAGCAACAGGGAACATTTGTAGACCCAAAAGCCCTGTGGCTCTCCAGCAGATGCATCCAAATAAAATAAAGTGCACTGTGGGATAGATTGAGTAACAGATGAGTGTGATACGGGCTTGCTGAGATATGTTTATCTGGTGATTTTATTGCAGCAACAGCCTGAACTATTTGTATGGCTTCATTCAACAATAACATATATTCTTACAATCTGAAGGCACAGTCAGTTTTACCTTGAGTCCTGAGTGGACTTCATTGCGATGATAATAAATTTTGCAATGCAACTGAACACACATTATTACACAGAGATGACATTTCCTAATAATATTTTAACCCTAAAATCAGTCAGGCATTTCTCCATAGGAGTAAACAGTTGTGATTGATTGCAAGGTTACAATGAGCTTGCAGGTGAAAATGCATATAATAAACCTGCAGTCATGTAAACCCCAAGTCCCACTGTGATTAAAGAACTCCACCAACAATTAAATGACTTGTTAAAATAGACATTTACGTTTGTGTAATAGAAATCCCCTGCTGACCTGCTGTATAGATTTTAGACCCAATATGGATCTGTGCTCTTTGGTGTTTGCCAAATTACTGTATGTTCTGCAATCCTCACTTTATTGAGCATATTGACTGTAAGGCCAACCGCTGCCAGTTAGGCAGCCACACCCTTAGCCACAGAGGGCCCCAAATCAATACTGCACGCTTGTTCACTACATGGGTTCAGGCCCCTGTTGTTATGGACGCAATGTAGTGCACAGAAAGCATTAAGATGTAAACTCAATGTAGGCTTCTCCTGCCATATAATGGAATTGATGTCAACAAAACTTTTGCGTGTCTATGAATGAGCACGTGACAGATTTTGCTCCCCTTCTGGCTCATGGTCAGAAACCAAGAAAAAGTCTATCACAAGAAAAAAAAAAGAGAAAAGAAACTCA